>NC_136385.1:95153728-96403728 GCF_965140285.1 Lepidochelys kempii | reverse complement strand
CTGTCCCTAACGCAGACTTGCTGGTGCGCTGATCATTACACCTCCTGCAAGATGTACTTACAACAAGCCACTGTATCCTGTATCAAACAGGTTGCCATTATGAACGCCTATTGTCCCTAGCCCTGTTCTCCATCCTTCCCCCAGGCTCTTTTCTGCTGATGGAGGGAAGTGGGGAAGGGAGAGGGAGTGCTGGGGCGGGGTGGGGGGGGGTTGTTCTGTGCAGTGACATGATTGACAGTCCAGCTGCATCCACAGAACAAAACCAGTTTGTCTTGCATATCTAAACAACCAAAGGCTGAACTAATGGAACAAACAGGTGTGAGGAGGGGAAGGAAGGGGGTGTCACGCTCAGCCAATAGCTCCCTGTCTATGCTGGTAAAAAAGAAAATCAGGTCAGTTTGAACTGACACATTCCTCACAAAGTGGGAGGGAGAGAAGCTGTTGGAGGCCTTCTTCAGTGAGGGAAGGTATTTAAGATTAACCCCTACCTTAAAAGTGGATTCCAAGTCAGATGCCATGTGACCAGATTCACTGCAGTCTTTCTGGCATGCACCTGGAAACCTCAGCACAGACGCCTTTTGATTTCTGCTTCAGCAAAGGGAGGAAATGAGAGGCAAGGCAATGAGAGTGTGGACAGGTAGGATACATTCTTTTTTCACGGTGCGCTGAAGTGGATGCAACAAATGGCTTTGTCACAGCTGACATCATGCTTATCCCTCTGTCCTACAGAAGAGTCATAAAATCGAGGTTGTGAGCATGGTGGCTTTTAAAGATCACATGGTGCTTTTTGGAGAATAAGGGTTCTAAGCAATGGCTTCCCAGTGAAATTCCATTTCAGATAGTTGCATAGGATACTCTCTTCCTAAAAGCCCTGGTAGTTTCATTTGGATTGAGGGGAAATGTGTTTTTCACTCACTGTCCTGTGCTATTGCATGTGCTGTTAAACAGCTCCTGCATTCTGTCCCAGAGGTGGCCGCATTTCAGTAGCGGGTATAGTGATCTGTTTGTGATTCAAACAGGGATGTGCCGAGGGATGTGCATGCTGCCACTTCCCGCAGCCCCCATTGGCCTGGAACAGCGAACCGCGGCCAGTGGGAGCTGCGATCGGCTGAACCTGCGGACGCAGCAGGTAAACAAACCAGCCTGGACTGCTAGGGGGCTTACCTTGGTGGGCTGTGTGCCGAAGGTTGCTGATCCCTGAATTAAAGGGATACTATCAAGATAAAAAAACTATATGCTGTTTATATTGTGACAGGGTCAGGCCAGATGGCTACAGGAGAGTAATAGAAGGCAGATATATTAGCCCCAGGTTAAGTAGGTCCCTTTTCCCTGGGTAAGGTAACAGGGAAGGTTCCAGAACAATCAGGAACCTTCTGGAGACAATTAAGACAGACAGGCTGATTAGAACACCTGCAGCCAATCAAGAAGCTGCTAGAATCAATTAAGGCAGGCTAATCAGGGCACCTGGGTTTAAAAAGGAGCTCACTTCAGTTTGTGGTGTGCGTGTAAGGCGCTGGGAGCAAGAGGCGCTAGGAGCTAAGAGTGAGAACGCAGACAGTTGGAGGACTGAGGAGTACAAGCATTATTAGACACCAGGAGGAAGGTCCTATGGTGAGGATAAAGAAGGTGTTGGGAGGAGGGCATGGGGAAGTAGCCCAGGGAGTTGTAGCTGTCGCACAGCTGTTCCAGGAGGCACTCTAGACAGCTGCATTCCACAGGGCCCTGGGCTGGAACCCGGAGTAGACGGCGGCCCGGGTTCCCCCCAAATCCTCCCAACTCCTGGTCAGACACAGGAGCTATCGACCTGGACTGTGGGCTCACAAAAATGGCCAAACTGAGGGCTGCTGTGAAGCTCCAAGGCGAGTAAATCCTCCAATAAGCGCAAGACACACCAAGGCAGAGGAGGAACTTTGTCACAATATTAATAAAACAACTTTTGCTACCGAAATGGAAAGAGTACAAAAATGTAATTTAATTTTCACCACTCGTGATATATTTTTGCACTTCACTGAAGGATGCAATTAGGCTGGCAATTTTTTAGTCAGTCACACTGTCTAGTTTTTGTGCTCTAGCCTAAAACAATTTGAGTGTTGTGTCTGGGTTTCCAGCACTTCAGGAGGACACTGTTTTACATTTAAAAATAAGTAATAAGAATAGTCATTGTCTTTTCTTATTTTTTAAACCATTACATCAATTCTGTTACCAAACCTTCTGTTCTACAAACCCTAATGGCACGATTCTAATCCGACTGAAACTGGTGTGAATTTGGAGTAACTCCATTGAAGTCGATGGAATTATATTGGATGTAATTGAGCTCAGAATCAGGCCCTAAATGTTGTGATTAAAGTGCTTCACAGAGCTCCTTCAGCAGGGCACAGAGAATATTACTAAGATTGCTGAAATTGCACCAAAAATTTAGCAACGCTGAAGTTGAGGCCTAGAGTGGGCTATTGTACCATTTCTAATCTTAACCCATTGAAGTCATGGGGAGGTAGATAATCCTCACTCTTTCACTACCACCTCCTCAAAGAGCTGAGAATGCCAAACATCATCTATGTGCCCGTGGATTTTGTTTTGAGATGGACACTATCTACTTGAAAATCACATACAGTATCTGTCTGGAAAATTTTATGTACTGTAATTGAGTAAGTTTACGTGGTACATTTAAGAGTATTTTGTGTGGGTCAGTCAGTTTTGCCTGTTTGTGTCAGTCTGTAGCATGACAACAGAGAAAACTAGCACATTAAAAGACAGGAAAATATGATTGTGAATGCACAAAAATTGTTGGGGGGAAGGAGGGGTTCTAATGCATAGGTGTCATATATGGCTGCTCTTTTAAATTTTGAATTGACTTTCAAGTTGACACCCCTATAATGTGATGGGAATGGAGGTCAATGTTTGCTTAATACGCTGATTCTGATGAAGGAGGAGAATTAACTTTCAAGAGAGTGAAGGCACTGGACTAAGATTCTGGATATTCAGATTCTGTTTCCTGCTCTGCCACAGACTACCTTTGTGATGATGGGCAGATCATTTAATCTCTCAGTTCCCCATCTGTAAATTGGGGATGATAATAATTCCCTAGCCTTTGAGACTATTGTGAGGATACAGTCATTCATCTTTGGGAGCTGCTCTGATGCCATGCTGATGTGCGCCATAGAAAAGCCTGTAAAATAAATAACACGTCAGCCCGTAGCTTCTGCTGCAGAAGTTTCTGTGTTGAAGTAGTAGCACAGGAGGGGCTGCAGCTTTGTGAACGCTTGGGAACATGGGGGATTCCTTTATCCATCAATTTTATGATGCCTCTCTCATCTCTCAACAAATTTGTTAACCTGCTTATGAATTTTAAAGTGCATCAAACATAGTCTGGGTTTGAAATTGTCATCCACTATGTCCCTCCTGAAAAATCAGAACTGCCCCTCCTTTTCAAGAGCTGGGGAGCACTTTGTTAATAAGCTTGACTGAACAAGTCTTTATTAAACTGTTCATCTTGCCAGGTTGGGGGATTTATTTGTCCCCATCCTCCATTCAGACCATGACCTGGATGAATCAACTGTAGTGCCTGAGATCTGAAAAGCTTTTGTTTGGTCTCTATAGTCCTAACTGCAATTAGCAGCTCAGCAGCTTGTTTCCTGGGGCAGGAGAAGGCCGTGGGGGTCTTCCAGTGTGTAACCACAGCTCTAAATGTCATTCACTATGAACGTCAGTCAGGTGATTCAGCAGCATGTGATTTAGCCAGTAAATCCCCAGTCCCATGAAAATCAATGAAAGTTTAGGATGGTACCTGGGGCATCGTGTTCACTGTGCCATCTCAGTAACCTGTGGTCTCTCTGTGGCACCTCTTTACAAACTGATACCACAGCCTCTGTGTCTATGGCTGTCACTCACATTACTTTTACCTACGTACTACAAGAGAGCAGGGACAAGTAGTGGGCCAAAATCTCATCTCTCATTGGTGTAAAGGGGTCAGCTGTGGTCCAGGGAAGAAACTTAGTTTCTCTCAGCTGCTAGCATTAGCATTCTTGCAGAAACTCTTGTCCAGATATAGTTCATCTCTCTTTTGATTTGGGTGACACAATTACAAGGGGCATGTGTTCCCACTAGAACATGTTAGGCTATATATTAGCCTTTGATAAAAAGTAATCTCCAAATTGAAGTTAAAGAAACACACCAATTATTTTACCTAGTATCAAAACAAAACATGAAATTGCAGTCTAGGTGATGCATCTTCCTTTCCTTTATTCTCTTCAAACTGGCTAAACAAGATTTCAAGCTTATTTCTTGTAGATTCACACCTGTCTTGCTGTGCAGTGCACTAACTCACCACGTAGACAAGCCCTTAATTCAGCAGTGACCATGGAGAGTGCCTGATATTGCTTAAGAGAAAACCTCTATGTAAACTGATCAAGAAGCAGTGTTCATAGCCTCTGAATGGAGTTTGGTCCAGGTCTCCCCTTCTGCAAGGATGGTGGCTGTTACATAAAGAATTGTGAGCAGGGCCTAAATCAGGTGTGAATGAGAATGAGGGTGTTCTGATGGAGCATGGAGGATACTAGGTTGGGAATGAGTTTATGAAAATTTGGAGAGCTCAAGGAAACCCTCAGCAAACCTTTCCTGCTACTGAGAATCCACTAGGCTGTGGAGTAGTCTCCCAAGGAAAGTGATGAAAGCTCCATCACCACGGATATTTAAAGCTAGATCGGAAAAAGCAATAGGGAACATGTAGACCAATCCTGTGCTGGCCCATAGTGGGGGTGGACTAGATACCCAATAGCTCTCCTTCATCTCCAATTGTGTACTTCTAAAATTTTTGACAAATGTCTCCTCTTCAAGGGGTGAAAGGGTTAATACAATCTGGGTGAAAATCTCTGCTTCCTATGAAGTGAGTTTGCCAGGGCCTGTCAGAGACATCCCTGCACCTAAGGGGAGTGTCATAAAAATAAAGGGAAGTAACCTTTAGGGAAATAAAATAAAATATAAAGGGAAATAACCACCTTTCTGTATACAGTGCTATAAAATCCCTCCTGGCCAGAGCAAAACCTCTAAAGGGTTAAGAAGCTAGGATAACCTCGCTGGCACCTGACCAAAATGACCAATGAGAAGACAAGATACTTTCAAAGCTGGAGGGGGGGAAACAAAGAGTCTGTCCGTGTGATGCTTTTGCCGGGAACAGATCAGGAATACAGTCTCAGAACTTCTGTTAGTTAGTAAGTAATCTAGCTAGAAATGCATTAGATTTCCTTTCGTTTAGTGGCTGGTAAAATAAGCTGTGCTGAATGGAATGTACATTCCTGTTTTTGTGTCTTTTTGTAATTTAAGGTTTTGCCTAGAGGGATTCTCTATGTTTTGAATCTGATTACCCTGTAAGGTATTTACCATCCTGATCTTACAGAGGTGATTCTTTTACCTTTTCTTTCATTAAAATACTTCTTTTAAGAACCTGATTGCTTTTTCGTTGTTTTTAAGATCCAAGGGCTTGGGTCTGTGTTCACCTATGCAAATTGGTGAGGATTTTTATCAAGCCTTCCCCAGGAAAGGGGGTGTAGGGCTTGGGGGAATTGTGGTTTTCTGTCTAACTCTCGGGTGTAAAGTTAGTTAAAAACAGAGAGGCTAGGATGACAGAAACCAAGGCACAACACAAACTGGAGTTAACCAGACTGGAGGCAGGGAAAGAGGCAGAAAAACCCCAAGAGGCTGCCCACCAGAGAGCTATGGAGGCAGAAAAAGCCCAAGAGTTTCCCCACAGAAGAGCTATGGAGGCAGCGGAGGTGGCAGAAAAAGCCCAGGAGGCTGCCCACAGGAGAGCTATGGAGGCAAGAGAAAAAGAACTGGAGGAGAAGGAAAAAGAGAGGAAGCATGCACTGGAGATGGAGAAGGCAAAGGCTCAGCAGAATATACCGGATAACCCTAACTATCCTCACCCAACAATCCACAAATGGGAGCAACTATGTCCACAGAATGATGAATCCAGTGATATTGCTGAATATTTTCTCACCGTTGAGAGACTGTGAACACTCCATAAAATTCCTGAAGCTCACAAGATGACCACATTGGTTGCAAAATTGACTGGAAGAGCTCTGGACATATTCAATAAGATGCCTATTGATGAGGTTTCTGACTATAATCAATTCAAGGATCTGGTTTTAAAGCAATTTCAAGTTGCACCTGAAACTTACAGAGTAAAATTTAGAGCCCTTAAGAGAGGACCTGGACTAAGTAATGTGGCTTATATAAACCAGATGAAGGATCTGTTAGATAAATGGATCAGAGGAAGGGGTGTAACTAGCTTTGAAGGAATGTGTGATTTGATGACTCAGGAGCAATTCCTGAATATGTCCAAGGAGGATATAAAACAGTGTTTATGGGATAAGAAAATGGACTCAGCAGAAAGTCTTGCTTCTTATTCTGATCAATATGAGCAGTCCCAGACCACCAGAGAGTGGGGCAAACCAGGAGATCCAGGGTATGCTACAGATGGGTGTAATCTGCCCCTCTGGCAGTGCATGGGCATCTCCAGTGGTTCTAGTTCCCAAACCAGATGGGGAGATATGTTTTTGCGTGGACTACTGTAAGATAAATGCTGTAACTCACCCAGACAACTATCCAATGCCACACACAGATGAACTATTGGAGAAACTGGGACGGGCCCAGATCATCTCTACCTTGGACTTAACCAAGGAGTATGGCAGGTACCACTAGATGAATCCACCAAGGAAAGGTCAGCCTTCACCACATATGTCGGGCTGTATGAATTTAATGTGCTCCCTTTCAGGCTGCGGAAGGCATCCGCCACCTTCCAAAGACTTGTAGATGGTCTCCTAGCGGGATTGGGAGAATATGCAGTTGCCTACCTTGACGATGTGGCCATATTTTTGGATTCCTGTCCCAAAGTCAAAGAAACAGGTCCAATCCTTCTTAGGTGTGGCCAGATATTACAGGCGATTTGTACTGCAATACAGCCAAATCGCCACCCCACTGACAGACCTAACCAAAAAGACACAAAAACAGGAATGTACATTCCATTCAGCACAGCTTATTTTACCAGCCATTAAACAAAAGGAAATCTAATGCATTTCTAGCTAGATTACTTACTAACTAACAGAAGTTCTGAGACTGCATTCCTGCCTGATCTGTTCCCGGCAAAAGCATCACACAGGCAGACCTTTTGTTTCCCCCCCTCCAGCTTTGAAAGTATCTTGTCTTCTCATTGGTCATTTTGGTCAGATGCCAGCGAGGTTATCTTAGCTTCTTGACCCTTTACAGGTGAAAGGGTTTTGCCTCTGGCCAGGAGGGATTTTATAGCACTGTATACAGAAAGGTGGTTGCCCTTCCCTTTATTTTTATGACGGGGGGAGGGGCTTAGTCACAATGGCCAAATTAATTATGAGCTCTAATTGGGGAGAAGAAACAAAGGAAAGAGGCTTGGGGAAGCTGATCTCATCTCTCTGGCCTCCTTGCTTTGCTGTTTCAGCCATAAAGATGAGAACCAGGGACAACAGGCAGAAAATTCTATCAAAAGGCTTTTTGTGGGTGGGTGGAGGGTTGGGCAGGGTATG
Source organism: Lepidochelys kempii (assembly GCF_965140285.1). Lineage (NCBI taxonomy): Eukaryota > Metazoa > Chordata > Testudines > Cheloniidae > Lepidochelys > Lepidochelys kempii. The sequence continues at coordinate 96,396,172 of NC_136385.1, read as the reverse complement.
GAAGGGGGTGAAGGGGCAGGATGGAGAGAGTGAGAAATGGATTGGTTACGTTTGTTTAGGAAGTCAGGGCTTCAGGCTGGAATTTTCATCCTTCCCAGCGACAGGGTTGGTTTAAGCCTCAGACTTGTCTCTAAAAGTTTTGTTTAAGCAATTTGTCCTCTGGTTGATCCTCTATCTTGTTCTGCCCTGACCTCAACCTGCCACAAGCTGGTTATTGTCTCTGTTATATAGGAGACTGTTTTTCTTCTAGCACTTATGGGTAGAGAAAATCCAGTCTGCTACATGAAGTTGATTGCTGAGGTAAATGTGGTTGAGAAGGGACTAAGAAGAGGTGTGCATAAGGGGTCTTGTGGTTAAGAGACAGACCTGAGAGTTAGGAAATGTAAATCCCAGCTCTGCTACTGACTCACTGTGTAATCCTGGCCAAGTCACTTAGGCTCAAATTTTCAAAAGACTAATTCTAGGTACCTCAGTTTTTGATTGCCCAACTTGAGAAACCAGGAGCTTGATTTTCAGGGGTGTGGAACTGAAATTGGTGGGAGCTGAAGGTTCTCGGCACCTTTGCAAATTGGGCTGTAAGATGTCTCAAACTGGACTCCCAAAATTCATAAACACTTTTGAAAATGTTGGTTTTAACCTCTCTCTGCTTTTTACTTCCCTACGTCAGAGGGTTAATTAATTTTGTAAACCCTTCTCATCACCCATGTCCTACTCATTGTTGCTTTATCTGGTCCATCTCATTGTTGGACCCAGAATCCCAAGGACCATGGCTCAGTCTTTCCTTGTGGTTTCCACATTTGGTCAGTCTGCACCATCCAGACCCTAATTCCACTTACCATGTGTACAACAAATTCATTTAAAATTATTTCGCTTTTTTGACAACTTTACTGTATCAGCGGAAAGTGGAAAATCAGTGAGATCTTTGCAAGCCAGGCACTTTCCTACATGGCCTTAAAGTCTTCCAAATAGCTCGTCTTGAAATCTCTGTTATCGTTCCTGATGCTTCAAGCTCAGTACATTCTGTCTCTCCATAACAAGGAGTGGGGAAGTGAGGAAACCCTCAGTAGCCTTTGAAATGTTATGTGAGTAGAATGATGCTGTTTTTTCTCCGGGGACACTGACAGAGGTTTTGTCCCCGTGGTCTTGAGATTGTATACCAAATTGGATTTTATATCCAAACTGTTTCAGGGGGACATCACAAGATGGGAGATTTGGAATGATCAGGGGCATGTTTTGCATCAAAGGCATTATGTTCTGTTTCATTCTAGGTACAATTAAATGGTATCAGGCTATCTTTCCCCAGTGCGCATGGCCTTTAGCTTGACAGGGACTAGGGAATGTTTATACATTTCCATCAGGGAGCGAAACAATAGCGAGGAATGGATTTTTGAAAGTGTGATGAATACCGTGAATTTAAAACGTTGATTCCTGTTTTGCCTGGTCTGGAAATAAATTCAAACTAGTTCACTTGGGAGGGGAAGAAGAATGTATCAGGCAACAGGGCTCGTATGTGAAGAGTTAACGTCAGAAAGAGATTCAGCTGCTGGCATTGGGAGGAGGCTGCTGGGCTCTAGCGCAAGGTGATCAGTTGAAATGCTTCTTGCCAGAACAAGGAGGTGTATGTATTTCCCCCATTCAAATAAATAAAAGCTTCACTTAACAAATATCCGCCTAACTTGAAATCTCCAACCACCCCCTGTCTGCTCCTGCCAAACTCTCTGCCTGTTCCCTGCCCCCTCTCTGCCTATCTCCCGCCCCTTGTCTTTCTGGGTGTGCCTGATCGCAAAGTAACCTGCAAATTTTTTTCTATCTGCCCTTCCCACACGAACAAGACGGGCCGATTGGCAGGCATGCAAACAGCCACGGGTCCTGCTCAAGCATGCAAAGTGCATACCTCCCTACACCACTGCCACACGGACGCAGCTTCTGTCTCTCTCTCTCTATCTCGCACACACACACACACACACGCCCGGCGAGCCTGAAAGCCATGGGTTGGCACAGAGGAAATTGCTGAAGTGCTCTGCCCTTCCCCCAATCCCCCTCCCCTCCGGGTAAGTGCAACAAGTGAGAGGAATAAATTCATCTGAGTGATCTGTTTCTGTTTTGTTTTAATTCCGGGGGATACAGAAGCTGCCGTGGGAGAAAGGACAACAATGATGAGGTCACTAAAGTGGAGAGATGAATGGGTAGATTGTAAAAAAGCCAGTTGCTCTGCAGAGAGAGGGAGCAGTTCGAAGAAATGTCTTAGCTGCTGAAGTCTGTGTGAACTTGTAACTGGATAGTATTGGCTTGGGAAAGGAGAGAGAGAGAGGCTGATGCTGTGAAACTGGTTAGGATGAGGCAGGATTGCCCTTTGGCCCTACAGAAGTTAACTGGAAAGCTTTTGATACCGTGTTTGTGGAAGGTGCAGCCTGCATAATGACATCAGCTTGCAGTGTTTTCCCAGGCTGAAATGCTATTTTGCCTGTTGCTGTTTTTATAATGACTTTCTTGCACTATTATGGATGTCCCAGTTTAAAAATTAAGAGGATGATGATGGGGGTGGGGGGGAAGGTTGATGCGTTAACTGTTTGTTGTGGGAGGTGATTTCTTTTCTGATGGGAGACCCCATCATCAGGCAAAGTAGATGGGATTGTACCTTGCCTGATAAAAGCTTTTAGCTGTTTCTCTGCAGTGTGAGATGAGGAAACTGAAACAAACAAAAATGAATGTATTAATTTGCTCCATGTATTGTTGAGGGGAGAATGGAAATCTGTGTGTAATACCATCTAGAAACCTTACAGGGTGTCTCCAGGAAAGAGGCAGAGGTTTCTAAACAAGTTTTGCCATGAGATTAACAGCTCAGAGGAGTTCTTTGTAGAAATTCAGTGGGTGAGTGAGCAATTCAGATTAATCAAGTGCTGCATTGTTTGGTGATTTCTGTGTTTCAACATTTGTTCTAAACACAAGAAATTCATTGCACTGGTGTGTACAGGAGTAAATAACTGAATTTACAAACAACCACAACTTTTGGGATGGGGTCCTGAAATGCAGAAAGCAAAGGTCTGTTAAAGGCAAGTTCTATGGGGAGGATAATTTGATCCCGGCTACTTTTTTTACATGCATGTTATTTTTAAACAGTGGGTTGAATTGCAACCTGATTATATTTAAGAGCATGAAATATCTGTGCAGTGCATTTCTAGACATGAGGATGGGTGAAAAAATTCACACAAATATTGATGATTCTGTGCCTGATGCACACCATCCAGGCTTTCACTTCCTTATAACTCTCGAAAATTCTTAATTCAGCAGCAACTTTCCATGCTTGATCTTGGCACAGTGGTGAATTTTTGCAGGGAAGTTGCAGCAAAATCCATCCAGCTATTTTTGAGTTAACCAAGCTTGGGGGTGGAAATTTGTTTCTGTCTTTATACAATAATTGAAGCTGTTTTTTTCTGTGCACAGGAATTGCAAATGGCTGGACTTGAAACATTTTAAAATTTACCATAATTCATTGATTTTAAGACCAGAAGGGACCATTGGCTGAGGGAACTGGGCTTATTTAGTCTGCAGAAGAGAAGGGTGAGGGGGGATTTGATAGCAGCCTTCAACTCCCTGAAGGGGGGTTCCATAGAGGATGGAGCTAGGCTGTTCTCAGTGGTGGCAGATGACAAAACAAGGAGCAATCGTCTCAAGTTGCAGTGGGGGAGGTCTAGGTTGGATATTAGGAAAAACTATTTCACTAGGAGGGTGGTGAAGCACTGGAATGGGTTACCTAGGAAGGGGGTGGAATCTCCATCCTTAGAGGTTTTTAAGGCCTGGCTTGACAAAACCCTGGCTGGGATAATTTAGTTGGGGTTGGTCCTGCTTTGAGGAAGGGGTTGGACTAGATGACCTTGTGAGATTTCTTCCAACCCTAATCTTCTATGATTCTATGACTGTGATCATTCTGTCTCACCTGTATAACACAGACCACAGGAATTCCTTGAATTAATTCCTGTTTTGAATGAGAGCCTATCTTTTAGAAAAATATGCAGTGTTGATTTTAAAATAGCCAGTAATGGAAAATCTACCATAACCCTTGGTGAATTGTTCCAATGATTACTTACCCTCACTATTAAAAATTTGTGCCTTATTTTCACTCCGATTTAACTAGCTTAACTTCCAGCCATTGGATTTTATTATATCTTTGTCTGCTACAGGGAAGAGCCCTCTGTTATCAAATTCCTGTTCCCCATGTAGATACATATAGACTGTGATCAAGTCACCTCTTAACCTTCTCTTTGATAAGCTAAATATATTGAGATCCTTGTAACTTTCACTTTAAGGCATATTTTCCAATCCTTCAATCATTCTAGTGGCTCTGCTCTGAACCGTATCCAGTTTTGAATCATGTACACTAGAACTGGACATGGTGTTTCAGTAAGGATCACACCAGTGTCAGAGACAGAGGTAATATAACCTTCCTACCTGATATTCCCTGTTTATATATCCTAGGATCACATTAGCCCTTTTGACCAGTGTTGCACTGGGCATCATGTTTCGCTGTTTGTCCACCAATACCTGTGCCCCAAAGTATTTTTCACAGTCACTGTTTTCCACGTAGAATCCCTCATTCTGTCTTTCTGGCCTACATGTATTTTGTTCCTAGATGTAAGACTTTATATTAGGCTGTATTGAAATGCATACTGTTTGCTTGTGCCCAGCTTACCACACAATCGCAATTGCTCTGTATCAGTAACCTGTTCTCATTATTTACCATTCCCCCCATCTTTGTATCTTTATTGGTAACGATTTTATGTTTTTTCCACGTCACTGCTAAAAATGTTAAGTGACATAGAGCCAAGAACTGATCCCTGTGGGACTGCACTAGTAATGCACCCACTTCATGATGATTCCCTGTTTACAATTATGTTTTGAGACCTATCATGTGAATATGGTCCTCAATGTGAATGAGTTTCCTGGCTAAAACCAAAATTTTCAAATGTACATGGTTAAATTTAGCCACTTATACGCCCACCTATGTATGGATATAAGTGTCTGAATATGAATATTGGTGCCTAAATTTAGGTGGTGTTGACATTTTTGAAAATTCTGGTTTAAATCTTTTAATAGAATATGTATACCTATAAATATATAATACACATACATAATTATAAGCTTAAATATATATAAGCTTAAACTGTAGAGCGTCATGGTTCTAACTATGGAGGTCCTGAATTCATTGTCCTAAGTGGATCATGCAAAGGAAAAGCAATTTGAGCATCTGTTTGAACCCTTCTTGGTGTTCACAGCATGAGGTGCTATCTGTTTTGCATCCTCTTGCTTTGCCCACTGCTCAGAATCTGTGGACATAGATCTCCTGACAACATTGCTGTATTCAAGACCATATTCATGACTTCTAGGTGGCCTAATATTTTGATAGTACAAATCTTAACTTCCCCCACAAGCTGTATGGTCCATCTATCCTTGCTTGAGCCACATTCAGGTATTATTCACATATTGACATTGTAGTATCTTTGGCAGTTCTGATGCCCTTATATTAGTGGTCACTGTTGGTTATTCACATTCTGAAATAATTGAATTGTTTTACAAACCTGTTGTGAACTATAAATACGCCAAAGAGAAATGACAACTTTGTGTTCATATTCAAGCGTAAGTTTAATGTGATTCTCCTTAGTATGGAAAGAGGCATGTACCCATATCACTGTATTCGTACTACTATATATATGGTTCATAGTAAAGTACATTTAACGACCAAAGATCTGTAAAGTTACTTCCAGCTGAACACAGGTCCTACTGATTTGATCCAAGGGGAGAGGCTCCCTTTTGTCTCGCCCAGAAAAGTTGCTGCCTACAAAAATGCGAGGACCTTGCTTTATATCCCATCTGTAGTAGCATGCAGGATGCACAGAACCAAACACCTACGGAGTGTTTCTACCATAGGCTCCAACTCCCTGGGTGCTCTGAGGCTCAAGGACCCACTAAAAAAATAGGAGGTACTCAGCACCTGCAGGGCTGGATTAATCTTTTGTGGACCCTGGCACCTGGAAAATGGCCCCACCCACTGCTCTGCCTGTGCTCCACCCCAAGGCCCTGCTCCCACTCAGCCTCTTTCCCCTGAGGCCCTACCCCTGCTCAGTCTCTTCCCCCTCCCCCCAAGGCCCTGTCCACATTCTGCGCCGAGGCCCCGCCCCCACCCAGCCTCTTCCCCACAAGACCCTGCCCTCCGCTCCCACAGGAGGGAGACGGGGGAGAAGAGCACCCACTGGCAAAAACAAAAGTCCGTGCCTGTGGTCTCTACTAAGTGATTAACTCTGCTCTGGCATCTGGCCACCAACTGGCAAATACAGCAATCCTTTTTCCAGGTGGTCCCTTGATAGGAAATGGGAAAAACAATGTAGCAAAAGGAACCAACTGAACTTTCTCCTCCCCAAATTTAAACTGAACCCCAAATCTTTTAAGAAGCTGGAAACTGTTCAGTTATCTTTGCTTTATTGCCTTGTTTGCAGCTGCTGCAGCATATACAGGTTCCAGCTGGGACCAGACAGAGAAACACTGAAATGTCAGGAATGCTGATCCAGCAGTATTTCTGTCCTGACCTGAAGTGCTGGAACTCTCATGAACGAGTCTATTCTCGTGAGGTTTCCACAGTGATTTCTAGACCTAAAAAGTTTAGAGAAACTTCCAAACTTTGTTGTGTTTTTCTGAACCGAGTTTTCAAACCATTTGTGTAGAGAGATAGGCTTGAACCAGAACTCTAGTTCTTCCAGTTGAACCAAAAAGAACTCTTCCCCTGTCTGAGATGGGAGCTATGTTTGCTTCTCCTGGAAGTTGCTCCTTCCACCTTTTATGAACCATAGATTTAGAGTAAACGAGGATCAGACTGACTAATGGTGGAAAGTAAAACAAGTACTATTGATCTAAGTCAGTGGTCACCAACCCATAGATCGTGATCGACTGGTCGATCCTGGAGCCTCTGCCAGTTGATCAAGATCTCTGGTCACTAAAAGTCCAGCAGGGTAGTGGGGCTAAGGCAGGCTCCCTACCTGCCCCGGGCCCACACCACTCCTCGAAGCAGACAGCACACCCCTGTGGAGGATGGGGTAGGGGTCTCCATGCATGATGCTCCTGCCTGCAAGCACCGCCCCCGCAGCTCCCATTGGCCGGAAACAGGGAATTGCGGCCAGTGGAGGCTGCAGGGGCAGTGCTTGCAGGCAGGAGCAGCATATGAAGCCTTTTTCCCCCCCCTCCCCAGAAGCTGCAGGGTCATGCTGGCTGCTTCCGGGAGTGGCATGGAGCTGGGGCAGGCAGGGAGACTGCCTTAGCCCCTCTGAGCTGCCAACCGGGAGCCGCCCAAGGTAAGTGCCGCCTGGCGGGAGCCCGCACCCCTTCCGCACCCCAACCCCAGCCCTGAGTCCCCTCCTGCATCCCAACACTCTGCCCCAGGAAAGCCCTCTCCTGTGTCCAAACTTTCCCCCATACCCTGCACCCCTTCCTGAACCCCAACACTGTGTCCTAGCCCAGAGGCCCCTCCTGCACCCAAACTCCCTCCCAGAGCTTGCATCCTCACCACCTCCTGCACCCCAACCTCCTGCCCCAGGCTCAGCAAGGAGCCACCTCCCACACTCCGAAGCCCCCAGCCCAGAGCCAGCACCCCAATCCCGAGCCCCAACCCGCTGAAAGTGAGTGAGGGTGGGGGAGAGCGAGCGACGGAGGGAGCAGGGGATGGAGTGAGCGGAGCGAGGTCTCAGGGAAGGGGCGGGGTAGATCCTGGATTGCACTTAAATTCAAAAAGTGATCTTGTGCATAAAAAGGTTGGAGACCACTCAGTTAAGATTCTTTTCTTCCTCTAAGAGTATCTGTATTAAGGTTGGATATCTTTTTAAAAGATTATGCTGTAGCTCAACCAGAAGTTATGGGCTTGATGCAGGAACTACTTGATGAAAGTCTACAGCAGGTATCGGCAACCTTTGGCATGCGGCCCACCAGGGTAAGCCCCTGGCAGGCCGGGCTGGTTTGTTTACCTGCCGCATCTGCAGGTTTGGCCGATCGCAGCTCCCACTGGCCGTGGTTCGCCGTTCCAGGCCAATGGGGGCCGCAGGAAGTGGCAGCCAGCACATCCCTTGGCCCGCGCCGCTTCCCCTAGCTCCCATTGGTCTGGAGCGGTGAACTGCGGCAGGTGGGAATTGCCAGGGGACTTACCCTGGCGGGCCGGGTGCCAAAGGTTGCCAGTCCCTGGTCTATGGTGTATATTTACGCACATCAGACTGGATGACCGCAATGGTCCTTTCTGGCCTTCAGAATTTATCGTGCTATGTGCGCCATGCCTGCATCCACTGCTTGAGACACTGCACCCAGGGTCAGGTTCATTAAATCCAGTGGAGCTCTGCCTCCCGCTGAATGGGCTGAATTTACCTGGAATGCCAGTGTGGGCTATATTTATGTTCGGGAAATGTTAACTTGGGTAATTGAATTGACTTGTCATTAACACTGAAGAATATGCTATTTTAATTGTGACTTTACATTAAAAGTGTACAGCAACTACTGGGCATTTTTAATCCACCTGGAAACCTGGCAATTCTGAGAACATTTTGAATTTTCTCCCCTTTGTTTATTTAATTGCTTCTGATGGACCCAAAAGGAAGGCAGTTCCAAACCAGTTCTGTAACAACCCCACCAGCTTCTGTTGCCCTTTGTTGGTAGTGTGCAGTAAAGAGTTAACACTTCTGCCTGCTCCTTAAGAGCTGTGCACAGCCTGTGGGCTAGGCAGTGTAGCAGGGATTTGGAATGGACATGTTCACTCACCACCACCCCATAGCCGTGGCTGCAATAATGTTGCCAGTGAATCACATTCTCCCTGCTGCTATAGCAACAGGTTGAAAATTCTTCTGTCTGAGCTGTCGTTGCCTTCGTTTAGAAATGCCTGGTTTGCAGACAGCTTTATTGTCTGTAGGACAGTTGTCTTCCCATGAACTTTCCATGAAGTAGCTTCCCCAGGACAAAGAGCCCAACACAAAGCAGGGGCTAAATGTAATGGGGAGGTTTAAAGGGGAGTCTCCCTTGATTTATGTTTTAATTGTAGGGGAGAGATGGGCAAAAGTGTTCAGACTCCTCACAAAGAGGGGAGGGAGGGTGGTTGGTTTTGCAGAGGCTTGCTAATTACCTACTGATGCCTCATGGGAATAAGATTGTACATGAGAGGACTGGTTGATTTAGAGGCTTCGTTAATGGGTGGCATAGTCTTTCATCTTTAGGCAACCATTCAAGTCAAGTCGTTACCATCTGATGGCTGTTCAGAGGCTTGTGTTAAATGAGTTTGGTGGGTCTCAGTCCAATTCATGTTGGACCAGTGTCTACATCACAAAAAAACATCACCCAAGATGTTTCTAGTGGGCAGCTTTAGTCAGTCACAACAGAGGGGCCAAACACAGAATGAGGCACGTCGTTAGAAGGTAGTTCATATTCCTCAAAGATGTTCCTTCAGTTTACTTCAGGTCAAGGATAAAGCACAGTGATGGTGCAATCGGGGAGAAACATCCTGTGTCTGTCAGTGGGTAAATAACTTAATCTCCAGGGCTGTCAGCCTTTCAGGAACCCTAAAATTCGTACACACTTGTCTCCAGTGCAGTCTACTTCCTTGACACAAACAGATATACATCTTAATTACACCTACCATTGCCCCAGTGACGTAGGTGGAGTTGAACCTGAGTAAGTGAGGGCAGAATCTGGCTTGATGAAATCAGGTGAGGAATAAGCACGTCCATCAGCAAATTATATGTGAAATGTTACTTCTAAATTAAATATTTAATTCAAAGTTTTACATGAAGAATATGTGCCTTGTCTAGTTGGCTGGCCCTTTCATGTTCCTTCTTTTGACCTTATTGTCACAGAGATGTCATTGTGAACCTATGAACTCCTGGAGTCATAGCTCTAGAGATCAAAAACTACACTGCATGCTCATATCCTGTAAGAAGTCCCTTATGGGAACAGCATTCTAAGAATACCCAGTTCAGACCTTCCTAATGGTTCAGTTTAATGTGGTCTCTGTTTCTGGCTACTTTTCTATACCTGAATGTCTCAGAGTCAAGAGAGGGGGGGAAATCACCTCCATAATGTACTGAGACAACTGTGCAATATTACTTCATGAGAGAAATTTCTTCTTGTCCCCAACCAGTGATCAGCTTATACACTGAAACATGAGACTATATTGTTGCCCTAGTCAATATAACTGCAGATGCTGTTCTTGTTCATAGAACCCTTATCCTCTTCAGAACCTTTCAATTTCCGTCAGTAATATCCTGCAACAGTGAGTTCCACAGCTTCATTATACATGGTTTTAACAAGCATTTCCTTTTACCTGTTCAATGGTTGTTGACTATTTCATTCCTGAATGGCCTTTTGATATTTTTGTATGGATAAAGAGAAATACACAACTGACTTTTTCATTCATTTTGTTCTGCCTTTACTCTTCTTTCCAAACTGAATAGTCCCAGTCCTTTTAATATCTTGTCATCTGGAATCCCCTCAGTTCTCTAATCATTGATCATAGAAGATTAGGGTTGTAAGAGACCTCAGGAGGTCATCTAGTCCAACCCCCGCTCAAAGCTGGACCACCCCCAACTAAATTATCCCAGCCAGGGTTTTGTCAAGCCAGGCCTTAAAAACCTCTAAGGATGGAGATTCCACCCCCTTCCTAGGTAACCCATTCCAGTGCTTCACCACCCTCCTAGTGAAATAGTTTTTCCTAATATCCAACCTAGACCTCCCCCACTGCAACTTGAGACGATTGCTCCTTGTTTTGTCATCTGCCACCACTGAGAACAGCCTAGCTCCATCCTCTATGGAACCCCCCTTCAGGGAGTTGAAGGCTGCTATCAAATCCCCCCTCACTCTTCTCTTCTGCAGACTAAATCAAATCCTCCCTCACTCTTCAGTTCTGCAGACTGTTTCCTGAAACTGATGTTTCCTTTCAGAGACTTCAGTTCTTTCAAGGCTCTGCTGCTAAATCGCACATGGCCCTTTAGAAAAGTTGTACTTTGTTTACAGGACAGAGGCAGCTGCTGCCCCGGTTTGTTGTCTTTCATGCCATTCACATTCTGTCCTCTACTATCTCTTCTTTCAGCCAGCCAGCCAGCAAGCTGCTCTTAGATGTCCATCAGAGTGGGGGAGGGCTACAGAACATTAAAGAAACCACTTTCCATATTAGGTAAGAGAGAAAGGTTTATTAGCACAACCTCTTCCTCAATGTAATTACTTCCCTCTCTTGTCATTCTGTCATCCTGCACCCTGAAGATGTGATAGGTCTTTTCCATTTCTGTGCACTATTATCCTATATATGTGCTAAATATTCCATCTTTTTGATCTTTTCTCTTCCCTCAATAAACATTCCTTTCCATTTGGAGTCTGTCACACGCAATGTAGGCGTTTCTATAATGCAACAGAACATTGTTCCATCCTCTCCCAGTATTCTACCTCCCTAGTAGTGACCTATAAAAGATATTCAATGACAGAAGTTCTCATCCTTCTTTTATCAACTCCCTTCGGGTTGCAGATTTCACTCCTCACCTCTTATACATGGCAATAAGCTGACTTAATGCTCCTATCAGCCTGATCTGGCTGATGTTCAGGCCCCCTGATTAATTCCCCCACAAGGCTATTTTAGTGTTCTCTGCTCCTCTTACCATTTCGCAAAGGGACATAGGACTGTTGAATGAAGCTCCTAGGTGAATTCCTGTCTCTTTGCCCAGAGTACAGAGCACCATTTGCAGGGGAAGGGGAAGACCCAGAAGACTGTAGGGCACCGAGACCAAAGCTTGGTGGAGGAAGGTGAGGATAAAAAAGAGCAGAAATCAGAACTGATATACACAACAAAGGTCTAGCAAAAGGGAACCTGGCTATTTTGGCATCATACATCTTGTGTTTAGACCACAGGCAGAAACCAAAACTGTAAGGTGTGTCAAGGTCTCCATGCCTGATGGAAATGTGACAATGTTTGTGCTGAGAGGAGAGGAAGGAAGTCTGGATTTCCTCTTCACTTCTTGCCACACAATCCCAGGGTAATAAAAAAATATTTTTATTGTATCACGGGTCACCTATTTCTGTCCTTCATCCTTGGCTATGTGGCACCATCATGGATCAGCCTCTCATTTCATACTGAGGTTTGTGCCTATTTGTCCTTTGTAAATGCTTTCCCACACAGCCCATGTGAAAGATGAGTGAGAGAGAGGAAGCTGTGGCTTGCTGGATCATTCCTGAATGGCTGCTTCTGTGGAGTGACCCCTAATAACCCTGTGTGCTGTGGCAACTCCACACACACATATATAGGAAAAAACAAAACTCCAAATGACAGAAGAAAGATAACAGCCCAGTATTTGGTTCTGTTGATTTCCTGCAATTGTGAGCAGTTGCATAGCAGCTGGGCTTTTATGACGGGGCCTGCACTGTTTGTGTGCTTGAAGGAAATGGCTGTGCTAGAGGAGTTCCAAGCCAGGAGCAAAAGGATGACTGGTCAAATCATTCTGGGTGATGAACCAGAAAAAGCAAGCTCCTGTCATCTGTCGTCCTGACCTTCTGTGTCTTTTTTTGCAAACATCCCAATGACTAGGGATGAGAAGTGAGATAGTGTTATGGGATGATAAGTCGTCTGACCTGCAATTAAACACCCACAGTTGGCCCATGCCAGGTGACTTGGGCTTGTGAGGCTAACGCTAAGGGGCTGTTTAATTACAGTGTAGCTGTTTGGGCTTGGGATGCAGCCTGAGCTTTGGGACCTTCCCACCTCACAGGGTTTCTAAGTGCAGACATACCCAAAACTGCTCTTTAAAGCCAGGCAGTCAACTCATGCTCGCTTTGACACCCACACATTCAGTTGGACCCCAGTTACCTTCAGAAACCTTTTCATCATCTGCATTTGGAAAGCAAGCAGGTGCAACTCCATCTGTCTGGGAAATGGACTGTGTTCTGAACCATCTTCAGCACTGCGTTGCTGCCAGGATGGGCAGGGTAAACCTTTATAAAATAGTGATTGGGAGAAACAACATTCTCATGACATTTAAAAAAAATAAATTGTGTCCTACCCATGGTCGCTGGCACAGCCATGCTGTCAAGAACACTTACTGTGTAGCTGAAAATGCTTTCGGACCAGGGCTATAATTTCCTGGTGTGGAAAGAGATACAGAACCCTGGCTGTCACAAAGAACTTGTAAACTTCTAGCATTTTTACCACCATGTCAGTTAACACTGCTGTTTTAATAGGCACAGTGGAAAAAATCAGACTCCATCAGAGTTGTGTCTACACTACAACTCCTACTAGTGTGGTTTATTTACAGTGTAAGCTCTTCAGGTCAGTGACTCTATCTTACTCTGTTTGTACTCTGCTTAGGACAATACAGCCCAACTTTTGGAAGGAGGCTCTTAGCGTTAGCATAATACAAGTAACGATTAAAGCTGAACTGGTGCTGCTGGTGGGAATTTTATTCTTCTTAGTCCATGGTCCCGTAGCAAATCTTGCTCAACACAGTGCTGAAACGTGACTGGAGCTTTAATATCTGCATCCTGGAAAAAGACAACAATAGGAAAACTGGTAACAACTCTTAAACAGGCTTAGAAAGAGAGTCAGGAAAAACTGGTATAAGCAGATCAAATAGAGTCTTGTATTTATACTGATATAATGAGAATATATTCCAGTATCTATTCAACCTAGGCATTTATTTCTGAAAATCTTGGTGTACTACTGAGAAGTCTAACAGTTTCTCAGTTGGGGTTTCTCTAGTAACTCTCATTCTGTGCAGAGCTTTCCTTAATTGGGTTCTATGAGCAACCTCCTATGACTTATTTTTATAGTCCCATTCCTATCTGGGTGAATACCTGCATCTCCCAGGTGCAGGTTCTGTAAGAAAGGGTGCAAACAGCCACCTCCAAGCTTATATAATCAATACTAGATGTAGAGGGCAAGCCTGCTTTCTAAGGTAAAAATCTTGGAAAAACTCCCAAATCTCTTCCTAAACTACCAAACCAATTGTCTTCCCTCCCCTATTACTTCAACAAGGGCAACAAAGTCTCTCTACTCTGCTTTTTCCTCTAGGTTACACACACTCTCGCTCCAAACCCTTTCTTTGTCCCAGTCCTGTGCCCTCTCCTTCCGTCAAGATCAGGGGTAGACAAGCTGGTAAACACGACTGTTCCCACCTAAATAATGCAGAATATTTAATTATAATCCTTTGTTCAGCTCTGGTTTGTTACAATATTACCAACTCTTCATTTTGGTCCATCAGTAAATTATGGACAAGGCAAACAGATTCAGATAAGACCAGCTCTGTAATCAATACTTCAGCTCACAATTTCCATGATAATAAGCCTGTTGGTAATGTTGCTTGATTAGGGCGTGCTGTGGAATAAACAATACTGGTTACACCATGTGTGTCTTGAAGGCTGCCACTCATAATCATGTTGTCCGTATTCAGCTTGGCCAGACTGCTACCTGGTGATTCTGTCCGTGGTGAAAAATGGTGAAAGACATGCCTTCCAGGTACCTGTAGTGAATCTTTCATCCAGCAGATTATTGTTTTAGTCAGCACAAGGAATCCTGGGACACTGAAATTGTAAAAAAGAGAATCTTGCCAGTCTAGGCAGTCTTTGTTATTGCTGTGATGTCAGTTTAGAGGAAGTTCTGCTATTGCTAAATGATACTCAGAACTTTTCATCCATAGGTCTCAAAGTTATTTATTAAAGAGAGTATTTTTGCGCCTTTTGGCTCAAACACATTAGCCATTATTCTAGGCCTTGATGGGATTCTTCCATTAGGTGGAGAAATGGATGATACAAGTCAGGGATTTCTTTGATGCAGTCCTGTTTGATTACAAAGAATGTACAAAGTCCCGTTTCCATGAACACAGCAGGAACAAACAACAGCAGGACAAATTCCTTGCTTGCAATTTTCAAGCCTGCTTTCCGGCCAGTCCTGGGCCTCAAGGAGCTCTATCTCTTCTCCCTCTCAGGGCTATGCTCAAGACTGTATTTCTGGCTTTCTCATGCTTTCTGGTTACAAACACACAGCTTTAATCAATCAATGCCCCACCCACTGCATTTACAACCAGTCTTCAGAGAAATCCCCCAGCTTCCATAGCTTAGCTTCTTCTCAGTCTGGCAATCTTGAGTGGTGGCTTCTGTTGTCTAAGCTGTGTTACTCCATAAAGGATCTTAATTGCTTCTTAAAGATAATAAAATACCGAATATATCAGTAGAGCTCAAAGCACATAACAAGAAAAGTCAGTATCATTATCTCTATTTTACAGATGGGAAAACTGAAGCACAGAGCAGTGACACAACTGGCACCAGGTCACCCAGGAACAGAACCAAGGTCTCAAAAGTCCCAGTGCTGTATCCACTAGGCCAAACTGCCTCCTCCTGTTTTGCCTGAATGAAGGATGGCTAATACACCCTGTGATGGCTTACCCCCCACCTTCGGGGTGCTACCTGATGTACTGGGGTACCACTGAGTCTGCCCATTCCACCAGCCTGGGCTCCCTTACACTGCCCCGCTGAGCCAGGCCCTCAAGCCTTCTCTAGCACACACACATGTAGGGACACACCCAGCTGCAGAAAGACACAGAAACTGAAATCAGTACTGCATGGGAAGGCTTTCAGCTAAGGAATTGCCCCGCACTCAAGTGCGTACACCCTCTGGAGTGTAAACCCAAAATTATATTGTCTTGCACTGCACAGAAAACTGTACAGTGTAAGCTCATGAAATTCGCTCCCTTCCTCAATGTGGAGGAAGATAGGCACAACTTTTTCCCAGTTATGGATTCCCAAACTGGGCTTAGAGAAAACAAAAACAAGTTTATTAACTACACAAGATAGATTTTTAAGTCATTATAAGGGATAGCAAACAGGTCAAAGCAGATTACTGAGCCAATAAAACAAATCACGCAAACTAAGCTTAATAAAGCAACTGGTTACAAGTAATAATTTCTCACTGTAAATCTTGTTTTTGGGCAGATTGCAGAGGTTCGTGAAAGCAAACTGCTCTCTCTTGCAGCTTAAAACTCCAGGTATTTCTCTTACAGGCCAGACACCTTTTCCAGCCTGAATTCAGTCCTTTCCTCCCCTTTGTCTTTGTTTCTTAGATGTTTTCAGCCATCATCCTGGACGGGGATTCAGTGAAGAAAGAACCAAGATTAACTCACTTCCCTGTCTTAAATAGGATTTACATATGGCGAGTATCCTTTGTTTCCCAGTTTGATTCCCACTCCCTATTAGTGGAAAAATACTAGTAATCCAAGATGAAATCCAGTACCAGATAACATGATCACATGACCCTGCAGTGTCAAAGCAGCCATGAGACAAGGTTGTTTGCAGCATCCCAGGAAACTACTTATGAAGATTAGCATCTTCAAAGTCCTATTGTTCTTCCTAATGGCCCATCCACGCTGATTGCATTCTGTCTGGTGGGCATTCCCCAGTTGTAAACGCACTTGTAATTGTTACATAGTCAATATTCCTAACTTCAGATACAGAAATGATACAGGCATACAAATAGGATAATCCGTAAATTATAACCTTTCCAATGATTCCTCACATGACCCATCTTGCATAAAACACATTTTAGGTATGCCGTATTCATATCATAACAATATCTCTATGAAGAATATGGGCGTAGTGTCACATGCCCATCAATTTTAATGAAGTCTGCGATTGCCTATAGATCAAAGACTTGCTTGATGGCAGCCGTTAGCACTTTGCAGTGTAACAGTATTGTCTCTGTATTACAGAAAGGGAAACTGCAGAACTGAGGTCAGTGATTTGGTCAAGGTTCCACTGACAGTGGTAGAACTGGGATTAGAACTCATGTTTTAAATCCTAATCCACTAGCCACTAGATCATTCTGCTTCTCTGATACTAATGTCACAGTATCCTTATTGTTATTGCATTTGTTGGGAGGCTGTATTTGGTGCTTATGCAAGAGAGGGACTACTAGCAGTCTGCAATGTGGGATGGCGTGGGCAGGTGCTAATCAAGCTACACACACGCACACACACAACTGAAACAAAATCTGTGTAGATCCACTGGTAGCATATAGATCATTCCCTCCAAGATTCCCTCTTTCCCTTCTCACCCCCATCTCCAACCAATCATTTAACCCTTGTGCCATGTACTACAAAGCTCCTGAAAGAATTTGAGGCAAATATTAGCTCCCTCTAGGTCATTGTGGAAGCAAGGTTCTGGTAAGGCCCCCATCACCATAATACTGAGCACCTCACAAACATTAACTTCTTCTCCCAACACCCTACAGGTCCCTGGTCCTTGGAGATGTCCTACTGCATAGAGAGCTGGGAGAAAGGAATGGCCATGCTGTTTGCAGAGGCATAGTTAAGGGGTTCTTCTACACTTGGGAAAAATGCGTATGGGACTAGTTACAGGAAAACAAAGGCATGCCAGCCTGGGCCACTAGCAAAATTGAAATGCTGTTAGCTGCTTTGATTACTAATCAAGTATTCGCAAAAAGAAAAGGAGTACTTGTGGCACCTTAGAGACTAACCAATTTATTTGAGCATGAGCTTTCGTGAGCTACAGCTCACTTCATCGAATGCATACCGTGGAAACTGCAGCAGACTTTATATATACACAGAGAATATGAAACAATACCTCCTCCCACCCCACTGTCCTGCTGGTAATAGCTTATCGTGAAGCTATTACCAGCAGGACAGTGGGGTGGGAGGAGGTATTGTTTCATATTCTCTGTGTATATATAAAGTCTGCTGCAGTTTCCACGGTATGCATCCGATGAAGTGAGCTGTAGCTCACGAAAGCTCATGCTCAAATAAATTGGTTAGTCTCTAAGGTGCCACAAGTACTCCTTTTCTTTTTGCGAATACAGACTAACACGGCTGTTACTCTGAAACTAATCAAGTATTAACTGTTGAATATGGACCCAAACCATATTTAGAGCCAACCATGTCACTAACTTAGTTACAAACTTAGCTAAAGTTCTAGTGTACACATAGATTTAAGCTAGACATTAGGAAACAGGTTCTGTAGTTGTTTTAACAGTAAGACCACTGCTCAGTGGCTCTATCTTGTAAATTACTTTGGGATCCTTGGGTTGAAAGGTACTTTATAAATATGAGATGATTATTTCTGTAATCAGCTGTAAAAGGAGAGACCATCCTTTAAGTGTTTTCGTTTCCCAAAGAAAACGGTTTCTAACACACCTCCCCATCCCTCAGACCGCTCTTGTGTGCGCAGACACAGTGAGATTTAGCAGATAGAATTTGAGCCACTGACTGTGTATGAGATAAAACTTAATTCTTGGAAATGCCCTGGGTTCAGGAAGCAGGAAGTCAGTGTTACTATTTTAAAGTGCTGTAGGGAACCAGTAAGTGTTAGGCATGTGCTGCATGCAGGTTTGCTGCATGTTTGAAAATAGAAATGTTTGTTCTTTTTCCCCCCTTTCCCTTATCTGAAGCTCTGTATTCCAGGATATAAATGTTTTACCCAAGACTGTGTTCATATATACATATAAATCTCAATTGTCAGTGTCAGTCATCAAACATGGATGCTCCCTTTTCTACTGTTCTGCCCTCCCAACTGAAGTACAGCTGTGTAATTCTTTCGAATGCTAAATAACTGACTGAGCCTCAGCAGTCAGAGAGAATTTTTTATTATTATTACTAGTGAATTCAGCTCTTGCGCCAGCCTATTTGACTATCCTGGGGACGGAATTTTCTCTTTATCCACACAACAGATACAGCATGGACAGTTGACCACAGCAATACAACTTCCCCTGCACCCCTCCCACTGCTAGGGTGCCTTGTGCTCTAGGGAGTAAGAGGCAGACGGCCCACTCAATCTCTGGACTCTCTGCTGGCATTGCCATGTAGAGCAGGGATCTCAAACACAAATCACCATGAGGGCCACATTAGGACTAGTACATTGGCCCGAGGGCCGCATCACTGACACCTTTTCAAATAAAGATACAAAAGCCCCACCCTGCCCCCACTCCATCCCCTCCATAAGGCCCCGTCCCTGACCCACCTCTTCCCACCCCTGACCCGCCCCCATTCCAATCCCTTCCCCAAAGTCCCGCCCCTGCCCGCCTCTTCTCTGCCTCCTCCCCTAAGTGTGTGCCTCCCCACTCCTCCCCCCCTCCAGCTGTTTGGCAGCGGGAAGCGCCTGGAGGTTAGCAGAGGAGCAGGGATGCGGCGCCCTGGGGGGAGGGGGGACAGTGGGTGGGGGAGCTTGGCGGCTGCAGGAAATAACCCTGTAAGCCGCGTGTTTGAGACCCCTGGCTGAAACTTTCTCCCGATGTCTGCTATTAAAGTATCTGCTAATGCAGCAGCCAGAAGGGAGCAATGAACCTCATATCTATAGCTGATTAGAATCAGACAGGAGGTGGATATTAAGCTCTTTGTGCATATGAGCTAAGTCCAAAGTCCCTGCAAAAAGGCATCCTGCATTCTTCATTTGCCTTGATAAAATATAACCTGTTTGGATCAGCTGTTTTAATGCAAGAATTGTAACATCTGTCATCCATGTTCATCTCCTTTTCCCCTTCTTGGAGTGGCTGCACAGAGACCTCCTTCCCTCCTGAATTACTTGGCATTTTCTTTTGCTTCCACCTCTGTTAGGAACAGGAGCAGCAGCTTTTGCAGTCATCAGCACTTCCTTGTCCCCATGCCCTGCAAGGGTCTTGTCAACTGTAGCAATATTAAGACCCGTAATTCAGCACCTGTGCTCCACTGATAATAGTAACAGCTGAAGCTGTAGTGCAGACTTGGTGCAGCTTTTAAAACCAGTTTGTGCAGACATGCTTAGAGCAGAGCTGGATAACATAGTGGTAAAAACCCCTGAGCCGGGGGGGGGGGCGGAGTTGGTCCCCAGAGTGAGGGGCCAGGGCACAGTAGGGGATGGGGGTCAGTCACCCTCGAGCAAGGGGCCGGGGCACAGCGGGGTGGGAGATAGGGGTCAGTCACCCAGGAGTGAGGGGCTGGACCACAGCGGGGTGGGAGATAGGGGTCAGTCACCCAGGAGTGAGGGGCCGGACCACAGCGGGGTGGTGGTGGTGTTGGGGTTGTCCCCAGAGCGAGGGGCTGGGGCAGGGGCACAGTAGGGTGGGGGCGGGGGCACAAAGGATTCCCCGCTCCCAGGCGGTGGCAGCACTGGTACCTATCTCTCTGCCAGAGAGGCTGGAGCTGGGTCTGGGAGCCAGTCACTCACTTCTCTCCCTCAGCAGATGAGCAGAGAGCAGCTCTTCCAGGCTCCAGCAGCAGCTGCTGTTCTTCCTGCCCTCTCAGCCTGGAGCCTGATTGCAGTTGCTCCAGTACTGGTGATTGGAAACTGTCTGGTCCCCTTTTCTACTGGACTTTCCGGTCGAAAAACGGACACCTGGCAACCCTAGGCCTGCCTAGGTACCATCAGGGCCTTTAGGTCAGCTAGACATGTGTGTCTCTAAATGCTTTGTTCCCAAGCACAGTGGATTCACGGGCTAGTCTGAGTGGGAGAATTGTGGAATTCTGTCCCAGGAGAGGTAAAGGCATGATGCTTGACACCTGAAGGGGTGTCCAATTCAGGGAATTGGTCCTGCTTTGAGCAGGGGGTTGGACTAGATGACCTTCTGGGGTCCCTTCCAACCCTGATATTCTATGATTCCTCAGAGAACCCAGGAAGGAGACAGAGATGCAGCTAGCCCTGTAACCCTGACGGCTTCCACCTGTGTTGAATTACAAGTCCCACTCTTGCCAGTGTAGATGCAGCAGAATGAAAGATACCTATCACTAATTAATGTCCACCCTGAGGTACAACTGATGCCATGCTAAGACAGCACCATAGAAATGAGAGGATAGGAGGGCTTTGCTTTGCTTTTTCTCTTCTGTCAGGGCCTATCAGTCATGTTCCCTCAGAGCAGCTTTCTGCCCCCACACAGTGTGAAAGCCCCAGGAAGGCTTTTGCTCAGTGACAGGCTGCAGATCCTGCACTCATAGGAGGCCCTGGTTGGGAAAGACACTCACAGGTCAATGGAGAGTATCCTCCTCTTCCTCCAAACTGCCTGTAGGATCACCGCAAAGCGAGGACAGATCGGAATGCCATTCAGTCCTGGGCTCAGCCATCCAGATTTCCAGACTGATCAGGTCTTTTAAGCTGTAACTTATGTGTCTGCAGGGAGCAGCAGTGGACAGTTGACTCTTCTTCCATCAAGGCCCATTTATGTATTTTTCTTTATCCTTGGCTCAGAGGAAAGAGAGGATTGTGCCAGCACAGAGTGCTGCCTGCTGCCTAGACCTCTGCTGCTGTCTGAATCCCCAGGAAGAACCCCAGAGTAAGGCTCCTGGCTAGAGGGAGCTAGGGCAGATGATCTCTGCTATTCTGCTATCCCTCGACCAGTGCAAAGAGAGAGAGAGAGGTGATTCCCAGTTATGGCTGGGGGAGGGGCATATGCAGGGCTTCTCCCTTCCCAAAGGGCACAGCCCTTGCCCACTCTACTTCTGCTCCCACCCTTCTTCTCTCTGGGCACTTTCTCCGTCCTTCTACCTTCCTGCCAGGACTGCTCCCCTGCCTCTAGTCAGAGTTTCTTCTGATCCTGAATCCATCCCCCCTGCCCTTACAAAACCTGCTACCACCACAACACAAAGATAAAAACACCCAGTGCTCACAGTCACGTCCCCTGGTGGGACTGCACTGGGGCTAGGTCAACAATGAGAAAAGTGCTAGTGTAGACAAGGCCTTAGCATAATAGCCCATTGGGAGCTTGAGTTCTCTTGCCATCACTCACCTGGGACCAGTCTAAGCCATACCTGAGACGAGTCAGTTGTCAGCAGCTGTCTTTGTGATTGCAGACTGTTGTGGGTGTCTCATTTAGTGGATTGGACTGCTGGAAATATTCTAGACCAAATTAGTCACCACAAGGCAGCATACATTTGATTTGAAGGATGAAGTCAGTTGTTTGAGAATTGGGTGCAAGTAACTTGACAGTGTTTGTAACTGGGCTACGTGAGCCCCAGTTGTATGGCATAACCCGAGTGGAAAGTGTTAGGTAACTTAGATTGTAAATTCTTTGGCCAGGGATTGGGCCTTACCTATGTTCTGTAAATTGCAGTGTACATTTACAGTTCAATATAAATGTTTTTGCAATAATCCTGAAAATTTCATTGTTACATTGGTCTTAATGTACCACCTTCTGGTCAGTTTATAGAAATGCACTGAGTTGATCTACAGAACAAACTGGATACTGTGCAATATGAGAGCCTGTGAACTGATCACTCACATTGCAAGATTAATAAAGAGAAACTAATAACTAGCCAGATTAACAGACAGACAGTTCTGCAAAGCTGTACACCTGAGGTGGAGTTCTGGTGTATGCAGGAGTCTTGATGAAGAAAAGAGGGAAAGCTGCTTTGGAATAGTTAGTGTCACTTACAGGTCCAAAAGAAATCACACTATTATTATTATTATACAATCTTGTCCCTGTTGTGGCACTTGACTTGGATACTTATGCTTGAGAGAGAAATTCTACCAGTACTTCAACCACTAGTTAATGTGCTAGCTGCAGAAATCACTGGGTGAAAATCTATGATGTGTGTTATGCAGGAGATCACATTAGATGTTCATAATGTTTCCTTATGGCCTGAAAATCTAGGAATCTTTTAAAAGCAATAACCACTTTGTCCCTGAACTGGGTGAACTGTGGGCTTGTGTACATGGTGAATTAGTGTGCACCAGAGGGATATAAATTCTACTGTGCACTCAATGCCCCTTCTGCCCCATGTGGACCCTGCTGGTGTGCACTAAAAGCTCTCCAGTATGTGTTTTAATGTAGTACTGTTTGAAATTGGACTACATTAATACACAACTAGGAAGCTTTCAGTGCATGCCACCAGGGTCTATATAGGTCAGTTAGTGGGTGACATGCTAGTGCATGCTAGAATTTACATCTCTTTGGTGTGGACTAATGCACTAGAAGACAAGTCCCCAGTCTCATTTGGAGTATGTAACTAAAATAGTAAATTGGATTAAAGTGTTTATTTGAGACTCTCCTTGCCATGTATCTTGATCTTTTGCTGCAGTCTCAGACAGACTGTTCTTCAGAATTATATTTCAAAGTAGTTTGTGTGTCTTTGCTGCATCATTTGCATTGGTTGATTAGTCATTGACCAAGAAGTTAATTATTTTAATTTGGTGGGTTTGGGGTTTTTTTGGCTTGGTTGGATGTTTCTGTTTCACTATAATCCATTTTGAGAACATTAGTGAAACCTCCATACATTTGTACAAAATTCATTATGAAATGTATTTGGAAAGAAAATTTGCTAAATATAAAAATCTCTTTTAGGTCTAGTTTGCTGGATTTTGTATCTTATAAATGACATTTTTGTAAGGCCAGTAAGGACCTCATCTGACCTCTTGCATAGCAAAGGCCATAGAGCTTTGTCTATTTCCTGCATCCAGCCCATTACCCTTATGCCCAGAGCATGCTCCCAGCAGCAATTTGAGATGAGGATCAACATGGGAGCAAGGTGAATATCATGGTTTATGGGTTACTGAGATGTTACTTTGTGCCCTCTATGGCTATTGCTGAATTTGGGGTTCTTTATCATGGCCCAAGGCGTACCGTCTCAATAAGCATAACATAATGCAAATATTCATCATTATTAAACTTAGATGTGTAGGAAAACTGTAAATTACAAAACCAGCTTTGCGTTCTGAAACCTTTTCTTTAACCATGGAAATATTCACTGGGTTGTAATCAAACTGTATTCTGCTCATTCACAAACCTTTGATTTTGTTAAATCAGTATCCCCAGCAGAACACAGACAAAACCCAAGCACCAGAAAGGAAGAGGAGGAGGAAAAGGAAAGAATCTCTGTTACTATCAGATGTGGGTGGGTGGTTGGTTGTAATGTTGTTTCAGGCCTGCAGCTGTGACAACTCCGTAAGGCAGTCTGATGTTGGTCTACTGAAGATAAGGTCAAGCTGTAATTCTGAATCAGAGATGAAGTCTAGTTGTTGGGAAGCAATTCACTTCTCTTTTCTGGTACCTACATGTGTCAGGTAAGAAGACCAAGATCCAATTTGGGACTGGCTAGAGTATGTTGGGAAAATCAAACAAACATCATGGCCTGCATTCTATAGGCTTTGATACCCGTTAGACCTGAATGTTTGAGCAGACAGAGAAAAAGAACAAAGAAGTAGCTCTATGCCTTGCATGACTGAGTCAAAGTGACTTCCATCTGAACCTGAGTCCCTCTGCAATCTGAAGAATACTCCACACAGACATATACTATACATTATTATTTCTATAAACGTTCTGGCTGCCTATCCCATAGGTAAGAGAGAAAAGATAGGTGAGGTAATATCTTTCACTGGACCAACTTCTGTTGGTGAGAGAGAGAGATAAGCTTTTGAG
Organism: Lepidochelys kempii; assembly: GCF_965140285.1. NCBI lineage: Eukaryota > Metazoa > Chordata > Testudines > Cheloniidae > Lepidochelys > Lepidochelys kempii. The sequence goes on along the minus strand of NC_136385.1, from coordinate 96,371,793 downwards.
CCACATGGAGCTCTTCTTCAGGTCAGTAGCTGTGACGCTCGGAATATGGAGGATATATGATAGACGTCTATAAAATTATGAGTGGTATAGAGAAAGTAAATAAGGAAGTATGATGATACTCCTCATGATACAATAACAAGGGGCCACCAAATGAAATTAATGGGTAGCAGGTTTAACACAAACACAAGAAAGTATTTTTTCACTCAACGCACTGTCAACCTCTGGAATGCCTTGCCAGAGGGTGTTGTGAAGGCCAGTACTATAATGGGGGTCAAAAGGGAGCTAGACAGATTCATGGAAGATAGGTCCATCAATGGCTATTGGCCAGGATGGGCAGGAATGGTTTCCCTAGCCTCTGTTTGCCAGAAGCTGGGGCTGGGTGACAGGACATGGATCACTTGATGATAACCTGTCTGTTCATTCCCTTTGGGACACCTGCCATTGGCCACTGTCAGAGGACAGGATACTGGGCTTGATGGACCTTTGGTCTGACCCATTATGGCCGTTCTTATGTTGTTATGTAATACCTTTCCTAGACCTGAAGCTAAACTGTTCTAAATTGGGTGCCCAACTTAAGGTACCTACATTAGTGGCCTGGTTAAGCACAGTGGAGTTTCACACCAAACCTGCAGCAATTTTAATCTGAAATACTGAAGAGTCCGTTCCCTACACTGGGCTAATTATTACTTAAGCAAAGTTCCAATACATGGATTAATGTGAATTAATCATGACAATTCTCGATAGAAGTAAAATAGCCTAAATGGCTTTTCCAGATTAACATCAGCCCTGTTTCAAATACAGATGAATTTCATTTGCATTCAGTGAATTGAGCACTAACTTCCACAAGGATTGCTTCATTTCATTTTAACAGTAGACTCTAAACTGGAGACCAAATACAATTAAGCTTTGGGTCAACATCCCATTGCTAGATTGCAGCAGCTAAAACCCCAGGAATAACAAATCCTGTATCCATTTTACTATTTTATAAGGGGCAATTCTGCCTCAACCCTTACATGGCTTCAGAAGTTCCCTGACACACCAGAACTGGTGTGGTTCCACTGTACAGGATAGGGCATGTGGGTGGGACAGCATTTCAGATGCTGCAGAGATGCCCCGCCAATCGTTTACCCAGAGTAGAAGTTCTAGGCCTGCTCCAACTCCAAAGCTACAATAGTTGTCACAGAACAGACCTGCTGCTGCTCCGTGGCTCTCCTGTTGTGACAATGCTGACCTCACCTACTTCTAGGAGAGAAACTGTAAGAGATTTAAGGCCTATTGATTGTCACCCAGGAGTTTTGGGGAATGGCTTAAAACCACTTAAGCAATCCATGCAGGAAACCTGGTTTGAATTTTGTTTTGGGAACTAGATTTGTGTTGATATGTTCCTAGACTGTTTAAGAAATGATATGTTTCAAAACTGTAAAGGCATAACATATACTGAGATTTTTCAAGGTTGACTTGTTTTTAAATAACATTGAGTTAAAAGACTATGGAAACAGGACTGTCAACCGCACAGTAGCTTTCCATGAACTTATAAAAAACCCACAGGACTCTGAAGCGTGGGTTGTGGCTTTTGCTGACTTTGTTGGCACCTTGACCAGTAATGTCAATGAGAATAGAGGGAGCTCTGATTCTGAGGGGGTTCGGTCCTCTGTACAACGTTAATTGCTTGCAACCCACAGGTTGGGCACTTCTGGCACTAAACTGTGTTGCCTCCATTTGGAAGTTTACAGAACTTCCAGCTCACCTACTGGAGTGAATAACTGGGCACTCTCACTGATCATCTTAGTACATGGGACTTTGATCTGAAAAAGGTTACCCTGGGAAATAACCATCTACATGCAGCACATGAAAAGATAATCCCTGTCAGAAAATATCATAATGCCACTATATAAATCCATGGTGCATCCACGCCTTTAATACTGTGTCCACTTCTGGTTGCCCCATCTCAGAAATGATATAGTGGAACTGGAAGAGGTTCAGAGAAGGGCAACAAAGATGATCATGGATATGGAACAGCTTCCATATGAGGAGAGACTAAAGATTAGGACTCTTCTGCTTAGAAAAGAGACGATAAAGGAGGGATATAATAGAGATCTATAAAATCATGAATGGTGTGGAAAAAAATGAATTGAGAAGTGTTATGTACCCTTTTCCACAATACAAAAGCCAGAGATCACCCAGTGAAATTAATAGGCAGCAGGTTTAATACAAACAAGAGGAAGCACTTTTTCCACACAATACCCAATTAACCTGTGAAACTCATTACCATGAGATGTGATTGACAAAAGTATAACAGGGTTCAAAAAAGAACTAGATAAGTTCATGGAGGATAGGTCTATCTATAGCTATTAGCCAAGATGGTCAGGGATGTCAACCCCACGCTCAGAGCGACCCTAAACCTCTTGACAGCCAGAAGCTGGGAGGGGAAGACAGGTGTGGTTCATTGCAACTGCCCTATTCTGTTCACTCTAACTGAAGCTCTGATACTGGCCACTGTCAGTCTGACACAAGTATGAAAATTCTTATGTTCTTAGGCCAAACTCAAACAAATGCCCAACAATCTAATGATAGATTTCACCCCGCTCCTCTTTATCTGTACTTTTTCCCTGTCATTGCTTATGGGTAAATAGAAGCTGTCATCATTGTAACTGGCTTCCTCAATACTGAGTTGATTCACTAAGGCCAGATTTACACTAGATTTTTTCTCACTGTAATGTCAGTTAAGCGTGTGATTTTGTTTGTTTGTTTTACAACATTTCTATACTGGCAAATGCCCAAGAGTGGACATACTTATACCAGCAAAAACCAAAAAAAAAGTGTTTTTCCCAGTGTAGCTTATTTTGTTTCAGGAACTGGCATATAACTATACCAGGAAACCTTTTCTACTTTAGACTAAGCCTAAGTGATCTCCAAACCCAGCACCAATGTTCAAGGCATCCATGAGAAGCATATATTGCCATCCAAGTTTTCCAAAGCAGTCTATAGTTCCCTTGTGTATGGTACTGGCACTTAAGTTGTTTGTTATAGGCAATGAAAATCCAAGCTTTTACATTGGATTTTTTTTCAGAGCAATAATCCTATTCAGAACACTCTTCACTTCAGGTGATTTAATGCCTTCAAGAGCTTCTTCCTACCTATGTGACACTAGTGCTACCAAATCCGTGAAGAGCCGTGAAGGCATCAATTCCTCAAGCTCCTGCGAGGCAGTTATTTTTCCGAGGTAGAGGTAACATGACACTTCGTGGCTTCTAAAAGAAGAGAGTTCAGGCCCCCAAAAAATTAAAGAGAAAAATTATAAATGAAGCAATAAAGCAAATCAATGACTCCATTCCCATGTAGTGAATTATAAGAGGCTTGGCGGACACAGCGAGATGTTCCATTTGCCATCTGCTTTATTGTTTAGTACCGTGCTTAGTTTATAATGCTGAAATGTGAAACCTTTTGCTGCTGCTATTTGCTGACCTTGTAGAGTCAGTGCAATGGTAAGAAACTCGTGGAAGGTGCAGTAATACAGCAAGGGCCCTCTACCTGGACATTTAATAGCACAGTAGAGGCTTTCCCCTAGTCTGCCCAGATTTTTTAGTGGAATGGCAAGGATGTTCTACCTGGATGTATCTAGCAATATTTGGCAGCTGGGCTGGAGCTATGGCAGGATGCCTTCTGGCAAGGGAATTCAAGCAGTTAAGACATTTTAATTTTGGCTAAAGATACACCTATAAAAGTAATTTGCTTTGCAGAAACAAAGCACATTAAGCAAGAGAGACAAAGGGGCTTGATTACTTTATTTTGACTGCTTTTTATTTTCTTTAGTGCAGAACTAACCCTTCTCCTTTTGGATTCATTCTCTGTCAGGTCTTCTGCTCTCTGTCAGCAAGTCTTGATATATTTTGTGCAGTGGAAATATTAACGTGCTTAAATCAAATCCAGCTATTCCTGCAGGGTGGTTAAGTGCTGTTCTTATCTGTTCAGCGAATAGGATACTCTTTTAGCCACACCTCTCAAAGTGTCACTGTATTGATGGGTCTCTCTCATTTTCAATTTAGAAATGCTGATGTTTTGTAACTTGGAGTGAAAAAATTCCCTTTGTGTTCAAAAAAAATAGTCACACTGATTCATAAATTAATCTAAATCAGAAATGGAGACAATCCCATTCAGTCCCAACTACCCCATCCTTTGGCCTGTTCAAGGTTGTTCCCACAATATATTGGTCTAATGACTCTAGTCTAATTGTAAATGGCCCATGTACTGGAGCTTCCACACTACTTCTGTTGGGAGTCTGTTCTGCAGGCTGGCACATCCAGTTCTCAGGAAGCTTTTCCTGATATTAATCCTACCTTATCTTTTTCTTAATATTATCCCCCTCCGCTTAGTTATAACCATAGAGACCAAGCTAAACAATTTCTCTCCCTGGCCCATGTTTACATCAAATATTTGAAGACAGTGATAATATTCCCCCACCCTTTAGTCCTTATTAGCCAAGCTATGCCTGTTTAGCTCTCCTCATCAGTGTAATTCTTCCAGCCCTTAAACAATATTCATCATTCTTCTCTGAACTCCCTCCAGTTTGGCAACTGAACACTGTATTTAATTTGATTTCAGTGTAGGATAAAGACGGTTTATTGCCTCCCCTCTCCATGATGTGATCTCTTTACAGATGACCGGAATCAAATACTAATTTGCTCTGGTTTTCACCTAAAATAAAATAAACAATGAAGTCACTTAAAGTTATAAAACTACCATTTTTTAAAAAAATAATTTTTGGCTGCATTTTTAGGCTCCTGTATCACAAAAGCAGCTTTGATTTTAAAAAGGCCTGCTTATACCCTGTGGGAAAACTCTGACAGATCTTCTTTTTAGTGGGAATGCTGCCTGTATTTCTTTCGTATGAAATCAGGATCTCTGTTTGTCTACCACTCTCCACCCACCTGAAGTCCTAATCCTCTGTGGCATCACAGTTGGTTTCTGCAAGTTGATGGCTGTGATACCACAAAGGATGGATTATGACCTTAGATGAGAAATAAACCTCAGGACCAGGTGAGCTCTTTGCTCTTTCTCCAAGCAGCTATATGCTTGCTGGCTAGCCACTGAGGAGAGAAGCTACTTCGAGAGAGGTTTAGCAGTGTGGGGATGGGGACTAGAGAGCAGAAGGCCAGTTCCCAATGAGTTCAGTTTTGTACTTGGTAATTTAAAAAAAAAATGCTTTGGAGCTGGTTTGGGGGAAGGGTGTGGAAGTGAAAGTCACTCTCTCCCCCCTGTCCCCCAATTCATGTATAGACCTGGGGTGGAAGTTTATTGAGTGGGCATGCAGGATCTACCACCCTTCCCAGGAGCAGGAACTGTGGTTAGTATTTGTACAAAAGTTGCATCTTATGTGCAAATCTAAGACTAAGACCTGGTTGAGTGTGCAGGGTGAGGAGGAAATCTGATAAACTGAGATAGTGACTCTTTCTTTTATAAAGCACTTCAAGATGTATGGAAGAAAAACGTATTATTATTATTATAATTTTATTATTAAATTGGGATCTGAAAAGTTAGTTGGATACTTTCTTCTTCATACACAATCACCAGTGATCACGATAATAATGCTATATAACATGTTCCATATGTAGATCTCAAAGTATTTTACAAGGTTGGGTAAGTGTCATTATCCCTTTATACCGATGGCATAACAGAGGCCCAGAAATGTGAAGTGACCCAGGGTCACATAGTCGCACAGCCAGAACTAAAACCCAGGTCTCCTGACTTGTGTGTTCAGTTTAGTAGACAACAGTTGGAATCTGAATTTAGCTCTCAGATTTTGCTGATGTGGGTGAGGCAGATGGGAATCAAGCTCTCTCCTCCAAGGGGATGACTGCACTATAAATGCTTGTGTTTGTCTATGCAATAAGCAGATGTGACACAGCAGTTGCCCAGAGTGCAAACATAGGCGGCACATAAGTGTGGTTTTTACAGTCTCTTTTCTTGCACTTCAGAGCAATGAGTTTTGCAAAGTACATAATCTGCATTTTGATGCAAATTTAAGAGGTAAGGATGTTGACATTTCTGTATGTTAAGTATGGTGAACTCATGGTGCAGCAGCAGGTTATAATTCCAGACAGGATGCCCATTTTTGGGAGCAGCTTCTGTGATCCTGCTCTCCAAGCCAATGGAGATTAAACGCTTCAGCCTCAGAACATTCCCAGTTGTGTGTGTTCTGTATATAAACACCACCACACAATTCACCACCACTGGGAGCCTCTACTTGGGAAACATCCAGGACTGGAATAGCAGGGGGTAGTGCAGGTCCGGACTGAAGTGCATTGGCAGAGCTGTGTATGGGGACCCCAGGTCTAGAAAAATAGAAGCTGTTACAGGTGAAGAATGGTGTGCTAGACTAAGAGACTGTGGGGAAAACTTGCACAATACAGGCCTGGAATATATCTTTCTTTACCCATTCCTGCATCATTAGTTCTCAGCTTCCCTGAGAAGTATTTCACAGACCTCTTAGGGCTGACTGATAATTCTCCACAAGGCAGGCCAAGTAAACAGCCTTATTGAATGTCTCCTGTGCAATGCATGTCATTCAGGCACCTTTTCCAGTGCTTATGCTCTTTCCCCATGTGCTTTAATGCTAACAGCAATAGAGCAGCCAAAGCACATGGAGATGGAGTGGGAGTGGCAGAAAAAAGAGCTTCCACCACTTTCACTCCCTCTTCCCATTGGATTCAACAACCCAAAAGCACATGGGGGAGAGGGAGCAGAAGGGAAAGAACAGAAAGAGAAGGAACAAGAGAGAAAGGAGGAAGAGAAGGAACAAAAGAGGAAAAAGGAGAGAGAAAGAATGAAAGGAGAGAGGGAGTAAAGAAGAAAGCTGCAAGGAAAAAAAATTACAGAAAAAAATGACTGCAATATGGTAGGTGTTTGTTTTCTCCTTTTTAGTTTTTGTTTTGTTTGGGAGAGAGGAGGAAGGTACAATCCCTGCTATCATTCCTCTTTTCTTCATTTGTCTCCTGCTGCTTCTTTGTACCTTTGTTTCTCTGTCCCTTTGGAGGTGACTGGCCGGTACCGGGTCCCGCAGTAATTCTTATCAGACTCTTTGGCCTTTCAGCCAAGTTGTTTGACCAGTTGCCTTGCACAGCATGCGAATTAGCTCATTTTGTGCATGCAAACTACGGTGCCCACAAAGTTTCTCCTTTAGAGAAAAGAACTAGTTGATTTCAGACTAATGGACTGAAATTTCCCTTTTCTCTCTCTTTTTCTCTCTTTAAAGACAATTCCTCGTCTTTCCAGGAAGATGAAGAGGTAGATATGGAGGCTGTCAACTGGCAGCTGAACAGCACCCCCATGAATGGGCACTCTCCTACCCCAACCACTGCTCGTTTCCCCAGCTGGGTGACTTTCGATGACAATGAAGTCAGCTCTGCTTCCCTACAGAAGCTTTCTCCCTTGAAACCAGACACCCCACCAATAGCAACGCAGACTGCAGATGTTAACTGTAACCTTGCTGCATCCTTTAAGAAGAGGGAGCGCCCCAGGAGCACGTTGGTGGACCTCACTAAAGTTCAAAAGCTAGATCTTTCCTCCTTAAATAGGCTGCCTTCTGTTGGAACACCCCCCTGGAGTGCTACTAACCCCTTCCTGGATGAGTCTCTGAGGGATGTCCAACCCTCACCCATCAACCCGTTCAGCTCATTCTTAGAGGAACGAGATAGGCGTTCCCACAGCTCCTCTCTCTCCAGTGCTCCAGGCCAAAGCCAAAGAGACTCCCTTATTATCCTCTACCAAGAACCTGACACCATCAGCTTCGATGAGTCAAGCAAAAACTTAACCCACACAGATGCTGTCGAGCAGCTCAAGCAGCTCCGGATTGGGGATCCAGATCACCTGAGCAGCCCAACTCTACCTGATGATGACCCCCTGATGCCATTTGAGGTGGATGGCACATTGTTGAACTTGGCCTCATCTCAGCCCAAGGATGGCTGGCCAATGATGCTCAGAATACCAGAGAAGAAGAACATCATGTCATCTAGGCATTGGGGGCCAATCTACATCAAACTGACAGCGAGCGGGTATCTACAGCTTTTTTATGAGAAGGGTCTGGAGAGGCCCTTCAAGGAATTCAAACTTGAGATCAATCATGAGATTTCAGAGCCCAAACTCCAAAACTATGATGAGAATGGAAGGATACACAGTGTGCGGATAGACCGCACCATCTACAAGGAGAAAAGGAAGTATCAGCCTAAACCAGCAATCAGCCATGCAGCAGAAAGGGAACAAGTGATAAAGCTAGGCACTACTGATTATGAAGACTTCCTTAGTTTCATCAGCGCAGTTCAGGATATACTAATGGACTTGCCAGCCTCATCAACAGATCTGAGCACAGTAGGATTAAACTATCAAGAGGAAGAAATCATTGTTGATGTCAAAGATGAGTTTCATGGCATTTTGGCCAAAGGAGACCATAGGATTCTCCAGCACAGTGTGCTGACACATGTACATGTTCTCAGCTTCCTTTCTGGCCTCGCAGAATGCAGGCTGGGCCTTAATGACATACTTATAAAAGGGAATGAAATCATTGCACGGCAGGATATTATGCCTACCACTACCACGAAGTGGATTAAGTTGTATAACTGCCGGTTCCATTCATGTGTGGATGAGGAAATGTTTAACAGCTCCCAAGTTATCCAGTTTAATCCCTTGGATGCCTGCCGATTCGAGCTGATGCGGTTCAGGACTGTGTTTTCTGAGAAGACTTTGCCTTTCACTCTGAGAACAGCAGCCACTGTCAAAGGTGCTGAAGTGGAGGTCCAGAGCTGGCTGATGATGTCCACTGGGTTCTCCTCCAACTGCGACCCTCTAACTCAGGTCCCCTGTGAAAACGTGATGGTCCGCTACCCAGTGCCAAATGAGTGGGTGAAAAACTTCCGCAGGGAAAGTGTCCTGGGAGAAAAGTCTTTGAAAGCCAAGGTGAACAAGGGTGCCAGTTTTGGATCAACCAGCGTGTCTGGTTCTGAGCCGGTAATGAGAGTAACTTTGGGAACTGCCAAATATGAGCATGCCTTTAATTCCATTGTATGGAGGATAAACCGACTGCCTGACAAAAACTCAGGTGAGTAGAGAGTACTGTGTCTGAGTGGATAAACTTAAAGAAAAGGTATATTTTGGGGGCTGGGGGACATAGGAGTTACACGGTACAGTGGATAAACCGTTGTCCTTTTGGAAGGTTCAAAGGGGCATCAGTTGCATGAAATGGCTGGTTGTCTTACTCTCCCTAACAGTGATTTAATGTGTCTCACAAAGAAACACTGTTTTTGACAAAACCATTTTGGTGTAGCCACATGCAGATATGCCTTCCAACCATGATTTTTTTCAGTGCATTCTGGGACTCTTGCCTAAGCTTTCCTATAATGCACTACACTGTTTCTGAGAACAGGTACTTTTTGGGTAACTTCCAAATGTAAGGCACTGTATTGTGTGATATAAGGGGGGCCAGCTGAATCACTGTAGCTCCAGCCCTTGTGACTTCCTATCCACAATGTTGTAAATTGCACTGGTTCAGGAAGACCTGAGACAAAGATCTCACTGCATTTGTTGCAGCCAGAGTTCATACACGTACGAGGTATGGTGGTTGTGTGTGGACAAAGGGCACTGTGTAGACATTACAAGCTAAAAGTATTCCATGCAACAACTTGTGGCTACATCTTTCAACTAGTGCGGACAGGGACTAAGACCTGATTAAACATTTAAAGGGACACTGTCAAGGTAAATCATATAACTTAAAAATCTGTCCTGCCCTGTATTTTTATAGTTATACCTTTAATTATTAACATTCAAGTAATCCGTGAAATCTAATTTACTTTTTACCACCCTTACCATTTCTTCACTTTCTGCCCTTCACCCAGCTTGGGCAGTAAAATCTGACCAATCTAGTTCACTTTCTGTTTATAGTAAATTACCTTTTCTGGTTCCCATGCCCTTGGCTAATGGAGTTCTATGCATAAATGCTGTTTAAAACACTGACTTGTTCCTGTACCTGCCTCACTGGGCAGGTTTCTGCCTGTACGTTTTCCCTACAAGAAAAGTTCAATGATGCTCCAGAGCTGGTCCTTTCTGAGAACATCTGTTCTCATTTGGCAGGAGGGAAGGAAAGCATTGAACTAGGTGTTTCTCACCTTTTGGATCACTTTTTAGCTCAATAAGGCCAACACCTTAGAATACACCACAGAGTACAAACCTGGATAGACATCAGTCTGACAACAAATGAGGCTTGGAGAGTTTACTTTGGAGGAAAGACTAGAAGCAAAGAGTAGGGGGAATAAAAAGAAACATCAGGATGAAAGACTAATCTCATGTCAATAGCAGCATGCCTGGAAAAAGCCATACTGTCAGCCTGACCCTACACGCAAATAATTATGTGCTTGCTAGGAAAATCCCACTGTGCCGCCTGCATGACCCCCCAGGTCAGATTCCAGAATTCTTGACTTTTTTGCCTGCTCAAGCCATTAGCGATGCTCTCTAACCCACTTTCTTTCACCTTCTGTGAAATGTTAACCCAAGTTTCCAGTTTTGTCCTGGTCTCTGTCTGTGACCTTACATCTGCCTCCCAGAAGGGGAGGATGAAGCTGAGATGCACTCCCTGCTGTTGGAGAGTCGTCCCACACAGTACTGAGCAGTAGCGACACATGTCTGATACACCTGGGAGGAAGAGAGGTGCCCTGGCTGGAGACAGCCCCTCCTGTCAGGTCACAGTGTGATTTGAGGGAAAAGAGAGGGGAGCAAGCATTATGACATGGCCACTATATCTGTGGGAGGTGGTGTGGGAGGGAATCCTAGAGTATTGGTGGAGGCAGGCCTAGTATAGTTTGAATCCATCCCTGCCTCTCAGGGGCTATTTATATTTCTTGACAGCACTTATCCCATGCCTCTAGATGCTCAGAATATACAACAAATTTTAAAAAAATACACAGTTGCCTGAATGAAGCCACCCACAATAGTCACCCAAAATATAATAATAGAGACCCACACATCTAGCCACCCACAAACTTCAGCCCTTATCAAAGGGTGGGCTTTTTTGCATGCCCTGAATGTTGACAAATCCAAGCTCTGGTAAACCAAAAAGGGAGGGCAAATTCCACTTTCAAGGACCCCCATGGAAAATACTGTGCAGCAGCTCCCTCCAGTTTAAATTAAGGGGGATCTAGCTGCCTGTCCTTACTGACTGCCACTGAAGGTGGTATTGGGGGGAGAGAGTGGTGGGTCACTAAGGTAACCAAGTCCTAAACCATTTAACCCAGTGCTCACTTGCAGATCATAAAATCCAAGCACCAGTCTCTAAGAATTATTTCTGTAGCTTCACTGCCTTATCCTGACTTCTTGTCTTTGTGGTTCCTGATATGAACAGGCCCTATGCTCTCCAGCTTTACAACCTGCCACCAGGACCATCTGCGAAAGTGTCTGGGCCATTTGCTTGTGGCTACAAATTCAAAAGCATATGACTGAATCAATCCATGTATTTAGCCTGTGTTTTTCTCTTGGAGGCAACTAATGGCAAGATTCCACAGAGTATGTTGCTGAGCTTCTTCCCAGTACAGTTTGGTAAAGTCTATTGCTCTTCTCTGATTCACAATGAACATGTTGACACTGGCTGATAAAGGAAGCCTGTTTATAGGCCCCATGGAGCCTCAGTCACAACTGGATGTGATCCAGTACAAGAGAACTAGCATGTGTTTTTACCCTCTAAGCAGTGGAACAAAAGAATGTTAAAAAAATATCCATACAGAGGCTTCATGATAGTGGGGAAAAAGCTGTACAAACAAAGCAGAGGTGTGACCCAAACCAGAATCTTGGATCTAGATATCCTGAACTGTGGAGCAATTTGGCTATGGATCCAGTCCCAAGCATGCTGGCTGGCCCTACCTGTAAAGTGGGCCAAATTAAAACCCTAGATCTCACCACCTCTGAACTTCAGAGACAGTTGAACCAGGTCCCTTCCGAACATGGCAGCTCAAGCCCATTTCTGAAACACAGATAATTTTCAACATGGACTTTATTGTGAGGAGTGAGTCATTGAAAGTGAGAATGAGGTGTTTGTTCCTTAGGGAGGCAGGAAACCAAGAAGAGGATGAATCTGTCTGATGTCTTCTCGGTTTTACTACAAACTTTATCCTCTTTCAGACTGAGGGGTCTGATTGGGTGTGGCGGGGGAAATAAAAGTATAATGTTCTATTTTGTGACCCCTGGTCAATTAATAACTGCATGGCTTCCATGTATGTCATTATAACTTTGTGTATTTTTTGCATTCACAGACATTTCACTTAGTTAACATAAGTGCCAGACATTTGAGTGGGCACCAACAGTAAATGTTTCAGTTATGTGCACAGTGAAATCTGCATGTACTGTTACTCATTACTACTACTAGAATTGATTAAATAGTTTAAAAATAAATGACACCTTCCCCACATAATTTATGGCTCAGTTCAGTTGTGCAGAGTTCAACTGACTACAGTTCATGGGGTCATGTTATGTGTAAACCAACATAATTTAGGCTAATTTAGGGACTGATCCTGCTGTCTTTGAAGTCAGTGGGAGTTTTACCATTGACTTTGGTGGGAGTTGGCTGAGGCTCTTAGATTGCAAGTTTTTCACAGCAGACCATATTTGTTTTGTCTCAAGTGCATCAGTGGCACTCTATAAACAATCAGAAACAGTAAGTTCAAATAAATAAACATTAGGTTTGTTGTGATAGTTAAAGGCCTTGCTTATTTGTCCTGTGTTGTCAGACAAGTAGATTCAATATTTAGTTTCATTCTTATGACGCTATGCAGTGTCCAAGGTGTTTTTTGTATTATATGTGGGGCTAGTTGCACCACCTATCATTTAAATTGCTTGACATTTTCTATTACAAGACCTTGTTTTGACAAACTTTAACTGTTTGGGCTTAAATTTTTACATACCAGGCATCTTCCTCTGGCTTTTTTTTAAACTTCAGCCAGAGAGGAATCAGAGAAGGAGGCTAGGGACACATCCGTTGTTTAGCCCATGTTACAAAATTCTTGATATCTTTCTTCTGAAATGCTCTAGTGACCCCATGCTTTGAAGCAGGGATTTCAAAGTTGGCAAGGGGTGGTCTTTGTGTCAGGGATGTGCCATTTACTGTTCACATGAAAATCCACCAAAATTTGGCCAACTTATAAACCTTTGAAAAGTTGCATGCTCCATATAGATTTGTTAGAGTTTAACAGCAAAAATCTCTGACGAGCCCATCCTCACTGAGCATGCTCGAGCCTCTTACAGCTGTTAGTGCATAACAGACTGTCAGAGAAGAATAAAATGTGTTCCTTTCTCTTAGTTCCAGTGCCTGGGCCCACCCCAGCCTGGAGCAGCCATTGCATGGAAAGTGCTTCTGAGCCTGGTAGTCCTGGGCTAAAGAATGCTCAGTGGCTCTGTTTCAGTCCAAATAGTTAAAGGTTGTCAAAGTTATAAGCAACTGAAAATAGGGTCTTATAATGGGAAATGTTGGGCAACTTTAATAAGCAGTGCTCCCAGCCTTGCCTGTAACTGGTGGAACTGTCTTTCCCAGGAGGTATTATTGGCTCTTGACAGCATTTAATGTGCATGCTCATAGCTCTACTGCAGCTTAGGAAATGCCCACTTTGATAGGCAGCCAAGATCTATTTTTAAACACAGGATCAGGAGCCAGGAATTCCTGACTTTGTGTCCCAGTTCTGACACTGTAATTTTCTCTGTGGCCTTTGGCAAGTCACAGGTCTGCATTGGAGTTGGTACACAGCCATACTCTTCCCCAAGCCCCACACTCCAAGGTAGCTCCACAATGGATTGTGCCTCAAGGAGTTCCCTTGTGCCCAGGGGTAATGTACCTATTACACCATTCCTCCAGATGGTTCAGCATGCTCTGCTTTCTCTGGCTGGACAGCTCCACTGGCCATTGGAGGTGTGGATATAATGCTGCCCCCTATCCATGTTAGTCCCCCTTTCTGGGGTGTTTCTGTTGACAGAGGTTCTAGGAGAATACAGTCTCTGTGCTTAAAGGAGACTGTAATTGTACCCAGCCACGACATATATAATGTTGGGAAAGATTCCTTGTGCTCCCTCCCCTTGTGCATCCATGCTGTAGTCAGACACAGTTTGGTCCTTAACCTCTCTGTGTTTCAGTTTCCTGCACCCAAAACAGGAGAATACTTCCTTACCACACAGTGGTGGTCTGCAGATTAAATATAGATATTGGGTACAATTTTCAAAGCATTAAGTCCTGTTTTCAAAAGTCAATGGGACTTAGCCTCATGACAAAAGGCCCAGATTTTGAAATGTATTTAAAATGTATTTACATATGATTTTTATTAAGTAAAATGGTACTTAGGGTATGTGTCTACACTGCAATAGGGAGGTGTGTTTGCAGCCAGTGTAGACATACCTGAGCTACTTTGTCAAAGATAGTTTGAGTAACAATAGCAGTGAAGCCATGGCAGCACCAGCACTTGAGTATGTACTCAGGGTCTCAGGCAGGCAAGGCTATCTCATGAAGCCGGTCATGCTGCCATAGCTTCACTGCTACTGTTACTCGAGCTAGCTGTGACCTATCTGGATCAGAGCTAGTTTGGATATGTCTATGTGATGGGTTGGATCACAGAAACCCCTTTGGGGCTGCAGCTGATGTGCCAAGACTACTTCTGCCCCTGCTTTCCCAGCCCTCCCAGCTTGGGACTTCAGTGCCCTGCTTGGTTTGAGCCAGACCCGCTAGCCTGCTGCAAACCCAGACCCAGATCTGAACCACATCCCCTAACAGCTGTAGGCTTAAACTGAAAGCAGCGTAAGAATTGTTCCTGTCTTTAACACTCAGATGCTCAAGTCCCAATGGGGTCCAAACCCCAAGTAAATCCGTTTTACCCTGTATAAAGCTTATACAGGGTAAACTCATAAATTGTTCGCCCTCTATAGCACTATAGAGAGAGATGCACAGCTGTTCCCCCCCCCCCCCCGGTATTAATACATACTCTGGGTTAATTAATAAGTAAAAAGTGATTTTATTAAATACAGAAAGTAGGATTTAAGTGGTTCCAAGTAGAAACAGACAGAACAAAGTGAATTACCAAGCAAATTAAAATAGAACACACAAGTCTATGTCTAATACAGTAAGAAAACTGAATACAGATAAAACCTCACCCTCAGAGGAGTTCCAGTAAGCTTCCCTTTACAGACTAGTCTCCTTCTAGTCTGGGTCCAGCAATCACTTACACCGCTGTAGTTACTGTCCTTTGTTCCAGTTTCTTTCAGGTATCTTTGGGGGTGGAGAGGCTATCTCTTGAGCCACCTGAAGACACAATAGAGGGGTCTCCCATGGGCTTAAATAGACTTTCTCTTGCAGGTGAAGACCCCCATCCTCTCTCCTATGCAAAGTCCAGCTCCAAGCTGGAGTTTTGGAGTCACATGGGCAAGTCACATCTCCATGCATGACTCAGAACTTACAGGTAGCAGCCATGGTTCATATGCTACCTTGAACGTCCTCATGTAGACTTCTTATGTGGATTGGAGCCTTCCAAGATCCATTGTCTGTTAAGTGCTTCTTGATTGGTAACTTAATTTGCACATTCCTTTCTCAGGAAGCTGACCAAATGCATTACTAAGGCTGCTTAAAAATCAAGCAAGTACACAGCCAATATTCATAACCTCGAATACAAAAATGATACATGCATACAAATAGGATGAGTAGATTCAGTAGATCATAACCTTTACAGAGATATGTTACATGGCATATGTAGCATAAAACATATTCCAGTTATGTCATATATACATTCATAAGCATATTTCCATAAAGCCTTATGGGGTGCAATGTCACAGTCTACACTAGCTACAGTCACACCTGTGGATTGCAATGTCGACATGCCCGTAGGCTACATCTACACTGCAGCTGGGAGGTGTAGTTCCCCTCTCAGGTAGATGTATATGCGCTACTCTGATCAAGCTAGTGCACTAAAAGTAGCAACGTGGCCATGGCGGTACAGGCAGCAGCTTGGGCTCACCGTCCAAGTACATACCTGAGATCTTGGACAGGGTGGTACTTAGGCAGTAAGCCCAAGCTGCCACAATTACACTGCTGTTTTTAGCACACTAACACAAGCACGGCTCTCCGACCTGGGAATCACACCTCCCAGCTGTAGTGTAGATGTAGCCGGAGTCTCCTAAGTCATTTAGATGCTTTTTTAAAATTGTCTGTGAAATGTTTTGAAGATGAAAAGCCAGAATTAAAGTGCAGCAGTGTTTAAATTATTTATTTATTTATTTATTTTAAGTCCATTTACTGGAGAAAATAAAGTCATACTATCCTTTTCTTTGCAACACAAGGAACAAATGAGTACCATATTATTTTAACATTTTGGGGGGTTCTGTGTGCTCTTTTAAATTAAACCTTTTCCTCCTTCTCTTGAAGCATGTCTTTGATAGGCTCTTGACTTAATATGCATGGAGAAGGCACAGCCCTTAAACCTTGTGCTCAAGATGTAGACAACTGGAGTTTTCTTGGAAACCTGCTTCCAGTTGCTTTTCCATTATGGAAGAACAAAGCCATTCTGATAAGGGTCCTTGAACCTTGGTCCAAAACCTCTGTCAAGGTGTATTTGAAGTCTGTAAACGTTTAGTTAACTCCCTTGTTTTTCGTGTCTGCATACCCCCATCCAACTAAAAATGGGAACACCAATGCATTCTGAAGAGCCTGTTTGTGCAGTATTTACTCTACATTTATACAGTCCTTAGCACAATGGGACCCCAACCTTGCTGAAGCCTGTAGCCAGCAATATACAATATTTGTTATTAATAATAATATTATTATTTCTGGCCTGACCAGAAGCAGCGTTGACCTTAAACTTCATTAGGAAGCCTTTGTGCATGATTTGAGTAGTGTTTGTGAAGTGCTTTGAAAATACCAAGTGTTCTGCTGATGAAATTCACCCCTCTGAAGAAGCACTTGCACAAGGCCTATAAATCCCATTTAAGCTCTATTTTGAGGGCTGAAGTGGGACTCAGAGGTGCTTAGGCGTTGTCTAGTGCTGGCTCTCTGCACAGGGGTGAATTTCACCCTGTCAATGCTAAGAGTTAGTACTATCTTTGAAGAGACCCTGCCTTGCTTTGCAGGCTCAGGGGGCTGGATATTTTGGAATGAACTCTGGGTGTGCTCATTGTTTGGGTACTGCTGGTCTTCCAGGGCCCAATCCTGCAAGCCCATCATGTATGGTACTCCCATTCTGCTCCATGTGGAGGGCTTACAGGCTTCTTTCCACTCTTACTTCCCAAACCCAACCTCCTGCATTCCTTTTTAGCTTCTCAGTGTGCATCTTGCTAACTTGTATAAAAGGCAAATGCTCCCATAGTGACTGCAAAATGGATAGTCAGAAATTAAATATCATCATGCACAACCAGATGGCCAGAGCCTTGTTGTGTCATGCACGGATTTGTTTTACTTAGACAAAATGTAAGGATAATAATCATGCATAGGATTGATCTAACACCCTTCAGCCAAGGTTCTCAAAGCGCTTTTGAAAGATACTATCCTCATTTTGCAGAAGGAAAAATTGAGGCACGAATAGGTTAAGTGACTTGCCCAAGGTCACAATGAGTTGATGACAGCCAGGAATAGAACCCATATGTCCTGATGGTCAGCCTGTGCTCTAATGACTAGAGCACACAGCTTTCCAACAGGGCAAAGGGGACAAAAAACAAAACATAATGCTCACAGATCACTGCAATTTTAAACTATCACTTACATTGCCCTTTTTAAGGAGTGAGTATTGTGTAAGGGGATGGAATAATGAACTAGAAGTTGGAATTCCTGGGTTCTGTTCCTAGCTTTGCCATTGACTTGCTGTGTGACCTTAAAGAAATCATTTAATTTTTTTTATTTTATTTTCCTATCTATAAAATGGTTATAATACCTAGCTGAAAGTGTGATGTGATCCTCAGATGAAAGACATCATTGGACTGTGTACTGCAAGATCCTGCCTTTGGCTGTGCCCAATACCTGATGCATCAGAGGAAGTAAAAAACTGCCTTCAGTACACCAGTGCTGTACATGGAAATAGGTTGGAGAATTCCTTCCTGATCCCTGTGGTGACTGGTTTATACCCAGAATTCTCATTCACTGAAGCCAGTCTAGAATGATCAACTATCATCCCTGCAGCTTGTTTACTTTAGTCATCTCTGGAAGCTGCAGCTGCAATGTAGCTATTATGAGCTCATAAATTACTCTAGCAGATTCTCTGTTTACTCCTATTTTAAGATGCTTCTTTGTAGGTGTTGCCCTCGTTGATCCTCACAACAGTTTTAAGTTTCACCTTCTCTATTCCCAGCTTCCGGCCATCCCCACTGCTTCTTTTGCCACCTGGAGCTTGGCTCTGACCAGGAAGTGCCTTCCAGTTTCGTCCGCTATGTAGACGTGGAGTTTGACATGCCCACCACTTCGGCGTCCAAAGCCACTGTTCGGTCCATTTCTGTAGAGGACAAGACTGATGTCAGGAAATGGGTTAACTATTCAGCACACTATAGTTACAAGGTAAAGTGGGCAGCTGGCAGTCACTGTGGCTAGCATAGCTATTGCATGATTCATTTTTCTTTAGATGTATTTAATGCTGGTGAAAGAGATGATTTATCAAGGTGACACAGAGTCAGAGATGGGAGCAGAACTCTTGACTCCCGGCCCTGTGCTTAGACAACCCTAACTCATCGCACTTTGAATTCCTGTATCCATCACTGCCAAACAAGTAACTGTTGAGCGACACGGGGTTTCTTCATGCTTTTCTGTAGGAGTAGTACACACCTTTCTTTCTAGCTTCAGCAATTTTGCAGGTATTCTCTTTAGAAGTAAATATTTCAGTACTTTTAAATTGTGATGGGCTAATTTCTGAGCTGGCATAAATCAGCATAGCTCTACTTGTTTCAGTGGAACTACACCAGTTTGCACCAGCTAAAGATGTAGGGTAAAATCTTCAAAAATGCCTAAGTCCTGTTTTAGAAATGACTTTCAATGAGACTTAGGCTCCTAAAGGCCAGATTTTTGAAGGTATTTTGGCACCTAAGTATAGTTGATCGGGAATTTCTCAACACTTTATTTTTTCTTTGGCGGGGTGGGGTGGGGAGAACGGGGCAGATTTGTCAAAACCACAACTTTTTGTAGAAATGTACCAGTTTTGACACATCTTTCGTCTGGAAGTTTTCATGGGTCCAGGATGGAATTTCTGGTCAAAACTAGGAGAGATTCCAGAATTGAACCTAGGTTTTCCACATCCCAGGCAACTGCCATAACCACTGACCTATAGAGACAGAATCTGTTTGTCTTTGTTTCAAAGTAGGGAGGGACTAGAGCTTCCCCGTTAAATGGCTGTAAGACTTCTTGTTATGGGCAAAACAACATATTTTTCTATAACCTTGTTTTCAGAAATGAAAAAAATTTAACCATTTTTGCTGAAATTTTCTAAAACAAATTCAGCCTGAGGCAGATACTTGGCATGTAAGATTTCAGACAAAATGGTTACATTTAGGCAAAGTTGCAAGCAGCGGAAAATAGGGTTCTATAATGGAAAATGTTGGACAACCTTAACTAAGGTGGTGCTACCAGCTCTGCCCGTAATAAGCCAAGACGGAGTAGAAAGCTACTGGTCTCTATCATCACTACTTCTGAGAACCTAAGGGAATGGACAGCTAGAGTCTTGAGCATCCAGGACTTTACTGTTGTTTTACATCATTTTGCTGGTGCCCAGATACTACAGTGTTTGGTAAATCAGAAATACTTAGAGAGTAGGCTGTGGTGTGCCACAGAATTAGGTTTTCAAACATGTTTTAAAAGGGCTTTTTTCTCCCAAGGGTGTTCAGCCCAGCATGACTTTATTTATGACTAGACAGAGATTGAGTGTTTATACACAGATGGATCTGAATTGTTTTTATTTTACTCTTGAATGTTTTTAATGTGTTAAGATGTATATGTTTCATTGTAAAATTTCTGGGATACTGTTGTAGATTGGTGCTATTTAGAAATACAGTTACTAATTAGCAGTTATTAATTAACAATATCAGATATGATCAAAACAAGAATCTCTAATCTAAACCCCTTTGAATTTCAGGGTGGCTTGGCTTCAGATTTTATGATCAAAGTCAGCTTCTGCAATTTTAGATGATGGGTTTGGATCTAAAACCAGAAGGGGGATGATACCAGTATCAGTTTGACTGTATTCAGAGTCACTCACGGACAGTTCTTTTCATGACATTTTGATCCCAAGTTGTGAAAAATGTTACAAAATTGCTGTCCGTTTGGATGAAATGACTGAGATCTGCTGAAAAGATTAAAGCATTGTTTAATCTCTAAACTCTAGCCCTCATGTGACCTCAAACCTGAAATTGAAAACCCTGTACTAAACCTAATCCAGATCCAGAGTCCCTTCCTCATCCCATATCTAATTATAACCTGTGAGAGCAAGTAATTTCCCAGCCTCTGCGATAATCCAAAAGTTTGTGTCCTGAGGAGAACATAAAATCAGAAGCTGGTTAGAGCTTCTTGTTCTTTTCCTTCCTTTTTCAATACAGATGTTCCCCCTGTTTTTTTTTTTTTCTTGTCAGGTGGAAATAGAACAAAAAAAGAACTTGAATCTTGATCTGAAGGGAGCAGAAATTGAAAATGCCAGGGAATGTGCTGTGCAGTGAAGGAAGACTTGTCTGCAAGACCCGTGGGAGGAGCAGTAATGTCAACAGATCCAGCTAAAGAGAACTGCAACACCTAGCTTCAGCTGTAAGAAGTACAAAGCAGTACTTTTTAAAAAAATGCTCTTCAGTGTGACTGTGTCTTGAGTTTCCTGGCTCATTATGATCTGTATTTTGGCAGGAGGTTCGTTGACAGTTTGTTTAGAAGACCTTAGGGATTTGCTGGAACATTTTAAATTCATCCAGTGTATTGACAGAAAGACTTACACTACATTCAAGCCTGCCTTCATTTCTGCTTCTTCACCATTTACCTTTATGCACTGAAGTATGTTATGTCGACAACTGCAGCCAAAACAAAAAGCAACCCTGACCTCGCTTACAGTCTTCTCCTATCATTTGAATGTTTTCTTGTAAGCTGGTGGTTTGGTCATCAGCAGAGCCTTTCCTTGTGATCTGCAGAATAAAACCTTTTGAGAGCTAAGCATTGGGGGAACTGGGGAACAGCAAGGGGAAAAGTGGTACGTGAAAAGATCTTTCTTTTATGAAATAGTCTACAGAGTAAAAATTTCCCTGCATCCAGAACATAGTGAATGCCAAGGAAATGGGTGGGTGAGATTCTGTAGCCTGCCTTGTGCAGGAGGTCAGACTAGATGATCATAATGGTCCCTTCTGACCATGAATCTATGAAATAAACAACAAATAATATAGATGATTATCTGACTCTTCCCAGTCACCTTTTCTTCTCTCATCCTCTAAACCAGAACACTAAAGTAATGCACATTTTAATAGGATCTTGACTAGTCATGAGAAAAATTAATTTGTTTTTAAGGTTTTCACTTGCTGGTCAGGTTTATGCCATTAGCTTGACTGAACATGTGACAGCTGCTTGTAATAGAAAGTGTGCAGTGTATAGCAGGGGTAGAGAAGGGGCATTACTGAGATTAGACCATTCCTGCCTAGAAAGATATCTGAGGGAAATAGATTTTATTTTAACATTTTCCTGAATGGTTAAGTAGACTGATTACTGGTTCATGTTGTTTGGACAGGAGGATCTTATGTTCAGGATACTTTGGAAGGCATTATAAGAAGTAAATGCTGTGTGTTCCTGTCCTTGCAATACAATGTTGCTTTCAGATTCCATCCTAACAGTACTTCTTGTTTCAAGAAAGCCTACAGTGTAACAAATGTGTGTACTGTAGACACAATTATCTTTTAAATCACACACTAACTGGGACTAAAAACCTCTAAAAACACTTCTATCACAGTGAACTAAAGAAACCTCCTCTTAGCTGAAAATAGTAGCAAGTCCCCCCCTTATCTTTTTCCTAGACTAGACTGTAGAAGGCAAAATCACTCACTCAATACACATTGCAGTTGAGTTGTAAAATGTTTACAATACCTAATTTTTACAGTTGTGTATCTGACCTGTTTGCTCCCCTGCCCAAAAGTAATAGTTTTTGATAAAAGAATTGTAATTTGTTAAACCATTTATCTTTTTAAAGGGATACTGTTGACTTAAATATACATTTTAAAAAATCCTTATGGTATTATTAACAACATGCTAATTCATTAAAACAGAGAGACTTTTAAAATTCTAAATTTATTTTTCATTATTTGTGTGTTTTTTACATATTGCATTTCACTCCGTGTGGGTCATGACAAATAGACTTTCATTTTGGTTCCTGGTTACTTTCACTGTGACTTCCATGAACAGTGTTGCTGTGTTCAGGTTCCAAATGCCACACTGGATTATTTACATTTGGACTAAAAATTGTTTTAATTAAAATTTTTAAAAAATCATGAGACCCCTTTTAAGGCCCTCTTTTTATATACACCTAAATGTTAAGCCTACAGTAATCTGATGATGTCCTTTTAAATCAAAATTAAAAAAGAAAGGCTCATCTTTTTCTTTAGGCAGCAATAAGGCTACAGCATCTATGGCAAAAGCACATTTCAAAAAAATATTTCAGGGCCCAATCCTTCAAAGACTTATTACTGGGCACGGAGCTTTCAACTGCAGGTAGTCCTCGTGAAGCCCAAGGGACAGCTCCAGGCACTTCATTTCATAGTAAGTATTTGCAGGATCTATCTGTAAATGGGAACACTCATACCCACCTTCGTAAAGCATTTTGGGAGCTGTGGATAAAAAGCACTGTTGAAGTGCTAAGTATTTATGACATAGGGTTGCATAAAGTTAGAGAGTTGTGCCTGAACCATCCAAACAGCCCCTGACTCTGGGGTGAAGAAAAATTCAAAATCTGAACCCAGATCCAAATTTCTTGATTGACCCTTTACAATGGGCTGGCTAGGAACTTGAATTTGTGGCTCAGATCCATCTCTGTATAAAATAAGAATTTCCTCCCACTGTTCCAAAACTCAAAACAAACTGTTGTTCAAAAAAGTTTACATAACTTTTGTTCCCCTTATTTTCTATTTTCACTGTTGCCTCTAGAACACCAGTTTCTGGTAGGGTGACCAGATGTCCTGATTTTATAGGGACAGTTCAGATATTCGGGGCTTTGCCTTATATAGGTGCCTATTACCCCATGCCCCCTGTCCTGATTTTTCACACTTGCTATCTAGTCATCCTAGTTTCTGATAAGGCACAAAAAGAGAAGTAACAAAATACAAGAAGTGAATGTGTTCTCAGGATGTTATTGAGGAACTATCAGAAAGCTCATGTGAAAGAGGCTGTTCTTATTAAATTTCTAGCCCAGATTTGCAGACCCAAGACGTTTGGCTAGCTTAGATCAGTATATGAACTTTTGCATGCTTTTCCCAACCTCTGAAGATTTGGAAATGCATCCTAGTGACAGTTAAATATAAGAAATAATTAAGCAACAAGATATGACATGCCTTAAACAGTGAGGGAACTCAAACACACTTCCCCTTCTCTATTTTATTTTAAGAAGTTTAACGTGTATGGCAGTCCAGCCACAGGACAGATCCTTTCCAACAAACGGGATGATGGAGACTCAGAGGTTTCTGTTGTTGCTTCATTTCTGTCCCTCTTGCTCTCTCTTTTTAATTCAAAATAAGTTAATGAAAATAACACTATGAGACTGATTCTGATCTCACTCATACCAGTATAACTCAGGAGTAGCTCCTCAGAAGCCAATTGGAGTTCAGTGGATGAAATTGGGTCGTCTGTTCTTGAAAAACTATTTTAATCCCCTTTTGATTTCTGCAGAGCATCCTTGATACTTTTATATTTATGCAGTCGGATTTTCCAAAGTTCAGTACCAACTATCAAGGCCAGATTTTCAGAGCAACTTGCCTCCCTATTAGGCACCAGAATAAATGACCAGATTTTCAAAAGAGCATTGGGTGCTGGGCTTTTTTGAAAATCTGGCTATAAGTGTTGCAAATTGGGGGGGCTTCTAGATGGTGGGAACTCTTTAAAATCTAGCCCCATGCCTGACGGTTGAGCACTTGAACATCTGGCCTTTAGTGCCTTCAGAGGGCTACGCTGTCCTTGGGTGATGTGGCCAGTGTCAGCTTTCCTCAATGGCAGTCTGTCTTTCGATCTCATTCTTTCTGCTAGTGTGCAGTTATGCATGGACCATGTTCTCCATTTACATGGCACACAGCAGTAATTAGGATAAAGTACTGGTTGGGGGCGGGAATCAAAAATTTCATCAGACTTTAGAACAGCAGAAAGGATTTAGATGCAAGAGGTTTGTATGATAGGAATAGTTATTCCGCCTCTAGGAAGAGGTCCCTTTAAATGCCTTCCATTAGGTACACCCTTTGTGAGTGACACAGTCTCTGCCCTTTGAAGTGCTTATAGTTCTGGAGTGCAACATGCAAAAAAAGTGCCTTCCGTGCACCTGTACATTTATTTCCTGAAGCTATTTCCACTCTGACCCTCCTGTTTTCTTTTTCAGTTTCATTTTTGGAGAGTAGTGGTACTTGGGGTGCAGTGTGGTTGGTAATGTTTTTTTGGGGAAAATCCACACCACGTTTTAGAGAAACAGACAACATTTGATCAGAGTGATTGGACTAAAGTCTTCCCCTTAAAGCTAAACTCCTCTTACTGATACATATTATATTTAATAACTCTAGATATTTTGCTGATAAGAACAAAGAAAAAAAGGCAAATTCATCTGAAAAATACTCCAACAGTTTGATGATACCTGCTGCATTTGAAAATTATTCAAGATTAAAATGATAATCCTCACTAAAGACTGGGGAAATTATAGGGCTCTTCACTGCATGCTGTCATCTGAGCAGTGCTGAGATATCATGTCATTGTGACATACATTATCTTCTGGCAGGGAGTTGCCTGGAATACCTACTTGACAAGACGGTCCAAGAGTTAGAGGAGCCACGTCCTCTTGACTCACGAGCTGCCAAGAGTCCCTCCTGATTATCTCACTACTGATGAAAGGATCAGTTTCATTGCAAAAGGTCCTGAAAGTGAAAGAAGGGGCACCAGAACCAGTAACGTCCATCTCTGGAGCCCAATTACTCTGTCAGTCGCTTGCAGGAAACTCTCATTGATTTCAGTGGCACTTAGCATACAATGGCACTTGGCCCTGATGTGTTACCTTTATTCTGGGGGTTGGCAGATTTTAAAAGATGACACCGCCTAGGTCAGCTTTTACAGATTTAGCCTACATGGTTTTCATCAGTCTAGGAATTAATGGAAGTCACTGATCAGTTGTTGAAGAAATATACACCATCTGCTGCCATTTAGCCTAAAGCAACCTGCTGTGAGCCTTGAAGCCTTCTGGGACAACAAAATTTCAGTTGTTCCTAACCTTCCTTTTGCCTCATCCATCCACACAGTTCATAACCTCTTGCACTATTGTGATGGACTGATCTGATTATTTTGTAACATGTTCCTCTCTTTTTGTTTTGTAAAATAAGAAAGTCTACACACTGGCTAACTCTGTAGAGGTGGTTTAATTATGTTGTGATGTTGGGTTTTTTTTAGCAGCTCTGGAGTGGGATATAATTTTTGTTTGAACTGTGGGAAAGCTGTTAAATAAATGTAAACACAAAACAAAATCCTCACATTTTGATCGTGAAATTGAAGTTGTGTCCTGTATCTTCCATATCCTGCTGCTCTCAGCACACTGTGCTATCAACCAAGGGCTCCTTCTAGGAGAACTGTTTTGAGAGGTACAAGAGGCAACATAACCTGGAAATAATGGGGTGATACAAAGAAAGGGAATATTTCAGCTGAATAATCAATGAGATTGGTTAAACTGTGGGATAGTATCCAAGGGAAATGCTAGGCGATGTATCACTTGAGCCTTTTAATGGATGCACAAAGCTGTAATGATATACGGGAGAATCCTGCATTTGTGGGTGCAATCAGGACCGGCTGACCTGTTCTAAGTAGGTCTTTTCCATCTCTAATTTAGAAGCTGCAAATGAGTCAATATCAGATTGCCATTTCCCACACAGTGGGCTCCAGGAATTTCTAGCCCCTATAAGTAGCAAGGGCATAAATAAACATGAGGGCAGCATCTGCCTATCCAGTCCCCAGCATATTTTTAAGTGACATGAGGAGGACTGGAGGGAAGGCATGGAGGAAAGGAGTGCCTTAATCAGAACATTTGAAGCTGTAATTGAGAGTAAAGTCCTGTTTACAAAGGCCTCTGCCATAATTCTTGGGATTTTTCCAAATTTGGAGAAGCCGTATCAGTTGAGTGCTCTGCAGCTTCTGCCAAGGTCACTGCAGCTGGTGCCCCTGGCTGCCTCTCATTCCAGGTACTTCCTACATCAGACTGAAGACCTTGGCTGTTTTATAAGCCAAAGAAAACTAGTCTTCCCTCGTAAGGGCTGTTCAGCCACAAGGCAGATTTGTTGTCATCCTTCCCAGTTCCTCCAAGTATGCTGTGGTAAAATTGGGGGGGATTAAATCAATGATTTTCTAGTGTAGTGCAATAGAACCACATGTGGAATGATTCTGCACAGCTGCTCTTCAAGCAGCAAACAAGCCATTAGATGAAGTCCCGTTAGCAGGCAACAAGATGGAACGTTGGAATCAGAAAGTTCCATGGCAGTTGGAATGGCAGTTTACTTATTTATTTAGAGTTACAAAGACAGTTGGAAGTGGTAGTTTTGGGTCAGATGGTTGGCATTGGACATGGACAGGTAAGCATGGCATCCTAGTAACACGCAGGAACAATAATAAAAGAGAGAGAGAGAGACTCACAATTAGAAATGTGTGGACAGTTTTAGATGAGGCAGTGGGAAGCATAGGGAGTAATAGGCCCCTGTAACAGAGCTTTTAATAGACAGTTGAGACATGCTGAAATATCACCGTACTGGACATATTTATACAAGAGCATCATCACATCATGTGTCCAGGCAGGAGCCTATATGTAACCGGAGTGGAGCAGTGAAGTCCATAGCTGGTGAGGGAGTACAAAAAAAGCTATACCATTATCAGTAATCCTAGTTCCCTGGATCCTGGCCACATCACCTGCCTCAGCTATTTAAGATTCTGAATAAGATAAAGAACAGAAAAGGATCAAAAGCTAAATTCCAGCATCTTGTCTTGGACCCCTGTTAAATCCAAGCTGCAGTCCTGTGTCTAGGAGATTTGTCTTAGCATGATTTGACTAGCATCATTCTCAGAAAAATACCACTGTCTACTGGTCAGGGAAACTGCTATAAGTCTCTAATAGCCATTGCCATGTTTAAATGTGGTAATTGCTGGCAAGGTTTCAATTATCAGGTGCAAAAATAGCCTTATGCAATCCCAATCTGTGGTGCAGCAAAGCAGGAGGCAGGTATGCCATTGGCTGCAGATGCCCTGGTATGTTAAAATGGAGCGATAAGCACCGCAGGAATACTGGGATGCACAAATGCAAAATTTCTTTTCTGGATGTGGAGGAGGGTTCAGAGACCTTTAGTGCTTCAGGGGCCTCGCAACTGCTGCAGCCAATGACATAAGGGCTGGGAATCTACTGCTAGACTAGCAGAACCAACAGCCCTCCCTAAAGAGCTTCTGTGATGACTCTCTTCCAGCTGTAGGTCGAACTGGAAGGAGAAGTTGAAAATTGCCAAAGGCATAAGACAGTGAAAAGCAATTTTTGAGGAGAAATCCTTTGCAAAAGATTCCTCTCTCACAGAGGAAACATCCACTTGCCTCTATGGAGGTAGAGACTTGTTAGGGCATGGTCAGTTTGTCAACTATACCAACAGGGAGAATGCTCTGGTTAAAAAAATAAATAACATAACACAAATGAATTCTCTCTCCAGACTTGACAGAAATACCCATGAGTTCTGACTTCTGCCCAGAGCAGTAGATCCACTGCAGGAGAAATCAAAACTGCAGACAAGAAAACTAATGTTGACTTTCAACCTTAATGTGAATTGATCTTAACAGGACAAATATGGCTTCCTACTTGTCTGTCTCCCTGCCTTTTGAAAAAGTTTTGTTTGAATCAGACTGCCGAAAGCAGGAATAAAACCTTTTTTTTCCCAGGCGGCTAGCTATCTTTTTCACAGGAGGAGAAAATAAATGTTGGAACCCCAAGTTTTCATGGTAGTTGGGAAAGCTGTTCTGAGAGAGTGATTTAGGGGGTTTGTGGTGGCAGGGGAGTAAAGAAGAGGAAAACATGCCAGCATACTTTGAAAAAAGAAAAGGAGTACTTCTGGCACCTTAGAGACTAACATACTTTGAGGTTATAATCTCATCAGAGAAATTTGATATTGTTTCACAAAGTCCTATGACCAGGCCAGAGACTGAGTGCCCTGGAAAATGTGACTGAAGGAGCTGCAGAATCTGCCTGTCACTCAGGGATTGACACTGGGAATGAAGGACAAAGCAAGTGAAAATTCAGGGCAAAAACTACAACAAACTTGAGGATTTGTATACCAGTATGGAGTTGGACCTGCACCACATAGCCAAGACTGATTCTCGGATACTACAGTGATAACATCCCTAAAAGATATTTTAGATAGACCCAGATCCAACTTTGAGGGTTTCCAGATTCAGGGGAGTTTATCTCTGTGTTGTATAGAATGGGTTTGGAGACTGAGTACTAATTAGCAAAGGGAAAAGAAAATTAGAGTAACAGCGTTTAAATGTGTTTTTATTTTGTGTGTGTTACCCTGGGGGACCAAGGAATTGCTCCTGAGCATGAGACTGTGTGTTGGGATTCTAATCTTCAACCTACCACTTACTCAGTGAGCCAAATTCTAAGATGATTTTGCACCCTTTGATGGGGTTTCAGGAAGTATACATTAGTGCAGAATTTGGTCCTCTGTGAGACCTTGAATGTCAACTGGGCCCAAATTTTCAAAAGTGGGCATTAAATTTGGGTTACACTAACAGCCATAATGAGAAGGTTATCCTTACTAGATAAAATGGTTGAGATCATTTGGTCATAGGTCCTGGTAGGAATGCTACAATATATATTAGAAACAAATTCATTCCTGTACTGGGCATGGTTTGTTTCTGAACTATCCATCTGAGATCTCCTCCTGACACCTTGTGGCCAGATTCTAAAACTGACATTCCCTCAATGTGGAAAAGAAATGGTATTGTTATGAAGCCACAGTGAAGGTTGTAACTAGCTTCCCGTTATTAGTAGATAAATCTTTTGTGTATGATTTGCTGCCTAGAGAAGAGCTTCATTTTTATTTAAAGTTGGAGGTAATTGAACAAGACAATCCCATAATATGTCAGTTTGATACATCAGTGGTAAATCACATCTGATTGCATTTTCCTAATTGTTCTTGACAAGTGTGCGTCCTGACTTGAAGCCACATCTACTGATTCTCAGCTGTGTCCTTTAGCCACAAGATCATATTTTCCCCGCAAGGTCCCCAGCAGACTTTATAAAATTTGCAGTGGCCTTCGCATTCTTTACTCTCTGAATGTCTCTGCTCATTGGCCTTGGAGGTCTCTGCTCCTTAGCAGTCTCTGTTGACATCAAGATGAGATTTGCATGTTGGGACATGTTGTGTCTATAAGGACACATGTATTGTTTCTTTAAATTGGTAGCAGAAAGCTAGGCAGGAGGGTGCTGGGGAAAGTTCTAGGCAGACACTTTACAGAGAAGTACAGAGTGAGTACAGTACCTTGAAAAATAATGCTGTTGTGCTTATTCTAATAAGGTTCTTATTCAGGATTGGAAGAAAGTGACTCTTTCTGTGATTCTTCATAATTGTCACATGGCCGTGTCCTCCAGCCTCACTTCCACAGTCAGGTGGCTTTAGCATTGGGCAAAGGGACATGCTTTGGCCAACCTTGGTTTCATACAACTGGTTGAATGATGCAGGCAGAGACATTATCACTTCCCGTTTTAAAGGCAACTTCTGCTGCTTCACATATAAGATGTTAACCTTCTGGTCCTCTGGCAGGCAGCAGTTAAAACACTGAATGCAGCCAAGCCAGGCCCAATGTACGCATACACATTTAGATGCTGCCTGGGATATCAGTGATGGAAATGAATGCAGTTCAGGTAAAGGCACTACTAATACCTCAGAGTTATTTTCTACTGAACAGAACATCAAGGCAATACAGGTGACAAGGTTTCCAGCAGCCAGACAAATGCCAAGGCATTTATTGAAAAGAAAGGAAACTGTGGTAAGATTTTCTCCTCCCCTCACAAAGAAGTTCAGGAGGCCCAGCATGCAGCCTGTGGGGGCGGAGATAAAAAAGTGACTTTAATCTGCCTTTGCACTACCATTATTTTGGAACAGCCTGTACCTGCCCAGACCTTAATGTAACTTAGGCTGCTCTGATTTATGATCTGTATCCCAGGGTCTCCTGTGTGCCTTGGGAAGCCCAGAATAGTGATACTGTGGTGTGCATGCAGCATGTTCTCACTACATGCTCTCGCTCTCTTTCCCCTTCCTTGGCCTTCCCCTGACATACAGTCTATCCTGAAGCAAGGAGGAGGATTAATGAAGAGTCCTTATGCCAGAAAGCCCCCCATGGAAGGTTTATTCTTAGTTACTGCCCCCTTTAAGGTCCCTTTGTACGGCCAGAGCAATGTAAATGAGAACCAGACCCTATGATGACGTGATTTAGTTGGGTTTCTCCTCTTTTGAGCAGGGGGTTGGACTAGATGACCTCCTGAGGTCTCTTCCAACCCTAATCTTCTTTGATCATATGATTCTATATATGGACGCATGCCTGGGGAAACTAATAATTCTAGCAGATCATAAGTCAATTAGCTAACACTCTGTAGTGTGGCTAACACATTTGTAAATGCGGGTCTAAGCGTTCCAGAACACAAACAATTATGGAGTGTCTAAACTAGCATTTACAAAGATTTTAGTTAACTTGAGTTAACTGGAAATCAATTAAACTTGAGTGATGACAGGACCACAAACTTTAGTCTAGATTTAGCACATGAGGAATCCTGACTCATCTGGCAAGGTCCTTGTGGCAGACACATGTGGCAGACACACAAATTCAAAGGTGATGTGTAAGAGAAGGTGTAAGTTACATTTAAATAAGTAAGGACCAGATACTTCACTCACTGATGCTAGTGTAAATCAGGAGAAACTCTATAGAAGTAAATAAATTATACAGATGGCAAAAGCCTAAAGGCCCTGAGTAAATACATGTAAAGGAGCCTAAGGGCTTGTCTAGACTAGAGAAATTTGCACTGGTGTAATTACATTGTAACATCACTGCAAACCTCTAATGTACAGATGCTGAACAGAAGCAAAACAAGGCTTGCACCAATGTGATTTACCCTGGTAACTTACACTGGTGCTGCACATCTACACTGGAGATTTGCCCTGTTTAGTTACACCTAGGCAAAAATCCCAGTATAACCAGGACCTAAACAAATCTTAAGGGAATCTCAGCTGGGAAAGGATTGGTTGATTGTAACACCGATGTAACTCACTCTGCACTCTCTTAGGGCATGTCTAAACTACAAAGTTAAATCGACTTAATTTAAGTCGACATCCAGCTGCCACAGTAATTAAGTTGATTGGGCGGGTCTACACCACGCTCATTGTGTCAGTGGAGTGCATCCTCCTAGCAGCACTTGCATCGATGCAGAGAGCAGTGTGCCCTGGGCAGCTATCCCACAGTGCAACTAGCAGCAGGGGTTTTGGGGAAGGGCTTGCAATGCCTCATGGAACCAAAACATTGTTGGGGGGGAATGGGAACATAGCTTCAACCTCCCATGATGCAGTTTACTTCCTCCCTCCCTCCCCTGATATCAACAGCAAACAACCCATACTTTTTCAGGCCTTTTTTCAAAAGGCTGGCTTAGCTGCATGTACACAATACCCCAAAAAGTGAGGACCCCGCTCAGCTGTGCACTCTTGTTGTGAGCATTACAAACACCTTGCACCTTATCCTGAAGTATTTCCAGAGCCGAGACGGGAGCCACCACGTGAAACGTGATATCATTCGAGCAGCCCTCTTGCAAGCCAGAGAACAAAACAATTCCCAGTTGCTGCTGGCAGTCACGCAGCAGCTGAACACAGTGGAGTGTCATTTCTGGTCCTGGGAAACAAGCACTGACTGGTGGGATCGCAGTTATGGGATGATGAGCAATGGCTGCAGAACTTTCAAATGTGGAAGGCCACTTCCCAGGAGCTTTCCCCAGCAATACTAAAAGGAGACCTGCTCTGACAGTGGAAAAGCGAGTGGCGATCGCTGTTTGGAAGCTTGGAATGCCAGATTGCTACCGGTCAGTGGGGAATCAATCTGGAGTTGGTAAATCCACTGTGGGAGCTGTTATGGTCCAAGTGGCAGGACCATTAATCGACTTCTGCTAAGAAGAATAGTGACTCCGGGCAATGTGCAGGACATAGTGGATGGTTTTGCAATGATGGGGTTCCCTAACTGCAGTGGGGCACAGACCACCTTGGCGCCAGACCACCTTGCCAAAGAATACATAGAGTGCCAGAGGTGTTCAATATTTTGTTGAACATGTCATTGTGTTTTCTCTTTGTCCGTTTTCTAATCTGCAAAAACCTCTCCACTGGTGTGAAGGATAAGCTGAAGGCCAAGCTTTCCACTGTAAGGCATGCGCAGCACAAGGCAACCATTGTCAGTGCATACCCTGGGTCTAGTACAAAATTGCTATTTAAAAATCACTCCCCTTATTTCACTGAAGTGCAAGACGGAATATAATCAGTATCCCTAGCTGTTCAATGAACCGGTTTGCCGTTCCAGCCATGGTGAGTATGGCCCAGGGACATGGGTGATGGGCCTTGTGCTGCAACTTGTGGGCAACCTGCATGAGAAGTACATGTGGGCAGGTAGACAATGCCCCCTCCCCTTAGCAACATGGATGGTTCACAGAGACTGGGGACCAGTGTTAAGCCTCCAAAAATGCGATCTGTGGCCGAGGCAACTCTGGGGTGGGGGGTGGGGGAGAGTTTGCGGCCACAAGAGAACACAGAACCCCCCTTCCCCTTCCCTTGACACTGCTGGTAACAGTCGCCCTGGGCTTGCAGATTCTTAGGTCAATGTCGTTCCCTGCCACTCAAACCACAAGCATGTTAGGGAAACCGTGGTTGAGGGACCCGGAAATCACCATGGGTGGGAGAATGACATGCTCTGTTGTTTGTGGTACAAGCACTTGTAATGAAAACTTCCACCATTTCCTCTAGGTGATCCTATGTGATATCAGCCTCTTGAGGGTAACGGAGGTGACAGGGGAGCAGATGCTGCAAGTGTCCGGGTACAGACCTGGCCCTCATGCTGCTATGCTGTGTACCTCAGTGATGCTTCCAGAATTAATACTAGACTGACGTGAGAAAGTGGCCTACCATGGTGGAAGAAATAACAAATCTTCTGCAAAAGATTGCAGAGTACCTTCAGAAAAGTTTCCTTGAGACCTCTATGGAGGATTCCTGGGCCATCCCAGTGCACATAAACAGTCTTGTCTGAGGGGCATCCTCTGTGTAGCTGGAGCGGCCACTGGGAATCAGATACCCACTGCACCTCACTTTTTCTTCATATTAAACATAAAATATATGAGCATGTAACTCCTACAGTTTGATTGGAACAGCATACTCATCAGAGGTGCCTTCCTCAGCAACACGCTTGACCACAATGCTAGTCGTGGCTCTCAGGGAGAATGGATCCCCCTCTCGCCTGTCTCCCATTCTCCTCCTCTTCCTTGTCTAAAATCTCCTCCTCATTGTTGCCTGAGGTGGCCCAGGACTCAGACTCCTGTGAGGTATCCACGATGCATGTGGGGGTAATGGTGGGGTCGCCGCCAAGAATCACTTGCAGCTCATTGTAGAAGCAGCATGTTTATGGTGGAGAACCAGAATAACTGTTTGCCTCCCTTGTCTTCTGGTATGTCTGCCAAAATTCTTTGATTTTCACATGGCACTGCTGTGTGGCCTGGGTGTAGCCCTTCTCCTCTATGCCCCGCGCGATCTTTTTATAGATGTCTATGTTTCTACAGCTGGATCGGAGCTGTGCTTGCATACTCTTCTCCCCAGAGACAGATAAGATTCACCACCTCCTGTGTACTCAAGGCTGGAGTATGTTTGTGGCACTGAGTCGCCATGATCATAGAATCATAGAATATCAGGGTTGGAAGGGACCCCAGAAGGTCATCTAGTCCAACCCCCTGCTCGAAGCAGGACCAATTCCCAGTTAAATCATCCCAGCCAGGGCTTTGTCAAGCCTGACCTTAAAAACCTCTAAGGAAGGAGATTCTACCACCTCCCTAGGTAATGCATTCCAGTGTTTCACCACCCTCTTAGTGAAAAAGTTTTTCCTAATATCCAATCTAAACCTCCCCCACTGCAACTTGAGACCATTACTCCTCGTCCTGTCATCTGCTACCATTGAGAACAGTCTAGAGCCATCCTCTTTGGAACCCCCTTTCAGGTAGTTGAAAGCAGCTATCAAATCCCCCCTCATTCTTCTCTTCTGCAGGCTAAACAATCCCAGCTCCCTCAGCCTCTCCTCATAAGTCATGTGTTCTAGACCCCTAATCATTTTTGTTGCCCTTCGCTGGACTCTCTCCAATTTATCCACATCCTTCTTGTAGTGTGGGGCCCAAAACTGGACACAGTACTCCAGATGAGGCCTCACCAATGTCGAATAGAGGGGAACGATCACGTCCCTCGATCTGCTCGCTATGCCCCTACTTATACATCCCAAAATGCCATTGGCCTTCTTGGCAACAAGGGCACACTGCTGGCTCATATCCAGCTTCTCGTCCACTGTCACCCCTAGGTCCTTTTCCGCAGAACTGCTGCCTAGCCATTCGGTCCCTAGTCTGTAGCGGTGCATTGGATTCTTCCATCCTAAGTGCAGGACCCTGCACTTATCCTTATCAGATTTCTTTTGATCTGATGATCAGTTGGGCTGGTGAGCTCTCCACACTGATCAAACAGGAAATGGGAATTGAAAAGTTCCCAGGGCTTTTACAGCAGAGGGGCTATTTCTTGTGTACCTGGCTGCTGTGCAGCGGAGTTGAAAACAATCATCAGAGTGCTCACAGTGGAGTATTGTGTGACACCTCCTGGAGGCCATTTCAGCTTCAGTCGACTTATACAACACTGCATCTATATTGCCTCTCTGTCAGCCCGTCAACATTGAATTAAGCGCTACACTTCTCGCAGAGGTGGAGTAACTAAGTCAACGTAACAGGTGAGTTAGGGCAGCGATACTGTAGATGCAAACATTATTAGATCAACATAAGGCAGCTTCCATCAAACTAAGTTTATAGTAGAACTGTCAAGTGATTGAAAAAATTAATTGTGATTAATCACAGTTTTAATTGCACTGTTAAACAATAACAGAATACCAATTGAAATTTATTATAAATATTTTGGATGTTTTTCTACAATTTTCAAATATATTGATTTCAATTACAACACAGAATACAAAGTTTACAGTGCTTACTTGATATTATTTTTGATTAAAATATTTACACTGGAAAAAGATAAATAAAAAGTTGTATTTTTCAATCACAAGCACTGTAGTGCGATCTTTTTATCGTGAAAGTCAACTTACAACTTTTTTTTGTTATATAACTGCACTCAGAAACAAAACAATGTAAAAATTTTAGAGCCTACAAGTCTACTCCACCCTACTTCTTGTTCAGCCAAACACCAAAACAAACAAGTTTGTTTCCATTATGATTTATGGGAGATAATGCTGCCTGCTTCTTATTTACAATGTCACCTGAAAGACAGGCATTCGCCAGGCACTTTTGTAGCTGGCATTGCAAGGTATTTATGGGCCAGATATGCTAAACATGTTGGAGGTGATCACTCAAAATGAAGTGGGCAATTGAGGGTTACATGCATTGCCCCGTCTGTTTAACAATCTGTCCCAATTTGTATTTAGCTCAGCTGCTCAGACACTGCTTCCTTCCTGAGACCTGAAGAAGAGCTCTGTGTAGCTCGAAAGCTTGTCCCTTACACCAATAGAAGTTGGTCCAATAAAAGATATTACCTCACCCACCTTGTTTCTTTCATATTCTGGGACCAACACAACTACAACAACACTGCAAACTACTGTTAGTTCATACATGTTGGCTAAAATGTGCTAGCATCACACTTTAAACCCTCATCAAGCCAAGGCCTAAACTGGAGTTCCCTGCATGTTCATCTTTACTCAGATGAGTAGGCCTGTTGATTTCAGTGGGACTGAATGAGTAAGGGTGTCAGAATGGGGCCCTGAAATCCTTACTCCATTTTTACTCAGGCAAAATAGGAGTCACTGGGAATTTTGCTGAAGTATAGACTGTCAAAGTCTGTCAAACTCTGAGTATAACTTTAGGATTTTCCCCTATCTGAACAAGAATCAATTGATCCACCACTCAGATGTAGACACCACCTGTCATTATGCAAACTAAAATGCAAGAAGGACCTGCTTTTTGGGCCAGTGACCATCTTTTCATTGTGTACATGTACAGTGGCTAACACAATGGATCCTCTAGGGGTTACCGTAATACAAATAAACAATCATTCTAATTATTGTATGTGATTTCTGGATAGTGGTGGGGAGAATTCTAAAATTCTGATGGTGAAGAGCCTGCCTGTGAATGTGTGTCCTACTCCATCAGCAGCAACTCCATGACAGCACATTCCTTCGATACTGCCCAGCCTTTGTGCTGTTTAAGTGACAGAAGATTTGTCAAACACTCAGCCTCCAACTGTTCTGAATCATCACTGTTCAACTGATGATGGGGTTATGGCAACAGACAAAACGTCATTGGCTGTGATCCATGAACCCCAGCAATGAGAAACCCAGGTAATAAAATAACTGCATTTAAAAAGCAGTTAAGACTCTCACCACACACAAGACCCTGCATCAGTCGATCTGAGAAAGGATTTTGAGCTGAACAGCATGCTGATAAATGGCCTTCACTGATTACTCCAGGATGTTTCAGCCAGCAGCTACTTTATTCAGCTGTCCAAATGAGCAATCAATATGTTAGCTATTCTTAATGCATCTAACAGTGGTTTCCAGAGTTAAGGGAATATATCATGTTCCTCAAAACATCACACAGACTTCATTGGGTAACTTCACTATATGGTGGAAAGATGATGCTCTCTAAACATTGTAATCTGATCCTGTGGTTTGGTATTGGTTTCTCTTAGTTTATATAAACCCTCTGGATTTATTGTCCATTCTTCACTTTTGCAGGATGGCAAATGAGAGTAAAAGCGCTGAAAATAAAGCTTTTTTTAAAAAGGGAAATTAAAATTGAAGATAATTTAAGAGGGAGACTCTGACTTATGCCATGTTTACACTCCAAAATTATGTCAACCTAAAAAATGTCGACATACAGCCACCAGTTATTGTACTGCTTGTGTGCGGGCACACTACACTTCTTGTGTCGGCGGTGCGCATCCTCACCAGGAGCGCTTGTATCGATGCAAAATGCAGTGCACCATGGGTAACTATCCCACTGTGCAACTCACCACCATCTAGGGTGCTGTGGGAAGTTTACACAATGCCTTCTGGGGCTGGAATGAGTCATGCAGGGGTGACTGGGAGCATGAGTTCAACTTCCCACAATGCAGTGTTCTCCACCCCATAATTTCATCTGCATCCCATAATATTTGATGCCTCTTTTCAAAATCCCCACAAACCTGTGTGTCCTTCCTTGCTGTCCATCATTGCTGACAGAAGCATGGAGCCTGCACAGCTCTGCACTATTGTCATGAGCATTTCAAGCACAGGGCATCTGATCCTGCAGTGTTGCAGAGCTGCAAGAGGAGCCATAGGGAACATGACAATTTCTTGGAGGGTTGATTGCTGTGAGCCACAGAAAGAAACAATTCAAGGTTGTTGGCAGCATTCATGGAGCAGCTGTAGACAGTGGAGTGCCAGTTCTGGGCCCAAGAGACAAGCACCGACTGGTGGGATTGCAGTGTGATGCAGGTTTGGGATAACAAGCAGTGGCTGCAGAACTTTCAAATGCACAAGGCCATATTCCTGGATCTGTATGCCAAACTCCCTCAACCCTCCAGCATAGGGTCACCAAAATGAGAGCCACACTGACAGCTGAAAAGTGAGTGGCGATTGCACTGTAGAAACTTGCAATGCCAGATTGTTACCGGACAGTTGAGAATCAATTTGGAGTCGGGAAATCCACTGCAGGGGAGGCTGTCATGGAAGTGTGCTAGGCCATTAATTGACTGCTGCCATGCAGGATTGTGACTCTGGGCAATGTGCAGGGCATAGTGGATGGTTTTTCAGCAATGGGGTTCCCAAACTACATGGGGTGCTAGATGGTACACATATCCCTATTTTACCACCAGACCATCTTGCCACAGAGTATATCAACAGAAAGGGCTACTTTTCCATGGTAATACAAGTGCTGGTGGACCACCACGGATACATTACTGACATCAGTGTGGACTGGTCAGGGGCGGTGTATGACGTGCACATCTTTAAGAACCCAGGAATGTTCAGAAATCTGCAAGCAGGGACTTTCTTTCCTGACCAGCGGGGACTTTCTTTCCCCCCAGCATACCCCTAGCTCCCATGGCTCATGAAGCTGTACACCGGCAACCTCGACAGCACCAAGGAAAAATTCAACTACCAGCTCAGCAGGTGCAGCATGACAGTTGAATGTGCCTTTGGCATTATTTACTCACAAGATTAGACTTCACTGAGAAAAATATCCCAATGGTTATATCTGCCTGCTGTGTTCTGCATAATATCTGTGATGCAAAGGGGGGAAAGTTTTGCTGGGATGCAGGGCAGAGGTGGAGCAGCTGTCAGCCAGACACAAGGTTTATTCAAAGAGCTCAATGTGGAGCTATACAGCTCAGGGAGGCTTTGAAAGAACATTTTAATAGTGAGCCAGAGTAGTGTGTGGTGCTGTAGTGTGCTCTAACAAGCCTTGCTCTTTTGCAGCCCAGTATGAATCTTGCAGTGAGTGCTACGTGTAGGAATATAACACTGACAATGCACCTGTTAATACTGTCTGAGATTGATGTTATGTGTTCTGTGATAAAATAAAGTAACAGGAAATTGGTTGATGTCAGCCCTGCTCAGCACCAGTCAGCATATGTTGTGAATTAATAAAGATGACTTATGTTCCAAAAAATAGAATTGTATTCTGTAACATGAGCCAGGAAAATAAAACAACTATTTAGCACTTTATAAATCATAAAAAATTAAGGGACCAGAAATTATGAAGGGGAAAGAACAGTCATTTCCATTTCAGATACACATACACCAACCATGTCTTTCACAGGTCAGTGAATGTGCACTTGTGATTGTCTTTAATGTTCCTCGGGGTGGAGTGGTAGGGTAGTGCAGCAGCTCTTAATGGCATATGGACGCTGAGGGGAGGTGTAGGGAGGTCCGGACATTGAGTTGTCTATGGGCTGCAGAGGGAGGCCAGCACAGGACACTTGAGCGCAGGTCTACCAGAGTCTGCAGCATCTCTGTTTGCTGCCTGAGAAGCCCCATTATGTCCTGGTGCATCTCCCTCTTCTTTTCCAGCTTGGATTCCTGGCCTTCCTTCTCTCCACTCTTGCCTTCTGCATGCTGTCTGCAAGGGTCATCCTCCAGGCCCTGGTGTCATTCTCTGATGCAACACTGGCTTGCAGCATCTCCTAGAACATGTCATCCCAAGTCCTCTTCTTTCTCCTCCTTATCTGCCTCAGATGTTCCATGGGTGTGGAGGGGGAGACCCTCAAGGCCACAATGGCATCAGCTGCAGATACAACACAGAAAAGTGCCATTGTCGATGTTTTCACTACAGAAATTGAAACGTAGGATACTGAACTCACTCCCCTTGATCCCAGAAAGTTATAAGTGCTACATTCTCACTTCCCCTTGGAATTGATATAGTATGGTGCTAGAGTTGCCAGGCATCCCGGTTTTCAACCGGAATGCCTGGTCGAAAAGGGACTGTGGCAGTTCTGGTCAGCACCACTGACTGGGCCGCTAAAAGTCCGGTCAGCAGCACAGCAGCAGAGCTAAGGTAGGCTCCCTGCCTACCGTGGCTCCATTCGGCTCCCAGAAGCAGCAGCATGTCCGAGGAATTATGGCCAATGGAAGTTGCGGGGGCGGCGCCTATGGATGGGGACAGCACACAGAGCTGCCTGGCCACACCTTTGCCTAGGAGACA
Organism: Lepidochelys kempii; assembly: GCF_965140285.1. Taxonomy (NCBI): domain Eukaryota; kingdom Metazoa; phylum Chordata; order Testudines; family Cheloniidae; genus Lepidochelys; species Lepidochelys kempii. Next base: position 96,331,597 of record NC_136385.1, on the reverse strand, counting down.
CCCAGAGGGACATGCTGCTACTTCTGGGAGCTGCCTGAGGTAAGTACCCCAACCTCCTGCCCATCCTTGAGCCCCCTCCTGCACCCAACTCCCTCCTGGAGGCCACACCCACTCCTGCACTCCGAACCCCTCAGCCCAACCCTGGAGCCTGCACCCCCAGCCGAGAGTCCCCTCCTGCACCCAAACCCCTCATCCCTGGCCCCACCCCAGAGCTTGCACCCCCAGCCACAGCCCTCATCCCCTCCCGCACTCCAACCCCCTGCCTCAGCCTGGTGAAAATGCGCAAGTGGGGGTGGAGGAGAGTGAGCAATGGAGGGAGGGGGGAATGGAGTGAGCAGGGGGCCCTCAGAGAAGGGGTGGGGCAGGGCAAGGGTGTTTGGTTTTCTGCTGTTAGAAAGTTGGTAACTCTACCTTGGCAGTGCCAGTCACAGCACCAACCATGCTGAGTATAGTCCTCAGGTGTGGGGGTGGGAAAATGAGGGTGGAGGAATAATTCAGGCCTGGTCTACAGTGGGGGGGGATCGATCTAAGATACGCAACTTCAGCTACGAGAATAGTGTAGCTGAAGTCGACATATCTTAGATCGACTTAGAATCACTTACTTTGCGTCCTCGCGGCGCAGGATCAATGGCCGCTCCCCCGTCGACTCCACTTCTGCCTCTCGCTGTGATGTAGTTTCGGAGTCGACAGGAGAGCAATCAGGGATCGATTTATCACGTCTACTCTAGACATGATAAATCGATCCCCAATAGCTCGATGACTACTTGCCGATCCAGCGGGTAGTGTAGACAAGGCCTCAGAGGCATGAGTATATGCGTATAGAGCAGTAGAGCTGAATACTGACACCGTTTTCCACAGGCAGTGCTGATTTTAGCTGATATCTTACTCCTGAAGGTAACAAAGCCAGAGAGAGCACAGCTGCTGCTGGCATCCCGATGCTGCCTGGGCCCGTATGCTGCTAGTCTGTGTACTGCAGTGGTCCCTGCTGAAGTAATCGCTAAATGGCACAGGAAAGTGTCTTACCATAGAGGAAGAAATAAGGCAGCCCTCCCCAGTAACCTTTGGCAGAGGATTGCAGAGTACCTCCATGAAAGCTTAACTGAGATCTTTTTGGAGGATTCACAGGACATCCCGGTGCACATAAACAAACTGGTCCGCATTGCCCCCCTTCTCCGCCCCCTCCCCACCACCTAACTCTAGAGGGGAATGAAAAACAGATAGCAATTCAACCTCTCTTCGTTGTTTCACTACTTCTTCTAGCACAAGTAAAAAAGAGTAAATCAACAGATGTGTCCTGCTACTTTGGGCGTTCCATCCCTGTAATTTACAGTGAAGCCAAAAACACATCCTGGCTTGCTGTGCAGCTGTATCACCAGTAGCCTGTTCCCCATGCTCCTCATCCACCTCCTCCTCCTCACTGTTCATAGTAGGGGCCTGTGTCTCAGGCTTCTCCGAAGTATCCATGAGGCTTTGGGGATGATGGCGGGGTCTCCACTGAGGGTGGCATGCAGTTCTTTGTAAAAGCAGCAGGTCTGCAGCTCTGCACCAGATCAATTGTTGGCCTCCCTTGCCTTTTGGTATGCCTGCCACAGCTCCTTAGCTTTCACATGGCACTGTTGTTGGTCCCTGTTGTAGCCTTTCTCCCGCATGCCCAGAGCAATCTGCTTGTAGATGTCCACATTTGTATGGCTGGATCGGAACTGTGTATGTACAGCCTCTTCTCGCCACAGACCCAAGAGACCCAACCAACACCTCCTGTGCACTCCAGGCAGGAGCACGTCTGCAAGTGTAGGTGGCATGGTCAGCTGGGCAGTTGCATACAACAATGGAGAATTGCTAGGTATGCTTGCCAAGTTGAGCATCAAAGAAAAGGAATTTCAAAAATTCACAAGGCTTTAAAGGGGAGAGGCCTCTGGTCAGTGGAGTTCACAATGATGATCAGAGTGGTCACTGTGGGGCATTGTGGGACAGCTTCTGGAGGCCAGTAACAGTCGATGAAAGTAATACGGTGTCTACGCTGACACTGTGTAAACCTAAGTACATTGCCTTTGACTCCAGGCCTCTTGGGGGAGTGGTGTTGAAAAAAATCACAGTTTATAAGTACATACAACTAAAAACACAAAAAGATTAGGACTTCAATCTGAGCCACACTAATTTGCCTCCACATTCCATTGACTAATTAGTAGTGATGGGCCCAAACAAATTCTAGTCACCTCCAGCTGAACATACCGGCTAGCTCCTGTCTCCATAATGGGTCAAACTAAGACCCTGGATCAGACCACCTGAATTTTGGAAAATTTGGTTCTCATCAGATAATGATTAATTTCACACACAATTATAGCGTGCTCTGCTACAGTTAAGATTAAGAAAACGTTTGTTTAAAGGATGTTTCTTCTACATACATCTGCACTTTGCAGCTTGGGCCTAACTCTATCATATGAATATGACAAAGTTGTTAATACAGACTATCTCTATAATATTAATATGATAGAGTTGTTAATACAGAGTAAATATTAATATAAAGTATGGGCAATTTACTGATAGAATCTTACCTTTTTCATTTCCGAACTTTTTTGTGTTTAATTTTGCCATGTTAATCTTACTTTAACAAAGAAACAAGATTGACAGTTCATAATAAAACATACTTTAATATCACTTTTAATCTACTTATCCCAAGTTATAAATGCTGATTAAGAATTACAGTTTCTTCTCCTCTGTATTATACTCTTTCTACAGATGGAAAAACGCAGGCTTGGAGCTATTTTGTGACTTAATCAAGACAAAGATCCCAGTGTAGATTAGCAGCCAGAAACCACTGTGCATTAGACACATATAGTTGTATATATTGAGAGGCACTATAATCTCCTTGTGGATAGGTACTGGCCTGGATTTCAGGTGGGCCAGTTCTGTTCCTAGCTCTACTGACCTCTTGTGTAACCTTGGGCAAGTCAAATCACCTCTCTGTGCTTGTTTCCCCTCCCTCCCGTTTTGTGTCTTGTCTATTATAGCAGGGAACTTGCCACTGCTGTAGTTATAATTAATTAAGTTAAAGACAAGCTCTAAAATATGCATGGTTATTCAAATTGCCTTGAAATTTTGTGTGCCTCATGGAGGTGAGGGTTACTGATCCAGATTTGGGATCACTTAACCAAGGGGTCCCCAAGATGTAGCCCACTAACATAACTAAAGTGGTGCAATCACGCCAGGCATCATGAGGTTATCGGGGCCCAGTTAGAATATGATTTCAATTTAGAACCCATGAGGACAGAGAGACAACAGGAATGGGGGTGCCATCCCCTGTCTGGAGATGTAAGGGAACTGCACCCCTGGTTGGTGCAGTGTGTAGGACCCAAGCATCCCGGTGCCTGTATACCCACTGCCTCGAAATCTAACAGGAGTGTATACACAGATTATCCCCAGTAGATAGAACCCAGGGGTCTGGCAATCAGAACAGGGGATGGGCTGTTTGTGCTGGTGGTACAAAGGGCTGCTAGCCATGGAGGGCTCTCGGATCTAGCTACACACACGTATCCCCCTTCATGCCACTGCCAGTCCAGCAGAAGATGAGCTGTGTTGCACCACAGCAGACGGGGCTGCCAGGAGAAGTGTGCTGGCCCCCCAGGGCAGAGGGGGCTGGGCTGAGGGGCCCCTGTAGCTGGGGCAACCCTGGGCCCCAGTTGTGAGTAGCCAGCAAGGGTGTGTGGAGAAGGCACGGGGAGATCATAGTGCTGGGGAATGCATGGGAACATGGTAGAGTAGAGACAGGAAACACAGCCCCCCTAGAGACAGAGTTTAAGGCAAAAGCTTTGGCTGCTTTGTATGGAGTGGAGGAGCAGGGGGAACTGGGAGGGATTGAGGGAGAGGGAGTTTGGGGTGGAGAGGATGGAGCAGAAGTGGGTAGAGCCGGGGGGAGGGATCAGAGATGTTGAGGGTGGGAGAAGTGGGTTGGAGCACCCTTGGGGGATTTAGATCAGAGATGGGAGGATGGGGGAGTGGGGGGAGTTGGAACAGAGCTGGAGGGAACTGAGAGGAGGTCTAGGGGACGGCTTGTGGGGGCTTAAAACAGGGCTAAAAGAGTGGATCAGGAAAGGGGGGCAGGAGAGGTACTAGATTGGAGCTGGGGGACTCAAAGAGGCTGAACGGGTGTTAGGGAGACCTGAGGGGGCTGGATCAGAACTGGAGGAGAATGAGGGGGGCTGTGGGGATCTGGGGAAGCCCTGTCCTGGGTGGGGAGCTCAGAACAGGCATACGGAGAGCCATGTGTCAAGAACACACTGCTGAGATGGGGATGAAGAGTTGGGAGTGGTCATGCTTGATGTATATCCCATGCTCTCAAGCTTTCAGGAATGGGGATGGGACACCCATTGATATGAAGGGAGAAGTTCACACATCTCAGAGCTATTGTTTCAAGGTGTATTCATCTCCATGGAATGTTCTGATTCAGCAGAGACCATCACATTCAGATGAATGGGCCACTTCACATCTCTGAGCTTCCTATGTTTTCAGGATCATCCTGTGCTGGGGATCCGTATGCAATAAAGCAGTGGATAATTATTAATTTCATACACAGATATAGCAGAGCACCAGCTCTGCTACAGTTAAGATTGAGAAAACTTTTGTTATGTTTCTTCTACATACTCTTTTAATTAATTCTTCATTTTAATTTGCATGCATGCCTGGATTGTCTTGAAATGTGCTGTGACTCTGCGAGGGGGTGGGGTGGGAAGGAGGCTGGAGTTAGTGGTCTACATTTGGGATAATTTGAGCAAGAGCTTACTGAGATATAGCCCCATCCCGTCCCCCAAAGAAAAACAGATGGTGACAGGTTCTACCAACAATATTTGTGCATACCTGACTTCTAAAGTTTTAATGGGTCGGGAAGGGGAGGGTGAGACGGAAATTGTGGCAGGAAGAGAGGGGCTATATGTGGTGGTGGATGGTGGGAAGAGAGACACCAGTCTTCTCTCAGGTGCTGTTACTGTAATCAATATGACAGGTTTCAGAGTAACAGCCGTGTTAGTCTGTATTCGCAAAAAGAAAAGGAGTACTTGTGGCACCTTAGAGACTAACCAATTTATTTGAGCATGAGCTTTTGTGAGCTACAGCTCACTTCATCGGATGCATACCGTGGAAACTGCAGAAGACATTATATACACACAGAGACCATGAAACAATACCTCCTCCCACCCCACTGTCCTGCTGATCACTTTAGATAAGCTATTACCAGCAGGACAGTGGGGTGGGAGGAGGTATTGTTTCATGGTCTCTGTGTGTATATAATGTCTTCTGCAGTTTCCACGGTATGCATCCGATGAAGTGAGCTGTAGCTCACGAAAGCTCATGCTCAAATAAATTGGTTAGTCGCTAAGGTGCCACAAGTCCTCCTTTTCTTTTTGTAATCAATATGTAATAAAACTGTCAAGTTCTTGGGATACAGACCACGTCTAAGATTTCTTTCACTAGTCCTGTTAGCAACTACATGCTCCAAACATTTCAAGACATGATCATTATCCCCATTCCAGGATAATATTATTTTTTATTTGTATAACTGTAGCACTGAAGAGAACTAGTCCTGGCCCAGGACCCCACTGTACAAACAAAGAGCAAAAAAGAGCAAAAAGTCCCTGGCCCAAGGAGCTCACAAACTAAATATAAGACATGAGACAAGACATATGTTTATATCCCTTTATTGTTATCCTCTACAGAGTAACAATAAATAGCCTTGTTAACTTCTTTTTAAATCTCATTTTGCTCATAGCTTCAATAACATGTTCCGGAAGTTACATCTGTGGGTTAATTATGCCTTGTGTAAAAATGTATTTCCTCTTATCAGGTTTTTTTTTAATTTACCCCCACTCATTCTCATATAAAGAACAGGAGTACTTGTGGCACCTTAGAAACTAACCAATTTATTTGAGCATGAGCTTAATTCTCATATGTTGTTCCTATGCACTGTGGAGACAGATGTCTCAGACAAGCTAGATCCATAGATCAGCTGCTGCCTGCTGGCAGATTCTAATAGATACTGTCATGTGAGAGACGATGCTAACAATATTCAGTGTCACAGTCACAGTCAAGTCAACAGGACAGCCCCGGTTCTCTAGTGTGTTGGACTGTGTATACCTCTCGAGCTCTGCCCCGGACAACGGCAGGCCGACTCGCTGTGCGTGTCCGGAGGTCGTGGGGGGCCGGGGCTGTCCCGGATTCACCGGTAGTTCCATCTTGACCGGGCAGAGGCACTAAGAGGGCAGGAGAACCTTCCCTTCCGCCTCGGTAGGTCTGAGCGCGGGAGCATATTACGTGACCCCTCCGCCACTTCCGCCTCAGTAGGTGTCATGGCGGCGGAGCAAGCCTCACACGTGACCTCGGGCGGGCGGAGCTCTGTCCCACACGCTCTCGCGCGCAGCCTCGCTTCTCCCCCGCCCGCGTCCCCCTCTCGCCCTGGCCGCTCGCGCAGCTGCTCGGCTCTTGCTATATAAAGGGGCGAAGCGGGCAGAGCGGGCGGCTGGTGGCGGCGGCTGCAGCCCGAGGGTCGGCGAACGAGGCCGGGCCAGGCCGCGGGGCTCCCCGTGTGCCGGGGCGGGACGCGCGGGGCTCGGGGGGGACGCGCCGGGCAGGTTTATTGTTTTAGGGGCGACTCCGCCGTGGTGGGGGTGTCCCGGGGGGCTCGGGACATGGCGAGCTCGGCTAACACAAACCCCGTGGTAAGGACCGGGCCGGGGGGAAAGGGGGGCCCTGGGCGGCGACACAGGCGGGGCTCAAAGCCCCCCGCCATCCCTGGCTGGGAACGGTCGGCCTGGCCGGGGCAGCGCCCCCAGCCAGGCGCCAACTTCTGCTGATGCTCCGGTGGAGGCGAGCGCAGCCCCGAGCCGGCGGGGAGAGGCGCCGGGACCCGCCGGAGTGGGACGGGGGCTGGGGGCGGCGGCGTAGAGCCGAGCGGCGGGCAGGCAGCGTCTCTGCCAGCGAGGAGCCCCGAGGCGGGCCGAGCCTGGGGCGGGGGGAGCCGGGTAGCTCCGCCATCGGGCTGGGGGGATGGCTGGGGAGGGGGCGAGCCTCCTCGGGGGAGGCGAGGGGAGATGCTGCTGTAGAAGCTAGGCGCTGCCTCCCGCGTCGGGGTGCGGGGCGAGGTGGCGGGTTGGTGGCATGTGTGGAACCCAGCCTGGCACTGCTGGAGCCATTTTATGTAGCGTTATAAGAAAGAGGCGATGGTTGAAAAGCACTTGTCCCAGCCCTGCAGACTCGGCTGACGGAGGAGAAACCCCCCTCCAGCCTCTCCCAGTGGCAAGGAAATAATTAAAAAACAACTCACCCCTTCCTCCCCCTTGTGCTTTCTGCACTCTCAGGTGGCTTGTTTTACTTGTATTCACATAGGTGTGCAATAAGCAGTCACATAAATCTGTGTAGCCACCAAGCCCCACCGATCACTTCTTTCCCTTCCCCTCTGAAAAGAATAAACCATCCACAAGCCTACCCCCAAAAAGCTGCTGACAAACCCCGAGTCCGGGCGGTTACGGTGCAGGCTTGGCCCCCTTGTTTGTGTCTCTGTGAGATCCATCATGGCTTCCCCTGCCTTTCTGTCTCCCTGCTCCTTGTGTTCCTCCTCCCTGTGGCTGCCCTGTTTATATAGAGCCATTGCCGCTCTCTAATATAGACTCTGCCAGGATGGGAAGGTGCTTTCCAGCCCCACGTCACCGCCTCTCCATTTAAACACCACATCAGCCTTTAAATAGGGAGAGAGCTGCTGGGAGGTGCATGCACCAGAGGCAGAGACTGAAAGAGAGACAGACACGGTCTCTTTGTCACTCAGTCCCTGCTTTTTCTGCTTAGCTGTTAGCTAGAGTCCCCTCTGCACTAGTCTGCTGCTCTTAAACCCAATTACTGGAGTTGTGGGATTTGTAAACTAGCAGTTGCTTATTTCTGTTAGGTTATTTAGGGGGATGTTCCCCTCATAGATTTAATAATCTGCTGAATTAAATAGCTTTCTTTCCTTTTTTGTGTGTGTTGCTTAGGGAAAGACAACCAGTCCCCCAACCCCATTTTGAAAGTATTCTGGAGTCCTTAGCTATTGAATGTCATGCAGCAAATATCTAGTATATACATATGTCTGTCCTATTAAGTGCCTTTTTTGCTGGGGTAAAGTGGTAGTTGAACTAAAATAGTTCTTATCCAGTATTGTATAGAGAGAAGATGGGATACCTATTTTATGATACTTTGCAAAAGTTTATTTAAGGGTGGACAGACTACAGCTGTGAAGCTATACATATTTAAAATGTTTAATTTTTGGCAATAGATTGTAGGCTGGACTTCTGTAGCACTAAAATATCTGTTCTAGGTGATAAAGCTGATGGCTATACACACATGTTATTACCCTCCAGGAAGGGCTAGAATTTTTTAAAAGTTTTTCATAATTTTTGTGGAAGTAATATCAACACCAGTATTATAGGCAAATTTAAAAAAATTCATTGCTTCAAATGTTAAGTGCCAGGTAGCCCTTTATATTATAACAGAACCAGTCTTATATAAGCGTAAAGTGATTTCTGTTGCCTTCGTATTTTCTTTTTATTTTGGTTTCAGTCACTTAAGTTAGTCACTAATTCTGGACATTGCAGTTTATTGTGTGTCCCGTAAGCTGCATGCAGTGTCTGCATATGAGGATCTGAATATAAATGTCAGCAGACCCTTCAAAAAGCACAGACTGTCCTCTGATAGTTTTAGTTTTTTTTATTTTGTTACTATATAACTGAAGTAGGCCTTTTTGTATGTGTGGTGTTTCATCTCACTATATAATAAATAGGAAGCAGTATAGGAAAAATGGTATTTATTCTGAAGCATCTCTAAACTGCTTTGCAAGCCTCACTAAACTTGAATTCTCCGTTGTACAAAGATAGTTAGCTGCACCTGTCTACTAAAACAATACAGCTTTTGAAAGTTGTTAGAAAACAACCGTGTCTGGAAAGTTCAGTTTGTAGCAATAAAAGATTAATCAAATAAAACCTTAAAATGTATCTGATTGAGGTGCAGGCTAAAAAGGGGTAAAGGGCAAGTTCTCTGTTGGATTTTATTTTTTATTTAAGACTTGACCACTAAAGAGAGTTTAGACCCTGATGCAGTTAACTTTGTGGAGTTCAGGTCTGAGTCTGGTAATGGAGCCAGATATTTTAACCTTATCTAGCATACTAATATGAACAGAAATATTCTCAAAGAACATGACCAGTTTATAGCTTTAATATGTCAGTTTGGGGGCCTAAACTATTACTGTACAATAGTTTTTAATGTTTCACTGTAATTAAATCACCACTAACAGTTTTCTTTCTGCTAAAGAGAAAATACAACATTTTGGCTTACATAAACAAGCAAGGATTTGATAGTAGATTGTTATAGCTAATTTGTAATAAAAGGAATCCAACAACTTAAAACTTGGTCATTAAAAACAAACAAACTTAAATGTAGTTTCAAGTACTGTTTCTCTCCATGCACCACCTGCCAGTTCCTGTGGTTTTACAATTACATTTTACTATTTATTTTAAAAGATGTTATTTCTCTCTCCCGTTCTTAAGTAAAAGAGCCACACAGATAGGGGATATGAATTCACGAACTTCTTTTCGTATAGGAGAAATTGTGAAAGCAGCTATACGCAACATGCAGTCAAATGCACAAAGTATACAAACAAACTTGTAATTTTCTAGTTACAGGAATCTTAGTTGTTGCAAAAATAAGTGCTAAAGAAATTTTAGGTGTAATAAAGAGCATCCCTTTTAAAGTAAAAAAGTAATTTAAGAAATTTAAGGTCAAATGACTTGTAGCATTTAAAACAATTTGGTGGTATTTGTTCTTTGGATTCTAAAATGTAGCATGTGCATCCATAGCTTTCTTTTCAAATCAATTTCTGTCCCAAAGTGTGGGGGTAGAAGGGGGTTAAAATTTCTCTTACAATCAATTAGTTCCATTCCCAGCAGAGGGAGCACTAGTTTGTAAATCTTCATATAAAGTTGTGGTTATATCATCAGTTCTCATACCCAAATAAGTAAATGAGAAAATCTGAGTGGTGTTTAGTTTTTCTTAATCTGTATGTGGCAGTTAAGACTGAGCTTGTTAAACACTTGTTTATCATTCTTGTGTTTTGGGTCTGCATTCACCTATAAATGTCTGAGATTCATTATAATACAATAGTATGTTAGAAGGGAGGTACTTTCATCAATACAAAGTGGGTGAAAGCATTCTAATTTTAATTGCCAACTTGTAAGTTTCTGTTGCAAGCCATGTTTCTTTGTCTGGATTTCTCAAACTTTGTCAAGTAGTGGGACTTGCATATATATATCTAAATCATTAGTTACCCCTGTAAAAATAATGAATAATACTGTGGCAGCTGGCTGTTCCAGCAAATTACTATGGTAGAGTAGTCAGATCATTGATTTGGAGGTAAAGATACATTTTTGTGAGCTTTATAATCCATCTCTTCCTTTTTATACATACGAGTCAATTTACATAATTTAGGTCCTCTCTTGAGAATGTGTGCATCTTTATTGTTGGCATTATGCCTAACATGTATAGTCAAAGAAAAGGATGTGCATGAGAGAAGTTCTTTACAACCTGCAATCACATTTGGGACCTGAACTGGAAAGAGCAACTGAAAGGAAACAGATTTCTGTTCAAGTGTTATGTTTCCATTATCTTTCTAACTGAGCATGACAATTCAAAAAAGTTAGAAAGGGTTCTGGATGAGTAAAATTCTGTCCAGGTCTGTTCAGTACTACTATATCCAGGATTGACTTCTGAGTGAGCAAGCAGTTTTTGGAAGGAATTTTCAGATGTAATTAAAATCTGGGAATTAAAATCATGTGTACGTACACAAATGAAAATTAAGAACTCTATAAACATTTTAATTGCTAAGAGTAACTTGTTAATTTTCATACACAATGCTGATTTGAAATTAAGTTCATATTCTATGCTTCTCTGTACAGGTCAGAAGTTGAGGCTGTTGTGGATATCCTGGTCTTTAGGTTTAAAGTATTGAAGGGAACGCTTTGTGGTGTTCCTGAATGCCCCAGTATGGACAGCTCTTAAAACAGTTACTGCTGCTCTAGAGGGAATTACATTCTTCTGAGCTGGACAGTTAACAGGGTATATGCAGTGGTACTGGCACAATTTTTATTGTGGGGGTGCTGAAGGCAGAACCCATATATTTGAGTTGTTTTTACTACTTCAGGGCGGGGGTGCGGCGGCACCACCAGCACACCTAGTTCCAGTACTTATGGGTATATGTAGTGGGGACACCCCGATGAGTCCAGAGCAGTTTTTTGAATTGTTAGTGCAATGTTGAAAAATTCATGTGTCAAGGGCATGACAAAATATACAGGGGAAAACCTAAGATAACTCTTCAAAAACTATTATTTATGGTAAAGGAAGAAAATACATATTAAAACATTCCCAAGTAGGGATTGGGCTGTGAAGTTGCTGGCTATATCTGAGCATTGATGTTTTAACACATAACATTACAAAGGTTATATTTATAAAACTTCTTCAGACTTGTTAGGAGACTAAGCTGCGGGAGAAGGAGAAAATGCTGTTTAGGGCTTTCTTCTTGTCATCACCAAAGCTAATCATTTAAAGTACTCTGTTGATAGGATCAGCTATTCATTTTGTCCACTCTGAACAAGATATTTATGCCCCAGTTCTGCAACTAGTTACGTATGTTTTAACTTCAAGTGTGTCGTTAGTCCCATTGACTTAAGTGAGATTATTCATGTGCTTAAAGTTATATATGTGCATAACTGTTTGCTGGAGTGTGCCAATGTCATCTTCCAAAAAGTGACACCTCTAATATACTTAGTAATGATGTGCAGAATTGATCAAGTAGCACATCTGCACAGCTGAGATTGTCATAAGGTGAGTCCAGTTAGCTTATTGCAGAAAATGTATCTCTAATTTTTTATTATTAAATGGGATGTTTTGCTTTCCATCTGTTATGAACTAAGTCTCAAAGTAAACACAAGATCCCATTAACAGTGCTTGACATTTTTACTTGTTTTAAATTGCACACTGCTTAGAACTAAAGTACTAATGCTGTACAGTTACCTAAATTTTCAAGGTCTGTTTCAAACATTCATGTGCATAAATACATTTAACTAATATGTTAGCCTTCAGCAAAGTATAAGTACACAAGGCTCTTCAACCTTTAAAAAAAAAAAAAAAGTAGAGAAGATGACTTTAGAAGATGCTTTGGTACATATGGCATGTATCAGAGATGGAATACTGAGCTTTAAACTCATTTGCTATAAACTGGGTCTCCCAGGGCAATACAAGACAAGCTTATCCCAGTATTTCAGATCAAAACAGAGATAGGAGTAACAGAATGGTGGATTGTCATTTCTCCGCTGCTTGGTTTATAGCAATATATTTTAATATTGAAAAATGATAAATAGATGGCAAAAATATCTTTGAAATTGAAGATAGAATTAGGTGTTGATAGAATGACACTGGTGCAGCATCTTAAGAAATTAGGTGAAGAATCTTTCTCTGCAACTTCTCCCATATCCACTTAATTTTGACTTGCACCATTCCTGTCTCCGTTACTAGACATCAGCAAAGCAAAAACTGTTTATGTGGAAGTTTTGTGATATGGACAGGGAGGGATTTACTAGATCACTTATGTCACTTGAGACTGAATATAATCTGAAACTAGATCTCCATAGGTGAATTATGCATTTGTTGTAAAGAAACATGCTGTAAAACTTCAGTACAGCTTTTCCTAGTTTTTTCCCTGCATATATTAAGTGACCAAACATAGTATATCTTTTTAAATTTTTCTTTGTATTTGATCTTTGTTATGAATTAAAAGTATTGGAGTCTGTTTTTCAAAACACTTTTCCCCTTTGGTTTTTAAAGAACAGTAAATGCAGTAGAAGTTCTTTTGTACATACTATATCGTCTTCTAGCCTTCAGCTTGCACAAGGAGGCTTTTGTGCGTGTGTTTGAACATTGATCACTTAAAAGAAATCCTAGCTGACCGTTATTAATCAAAACTATGTAGTAGTGTTGGATATCTTGATGGGGATCCTCTCAAGTAGCTAATATAACCTGTTTACAGTACTGTGCTGAGCAAATATTGCAAATAAGTGTCTAAACCATAAATATATCTTTAAAAAATTAGGAGACGTTAGCACTCATAAAGGTGCCGGTTTGGAGCCTGATGTAGTCATTCTGTAAATGAAAAGAGGCCAATGCACTTAGTGGTAGTGTAGACTTCGTCCCATTGACTTGGCAGTGTGGTTCAGCCTTGAATTGGCAGTAACACCTTTGAGGATAAGAGACAGTAGTTCATCTCTTTGCTCTGTCCATCTTATGGCTTTTCTAGTAAGACTGGCTTCAAGGGTTGTTATGGTATCTGGCCTTTTGAAAGCATTCCTTCAGAGGAGTTTTTTAAAAAAATCTGTTTAGTTGCGTTAATACTAGACTATTAAGTCTCTTACGGTACAAGCAACCCTTACTAATAACTTTTTAAAGCCTAAACTGTACAGGTCCGTAATCGAAGATGTCATCAATGATGTCCGAGAAGTTTTTTTGGATGAAGGAGTAGATGAACAAGTCCTTCTGGAACTCAAAACAGTAAGTTGTAGTTGGACTCAGAGTATTTACAGCTCCATAACATACTAACCAGCCTATGACGTAGTGCTTACTGCTCCATATAGTAAAAAATTAGTGAATTTTCATTGTCTAAGCAAAGCACTCATCCCCTTGATATAGGAGTTGAGATGCTGCTATGCATGGTATAATCTTCCTCCGTACATCTTATATGTACAGCAAATTTGCTCTTTTCTCCACCTTCCTACATTATGCACTTTGCTGTATTCGTTGCACGTCAACTTATATATCAAGTTTACAATAGGGATCATGTTTCAGTGTGGGCTTTGTGGGTATTTTAAGTATCTAAGTTGTTTAAAAAGGTAAGGTCATGTGTTTGTTGTCCTCTAGCCAAGAGGTAAAGTTTTCCATGATGGTTCAGTTAGGGATCAGGTGAATTGATTTAAATCTGAATTATTGAAATTGCAGATTTTAATCATGATTTAAATCCGCAAATGGGAATGAGTTAAATAATAAATTTTAATCTTGCTTTGCATTTAATCTTTTTGGTTCTTTTCCTAAAGAAAAGTTGATTCTTAATGGTTGGTAACCATTAAAGCATGTTGATTTGTAACTAAATTCTTTAAGCTAAATTTGGTGCTTCTTTTTGCTAACCAGGAGAATACACTGTATCTATGCACATGTATTTACACAGTTATATATAGCTAATCTTACATTTATTCAGATTCTTAGTTTTTTCATATTTTATTATGTTAGAAAATGTGTGAATGATGCATTTGTAAAATACTAGACGATTAATTTTTATTTGTGATTTATGTCAAGCTATATTTGGATGAAAATTCAAATTAAATTAAAAATGCATAAACCCAGCATTTTAACATGTTGTTTATTGGTTAAATAAAACTACCTTAAATGTGTTGAATACATAAGAAAAAAAGTTTATTAAAACACTTTGCATTTAAAAATAACTGCTTTATTAAACAAAGGAAATATTATCTGTAGTTAGTGATTTTAATTAATTGCTTCTGGTTACCATGTCTTTCAAGAGTTTAGAGCTCGTTGATCTCATCCACTTATATTGAATTTTTATTCATAGATTGGCAGAGGAACACAGGCTTTCCTGCTTTTTTAATTCCCATTTTGTTAACTTTGAATGAACTAGTCATTGAACAGAACTAGTCAAATAAACGGAAATGAAGAAGATAGCCTTTTCTGCAGGTGCAGAGAGAATATCATTGTGAAAAGTTGGTTTAACACATAACATACTCTGGTTCCAGTTGCTTAGCCAGTGACTTCCACAAGTTCTGGGATTTGACTTTTCTAAAAAGCTTGGCAAGAAACGTAATGCTTGAATTTTTTAATTTAATTTAAATTATTTTAATAAATTATAATAAGTTTAAGCCTAATAAGTGGTCCTAACTTCAAATTTAATATTAAATAGGTTTATTTAAAAATAAATCTGTAATGAATTTAAATACAAAAATCCAAATATTTGTAACTATCTTTTTTTAATTCATCCTGAATAGGGGATGCTTTTCTTGTGGAAGTAATATCCACAAGAAAATAGAGTGCTCCACTTTTCCAAATCTAATGACTTTTGCTTTGCAAAAATATCCCATTTTCTGATATGGCATGTGATAAATTGCATTGTACACATCTGAGAAGGAGAATTCTGAGGGACCATCACTTCACCAGAATGCAAACTGTGTCCCGTGAACCAAAATTGTGACATGGGTTTGCTACCAGAATAAAGGATATTTTGTCTGATGCTTTTCTTGATGCCTTCTCAAATACTTTCCTGAACAAGACAAGTCCTGAGACATCAAAACAGAGAAAAGGACAGTAAAAATGGAGGAAACAGTGAAAAGCAGGGGATGGTAGAACAAGAGGCCTGAGAGACAAAGCTTTTAGATACTATGGGGATATAAATAATTAAATTGCTATATAAAACCACAATCCTCTGCACTAATGGGAGCTTCTGGTGAAGATAATGAATCTTCCTTGAGACTCTTTTTATCTGTAGAAATTCTAGAAAGAAAAATGTTGAGAGAGCTGTGGTGAAGACTACATGCTTCTGGTGAGAGGAAACTAAAATGGAGGTAGAGGGGGTGGGAACTGAAGGATAGGAGCTACCATTTTATCTCTGCCTCCCTGCTTCCGATATGTGGAGTTATAAGGATGATCTTTTACCTGTGGGAGAAGAAAGGAATGTCCATGAAAGTTAAATTTAGAATTCCCTTGGAGTATTTTTTTCTTCTGTTGCTGTGTGGTGCCTTAGGAGAGGGGCATATACCCAACCTACATATGCCCAAAGATTTTGTGACAAAGTAGAATGTACAGGATAAATAAGGACCAAGTTGAATTGCATTATTTGTAATAATTCCAATCCTACAACATTAAAATGACACCTGGAGATACCACCTTTTCTTTCTCTCAAACGCAGCTGTGGGAGAACAAGCTGATGCAGTCCAAGGCTGTAGATGGGTTTCATTCAGAAGAACAGCAACTTTTGTTGCAGGTTCAGCAGCAGCAACAGCAGCAGCAGCAGCATCACCACCACCACCATCATCATCATTCACAACCACAGCAGACTGTGCAGCAGCAATCCCAGACACAACAAGTCCTTATTCCTGCATCCCAGCAAGGTTAGACTGATTCTCTAACGTGACTACATGAAACTCTCTATGGTTTCAGCAGTTTTCGGTTAAAAAAGTAAATTCAGGAGAATTTGAGTCTTTCAAATTTAAGGTGCCCTGGTTGGTAGATCAAACTTTGGGTCTATTAACTTCTCTTTTATATATTATTTGTCTAGTCCCACATAACTTATTTTTCCAAAACAAATGTCTTTTTTTCTCTATAATGAAAATGTCAGTCTGCTAGTCATTAGTAGCCCTACAATAACAAATCAGTGTACGTGTTCAATTAAGAGAGAGTTTCATTAAGTAGGATGAAACAGGATTTTAAAAATTATACTAAACCTCTAGTCTCTTTTAAAATGACTGGGATGAGGATGCAAATACTATTTTACTACACATAATCTGTTAAACAGACATGTTTTTCATATTGGAATTAGTTCTGAGCCAAAAAAAAAAAATGTGATGGCTTGCTTGTGGCCCCAGCTGGTCACGCAGTATGTAAGTGAATGGGTTCAAGATGCATTGTCAAACTTACCCATACAAATAATCTTTTTTAAATGCAGTTATCACATTGTAGACTTTACCTTAAGAATTCCAAGGAAGCATTTCTAAACACTCTTGATTAAGCATTAAATAGAGGGAGCAAACATTTTCTGATTTTATAGAGTCCCTGTTGCATAAACAAAAACCCAACCTAATACCATGTCTGCATGAGTTGATGAGGGAATTGACAATGTGTTATCTTATAGTCATGACACACACTAGAATTATTATTTGTATTTTGACAATTTTTAGGAGCCCCAGTCATGGACCAGGACCCTATTGTTATAAATGCTGTACAAATGGAGAAGAAAAAAATGGTCCCTGCCCCCCAAAGAACTTACAACTTAAGATTCGAAATCCATGCATCTTTTTATATCTGCATCCCTGTATCTTTAGTTCATTAACAGAAGACTCTGCTTTGTATAGTCTTAACAAATGCTGTGATTCTAAATATGGTTGACTTACAGAGTAGTCCTGGGGACAAAACAAGGTTGGATGAGAACTTACACTTCATGATGTACTTGTTGCCTTGTCACTTTAATATCATGTGTCACCATCACTTTAGTCCTTGCTGTTGCCTGTTTTTTCTGTGGTTCGAAACTCATTTTCAGATTCTAGGTCATCACAGATTAATGCCAACTTATTCTGTTTAGAGGATGTTGGGATAGTGGGCCTATCCTCATGTTCCTTGAAATTTGCAGGGTCATACCCTTTTATTTAAATATCTAAACAAGGTTTGATTTAAGAAGCAGTGTCAGAAAGAGCAGGGAAGCTAAAGGAAACTGCTGAGGTCAAATCACTATGGATCCAGTTAGGATTGCCATATCACCTTCCAGGGATTCTAATGAAGGTCATCACTGCAGTAGAAACACACATATCTGTGGACTGCAGACATTTCAGAGTAAAGAACAGCTGGTACAACCACATGCTTTGAATCACTAGTCCTTTACCTGCTTCCTGTAATTTATTTTGTCCAGATCATATAGAATTGACGTTTTGTTTCTTTTGTTTGTAGCACCTCAGCAGCAGGTTATTGTGCCAGATTCAAAGTTGATACAGCACATGAATGCGTCAGGCATGGTAAGACTCAGAATTACAACTTTATGCAATGCTGTAATTTATTTAAATAGTGAAGATAAAAGTCTGATATGAGTCATATCAAATGCCAAAAAAACAAACCAAGAGTTACTGGCAGAAGATGGCTCCTGCCTCACTGATTGCTAGGCTGACAACACGTGAGCTGTTTATCCAGGGCTTGCTTCTGTCAACAGACCTAGGGTGTAGCTTGATCCTCTAGGTAAATATAAGTTAGACCAGTGATATTCAGACCTCAGTGGTTCAGGAGCCAAGTTAGCAATCAACATTACCCAAAAGAACCATAGTAGCATGAATTCATTGTTTCATTTACTATAGTGCTATACATATTTAAACAGTCTGACGGGAAATATTTAGAGTGTGTGTGTGTGTATGTATGTATGTGTGTGTGTGTGTATGTATATATATATATATATATATATATATATATATATATATATATATATATATATATATATATATATATATATATATATATATATACACACACACACACCCCTCTACCCCAATAGAACGCAACCCGATATAACACAGGTTCGCATACAATGCGGTAAAGTTCCATTAAGGGTGCCGGGCCGGGGCCGAGGGGTCGATAAGGGGCAGAGGGTCTTGGGGGTAGTCAGGGGCTCCTTCCTCTCCCCCCCCCCCAAGTCTGGGAGGCAAAAGTGGGGGGGGGCATTTTCGGGGTCCCGCAGTTCCAGAGTGGCCCGGGGAATTAGCAGGGGCCCAGGAGCAGCCCACTTCGGTTCCCTCGCTCCAGCCCCAGCCGTGTCGCTTGGTGGAGGGGGCTTGGGGGAAGGGATCCCCCCCGCACTCACTGGCAGTGGCGGAAGCGGAGCAGCCTGGCCCCAGCCCTTCCACTCCCCCAGCTCCCAGCTGTGGCGTTCTGCTTCTCGCTGCAGGTGAGTACAGGGGGCATCCTTTCCCCAACCTCCCTGCACTCACCAGCGGCGGGAAGCGGAGTGCTGCAGCTGGGAGGTGGCGGAGTGGAACGGGCTGGGGCCGCGTTGCTCCGCTTCCTGCCGCTGCCGGTGAGTGCCTGTCAGGGGGCGGGGTGTGTTGATAGGGGTCGGAGCAGTCGGGGGACAGGGAGCAGGGGGTGGGGTCCTGGGGGTGATTAGGGACGGGGGTCTCTGGAGGAGGTGGTCAGGGAGCAAGGAACGGTGGGGGCCAAAGCAAGTTTGATATAACGTGGTCTCACCCCTTAATGCGGTGAGATTTTTTGACTCCCGAGGACCACGTTATATTGGGGTAGAGGTGTGTATGTATACAAAAATTATTCTCGCAGTAAAATGACTGACCAAGTATTATTATTTTATCAACTGCAATTGGTTAATAATGTAGTAAAAGCATCCTGATTGGTTAATAATTAAATTATACAGTTTTTTAATATCATGTGCTGCAAAGAGCCACAGGAGACACATTAAAGAGCCACTTGTGGTTTGCAAGCCTCAGTCTGAATATTGCTGGATTAGTCTAAGTTTTTTTTGAGGGTCAGCTAATACTGATACAAATCTGTATGACAGCAATCCCAGGAAGGGATGACTTCACATGTGGAAAATACTGTTACCTGGTGCAAGCCTTATGTTATATTTACCAGATGATGAATGACATTCCTCAAATATTATAAATAATAAACTCATAAAAATGATACTGACTGTACAGGGATTTGAATCTGCCTTTCTGGTTATTTATTTCAATTAATTTGTTATTGCAAAAGTAAATTCACAACTTTTTATCCTAACCATTCATCCATTCCTTACAGTTTTGTCTTTGTAGTCTAACTTTGTCTCTCTTGCTTGACATCAAGTTTAGGCTATGGGAAAAACCTATTGTCCTGCAGCTCAAGACATCCAAAACACAATCTGTGCAAGTTAAATTTAGTTATTTATTTAGATTTAGAACTCCATGCTAAAGAATATCCTTCCAGAGTTTGATGTAAATTTAAAAGCACAATAAATAAAGTTGAACAATTAAGGCAGCAGCAGTTTATTTGCTCATTGTCTGTCAGATAGTTTGCTGATCTTCTCTTCAAAATCCTAGATGCACTGACTAAACATGATGCAACCAAAGGCTGAATGAAAACTAAAACTGACTTCTGCCTCACTTTCCTTGTAAATTCCACTGAATAGCAGCAGAAACCGGATTTTGCCTGCTTACCCTGCTGAGTTTCTTCTCTAGTTCTCATTCAATAGAGCCCAATGCTATACAGTAAAAAGAAAGTATGTGCAGCTATTTAAACATGTGCTGTTCCCAGAGTACAGCCTGAAGCTTTTTAAAAAAAACAAAACAAAAAACTACTTTAAGGAATCTGTCCAATTAGGGCTTTGTAAAAGAAATGTTTGACTAAAGAAAACTCTTAAATTTGTACTAAGAATGGATCAAGCAGACACAGCTTGTTTATTTTAAAGGCAAGAAAAAATTAAAACATGCTTTAGTACTGTCCTTTCCCCTATCTGTAAGAAGATGTGCGGCAAAGGGACAGCAGAAAAGCGCTAGTCTGCTTCTACTCAGTGTCACCCTCCAGGAGGTTCTGATTGGCGATTACATCAGTCTGCCAGCAAAGGAAGATCTGATTTCTTACAAACCAGAAACAGAGACACAAGGTTGGTGAGGTAATATCTTTTATTGGACCAACTTCTTGTGTGTCTACAATCCTGGGACTGACACGGCTATAACTACACTACATAAAACAAGAAATGTGCATTTTACCCAATAGTAAAATTTAAATCCATTTTGCACTTTAATTTTTCATCAATATGAAAAATGCAATAGTATCCTCCAGCATTTCAGGTATTACTGTTAACATTCTGCTTAAACTTAAACCTATAGTAGGGCTTGGTAGAATTGTCAAACTGCCCAAAGTTTGATTTGGAGAGACATTTGACTGCTAGTTGGAACTGTTTTTGACAGTCAGCATGGGTAAAATTAGTTCTGATGTCGTCATTACATTTTTATTTTTTGTACTAAGATGAGACACTGGGATCATATGGACTAAAATCCAAAGGTTCATTTGAGATCAATTTACAGTTCAAACCCAAGTGGATTCGTGTTAATTTGCAGACTTTAAGCTGTGCATCCTTTCTCTATGACTTACACAAACATCTTCACGTTTGGCCCAGAATACATTTTGGTCACTTAGTTTAAACTTTGAAATAATCCCCAAATGTTCTTAATGTCTATTTGATCCTTTTTGTTTACATGGTCAAGAGGATCTGTCATGAATTTGTTATAACAACTGTGTGTGTTTTGTTTAGTGTTTATATTACTGTGTTGCTTCATAGTAAAATCAAATCCAGTATAACACACACCTGTGTTGCTTGTTTAAGTTGTTAAAAATAGTGAATGCAAGGTATTGATGCAGACTCTCAGGCCTTAATTCTTTATGCAGACAATCATCGGAGTCAGCTTCCTCAGGGCTGATGCCTTTAGCCATAGACCTGCTTCTTGGCTGTATCCCAAGGCTAGCTAACTCTACGTCAGTGTAGTCATTCAGCCTCCTAAAATAAAGCTTCTCTCTAGCTGCCATGGCCTGTTGTGTTGAGGAATAATTCTGGTTTTAGATAGTCTTAAAGAATAACAACAAATTTGTCCATAGTTTTCTACAAATCAGGTTGTCTTTTAGATGCAATAAAAATAACTTCAAATCCAGAGTCACTGCAGAACTTACATTTCAGTGCTAGAATGCATTTCATTGCAATCCATTGCAAGAATTCTCTTGGCATCAAGAAAAGGTTGTACTACTAAAACTTTATCCCAATACTTCTCTGTTGCTGTTATTTTTGTGGAATGTTTCTTACCTGAGCAAATATCCATACTCTTTTGGTTTATTTAAAAAAAAAAAAAAATCAAAGTTCCGTGATTCTGTACATTTTACTTGACAATATTTTAGCCAAGGGTGCCGGAGCCCTCCCAAAAATGGGGGGGTCGGGAGACTGAGTCCCCCCTGACCAAGCCAGAGCAGGGCCAGTGAGCCCTCCTCACCCCATCCAGGAGGTGAGGGGGAAGTAGCCCCTGCCCGTGCCTCCACTCCGAGGGCTACTCACACAGGGCAGGTGGAAGGACCCAGGCTCCACACAGCTGCCCACGCAGCTCTGCCCAACCCAGCTTTGGCTGGTGGGGGGAGGCCCTTGGAGCCGCAGCACAGCCATGATAAGAGCTGGGCAGGCAGCTGTGGGAAGCCGCGGCAGACCCTCCACTTGCCCTGGGCCTGCGCTGCGGCTCCTCACAGTAGCCCGCATGGCTCTTACTGTGTCTGGCTGGGCTGCGGCTTTGATGCTCCCCCTGGTCGGAGCCAGGTCAGGGAGAGTCGCATGGGGAGTCGGCGCGGAGTTGTGGATCCTCCACCTGTGTTTGGCTGGGCAGGGAGTGAGAACACAGGCTGGGGACTGCTCTCAGCCGCCCCGCACTCCGGGCAGGTGGAGAGTTCGCCACAGCTGCCCAGGCTCCCTGGCAGGGCTCCATGCTGGCCTGGTGGGTGGGGTAGGGCCTTGGTGGGAAGAAGAGGGTAAGGGGGCGTGATCCGCCCCAGTGAAAAGTGGGAGGGCCTTTGCGTGCCCCTCTCCCGCCCCAAGTTCTGGTGCCACTGTTTTTAGCTTAAACTTATCATAGATGATCCAGGAAAAGATCACACATGAGCTATTCTACGAAATGATTTTGCCTAGAAAACAGAAATCATTTCACTATATTCATTGAGTATGGTGTCAATTATCAGGTGATTAAACTTCTTTGATCAGATATTTTGTCTCAGATCGGGGTGGCCAACCTGAGCCTGAGAAAGAGCTGGAATTTACCAATGTACATTGCCAAAGAGCCACAGTAATACGTTAGTAGCCCCCCATCACCTCCTCCCCCCCCCCCTGCTACCAGCACTTCCCACTAGCTGGCAGCCCCACTGATCAGCTGTTTCCTGGCACGCGGGGGGGGGGGAGGGCGGAATGAGGGCAAAGCAGACTCAAGGGAGAGGTCAGGAAGGGGTGGAGTGGGGGCAGGGCCTGTGGCAGAGCCAGGGGTTGAGCAGTGAGCACCCCCCAGCACACTGGAAAGTTTGTGCCTTTCGCTCCAACCCCAGAGTCAGTGCCTATACAAGGAACCGCATGTAGCTCCAGAACCACAGGTTGGCCACCCCGTCTCAGATGTAACTCATAGGAACTTACTTTCTTTTACCCTTGATATTGGCATTATTCCAGGATTTGAACAATTCACTTTAAGCCTTGAGTTTTTTTCTTTTCTATTAGTCAGATAACATATTCAGAGAGGCTGGTTAACTTTAACTCGGAGAGCTGGGAGTAGAGTCCTAATTTTTTAAATACTGTTTCACATCTTGTTTTTCTAAGACTAAAATAAGATCACTTATTAGAAGAATCATATACACTGTCTACTTAAGCCTTATTTTCTAAGAGAAAGATCAAGGCACAAACAGTAGTTGCCAAACTCCAATTTTGACTTTAAAAATCTCCCTCATTTGCTTTTTTAAATAATTTAGAGAATGATCAGATTTTTGGTTTAAAAAAAAAAAAAAAAGGAGCGAAGCTACCAGGGTCTTTTTATTAGTGTTATGCTCCGCTACCCAACAGCTGGCCAGCAGAGGGAGCACAGATGAGCAAAACTTATTCCCAGAGCTTTTCTGGCAAACCTGGAAATAAAGCAGAATCGAGTTGACTTGTGATGCACATAGAATGAAGGGAGCCCATCAAAGCAGGCAAATAGAAATCAGAAAGATTTCACTTCTATGATAGCTAATATATGCACATTATACTATTAGTCGTCTTCCTTTTAACATCACGGAAACTTGCTTATGAGTAAATGTTGGTTCACCATAGAAGCTATGGTGATTGTGTACATTTGTCCTACTTCACCTCAACAGATGCTTATTCTTTAATCCTCAGCTAGTGTGCCATGATGCAAAGCATTGGCAGTAATGCTGGCTGTTAAAAACAGGTTTCTTGTCTTTCAGAGTGCGGCTGCCACTGCAGCTACCTTGGCTTTGCCTGCTGGTGTTACTCCTGTTCAGCAGATACTTACAAATTCAGGTAATTACCTTAACATTAAATGGATTATAGACAAGCTATTTGATTTGCAAATGATTGTAATTTTTTACATTTCATGTGAAACATTTAAAAATCAGGAAGGAGTTTTGTAGTAAAGGGAATTTACCATACAGTTCTTGAGCTATATGTATTACAGTGCTACTTTACCACCATAAAACTTTAAAAGATTTTATTTAATACATTTTGAAAGGTATTGTTTTTCAGCTGTTTACTATTTGAAAATATATACATTATATTAAGAGACGGCTTTAAAGACTGCTATGTTTAATGGAAGTTTGCCTGAAATGGGAAGGTTGAGGTTTATAACGGTGTAGAAATCTGATTCAGAGCAGAGGTGAAACTTTCAGATCTTAATACAAGGAAAAAATTCCTCTCTTAGTTTTACAGGAAAACAAGTGTATACCATAGGATCAATCACAAATCATTTATGTCGTTGCCAGCAATCTTTCTCCACCTATGAAGTGCTGCCCTATAGTTAAGACTACGTTTTAGTCACAGGTATTTTTATTAAAAGTCGTGGACAGGTCACGGACAGTAAACAAAAATTCATTGGCCATGACCTGTCCATGACTTTTACTATATACCCCTAACTAAAACTTGGGGGGAGGGAGGGGGGGCACAGTCTGGAAGCACTGTGGGTGCTTCAGCGGGTGGCCTGAGACCCCACTGGTGCTGGGAGGGGGCGAGCAGCGGTGCATGGCCCGGGACCCCCGCTGGTGCTTGGGGGGAGGGTTGGCAGGGCTGTCGGGCTCCCTACCCAGCTCTGCATGTCCCTGCAGCTCCTAGGGGGAAGGGCAGCCAGCGGCTCTCCGCTCACTGTTTCCACCACAAGCGCCGGCTCCACAGCCAATGGGAGCTGCGGGGGTGGGACCTGCAGAGGTGGACAGCGCATGGAGTCCCCTGGCCCCTCTGCCTCGGAGCTACAGGGACATGGTGGTGGGAGCTAGGGAGTCCCCCACTGTGAGGTAAGTGCCACCCCGCACCCCTGCCCCTAGCTCATTCCCACACACCCAAACTGTTCAGGCAGCCCCATAGCCAGCACCGGAGTCTGTGGCCTCAGTGAGAGATACACAGTCGTACCTATAGTGTTTTCTCAAATGGATGTGGAAGGAGAAAGGGCACGGATTCCTAGGGAGATTGTGTTCCCAAGGTTGGGTTCTTTGCAGATGTAGATCCTGACCACTGAGTTTATGCTTTAGATGGAGTCAGGGAGCTAAACCTATTCTTAGCAGGAGATGATGGAGGTGAGGGTCATCTGGATATCACTTCAGTTCCTCCTTTGTCTTTCTGATAAGAAAGTGGAAGAGTTGAAGCTGGGGTATGTCTTGTCTGCAACTTTATATCTATTGCACAGAGCTGGTGACCATCTTTACACGCTTCTCTGCTGTAATGAGATGAAACATGGAACTATTGCATGTGCTCTGTGAATTAGGGATAAGGTGGTAGGACTGTGCCATGGGTAATGAAAGAGAGACTATAGAGATGGGGATAAAGAGAAACTGTATCACGGAAAGGAGGGATGGAGAAAGAGAATTACACAACAGTCAGACTGAAAAGAAAAAAAGACATAATACATGGAAAGAAAAGTAGTTTAGATATTATGGAGATCAGGGACATGCAAGAACCTAAATAACTGAAAGTGGCATTAGAGACAGGGAAAAGGAAGATGAAAGTGAACAGACATAATAAACTGTTACTTAAAGTAGTTGATGCTGACATTTTATAAAGAAAAATAAATGAAGTTAGTGGATCTTTCTTGCCTCTGGAACTTAGCCCTCTTTTCTGAGTACTAATCTGTCCTTGCTAGGCTTTTATCTACGGAGCATAAGGATATTTCTGAAAAACAGTTTAAATATTTTTTGCTTCAGAGTTTGTTCTCCACTTGCAAAGTTCATCGGTTTTGGCATCATGATAGTCTGGTTGCCTGTACTTAGATTGCAGTATTGATCCTATCTATAAATCCCCTGTGCTGTGGATTTATTCCAAAGGGCAGGCACAGTTAGTTTGCATTTTCCTCAGTCACCTTTAAAAATGTGAGCGGGTAACTATAATAAAAGCCAAATATAGAGTTTAAGTATATACCGAGTTTGAATTGCTCCCCCTCTGAGCATTTGCCCCTCTGACTCCTGGCACATGAAACCCCATTCCTAGCAGCCCATTCCAAAACAGTCAAGGACCAAGGGCTCAAGCTCTTCTTTACCCATTAGTGCCCTTGTCTAAAGCTGTCTCCTTACTCCAAATGTTAGGAGTAAATTTAAGAATGTAAGCTTAGAATATTCACATCACAACGCTGTCTAACAGCCCTGATGAGGTCTGCAAGGGACAACTCGAAAGCAACCAGGAAGTAAAAAATGGCTGGGAAAATTGGTTTTTTTGTTCGAAAACAAATCCAGTAGTTTTATCATGTAAAAAGACCAATCTAAATTGTGAAAACGTGTTTTCTGTCCGAAACAGCTTTTAGTGCTCACAGTCATGGTGCTTTTGTGGGGGAGATGCAGAGGAGAAGAATCTTTGAAATTGTTTTCTTTTGGAGTAAAGGCCTAGTATAAAAAGCCACTCATAACTGCCTTCTTATACCTTTTGTTTGTCCCAGTAACGGTTCAGCAAATTTTATCTCCCGTGTATCTGTTTTTCTGTCAAGCATAGTAAAGGTGGTGAAACTGGGAAACTGTAGAATAGCAAGAGAGACAACTATATTTTACAGTATTGTTTGCCATATATGCAAAAAACGGTATTCTACACAGTGCGACTGATCATCTTTTAAGGTAAAAATATTATTCCCTCACCACCACCACCCCCCAAAAAAAGTGGAATGGATTTTATCAAATTTCTAAAATCCTATAGAAGGAGTTGTTCTTCTACTGGCCTCATCTTGGCCTTGTCAGAGGACAGAAATTAAAGAATTAGCTATCCTTTAGAGCAGTCAGTGAAATTAGTAAACTCAGTGGAAAAAATGCTTGGACTTTTCACATGTTTTGTTAAAAAGAAAAACATAGTTTCCCAACACTGAAATGTACTCAATGCTGGAATACAGAGTCCGTTTAACAGCGGATCGAAGCCTACACAATAGGATAGAAAGTGTAGTTTCTTTGTGTATATCTATATTATTGGCTTCTGTCCTTTTAAACAGGGAACTTGCAAAAACATGAAATACACTCTTCATATGTAGGGAATGAATATTCAGAAGATTGCTGTGCTGCTTTATAGTGAGTTAATCTTTGGCCTCATGTGAGACCTTGTATCACCTGTTAGCAACCTGCCTGTTGACTCTTTTCTAAACTACTCTTGCATTATGCCCCTTGTAAACATATGGTTGGGTTTTAAAGACTTGTTGTTTTGAAGCTGTAGATGTGTGCCATGTTTAAAGTATTAAAAATAATAAAAATTCTCAACCTGTTATTGGTGGAAGTGTAAGATGAACTTTCTACCTTAATTATGCTCAGTCTTTTTCCAGGTGACCAACTTTGAAAGAGATGATAATTTTAGGTGTGGATTTTTACATTTTAAGTGGTTCTGTTTTCATTGCAGGCCAGATCCTGCAGGTAGTTAGAACTGCAAATGGAGCTCAGTATATCATTCAGCAACAGCAGCCAGTGGTTCTACAGCAACAGGTTATACCACAGATGCAG
Source organism: Lepidochelys kempii (assembly GCF_965140285.1). Taxonomy (NCBI): domain Eukaryota; kingdom Metazoa; phylum Chordata; order Testudines; family Cheloniidae; genus Lepidochelys; species Lepidochelys kempii. Next base: position 96,304,063 of record NC_136385.1, on the reverse strand, counting down.
CCTGGTGGTGTACAAGCTCCTGTTATACAGCAGGTAAAGAGGGACATTTTGAATAAGTGGGCTCATACTTAAAACTAACCTGGTAGGAAGGTTTTCCAGTAGTTTGCATATTTAAGTACAAGGGTATGTGTTCTTTTGTTTGAATTGCATGCCAGTAATGGCTCTGAAAAATTGACAGTTGCATAAAGAAATGGGGATTTTAAAAACTTATTTGATGCCTTAGAAATTCCATATCTTTGGCTTCTGTGCAGGATCTTCCTACCTGATCTGCATCCAGTGTTACCAATTTTTTTTAAAGTTATCACAATATTAAAAGTGAAATTATAAAAATCGTTGTTTACTTTTCTGTGTTTGATAACTATGTTTGTGACTGTGTTCCTTGAAGTAGTATAAAGAAGTGACAGGTTTCAAATGTTTTTGGTAAGTAATTGCTCTGTTAGTATTGTGTATGCACGATTGCTAATATAAAATCCTTTTTTCAGGTTTTGGCTCCTATCCCTGGAGGGATCTCCCAGCAGACAGGAGTGATTATTCAGCCGCAGCAAATCCTATTTACAGGGAACAAAACACAGGTCATACCCACAACAGTGGCAGCTCCTACACCGGCACAAGCACAGATTACTGCTGCCAGTCAGCAGCAACCACAGCAACAGGCACAACCGCAAGCACCACTTGTACTCCAAGTTGATGGAGCTGGAGACACATCATCTGAAGAAGAAGAAGATGAGGAAGAAGATTATGATGATGATGAAGAGGAAGACAAAGAAAAAGATGGAGGTGAAGATGGCCAGGTTGAAGAGGTAAAATTTGATAAAATGTTTCTAAAAGATTAGAAAATATTGAGACTTTAATGTTGAACTTCCATTTTCATTTGATAGATTTTTGCGTGTCTGTGACCTTGGGCAGGTATACACTACCGCTTATGTTGATATAACTTACGTCACTTGGGGGTGTGAAAAAGCCACACACACACACACCGAGGGACGCAAGTTACAGCAACCTAAGTGCAGTCTATACTGAAGTTATGTTGCCTCTCACGGAGGTGGAATAATTATGCAGATGGGAGAGTTCTCTCCTGTCGGCATAGAGCGTTTTCACAGATGTGCCTCAGCAGTGCAGCTGCACCAAAGTAGCACTTCTATGTATTTAAATTAAACTATTGCAAACGGTTTCATAAACCTCTTCAGGAAAGAAGAGATTATAAAAGAAATAGTAGGGCCCAGAATCAAGTCGCAAGTGGCATCCAGTCTTAATATGAAGAGGCCAAAAGATGGAGATTCAGTCATTTCTCTTGTTCCACTGGTTAATCACCATTGCTATTAAAAAGTTTTGCATAACTTCTAATTTGAATTTTGTTTGGCTTTAACGTTCAGTTGTTAGTTCTTTTTATGCCTTTGTCTGCTAGATAAGAGCTCTTCAATACCTTTATTTTCTCTCTATGAAGGTACTTAGGCTCTGTAATCAAGACACCTTTCACTCTTCTTTTTGATAAACTAAACCGATTGAGCTCATGTGGCAGGAGATTTAAAGGTATTTTCTCTTGAGCTCAAATCATTTTTATCATTCTTTTCTGTGCCCCAATCCACTTTTTCAACATCCTTTTAAAAAGCATTCCAGTATCAGTCTCGTTGCTGTTATATACAGAGGTAAAATCCCCTCCCCCACTTCTGCTTTCCTCTCTTTATACCTCCAAGGATTGCATTAGCCCTTTTTGCCACAGCTTTGTACTGGGTGCTTGTGCTCAGTTGCTTGTCCACTGTTACCCCTAAATTCTTTTCAGAGTCATTGCTTCCCAGGATAGAGTCCCTCATCTGCAGGTACAGCCTATATTCTTTATTCCTAAATGCATAACTTTGCACCTGTCTTTCATAAAACACATTTTCTTTGAATGGACTCAGCTTACCAAATGATCCAGATTGTGCTGTGTGATTACCCAGTCTGCCAATCTTTGTCTGCAATGTCTTTGTCTTTACCACTCTGCCAGTCTTTGTCTGCAGTGTTTAACAGCAGTAACTTTATATTTCCTTCTAAATCACTAATGAAAATGTCAAATAGCACTGGGCTGCTGAACCCCACTACCCCCACTCAGTGATGATTTCCCATTGACAGCTATTTTTTGAGATCTCTTACTTGCCTGGTTGTTTATCCATTTAATGTGTGCTCTATTAATATTGTACAGTGTTAACTTTTAAATCAGAATGTCATACAGTGCTAAGTCAAATGCCTTTCAAAAGTTTTGTAGTACATCTACAGTTACCTATATCAACCATCAGGGTGGATTTGATTTAAATCACTAGCCAGGAATACTCAATTTAATCATGGTTTTCTACATAAAAGTGCATTCCTGTTGGTTGTTATAACCTTAATACATATTCTTCACAATTCAGAGGTAGATGTAGGTTTCATATTTAGAAGGTACACACTATATGTTTTGAAACAGTGATTTATATTGAAAACTTTTCAGATTAGTTTTACAGCTATATGAGAAAATGATTGTTTGATTATTTCATTTACCAAAGGTAATTGAAGCAGATAGTTCACCTCCCAATGACTTATAAATATCTCCAATTCAATAGGTTAATCATTAATATTTGGAGCATTTTCTTGCCATGCTGTATTAGGAGGAGATCACCAGACGGACATTTAAATTGTTTTATTTAACTAAAACAACAATGTTATGTAGTCTGGATTTTTTTCTTCAACAGAAAACATATAATATTTTAACAGAAGAAGCATATGTCCCTCACTTCCCACATTTATCTCCAGACTTTTTCTCCTTGTCCAGATCTATTCTGCCCCAAACAATCTTCTATTCATTGAACTTTTTGAAACTTTGCACTTTTAAAGAGAGGTAAGGAATTGACTCTGTGTACACAAATTTGCAGAGGGAAAATAGAGTTGAGGTCTGTTGTTTCTCACTTCTATATATTTATTTATTTTAAAAAAATTTTGCTGTTAACAAGCATGTTACCTCTGGAGATGCAAATCTACAGTTTGAGAACTGCAAAACTAAACATATCTGATGGTATCTTCGAGACTGAGCACTGAGTCTCATTGGGTAGATACAAAGATTAACCTAAGTAATCTATACAAAAGCCTGTGAAACCCCGTAAGATTGGGTCCCTAATCCATGAACTATTGGAACTCATTTACAAAACTTTTCTTAAACATTACATGAATATATTGTCTCACACTATAGAAGTAGAATTTATAATCCCTCTTCCATGATGAAATATCTTTATAATGTATCCTAATTAAAACCATCTTTAGACAGGATTTTTCCCTTCGTTTTTATTAAAAAAAAAATCGAATTTAAAGATTTTTTTTTAATCATTTATTTTTATCTACCCTGTCAACCATACGCCTAATCTCACCAAAGAATGAAATCAGCTTTGTTTGACAAGAACTGTTTTCCATAAATCCTTGTTGACTGGCATGAATTATGTTCCTGTCTTTTAATTCTTTATCAATTGACTCCTGTATCAGTGTTTCCATTCCCAGGATTCATGTCAGGCTCCCTGGAGTATAGTTACCTGGGTTATCCTGATTGCCTTTTTTTAATATTGGCAAAATATTAGCATTGTTCCAGTCTTCTGGAATTTCACTTATATTACAAGATTTATTAAATATAACCATCAGCAGGCCAGAGATCTTATCAGCAACATGTTGCTCTAGCCTCCTCTTTTCACTGTTATCAACCTGCTTTATAAGGAACTACTTCCAGTTCTGTGCATCAGGTAGGTCACTTTAATACACCCACCATCTGTGAGGGTGGAGGAGGTAGGGCATCCTCTGGTACAAAGAAGCGTGTTTTCCTTCTTGGATTGAAAATAATAGTATACCAGCTAATCAAGAGCTAATATCATGGTTGATGGGGATTTAAACTTGCCTTGCCCCAGTGCCTCTTATAATTAACCCATATAATGAGAAAGCAATGGCGAGGGACTGCATGAGACTTTTTTAGGAAAAGGATGTTTCATGTTTTCTGTAGTGATCTATCAACTAGTGATTTAAAACATATGCTGTTTACATACGATTATAAAAACCCATTGAAACGTCGCTGGAGTGTTCTCAGTATAGGCAAATGCCAAAGTCATTTTGGAAAATGGGACTTGGGCACAGTAACATTTGGAGCTGCCCTGGGATAATTTATGAATACGGGATAATGTACTGGTTATTGGGGTATTTACTGTATGACTGCATTGGTTTAGCTGAACAGGAATCTGTCTGATTAACACAGGCAGGAAGAAAAAGAATGGTTCAACATAAGCCACCCCTCAGCAACCACTACAGTTGTTAAGGGACCATGTCAGAAACATTGGTTCTGCGGACTCTTGTATAATCTCCTGCTGAGTCTAGAGGGCTGGTTTTAACCAGAAGGGCTTAAAGCCCAGAAACACAGAGGAACAAAAGAACTATAGCAGAGGGGTTGTTGTCGGGGAGCCAGACTGAGACACAGGTATCTGCTGGGGTATCTGGAGATGCTAGGCCTGCCTAGGTTACCATCAGGGAATGGGTAGCTTTTGGGCAAGATAAACATGCAGGTAGGCTATTTCTTTCTTAAAAGCTTTGTTCCAGTTGGTAAAATAAACAATACTTTTGGTTTAAGAAGGCTTTCTGCTCATTATATTCACCACTGGTCACTTGACTCCTAAAGGGAAAAAATACAGGTGCCCAAACTCAATCAGACCAATTAGGTAAGAACAGTTCGTATGTAGGATACGGTAGCCCAGGCATAGTCTGGGAGTGGGAGAATTGCAAACTGTCAATCAAAGATGGGTAAAGGCACCCTGACAAGTGAGGTGGTGCACTCTAGAGAGACTAGAAGAGGGGGACAGATGTCAAGCTAGCCCTGTAATTGTGACAGGCACATCAAGTTTTTACCTCAAAGCCTCGTTCTCCCCACACTGAAACCCTCATTCATGTTATAACCAGAGTTTATTTTCATGCAAAAGATCAAAATATCTATAATCTTAATAGATGGGAGTCAGTTTATCATAAACTATTTTCAAATGTTTCTTTTAGGAGCCCCTTAATAGTGAAGATGATGTGAGTGATGAGGAAGGACAAGAGCTGTTTGATACAGAGAATGTTGTCGTATGTCAGTATGATAAGGTAAAATCTCTAAAAACAGAATTTTTCTGAATGTCACGTTTATTTGTTCCTGTTTCTCTGCTTCCCATCAAATCATGAATTTAAGCTGTATTTGTGTGTGTGTATACATGGGGCTATATAAATGTCTTAATATTTAGTGTGATCTGATATTGTATAATGTTTTTGTATTCTATTTTAACATGTGAAATTAACTATGTTTTCTATTATTTCCAACTTGTGTGTCTACTTGCGTCTCAAAACTCTGTTATAAGCAAGGCTCAGTTAAAATTAGTGGTTGAACTTCTTTTTCTTCCAGACTATCTTACCAGTGTGCTTGAAAAAGGATCACTTCTTCGGGTTGGCCAGTGTCAAGGTTCCTTCCCCACGCTGAAGTCTAGGGTACAGATGTGGGGACCTGCATGAAAACCTTCTAAGCTTACTTTTACCAGCTTAGGTTAAAACTTCCCCAAAGTACAAACTATTTTACCTTTTTCCCTTGGACTTTCGCTGCCACCACCAAACGTCTAACCGGTATTATTATTAAGAAAGAGTCCATTTGGAAACATCTTTCCCCCAAAAAATTCCTGCCAAATCTTACACCCCCTTTCCTGGGGAAGGTTTGATAAAAATCCTCACCAATTTGCATAGGTGACCACAGACCCAAACCCTTGGATCTTAAGAACAATGAAAAAGCAATCAGGTTCTTAGAAGAAGAATTTTAATAGAAGAAAAAATAAAAAGAATCACCTCTGTAAAATCAGGATGGGAAATACCTTACAGGGTAATTAGATTCAAAACATAGAGAATCCCTCTAGGCAAAACCTTAAGTTACAAAAAGACACAAAAACAGGAATATCCATTCCATTCTGCACAGCTTATTTTCTCAGCCATTTAAACAAACAGAATCTAACACACATCTAGCTAGATTACTTACTAAGTTCTAAGACCATTCCTGTTCTGTCCCCGGCAAAAGCATCACAGAGAGAGAGAGAGAGAGAGAGAGAGAGTTTTGTTTCTCCCTCTCCCCAGCTTTTGAAAGTATCTTGTCTCCTCATTGGTCATTTTGGTCAGGTGCCAGCGAGGTTATCCTAGCTTCTTAACCCTTTACAAGTGAAAGGGTTTTTCCTCTGGCCAGGAGGAATTTAAAGGTGTTTACCCTTCCCTTTATATTTATGAGAGCAAGTCTGGGTATCAGTTGATGCCAGGTATGGAGGGTTTTGTATGATGTGGACAGTTGTCTACTGAGACAAGAGACTAAACAGCCGTCCGAAGAGAACAGTCTTTGGCTGCTATAACCCTGGATTGGAAATCACAACACACAGCCTTTCTTTTCTATATTCAGCTAGCAATCCCCTGGGTAACTAGGTTCCTGTATAGTGGCTAGCTTTTTTTAAGAGCCTTGGACTGGAAATATGAGATTGGACAAATAAAAAGAAAAAAATCAAAAGATGTAGAATCAGAAAACCCCAAACTCAGTGCAGGCTAGCAGTGGTGAGATGTTCAGGTGGATTTCCCTCCTTTGTTGTTTGGCTGAAGACTGGATTCATAGGACCACAGTGTATTGATTACATGAAAAAGGCCCTTTTTACAGTGCAAAGAACTGAAACTTGAATGAAAAAAAAATTTAGACTTTCCAAAAAACAGGAAAAACGCCTGAAGTTGTAATGTTCATTTACATCCAAACCCTAGACCCTGCTCTAAGTGCAGATTCAATATGAGGGTAGATAGGCTGGTTGAATTTTGTTCCTATATTTTCTGGTGTTTTGAAGTAGGTTTGTGCTTAATCTTCTCAGCAGTGTGGGTCTACTAGATATGTTCCAGTTTTGGTACTGCGCCGTTTAACAATTTCACAGGTGAACTACTGGTTTGGATAGCTTTATTAGATTCTTCAGAGGATGGGGCACACTTAATTAGACTAGAATGCAAATTCTCATAACTTGGCCAAGCAGGTTTCCACAAATTTACCTGCTGACATTTCAGTCTGGTGCATTTCACTTCAGCTGTCATCTTTAATGATTTTTGGCTAATCTTGTGTTAACATACTAACAGAATCCACCAGAAAGTCTGCCAAGTAAAATAAGCTCCTCTACCTGGCAAGTAGTAAACACTGGACTCTTTGAAAACGTGGAAACTTCACTTTCCTTTTGTGGAGGATAGTGACAAGCTAAGCTATTTGCGTGAGAGAGAAACTCTGGGGGTCTTGTATATTCACTACTCAGAGCTTGACACGCTTTCTCTTACATTACTTTTGTCAAAGAAAAAAATCCTTTGGGCAGCTGTGAATCTGGAAAATTGTGTGTTCAGGTGTTCTCTCATTTACTGTGTTGATGGGTAAAGTATTTTGAATGAATGATGAAAAGCCTATTTATCCCTAAAATTACTATGTATGTATGTTGAGCTAGTTGGGCAATTAATGTAATTTTTACCTTTTAAGATACATGTGGCTAAGCCCACTTGCATGGTACAGTTTGGCAAGTGACTGTACACTTAAATATCTGGGATGAAAATAGGCCTGCAGTAGAACATATCATTTTAATCAAATTTTTACAAGATACCAGATATCCTTTGTGTGGGCATATTTAATTAATCAAGTCAAAGTATACAAGAAATAAATGTATAGTTCGTGTAGCTTGCAGCCAGAATTGAATGATCAGTTCTTTTAGTTGTACTGTTCTTACTGTATTCTGGGAACGGCCGGGTGTTCAATTTTTTGTGATTCAGTTGATAATTAAATTCACCTAGTGACTCGTTTTGAAAACCTTTTTTTTACTGGTGTCCATAGTTACTAGTTTCTCTTGGAGAGTCCAGTTCATTCTATTTTTATTTTAGACTACTTTTGCCTTAGTTGTCTTTTTGTTGTTGTTACTGTTTACTAAGGGGAAGACTTTTTTCTAAGGCACAAAGGCCAGTCAGGCACCCAGCTCCCACTTGTCTTTGAAAATCTCCCCTTATTTGTATCCTATTAGCACCTGGAAGCCTCTGTAAAGAATCAGGTCAAGGCATGCTATACATCAGGGGTTCCCCTCCTTTTTCTTTGAGGCCCCTGACATGCTATAAAAACTCCACGGCCCACCTGTGTCACAACATCTGGTTTTCTGCATATAAAAGCCAGGGCTGGCGTTAAGGGATAGCAAGCAGGGGGCACCGCAAAGCTAAGTTTTGCAGGCTTCTCCTTCAGTCCCAGGTGGCAAGGCTCCGGGCTTCAGCCCCATGCTGTGATGCTTTGACTTTCTGCCCCAGACCCTAGAGAGTCTAATGCTGGTCCTGTTTGGCAGACTCCCTGAAACTGGCAGACCCTCCCTAGGGGGCCCTGGACCCTTGGTTGAAAACCATTGCTATACATGATGAAAAGAAGGCCCCGGACAGAGAGCTTACAATTGACATAACTTTAAAAAAACCCAAAAACCTAAAATAAAAGCAAACTAATCAGGCACTCCCAATACAGTAGAACCTCAGAGTTACAAACAGCAGAGTTATGAACTGACCAGTCAACTGCACATTTCATTTGGAACTGGAAGTACATAATCAAGCAGCAGCACAGACAAAAAAAGCAAATACAGTACAGTACTATTTTAAAGATAAACTACTAAAAAATAAAGGGAAAACAGCATTTTTCTTCATAGTAAAATATCAAAGCTGTATTAAGTCAATGTTCAGTTGTAAACTTCTAAAAGAACAACCATAATGTTTTATTCAGAGTTAGGAGCATTTCAGAGTTAAGAACAACCTCCATTCCTGAGATGTTAATAACTCTGAGGTTCTACTGTAAAACTCTTCTTAGGACAGAACAAAACTATCCACCACCACAAACAGCAGCTCCTATCGAGGCCCTTCCTCTTCAAAAGCCTGAGTAAATAGATAAGTCTAGCAGTGTGTCATGGAGGTCAGTTAACTCTGACCACTCAGACCAAGGAGAGCAGCAGCCTCCAAAGCTGAGGGCCCTTCAGAGAGAACACTAGTCTGGTGGCTCCCTCTCTTTTACATCCGGAGAAATCCAGCTCCGGTGTTTCTGACCTTAGCTGCAGCGCTGCGGCAGGGAGAAGCAAGTTCCAACCTTGTATTAGGCCTATTTCACTTTCCTCCTCTTTTTCTGCCAGAGATCTGCAAGCAAGGTGGGTTGTACGCAGAAGCGGGGTTAAACAAATGATGGTAAAGGGTCAGAGCTGTATTGCTGCCTCATTCACCTCTTTCATCCAGGGCTGGTCAGACAAATTGTCTCCTACCTCTTCAATATAGTGAGTAAAAGCTGGAATTGTGCTGCTTCCACATGGATTTCTACATTCCCAGTTCCAACAGGAAAAGGGTATTAATTCATGTTAGAGATGGATAAAGATTAAATTACCTTCCTCTCTCTACATAAAATGTGTTATGTGCCTTGGATTTCACAATTACTATGGATACAGGGTTTATTTATGGCTCCTGTGGGAACTTGCCCTTGGCTAGAAAATGAGCCACAAATGTTGCCAGATGTGCAATAACACTTTTTTTAGGTCAGATCCTGGGTTTAGATCTCCATGCATACATAATGATCAGTTATGTGACCAATCATTATCTGGATTTTCTTTTCCTAACTTGTCAGTTTAGTCCTGAATTTGCTACTTGTTTCTGATACAGAGTACTATTTCAGTATGTATATTTTGTTTTTTAGATCCATAGAAGTAAAAACAAGTGGAAGTTTCACCTCAAAGATGGCATAATGAATCTCAATGGAAGAGATTATGTATTTTCCAAAGCCATTGGAGATGCAGAATGGTGAAGTTTTTAAGACAAAACAAAAAACTAGAAAAAAAGAAAAATCAGAAAGGTTGAGACTTGGACATAAACTTCAACCAAAACTTACGTCTGCACATCAGAAAAGAACAGTACCAACAAAACTACCGCAACAAAGGTAGAGCGTGGCAACATAGACACTACTTCAAATGGGCAAGCCATGGGACTGTAGCAGCTAGCATTGTCTGGGATACCTTAATTATCAATTCTATATACAGGTACCTGCAGCTGGTAATTAGCATGTAAGGCTTTGTCTCCCTGTTCCTCCCCTTGGGTTAAGGTTTTAAAATTTCTTCCACTGAACTGAAGGAACTCTCCCCTTTTGATATACTCGTAGTCTGACAATGCTTATGTGTGTACAAATCTTTGTTTTGAACACTTCCTTTTGGTAGTGAGGGTGGTCAGAATATTGTTTGAACGGTGTGCAGGCTTTGTACAGAAGAGTAAGAATTAAGGTGATACATTTTAATTATCTTGTATAACAAAAATATTTTTAATTCTGCTATAGTCATGTATAATTTTAACTACAGTTAATTTTCTCAATTCTTCTCCCATAAACAAATTTTCATTCCTAGCAGTTACAAAATGTAAAATGATTACTTGTATTTTCGAGCCATTTCAATTTGACATGAATGACTCTTTTCAAAAGTGCTGAGCACCTGTAGCTCCTTCTGAAAACTCAAACCACTTACTTTATTTTTAAAAACATTCTTGGCATTTGAAGTGGTTCAGCCTCACGGAGCTCAGAGGACTCTGTGGTAGCTTTCCTTCACTTCTTTAAAAGATCAGTGTCTTGGAGACCTTGCAAATGAAAACTCCAGGTATTTTGATCTCTTAGTGTATGCATTCCTCCAACCACTTACTACATTTACAGCCCAGGCATCCATGAATACTGTTGGACAAATACTACAGGAATGGCTAAACTGGATAAGGGAAAGTATATATATATATACTTTAGTATATATATAGCCATTTATACCTTACCTGAAGTTCTGCTAATCAGGAAATAGAGCTTAATGGTAAAATACCCTGTAATTTTAAAGTATATTCTTATTGACAAGTTAAGATGTATTGCAGGGAACCTGTTTAAAATCTCCAAGTGACATGCAATTTTGGTGGTTTTTGTTTTTGTTCCTTTTAAAAGAAAGCATCAATGAGGAAATAGTTAATTTTGTTAGAGTAATGTAAGCAAAAAATTAAAATAGTGTGTGTCTTGGTAATGCAAAAATTAGGTCATCACATATGCTAAACCCTAACATAATTTCACTTGTCTGAAAATGACATGTCATGAATAGCAAAAAGCTTTTGCTGGTAAGGGCAAACACACCGTTTCTTCATGTGATGGTTCTGCTTGCAATCAGGCTTTCAGGAATGGAGTTCCTGCTGCAGCAGAGAAGAGGGAATTGGAATTCTAGATCAGACATTTCCAACGAAGGAGTGAGCATGCTTTATGTGGTTCCCCATTACAACTTAATGTTCTTACTAGCTACCTGAAAAGCAATGAAAAGAAGGCAGAGGAAGTCAAATGTAACTCAAATTAGGGAGAACTGCAGAAGCAGAAACTTTACCCACTACTTCTTGGCTTTTGTTCTTGCAAAATGAAACTTTTAAAATAGTTTTTAATGAAATCACAAGTGTATTTAATCAGCACTGTATATTAACTGCCTTCTGTCTCCCTTACCTGTCTTTCGTTACTGATCTCCAAATGCATTCATAGTCTCAGTAGTTTACAGGAAATGCACAGCACATTGCAAGGAAGAAATCTGAGCAGTTACATATGTTTTTGCACCTGTGGTGTCACTAAATAGAACGAAATTGTCCTTAATTCACATGTAGAGCCATATGTTTATTAGTAAACCACCTGATCTGCATACATTGTAAATGTCATTAAAGTTCAGTTTCTGGTGTTACTAACTCATAGGTAATTAATGCTCTACTCATTTAGGATGCAAATTTGGCTCTGGACTTCAAGGTATCTCATGCTGAGTGGCGTTTTCTTTTTCTCTGTACAAAGCAGAAATTTTGTGGGTTTTTTTTTTAATGTGCCACTATACTTTTAAAGCATATGTGATTACAATGAAATCAATTACTTATCAACTAATTATTACCCTTGCTTATCTTGTGTATCTTTGAGTAATGTTGATGGCTATCACGAGTAGATTCATAGCCTTTCAAATTACTTAAATATGGACTTAGAACAAATCCCATATAGTGCACAAATCAACCAATGAAACCCCTTTAGCTACAGATTCCTGTTTATACTACTGGAACCCAGATTACTGTACAAGATATTTAGTCTCTTCTTACATATAGGGTTCTTCACCCACATGTTTAGAGCAGACATTGCATAGCCTTTTTATTTATTTTAAGGGATACCACAGCTTTAAAGATGACTTAAATTTAGTTTCTCGAAGGACGTTTAGAAACCATCTGTACATGCACAGTGTCTTGCAAATTAATTATGGTATGCTTGGCAGATGAGGGTTTTGGTCTTTTAATACAAGTACCTGTGAAATCTTCTGAAAGCCAGTCAAATATAAACATACCAAACTGTGCTCTTATTGCTATGTCAAGTGTTCCTTTTTTAAATCAGAAAGCATGTTTTAATTTCATTTTATTGTAGCAGCTTGCTGTAAGAATGTAGTTTGCTTAATTTTATTATTGTACTTGAATTTTAATCATGGTTTTAATGTTGTAATTGAACAGACCATTTCATTAGATTCCATTCCTTTCAGAGGGCAAGGGATTCCCATGTTCATAGTTTTTAAATTATTAATTTTTTTTCTTGAAAGTAGAAAATAGATTTTTCATTTAAATAGTTCAGTATTATGAAGGCAATTAACGGTTTCAAGAGGGCTTATGTTTAGATTTGCACAGATAACAGAGCACCTTTTTTGACTTTAAGATGGAAAAAATAGGGACGATAACTTCATGGTTAAAATATTAACCTTCAGGGCTAATGGAAATTTACAGAGCAACTGGACAAAGTTGGGAGTCTTGTGCCTTCTCAATTTGCAGATATTCCTGCTTTGTCAGCATGATGATACTCGAGGTCTATTGGATTCCTGAGACAGTAGGTGTCCTGCAGTGCTTCAGTCATAAATAAACATTTTAGCTCTAATTATATTGGCTTTTTAGTGTGTGCAATCATTTAATAAAAACATCAAAGTTGAAAAGGAATAAAAATATGTTGTCTGCTAAGGAGATAATAGAGACTTAGTCACATAAGGAACTTTATATTGGACTATTTAAATAAAATTTATAACTTTATTCTCTCCTCCCCCAATGTTAGTGGCAAAATGTCTGAGGTTTCATCCACCTTTTTCCTGCATTGTAATTACAAGCTGCTTTTTGACCCGAGTATTTTCCTAGCAACAGATCATGACAAGTATAAAGATTGTGGTCGCAGGTTTATTCTCTAAGGGATTAGATTTGGTTCTAAAGCACAGTTGCTGGAAAAGAGCGAATAACATACTAAATGTGATCTAACAGTTTTGTATCAGTGTGGTTTTTTGTTTTTTTCTATTTTTAATGCAGTGTAAGTAAACTTTGCTGGGTTTCAGTTTTGTTTTGTGAAAGTAACTGTATCATCCATTAATACCCAAAAGCAATTATGTCACCATAAAACGCTACCAGGATAAAATTTTGTTATTCCAATGCAGGAGAAAAATGAGACCCTTTTCACTAGAGTTCACTTTGAAGTTTGTCTTCCATTTGAAAAAGTTCCTTTTTTGTTGTTTTGCAGGATGCAATAAAATGTTTAAGAATTAGACCTGTGGCTTTAGGGTACTGCACACTGTGGATTTTTATTGGGTCGCCTTATACAGCTTTGCAATTTTTTATAAAGATTTAATTCAAAGTTGTTTCAGATTTTGAGTTTAGTGGTTACAAAAGACGGGGGAAACTTGTATGTTGTTACATTTGTGTCTTTAGTCTTGATTTCCTATTGTTCTGAGTGTCTGGGGCATATGTACAAGCCAGGCCTTTTTTTCATGCAAATCAAGCTACTGTTGCCTACTCTTTTTCGTGGTTCACTTTTTTAAAATTTAGTTTGGATTGGATACTGAGGACAAAAAGGAACTTTTTTAAACAGGAAGAACTATTTTGGATTAGCTACATGTGTAGCCATCCAAAGTTCACTTGTTCCAGCGTGCATAGGGTACTAATAAAAATATGGGGAAGGGGAACGTCCTTTTCTGCTGTTCTGAGCTACTATTGTCAACTGCTGTTGTACATATACTGTTATGTGTAAGGGGGTAAATATATTTATTATGTTTGTAAAATTCATTCTGTACAATTGCAGATCAAGGTTGCTCTTCTGTGATATACAGGATATTATGTTTCAAAGGCCATGCTTGGAATACAATTAGAGAACTTAGTATTTTGATGTACTAAGACCTATTTTAAGTTTAATATTTTGCCTTTGCAAAAACTTTAATTAAAGATGTTATTTAAAAAATAAGCTTGCCATTTTATTTACTATTTTCTGATGCATTAAATAGTTACACATACACAATTGTTTTAACGTGGACAAGATTCTTTAAGTATTTTCATAATATAGTGAATTCAAAGCAAGAAAAACACAGGTGTTTCCCTTTTAATCACTGAGGTGAACTTGCTGCATAGTCTCTTCCATTTAACATGGCTCACAATGTTATGAGAAGTCAGCTTTTCATTTTGAGGTTGGAGGTTCAGATTTAACAGTCTTCTTTTGCTGGTTACCTAAGCAAGACTTACACCACGACCTTTAGCGAAGGAAAAAAGCAAATAAAATAGCCCAGTACACCTAGATACTTAGTCTGAAGAACTGGAAATGCAAGATGAGCTTTGGATGCAAAAGTTTTTTCTGAACATAAGCATCTAGCTTTGGCAAATGCATTTCACTAGTGAAGTCAGTATTTCCAACCTGACCAGATGACATATCTTTAGTCCTTGGTGAAATGTAAGTCTCTTAAGGCTAATTGTTATCTTGTATCAGCATCATTAAGTTTATTTTTAGATGATAGGACTCCACTCCAAAAGCAGTATTACTAGGGCTGTCAAGTGATTAAAAAAATTAATTGTATGATTAATTGCACTGTTAAACAATAATGGAATAATAACATTTAAATATTTTGGATGTTTTGTACATTTTCAAATATATTGATTTCAATTACAACACAGAATACAGAGTGTACAGTGCTCACTTTATTTTTGATTACAAATATTTTGCACTGTAAAAACAGAAATAGTATTTTTCAATTCACCTAATGCAAGTACTGTAGTGCAGTCTCTTTATTATGAAAGTTGAACTTACAAATGTAGAATTATATAAAAAACCTGACTGCATTCAAAAATAAAACAATGTAAAAGTGTAGAGCCTACAAGTCCACTCAGTCCTATTTCTTGTTCAGCCAATCGCTCAGACAAACAAGTTTGTTTACATTTGAAGGAGATAGTGCTGCCTGCTTCTTGTTCACAATGTCACCTGAAAGTGAGAACAGATATTTGCATGGCACTGTTGCAGCCAGCATCGCAAGATATTTACATGCCAGATGCGCTAAAGATTCATATGTCCCTTCATGCTTCATCCACCATTCCAGAGGACATGCGTCCAGGCTGATGACAGGTTCTGATCAATAACAATCCAAGGCAGTGCGGACCAATGCATTCATTTTCATAATCTGAGTCAGATGCCACCAGTAGAAGGTTGATTTTCTTTTTTGGTGGTTCGGGTTCTGTAGTTTCCACATCAGTGTGTTGCTCTTTTAATACATCTGAAAGAATTCTCCACATCTTGTCCCTCTCAGATTTTGGAAGGCACTTTAGAGCTTAAACCTTGGGTCGAGTGCTGTAGCTATCTTTACAAATCTCACAATTTGGACTTTCTTTGCATTTTGTCAAATCTGCAGTGAAAGTGTTCTTAAAATGAACAACGTGCCGAGTCATCATATGAGACTACTATAACATGAAACATATGGCAGAATGCAGGTAAAACAGAGCCAGAGACATACAATTCTCCCCCAAGGAGTTCAGTCACAAATTTTATTAACACATTTTTTTAACGAGCGTCGTCAGCATGGATGCATGTTCTCTGGAATGGCGGCTGAAGCATGAAGGGGCATATGAATGTTTAGCATATCTGGCAGGTAAATACATTGCAATGCCGGCTACAAAAGTGCCATGTGAACACCTGTTCCCACTTTCTGGTGACTTTTTAAATAAGTGGGCAGCATTATCTCCCGTAAATATAAACAAACTTGTTTGTCTTAGCGACTGGCTGAACAAGAAGTAGAATTGAGCGGACTTGTAGGCTCTAAAGTTTTACATTGTTTTGTTTTTGAGTGCAATTATGTAACAAAAAAATCTACATTTGTAAGTTGCATTTTCATGATAGAGATCACACTACAATACTTGTATGAGGTGAACTGAAAAATACCACTTTTGTTTATCATTTTTACAGTGCAGATATTTGTAATAAAAAAATATAAAGTGAGCACTGTACACTTTGTGTTGTACTCTGTGTTGTAATTGAAATAAATATATTTGAAAAAGTACAAAAACATCCAAGATATTTAATAAATTTCAATTGGTATTGTTTAACAGTGCAATTAAAATGGCAATTGTGATTTTTTTAATCATGATTAATTTTTTTTGAGTTAATCATGTGAGTTAAATGTGATTGACAGCCCTAAGTATTACATCTAGGAACAAAGAATGTACCCAATACCTAGAAAATGGGGGACTGTATCCTGGAAAGCAAGGACTTGGAAAAGGATTTATTGGTCACAGTGGACGAGCAACTGAAGATGAGCACCTAATGGAATGCTTTGGCAAAAAGAACTAATGATCCTTGGATGTATAAACAGGAACACAGTGTTGGTGAAGCCAAGAGAACATTACTATGTAGTGTATGTAGAAGTGTATGTTTCTGGCGTTCATGTTTTAAAAAAGTATGCTGAAAATTTGAGAGAGTGCAGAAAATAGTGACAAATTATTAAAAAGCTTGAACAAATACCTTTCCTTGTAAGGAAGGATAAGATTTTATAATGGTGAAAGTTTTTGTCTTCCCATTCTACCCCCCAGCCCCCAGAGTCTTCCTTCTCAGCTGCACTTTGGTGCACAGTCACAGGGAAAAGTAAAATACTGTGATGTTTGTTAAAATTCACACGTTTTGTTCTTCCAGGTGACTTTTTGCAAAATGCCTGTGCTGCCAACTCTCATCTTAGGCATTTATTCTCACTGTGCTGTTGCTGATTTGAAAGGCAGAAGGTTGAAGTAATGTAGGATAGAATATGCTTTGGGATTTCATGGGATAATACTTACCCATCTGGTTCAGCCCATCTCCAAGAGCAACTGGATACACTGTGGAGGTGGTAGAAAGATGATAGATAAAGGAACATTCTTTCCCTGAAGTCTTCCTGCTGGATGTTGCAAATTAGAAAGACACCTGTTGCTGAGCCTAATTATCTTTTCTGTCATTTATACTACTTGTTTTATAACAGTGTTAATGTTGCTGTTATATGTCCAAAGGCCTAGGATACTGGGGAGCTACAGTGGTGAAGCAGCTGAGGAAAGAAAAGTGAAATCTGAATGGTAAAAACTTGCACTTGCAGGCCAGGCTGTAGCTCTGTAAGGGCTAACTCTCCCATCAGCTTCTGCTTTAAACATTATTTAATGGATCAACCCTTTGTTCTTTTTCCCTTTGAGAGAAGAGAAGGAAGAAGAGAAGATAGTTATCAGCCATAATAAAAATAACCCAGTCTCATAAGGTGGAAAACAATCTATGCTCCAACCTGTAAGCTTGATCTGAGATAGTGAGTTTGAGTCTCATGTTCTGAAAGAGAAGGACCTTAAGTCTGAGACTACAAGGCTTGTGCTACTAAAATGACAGCCTTGGTTTATCTTTACTGACTGCTTCTGTGTAAGGAAAAACAGGCTAGTACAGAAGCATAATTACTAATCCCTATAATAAAGTAGGGAGTCATCAGCTCCCAAACAGCCCATCATCTACAATCATAGAATCATAGAATATCATGGTTGGAAGGGACCTCAGGAGGTCATCTAGTCCAACCCCCTGCTCAAAGCAGGACCAATCCCCAACTAAATCACCCCAGCCAGGGCTTTGTCAAGCCTGACCTTAAAAACTTCTAAGGAAGGAGATTCCACCACCTCCCTAGGTAACCCATTCCAGTGTTTCACCACCCTCCTAGTGAACTGTTTCAGAGTAACAGCCATGTTAGTCTGTATTCGCAAAAAGAAGCTCACGAAAGCTTATGCTCAAATAAACTGGTTAGTCTCTAAGGTGCCACAAGTCCTCCTTTTCTTTTTCCTCCTAGTGAAAAGGTTTTTCCTAATATCCAACCTAAATCTCCCCCACTGCAACTTGAGACCATTACTCCTCATTCTGTCATCCGCTACCACTGAGAATAGTCTGGATCCATCCTCTTTGGAACCTCCTTTCAGGTAGTTGAAAGCAGCTATCAAATCCCACCTCATTCTTCTCTTCTGCAGACTAAACAATCCCAGTTTCTTCAGCCTCTCCACATAACTCGTGTTCCAGGCCCCTAATAATTTTTGTTGCCCTCCGCTGGACGTTTTCCAATTTTTCCACATCCTTCTTGTAGTGTGGGGCCCAAAACTGGACACAGTACTCCAGATGAGGCCTTGCCAATGTCAAATAGAGGGGAACGATCACGTCCCTCAATCTGCTGGCAGTGCCCCTACTTAAAATGCCATTGGCCTTCTTGCAACAAGGGCACACTGTTGACTCATATCTAGCTTCTCGTCCACTGTAACCCCTAGGTCCTTTTCTGCAGAACTGCTGCCGAGCTATTCGGTCCCTAGTCTGTAGCGGTGCATGGGATTCTTCCATCCTAAGTGCAGGACTCTGCACTTGTCCTTGTTGAACCTCATCAGATTTCTTTTGGCCCAATCCTCTAATTTGTCTAGGTCCCTCTATATCCTATCCCTACCCTCCAGCGTATCTACCTCTCCTCCCAGTTTAGTGTCATCTGCAAACTTGCTGAGGGTGCCATCCACACCATCCTCCAGATCATTTATGAAGATATTGAACAAAACCGGTCTGAGGACCGACCCTTGGGGCACTCCACTTGATACCGGCTGCCAAGTAGACATGGAGCCATTGATCACTACCCATTGAGCCCGACAATCTAGCCAGCTTTCTATCCACCTTATCATCCATTCATCCAGCCCATACTTCTTTAACTTGGTGTCAAGAATACTGTGGGAGACCGTGTCAAAAGCTTTGCCCTCATCCACAGAGCCAGTTATCTCGTCATAGAAGGCGATTAGATTAGTCAGGCATGACTTGCCCTTGGTGAATCCATGCTGACTGTTCCTGCTCATTTTCCTCTCCTCTAAATGCTTCAGAATTGATTCCTTGAGGACCTGCTCCATGATTTTTCCGGGGACTGAGGTGAGGCTGACTGGCCTGTAGTTCCCAGGATCCTCCTCCTTCCCTTTTTTAAAGATGGGTACTACATTAGCCTTTTTCCAGTTGTCCGGGACCTCCCCCGATCGCCATGAGTTTTCAAAGATAATGGCCAATGGCTCTGCAATCACATCCGCCAACTCCTTTAGCACTCTCGGATGCAACGCATCCGGCCCCATGGACTTGTGCACGTCCAGCTTTTCTAAATAGTCCCGAACCACTTCTTTCTTCACAGAGGGCTGGTCACCTCCTCCCCATGCTGTGCTGCCGAGTGCAGTAGTCTGGGAGCTGACCTTGTTTGTGAAGACAGAGGCAAAAAAAGCATTGAGTACATTAGCTTTTTCCACTTCCTCTGTCACTAGGTTGCCTCCCTCATTCAGTAAGGGGCCCACACTTTCCTTGACTTTCTTCTTCTTGCTAACATACCTGAAGAAACACTTCTTGTTACTCTTAACATCTCTTGCTAGCTGCAACTCCAGTTGTGATTTGGTCTTCCTGATTTCACTCCTGCAAGCCCGAGCAATATTTTTATATTCTTCCCTGGTCATTTGTCCAATCTTCCACTTCTTGTCAGCTTCTTTTTTGTGTTTAAGATCAGCAAGGATTTCACTGTTAAGCCAAGCTGGTTGCCTGCCATATTTACTATTCTTTCTACACGTCAGGATGGTTTGTCCCTGTAACCTCAATAAGGATTCTTTAAAATGCAGCCAGCTCTCCTGGACTTCTTTCCCCCCTCATGTTATTCTCCCAGGGGATCCTGCGCATCAGTTCCCTGAGGTTGTCAAAGTCTGCTTTTCTGAAGTCCGGGGTCCGTATTCTGCTGCTCTCCTTTCTTCCTTGTGTCAGGATCCTGAACTCGACCATCTCATGGTCACTGCCTCCCAGGTTCCCATCCACTTTTGCTTCCCCTATTAATGATCATGGTCTTCAGACAACCCGTGCCAGATGGGGAGAGGGAGGAAACTTGAGTGCTGATAGAGGAGAATGGAAACACACACAGGGTGAAACATAACAAATTCCTCTAACTCTATGTTGAGACAGAATTAGAGGACAATAGAATCTTCCTATCAACCTCTACTAATCGCCAAATCAAGGGTAGTAAACTGCTTCAATCCTGAGTGCCTACAGACTGCATCAGAACACCCAGCACTAGGTACTCTGAAGAACTATCATCCTACTTTGCTGAAAAGATTGTGCATATACAGGAAGACTTCTCAAATAACATAGATCTGCTCCCCCATACCAAACCGTCTAGTTTTTTTTGGAGTTCAGTATACTGACTAATCAAGAACTATTGAATGCCTTAGGAGTATCGACACTAGAACAGTGAATCTGACCATGCTTTTCCTGACTTGTGAAAGTCATAAGCAACTGGTGGTACTCATGACAAATAGCCCACGCATCATTCATTCAAGTAAGGAATCTTCCCTTCCTCCAATCACGCAATAGTTCAACCAACATTGAAGAAACTCACCTCAAATACATCCATTCTAGTGAACTACTGCACAGTAACAAAAGCCACTTTTTCCTGAGCAAGCTTATAGAGAAGCTAGCCAAACGCCAACTCCAAGCTTATCCAACTGAAGCTAATATTCTAGACTGGGCTAGACCCGGATTCAGGGTAGGACAGACTGAAACCACTCCTATGCTGCCCAGCTGTGGAGGATCCTAGGCCTCCCTAGCAGGATGAGTGCCCAGTTCCCCAGGAAGTCTGGGTGATCAAGCACCTGGGCTGGCAAACTAGGCAGTGCAGGTGATTTCCAGGGAGCACATTTTGTGCTGGAAACACCTAAAATGTCCCTGCAATCAAATACTTCAGAATTTCAGTCCCATTTAAAAAACAAACAGGGTTTGTTTGGCTTTTTGTCCTAATTAGGATTAATTTTTTTCTGAAAGCTTTTTTTTTGGAGGGGATGGAAATTCCATTTTCCAGATAGCTCTGCTCTATAGAGTGTCAAGCCAAGAATCGGGTTAGGCTATGCAATAAAAATGTTTCTTTAACTTAGCCTGTAAATTCCCTGACACGCATTCTCTATATGTCATACAAGGCTCAACATGCTGTAAGCCCTGAAATAATAAATAGCAGTTTTATACTCAAAGTGTTATAATGACTGCGAGTAAAAGCACTTCAGCTTTATAGGGAGAGATGGAGCTGTTTATATAGCACTGAACCAGTGCTGCCAGGTGATGTGCTACTGAAGGTGCCATCGTTTGGATGAGAAATGTAACCATGCCCCTGACCACTGGGGGCCATTAAAAATCCCATAATTCTTCAAGTGATTGCACATGTCCACTCCACTGTAGGCAAGTGCGCAACTAGCCCACAGTTGAAGGAGTGGCTTAGGCACCCTCTGCTGCCACATGCTGCTGTATGCAGGTATAAATAGTGGAACCAACCCTGAATCCCACAGTTCCTTCTTGTTGGAGTGATTACAGCCTTGCTATTGCAAGTTATTCCCTCATTCCTTGTAAAATGTATCCAGTTTTTGGTTAGTGTAGTTCAGTGGTTCTCAATGTATTTACCATTGTGGGCCACAAAGTGAAGAGGCACAAGATCTCATCCAGGGACTTGGTACCTCACTCTGCAAGATCCCAGGTACAAAAGCTTTCTAAAGGCAAGCTTACCTGGGAGGGATACTGAAAGGAGACACTCCCCGAAACAGGCTTCAGCTAAAAAGGGGTTGTCAGCTCCAGAACCTGAGTGAGGTCCATTGAGACTGACCCCTGAACTATCTACTACAGTTTCTTCACGTTATCTCCTGGCACCGCAGGGATGAGTTGTGTTATCGGTACCATCAACACTGGAGGCATATGCAGCAGCTAGAGAACTGCTTAACCTTTTGGTGCCAGTTTCTCCAGCAGTGTAGGAAGTCTTTCGACCAATTCTACTCCAGCTGCCCTGAAGCTTGCGGTGCCTTTACCTTCTATGCTTTCCTGGCCTTGGCAGACTGTACCGCTAAGGGGCAAACCAGCTATGATTCCTCTGGAACCTCCATCCCTGGGCTCTAGCTGTCTCTCTCAATTACAGTCAGCTTCTGCCCATTATCAGAAATCTCAGATTCTTTGTCCTCTTCAGACTCAGAGACTGGGTTCTCTGTCCTAGCCTAGACAGGATATGCAACCTTCATTGGGAGCTTATGCCCCATGGTTCCTGCAGCAGCCTCAGCAGTGCCCACAAGATGAGGGACAATGGTCCAGTCAGGGTTGGGTCCCAGGACCGTATCAATGGCCTTTTTGGTTGCTGTGGGTTTCCCCCACAACTGCCACGCCTTCTCAGCCACCTCAGTCTGTCCCCTCAGGCACACATCAAAAGCATCAGCATAGAAGGAAATGTCTTCCTGTCATCAGTATTGGGGCCTGTGCCCAGCAGGTGGAAGCCACCCCAGCAGCTCCTCCAGCAGAGGAAATACAGCAAGCTCTGCTATATCATCCAGGTGCTTCCTCTTCCTCTTCACCAGATGAGGCGGTAGAGGCAGTGAGCAACTCTTCTCCTCCAGCTGATGATAGAGCTCACCAGGACTTGTTAAAAACAGTAGACTTGGTCCTGAATATCCAAGCTAAGGAGGTCTGTGAGAAATCCCACAAGCTAGTGGATATTTCGGTCTCAGCAGGGCCCACCAGCGTGGCTCTCCCGATTTAATGAGGCTATTACAGAGCTAACAAATTTCAGAGTAGCAGCCGTGTTAGTCTGTATCCACAAAAAGAAAAGGAGGACTTGTGGCACCTTAGAGACTAACAAATTTATTTGAGCATAAGCTTTCGTGAGCTACAGCTCACTTCATCAGATGCATGCAGCCGAAAGCTTATGCTCAAATAAATGTGTTAGTCTCTAAGGTGCCACAAGTACTCCTTTTTTTTTTTTTTTTAGAGCTGATAAAGGCATTATGGGAGATCCTGTCTCTGCCCTCCCCCAGCAAAAAGAATGGATGGAAGATACTATGTCCTGTCTAAGGGATTTGAGCATCTGCACACATCTGCACACACGTGCTCACTGGCCTTAGTAGTTGCCAGAGCTAATCAATGCAAGATGCAAGGACACCAGGTATGAACACCAAAAAGGACGGACTCTCAGAAATTGGATCTTTTTGTTCGGAAACTTATTCTACAGGGGGCCTGCAGCTCAGTATTGCAAATCACACGCACTCCTAAGTCACAATTACCTCACTTTATGGGATAATATATTGAAGTTCAAGGGAAGGGTATCAGATGACTGAAGACAGGAATTCACTGCAATGGTGGAGAAGGGCAAGCTAGTGTCCAGAACAACTCTTTAGGCCAGGTTGGATGCAGCTGATTCAGCAGCTCATGTCATGGCACCTGCCATAAAAACCCGTTACTTACCATTTGTAACTGCTGTTCTTTGAGATGTGTTGCTCATGTCCATTCCATTCTAGGTGTACATGGGCCCACATGCCCAGTCATAGGAGATTTTTGCCTTAGTGGTATCCATAGGGTCAGCAATGGTGCCCCCTTGAGTGCTGTGCTCGTGCGCTGGTATATCAGGAGCCGCTGACCTGACGTCCTGTCAGTTCCTTCTTGCTGGCAACTCTGACAGAGGGGCAGGAGGGCAGGTAATGGAATGGATATGAGCAACACATCTCGAAGAACAAGAGGTACAAAAGGTAGGTAATCGCTTTTTCTTCTTCAAGTGCTTGCTCATGTCAATTCCTTTCTAGGTGACTCACAAGCAGTGGCAATGGAGGTGGCTCAGAGTTCACGGTTTTGCAGATTGCAGCACTGCCGTGCCGAAGCCAGCATCATCCTGGGTCAGCGCATAATGGGATGTAAATGTGTGGACAGATGATCAGGTAGCAGCTCTACAGATCTCTTGGATCAGCACCTGAGCCAAGAAGGCCACCGATGACATTTGTGCTCTAGTCGAGTGCACTTTGGAGGCAGGCTTGTGAGCTCGTAGCAGTATCGGATGCAGGCTGTGATCCAGGACGAAATCCTCTGAGCTGACAATGGGCAACCTTTCATGTTGTCTGCCACCGCAACGAACAGTTGTGTTGACTTATGGAAAGGCCATGTCCTGTCGATATAAAAGGCCAGCACCCTTCGGACATCCAGTGCATGTAACCTGTGCTCCTCTTCGGAACTATGGGGCTTTGGAAAGAAGACCGGTAAGAAAATGTTCTGGCCAGCATGAAACTGGGAAACTACATTGGGCAGGAACAACGGGTGTGGCTGCAACTGGACCTTGTCCTTGTAGAACACCATATAGGGTGGTTCCAACGTAAGCGCCCTGAACTCAGACAATCTGCGGGCAGACATAATTGCCACCAGGAACACCACCTTCCAGGAGAAAAGGAGACTAGAGCAAGAAGCCAGAGGCTCAAATGGAGGTTCCATGAGCCTCAACAATATGAGGTTCAAATCCCGGGGAGGGACCGGATCCCCGAAGTGTGGGTAAAGACACTCCAAACCTGTCAGGAATTGGGCTATCATGTGGTGAGCGAAGATAGACCTGCCTTGGAATGGAGGGTGGAAAGCTGAAATAGCGGCCAGGTGAACCCTGACTGACAACAGTGACAATCACAAGCCTTGGAGCTTGAGGTGTAGGAGATAGTCCAGGATCACCTGCAGGGAGGCCTGCTTAGCCCAGATATGCTGATCCGAGGCCCAGCACGTAAACCGTTTCCACTTTGCCCGACAGGTCACTCTGATGGAGGGCTTTCTGCTACCCAGCAGGACCTGTTTCACTTGGGTTGAGCATTCCCATTCGTCTGCATTTAGCCACACAGCAGCCACACTCTCAAGCGCAGAACCTCCAGATTCGGGTGCAGGAGACTGCCGTGATTCTGAAACAGAAGGTCTGGCCAGAGAGGGAGTTGCAGTGGCTAGGCTACCGAAAGGTCCAGCAGCGTGCCAAACCAGTGCTGGTGAGGCCACTGGGGGTCTATCAGGATAAACCTTGCCCTGTCCTGCTTGATTTTCACTAGGACACTGTGGATCAATGGCACTGGTGGGAAGGCGTACATCAGGGCCCCTGATCAAGGAAGTAGGAAAGCATCTGACAGCAAACCCCTGTCTATCCCCTGGAGCGAACAGAACACACAGCATTTCATGTTCTGGCAGGTCGCAAACAAATCCACGTGGGGATTCCCCCACTTCCAGACTGACCACATAGGTACAGGCAGCCATGTGGCCCAACAATCACAGGCAGGTGTGAGCCATAGTGAGTGGGTAGCTCCTCACATGGGAGATCAGATCCAACATGGCCTGAAAACGTGCCTCCAGGAGGAAGGCTCTGGCTCTCATGGAGTAGAGAACCGCTCCAATGAACTCTATGCGTTGGACCAGCCTAAAGGTGGATTTTTTTCTCATTTATCAACAGACCAAGGTCGTGGCAGGTGCAACACACCAGATCGAGCCTTCTCTGCACGTGGTTACAGGACCTGCCCCGATAAGCCAGTCATCGAGGTAACCGAGGTGGACCCCTTGGCATGTGACGTAAGCGGCCACCAGCGCCATACATTTGGTAAAAACCCTTGGGGCTGATGAGAGGCCAAAGGGGAACACCATGAATTGGAAATGGCATTCACCCACTACAAACCAGAGCAAACGCCTATGACTTTAGAATATAGAGATGTAGGAATAGGCGTCCTTCAAGTCAAGGCTGGTGTACCAGTCTCCCAGATCCAGGGAGGGGATGATGGAGGCCAGGGAGACCATGCAAAACTTCAACTTTTTGAGAGACTCATTGAGGCTTCACAGGTCCAGAATGGGCCTGAGGCCTCCTTTTGCCTTTGGGATTAGGAAGTAGCAGAGGTAAAATCCCTTTCTCCTCATGTCTCAAGGGACCTCCTCTACTGCCCCCAGGTGCAGGAGATTCTCGACCTCCTAAATGAGGAGTTGCTTGTGAGAAGGGTCCCTGAAGAGGGATAGGAAGGAGGGGGTGTAGGTGGAAGGGTAGGGTGTGGGTGGGAGGGAGGGGTGGCTGAAAATTGCAGGGTGTAACCGTGAGACACTATGTCCAGCTCCCGATGGTTCAAGGTGACTTGGGACCAGGCCAAACAGAAGGGGCACAGATGGTTGAGGAAAGAGCTGGGTAGATCCTAGATGGTGACTGGGGTGTCGCTCTCGATCACACCCTCAAAATGAGTGCTTCTGGCCCCCGGAATGATTTGCCAGACTGGGCTGTGTGGGTGAGCGGGAGGAACGGGGCGACAGGAGCTGAAACTAGCATCTCTGTCCCTTTTTCTTGCAGGCCCCTGGTGAGACTGTCAAGGCTTAGGCGGCAGGGGCAGCCAGAACTGCCAAATTATTGGGCCAGCCCCTATGGAAGGGACTCCTTGAACTTCTGGTTTGTCACCTGAAACTGCAAACTGGCTGTCGAATAAATCTTTCTTTCAAACAGATCCAGCTGTTTTGCCTCTATTTTTGGGAGTCAAACTGGTATGCCCCTGCTTGTCTCTTTCATTGGCCACAGAGACCACCACCAGCATGCCTCGGGGAGGGTGAGTATAGAAGTACTTGAACCACTTGGCCAGGACAAAGCACTTCTTTTCAGCCCTCTTTGAGGTGGGAAGGATGGAGGGTGGAGTTTGCTAGAGACCGTTGGCAATCCTAAGGACACCGTCATGCACCGGTAGCGCGGCGTGGGTTGGGATGGAGGCTGACCAGAGGTCAGACAAGGTGTCCATCTGCTCAACTATTTTCTCGACCTCCGGGCCCAAGTTCTTGGCCACCCGATACAGCAGGGCCTGATGTTGTTTGAAATTGTCTGGTGGCTGGCCCTCGAGGGTCCCGCAACCACCTTACCCATGGATGAGGATGATGATTGCACCATCGGGGGAGGTTCCAGGGCATCTTCCACCACGGGGGAGGGAGACTTAGGGTTGGGCACTGTTCCTTTGCTCCAACCACGAGGTGTGCACCAAGCCTAGGGCCATTGGTGCCATCAGCTGCTGCTCTGAGGCTGTGGCTGATGAGCAGTGAGAAGGGGGCATCATCACAAACAGCATTCCCCATGCACCCCAATAAAGCCACTGCACCAGCCACTGGCAGTGCTGCCAAGTCAGCGCTGTTGACGTCAACGCAGCCTTGGGTGCCCATTCGTGCTTGTGCAAACTAGGTGAGGGGCTGAACTGGGCTTCTGTGCTGGAGGAATTCCCTTCCGGTGACCTCGCTGGGGCCATCAACACCTGGGTCTGCTTGTTGGCCGCTGCCCGGAGCAGGGTGATTGGTGGCTGGTATCGAGGGGACGCCTGGGACCTGTGCCTAGAAGATGATCTGCGAGAAGGTGAGTGGTCGGTAGTATGGTGACCGGCATCTTGCTCTAGGCGATCCATATTTAGATGGTGGCAACTGGGACCATAGTGCCAGTGACCGAAGATGAGCCTTAGAGTGTCCGGGCTGCGGCTCCGGCGACCTGCAGCACAGAGGTGGAGAGTGCTGCTTCATCTCTGGGGATGAGCAGTGCTCCACTGCCTCCTGAGAGATCTTAACCGCTGGCTTGCCCTCATGGGGAGCCTTTGCTGGTTCCTGGGGCACATGCTGCATCGGCGGGTGGCGGAGGCCTATGCTCTCTCAGTGCCGGAAGAGCCTGTGAAGGCGTCGGTGCCGCTAGGGTTTTGGGTCCCATGCCACTCCCGGGAGTCAGCGGTGGATGGGTCACAGGGCTAAGGGTCCTGGCTGGAGGGGTGCGCAGGTCTGGAGTGGCTGGGCAGCCCAAAGTGGGTCCTTTGCCCAATGGACCATGGCCCTTTTTGCTCAGTGCTGGGGTTTTAGACTCCATGAGGAGAACCCGAAGCCAAATATCCTGGGCGGGTCAGGTGTGCTCATTCCTTTATACCTGCACGCAGTGGCACATGGCAGCAGAGGGTGCTTGAACTGCCCTTACAGGTATTGCTCAGGGGGACAAAGAATTTCCAACAATCGTGTGCTGCCATGAACTCACCTACAGTGGAATGGCCATGGGCACACCTTTCAAAGAACAACAGCTGTGGAAAGGTAGGTAATAATTTCTTCTTTTAATAACAGTGGGTGTGTTAGCTTAGATAACCTGATTCAGCCTGTCAATCTAAATTCTTCTTACAGTGTTGACATAGCCTTATGCTTTATATTCTATCCTAATGTGTTGCTGTGTGCTGTTAAAGTTGCCACCTTCTGCCCTGAGGTGGCTGCATAGATGGATGGTATAAAATAATTTTAGGATGGATGGCACCAGATAAATGTTAGCATTAGTAAAGCTAAGGTAAATTAAAAATGACAGTTTTAAAAACAAATGTTGAATGATGAGGCTGAGAGAACATTTGACACTAAGCTGGGGGCCACAGAAAGATAGATACAAATAATATAGATGGATTTTTAAAAAGCTAAATAAAGAGAGACATTGTTAAGAAAACCTATTTGCAAGCAGAGCTAGGAGTAAGGCAGTGCATCAAGTGATTTATTAGGTTTCTATAGTGAGTGAGTAGGCTCACTCCCAGACCCACTTGGTCCCAATCCCTTGAGATCCCACTGCTTTACTTTTTTCATAAACTCTTTAATCTGGTCAGAGTAGTCAGTCAAAGCAGTAAAAGTGCCTAGAGTCAAGCTTAGGGTTTTTCAGACAACTTGATTGCTGATAATGTAATTATAACTGATAACTTTCATACCCTACCCCCTTAGCTCTCCTTACCCTATCAAAACACCATGAGCTTCTGGGCCCTCTAAAACTATTTACGAGACCCTGCTAAAAAGGTTCATTTGCCCATAAGACTGTTTCCATTTACCCACTGCATAGTGGATTGTGTCTTCCCACTGGAAAACACCCAACAGTTGTGATGCCACTGTTTAACGGTGGAAATCCAAAAGGCTATATTCAGTCAAAGGCCAATAGTCTTATTCAGTCCCTTGGCTGGAGATATTAGGATCCCCAGTAAAGGAATACACTGCATAATGGTTTGCTTTGTAACAATCAGATTTTTTCATTTTATTGGCATGTCATTAATGTTTAATCAGGTGAAGGTTAGGAGCATGCCGAAAGTAATTATTTTATTTACCACAAATTCTTGTAGGCAGCAGCACATAAACCATCTATAGTATTCTTATATTACTTACAAAACCAGAAGCAGAGCTGTTCAAATACCACAATGATCAGCTTTTGAACTCTCCTCTGTTTGGAGTATGAACTTGGTACAGTTTGGGAATCAGGCAGTGTCACAATTAAAAAAAAAAGAAAAGAAAAAGGGGATCCAGTCAGTGACAAGTCACAGTGAAGGTAATGTTCCTGGAGAAAGCCTGCAGAGATGTCAATTAACTATTACATTATTGGTTTTCATTTGTTGTCCCTGGGTACTAGCCATCAAAGTACTTGGGTGCCTAAATCCTACTTTTTTGGTAACTGTGCACCACAAAACTCCTGCTCAGCTGCTGTCTAACCCTGTAGGCGCCAAAGTTTTTGCCTCTGGACATGTGCACTGCAGTCACACTCCAGGTGTCAGGGCACCTATCTCCTGCCTGCACATGCACAATGCTATCCCACATTAGGCCTCCCCTTTCTCTTGCCTGAGCCTAGAGTTCTTCACAAACAAGGAAAGATGGGTGTTCAGCCACCGAAGTCAGGGGGTCGGGCGAGAGGGCTGATCTGGTAGGCTTGCTGAGAGATGACCCACCTGATCAGAGTAGTTCACACAAAACATTTGGGGCCAGTAAAAGAGTTAAAATGAATCTCTTGCCCCTTAGTTCGGGCACTCACTTGAAAGGTGGCTGATACTTGTTCAAATCCCTTGTGCTCCTCAGGAGGAGAGGAGTGTTGAAGCAGGATTTCCCACATCCTGGATAAGTCCCCTGTCCACCGCCACTACTGTTTTGTTTTGGTCCTACATTCAACTTAAGTGGCCAAATGCCTATCTACCCCCAATTCGTGGATCAAACTCAGAGCTAGGCATCTCCTGCAGTCTGGACTTAGGCATCTATCTACATGAGAGGGGTGAGGTTCAGCACGCATCCCTCTGGTTAGTGGTTCTCACTGGCTAGCTTAGGTGGCTCTCTTTCCTGCCCCCCTGCCCCTAGCGTACTGGCTTTGTGGATTGCAGTCTATCTCTCCCCATTCAATGTAGGGAACCTAGGTGCCTAACTCAGGCTTTATAGATTGCAGTGGTGTTCCTGTGATTTTCTAGGTGCCTAAAAATTGTGTGTCACAATGCTCAGCATCGCAACCCATAAGTCCCTTAGTGGATGTGGGCCTCTGTTCTTAAGGGTTTGATGGAACCCAAAGAGGAGAGATGCTGTTTGTAGTTTTCTTCACCCACATCACCTTTTCAAGTGAAGCCTGAGGAAAGCCTAGGCAGCTGTAGAAACTTTCCCAGCAAACTGGCTAATCCCTGGAACAACCAGCAGGCAGTTTCTTTAGCCAATTAAGTCTTTGGCATCTTTTTTGTCATTGCCATCAAATCAGTCAGACTACATATTTAGGTGTCTAAATAAGGACCTGTCTTATGTAACCATTTTTTTAAAAGAATTGGCTTATGCTCCTAGAATTAGGTTTTTTGCAGGAGTGATGGGTGAAATTCTGTGGTCTGCGTTGTGCAGGAGGTCAGACTAGATGATCATAATGGTCCCTTCTGACCTAAATATCTCTGAATCTATGAATTAGGTACGCACATTTAGACATCTTCAAGTGTAAAACAGAGATAATGATATGTCCCAGTTTACAGACAGGTGGTGAGAATTAATTTGTTTGTATGGTGCTGTTGAAGATGTAAAGTTCTATAAAATGGTCAAATATGGGGAGTGGGTTTCTAGTTTGGCATTCGGAACTCAGGTAGATGTATATGGAGACTGAGAAGGGACATAACAATTTTCAAGTAGATGAAAGGTTGTTACAAGGAGGAGGGAGGTAAATTGTTCTCCTTAACCTCTGAGGCTAGGACAAGAAGCAACGGGCTTAAATTGCAGCAAGGGCGGTTTAGGTTGGACATTAGGAAAATTTTCCTGTCAGGGTGGTTAAGCACTGGAATAAATTACCTGGGGAGGTTATGGAATCTCTGTCGTTGGAGATTTTTATGAGCAGGTTGGACAAACACCTTTCAGGGATGGTCTAAATAATACTTAGTCCTGCCATGAGTGCAGGGGTCTGCACTAGATGACCTCTCGAGGTCCCTTCCAGTCCTATGAGTCTCTATATAATTGGGACAACCTAGAGGCATGACATTTCATTGAATGAGCAGGCTAAAGACCAACAGGGAGGAGGAAACATGCTAGGGCCCTATTATGTGATGATTTTAAAGGCAGAAGAAATGGGAGAGCCTGTTGAGCTCAGGAGTCCCACAGAGGGGGGATAGATCCAAAAAGATTAAAGAGATCTTTGTTTTGAAATATTTAAGAACATCCCTGCCAGATTCCTTAGCTTCTGCTGCTTGCTATACCTGACCAATGTGGTCTGAACAACAAGGGGCATGCCACCTCTCTCTGTGAGATTGACAAGGGGCTAGGCAGACCCATATAATGCTGCCACCTTTTAAACTTTGTCTCCCACAACAAAGTAATCTATTCATTATTGTATACTGACCATGTAGTCTAGGCATCATAAAGTGACACAACCTTTGCCAAATCCAGGATATGAAGTTAGAACGTGGGAATTGTTCTAGAACCTCAGTGTCTGACAGTATCTCATTTTTAGTGGAAAAGTCTAGATCTAGGATAAGTATCTCCCCAAAATAGTCTCTGGTGAAGACTGATACAAATATATCATTTTGGTTTTCTTTAATGTCCTTACTCTTCTCAATTTCTCCTTTATCTTCACAACTGCATTTTCTTGCAGGTTTCCTACTTCAAGTTGATTTGTATAAGCTGCTAGTTATTTGCTTTCCAAGTTCACTTTCACCTCTCATTTCCATCTTATACTTTACCTGCCATAGTTCATGTTTTATATCAATTCCACTTGAGACAGATTTTCATTTTCTGAAGAATACTGTTTGAATCGTCTCTTGAGCTGAGCAATTTAACTTTTTTGTTGTTGGTTTTGCTTGTCTTCTTGTTTCTTATTTTGTTTGGGGGAGTTGCCTGCCCACTGTTGCTATGCATTCTTGCTGCAGGATATGGAAAGAGGACTTGTTCTGATCTGTGTCGGGAGGTAGAAGTTGTGATGGGTTTGGGCCCTTTGGGGTGTCACCTGATGTGCTGGGATGCCCCTGAGTCAGCCTATTCTGCCAGCCTGAGTCCCCTTTACCTGATCTTGCTGGGTTAGGCTCACAAGCCTCTTCCAGCCAAGCACACAGGCAGGGCCACACCCAGCTGCACAGAGAGACAGAGATCTGCTCTAGTGCTCACTCCCTGTAAGGGTTACAAACCCAAAGGTTTTATGAAATTTTCCCCCTCCCTCAATATGGAGGGAGATATGCACAACTTCTTGCCCCCCCCCCAGTTAGAAATTACATAAATTGGGTTATATTATAAACAAGAAATAAAATTAACCTTTTATAGTTAATAAACTTAAGTGAATATAAGAGATAACTGACAGAACAAAGTAGATTACTGAGCAAATAAACCAAAGTACGCAAGCTAAGCTCAAAATACTTAAGAAATAGGTTACAAAATGTAATTTCTTACCCTAAATGTTATTTTAGACCGGTTGCAAAGTTTCTGTAGTTCAGACTTCTTCTTTGAGTGCTGCATGGCTAACTCAATCTGAGCTGTGCTGCTCTTGCTTGGTTCAGCAGGTCCTTTTGGGTAGCAGGAAGCCCTCTACCAGGTCCACATACTTAGCCAAGCGGAAGCGTTTTTCCTGCTGGTGCGCTCAGAGTTATATGGCCCCCCCTACGGGCGTCAGTACCTATCATCTTGGACTACCTCCTGTCCTTAAAACAGCTGGGCTTCGCAATATCATCCATGAGAGTGCACCTGGCAGCTATTTCGGCTTTCCACCTGGGAGAAAACAGGTGTTCAGCCTTCTCCAATCCCATGGTCAGCAGATTTCTCAAGGGGTTGGAATGCCTGTTCCCACGAATTCGACAACCGCTCCCTACGTGGGATCTTAACTTGGTCCTCTCCAAACTCATGGGTGCCCTGTTCGAGCTGATGGCCACCTGCTCACTCCTGTACCTTTCCTGGAAGACAGCCTTCCTCACAGCTATCACCTCAGCGAGGCGTGTGTCTGAGCTCAGGGCACTCACATCAGAACCACCGTATACGGTGTTTCACAAGGACAAGGTACAGCTGCGACCCCACCCGACCTTCCTCCCTAAGGTGGTGTCTGCCTTCCATCTCAACCAGGACATCTTCCTCCCCGTCTTCTACCCAAAGCCACACACCTCTCAACGGGAACAACAGCTGCACTCCCTGGACATTCACAGGGCCCTCGCATTCTACATCGAGCGAACAAAACCTTTCAGGAAAATGTCGCAGCTGTTTGTTGCTGTGACAGACCAGATGAAGGGCCTTCTGGTCTCCTCCCAGCGCATCTCATCCTGGATCACATCATGCATCTGTGCGTGCTATGACTTGGCTGGTGTCCCAACTATGCACCTTACCGCCCACTCCACGCGGGCTCAGGCTTCAGCCTCTGCTTTCCTGGCACACATACCTATACAAGAGATATGTAGGACAGCGACTTGGTCATCAGTGCATACCTTCACCACCCACTATGCGATAATTCAGCAGTCCAGGGGTGATGCTGCATTTGGTTCAGCAGTCCTTCACTCCGCGACATCTCACTCTGACCCCACCACCTAGGTAAGGCTTGGGAGTCTCCTAACTGGAATCGATATGAGCAAGCACTCAAAGAAGAAAAGACGGTTACTCACCTTTGTAACTGTTGTTCTTCGAGATGTGTTGCTCATATCCATTCCAAACCAGCCCTCCTTCCTCTCTGTTGGAGTAGCTGGCAAGAAGGAACTGAGAGGGCGCTGGATCGGCTGGGGCATATATCTGGTGCCATGAAGGCGCCACTCCTGGGGCACCTCAGCCGATGCACTGAGTGTTGCTAGGATAAAAATCTTCCGACGATCATGCACGTGGTGCGCACGCACCTAATTGGAATGGATATGAGCAACACATCTTGAAGAACAACAGTTACAAAGGTGAGTAACCATCTGTTTGTCATATTTCTTTTCAGACTGGAACCCTGTCTCAGTCTGGACTCCCCCGCTGCCTTCCCTTCAGGTGGCTTTAGCAGTCTTTCTTCTTGAGCGGACAGGCCAGGGAGAGGAGGAGCCCCACTTGCCTTCCTCCCCACCTTAAATAGGATTTACATAAGACAGGAATCCTTTGTTTCCCAAACTTGACCCCCCTTCCCTTCCAGTGGAAAGTTTAAAGAAGTCCCAGGTAAGGTTTAGTATCAGGTGACAGGACCACCTGACTCTGTAGTATCACAGCGTCCATGAGTCAGTGGCAGCATGGAGCATCTGCAGGAAGGTCAAGCCTTTTCACAGTCCATTGTCCTCGCTGATGGGTCATCAACCTTTTCCATTGTTGTACCTGAAGTTTTTTTGCAGTGGGCATGACCCAAAATAGCATAGTTGAAACACAGACACATAGTCAATATTCCTAACTTGAGATACAGAAATGGCATGGCCATACAAATTGGATAATCACATTCAGTAAATTATAACCTTTCCAATGATATCTTACAAGACCCATCTTGCATAAAGTAAATCTCAGTTATGTCATATTCATAACAAAAGCAAGTTTTCATAAAGAATATGGAGTGAAACATCACAGAAGTACGTAGCCTTGCTAGCACCCAGTACTGAAAAAGTTGGATATAACAGATCCTGGATTTCCTCTTCATTCCAAGAATTCTTCCCAAGGAGAACATTAACCGATAATTAGAAATCTTTTCAAACAATTATAGTTAGCTTTAAAATCCCCATGTGTGAAGAATAAAAAGGATTGTTTCTATTAATCCTTGCACTGACCTTTCATTCTTGCAACTGGAAAAATGTTTTATGATGGGACTGTCACACACGAGGCCCTGAAGTCTGTAACAAGGCAAGTGCTGTAGCAGAATGATGCTGTTTCAGGATTAGCCACAGTCAATAAGATGCCTGCTGGTTCCACCATACTTCTTTTGATCAATTGGCAGCCTGTCTTGGAAGGTGGGTAGCACTTTTGTTGCACAAAAAGAACCGTTATGTACCTGACAGTAACTGGTTCTTTGAGATGCTGTAGTCCACATCAATCCCACTGTAGGTGTCCATGTCTGAAGAGGTCTGGATATATCCAAGATGTGGAGTTTTCCTCCCCTTTGTGGAATATGAATTTGAGAAGAACACAGGTAAGCTGACTGATTTCAAGTGGAACTCTGAAACATCTTTGGTGATGAATTTTGCATGAGGTCTCAAAATTATCTTGCCTTTATGAAAGGAGGTATATAGAGTCTTCTGGTCAAAGTGATGGCTGTCAGCAAAACCATTTTGAGAATAAGATGATGGATGGGGGACTTCATAAGCCTATGATGGATGATGAGATCCCATGCTGGAGTATGTTCTCTAACTGGTGACTGAATCTGCATGAGGTTCTTAAGAAATTCTGATCCTGCTGAATGAGCAAATCAAGAGCAACTGTTGGTGGATAATATGCTGAGCTTGCTTCCAGCTGAACTAAACGAGCCCAGAATGCTGTGACTCTGCAAGTAGTCCAGAATATTTGGTTTTGGGGCCTGCACAAGGTTCGGGGGTGTTGGACTGCCCATATCAAGAGCCTTTCACATTTAAGGCAGTAAGTTTTCTTCATGGATAGCTTCCTGCTCTGTGCCAGGATCTCTAAACATGTGAGTAGCAGTCTCTTTCTGTGGACTCAACCAGCCAACATCCAGGCTGTTGGCAGCAATTTCAGGTCTGGACGGAATACTTGACTTGGATGTTGCAACAAAAGGCCTGCGAGCTAAACTGGGGGCTGCATGGACATGTGCAGGAGGTCTGTCAGTCAAAACTGCCTTGGCCAGTTGGGATTTATGACAAGTCTCACCTGATCTTGTCTGGCCTTGGCAATCACCCCAGGGATTAGCCCTGATTCCACTGGAGAAGAAAGGTACCTGGCAAAACACCTGAGCTTATGCCTCCTCTGGCAAAGAAGTTTGGGCCCTGGGCATTATCCTTGATGGCAAACAGGTCTAACACTGGATGGAATACCAACCTGATGAAGGATTTTGCAGTGACCATTGGAGGGCGGTGATGGATTATCAGGATTCACAAAGCTGCTAAATTGTTGCTGAGTCCCAGGAGGTGTGGGGCTGTCTGCTCTTTCTCCTGGAGGTGGGGGAATGCTCAATTAAAATCTTCTTCATAGAAAACTAAAATAAAGGTGAAGAGAGGCTTTTCACAAGTTAATGAGTTTTGAAGCTCAAGGAACAGAAGTAGGTTGACCCAGCCCAGGTTCCATCGGCTGCCACTGTGCCACTGCCTGGGCTCTAGGACGCTGTAGGGTAGGGGAGGGTTCCAGAGCTCAGGCTCCAGCCCAAGCCCAGAAGTCTACATAGCAATGAAACAGTCCCACAGCCTGAGCCCGAGTTGGCTGGGACAACCCAGCCATACGTTTTTTCTTTGCTGTGTAGACACACCCTTAGAGCTAATTAAGAAGATAAAACTGGTTAAGCATACAGAGAAGTTGTAGGAGCTCTAGTTAATACAGACACACAATTGAAATAACAGAAAAAATCAATATACCTAAGTTTGAGAATAAGGTACAGTAGAACCTCAAAGATAAGAACACCAGAGTTAATGACTGATCAGTCAACTGGACATCATGTGAAACCAGAAGTAACTAATCAGGCAGCTGTGGAGACCAAAAAACAAACAAACAAAAAAGCAACTAGTGTACTAGGCCTGTATGGTATCTTAAAGGTAGGCATCTCTGGGCTGCCTGTCCCAATCCCAACCCCATTCCCAAGAGGGGGCAGCCACTTACAGCTAGGAGCTGAAGATGCTGGGGCGGCCAGCCCAAGACAGCTGAAGCTGGCAGAGCAGGAGCAGTGCTGGGGTCTCCGCTGCTTTCATACCTTCACTTCCCCAGCTGAGAGGGGGACGTGTTGTTT
Organism: Lepidochelys kempii; assembly: GCF_965140285.1. Taxonomy (NCBI): domain Eukaryota; kingdom Metazoa; phylum Chordata; order Testudines; family Cheloniidae; genus Lepidochelys; species Lepidochelys kempii. The sequence goes on along the minus strand of NC_136385.1, from coordinate 96,266,804 downwards.
ACACAAACACAGACACACACATCAGGAGTGGGACACAAGCTTGCAAACTCAGTCCGACCCAGGGACAGAAGCTGCCTGCCAGGAAGCTGCTGGCGCTGAGGAGGGAGCTCAGCAGCTGGAGCCTGAACTGCGCTTTGTTCAGAATTACGAGCATTTCAAAGTTATGGACAGCCTCCATTCCCGAGGTGTCTGTAACTCTGAGGTTCTATTGTAAGTACATTACAGTGGTTTCCTGCATTGTTCATTCTTAGTCTTACATGGTACACACTTACATCCTTATGGAAAGGCACAAGTTGTAAGCAGAGCCCCAACACATATTGGTGTTCAACAGATTCTGAGCTTGCATGCATGAGGCACATGTGCCCCTAAAGTGGCGCAAATGCTCACTACAATATCTCAGTGAAGCACCTTCCCCCTCCCCCCCCCAATGTTTATTGCTTATTAGGGCTGGGAAAATTAGCCACAGCCATTACTAGAGAGAACAGGACAGACTAAATAAAACAATTAGTGAATTTAGGGCAAAATGAGTAATTAATCATCAGACCGATTTATGTAGGGATATGGTAGATTCTCCCTTACCTGAAATCTTTAAATCAAGACTAGATATCTTGCTAAAAGATATACTCTAGCTCTCCCAGAGGTAATGGGCTTCATGTGGGAAGCAGGCTGTGAAATTCTGTGGCCTGTGTTATGCTGGAGGTCAGACTAGATAATTATGGTCCCTCTGGCCTTCAAATCTATGAAAAAAAAAAACACTTGACTCAATCAGCCTGACCTTTTGCATTTTGCAGAACACCTAGGTAGTTCCCAATAATGTTACCTAGCCTATCTAATTGTAAAATATAAATAGTCCTGGTGAAAGATGCTAGATTAATAGATGTGTGAAATGAAGTTCTCCCATCCACAGAAGAGGAAAGGAGGCTAAGCGATCTTTCTTATTCACTGCCTTTCAAGGTACCTCTGCCCTGACCATCTGTACTCTGAGAAGGTGGTAGTTTAGTCTGGTGGCTGTTGTGTAATGTAATCTACCCCTGAGGAACTAAACAGATTCACCACAATGCAATCAGTCTTTTGAGTCTTGAGTGCTACACCCCAATTGCAGATTTCAATCAGCAACCAAAGATGAAAGTGTATAGTCCTCATTAACAATGTCTTAAATTATCTAATCCTCCTTAGCTAAACCAGTTTTTCTGTAGCTGTGATGATTTTTTTGGGCCAGATCCTCATCTGCTACAAATGGGCATAGATCAGTTAGAGTCTGGGGAGCTGCTCTGACTTATACTAACTAAGAGTCTGGCTCTGGTTCTTGATCACCTGTGTGTGTGGTCAGTATGTTCTACTGCTTAAGTGTGTTGAGTAAAATAAAACAAAAATATTAGCTTTTTCTATTTCTTTTTCTTAAAAACAACCCCCTACACAGTGTTACTTTTACCTACTACATTTTTATCCAGAAAAATGTTATAGCCTGCTAAGCATTTATTACATGTAGATATGCAGTATTTCATTAAAGGTACGTATTTTCCACCATACCTGCAATAATTACCCAAGTGCTGTAAAGGGCAAAATCTACACGGCAGCATTTTGTTCTAATAATCCAAGGTGCTAGTAGCAAGATGCAATATGTGAACTTTTTTGGTGATTTGGATTTTGAAAATGTCCCTTTCATCCTTCACTGTGGTAGAGGCTGGTGCTACAAGTGGAAGGAAGAAAGATTAATAAAACTGTCCTCCTGCATAGTATTACCTAATTTTCTATTCTGTGAACTTGGCTACAGCTCTGATTTTTGTGGCAATTGAAGAGAAATCTGCCAATTATTTTCCTTGTATGGAATGTTGTTGTAGCCATGTTGCTCCCAGGATATTAGAGAGACAGGGTGGATGAGGTAAATTTTTCTGTTGGACCAACTTCTGTTGGTGAGAGACAAGCTTTCAGTGATCACTCTATACCTGACCTATCAGTCCTCAGCCTCAAAGAAAACCTGCACAACACTTCCAATTATGAGCCTGGGAGCTTAAATTTATAATTTTGCTAGATACTAAAAATCATGAACTGAATAGAGACACTGGATTTATGGCTTATTACAACAATCTATAACCCCCAAACCATGCTCACCCCCTTGTCCCTTCTTTCCCCCTATGACTGGAAGGATGTTAATTGGCCACTTCACCTTCCATGGTCCCTTGACATATGTTAACTATGTATAGTAAACAACCTATTCCACCTTATATTTAGCAGTGACGCTCTGTTAGGCTTGCTCTACACTACCAACTTATACTGGTTTAACTATGTCACTCAGGGGCGTGGAAAATCCACGCTGCCTCAGCGATGCCACAGCCTCTTGAGGAGGTGGAGTACCTATGCCTCAGGAGAAGCTCTCCGATTGTGCAGATAGAAGCTTCACTAAGTGCTATTGTGGCTGCAGCGCTGTAAATGTGGACAAGCCTTAGTTTCCCATGTATGCTCGACAGCGTGTCTCTCTCTCTCTCCCTTCTTCTTGAAAGTTGGCCCAATGAAAGATATTCCCTCACCTACCGTGTCTCTCTAATTGTTTTCCTTGTGCTTTCTAATGGGGCCTCTGTCTAGCTATAATTATGACATAGATGCTACTAAAAAAATACCCCAAAACTATCCATTCCTCTGCTTAGCACACTTTCAAGCTGTCCTCAGAACTTAGGAGTCCTTGGAAAACTCACTTGTGCTACAGAAAAGCCCAGAAATTCACAACACTGAGTTTTAAAAGAATTCTGTTCCAACAGAAAGGGTTTGGAGTGGTCACTTTACCACATGAAGAAGAAACATCCAGAAGAAAAAAATGACTGGGCATTTAAGCTTAAATGCATGTTTCTCAGATAGTAGAACTTGGGTTAAGAGAGATTCCCCAAAAAGCACAAGGAGAATGTTTTCCCAGAAGCCTTGCCTACTGTCAAATTGCTTTGTAAACTAAAAAAAAGTCCAATATTGTATGGGACTCTTTAGCTTTCCATCTTGGGACTGATTCCAATTTCCCAGCCTACAAGAGTATTTTTTCAATATGATCAGATTGGTTGCCAACAAGCCCAGGTTTTGAAAAATATAAGCTATTTTCAGTTCCCTCTCAGAATCATTGTAAGCAATATTCATTTTCTAATATTTTGCTTGGCAACTTATTGCAAATTGTCTGCTTTTCTCTTTTCTGCTAGCCAATAATGGCGTCAGCAATGTTGGTCCAGCTGTCAGTCTAGACATTGCAGCTGTCCTTGTGCTACTCCAATACAATTTTTTTAACACTCATAGAGCAGTTTGTGTCTCTCTCTCTCGCCTGCTTTCCCCCTTTGTGGATTTGCTCTCAGTTGTTACATCTCATAGAGACTGGAATGTATGACCGTAGTTGTCTAGGGGCTGGGTATAATCCTGCTATTGTGTGTTTGAATTACAAACCATGGTACTGCCAATCCATGAAAAGACTTATTTCCATGTGCCCCCCTCCCCAGGCTTGCCTCATGTATCTGCCATGCTGCCCTAACACTCTCTAACATCAGAGAACCACACCCGTAAACCTAGCCAGTTTTAAGCAACAGATTCACAGGGGCATAAAGTTTTTTTTGTTCTCCTGCTTTGGTGTGGCTTCCTGCCAGCATGAAATTTGTACAACCCTATTTTGATCCTACATCCTCGTCCATCCTCCCCGTGGAAGGAAAAGGCCTAGGTAGGGAGCGTCGAATCGTGGAAGTCAACGAATGGCTACGCAGGTGGTGTCGGAGAGAAGGCTTTGGTTTCTTTGACCATGGGATGGTGTTCCATGAAGGAGGAGTGCTGGGCAGAGATGGGCTCCATCTTACGAAGAGAGGGAAGAGCATCTTTGCCAGCAAGCTGGCTAACCTAGTGAGGAGGGCTTTAAACTAGGTTCACCGGGGGAAGGAGACCAAAGCCCTGAGGTAAGTGGGACAGCGGGATACCAGGAGGAAGCACAGGCAGGAATGTCTGTGAGGGGAGGGCTCCTGCCTCATACTGGGAATGAGGGGCGATCAACAGGTTATCTCAAGTGCTTATATACAAATGCACAAAGCCTTGGAAACAAGCAGGGAGAACTGGAGGTCCTGGTGATGTCAAAGAACTATGACGTGATCGGAATAACAGAGACTTGGTGGGATAACTCACATGACTGGAGTACTGTCATGGATGGTTATAAACTGTTCAGGAAGGACAGGCAGGGCAGAAAAGGTGGGGGAGTAGCCCTGTATGTAAGGGAGCAATATGACTGCTCAGAGCTCCGGTACGAAACTGCAGAAAAACCTGAGTGTCTCTGGATTAAGTTTAGAAGTGTGTGCAACAAGAGTGATGTAGTGGTGGGAGTCTGCTATAGACCACCAGACCAGGGGGATGAGGTAGATGAGGCTTTCTTCCGGCAGCTCACGGAAGCTACTAGATCGCATGCCCTGATTCTCATGGGTGACTTTAATTTTCCTGATATCTGCTGGGAGAGCAATACAGCGGCGCATAGACAATCCAGGAAGTTTTTGGAAAGCGTAGGGGACAATTTCCTGGCGCAAGTGCTAGAGGAGCCAACTAGGGGGGGCGCTTTTCTTGACCTGCTGCTCACAAACCGGGTAGAATTAGTGGGGGAAGCAAAAGTGGATGGGAATCTGGGAGGGAGTGACCATGAGTTGGTTGAGTTCAGGATCCTGACGCAGGGAAGAAAGGTAAGCAGCAGGATACGGACCCTGGACTTCAGGAAAGCAGACTTCGACTCCCTCAGGGAACAGATGGCCAGGATCCCCTGGGGGACTAACTTGAAGGGGAAAGGAGTCCAGGGGAGCTGGCTGTATTTCAAGGAATCCCTGTTGAGGTTACAGGGACAAACCATCCCGATGAGTCGAAAGAATAGTAAATATGGCAGGCGACCAGCTTGGCTTAATGGTGAAATCCTAGTGGATCTTAAACATAAAAAAGAAGCTTACAAGAAGTGGAAGGTTGGACATATGACCAGGGAAGAGTATAAAAATATTGCTCGGGTATGTAGGAATGATATCAGCAGGGCCAAATCGCACCTGGAGCTGCAGCTAGCCAGAGATGTCAAGAGTAACAAGAAGGGTTTCTTCAGGTATGTTGGCAACAAGAAGAAAGCCAAGGAATGTGTGGGCCCCTTACTGAATGAGGGGGGCAACCTAGTGACAGAGGATGTGGAAAAAGCTAATGTACTCAATGCTTTTTTTGCCTCTGTTTTCACTAACAAGGTCAGCTCCCAGACTGCTGTGCTGGGCATCACAAAATGGGGAATAGATGGCCAGCCCTCTGTGGAGATAGAGGTGGTTAGGGACTATTTAGAAAAGCTGGACGTGCACAAGTCCATGGGGCCGGACGAGTTGCATCCGAGAGTGCTGAAGGAATTGGCGGCTGTGATTGCAGAGCCATTGGCCATTATCTTTGAAAACTCGTGGCGAACCGGGGAAGTCCCAGATGACTGGAAAAAGGCTAATGTAGTGCCAATCTTTAAAAAAGGGAAGAAGGAGGATCCTGGGAACTACAGGCCAGTCAGCCTCACTTCAGTCCCTGGAAAAATCATGGAGCAGGTCCTCAAAGAATCAATCCTGAAGCACTTCCATGAGAGGAAAGTGATCAGGAACAGTCAGCATGGATTCACCAAGGGAAGGTCATGCCTGACTAATCTAATTGCCTTTTATAATGAGATTACTGGTTCTGTGGATGAAGGGAAAGCAGTGGATGTATTGTATCTTGACTTTAGCAAAGCTTTTGACACGGTCTCCCACAGTATTCTTGTCAGCAAGTTAAGGAAGTATGGGCTGGATGAATGCACTACAAGGTGGGTAGAAAGCTGGCTAGATTGTCGGGCTCAATGGGTAGTGATCAATGGCTCCATATCTAGTTGGCAGCCGGTATCAAGTGGAGTACCCCAAGGGTCGGTCCTGGGGCCGGGTTTGTTCAGTATCTTCATAAATGATCTGGAGGATGGTGTGGATTGCACTCTCAGCAAATTTGCGGATGATACTAAACTGGGAGGAGTGGTAGATACGCTGGAGGGGAGGGATAGGATACAGAAAGACCTAGACTAATTGGAGGATTGGGCCAAAAGAAATCTGATGAGGTTCAATAAGGATAAGTGCAGGGTCCTGCACTTAGGACGGAAGAACCCAATGCACAGCTACAGACTAGGGACCGAATGGCTAGGCAGCAGTTCTGCGGAAAAGGACCTAGGGGTGACAGTGGACGAGAAGCTGGATATGAGTCAGCAGTGTGCCCTTGTTGCCAAGAAGGCCAATGGCATTTTGGGATGTATAAGTAGGGGCATAGCGAGCAGATCGAGGGACGTGATCGTTCCCCTCTATTCGACATTGGTGAGGCCTCATCTGGAGTACTGTGTCCAGTTTTGGGCCCCACACTTCAAGAAGGATGTGGATAAATTGGAGAGAGTCCAGCGAAGGGCAACAAAAATGATTAGGGGACTGGAACACATGAGTTATGAGGAGAGGCTGAGGGAGCTGGGATTGTTTAGCCTGCAGAAGAGAAGAATGAGGGGGGATTTGATAGCTGCTTTCAACTACCTGAAAGGGGGTTCCAAAGAGGATGGCTCTAGACTGTTCTCAATGGTAGCAGATGACAGAACGAGGAGTAATGGTCTCAAGTTGCAGTGGGGAAGGTTTAGATTGGATATTAGGAAAAACTTTTTCACTAAGAGGGTGGTGAAACACTGGAATGCGTTACCTAGGGAGGTGGTAGAATCTCCTTCCTTAGAGGTTTTTAAGGTCAGGCTTGACAAAGCCCTGGCTGGGATGATTTAACTGGGAATTGGTCCTGCTTTGAGCAGGGGGTTGGACTAGATGACCTTCTGGGGTCCCTTCCAACCCTGATATTCTATGATCTGTAATAAGCAGCTTCATGACCTCTTGTAACTGTGAAAGGGAATTGGTTTTTGAGTTGGTTGCTCTGTAGGTTAGGCTCGGAAACTACCTAACATTTGGTGTCTCAATAAAACTGACCCAGTGCAGACTTCAGTGGTGAAGTCACAAAGAGCTGGCTTGGTGAGTGTTCATGAGCAACTGTATGAGCATCAAACTCAAGTTTTTAATGTGGAAGACACAGTAGAGCCACCACTACACAGTAAGTAACTCAACCCAACATGGATATTTTTGTGCCTGTTGGTTTGTGACTTTGTGGCTGGTTTGGGCTGTCCCGGTAGCAGCTGTAGCCATGAGCACTTTTTCACCCACAACTGGTTGGAAGAGGTGTATCTGTCATACTTCTTCTCTAAGTTACCACCAGAGCAGATTGCTGCAATGTGCTCAATGGTCTTCTCACTTGGCAGATTTTTCATCAAAGGGAATGTATGCCACTGGAGCACCAAAGTTTGAACTGATTTCCATTTTTGGGTGCAGTGCCATGGGAGTGGGTATTTGATGTCTAAAGCCCTAAAATGATTTTGTCCTGTGTATTTTCCCTGTGTGGTAATGTGGCAGTTCACGTTAGAGCAGGGGCTTGAGAGACTGGCAGTCTCGTGGTCTGAGGGGTCCTGATGGCTGGAATTCATTGCCCATAGCAGCATAACACAGAATCATAGAATCATAGAATATCAGGGTTGGAAGGGACCTCAGGAGGTCATCTAGTCCAACCCCCTGCTCAAAAGCAGGACCCATACCCAATTAAATCATCCCAGCCAGGGCTTTGTCAAGCCTGACCTTAAAAACTTCTAAGGAAGGAGATTCCACCACCTCCCTAGGCAACGCATTCCAGTGTTTCACCACCCTCCTAGTGAAAAAGTTTTTCCTAATATCCAACCTAAACCTCCCCCACTGCAACTTGAGACCATTACTCCTTGTCCTGTCCTCTTCCACCACTGAGAATAGTCTAGAACCATCCTCTCTGGAACTACCTCTCAGGTAGTTGAAAGCAGCTATCAAATCCCCCCTCATTCTTCTCTTCTGCAGACTAAACAATCCCACTTCCCTCAGCCTCTCCTCATAAGTCATGTGTTCTAGACCCCTAATCATTTTTGTTGCCCTTCGCTGGACTCTCTCCAATTTATCCACATCCTTCTTGTAGTGTGGGGTCCAAAACTGGACACAGTACTCCAGATGAGGCCTCACCAATGTCGAATAGAGGGGGACGATCACATCCCTCGATCTGCTCGCTATGCCCCTACTTATACATCCCAAAATGCCATTGGCCTTCTTGGCAACAAGGGCACACTGCTGGCTCATATCCAGCTTCTCGTCCACTGTCACCCCTAGGTCCTTTTCCGCAGAACTGCTGCCTAGCCATTCGGTCCCTAGTCTGTAGCTGTGCATTGGGTTCTTCCGTCCTAAGTGCAGGACCCTGCACTTATCCTTATTGAAACTCATCAGATTTCTTTTGGCCCAATCCTCCAATTTGTCTAGGTCCCTCTGTATCCTATCCCTGCCCTCCAGCGTATCTACCACTCCTCCCAGTTTAGTATCATCCACAAATTTGCTGAGAGTGCAATCCACACCATCCTCCAGATCATTTATGAAGATATTGAACAAAACCGGCCCCAGGACCGACCCCTGGGGCACTCCACTTGACACCGGCTGCCAACTAGACATGGAGCCATTGATCACTACCCGTTGAGCCTGACAATCTAGCCAACTTTCTACCCACCTTATAGTGCATTCATCCAGCCCATACTTCCTTAACTTGCTGACAAGAATACTGTGGGAGACCGTGTCAAAAGCTTTGCTAAAGTCAAGATACAATACATCCACTGCTTTCCCTTCATCCACAGAACCAGTAATCTCATCATAGAAGGCAATTAGATTAGTCAGGCATGACCTTCCGTTGGTGAATCCATACTGATTGTTCCTGATCACTTTCCTCTCATGTAAGTGCTTCACGATTGATTCTTTGAGGACCTGCTCCATGATTTTTCCGGGGACTGAAGTGAGGCTTACTGGCCTGTAGTTCCCAGGATCCTCCTTCTTCCCTTTTTTAAAGATTGGCACTATATTAGCCTTTTTCCAGTCATCCGGGACTTCCCCCGTTCGCCACGAGTTTTCAAAGATAATGGCCAATGGCTCTGCAATCACAGCCGCCAGTTCCTTTAGCACTCTCGGATGCAACTCATCCGGCCCCATGGACTTGTGCACGTCCAGTTTTTCTAAATAGTCCCTAACCACCTCTTTCTCCACAGAGGGCTGGCCATCTATTCCCCATGTTGTGATGCCCAGCACAGCAGTCTGGGAGCTGACCTTGTTCGTGAAAACAGAGGCAAAAAAAGCATTGAGTACATTAGCTTTTTCCACATCCTCCGTCACTAGGTTGCCTCCCTCATTCATTAAGGGGCCCACACTTTCCTTGGCTTTCTTCTTGTTGCCAACATACCTGAAGAAACCCTTCTTGTTACTCTTAACATCTCTCGCTAGCTGCAGCTCCAGTTGCGATTTGGCCCTCCTAATTTCATTCCTACATGCCCGAGCAATATTTTTATACTTTCCCCTGGTCATATGTCCAACCTTCCACTTCTTGTAAGCTTCTTTTTTATGCTTAAGATCTGCTAGGATTTCACCATTAAGCCAAGCTGGTCGCCTGCCATACTTACTATTTTTTCGACACATCGGGATGGTTTGTCCTGTAACCTCAACAGGGATTCCTTGAAATACAGCCAGCTCTCCTGGACTCCTTTCCCCTTCATGTTAGTCCCCCAGGGGATCCTACCCATCCGTTCCCTGAGGGAGTCGAAGTCTGCTTTCCTGAAGTCCAGGGTCCGTATCCTGCTGCTTACCTTTCTTCCCTGTGTCAGGATCCTGAACTCAACCAACTCATGGTCACTGCCTCCCAGATTCCCATCCACTTTTGCTTCCCCTACTAATTCTTCCCAGTTTGTGAGCAGCAGGTCAAGAAAAGCGCCCCCCCTAGTTGGCTCCTCTACCACTTGCACCAGGAAATTGTCCCCTACGCTTTCCAAAATCTTCCTGGATTGTCTATGCACCGCTGTACTGTTCTCCCAGCAGATATCAGGAAAATTAAAGTCACCCATGAGAACCAGGGCATGCGATCTAGTAGCTTCCGCGAGCTGCTGGAAGAAAGCCTCATCCACCTCATCCCCCTGGTCCGGTGGTCTATAGCAGACTCCCACCACTACATCACTCCTGTTGCTCACACTTCTAAACTTAATCAAGAGACACTCAGGTTTTTCTGCAGTATCGTACCGGAGCTCTGAGCAGTCATACTGCTCCCTTACATACAGTGCTACTCCCCCACCTTTTCTGCCCTGCCTGTCCTTCCTGAACAGTTTATAACCATCCATGACAGTACTCCAGTCATGTGAGTTATCCCACGAAGTCTCTGTTATTCCAATCACGTCATAATTTCTTGACATCACCAGGACCTCCAGTTCTCCCTGCTTGTTTCCAAGGCTTTGTGCATTCGTATATAAGCACTTGAGATAACCTGCTGATCGCCCCACAGCTTGCATTTGCTCATGTTCAGGGCACTAGCTGTGTTTCCAGGCTTTTGCTGGAAGGGGTAGAGTGAGTGAAGATGACTGGAGGAAAGGGGGAACAGAAGATTTCTTGGTTTTGGAGTTTTAATATGAACAGTTGAGCAATGTGAATCCTGGATCTACGATTTTGTAAAGAGGTCTGTAAGTGTGCGTCATTGACTGAGCCCACTTAACTGCCTTCTGTTCCAGGGCATGATGAGGGTCCTTTGGAGACTGAGTCCTAGCACCACAAAGCCTATATCAAAGCACAGTGCGATGCCATGTTTTCAAAGTCACTGTTGGAGGGGGAAGAGAAAGAGGTGCTTAGTACCTTGTAAGTCAAATTAGGCTCCTGCATCAGACAGTTCAGTTTCACTGTGAGCCAGTAAGCACTTGATTACTGAATGGCTTTGTCATACAGGCTAGCTGGCATCCCTTGGAAAAAACAAAGCTTAGATAGCTTTACTATACCTGATCAGCTCACAAGAATTACCTCCAAATCAACAACAGGGGACGAGGCTTCATTTTAATGTTTAAAAGTGGAGATTGGTTTATGCCAGACTCTACAGTTCATGAGCACCTTTCACAGCAGGATCTCAAAGAACCATGCAGGACCCTTAACAATTAAATTGTCCTGCAAGAAGAGAAGTGAGTTTGCATTTGATTTGTTTTTACATGCTTCTCATAAGCACCAAGCTCTAATTTTAACCTCAGCTCCTTTCTGCATCCACAAATTGCGGCGGGGAGGGGGGGGAAGGGGGGGATAGGGAATTGAGTACAAAGTCCAGCAGCTGTTTTTAAGATGGATAAATGCAATATGCAGCACAAATCTCTCATTTCACTTGCTGATCTCTTTTAAATTTACTCTCTATCCTTTTTCTAGCAAGTGGTTAAGAATCACCCTAATCATCCTCCTACCTCAAGTCCCAAAACCAGCAAAACCTCCTGCCATCATCTTAAAGGCCACACACTTTAACAGAAACAAATGTTTGCTTTAACAGAGAGAGATGCTTAGTTCTGCCTGTCAATCATCCCTGGTTGACCACAGACTGCAATACCCTCTTCCCCAAGGACTATTAAACTACATTTTCCTTTTTCCACTTCCATAAGTATTCCATGGGATCCTGTTTCTACTTAGTAAGCCTCCTCACAAGTCACCTGTGCTGAAAAAAATCCCCTGCCTATTTTATTTGAAATCTGATGAAGTTAAGAGCCGCTGTAACAGTGCTTTAAACGGGGATTCATCAAAAGGTGCTTTATATACGATAAAAAGCTTTTCTATTTTGCAGGCTGAGCATTAGGAAAGTTGTTCATCCCCAGGTGGATCTTATTTGGAAAATAGTTACAGTGCCAATTTTTCTGTGGCTGCTCTACCAGGAAGAAGGTGGTCTCTGGAAAGCAGAAGGTAAGATAGGTCAGATCAGCAGAGAAACAGGCTGAGATGCTTCTTGTGCTCTTATTGTGAGACACCTGTCCAACCCTCGGTTCCTGAACTCTGCTGTATTACTGTTTATATTATGGTACTTTCACAAGCCCCAAATCTGGATCAGGGCCCCATTGTGCTAGTCGCTGTACGACCACAAAAGATGAAATGACCCCTGCCTCAAATAGCTTCCAATCCAAATAGACAAAGGATGGAGACAATAAGGATACAGCACTCAGGGAGTACAGTTTGCAAAGATCCTTGGGTTCAGACATTCATTTGGGGTGCTAACTCTAAACCTGGCACTTTAACTTGCAGTAATGTTCGCTGCTGATCATGTCAGCAAAAAAAGCCCTTGTAACCTGCTTTTTCAACAATTTAAAACTGCTTCCTAGGGACTGCTAGGTGCCACAAGCTCTAAATGTCCCTTTGCTCAGCTGCCAAAAACCTTCTAGCTTCCCTGATGACAACTTTTACCACACAGTTTTGCATTTGCTTACAGCTAGTCTATTTCTTCAAATGAGGACTTACCAAATTCAGTTTGAGCTCATCATCCCAGGAGAGAGATAGAGGTGATTGGTCCACTTGTCTGAGAACATGGCATAACTCTTTTTTGTTTGATGTGGGTTTTTTACTTGTTCTTGACACCTTACCCAAATCATAGGATTGATGGTAGCAGTGGTCGATTGTCCTTGGTAGCTGCCAATGAAATACTAATGTGATGGAAAGCAATATGATGAAATTGAAGGAAAATTTAGGCTGAGGAACATGAAACAAGAGCTTGTTTCCTTGAGCAAGGGTAAAAGCACCATTGCTTGAGAAATTTTAAACTTAAATAGACAAAGTACTAGCGATATACTGGGGTCGGGGAAGCAGCCCCACACAGTGTTAAGGAAATAAACAAAATGGGCTATCATACATGGTCTCATCACAAATGTCTTAGATTCTATGGCCTTGACTGGAAGAAGCTGAAACAAGTTAGTAGCAAAGAAGGAAGAAACAAAAATAGAAGAGATGAGTCTCATGTCTTCTGGGGAGCAAAACAGAGCACTCACTAGTGGCGAACTATACAGAGATAGCAATTAATTTTCCGCCAGTTTCCTGGTTTCCAGGGCTAAATAGAGGAACTACATAGCCATGAACAAGCTGGAAAAAACAAAAGTTTCCTAGGGTCTTGATAGCAATTCAGCAAAAATGAGAGAGGAAAAATGCAATTTAAAACATGTTGCAAATTCAGAACATCAATTTTTAATAAAAATTCCATTGTACATAACATTACGAAGTCTTTTGAGAAAACTATTCGACATCTACAAGAATGAAGTAGACTGCCATATAATTAGGATTTGTGAAGCATACAGTACACCTCTACGCCTAGACAAAGAAAGGCAGTGAAACAGTTTTAACCCTCCCAACGAAGCTCCTTTTTGTGCTGCAAGATGCTCACAGACTTTTAGGCCAGAAGGGACCATCATGATCAGCTAGTCTGACCACCTGCACATTGCAGGCCACAGAACCTCACCCACCCAGTCCTGTAACAGACCCTTACCTGTGGGTGAGTTACTGAAGCCCTCAAATCATGATTTAAAGATGTCAAGTTCCAGAGAAGCCACCATTTACTCTATTTTATACCTCCAAGTGATGACCCCCATGCCCCAAACTACAGAAGAAAGCAAAAGGCCCCCAGGCTATATGCCAATCTGACCCAGGGGGAAATTCCTTCTCAAGCCCAAATATGGTGTCCAGTTGGACTCTGAGCATTTTAGTAAGACCCAACAGCCAGCCACATGGGAAAGAATTCTCTATACTAACTCAGAGCCCTCCCCATCTAGTGTCCTATCACCAGACATTGGGGATATTTGCTAATAGCTGTTGCACAGCAGCTACATGCCATTGTAGGCAGTCCAATCATAGTAGCCTGTCATAAACTTATCAAGCTCAACATAGGCAATAGGTAGTGAAGACAAAGATAGGCTAAGCCTCCCCTGACCCAGGCCGTGGTGCCTGCCCACTCGCCTCCCCGAGACCCTGCCCTCTCCTGCCCCCCGTACCCTTAAGTTGGCAGGGGGTGCTCAGCTCAACCTGGCGGCCCGATGCTTAGGCCCGCTGGTGGCCAGGGGCAGCCCAGGATGGCACCCGGGATGGCACTCAGGCTGGGGGTGGGCCAGTGGCCTGGGGTGGTGCTGGGGCTGGCCTGGTGCTTGGGGGGACCAGCGGCTTGGGGGAGGCAGTTGGGGGAGGGTGCTGGCTTGGCCCAGTGCTGGGGCTAACCTGGTGCAGGGGCTGGTGGCCCAGGGCAGCGCATGGGAGGGTGGTGATGCTTGGGGGTGCCAGCGGCTCGGCCTGGCACTTGGGGAGGGGCAGGCACGGCTGGGAACAGGGGCCAACCTGGCACTTGGGCAAGTGGGCTGGGGCTCCTCTGGCCGAGGGGTTTCTGGACGCCTCAGGTCAAGGAGAGGGTCTACAGGGCAGCGGGAAGAAGAGGCGGAGTCAGTGGGCTAGGTTCCCTGAAGGGAGGGTTTCACCTGTTTTCAGTGAAGCTCAGCCATGAAGCCAGTTAGCCTTTTTGTACCCTCTCCCCCGCACCCACCACTCCCCTACCTGGAAGGCTGTTCCAGAACTTCACACCTCTGATGGTTAGAAACCTTCATCTAATTTCAAGCCTAAACTTGTTGATGGCCAGTTTATATAATTTGTTCTTGTGTCAACACTGGCACTTAACTTCACTAACTCATTGCCCTCCCTGGTATTTATTCCTCTGATATATTTATAGAGATATATATTTTATATATATATTTATAGCAATTATATCTTCCCTCAGCCTTCATTTGGTTAGGCTAAACAAGCTGAGGTCTTTGAGTAGGTAGGTTTTTCAAGTTCTCTGCTCAGCCTAGTAGACCTTCGCTTCATCTGTTCCAGTTTGAATTCATCTTTCTTTAATATGGGAGCCCAGAATTACATACAATATTTCCGACGAGGTCTCACCAGTGCCTTGTATAATGATACTAACACTTTCCTATTGCTGCTGGAAATACCTTGCCTGATGCAGCCTTAGACTGCATTAGCCTTTTTCACAGCTGCATCACATAGGCAGCTCATAGTCATCCTGTAATCAAGCAATACACCTGGGTCTTTCTCCTCCTCTGTCACATCCAAATGGTAAATCCCCAGTTCATAGCAGAAATTCTTGTTAGTCCCTAACTGCATGACCTTGCACTTTGCACTATTAAATTTCATCTCATTTCTTTTATGCCAGTTTTCATAGTCTTCCAGATTTTCTTGTATGATATTCTGGTCCTCCTCCATACTGGCAATACCTCCCAACTTTGTGTCATCTGCAAATTTTATTAGCACACTCCCACTTTTTGTGCCAAGGTCATTAATAAAAATGTTAAATAAGACTGATCCCTGACAAACTGTATTAGCAACCACCTCTCTAATAATCTGGCACAAGAGTCAGAGTCTATGCTCTTTTCTGTGCTGGGATTTCAAGCCACTTATGTAACTGCACCTAAGGTAGACACAATTTACATTGGTATGGTATTATTTGCACGTGTATCTCTTAGTCCAGTGTCTAACTGGGATTGAGTTTTAAAATCTGAAGGGTTAATCCCCCCTTTTCAAGGGTGTGGCGCTAAGCAGTGAGACTGAGTTTATAAGTCAGTTGCCAAGCTAACTCCTAAGTTAAGGAAAACAGGAGCAGCCAACAGGCGATTTGGTCCCTTTTGTTTAGGTATGGCTCTGCACCAGGTAGTGAATATGGAGGATGAGCAAGCAACTGCTGTGACCTGCTTGGATGTCCAATGTGCTCCTTTTTGCTGGAAGACTGAAGAGATTTCTAGTGTGTGAAGTGCAAAACTGGTGGCCACACTGGAGGGGACGATACATGGCCTGAAAGAGCAAGTTTCGATACTGTGCAGAATCAGAGGGAAAAAAAGATTTCTCGGACAATTGAATTCATAAATTGTTGCTACAGAAGCCACAAGGGGAAGGATTAGTTTGGCAAATGTTAGGTAATGCGTCAAGTTAAATGTTATTTTATGTATGGTGTTGTGGGAAGTAAAATCAATGACTAAACATGACACAATGATTTAATATCCAAGGACTCTGTAAAAGCCTGTTTAGTTGCTAAGAGTCACCATGGAATATTTGTTCAAATATCAGTAGTGCATCAAGAACCATTAGAAGGGAGGGGTGAGGCTGGTGAGAGATGGGTTTTTTTGGGGATCTTGATAAAGTTGCCAGGACTGTACTCTCAATACACCAGAGACTAATCCAACAGGGACTGTAGGAGTCCAGGCTACCAGGAAGGTGGCACTGAGACCAAGTTCAGAGAAGAAGCAACTTCTGAGAAGAAAATCTGAACTGGGATCTGTAATAAGAATTTCCTGCATGCAAGGAGCTAGAAAGGGCACCTTTTGATGGACAATAACTGAATTCATTCATGGGTTTACTTGTAAGCAATAAAGGAAGAGTTCATTAAGTTTGGAGTGAAGCTGTTCAAAGCACTTACCATATTTATCAGCAAACAGCCTCCTTCTGGGAACAGCATCCTTGGAATAAAGGAGCAGAGTGAAAGGTGACACAATATAACATTTCCAAATGAGAAATTTGGTGGTGGCAGCAGTTATGTGATCCTGGGGTGCAGAACACCTGGGGTTGCCACAATTGGTGATAAGAGAACTGGAGAGAATAGAAACCGAAGAAACAGATTGGCAATTTATGACCAAGAGTGGAAAGCGAGCTAGGCATTCAACCTAGCTACAAGTATCAAGTACTTATCAGATACTCAGTAGGACAACTTTCAAGGAACATGTCTGTGGGAGAACAGAACAAAAAGCTGCAAGGGTGGTAACTGACAGACTAATGCCTATAGGGACAACCATCTAAAGTGTCTTCAGCAGCACTTGCCTCCAAACCATGGTACGTCTGGCAAGCTACTAGTACCTGAGAGGTTTGGTGAACCTTGGCACTAAGGGCTACAGTAATTACATTACCAAGCTCCCTATAGAAAAGGAACATTATGTACATAAGGAATAGGGACAAAGGGGTTTATTGAAGTCTAAAGATTTTTTGACAGAGAAAAATATAAAACCTTAAGCAACTCATTAGAAAGTTGCTTAGACCTTGACACCATACACTCAATCATTTATGAAGAAAGTATTTTATTGGGAAACAAACACTCCTTTTATAATAAAAATCCCATAGAAAAGCCACCACTAATGAAAATTGTACAGTATGGGAAATAGACCTTATGTTACATTTGAAAAAGCAGTTATCAAATCAGTACATACACTAGACCAAAAGAGCATCTGATGAAGTGGGTTTTAGCCCACGAAAGCTTATGCCCAAATAAATTTGTTAGTCTCTAAGGTGCAACAAGGACTCCTCGTTGTTTTGACTACATCAGTAACCTAAGAAGAATGGAGGAAGATATCTGAAATAGCATGAGCTTTTGTGACAATCTTTGGCAAGCTCTTATCTAAAATCCATAGCATAGACATTCCCTTATAGCTTTTAAATATCTTTCACCAAGTTACACCCAACTTATTGAAGAAATACAAAGCAGAAACACCGGACTTTGCATACACAGTAAGGCAGTATCACAGATCCACTTATACTGGACAAAAATAGGTGTCAAGACGAGCTACCTTTCAGGTATCCTATATGAAGGAGATTTTATATATATGTTTATTAGGAAGGATGGGATCCAAAAATCAATACATAGAAATGTACCCTATATTAGTAATTGCAAAGGAATTTATATTGGCTAACGGAACTTCTGTCTTCAAGCCCCAAACTATATTGTATGTGGATCTCTTCAATGAACCAGTATTTTCCTTTAGAACAAGTTATGTATTTTGTTTAAGTTAAGTAAAGTGATCTTTGGTATCTATATGTATTTTAAAATAACTGTTCACCCCTGTTTTCCTTTTCCTGTTGAAGATGAATATGACTTGAGATAATTTTTTTTATTTTTACAATTCCTAAAGTCTCCATATATTACACCTATGTAGTATTTCCCTTTGGACTAGATTGTCTTATCTTCTAGTTAGCTAATAAAAACACACACAAACATGCACAGACACAAAGGTTTGTCTGGGACCTAACTCCACACCCTTTGTGACACTTTGGTTGCACAAAGGGGCAGACAGCTGCCCTAACGGGTCAGCTGGTGAATCCCCTTACCGAGAGGATTTCCCAGGTAGGGTAAAGCTGGCATAGCCGACTGCACATTACCTGAGCCACATCGTGCTCCTAGCTGTGGCCAGAACATTTTACACTCAGAAGTCCTCAGTGGAGCTGCCCCCAGGGAACTACACTAACAGGCACAATATAAAACAGACTTAGGGCTTGGCTACACTTACATTTTAGAGCGCTCTAACTTGCTGGCTCAGGGGAGTGAAAAATCACCCCCCTGAGCGCAGCAAGTCAGAGAGCTTTAAAGCGCTAGTGTAAACAGGCTCCAAGCGCTGGGAGCTAGTCCCCGTATGGAGGTGGATTACCAGGAGCACTGGGAGACCCTTCTCCCAGTGCTTGCGTGAGACCACACTCGCGCTTCAAAGCGCTGCTGTGGAAGCACTCCCGCGACAGCGCTTTGAAGTTTCCAGTGTAGCCATGCCCTTAGGCTGCTCTAAATTAGGCCAGGGCAAGCCCAGGAATTAAAGGAGCAAGGAGGAAGCTATAAACCACCTTTCTTACAGTATTTCAGCAGTTCTGGTTTCCAAGCCTGGAAGAAACCAACAGGTGTAGGAGTGAGTAAAAATGAAAACAAAAAAAGAAGCCAAATTCATCGCTGCTACAGCACTATTGATTTTCATGGAGTTATAAGCACGATATTACAAAGACCTCTTTGCCTACATGAGAGTATGTCACAAATTCAGGTCACTCTGCCTGCCAGCCAAGGCAGCCATGATTTTATAATCAGGATCATGGAATTAGCCAAACTACTGGGGCTGGACTGGAATAAGGATACATACAGAATTTTGTACCTGAATAATTACAATGCTCCTTGAAAACTGAACAGGCACAGTAGTGGGAACTTTCCCTTATATATTTGAGTTGCATTGCTATTGCCTTGCTTTCACTGGTAGGTGTCCTACTTCTGTCTGCTAAAGTGAATAATCATCCCTCAGAGAAATGCCACAGAAATTCCCAGAAAGCGGGGAAAACTGACTTTAAAAATACCCATCCAAGGGCAAAGACCACCCTTTGTTTTCCCATTTGTGGAAGGGTGACCTTTCAATTACGTGGATCCCAGTGGCCCACGGAAAATCTGGGTCCAAATCCCATAGATGTCTCACATCATTGTACCATCCCTCCCAACATGGCAGCATAGCGGGCTCAGTCACAGGATTCCCCTTTGGTCCCGCATCACCACTGCACACTTCTTCTGCCTTTGAGAGAGCTAAATGTCAGGAGAGGGAGTAATGGATAAAATAAGCAGCTATCCACTTAGTAACTTCTGCTGTTTACCGAAAGAGCAGGTCAGGGCAGCTCTTGTGCCAGCACCAGTTACTTGCACTTGCCAATGCACAGTGCAGCACTAGACAGTTTGCTGGTAGCAAGGAGAAAGCTATATTAGCAACGCCCACCTATCCCAAATAGCTCCTTATCTGCACTTTTTTGTATAGTTGTCAAGTTTTGTGTAGCTCTGTAATAGTTCTGACCAATGAGAAAAAGGTCACTGATTTCCCCCATGTGGTACCCTTGAGCAATGAGAGCTATGCCTGAGTGTCAATACAGCCTTGTCGCTAAAAGTCAGCATCTGTAAATCCTCTTTTTCGGTACTTTGTTGGCACTTTTGCCGACAAAAATACTTACAGGCCCATGAGCAGCGTTAGCTTTGTCAGCAGGAGACTGCTCCTGCCGACAAAGTCGCATTCACATTGCCACTTGTGTCGGCAAAACTTTTGTCTTTTGCAGGGGGCGAGGGGTGCTTTTTAAAGTACCCATGAAAGACAAAAGTTTTGTCGACAACTTCACCGTGTAGACAAGCCCAAAGTGTCAGGGTACACACTGATGTTTGTTTTGTCAATATAACTAGCTTCCACCAGTATCCCACAATGCCTGCCGTGACCGCTCTGCTCACTGTTTTGATCTCTGCTGCCCTGCAGGCATGCGCCCCGCCCCTTTCAAAGCTCCAGAAAGTATCTGACAGCTGAGCACTCTGCTCTGTTTGGGGAACAAAGAGCAAATCATTAACGTGGAATGCTCCTGTTCTGCCATGCGCTAGGAGCACAGGGGCAGGCAGACTGCTGCTGGGGGAGTGTGTGTGTGTGTGTGTGGGGGGGGGGGTGTTCTGCTGTGCTGAATCGACATTCCTCAGCACGGAGAGCTCACAGACCTGCTCACAATCACCACTCCCGGCTGCTGAGGAGGCTGTGGGAGAACTTGGAGGAAATCACAGAACCATAGGCAGGCAGGCAGAGCGGGCTGTTTTGGGAGCTACTGCCATGCGGAGCAGAGTCGGGGCTGGCGTGCGGGGTTGGCCCCCTTCCCCAGGATAGGTCGATCAGCCTGCTGTCTCCCCCGTCCCAGACACACCACTCTCCTTTCCCTACCCCCGCACACTTCAGTTGAAAAAGCGGCTCACAATCTACAAGGATTGAGAAACCTGCCCCATGAGGCATTGCAAATCCTTCCCAAAGCACCCTGCGGCCAGTTGCATAGGGGGATAGTTACCATAGTGCACTGCTCGCTGTGTCAATGCAAGAGCTGTTAGTGTGGACATGCAACAGTGGTTTTAATTAAAGCGCTTTAATTAAAGCAGCATAACGTTTGCAGACAAATCTTTGTCGTGTAGACAAGGCCTTATTCCCATACTCAGGGGACTGTGTTAGTCTTTTACTTTGTGGTAAGAAATGTCACCGTATGGACTTCAAAATGTTGCCCCCAAGGAGGGGCTGCCCTTGACCCATGGGAGAGGTTTGGAGACGTGGGGGGAAGGGAGACAACAAAAATTTTGAATAGACGTTTCTGGTGGTCTTCCGTAGAAAATTTTGAAGTGTCCCCACTCCCCTCAAAGTCAATTTCTGTCATCATCTTCCTTCCAAACATCAATTAGCTGCTCTTACTCCTTTGTGGATTCCTGCTGCTCTACAGAGTGCCAGGATGTCCTCAGGATCTTCACTCCTGGCTGCTCATGCCAAGATCTTTACTCCCCCTCAGCTAGGAAGAACTGCGAGGAAGGAGAGTCTCAGAAAGGAGCCAAGTAGGCAGAGGAGAGGGCAGGTGGGGTGAAGCCTGAGATGAGCTCCCAAAGAAATGCTGCTGCTCGGGAGGGTCACAGCAGCGCTGTTCTGGGTATGTCAGTGAGCTATCAACAGGTCTCAAACCAGGACAGTGGGAAGAAGTGGAAGGGCTCAGCTGCCCAAGGCAATCAGAAGAGGCGAAATGGTGCCAGGTACAAGTCCTGTCATCCAAAAGTGGGACAAGGCAACAAGCACAGTATCTTAGCCCTTACCATGCCCTGTCAAGGGAGGAGGCAGAAGTACCCTCAAGCAGAAGAAAGACATAAGGTGAAGGGACACAGTGGCTCAGCCCTCTCTCAGGTAGTATGCAGGTGCAGCCAAAAGGCCTGGGTACTTCCTTTGATAGGTGTGGGACTTGGTAGGCCCTGCTCACAGCAGGCAGAGGAAACCTTCCAAGTTCAGGCTTCTCTTAGCAGGACAACGCCTCTATAAAAGTCAAGACACTCCGGATGGGAGCCAAATAGGCTTGTCCAGCAGGAATAGGGGCCCCCACCTTTGAAAATAAAAGGTCCCAATTTGGGGGCAGCTCCCCCAATAGGTAAGAGGCCAGTCCTGCTGGTCACTCTCAGAACGCAGGAAGGGAAGGGAGGGAAAAGGCCACCAGGCTCCCTCATATGACTCCAAAGATGAGTCCTGAGTTGTGCTGGGGCCCATTGTGAGCCTGGAGGGGCCTGGGACACTTCAGAAATCTTGGGAAGCTGGGGTGGGAGCACTTTGGAGTCTGGAGCAACATGAGTTCTGAGGGATCTGGGGCTGAAGTATTTGAAGGGGTGAGGAACTCTTAGGTCAGGGTCTGGGACAATGGAATCCTGAGCAGCGGGGAGGGAGGGGCAATCGGAGTCGGGGGGCAGGTCTTCACTGGGCTCTGGGCTTCCTCTGCTTGTTCCCTTGTGAGTGAAAAAGGGGCAGGCACATGCAATAACTGTACAGCTGGGAAGCTGCAGCTGTTCCTCCATCCAAACTCATTCCCTTAAAGCACCAGCACCATTTCCCTTTGGTGTCAGGCTGTTGGATCCTTCCCTCTCCCAGCTGTACTGTAAAGTATCATGCGTATCTCGCATGATTCCTGGCAGGCTTACTTTTGCTCTCCTCTAAGCGACGCTCTGCAGCTGCTATTCTAGTAGCAAGTTAGTTTCTTGCAACCCAGCCATTTGGCAGAATCATTAGGCATCTTCTGGTACCACTTACCTTTCTTCCATCAGTGTTCCAGTCTTTATTATTGCTCATGAGCCAGCCTCTCTCTCAGACACCTTTGAGCTTATCTCCCCCATGCTGTCCCCTGTGTATGGGAAATACACCCTGCTAAAATCTGTACAGCCTCCTTCTTAAAGATATGCGAGTGACACAATAAGGGGAGGAGTTGGTGGGAAGGGAGATAAGCAGCTGCTCCTCCCCACATTGCACATGCACAGTACATGCTAGCTTTCTCTGGTGGAAAGGGAGCAAGTAAAGATGGAGCAGCTGTGCCAGTGATGGACTCCTTATCCAAATCTTTGAGCCAACTGCTGACCCCAGATCCAGTATTTTAACTACCCCTGTTCCCCAGTGCACCAGATCCACTGTGCTCCTGATCCACCCAAAATTACCCAGAGCTCTTGCCTCCGACTCCTTCAACTCCCTGCACTGCTCAGTTATCTCATCCCACAAATTACTCCTGCTCCCCAGCCCCCTGAGAGCTAACCCTTGTTGTCTTCTTGCAGAAAAAAGGGAGGGCTGGTGGCCTTGTTCTCGCCCCACCTCTCCCATCTTCTTGGAGCAGCAGTTCCCTGTCACCCCATCTTCATTCTTTGGGGTTCTCCACTGCCCTCCCACCCCAATCCATACAGGGAGGGTGACCTTTCTCTTCCTGCTGGGCTGGTCCAGCCAACTCCCACACTGGGCTTGCTGAATGGTGGGTCTTTCCTTTTAAAGGCAGGGCAAAGCCCAAATATGGGTATGGGAATCCCTTACTACTGGGGCAGAAACTTTCCCAGGGCTGTGCCTATCAAAGGCTGGGCCAAACTCCCAGCTCTCCCTCCCCATCACCTGCCAAGTGAAGGAATTCCCCTACTGCCCTCAACCTTTCCCACTGCTGGGAGGGTGGGCGTTGCTACAAGGAAGTTCCTCTCCCGTCTTCTCTGCTTGCAGCTGTCCTTCTCCGGGGCTCCCCTCCTCCTGGAGTTGCTACTGTTTCTTCCCCCACTTGGGGCAAAGTGCAATAAATATTCCAGCACCTTTTCCTGCACCCCCCCAATCCCATCCAAGTGCTTTCTGTTGCCTAACAGAGTAGGTGGAACAGGGGCGGCAGCAGCAGGGCACATGGGTAGGGTGACCATATTTCCCTATGCTGAATACAGGACCCCTGGGAAAATGAGTCGTATTCAAGTGAGTTCAACAGCAATCAATCAGAACTATGCAGTACAAACGTTCAAATTAACATCAAGTTGACTGAGCGCCAGTTAAAAAGAAATACTGCATAACTGGATTCTTTTTATTTACCTTCTTATCTTTAAGGCTTTAGGGTTCACACAGGGAGAGATGACACACACACATTCCCATACACTTCTCATACGGGGGTGTGACCGACCAACCCGACTCTCCCTGCCCGGCATCTCCACCCTCCTGGTACCTGGTGCTTCCTGATGCAACGTGTGTGTGGGGGCGGGGGGCACACAGGGTCTCATGCTTAAGGGACAGAGCAGCCCTGTGCTCCCTGGGGCAGGACCCAGGGCGGGGAGGGGCGCGGCGAAGGAGGTGCTAAGCCCCTGCTTGGGTTGCTGCTTTAGAGCCTGCAGGGTCAGGGTGCAAACAGGCTGGAAATTGAATCCTGCCACCACTCCAGAGCTTAGCTGAGAGGTGGGGAGGCTTCCCAGTGCCAGCGCTGTGTGGGGCTTTGACACATGCAGGGCTCAGCTTCTCCTGGCCAGTGCCCTTGGCCGGACAGTCCTGGGCTTCCCGGGGTGCCAGCCCAGCCAGAGGCAGGGCGGGAAGGAAGGAGCCTGCCGGCCAAGCTGTTGGTGAGCTGAGCACTCCGACCAGGGGCTGGTTCTCCGCACAGCACTGGGAGTGGGATGTGCCACGCTGAGGGGGGATATGGAGGAGCTGTGGGGCTAGGTGGGGTGAAGGGGAAAAGCAGGAGAGGAGAGTAAGAGGGGGAGCACATAAAAAGCTGATGGGTGGGCAGCAGAGGTGACATGTAACCAGCCGCCGCCTGGCACCTGCCCTCACTCACCAGCCACCGCAGTTCGCAACGCACAACCAGTGCTGGCCAGAAACAGAACAGGAGGCGAGGTCCTGCTACCTGAGAGCCAGCACGCAGTGGGGGCTGTGCTGTCGGACCAGCAGCGGGCCTCATGCGCAGCAGGTTTGGCCAGCCGGCAGCCTGGCACACCCACCCCTATCATCGGCCACTGGACCCCCCCTCACTCACTGCTGGTGGGCGGGCGGCTGGCGAGCAGGGATCTGACTAGCACCAGGACCCATCAGTACTGGCTGGGGAGGTGGGGGAGGCGGAAGACAGAAAATATGGGACAATTTGCCCTTTTTTAAGATGAAGTAGGACACCTGCAGGAGTGCTTAAATATGGGAACTGTCCCTTTAAAAACGGGATGTCTGGTCACCCGAAACATGGGGAGGTAGGGAACGTAAATTGACTTTTGGGTGGCAGTAGGGAATAATTGCCTTTTGGGGGGAAAATGAGGGGGTGAAGTTTTATGTAGCTCCTTGTGTGACATTCCTCAGCAGTGAGAACATTGCCACCATTCCCAAATGACAGCTCTCCACCCTGAGCAGTGATAGTGGGACCATGTGGCAAAGAATGACAATTCTTTTTCATCTGTGATAAATATCACATGTGGAGCTGCAAAATACTTGGCAGCTATGACCCTTTCTTGCTGCTGTGTGACTGTATGCCAGAAAGAAGCAACAAAGGAACAAATCCACTACTACTTTTGCACATTCTCTTTAAAGTCACTGTGCAATGTGAGGGACTGTGGCTTGCAAATAGGCATCAGGGAGTGGCTATCATGATCACACTGCCCTATCCCATACTGCTGGAGGGCTTTTACTCTGTTTGCTAGCCCATTCTGAAGCCCATGCCACCACGTCTACACTGCTATTATTACTCATTCTGGCTAGATAAAAGCTAACACATATGCCTACCTGTGCTACAGTCACATCTTCACTTTTCAATGTAGACATATCCTAAAGTGCCAAACACTTATACTATACTCAGATGACTAGATAAAAGCCAAGCAATTTGCTTCCCCTAATGTTAATTTTTAGTATCAAAATTTCATTTGAGTTTCTTTCAGCTTCAAAAGCAAGTAACTATCACCATCCGTAAAACTGGGATCTGAACCCATTATTCTGAACAGACAGGTTTCAAAAGAAATATAAAATAAATCTCCCCCTAAACTCACCTAAAAAAGTCAGAATCCCCCCATTTGAGAGAGAGTCGGGAAGTTTTTCCCTACACACAAAGAAAAAAGAAGTTAAAGCCTTACTATCTGCTCTTTAACTTATTTTTAAAAATGGTTTTTACTGTTGTTTGACCTAGTGAGGCAACATGAGCAATGGGAAAGCCAGCTGGATTCTATTCTGCCTCACACATTTTAAACAAAATTGTAAATTAAATTCCAACTGCTGAATTTTTTTTACAAGTGATGATAATAGGAGCAGAAAGAACCCAGTTCATAAAACTGGCAATTAGAAAAACAAATAAATCTTTTGATTTAAAAAAAAAAAGCAAGCAAGCCAGCCTGACTAATCTGACCTAGAACCTGAAAAATTCATTATATAATTTTTATTTTTTTATTAACTCCACTTTAATTATAAATCTAAAAATCCTATTTTATTTGTACAAGTATCCCCTAAATTTATGCTGTCTCCCTTTCCCTTTAGCCAATTAGAGAAGAATGAACGTTTAAAATTTCATATAAATATGTTCACTTTCTGATTTATACTGAGTGTTCATATATGCTTCCAGTATTGTCATCATAACTGGCACCTTCTCTCTTACACTGACAGTAGTATAAGATTGGAGAGTCAAATGAATGGCTCACTCAAAAGAAAAATCACTACAGATGTTCCTCAAAAACAACTAGGAAAAATTGTATCTTATCACTGGATTTTTTTTTTGATCAGTAAATTACCATCTGATTGATTGCACTGCAGTTGTGATGCTTTCAGGTGCTATAACACAGTCAGCATATAGTCTTCCACAACTATTTGCTCTTGCATCGCAATTTCAGGGTGATAGTCATCATGTGGGTCATGGTAGTCCTGACCTGTCCCTCGGCTGCCTTTCTGGCCATAAGAACTACTGCTGTTTTTGGCTGAGACTGTCTGGCCCCGGTAGATTTGAGCCTGATGCTCACATATGCCAAATTTGCTGAGCAGGATGAAGACATCCCTTCGGAAAGCCTTGGTGAAAATAGCATAGAGGAAGGGGTTGGCACAAGAATTGAGTGGGTAGAACAGCACTAGCAGGATCTTGGAATTACTGACTGTTATCAAGGGCTTGTTCATAATGGCAGATAAAGCATAGAATGAGATAGGTGCCATGCATAGGAAGTCAGTGAAAATCAACACAGCCATCCTTTTAGCAATTTTGGTGTCTTTGTCTCCGGACTTGTACTCAGGGTTTCGCACAGTTATATAGATTTTTATGTAGCAGGCACAGATGATGATAAAGGCAATGATGTTCAAAATTAAAACAAAGACAATGTAGGCTTGAGCCAACAGTGTTTCGGTATCCATGGGCAGGCAGATACTGACTTTGATGTAGCTGCTGACTCCAACCAGGGGCAAGCAGGCGAGAAGAAAGCATGAGAGCCAACCACCCAGCATGATGACCAAAGCATGCCGAAGGCGAAGCTTCCTGTCCAGGCGCATAGCAAAGGTGATGGCATACCAGCGCTCCAGGGTGATCACAGTCAGTGTGTATACAGAAAGCTCACTGGCAAAGACAGTGAAAAAGCCAGCTGTGTTGCAGCCAGGCCCAGTCTGCCAGTCTATGGCATGGTTGTAGTATTCTGACCTAGTGTAGAGATCCACCGAAGCAATCAGGAGAAGGTACAGTCCCATGCAGAAATCAGCAAAAGCCAGGTTGCACATCAGAAAACGTGGTACAGTCAACTTGTAATGGCTGGTGAGAAGGATGAAGAGGACAAAAATGTTACCCGGGATAGCCAGCAGGTTCACAAACCACACCACAATCCTTAGAAATTTATAGCCCATTATGTCTTCACAGGGATTAAACTCATCAGGCTCTGGAGTGCACACAATGTCTTCACTGCCACCACAGACAGTATAGTCGTAATGGCTGTCAAACCCCTGGATGTTGTCCTCTTGAGGATTCTTGAGCTCTTGGCCAAACCCAACATCTCCATCCCCCTGCTCTTCAAAAAAAACGTAGTAGTGGGAGTTGCCATGAAAATCCCTGAATTTGGAGTTTTCAGCATACACTGTGTCAGTACGGTCTGCATCCTCTTCTGCATAGTCTTGGTAAAAAGGGCCATTGAAGGTACTGACGGATCTTTTCTTACGAAAGCTGTGACTGCTGGTCTGGTTACACATCATGTATTCCAGAATTCTGAAAGAGCACAGGTGTGAAATCATCACTGGAATTTGCAGTTCCGTTTTGTATACAACATGTATGATAAGGGAAACACTTTCATTTGAGTTTCTTTCAGCTTCAAAAGCAAGTAACTATCTGGCTGCTCCGTGTCATGATGATGGAGGAGAGGCCAGGCCAAATCTGAGTGGTGCTGCAATCTTACATGTCAGGTCAGAATAACCAGCGAGGGGAGCCAGGCTAAGCCCTGCAGGACAGGAGTCACTGAGATTGTCACTGCAGGGTTTTTTCATTTTACATGTTGTTTCTAGTTTTATTTTGTGTTATTCTGTAGTTGCGAAAAACATGGGGCTCTAATTATTACATTGCTCCACGATGCAATGCTTCTATGTAGCCCCAAATAGCATTAGCAATGTTCTGACTACAACAACATTCTGCAAATGTGTATTGAATTTGCTGACTGCTATCACCCTACACTTCCTTCAGTGTTTCTCATCCCAGCCGTCTCCCTCCCATTCACTGTCTTTCAGACTTTCACCAGATGTACTAGAGCTGCTTTTCTCAAAGGAGAATCTCATTTTGTTTCTTTCTGCCCATGTTTCTAATCTCTGTACATCCCTTTGTGGTAGTTCTCTGCCCTCAAAGATGTTTGAAACTCCTCCATGACCTAACATCATCTGTGAATTCCATTAATATACTATCTATGCCAATGTTTAAATATGATAGGTATCCTATAAATTCTATAAATAGGAATTATTTTCTTTTCATGTATCAGAGATTGGCCTGAGCAAGACCCTTGGCTCTGAACTTTGGAGAAGTTTGCATTTAAATCTAAACTTGAATTCTGAAATGACAGTCTCTCTCAAATTACATTAAAGTTTAAATTTTACTTATAGGAACATAGGTTTGCCAGACTGGATCAGATCTGCAGTCCATCTACTTCAGTACCCTGTCTCCAACTGTGGCCAGCACCTGTTCCTTCAGAAGAACAGGCAAGCAACCGTGCAGAAGACAATTATGGAATAACCTGGCCACAAAGAAAATGTCCTCCTCACCTTTTTGGTTAGAGTTAGAGTTAGTTAGAGGCTGACTGAAGCACAAGGTTTTATGCCCCTTCCAAGACTTTTGGTTATTTTAAAATCCTTACTACACCAACTCTGGATATTGTTGTTATCTATAAAAACATCTCATCCTGGGTTGAATCCTGCTCATCTCTTGGCCTCAAAAATATCTTGTGGCAATGAGTTCTACAAGCTAACTATGTATTCTGTGAAAAAGTATATCTTTTTATTAATTTGAAACCTGTCCCTCTGCACTACTATATAATTTTAAAAAATGGCTACAAAACCCATTAACTAGAATTATGACATTATTTATTATATATTAAAATATTAATTAATCCTTCTTTAATTATATGATTTATGATTTAATCGAAGTTGCTAACACTCACCCTTTGGTTTTCTTCCAGTTCTTAAAAGCACAGCAGTGGCTTGGATACGACAGGTCAGCTCGCATTAGATGAAGAAAAGTCTTTACAGGAGGTAGTTTCTTCAGTGTCCATGTATTTTTAGCCATCAGTTCTTTAAGGTTTTCCAGTCCTTTTGTTGGAAGGGCAGCAACGCTGGTCCGGGAGACATCACTGCGTAAAGAAAGAATAAAACCTCAGCAAATGAAATGATTGGAGTGAGACATTTAAGATCTTCAAAGCACTTTAGGAGTTGCACAGAAAGCTGCAGCACAAAAAACAAAACTAAAACACAACCAACAACACATGAGGGAGGTGAGGACAGGAGTTGGCATGCTGCCTGAAATGTGCCAACTGGGTATCACCAAACAGCATTCAGAGGGCACCCAGCATCATGATGCCAGACAACTAGTCTGGCTGCATGAATGCACAATGAAAGTGCAGTGAATGGGATGAATGAATCCAAGCTGGCACAGAGCCCAGGGCATTATTTTTTGTTGTTTATTTTAATTAATGATTGCACAGAGACACTGGGTACAACTTGTTTGAGATGACATAATCTCCCTAATTTATTCTTCGGTTTACAAACCTGAAAAATTGCTACAACTTTGAAAGAGCCTCTTTTTTCATAATTTTAAAACTGGTTTTCTATTTCAAACACATTTTTGCATAGACAGTGTTGTGATTGCCATTGGTGGCCCTCAGCTATGGTCTTCATAAGCCTTGCAGCAGAAGCAGTGCTCCAGCTTGCCTTTCTAATTGAAAATAAAGTCTTTAAAGATTCAATATCTGTGAGAACATGCTCATTTTGGAGAGACAATTGAAAACAGAAGCAGATATGATAGTATCATTTGCTCATCTAATTCACACAGGCCCTGATTTTGCAAAGGCTTTAAGCACACACATTACTTTACACACTTGACTCTATTCATGCACATGAAGTTAAGAGCATACTGAAGTATCTGCAGAATTGATGCCATCATTTGCTGCAGTTGCTGATGAGAGTTAGCTAGGTATAGCTATAATCTGAATTTGAGCAGGACAGGGATCGGGAACCTTTGGCACTCGGCGCATCAGGGAAATCCACTGGTGGGCCGGGACAGTTTGTTTACCTGCAGCGTCCGCAGGTTCGGCCGATCGCCGCTCCCACTGGCCGCTGTTCACCATTCCAGGCCTATGGGGGCTGCGGGATGCAGTGTGGGCCGAGAGATTTGCTGGCCACCGCTTGATCTTCTCCCTGCTCCCTTTAGCACATCTGTATACCATTTTTCCATCCTCAAGGTTTTAAAACTGATTACTTTGCTACCTCCTTGGGCAAACGATGAATGACAAAAACCTTTTAAAATAGGCTTTTAAGGCTCATAGTTCAAAACACACAAAAATTCAATAAAAATGTAGATTTAAACACACAAAGTTTCTCCTTCTGCTATTTTCCCTCTAGCTTCTAGTGGTGCTTCTTGAACCATATGCCAATTTAAGAGAAAACACTCTCATAGCTATAGCAATGTTCCTCACAAGCTCAACATGAGCTCATATTAAACCTGTATTATATTAAGAAAGATGGCAAATGTCAAGTGTTGCTATTTCAAGAGTTTTATTAACAAAGAACATGATTCTAATCATGTAAATAAAAGTGTATTTTCTGTGCACTGTATTCCCTAATTGACAGGTAAAGAACTAATAATGAGCTTTTGGAAAAGACATGTGGTGCAAAGCAACATTGCAAAATGCATCTCTTTCCCCTTCGCCAAAAACCTGTGCCCTGAGCCCTCACAAAAGATTTGTGCAGATGTCATCACTGGGAGAAGAGTGAATGGATGAGCAAGACAATGCAACCCCATTCCCATCTGGCAATACCCCACACAAGTGGCTCTCCATTGGGAAGAATGACCTTTTCTGTTTCTCCTTTTCGGATAAACAGTGGTGTTACTTTTAGCAGTTATCAGTAAAAGAACCACGCTCTTGGGATGTGCCTGCTCACTTGTTGTATCAACCAGGAAAGGTACTAACAAGCTTCAACAGGACTTTATTTTCAAAGTGGAAACCTCTTTACTAAGCTGCTGCTGCACCCTCTGTAGCTTTCTCCTAGCCTCTCAACTCCTCCCCACTCCTTCCTGTTTCCTGTCTTTTCAGACTCCCAACAGCCAGTGCTCCCAATTCTAATAATTACAAGCAACATCTAAACACCACATTCCCTTCTCTCTGAAGAAACTCTCCCAATTAAAATAAACATTATTGAACAAACATGAAACAAGACACTATACTGTTGGCAGAAATATTACACTGAAAATACTGTAGATACTAAATAACATAGTCTCTAGTCCAGACAGGTGGTCGTCTGGGTCTGACAGGCCATCTCTCAATCCCCAGTTCCAGTGCAATGTCTTGCTGTGTTGGTACTACGGTGAAGTCATCCAATGCAGCCTGGGTGTTGGCATAATCTCCTCTTGGTGCATAGGCAGGTGCAAGATAAGAAGCATTCCATACTTGCCCTTCAGAAAGTCAATAGGTGTAAGGTCCGTTCTTCTCTATGATTTTAAGAGGAGCTGTGAATTTATGGTCCCCTTTGCGTAAAATTCCTGGTTTTCATATTCTAACGAAGGAACCACACTCAAACTTTGGTTCCTTAGCACCCCGCCGCTAGTCTGTGAAAGCCTTAGACTTTGCTTGGTTCTGTTCAACTGCTTTTCTCACCTCATCCTCGTTTGGGGCATCAGGTCATGCCTTTAACAATCCAACAATGTTCAGTTTAGTGGTCATCTGTTTCCCATGCAGTAACTCTGTGGGTGATCTTTGCGTTATGGCATGTCGTGTAGCCTGGTATGCTTGCAAGAAATCAGCAGTGAAGGGTATCCACAATCACCCTTCCAGTTTAGCTGTTTGCAAACTCTCTTTCAAACTTCTGTTAAACCATTTGATTTCCCCATTGGCTTGAGGGTAATATAGGGATGACCTTCTGTGTAAAATGTTCCTTTGTGCTAGAAAAGTTTCAAATTCCAGAGAAGTAAATTGACTACCATTATCTGAAACCAGTTCTTTGGAGTTACCTTCCCTGCTAAAAACTGAAGAGAGGAACTTAATTACTGTAGCAGAAGAGATTTGCTATATAAACACTACCTCAGGCCATTTACTGAAATAGTCTATTAAAGTGATGACATAATGGCAGTCAATTGGAATAGTATCAAAGGGTCCAACAATGTCAATCACCACTTTTTCCCATGCAGATTCAGGAAGAGGAACAGGCTGTAGTGGAAAGGCACATGCCACTGCTGTCTTATCTGGAATTTGGCAAGTGACACAGGATTTTATGAGTACTTCAGTTTGAGAGTCCATCCCTGGCCACCAATACAGATCCCGTAGTCATTGTTTCATTCAGACAATTCCTTGATGAGTATTGTGTGCCAGGTGTATGAGTTTTGACTGTAATTCTTCTGGCACAAGGAGCCGGTGTGTACCTCGGAGCACACAGCCATCAAACAAAGAAAGTTTATCATGAACTCTAAAATAAGGCAGCAAAACTGGGTCAAGGTTTTTAGGGTGACTGGGCCATCTCTTTTTCAGAGATTCCCATAGTTTTTGTTGAATTGGACATGCTGAACAAGCAGCTTGAAATTCTTCTCTGGTAACTGCAGTGAGAGTGCTTGTAATAAGCGCAACCACTACATCCTCATTCTCCGGTGAACCATCTGGTGAAGGCAAAGGCAGGCAAGAAAGGCAATCAGTGACCACATTTTGGTTTCCAGGCTTATATTCCATTTCATAATTGAAAAAGAATAGTCTTGCAGACCATCGAGCAATATGGTATCCTGCTCTTCCCAGTCCTTTCGTGGTAAGCAACATCGTCAAAGGGCTGTGGTCTGTGTGCAACTTGAGCATGCGGCCCCACAGATAAGCTCTCCATTTTTCAGTAGCCCAGACACAAGCAAGTGCTTCTTTTTTGATTGTAGAATATTTTCTCTCAGCATTACTTAGTGTCCTTGAAGCAAATACAACAGTCCTCTCCGTGTTGTCCTCATGCAGTTGTGTGAGAACAGCCCCAAGTCCATAATCAGAAGCATCAGTAGTTACAATTGTGGGCAATGCAGGACTGAATAGTGCAAGTACTGGACTATGTACAATCACGTCTTTCACCATTTTGAAACTAACTTGTGCATCCGTTGTCCACACTAAGGTTGAACTTCTCCATAGTAATTCCTGTAATGGTTCAATGACAGAAGCATAATTGGTAATGAATTTTGCAAGCCAGGAGGTAAGACCCAAGAAGGAACGTAAGGTTTGCAAATCTGTTGGAGGAGGAGCATTTGAAATTGCCAGGATATGATCTGGATCAGGTTTTAGTCCAGCCTGTGAAATTGTATGCCCCAGAAAAAATGGTTACTCACTTTCTCGTAACTGTTGTTCTTCAAGATGTGTTGTTCATGTCCATTCCAAGCAGGTGTGTGCGCGCCGCGTGCACGCCAGCCGGAAGATTTTTCCCCTAGCAGAGTCTGTAGTGTTGTCCTGGGCGCCCCCTGGGGTGGTGCCTTCATGGCGCCCAATATCGAGCCCTGCCGACTCCCCACCCGCTCAGTTCCTTCTTGCCGACCATTCCGAGAGAGGGGTAGGAGGGTGGGTATTGGAATGGACATGAACAACACATCTCAAAGAACAACAGTTACGAGAAAGTGAGTAACCGTTTTTTCTTCTTCGAGTGATTGTTCATGTCCATTCCAAGCAGGTGATTCACAGAAAAGAGCACAGCTCTCCCAAAAGCCGCATCGTCCCTGGACTGTTGTGTAATTGCACAGTGCAACGTAAATGTATGTATTGAGGACCACGTGGCTGCCCTGCAGATTTCCTGAACAGGGACTTGTGCCAGGAATGCCACAGAGGAGGCCTGGGCCCTGGTAGAGTGAGCGGTTATCTGCAGAGTGGGCTCCTTTGCCAGGGTATAGCACTCCCTAATGCAGGACGTTATCCATGACTATATGCATTGACATGATACCAGAAGGCCCTTCATTCTGTCTGCCATGGCTACGAAGAGTTGGACGGATTTCAGGAACGACTTAGTTCTCTCTATGTAGAAGGCTAAGGCCCTACGCACATCCAGTGAGTGCAGCCTGTGCTCCCTATCAGAGGAGTGTGGCTTGAGTAGAGTCCAGGACCGTGCCTATGAACTCTATCCTCTGCACTGGGGACAGAGTTGATTTCTCCTCGTTCAGGAGGAGATCTAACTCGAGAAAGGTCCTCCTTATTAACTCGACCTGAGCTTCCACCTGGGCCATCGAGCAACCCTTGATCAGCCAGTCGTCGAGGTATGGGAAAACCTGTATTTGGTGCTTGTGCAGGAACGCCACAATGGCTGCCATGCATTTTGTGAATACTCGCAGGGCAGTTGACAGTCCGAGTGGGAGGACTGCAAACTAGTAGTGGCCTGTGTTCACCACGAATCTGAGGTAGCGTCTGTGATGTGGGACTATTGTGATATGAAAATACGCATCCTTCAAGTCGAGGGCGGCGTACCAGTCTCCTGGATCCAGTGAGGGGATAATGGAGGTTAGCGAGACCATGCAAAACTTGAGTTTCTTTATGTACTTGTTGAGTTGTTGCAGGTCCAGTATGGGTCTGAGGCCCCCTTTGGCCTTCGGTATTAGGAAGTACCGGGAGTAAAAACCCTTGCCCCTTAGCTCCTGAGGAACCTCCTCCACTGCCCCTACCGAGAGGAGGGACTGCACCTCTTGACACAGAAGTTGCTTGTGAGAGGGGTCCCTGAAGAGGGACGGGGAGGGCGTTGGGGGGGTGGGAGAGTACAGAATTGGATGGAATATCCCCTCTCTACCGTGCGCAGCACCAAGTGGTCTGAAATAATCTGAGACCTGGCACGGTAGAAAGGGGATAGACGGGACGAGAAAGTAAGATGGGAAGGATCCAAAGGCCGAACTGGCAAGCCGTCCTCGACTGTACCCTCAAAAGGGTGGTCTAGAGCCCTGTGGGGCCCTAGGCTGGCCCAAGTTTTGCCCAGAGGGGGGACGTTGCCTCCTCCGAGTGCTCCTGTTCCGCCTACATGGAGCGTCCTGTCGGTTCTGGGGTTGATAAGGACGAGAAGCAGGTTGAGGCATAAACGGTCTGCGCTGGGTAGCAGGCATGTGAAGCCCCAGCGAACGAAGGGTAGCCCTCGAGTTCTTCAAGCTGTGAAGTCTCTTATCCGTCTTCTTAGAGAAGAGAGCTACACCTTCGAAGGGAAGGTCTTGAATGGTCTGTTGGACGTCGTGGGAAAGACCAGAGACCTGTAGCCAGGAGCCTGTCCTCATAACCACCTCAGTGGCCAAAGTGCGAGAGGCCGCATCCGCCGTGTCCAGGGCCGCTTGTAAAGAGGCTCAGGAGACCAACTTCTCCTCCTCCACAAGTGCAGAGAACTCCCCCCGAGCTTCCTGGGGCAGAAGCTCCGTAAATTTTGCCATCGATGAACAGGTGTTATGTCCCTAGCGGCTTAGTATGGCCTGTTGATTGGCTATACAAAGCTGTAGACCTGCTGTGGAGTAGACCTTCTGGACAAACAGGTCTTGGCATCCCTGTTTTTAGAGGTGGAGCCTTGAAACCCCTGACGTTCTCTCTGATTGGCCACGTCGACCACCAAAGAGTCCGGAGGAGGGTGGGTATAAAGGCGTTCATACCCTTTAGAGGGAACAAAGTAGCGGCGCTCAGATTTCTTGGCCATAGGTGCCAGAAAAGCAGGGGTTTGCCACAAGTTCTTAGACGTTTCAGTTATTGACTTGATAAATGGCAGTGCAACCCTGGATGGGCCGGAGGGAGCCAGGATGTCTATGACCGGGTCTAACTCTTCTTCTACCTCCTCTGCCTGAATCCCCAGGCTTTGGGAGGCCCTCTTCAAAAGCTGTTGAAGAACCTGGGTGTCCTCCAAAGCTGGGGCCGGTGAAGTCCCCGTGACCGCTTCGTCGGGTGAAGACGAGGAAGAGAGAACCGGAGGTGATGAGTTCACTGCCTTCAGACCCCCCCCGCTCCGGGGTCCCTCAGCACGCGGTACTCAGTCTGAGGAACTGGCGCCGATGAAGAACTCTGCATCGCAGCCGGTGCCTGGACAGGTAAAACCGGTGGGACCGAGACCGTTGAGGTTGGTAGGGACGGAGCTGAGGCTTCCACTGGTGCCGTCAGTTGGGGAGCCTGTGCCGGTGCCAGCTGAGGCATCGGTGCTGAAATCATGTGAGTCGGTGGGGCCACTCTGGTCGAGGGTGGTGCCATTGTCATCGGTGCTAACTGTGGCACAAAGAACGCCGAGGACACCGACACCGTTCTGGAGCACGAACCATGGACCTTGCTCTCATGGTACACCCAGGGTGTCCAAAAGGGCATTGAGCAGGTGGTTGCCACTGTTATTGCCATGGTGCCGGGTCTGTTTGGCGACTGCGCTGGGACCGGGATCTTCTGCTGCACAGTCTGCTCAATCGAGCCGAGTCTACCTCCGACTCTGAGGTCTCCGAATAAGAAGACCATGGAGGAGCAACGTGGGTCACCAACAAACAACGACTCGACTCCGGGGAGTGGCGCGCTTCCTGTGTCTGTGCGGGCGGTGCCGGAGATGGAGACCGATGAGCCATCATGGTTGGCTTGCCCCTGGAGTGAAACAGGTGCCATACGGTTGCCGGAGACTTGTCTCTCCTTTGGGGGGAGGCCAGCACCGGGAGGCGCATCAGGTCCATTGCCACCTCGAACGCCTCCAGCGTTGATGGTGGTTGTATGTCCACCAGATGGTCCGGGGACCGGAGAGGGTTCGGACTTGACTGGATCCCGGCCGGGGCAGGAGTCAATGAGACCCTGGGTGGAAGCGAGGTGGACGTGGTCTGTGCCACTTGCGGATGGCATTGGGCCTTTAGGCTTCGGGGGGGTGATCGGCCCCTCACCAGCCTCTTCTTCTTTACCGGCACCGGAGATAGAGAACAGTGCCGAACTGATGCCGACGCCCTATGTCCCGAAGAGTGGTGGTGCCAGTGGGCTTTAGAGTCCTTAGTCTGGCCCGATTCGCGTGCCGTCGGCACCGGAGCACTGTGCACCGAAGAGGACGTGATCGGTGCCGGGTCGTTGGGTCCCGGGTTGGATTGCGGTCTCAGAGCCGCCTCCATGAGCAGGAGTTTCAATCTCTGCTCTCTGTCCCTAAGGGTTCTTGGGCAGAAACCCTTGCAAATGCAGCACTTGTGCTTTTGGTGAGTCTCACCAAGGCACCGCAGGCAGGACGAGTGAGGATCACTCTTGGGCATAAACTTGCCACAGGACTCACAGAGTTTAAACCCTGGAGACCCGGGCATACCCCTGGAGGGGAAACTAACTATGTACAGCTATAGAGAAAAACTATTTACACTAAGAACAAAGACACTGCTAAGGTGCTTGCTGCAAGAGCGAGCAAAGTTCCAGTTAGCCGTCACGGGCGGTAAGAAGGAATTAAGGGCATGGGGGGGTCAGCAGGGCTCGATATTGGGTGCCATGAAGGTGCCACCCCAGGAGGTGCCCAGATGCTGCTAGGGGAAAAATCTTCTGGCTGGCGTGCACGCGGCACGCACACACCTGCTTGGAATGGACATGAACAATCACTCGAAGAAGAAAGGAGAGTTCAGTTTGTCTAAATTTGCATTTGGACCTACTGAGCTGGAGGCCTGCTGTGTTGATGCAGTTTAGTACAGACTGCAGGTTATTATCATACTCCTCAGAAGTATTTCCAAACATGATAATATCATCCAGATAGCACTGAACTCCATGTTGATTCTTCAGAATCAATGACATCATTTTTCAAAAGGAACTTGGGGCAGATGTGAGACCGTATGGAACGCATTTAAAATGGAATAGTCCCTCATGTGTAATAAATGCTGTGAGGTCTCTGCTATCTTCATGCAACATAACCTGGTGGTATGCGCTCTGCAAATCAGGAGCAGAAAACATCTTTGCTCCACGGAGTTCTGCAAATACTTCTATGTGAGGAAGAGTATGGCTGCTAATCACAATAGCTCTATTGGATCCCTTAAGTCCACACAAAGGTGAATGCCTCCACCCTTCTTCTGCGTCATTACTATAGCTGAAACCCATTCCGAGGAGTCGATCTCTTCAATAATGTCCTTTTGAACAAGTTTTCTAAGTTCCTCTGAAACAGCTTCCCTGACTGAAAATGGTAAGTGCCATAACTTCTGTCATATAGGCATCACATTATTCCGCATTTTAACTTTATGCAGAAACCCATAAGCACAGCTGAGTTTCTCCTCAACCTGGTGTTGGGTCCCAGCTGAAACTGGTGTGTGTACTGCAAGAATGCTTTGCTGAGGAAGATCACTTCGTCCATTAACTACCCTGAGATTTAAAGCAGCCAATAAATCTCTGCCAAGGATAGGAGTGCCTTTATGGACAATGTAGAACTCTGCAGTTACACAGCAATCACCAAAAGTAACTATTACTGGCAGGCAGCCATGTACAGGAATATAGTTTTTCAAATAGCACACCAAGTGAAGTTTGGGTTCAGTAAGAGGCACATCTTTAAAGTAATGCAGATAGATGGAATCAGGTAGTATAGATACTGTTGAGCCAGTGTCCAACATTAGCTGAATAGAGTGTGATTTGCCTGAGGGTATGGCGGAAATGTTTACAGTGCACTTTATCTGTTCTGGAATATGTGCAGTAGTGATTTTGTCCATGCTCAGCACAGTAACATCTGGTATTGTAACTTCATGCACCTATTGATTGAACTGGCTACTGCGACATAGTTTAGCAAAATGTCCAATCTTTTTGCAATGATTGCATTGAGCTACTTTTGCCGGACATCCTGTGTAGCTTGCAAGGTGTTGTGGAGATCCACAGTGAAAGCATGCTTTTACTGTATTTTGAATTTGCTGATTCGGTGGTTTTTCATTAGTTTTCCTCTTGCAATTGTGTGTCTGCAGTGGTAGTGAACTTTTCTGTAAAGGAGTCAGAGCCTGGACTGTGCCTCCTGTATCCATGCTCATTATTTTGGCTTCAGCTGTAGCTGACTCAATCTGAGTAGCAATGGTTATTGCTTTTTCTAGTGTAAGTTGTGGTTCTAGAAGTAAGCGTTCTGTTACATGAAGCATGGTTGTTTTCTCAATGAGCTGGTCTCTAATAATCTCATCTGCCATATTCCCAAAGTCACAAATTATAATTAGACTCCTCAGGGAAGCAATATACTGCATTATAGTTTCCCCTGGTTTCTGCTCACACTGGCAAAATCTGTAGCGATTAGCTACTACATTCACTTTGGGCACAAAAAAATTCTTTAATGCAGAGTACAGTCTCAGAGGAAAAGTATAAAATATATGCTGCCCTTCTGCTCCAAGGCAGTGGATTAGAAGAGCACACTTTCTTACTTCAGAAATCTCTGTAGCACTGATTGCAAGCAGATAAGTCTCAAACATATGGATCCAGGTAGCAAAAGCAATTGGAGGCTCACTTGGGCTTTGCAGAAAGGGTGCAGGTGGGTTCAGAGGCAGAAGATCCATCCTCATCACCAAAATGTTGTATCAACCAGGCAAGGTACTAACAAGCTTCAACAGGACTTTATTTTCAAAGTGGAAACCTCTTTACCAAACTGCTGCTGCACCCTCTGTAGCTCTTTCCCAGCCTCTCAACTCCTCCCCCTCCTTCCTGTTTCCTGTCCTTTCAGACTCCCAACAGCCAGTGCTCCCAATTCTAATAATTACAACAAACATCTAAACATGACATCACTCCACACAAGCTAGTAACTATTTGGATAGGTCTAACCAGTGAGGAGCCACATAACTCCTCCCTCAAGCCATGGGATGCTCCATGTGAGTCTATATAAGGAAGCATGTCCCCCTTGCCCTCCCTCATTTCCATAATGGGGATTCCCCACTCTCCTCAGGAAAGTGAAGATTAATAGATCCCACTGTATTCAGGAAGATTAATAGATCAGGAAGATTAATAGATCCCACTGTATTCAGCCTAATTTCACATAATTCCTCGGGGTTATAACCCTGTACACCACCCTACACAATGTTTTTCTATTCTGAGAGACAGTAAAAGGAAATCGTTACAAAAGAGGGGAAAAAACTTCTTGGGATTATGTACAGGAAAACAGAGATTTTAATTGTGAATATTACCTTGGGGAGACAAAGGTCACCAATTTTTTTTTTAACAGAACAACAAAACTAATACAGAATCACTATACTCTCCAGAGGCTGCAGAAATGTATAAGAAAATAAGAGCTGGAAAGAGAAAAGCACAATAAAAGTGGATACCTAATGAAAACACAAACAAAAAGTATCTTTGTAAAAAGCAATATATTAAAACCTGAGGTGCCTATTAATGAAAAATGTTGCATAGGAAAATAAACATTATTGCCTATGTTTACTTTTGAGATTCCTAAAGGAGAAACATATATTTCAATGGGAAACATGCAATCTCATTTGTCACTTTGCACAAGCAACTAACCAGGTTTCCCCACCTAAAATATAAGAGGAATGGGGAAAAGCTAGCAGAGAGATTGAAGAACTAGGGCAGTGCTTGCTGATAAACACATTGATTTAATGTTAGGTTATTAAATTATAGCATTAAGTTACTCAGACAACAAAGATGAAGAACATAGTCATATTAGTTTTAAAATGAGAGAGAAAGAGAGGGGGAACCTCAAAAGGTTTGGAGTCTAGAGACATATAAGCATCCCAAGCTTTGGATGCTGATAGGAATCTTAAACCTGAGTCTGCAAAATTGGGCTGGAAAGCTCATGAAAGCAGACTCTTACAAGATTTCTGGCCCTTTCAGCTCTGATCCCTGCCTCCAAGAACAATATAATGATTGATGGGAAAGGAAGTGGGGAGAATAATGCCTGGTGGCTAAGGGCAATATATCTCAACATCCATTATATGTTTTCAAACCAAGGAGAAATAATTTTCTACTAAAAATTGAAACTTCCAGCCAATATAATTTAATTTTGTTGGGTGTTTGGGAATTTAGAGTAATTGTGAAAGTAATTATGTAAAAATACATTAATTTTTATATGCTTATAACAAAGTAAGAAGAATCTCCATTAAAAAAAATCACTACAAATGCAAAAGAGAAGACTGGAATACCAAAAGCCAAGGAAGTAAAAGTAAATAAAATAGAAAATGAGATTTTAGAAGTACCAAACAATATAGAACCATAGAAACGTAGGGCTGGAAGGGACCTCGAGAAGTCATGAAGTCCTGTCCCCTGTGCTCAGGCAAGACCAAGTAAACCTAGACCATCCCTTACAAGTGTTTGTTCAACCTGTTCTTAAAAACCTCCAATGACTGGGATTCTGCAACCTCCCTTAGAAGCCTATTCCAAAACGAAACCCTCATAGTTAGAAAGTTTTCCCTAATATCTAATCTAAATCTCCCTTGCTGAAGATTAAGCACGTTATTTCTTGTCCTACTTTCACTGAACATGGAGGACAATCAATCATAGTCCTATTTATAACAGCCCTTAACATATTTGAAGACTGTTACCAGGTTCTCCCCCGAGTCTTCCTTTCTCAAGACTAAACATTCCGGTTTTTTAACCTTTCCTCATAGGTCAGGTTTTCTAAACATTTTATCATTTTTGTTGCTCTCCTCTGGACCCTCTCCAATTAGTCCACATCTTTCCTAAAGTGTGGTGCCCAGAACTGGACACAGTAGTCCAGCTAAGGTCTAAAGATTGCCACATACAGTGGGAAAAATTCCTCCCATTTAACCATAAAATGAAGGGGGTGTGGGAAAACATCAAACTCAAATTAAATTTATAAATCATTTCATTTAATAAGGGAGATTAGTCCTTCACTCTTTATTCCTCAGCCTTTCCATCTGCTTTAAATTAGACTTTGTTTCCTGCACTGACCTTAAGCACATTTTTACACATGATGAAGCTTAGACAATCTCAAAACATTTTTGTGGGATTACAACACAGCTGGGATTCACAGTTTGTTTTAGTCAAATAATGAAAGAGACAAAATTGAAATAGTTTGCATTATCTAAAATGTTATGGTTCACCACAAAGCTGCTTTCACTGCAAATACTGGATCTGGTGTATAAGGAGTGGAATAAAACCAATTTTTGCTGAACTCCCTCACATGTGCATATTACCAAGGGGTGTTATTTCTAGGTTCAGAGGAATGTGGGGCCAGGAAATGTGGGGAGATGTGTACTGTTTATGCTGTACTTGTTTTGTGGATAAACAGGTGTCTTCATTCTCCAGGGCTGTCAATCTACCCGTCTTTCACCAGCAGTAAACTTATGTCAAACACCTAATTCTGAAGGCTAACATTACAGAATTTTCACAGTAAGTTTATGGCGATCTTCCTGACAGGATATACAGAAGGCATGGTGATGGGTTTTGCCCTGTTTCATTACTGCTCAATCCTAGTTTCAGAGACTACTACAAAAAATGTTTTAGAACGTGATTGGTACTTACACTGCTGACAATATCTAGAAAGGTTGTGAGATGCAACTACTGCTACTTATTTGATTTGTTTCCATTAAAATATAGTCTATATCTACAAATCACGTACACTGCTAGTCTATGGAAAAAAATACTCAATTTGAGTCACCCCGTTTTTGCCCTTCATTTATAGACTCATAGACTTCAAGGCCAGAAGGGACCATTGTGATTATAGTCTGATCTTCTGCACATTACAAGCCACAGAACCTCACCCATCCACTCCTATAATAGACCCATAACCTGTGGCTGAGTTACTGAAATCCTCAAATCATGATTTAAAGACTTCAAATGACTGAGAATCCACCTTTTACTCTAAATTAAGTGTCCCAAGCTGCAGAGGAAGATGAACCCCCCCCCCCCAGGGTCTATGCCAATCTGACCTAGGGGAAAATTTCTTCCCGACTCCAAATATGATGATCAGCTAGACTCTGAGCATGTTTGTGAGACCCATCAGAGAGACACTGGGGAAAGAACTGCCTCTAGTAAGGTAGAGTCTTCTGCATATAGTGTCCCTTTTCTGACTTTAGCAAAGCTTTTGACACGGTTTCCCACAGTATTCTTGCCAGCAAGTTAAAGAAGTATCGGCTGGATAAATGGAGTATAAGGTGGACAGAAAGCTGGCTAGATCATCGGGCTTAATGGGTAGTGATGAATAGCTCCATGTCTAGTTGGCAGCCGGTATCATGCGGAGTGCGCCAAGGGTCGCTCCTGCGGCCAGTTTTGTTCAATATCTTCATTAATGATCTGGAGGATGGCGTGGATTGTACCCTCAGCAAGTTTGCAGATGATGATAAACTGGGAGGAGTGGTAGATACACTGGAGGGAAGGGATAGGTTACAGAGGGACCCAGACAAATTAGAGGATTGGGCCAAAAGAAATCTGATGAGGTTCAACAAGGACAAGTGCAGAGTCCTGCACTTAGGACAGAAGAATCCCATGCACTGCTACAGACTAGAGACTGAGTGGCTAGGCAGCAGTTCTGCAGAAAAGGACCTAGGGGTTACAGTGGACAAGAAGCCTTGATATGAGTCAACAGTGTGCCCTTGCTGCCAAGAAGGCTAATGGCATTTTGGGCTGTTTAAGTAGGAGCATTGCCAGCAGATAGAGGGATCTGGAGTACTGTGTCCAGTTTTGGGCCCCACACTACAAGAAGGATGTGGAAAAATTGGAAAACATCCAGCGGAAGGCAACAAAAATGATTAGGGGGCTGGAACACATGAGTTATGAGGAGAGGCTGAGGGAACTGGGATTATTTAGTCTGCAGAAGAGAAGAATAAGGGGGGATTTGATAGCTGCTTTCAACTACCTGAAAGGGGGGGTCCAAAGAGGGTGGATTTAGACTGTTCTCAGTGGTAGCAGATGACAGAACGAGGCGTAATGGTGTCAAGTTGCAGTGGGGGAGGTTTAGGTTGGATATTAGGAAAAACTTTTTTATTAGGAGAGTGGTGAAGCACTGGAATGCGTTACCTAGGGAGGTGGTGGAATCTCCTTCCTTAGAGATTTTTAAGGTCACGCTTGACAAAGCCCTGGCTGGGATGATTTAAGTTGGGGATTGGTCCTGCTTTGAGCAGGGGGTTGGACTAGATAACCTCCTGAGTTCCCTTCCTACCCTGATATTCTATGATTCTCGCTGTTGGAGATATTTGTTAATTGCAGTCACAGATAGCTTACAATGGCATATGGCCCATCTCATCATACCAGCCCCTCCACATACTTATCAAGCTCAGTCTTGAAACCAGTTGGGTTTTTTGCCCTCACTGCTCCCCTTGAAAGCCTGTTCCAACCCTTCACTCCTCTGATGGTGTATCGATGCTGGTTCCGGTGGGACCCAACTGAGAGTGCCAATTCAGGACAAATTGCTTAAAGCAGGGCAGTTACAGCCCAAGGCTGGGGTTTCTAAGCATACTAAGTCCATGGCACAAGTCCATGGGGCCGGATGCGCTGCATCCGAGAGTGCTAAAGGAGTTGGCGGATGTGATTGCAGAGCCATTGGCCATTAACTTTGAAAACTCATGGCGATCGCAGGAAGTCCCGAACTACTGGAAAAAGGCTTATGTAGTGCCCATCTTTAAAAAAGGGAAGAAGGAGGATCCTGGGAA
This sequence comes from Lepidochelys kempii, assembly GCF_965140285.1. Lineage (NCBI taxonomy): Eukaryota > Metazoa > Chordata > Testudines > Cheloniidae > Lepidochelys > Lepidochelys kempii. The sequence goes on along the minus strand of NC_136385.1, from coordinate 96,222,132 downwards.
CTACAGGCCTGTCAGCCTCACCTCAGTCCCTGGAAAAATCATGGAGCAGGTCCTCAAGGAATCAATTCTGAAGCACTTAGAGGAGAGGAAAGTGATCAGGAACAGTCAGCATGGATTCACCAAGGGCAAGTCATGCCTGACTAATCTAATTGCCTTCTATGACGAGATAACTGGCTCTGTGGATGAGGGAAAAGCAGTGGACGTGTCGCTCCTTGACTTTAGCAAAGCTTTTGACACGGTCTCCCACAGTATTCTTGCCAGTAAGTTAAAGAAGTATGGGCTGGACGAATGGACTATAAGGTGGATAGAAAGTTGGCTAGATTGTCGGGCTCAACGGGTAGTGATCAATGGCTCCATGTCTAGTTGGCAGCTGGTATCAAGTGGAGTGCCCCAAGGGTCGGTCCTCGGGCCTGTTTTGTTCAATATCTTCATAAATGATCTGGAGGATGGCGTGGATGGCACCCTCAGCAAGTTTGCAGATGACACTAAACTGGGAGGAGAGGTAGATATGCTGGAGGGTAGGGATAGGATACAGAGGGACCTAGACATATTAGAGGATTGGGCCAAAAGAAATCTGATGAGGTTCAACAAGGACAAGTGCAGAGTCCTGCACTTAGAACGGAAGAACCCCATGCACCGCGACAGACTAGGGACCGAATGGCTAGGCAGCAGTTCTGCAGAAAAGGACCTAGGGGTTACAGTGGACGAGAACCTAGATATGAGTCAACAGTGTGCCCTTGTTGCCAAGGAGGCCAATGGCATTTTGGGATGTATACGTAGGGGCATTGCCAGCAGATCGAGGGACGTGATCGTTCCCCTCTATTCGACATTGGCGAGGCCTCATCTGGAGTACTGTGTCCAGTTTTGGGCCCCACACTACAAGAAGGATGTGGAAAAATTGGAAAACATCCAGCGGAGGGCAACAAAAATTATTAGGAGACTGGAACACATGAGTTATGAGGAGAGGCTGAGGGAACTGGGATTGTTTAGTCTGCAGAAGAGAAGAATGAGGGGGGATTTGATAGCTGCTTTCAGCTACCTGAAAGGGGGTTCCAAAGAGCATGGATCTAGACTGTTCTCAGTGGTAGCTGATGACAGAACAAGGAGTAATGGTCTCAAGTTGCAGTGGGGGAGGTTTAGGTTGGATATTAGGAAAAACTTTTTCACTAGGAGGGTGGTGAAACACTGGAATGCGTTACCTAGGGAGGTGGTGGAATCTCCTTCCTTAGAGATTTTTAAGGTCACGCTTGACAAAGTCCTGGCTGGGATGATTTAGTTGGGGATTGGTCCTTCTTTGAGCAGGGGGTTGGACTAGATGACCTCCTGAGGTCCCTTCCAACCCTGATATTCTATGATTCTATGATACTAAGGCAAACCAAACCAGCCAGACACAGAATACTTTGGTTTTACCCCACTGGCTAACCACAAGTCACACAAGCAATTCCCTTAGACACTCCAGTTTCCCAGTGTCACTACTAGTGCCACTTGTTATGGGGACAGATGGTTATGAAAACCAATACCCCAGTAAAAGAAAAAAAGCTTCTCTCGATCCCAAAGGACCAAGCCCCAGACCCAGGTAAATATATAATTCAGATCTTACCCACAAATCACGCTGTTGCCAATCCTTTAGAATCTAAAATCTAAAGGTTTATTCATAAAAGGAAAAAGATATAGATGAGAGCTAGAATTGGTTAAATGGAATCTATTACATACAGTAATAGCAAAGTTCTTGGTTCAGGCTTGCAGCAGTGATGGAATAAACTGCAGGTTCAAATCAAGACTCTGGAGAACATCCACAGCTGGGATGGGTCTTTCAGTCCTTTGTTTAGAGCTTCTGTTTGTAGCAAAGTCCCTCCAGAGGTATGAAGCAGGACTGAAGACCAGATGGAGGAGCTGCAGCAGCTTTTTTTTATTCTCTTGACATGTGGTCTTTCTTTCTTTGTTCCAAAGACAAGCTGTCCATCACATGGCTTGGAAAAACCTCAGAGTTCTGTCCATAGGCATGTCCCCGCATACCTTGCTGAGTCACAAGATGTGCCTGCCTTCTCTCAGTGGGTCAATTGTATAGCTGATGGTCCTTAGTGGACCATCAAGCAGGCTAGGCAGAGCTGACACCAACTTGTCTGGGGTGTCACCCAGAAGCATAGCACGAGTTTGAAATACAGACAGTATAGAGCCAATACTTATATCTTTAAATACAAAAATGATACATGCATCTCCCCTTTCTCTGTATGGGGTGGTGGTGGAGGGGAGAGGGAATATAGGATTTGGAAGGTGGGGAAGCAGCCTCATAGGCTATGAGCTGCAGACAGCTGCTTCCTTGCCTTTGACATCCTATATACAGTACACATGCACACGCATTCAGATGCTCCTCCTGAGAGGCACTGTGAGATAGCTTGCTGCTGCAGATGCGGTCCAGATACAGATAAACGAGGGAGTGCAGATCGGATACAAGTTGATTCTTGCAGATGCGGATCATATGAAGATCCACTTTTTTATATCCGTGCAGGGCTCTACCAATTGTGTAAGGGTTACAGAAGGCCCTGAAGTTGTTACCCACAAATTAAACTTGACTGAACATCCTGCATTCCCAAAGTAGTTCATATGTGCGTGCAATGCCAGCAAATCGAAGGACCACATCACAGAAAAATGCTGTCAACTTTTAAAACAAGAAACTGGATTAGGAATAAACAGCAGATGGTACATTTATGATCACTTATCATGGCTCCTCTGTCTTCTTTCCTGGAGAAGCAATTCCGCCTTGTGCAATGTCTATTTAGCACCACCTCCATCTTTTGGTGGAAATGTTATTATGACCTGTCTATTGCACACATGCACAGTTTCTAAAGGAAGATGGAAAGCTGGCTGATTTGATTGAAAGACTCAAAACACATGCCAGTGTCCTGTGGATTAGTGACGGGTGGGTCAGCACAATAGACTACGGAACATGATGACAACTTCCAGTCACTTTGAGAACAAATCTAACCTGAAAACACAGGAGGAAAAGAAATGTCTTTTTATATGCCCTGAATTCTACTTTTCCACTATTGGTAACCACAACTCTACATTAATGTGATATCTATAAAATGCTATCTATCTGCAGCCTCAGTGATTTGATTGTTTATATAGGTATGTATTTTGACATAGTTAGGTCAACATATTAGACCAATATCTTTTTAGATGTCTATTAAATACACACAAAATATTCTGCCTAATATTCCCTTCCCCATCAATGAAACCATTTTGTAAATAATCTTCTGTCCTGTAAAGGTATTTGGGAAACCTTGTGCATTTAAAGGGATAGATCTCTAGCTGCACAGACACTGCCATTGCAAACTGCAGCAGAGAGAATAGACTTTAAGAATATCAGCTAAGAAAAACCGTCTTCTACCATTTGAGGTGAAGGAAGATCTCTTTTGGCTCTCAGTTAAAATATAGGTTTTATGTTCCATAAGCAGTCAGCAAAAAGAGGGAAACAACATAAGCAGACTGATAGAGAGACTCCCTACTTAATAGATTGCAGTACTGAGGCAAAAATCAAATTCTGGTGTAAGAAAAAGACTAATATTAAAGAATAAATACCCAAAAGTGTTAAACTACAACTGGAAGGTTTTATTTTTTAAACTGATGTGCTTTCTGGCTTTTTGTCTTGATTCTCCTGTTCCATATTCCACCTCCCTTTCTGAACTCGTGGTCACTATCAAGGAACCTTCTGATACAGGACTGAGGCCTCACATGTCAATACCATTTTATGGTTAATCAGATAGGGGTATGTTACCGCAAAGCTGTTACCCTGCCTGTTTTTCTGGCATCAGTCACATCCTGAGAGAAAGATCATGCCTCCTACAACCTGAATTACCTAGTCTAGCTAGGGAGGATTCTTATTGATCCTTAAGTAACCCAGTAGTCGAACATCATTTTGATGCAATGACACCGAATATGACACACAAAATAGAGAGTGAATCTGGCAACCTCATTTGGCGTGATCTGTGTGGCTGGCATCACTGCCATGATCACCAACAGACTAAACACTGCAATTCAGCTGCTATGCCGGAAGGAAGGAATTTCAGGATCTTCTGCAAGTAAATTAGAGGCTAGAGAAGTACCTGTTTGTTTTTAAACTCAGCACCCTCTCTCATTCTTCCAACATTTCTCAGCACCACCATTGTCCCCAGGATATCATCCATCCTCTACATTAAGGACTGGACAGACTCCCTTCTAAGTCTATCAAACCCTCTCCTTAAACCTAAACTGTAGAAAAACAAAGCACTGGGGTTGTGTCCATTCATTTGTATAGAAAAAATCTGTCATGCATTCTTCAAACTTTTTTCCTGTTTTTTACTTTAGAAACAGAAGAATATCAAACCTTGTCTTCCTTGCTTTTAATGGTAGCCTATTTGGAGGACCAGAAAACTGGACGGGGAGCCAAATTAAATAGGGAGTAACAAAAACAGCAGCAGCAACAACATAATTTCAAGTGTTGACTAAAAATCCCTTCCCATCTCAGTTTCCATTTCCTTATTACTTATACTATTACAATCCTACTAGTTCTCCAGTTATACAGTGTCTTTCAGGAGAAAGAAGGTAATGAGGAGTTGTATTTCTAATGTAAAACACTAACTTCTAAAACGTCTTTCAGCCCTTCTTTAATCATCACAGAGTATCAAAAATAAATATATTTCTAAAAGGCACAAACCCAACTATTTCCTTTTTACAGGTGACTTTTAATCAGCTAAAGCAGAGGTGGGCAAACTACGGCCCGCGGGCTACATCTGGCCAACGGGACCATCCTGCCCGCCCCCTGAGCTCCTGGCCCTGAAGGCTTTCCCCAGCCCCTCCCCCGCTGTACTCCCTCCCCTGCAGCCACGCCATCATGCGGGCAGCACTCTGGGCAGCGGGGCTGCGCACTCATGCAGGGCAGCACGACAGCGTGTCTGGCTGCGGCCAGGCGGCACGGCTGCCAGACATGCTGCTCTGAGTGGCATGGTAAGGACGCCAGGGCCGGAGGGTTGGATAAGGGGTAGGGGCCCCAGGGCAGCAGTCAGGGGACAGGGAGCAGGGGGCAGTTGGATGGGGCAGAAGTTCGGGGGGGGGTCCTGAATACAGGGAATGGGGGGGGTTGGATACACATGGGAGTCTGGGGGGCCTGTCAGGGGGTGGGGGTGGATGGGGGTAGGGTCCCAGGAGGAGGCAGTCAGGGGACAAGGAGCAGGGAGAGTTGGATGGGTCAGGAGTTCTGAGGGGGGCTATCAGGGGGTGGAAAGTGGGAGGGGGCAGGCTGTTTGGGGATGCACAGCCTTCCCTACCCGGCCCTCCATACAGTTTTGGAACCCCGATGTGGCCCTCAGGCCAAAAAGTTTGCCCACCCCTGAACTAAAGGAATAATTAAGCTATGTACATCTGCCACTGTCTAAACCCCAAGAAACAAAAGACTAAGAAAGACTGAGAATCAAACCCAAACCCAAGTCTCTTGCAACACAGAGCATTAACCCTAGGTAATATAGTCAGTTCCAGAATAACAGCTGTTATCACCAATGTTATTGTGTAAGCATATCACCCCCACTCTTGTTTTCTGTTGATAGTCCTGAGGATAGTGCAGTGCTATTGAACACCACTTTTAAAATGTTCTCCACCCTTTTGTCCTACTCACAGCAGGGTTGGTCCACTGTGCACTCCCCAAAATGCATCTTCTTCAATAACTTTCAGGTATTTGTTCTTGTGCAGGTAGCTGCAGAGAGAAAATGCACAATTATCTGGTGATAAAATTATATATCTCCCATGAGCTACCATATGTAAAGAGGAATATGAACACCCCAGTGAAAAAGAATAAGACTAGAAGCTATAGGAACCCTGAGTTACCACATGAGCCTTTTTTTTTTTCATGCTTTAAATAAATTTGACAAACAGCCAGCAGCTTAGTAGCTGTCAGTCCAATTTCTAATGGTACAAGTGTCCACATCACAAAAACTACCTCCTCAAGTGGCAACCTCAGTAGAGGCAACCAAGACTGAATAAGTTATGGATGCTGAACATCTTACCTAAACCTTAAGGATGGTCTCTCCAGAGCAGGGTTGAGGCACATTGGCTAAGTAACATGGAGGAAACTTGCCTTGCCACTGCACATATCATACCCATTCTGTGCAGACCAATTCTGTACAGGATTTTAGTCTTTGGTATGGTCAGTTGACACCTTTCTCTGGCATTTAAAAACTAGAAAAAGAACCTCTGCCACTGCTCATTGAACTTTACCTGTAACTTACGAGTTCATTTTCTGCTCCCATATTATTTATACTCTACCATGCAGTATTTGAGGCAGAGCTACAGTCACACCTTCATCTAGAGATAGTTACACATTGTGGAACTGATTGTATATATTGGTATTCTTTCACCAACTTATAAAAGGAGTCTCTCTTTAAAAATAAAAATTAAATATACATATTTTCATTTATTGTTATTCTGTCTTTATTCACAAATATTTTTAAGGTTACCTGGTCTTAATTCAAAATGATACCTATTCCACTTCTCTTCAGTTATGATAAGGAACGTGAGGAGGAAGGGGGAGGGGGGGAAAGAGGACTGGGCTTTGAGAAACAACCACTTCTTTTTAGCTGTGAATGCGGATGGAAGGCAACCAGGCCACAGGGAGCCACCACCATCTGGGGAGAGGAGGCGACATAATGCTTCCTCCCACCTAGTTTTACTAGGAGCAGAAAAGACATAAGTGTGAGGGATGGAAGGAGTTTTAAGTCCAGTAAAAAGCATTACAGTTCACCTGTTGAACCACATTTTTAAAAGTGGCCTCTGCATCTGCATGTCCACCTTATCTAATCAACATTTTAAGTACTATCAGTTATTTTGCTTTGCATAAAATGAGCCCAATTAACAAGTCTTAGGAAGAATGAATAAACTCAGTCTTACCATTCTGAACATTTTAATCTTTTTTCCTCAAAAAGCCAAGAAACATCCCCGTAAATAAAGTAAATCCTCCACCCCAAACACATATGCACACCATAAACACCAAACACTCCCCCTAAGAAAATCTGGGGGGGTGGGTGGGAGGAGGAGGGTTAAAGCTTTCGTATCCCCAACCTCAGATCTGAGGAGGCAAATGACATTTGTGGACACATCAGAGACCTGTAGGAAAACACTGCCCACGCTGGATTTGAGTGTGAGAATACATGTTTCAGGTGCCTAAGGTTTGCATAACCAAAACAGGGCCTCCTATGTACATGTAACAATTTAGAGATCAGACTGAAGCTCCTTGGAAAGAAGGAGAGAGAAAGAATGAACCTGAAAGAAAAAACAACCAAACTAAATCTCTACCATGATGTCATCAACAAAATCAATGTTCTAAAATTCTAGAGAAACAATTTCCCTCCATCATTCAGACACTTTCCTAAAGCCTGTAGCAATACAGCATTCTCTCATCCCTACACATGAGCCATGTAAACAAAGACAAGACCACCTTTCACTCCACATCACTCTGGCACTTGAAACACCAGAGAAAATACAGGTTTCAGAGTGACAGCCTTGTTAGTCTGTATTCGCAAAAAGAAAAGGAGTACTTGTGGCACCTTAGAGACTAACCAATTTATTTGAGCATAAGCTTTCATGAGCTACAGCTCACTTCATCGGATACAGATACAGATTGCAGTGCATATGCATTGCAGAGACAGGGTAGCACATTGTATAATTAAATAAATACCACAAAATGCTTATTGAACACTCAAGAAGTTACCATAATACAGCAATGGACTAATTAAAGCTACTCAACATTACAAAGAAAGTGACCAATCTACCCAGCCTGAGGCTACATCCTGGGTATCAATTGCATTCCACTGGCAAGTAGTAATGTAATCTGGAATTCAGTTTGATTAGGTCCAGTGTCCTTCAGGTTCCCAAAACTCTTTAGAGAACAACAGCTAGCTGTTTTATAGCACTTTTAATCTGAAGATCTCAGAGCACTTTGCAAAAGAGGTAACTTAGTAAGTATCCTTATCTCCTGAGGAAACTCAGGCAGAGAGATGAAATGACTTCCCTGCCGTCAGTGGCAGAGCTGTGAACACAACCCAAATCTCCCGAGCTCGACTGCTCTAATCATTAGACTACACTGGCTAGAACAGGCCAGCGTTTGGTGAAGAACTAAAGGTCCACAGGGGAGCACAGATCAAGTCTTTAGACTCGAGTCCTGAAAATGCAATTGAATCGGTTTAGCTGTAAAGTGTGCAAATTCATCTGCAATCCATAATGTTTGTGTCTTGAAAACTACAAAGAACCAAATCCTGTCCCCATTGACGTTATTGGCAAACTTGACCTCACTAGGCACAGGCCCATACTTCTCACTGTAGTCAAGTCAGAAGATGCAAATATTTCACTTGACCTATAAAACACAAGTGCACAGTGAGCACTGGAATATATTTCCTGCATATTATTTGTTAGGCATAACACATACCTAATTCCCTGCATGCCACCAAGAAAATCTCTCATAGCCTATCCTCTCATCTGCTGTCATGTGAAACAAACCCTAGTTCTGCTTTAACACTATATCAGGGATTAGTATCTCCCTTTATCTGATGCTTTATGGAGAAATATGAGAGCCATTCTTATAGCTTGTCAATGTAGACCCAGTGGCTTTAGTATCTTGAGCTACTGTTTCACTATTTGCTATTTCCCCCTTTCATTTCCTGTCTGCAAATCTAACACTGAGTATCTCTAAAAATCAAAAACAGAACAAGAGCTAAGGATTAACCAGAGCCTTCAACAGCTTCACTGTAGCTGTGACTGAAGCAAGAGAAAACCTCTTTGCCCTAAGCACTAGAAATCATTGTACATCTAAATAATTGCTTGTTCAATTTTGCAATATTTTTCTCTGACATTTAAGACACCCCTGGGAGTAATAAAGTTGAAAGACAACAGTTCAGATCTGCCAATAAAACTAGACAGACTCTCAAACCTACAGAGCCATCCAGAGACCAATGGCATGTTTATAATAATCCCTTAATGAGGAGGGGCTTCACTGTTGCCTGCCAGTTTGAGTGCACAAGAGTCAGGCCCATCAGAATGCAGGATTTCCTGATACTAATTTATTTCAATTGTTTAAGCCCTTTTTATTTTGTTTAATAGGTACCCATTTTAAATGGAAAAGGAATAGACTCTCCTTGTTAATTTCTGGTTTGACTGAAGGTGTTTATGTATGGCTGGCTTAGCCTCTTCCAACAGCTTTCTTGTCCTTCTTTACATTTCTTGTCAAAGTGTACACTAACTTTTTTCTCTCAAATTCATCATGACCCAAGACCAAATTAAAAATGTCAATGCCCTTGTTCAACTATTATCTTTTTTAAAATAGCTTTAAGTGAATGTTAATATCCAGATGACGTGAGGGACTGTGTCAAGGAAGCTTCTTCTCAAGCCCTCCATTCTTCCACTAATATCTGTCAATGTTGATAGCATAATCACCCTCCGAAGTCATGCCTCCCTATTATCTGGGTGTCATCCTTGACTCCACCCTCTCTACCTGTATACATTCAGGCTATGTCCAAATTATGCTTCTTCCTTCCTACCATTTCCAAGATCCAATCTTTTCTCTCTGTCCACACTGATTAAAAACTTTTGTCCAGATGCTTATGATTGCCCATCTTGATTACTGCAACCTATTCGTCTCTGGCCTTCCTGACCCCGATCTCCGGTCAATTTTGAATTACTCTTCTGACCTGCTGGTCTGAACATGTCATCCTAGAGCTGGCTAAAAAAACTGAAAAACAATTCTAAAGTTGTTTCTGTCTCAAAGGGTATGACTTTCTCCCCCATTTTTTAAAAAAAATTGTGAAATATTTTTTTCAAAATTTTGGTGTCTTGCTTCCTCCCAGTTTTTCCTCTCTGATACTGATTGCAATATCAGGAGTGATATCCAGGTTTTTTTCTCCCTTGCTTTTTATTTTTTTCCTTTTGGTACTTTGTAACTTTTCAAAACTTCAACTTTTGAAGAGCTATGGTTGGCAGAGTTAGAATCTCATTTTTCCTTTTGCCACTTCACAATTTTTCAGGAAATACTGAAAAGTGATAGAGTGGTAAAAGTAAAAATGCAAAAAGAAAAAGAAAAAAGAAAAAAGTGAAAATTCATTATATAGTATGCAGTGGCAAAACCGCAAACCCTGAAAATTCAAATTTTTAAAATTTGAAATGTAGATGAAAAACTGTAAAATGTAGAAAAACCAGAAGCATTTTACCAAAATGTTTTATTCTTAACAAGGCTATAATTCTGCTGGGGAAAAAAGTTTCAAAAACAAAATTTCAAGCAGTTCTATGCCACTTCTGAGTCCCTCCAATGGCTTCCCTTTTCCCACTGCATCTTATGCAAACCTCTAGCCCCTACTTTTATGGCTCTCCACATTTTCCCCAGCACCATCTTCTCTATAATGATGCCAGTCTCCATTGCCTGTTTATCCACTTCTCCCACAAGCACCTTCACATTTCTTCCATATTGCCCCAATGCATGCTATGCCCTCCCCAAATTAATCTGTAAAGCCATTACCTGCCCTCCTTTAAATATCTCAATATTCTCTTCTACCATGATGCCTGTAGTAAATAAGCAACTGATAATGGCTAGGTAAGTGATCAGTTAGGATTACTGATATCATTAATATCTTGTTTATACCCTAAAAAAAATTCATTAAAGAATAAAAAAAAGTTACTTACCTGTAGTTTTTTTTGAGATGTGTTGTGCATATATAAAAATTCCACTCACGGTGTGCAGGCACCCCGTGCACTCAATATCAGAGTTTTTTGGACAGCAGTGTCCATTGGGACTGTGCACATGCCCTGAATGTCCTTGTAACCTGCACTGAGGGCATATAAGGCAGAGAGCCCAACTGCCAGCCACTGAGTTCCTTCTCCACCACAGAATCCCAATGTCACAGGACTCCATAGCAAAGGGGAAGGAGTGTGTGTCACGGAATATATAATATGGATAGTACATCTCAAAGAACTCCAGTTACTGATTTTCTTTCTTTGAGTGCTTGCCCATATTTATATATTCCACTCATAGTGACTCACAAGCAGTGATTCCATGTAAGCTGATGTGAGCTCAGAATCTAAATGAATAAAGACCACAGCACAACTTTGCCAAAAGATACTTCCAAATTTGATGTTTCTACAATGGAGTAGTGTCTTGTGAAAGTATGACTTGATCCACAGGTGTCTGCCTTATAGATGCCCATAATAGAGATATTTTGTAAAGATACTGCTGAGGCTGTCTGAGCTCTAAAGGAATGAGCACTCATTGGTGTTAGGAGTGTTAGTGATGATAATGTAGTATTCAGGCCTGTATATTTGCCTGAGAAAGAATTTTGGGTCTTGTGTGTCCATTTGACTTTTGATATTTTTATATTCTTATTAACATGTGTGAACAAAGACACTGTGTGTTACATCTTCCCACAAGCAGATGGGATGAAAAGAGATGAGAGATAGAGCTACAGTGTTGCTTGGCAGAGTGGGAGTTTAATATATGAGCATACACTTGAAGGATAGTCCTGCCTCAACTCCTCTCCTTAGATAAGGTCAAGCAACCAGTTGGGAGGGGCGAGGAGGATGGCGGTCAGGAGAGAGAAGGTATAAGAAACACTTAAAGCTAAAGAAATGCCTATCCCTAAGCAAAGCACAACCTCACTCCTTACCCCTCCCATGGGACGCAAAACTATGGTTGTGTTTGCTTGATTAACCCCAATAAACATCACATTGCCTACACTTTGGACTTCTGGTCTTCTGTTTTCTGTCTGCATGACAAGAACCAGAAGAGGGTGAAGGCAAAGCCCTTAACAATTGGCAGCTGTCAAAAACTAGAGATCCTGGTACTGGATAAGTATAGAAAATTCTGTCCCTGCAAAGGAGCATGGTATTTAAAAACCAAAACCTTAACGTAGCAGGAGTTTGCCTCAAAATCTTTGCAGGTCCACAATAGCATCATTAATAGGGAGAGCTATTTTCCTAGATGTAGCTGAATGAAGTATGTCAATCAGTTTATGAGAGCATTCCTGAACCTCCTCAACAGGGGTTTGAAGACACTCAACCTCTCTCTTAAGTAAGTTTTGAAAATTTTTAAAATCAACCAGTTGCAATGGGGCAGCAGGAATTACAACTTGTCAGACAACAAGAATGATACAGGTGTAGGTCCCATCAAATCACCAGCTTGAGGTGGAACTTCTTCAGACATCTCCTCGGTTTGAGGAGGACCTTGAAAAGGCAATGTCAAGGAGCAGGCTGAGAAGCAGAAGCAGAAGGAGGATTTTTTTTCCCTGAGAGGTGGCACAGAGGTATGATGTTCTGGCCTATATGAACCCCATAGATTTCAGAAGGGCCATGCAGGCATATTGCAAAGGGAAGGCCCAACAGCAAAGGGAAGGCCCAATAGCAAAGAGGAAATCATGGGGCAAGACAGTGATAGTCACTGTAGAATCTCACATGAGAAGAGTCTCTTGAACATCTACAAGATTTGTAAGAGGCAAAAGGAGATGCCATTGAGGAATATGTAGATGACTCCTGCATCCTGTCTTGTGATCCTAAGGAAGATATAATGAAGCACTCTGCATCCAATGGTGGGGTGGAAGAAGCTGGACTAGTCATCTGTACCAGTAGACCCTGTGCAGTTGGACTTTGAAACACACTCAGTGCCGCAGATAAAGGTACCAGTATTGAAGAGGTGTTATTGAGAGAAGTAGAGAGAAGTCTCCTCCAACACCTGCAAGCCTCCCTGTACCACATACTTTGTCAGTACTAAATGGTGCAGTGGGTCAACAGGGGAGCGAGCATAGGAAAGAGTGGAGTCAACTGTGCTGATGTACTGAGCGGAGCATAGCAGTCATTGCTGGGACTGAAGGAATTATAACAGAGATCATTTGTGCCAAGGAAGCAATATTAGACAATATGGCAGGAGCCAGCACCAAAGAGGCATCCAATTTTATATACCACTGTGGTACTGAAACATCAACAGTGTGATGTTTTTGAGTTCCACAGCAGCCATACTAGACTGTCAAGTCTCTTTACACTAAGAACAGTGAAGGGAACCAGACCACCTGTTAAAGGAGACTTTCACTGGTGATCTGCCTCTAACTCTTCCAGAGCAGTGCTCCTTCTTTTTGTCAATTCTTTCTGAGACAGAAATTGCAGCCGTACATGACAGCTCTGGAGCTGGCAGACACTGAGTTAACAGGTGTACTACTGGAAACAGGAAGATCTTCCCCAGTGGGCTCAGAGATACCAGAGTTTGAGGCTGGAATCATGGATCAATCAAGCAAAGACATTTTCAGATGAGGTTCTTTGATGTTTAATGTTCTCTCTGAGAAAGACTTGCAGACTGTTCATTGACTGGGGATGTGGGACCTCCCTTGGCACTCAAAAAAAAGGCATCATGTATGGTCCTCATTTATGGGTAATGCACTCTCACAATAGAGGCAATACCTAAATCTGGAGGATTTAGGGTTTGACATATCTAAGCTGCAGTAACAGGAGAATTATGATGTATACCCAGTAAAAAGTTGAAAAAAGAAAAGAAAATCTATCAGAAGTATTTGCCAACAAGCAAAAAACCTAATACTAATCATTAACAATAAGTATGAAAGTAGGGATATATACACAAGGTTAGAAAAATCTAAGCTCATGAGAATGACAACAAGTAGTTTTGTCTTGCAGCCATGGGTGGTGAGCAGAAATGGAGTAACATTTGGGCTGCTCTACCCTGTATCTCTTTGGTGCAGGGCATGAAAACATTCAGGGCACATGCATGGCCACACTGGACACCACTGGACAAAAGACTCAGATTCTCAATCACACAGGGCACATGCAGACCATGAGTGGAATATATATGGACAAGCACTCAAAGAACTGCTAATTGTGCACATAACTACTCTCCATAATAGAGTTATGTGAATAACTGATTTTTTCCATTAGCAGGCAGTTCCAAAAAATAACAATAATAAAATAAATTCTTTTTATGTTGACCTAAAACAGAATATTTTTTGGAATTTTCAGCAAGTTGAAGCTTGTGAAAAAAATTAGCTTTGAGTCAAACAAAACATTTTATTCAACCCCAAACTAAACTTTTTAATTTGTGGCAACTTTTTAAAAAAAAAAAAAAAAAGCAAATGTCATTTATCCAGGAGTTAGATCACTCCACCCGGAATATGAAGACCCACATTTGAAACTCCACTCTAGTGCAGGAACTGAAACCCAGGTCTCCACCCTCTCAACTGCATGCCCTAACCACCAGGCTATAAGGTATTCTGTGATAGGTCTCTCAATCTCTCCTGTTGAAGCTGCTCCACTTTGTATAAATAATTAAATATTCATTGACCCAGGCACAAAATAAAAATGGCTCTCTAGCCTGGTGGTTAGGACACTCAACTGGAAGGTGTGGGACACCAGGGTTCCAGTCCCTGCTCCTTAGTGAGGATTCAAACTTAGATCTTCTATATCTTAGGTGAGTGCCCTAATCACTGAGCTACTTGTTATAAAAGGGGTGGTGACATCACCACTTCCTCTTCCTTCTCAGTTTTGTGAATGGCGCCTAAAAGTTGGAGTTAGGAACCTAAGCCCACGTGTGCTTCAAGCCCAAAATATCAACAACTTTAATGTAGAAATGAACTGTTTTGACATTTCTTTCTTTGACTGAAAATTTGTTGAAATTGACACAAATTCACAAAAACAACAAGGAGTCCGGTGGCACCTTAAATACTAACAGATTTATTTGGGCATAAGCTTTCATGGGTAAAAACCCCACTTCTTCAGATGCACAAAATGTCTTGGTTGTCCCAAATCAGCATTTTTCAGTGAAAAAAATTTAAGCCACACCTTTCACCAAGCTCTACTCCATAACCACATGCTCCTGTTTTTTTCTTTCCCTTCAGCCAACTTCTTGTAACCCTCTCCTCAATTTGTGTCAAGTTTGAGGCACATTGGATAGGCAGTGCAGGGGAAACTTACACTATTGCTGCTCATTCTGAGCCTGTTCTAGGAATAAAGAAAAGAATCTGCTAACTTCATCAATACAAAACTCATTATATGAAACATGAAAAAAAGAAATGGAAAAAGAAAAAGAACGTCAGACAACAACACAGAGCATTCTTATATAATAATTGCCCTCTGGGCTTTCTTTCTCAGAAAGGTTTTAAGATACAGTTTAATGTGTTGATTGCATTTCAATATTTTTCTCCAAAAGATCCTTTATGGTAAAACCCTTGTTGTTATCCAAGTACAGTTTTAACCAGGAACAGTTACTGAGCTTCCTCATGAAAATACATCATTGGATAAGTGTGTTTTCTTTTGATAGAATCACCAATTCTTTTTGTCTTCTAATTTTAGAGTAAGTCTACAGAGTTTAGTAAAGCAGAAAAAAATATGCCCCCATCAGCTACATTTTAAATATGACCATCAAATTATTAAATGAGTTTAGAGTTTCTACATAACATGCCATCAGTAATGAGACAACAAGCATGATACTGGCCCAGAACCTTGGTGCAGCTCCATAGTGGGTGCAAAAGTAGACTTTGCATTTCCCAGATCCTGGGGCTGGCTCCTTGCTGAGCTGGTTCCCTACTGTAACTTACAGTAACCTGAAGGCGGCTCTGAGTTATGCCAGCTGCCAGCAATTTCAATTAACAATATGGCAGCCAGGGATCAGTGGGTTGTAGGAAAGCCCCAGAGCCCTGTGCTCTGGACATTCCTTCTTTGTAGGCAGCAGGGGCAAAGGGTGGTGTAGCGGCTGCTATGCAGGTTGTATGCCACAAGAGTTTCCCCCTACACCAAAGTGATCCTCTTGTGTCTGGCTGTGCAGAGGTTTAGGGACAGAACCTCTCCTCAGTGTGGCAGAAAGAAGCTGCATTGTACCTCAGGATCTGAGCCAGCATGAATAAATTTCATGAAGGAACCACAGAAATAAATTCCTGAAAACAATGTCCAGAGCATGAATTGTGAAACAGATACTGTTTATCATTCATGCCTACAAAGTAAGTTTTAAAACAGATGTTAACATTCTGAAAATAGTGGTATTGTCTGTATCTTTGTTCTCAGTAATGTTTTCAATTATTAATGGCTTTCAGGGGATTTTCTCGCTCAGGAGATTGATATTGGAAATAGGATAATTTTACCTCTAGCGTTCAAATCTAGGCCAGTGACATTCAGTCCAGGTAATGACTGAACATCAATTATTCACTGAAATATGTCTGGCAACTTATCTGAAATGAGTTGGTGTTTTCAGTCCTCATTTCAGTGGACAAGTATCATTATTATTTATATGACAGTAGTGTCCAGCACCCCCTGTCAGGATTGCTGCCCCAGTGTGCTTGGTCCTGTAGATAGAATGACCAGTTGTCCATTTGGGCTCCCCAGCCTAGTAGGGAAGCATAGATGATGATGATAGTTTTGTCAGGAGAAGAGGGAAGAAGGGGGACTCCCATGTGTTTGTGATGTGGGTTTGTCCACCATAGGCGGGAGAACAGTACCTTGGCCAGGACTGGTTTCAGAGTAACAGCCGTGTTAGTCTGTATTCGCAAAAAGAAAAGGAGTACTTGTGGCACCTTAGAGACTAACCAATTTATTTGAGCATGAGCTTTCGTGAGCTACAGCTCACTTCATCGGATGCATACCGTGGAAACTGCAGCAGACGTTATATACACACAGAGATCATGAAACAATACCTCCTCCCACCCCACTGTCCTGCTGGTAATAGCTTATCTAAAGTGATCATGGATTTGTGCTGGAAATGGCCCAACTTGATGACCTGCTAGGACTGAGCCAAAGACAGTTTGCCAGCAAAGACTGGGGAAGCAATGAAGGAGCTCCTGGCAGGCTGAGGACCCTGAGTAGGGACTGAGCCTGGGGAGTGCTGCAGGAAGATAGTGTCTCCAGGGAGGAACCCCTGGGGATATGGCTCCATACTTTAAAGACCGCACACAACCAGAGGGGGGCACTCACAAGAGGTGGGTGCCAATCCCATTACAGAGCATCAGAAATCACAAATTCTGCGTGAAAAAATAAAATTCTGTGGGGACCATAAATTCTGTGTAAATTCTGCTTTGTGCAGTGGTGCAGAATTCTAGTAGGAGTAAAATGGCATTGTTGATCAGCAGGGCCACTCTGGCAGGGGCCACTGATACCACAATGTCCACCAGCTTGTGAGAGCTTTCACACACCTCCTCTGTCTGACTGTCAAGAACAGAGGCCACCCTTCTCAATAGATCTTGATGAGCTCTGTGGTCCTCTGGTGGTGGTGAATCTCTTGCCACCTGATCTGGTCAGATGCAACAGGATTCTGAGGTTGTGGCTGCTCTATGTCTTGTGGTGGAGAACCAGCCCGAGTGACTTCTGGATGCTCAGTACCAATCTTGGTACTGGAGAATGATGTCCACAGTGCTGATGCCCCTGGCCTGCCATTGAGGACAGTAAATGAGAAAGCGGAGGAAAGATCCTTGTGGGAGGAAAGACACCTCACAGTATCCAAAATGGCCAGTAATATGGGCCTGGAACCTTGACCGAGCCATTGCCCCTGAGCAGGAGGCCAGTGCTGTGACTGCTGCATGACCCATGGTCTCTGATGAAGTGTATGTTCCCAATCTTGGACATGACAAAGACAAACACACCTCTGAGTCTGAAGAAGAAGAGTCCGATACCTTTGACAACTGAGGGGAAGAACCAGTTTGGACTTGAGATAGGTAGCCAGAACCTGATAACAGCAGTACTGGGGATATCATTGGAGACTTCCTCTTGACTGCACCAGCTTTTGTGGAAGCTTGGGAGGTAACAGTATTGTTGGTTCCTGACATGGTGAGGTAGGAGCTGCAGGAATCAGTACCAATTGTAAGCCTTCCTGTACTGCCAGGGATACTGGCACTGAAAGGCGAAGCGGGTCCCTTGCATACTCCTCCAGGGTGACTGAGTGTGGCAACAACTGATGACCCTGATGCAATGATCTTTTGGAGGATGGTCTCGACAGACCTGGCACAGGTTCCAGAGGCAGCAGTCTCTTCTTCTTAACTGATAAGTGCTCTAGGGAGAGCCTCTCTCTCTCAAATGTCTCATAGAGTCTCTGCCTCTACCTGGCTTCTATACCAACAAACTCAATGAGTACCAAACCCTGGGAGGGTCTATGCCTTTTCTTCAGCACTGGCGAAAGGGATCGAGGAGCTGCAGATATCTCTGATGGGGCGCCTCCATACATGGGGTGCTTTCCCCATGTGATGACTCCGATAGAGTGCAAAGTGCTACCTCCATAAGTAAACACCTGAGCCTCGCTGTTCTTTCTTTCTTTGAGCTGGGCTTAAATCCTTCACAAATGTGACATCTGATGCTGATGTGGGATTCTCCCAAATATTTAAAGAAAGCCAGGTGCGGGTCACCGACTGGCACAGGCTTTCTGCAAGCCTTAAACTCCCAGTGAGTGAGGCTTCGTTCCAGTACCGATCCCAGTACTGAAAGATAAAATTTAATCAAAAAAGACCTAAAACTAAAACAAGTACTAAAAACCAGCTAAACTAACTTCAGCTAACTAATTTCTAACAGTAAGAGGGTATATATACCAAGGAGTGAGGGAAGCTCTTGCCACAACAAATTTGACTCCATTCCGACAACCTCCCGGGAGGTCAGAAAGAACTGAAGAAGGTCGGTGTGTGTCTGTGCTCCACTCTCTTATACTTACATGCTGCAGTGCATGATGGCAGAGGGCACTCAAGCTACCCTGACAGGTACTGTTGAGGAAAAAAGGTCTTAGACAATCGCGCACAATGCACACACACATGTACAGTGGAATGGACATGTGCAAGCATTCGAAGAAGAACACCTCATTATTGCTCTCCTACGAGTATATCTCTTCCTTCGCCCACCCTTGCCCCTTCCCTAACCTCCAACCCATAGGCAGACAGGATGCATGAAAAATACCAGAAATAGATTAATGTCACATGTCAAGAGCTGGAAGTCAGGGCCTGATCCAAATTCCACTAAAGTCACTTTCCATTGACTTAATTGGGCTTTAGATCAATCCCTCAGAGCACAAGGATAAGGAGTTACAGCACCGGATAGGTTTCAGAGTGGTAGCCGTGTTACTCTGAAACAGCAAAAACAACGAGGAGTCCTTGTGGCACCTTAGATACTAACAAATTTATTTGGGAATACGCTTTCATGGGCTAGAACCCACTTCATCAGATGCATTTGAAGCCAACTGCATAAGGTGTGAAGTTGCATCCATAAAAATAAGAAATTGTGACATGCTGCTCTAGTTCTGTAATAATTATATTTAAACTTCTTAACCCCAATCTTCTTTCCTATCCCTCAACACAAACCAAAGGACTCTATCTCATATTATCAAACACACATTTAGCCCCAGTGATCCAGGCCCTAGTGGCTGTCAGGTTGAATAATTACAACTCACTATACCTAGATATAAGCATTCTGACTTTACCACGGCTTTGCTTAGAAATTGAGTGCACAACTAGTACACCATTTTTCTTTCTATACCCATAGACATCGTCCCAATTCAACAATATAGCTGTACCTGAACACTGGAAGGCTAGGGGAATTGTTAATGGACACTTATCTCTATAGTTGTCAGTTTAAATACACAGGAATTACGATACCTTCGGGCACATATCAAGGGCCATGATGGAAAGGGGCCATGACTGGGACACCATACAGTGCAGGGTTAAAGTGAAGGAGCTGCGGAATGCCTACCACAAAGCCTGCAAGGCAAACGGCTGCTCTGGTGCTGCCCCCGTGACCTGCCATTTCTACAAAGAGCTGGATGCGATACTTGGGGGCAACCCCACCTCCACTCCAACGACCACCATGGACACTTCTGAGCCCAGCACAGCAAGGTGGGGGGAGGAGGAGGAGGAGGAGGAAAATGCAAGCGAGGGTGCTGAGGAGGGGGGAGACACCCCAGAATCCCTTGATGCATGCAGCCAGGAGCTCTTCTCGAGCCAGGAGGAAGGCAGCCAGTCACAGCGTCCGGTGCTTGGGGAAGGACAAACAACAGAGGAGGTTCCTGGTAGGCGTTTTTTTTTTTTCGGGAAGGAAGTTCTTTGGTGCAGGCTCTTTGGGCGAGGAGGGTTTGGGATACATGCATGCCTAGATGTGGAATAGCGCATTGATGTGCTCTCTCACACCACGGTAATCGGCATCGGTGATCTCTTCAAAAGTCTCAGACAGAACGTGGGCAATGCGCCTGCTCAGGTTTATTGGGAGAGCCAGCGTGGTTCTTGCCCCAGTCAGGCTAACGTGTCCATGCCACTGTGCCGTGAGGGGCGGGGGGACCATTACTGCACACAGTCAAGCTGTGTATGGGCCAGGGTGGAAGCCGCTTTGTAGTAGAAGACCCTCCCTTGCTTCCCCGGTCACCCTCAGCAGCGAAATATCTTCCAGGACGATCTCCTGTGGAGAATGTTGTGACAGTGTTCAGTGTAAATTTCCCCTGGAGCTGTTGGCTCTCCCCACGGCACAGAAATCCAGAAGACAGTACACCCATGAAACAATCAGTCCCCCTGGACCCTGTGCTTACTCACCATTTCTGGGGCTCCTGTGGCTTATGTGCGCTCGCTTTGGGGCAGGCAAAGTATGGTTTTGTTTGGACTGTGATTGCCCTCCTTAAGTGCGGGGGAATCATTGCTCTGTCTGGTGTATACAATGCTTCCTCTGTTAAGTGTTGCATTTTGCCTGTATAGGTGCAACCTTGAGATCTCAGCCACCAGTGTTATCACCGGCCGACAGAGTGAGAGCACTCAGGAAGAGGTCCCATAAAAGCAAAGAAGACATGCTGCAGGAAGTGATGCGGCAGTCTGTGGAAGAATCGAAAGGCACAGAAGTGGAGGGAGAGTGAAAGGAGGATCCACCAGAAGAATGAGGATCACCGGCAACAAAACGCGGTGCTCTGGCAGTAAAGCATGGATCAGCTGATTAGCATAATGGAGCGCCAACTGGACTCTATCCAGGCTCACCTCCAGCTTCACCATCCACCCACGAAAACTACAACCCTTGTCCACTGCACTCAATCCCCCTCAACATGCCTTATAGCCATCCTGAAGTGCAGCACTAAGTGCACAGCACTCCAGACAGGATTCCAGAGTATGAAATCAGGACATTCTCAAGTCTGTGAGTGAACTGGTCCCCTCCGACCCCATCCCCTTGCCGTTGTATTACTTTGTTTTTATTTCAATAAATGAATTTTCTTTTCAATAAATGAAGTTTTTCACTTTGAAAACATACTTTATTAGAGCATAAAGCAAAATATACCTTAGCTCAGGAAAGCAACAAGCACCACAATTCAGTGTACCAAAGACAGCCACTGCACTTAACTCCCGTGCAGAGCAACAGACATTACTGGTGGCTTTCAGCCTCAAATTGCTCCCTTAAGGCATCCCTAATCCTTGCAGCCCCACGCTGGGCCCCTCTAATAGCCCTGCTCTCTAGCTGTGCAAATTCAGCCTCCAGATGTTGACTCTCTGAGGCCCACGCCTGAGTGAAGCTTTCACCCTTCCCTTCACAAATATTATGGAGGGTACAGCATGCGGATATAACCGCAGGGATGCTGGCTTCGGCCAAGTCCAGCTTCCCATAAAGAGAGCGCCAGCGGCCCTTCAAATGGCCAAAAGCACACTCCACAGTCATTCAGCACTGGCTCAGCCTGTAGTTGAACCATTCCTGACTGCTGTCCAGGCTCCCTGTGTAGGGTTTCATGAGCCATGACATTAAAGGGTAAGCGGGGTCTCCAAGGATCAAAATGGGCATTTCGACTTCCCCTACAGTGATCCTCTGGTCTGGGAAAAAAGTTCCGGCTTGCAGCTTCCTGAACAGGCCAGTGTTCCGAAAGATGCATGCGTCATGCACCTTTCCGGGGCAGCCTGCGTTAATGACAATGAAACGCCCATGGTGATCCACAAGCGCCTGGAGAACCATGGAGAAATACCCCTTTCAGTTAACATACTCGGGAGGCTAGGTGGTCTGGTGCCAAAATAGGAATATGCTTCC
Organism: Lepidochelys kempii; assembly: GCF_965140285.1. Classification (NCBI taxonomy): domain Eukaryota; kingdom Metazoa; phylum Chordata; order Testudines; family Cheloniidae; genus Lepidochelys; species Lepidochelys kempii. Next base: position 96,200,130 of record NC_136385.1, on the reverse strand, counting down.
CATCTATCGCGCCTCCGCAGTTAGGGAAACCCATTTGTTCAAAGCCAGCCACAATGTCATGCACGTTACCCGGAGTCACGGTTCTTCTGAGCAGGATGCGATTAATGGCCCTGCAAACTTGCATCAACACAATTCCAACTGTTGACTTTCTCACTCCAAACTGGTTAGCGACCGATCGGTAGTTGTCTGGAGTTGCCAGCTTCCAGATTGCAATAGCAACCTGTTTTTCCACCGGCAGGGCAGCTCTCAATCTCATGTCCTTGCACCGCAGGGTCGGGGTAAGTTCAGCACACAGTCCTATGAAAGTGGCTTTTCTCATCTGAAAGTTCTGCAGCCACTGCTCGTCATCCCACACTTGCAGAACGATGTGATCCCACCACTCAGTGCTTGTTTCCCAAGCCCAAAAGCGGCTTCCATGGTGGAGAGCATGCCCGTGAATGAGACAAGCAATTTCGTGTCATATGCATTACGTGACTCAATATTCTCGTCGGACTCCTCACTGTCCTCACTTTGGATCATAGAATCATAGAATCATAGAATATCAGGGTTGGAAGGGACCTCAGGAGGTCATCTAGTCCAACCCCCTGCTCAGAGCAGGACCAATCCCCAATTAAATCATCCCAGCCAGGGCTTTGTCAAGCCTGACCTTAAAAACTTCTAAGGAAGGAGATTCTACCACCTCCCTAGGTAACGCATTCCAGTGTTTCACCACCCTCCTAGTGAAAAAGTTTTTCCTAATATCCAATCTAAACCTCCCCCACTGCAACTTGAGACCATTACTCCTTGTCCTGTCCTCTTCTACCACTGAGAATAGTCTAGAACCATCCTCTCTGGAACTACCTCTCAGGTAGTTGAAAGCAGCTATCAAATCCCCCCTCATTCTTCTCTTCTGCAGACTAAACAATCCCAGTTCCCTCAGCCTCTCCTCATAAATCATGTGTTCCAGACCCCTAATAATTTTTGTTGCCCTTCTCTGGACTCTCTCCAATTTATCCACATCCTTCTTGTAGTGTGGGGCCCAAAACTGGACACAGTACTCCAGATGAGGCCTCACCATTGTCGAATAGAGGGGGACGATCACGTCCCTCGATCTGCTCACTATGCCCCTACTTATACATCCCAAAATGCCATTGGCCTTCTTGGCAACAAGGGCACACTGCTGACTTATATCCAGCTTCTCGTCCAGTGTCACCGCTAGGTCCTTTTCCGCAGAACTGCTGCCTAGCCATTCGGTCCCTAGTCTGTAGCGGTGCATTGGGTTCTTCTGTCCTAAGTGCAGGACCCTGCACTTATCCTTATTGAACCTCATCAGATTTCTTTTGGCCCAATCCTCCAATTTGTCTAGGTCCTTCTGTATCCTATCCCTGCCCTCCAGCATATCCACCACTCCTTCTAGTTTAGTATCATCTGCAAATTTGCTGAGGGTGCCATCCATGCCATCCTCCAGATCATTTATGAAGATATTGAACAAAACAGGCCACAGGACCGACCCCTGGGGACTCCACTTGACACTGGCTGCCAACTAGACATGGAGCCATTGATCACTACTCATTGAGCCCGACAATCTAGCCAACTTTCTATCCACCTTATAATCCATTCATCCAGCCTATACTTTTTTAACTTGCTGGCAAGAATACTGTGGGAGACCGTGTCAAAAGCTTTGCTAAAGTCAAGGAACAACACGTCCACCGCTTTCCCCTCATCCACAGAGCCAGTTATCTCGTCATAGAAGGCAATTAGATTAGTCAGGCAGGACTTGCCTTTGGTGAATCCATGCTGACTGTTCCTGCTCACTTTCCTCTCCTCTAAGTGCTTCAGAATTGATTCCTTGAGGGCCTGCTCCATGATTTTTCCAGGGACTGAGGTGAGGCTGACTGGCGTGTAGTTCCCAGGATCCTCCTTCTTCCCTTTTTTAAAGATGGGCACTACATTAGCCTTTTTCTAGTCGTCCGGGACTTCTCCGGATCGCCATGAGTTTTCAAAGATAATGGCCAATGGCTCTGCAATCACATCCGCCAACTCCTTTAGCACTCTCAGATGCAACACATCCGGCCCCATGGACTTGTGCTCGTCCAGCTTTTCTAAATAGTCCCGAACCTCTTCTTTCTCCACAGCGGGCTGGTCACCTCCTCCCCATGCTGTGCTGCCCAGTGCAGTAGTCTGGGAGCTGACCTTGTTCGTTAAGACAGAGGCAAAAAAAGCATTGAGTACATTAGCTTTTTCCACATCCTTTGTCACTAGGTTGCCTCCCTCATTCAGTAAGGGGCCCACACTTTCCTTGGCTTTCTTCTTGTTGCTAACATACCTGAAGAAACATTTCTTGTTACTCTTGACATCTCTTGCTAGCTGCAGCTCCAGGTGCGATTTGGCCCTCCTGATTTCATTAAAAATACATGCCCGAGCAATATTTTTATACTCTTCCCTGGTCATACGTTCAACCTTCCACTTCTTGTAAGCTTCTTTTTTATGTTTAAGTTCCGCTAGGATTTCACCGTTAAGCCAAGCTGGTCGCCTGCCATATTTACTATTCTTTCGACACATCGGGATGGTTTGTTCCTGTAACCTCAACAGGGATTCCTTGAAATACAGCCAGCTCTCCTGGACTCCTTTCCCCTTCATGTTAGTCCCCCAGGGGATCCTATCCATCCGTTCCCTGAGGGAGTCGAAGTCTGCTTTCCTGAAGTCCAGGGTCCGTATCCCTGCTGCTTACCTTACATCCCTTGGCCCGCGGCGCTTCCTGAAGCCCCCATTGGCCTGGGACAGTGAACTGTGGCCAGTGGGAGCTGTGATCGGCCAAACCTGCGGATGCAGCAGGTAAACAAACCGTCCCGGCCCGCCAGTGGGCTTATCCTGGTGGGCCGCGTGCCAAAAGTTGCCAATCTCTGAACTAAAGGATGTCTCAACAAGGACTGGTAGAGGTTTATGTAGCTTGTTACCTTTAGCTCAGTGGCCAAATGTGATCCAGTTCAAGAGTAAATAAAACTTTTTGGTATTGGCTGGGTGTGCAGTGGCCTGTGTGAAATGAGTGGCTGGCTTCTGTCCAGTTCCCAGCCCACATCACTAAAAATATAATTGCAATTGGCACTCCCTACCTAATTGTGAGATCAGATGGTAGAAAAGCCTATATGGGGAAGCAGCAGAAATTACATGGCCTAGACAAAGCACTAGAAAAATGCTGTAGGAAACAAATCTTAATGGGATGAACTAGATAACCTGATAAGACTTTTCTGTATCTAATTTCTAAGGGCCAGTCCTGGCACAGGGATAAATAAGCCCGTCTCTTCTGTCTTCCAAGTGGCCACAGGCGTGCAGAGCACATTTCATTAGGGTGTGTACCCAGGGAATTTTTTTTTTTAAAGGCGAACATTTAGCACACAATTTTTCACACTGAAAAAAACCCAGTAACCTAGTTAATAATAATAATTATTATTATTATTAATAGTAATAAAATCAACTAATAGAATGAAAAATGTGTGTATACTGTATATGAGATTATTATATGAAAAATGAAAATGAGTTTGCTTTGGGATTTTACAAGGCACTTATATCATTTAAACACATTTGGTACCCTGAGTAATGATAACACTTCTTGCAAATCACATAAATAGGGATCTCATGGTCCCCCTTCCTTCACCCCATTGCAAAGGCACAGGTTTTATTGCTGGCTGCCCTAGGGCTGCAGAAAACCCTATGGGCAAAACATACGGAAAGAAGAGGATCAATTTATACAGAGGGCTGAAGGGGGGCTCCCATAGTGCATTAATTAACAATAAATACATCAAAATTAAATACATTGCAGAGATAAGAACCTGTAACGACAACTTTACTTCATGAGAAGCTCCAGAGAAAGAAGACCCAGAGGGAATAATGGTAGGTGGAATCCTAGGGGACCAAAGGGGCTGGCAGAGGGAGCAGACAGAGAAAAAGGGTAGAGGCAGAGTGGCTGCAGGATTGGTCCAGTCTTCTGCATCTCCCCTGTGGGTGGAGAGACTGATCTCTCTCACTGTAAGAGGGAACAATAGAATGGAATGCCCAGAAGAATGAATGACTTGAGGACAATTTCCTGAGGGACCCATACCCTTGCAGAGCTTTTCTATCTCTGACATTTACATTTCTACATGGTTTGGCCCACAGAAATAAAAATCTACACATCTTCCATGTGTTTTTGGACCAATGGAAAAAAACAGTTACAATTCAAGTGACCTTTAAAATTTCCTATGAAACTGAGTTAACAAAATAAATGAGCTTATGAACAACCAGAAAATATACTTTTCAAGTGAAAAACTATAACTGGACTTCTTTGCAAAGAAATTGTAAGTTTTCTTACAAGAAAAGCCACAAACTGTCTGGAAAGGAAGAGCAGATTAAATTACTTGCCTCAGTGAAATTAAATATCCAGAGAATTGCTGTGCCTGTGATGATGATGACCGGGGTTTGTTCACCTGTGGCTCCACCTCCCTGTGCTTGGAGGCACAGCCGGGCATGTCTGCATCTGCAAGCAGGCCCCCTGCCTCAGGTGCACCTCCCATTGGCCTTGGTGGCCAACAGTCTGGGAGCCTCCTGGCCAATGAGGTGGGGGCGGGAGGGGGAAGGCAAAGGGGAAGATTGTAGGGAGCTTGGGAGCAGGGGAGGCAGGGGGAGGGGAGCTGTCTCTGGAGGCACAAAGGGGGGGCTCTCTGGAGAGGGGTGATGGGGGCACAGGGGGTGATGGGGATCTTCCAGGGGGGCAGCGGGTTGTGTGGGTCTCTGTGGGAAGGGGGGAAGTGATGGACAGAGCCAGCTGCAGCCTGGGCCTGGCCTGTAGGAGAAGGGAGTGTTACTATACCCCGCCCCCCAGGAAGCCCCGTCTTTAGTGTGTATTTTATGCTAGCCCTGGGGTGCCCATCGCTGCTCCTTTCTCCTGCCCCCGGCTCCATCTGTTTGTCTCCCCCACAATGCCCCCCCATCTGTGTCTGAAAGTGACAGACTCCTGCTGCTCTCTCTGCCTGCAGCTCCCTCCCACTCCCTGCTGGGGAGGCTTGGTCAGGCAGCTCAGGCACCACCCCCCCTACAGCTCCCATTGGCCAGGAACCTTGGCCAATGGGCTGGGAACCAGGTCAGCTCTGGGAGGGGGGACAGAGGCAGCGTGCGGAGCTGCCCTGCCTCTGCTGAGACTCTCCGCAGCACACAGGGACGCCAGGGAGTGGGGAGCTGCCCCCAGGTGAGAGCGCCCCACCTCACATTGCCGAACCATGGAGCATGGGCACCACAACCCATCTCGCTGCCTATGTATCCAACCCACCCTGCTCCCTGTCCCCTGACTGCCCCAGCCCCTTATCCAACCCCCCGGCCCCACTAACCATGAGGCTCCTAGCAGTGTTTGGCTCAGCACAGAGCCAGACACGCTCCCCCATGGGAGCAAGTAGCCCCGCCCCCACCGAGCTCTGCACTGTGTTAGGGTGTGCACACCTCGTGCGCACGCCTAAGCAAGTGGCCAGTCATTGCCTTTCCCCTAATATGCTGTGCTAGGAGAGATGGAAACTGAGCTGAGATTAACCACTTGTTCTAGGGATCAGTAGCGCCCCTGGTAGACATAATAAAAATTTCTACCTCATTCCCAATCCCTGTAAACCACCAAATCCTTTTATGCTTTTCTTTGAATGCTAAGTGTCAGGATGCATAAGCATATTCCAAACAGCCCATATAAGTATTGCCTATGGAGACATATCCTATAACATTTGCAGCTGCACAGGGGGTCTGGAAGGGTGCCAGTCAGTATCAGCTGTTTCCTAATCCTGACTTTTTATTTTTTGGACACATTTGTTACAGAAAGAAACACATGTTATTTTATTCTGGAGCCTCCAACGTGCAACTCCTCCCTCCATTTCCTGATGATGTGTTGTCTCTCACTTTGTCCAATTTTGGCATTTTCTCAGGCACAATTTTTAGTTTCCCATACAATAATTTCCTGGGTGAGGGGTGTTTTTAAAATCTTCTTTTATATATCTCAATCTCCCAAGCTGTCCAGCAAAGCCAGAGAGAGAGAGAGGCTGAATCCATGCTGAGAATTTTAGCCTCCGGTCATGTGCCTAGGCAGAAAAATGTTTCAGAGGTACTACTTACACAGCATCCAGCTTCGTCCCGTTGAAAGCGTGGCCTTGGACCCTAGTGAAGCCATTATTGTAGAGTTTGCTGCAAACAAATAAATGAAATTATCCATTTTTACAATGCAGTACGGGCTAGACTCCTGGAGAATTAGGCTTTATCTTTCCCTGGCCAGCAGCATATCAGATGGACTAATTTTAATCTCTTGGAAGTATAATATAATATAAGGGCTAATGGATGCTGAGCAGCATTCTTGACTACTGAGCGCAGAAGAATGCCAGGCAGCACTTGCAACTTGTACTAACTTTTACTTTCTTCCCAAGAAAGACAAGGTAGTTCTATTACCCAGCTCAGACCTGCCCAGAAACATTAAATGAGCTCCCATAGTTTCCCAGTTGAAACAATAACTTACTGTAACTGTAGTTCTTCAAGATGTGATGCAGATGTGTATTCCACTTAGGTGCATGTGCACAGAGCTCACTGGAGTGGGAGAATTTGCCTAGTAGTACTCGTAGGGGGATGGCACTGTGCCTCATGGCGATAGCACCTCCCTTGGCTTTATGAAGTGGCGCCACCCCAACCACTCTCAGTTTCTTCACACCAAATGCCCAGAGATGAAACTCTGATGCAGAGAGAACAGAGGGTGGGTCATGGAACACATGTCTGCATCATATCTCGAAGAACCACAGTTACAGTAAGTAACCGTTTCTTCTTCTTCGCGTGGATGCAGCTATGTACTCCATGTTAGAATATAGATATTCAGGCCTGTCTGCAAAGGCCTGTACTTTAAGAATTTAGGTGTATTCTTATCGCTTGGCTAGTTCTAGAGGTATAAAAGAAAGAAATCACTGTCTGCCGGTGTAAGGGCCTTCTCTTACTGTGACAGATTGAGGTCTTGTTCTTAGGCTAAGGCCTTTGGCTAAGCAGCAGAGGCAGCCATAAGCTAGGAAGCGACCGGTCACATCCTCACATTCCAAACTAGTCACATTGAAATAAGGTGCTATTGGGCTGTTAGGCACTATCAGGACAGGATTGTATTCCTATCACCTCCAGAGAAAGGGAAGTGCCTAGAAAATGTAAAAGGAAACTTAGTTTGATAGCATCCTGTCTGGCAAGAACTCACTTATCAATAGCTGGGATGTGAAATCCTCACTTCTGTGTTGTCTTGTCATTGTAGTTCCCACTTTGCTATTGTTTGTCTGTATAATCTCTGTCTGGTTCTGTGATTGTTCCTGTCTGCTGTATAATTAATTTTGCTGGGTGTAAACTAATTAAGGTGGTGGGATATAATTGGTTACACAATCATGTTACAATATGTTAGGATTGGTGAGTTAAATTTCAGGAAAATGATTGGTTAAGGTATAGCTAAGCAGAACTCAACTTTAACTATATAATCTGTAGTCAATGAGGAAGGGGGTGGGTGTGGGCATGGGCATGGGCATGTGAGTAAGGGAGATGGGAACAGGGAATGGGGGTAAGAAAATTGGAATCATGTTTTGCTAAAGGGGGAAATGGGAACAGGGAATGGGAGTAAGGAAGTTGGAATCATGTTTGGCTAAGGGTAGGAATGGGAACAGGGACACAGGTGTAAGGCTCTGTGGTGTCAGAGCTGGGAAGGAGGATACTAAGGAAGGAAACTGGAATCATGCTTGCTGGAAGTTCACCCCAATAAACAATCGAATTGTTTGCACCTTTGGACTTCGGGTATTGTTGCTCTCTGTTCATGCGAGAAGGACCAGGGAAGTAAGTGGGTGAAGGAATAAGCCCCCTAACACTCCACTTAGGTGACTCACAAGGGAGTATCCCACCCAGGAAGCGGGACTCTGAGTCTGTTTAAACAAGGATTGCAGCATCACCCTTCCCAAGGTTGTATCTGTCCTGGAAGATGCAGTAACAGCATAATGGTTCATAAATGTATGTATGCAAGACCACGTGGCAACCCTGAAAATGTTCAATATGGAAACATCACTGAGGAATGCTACTGATGTTGCTTGTGCTCTTGTTGAATGAGCTCCAACCCGCTGAGGGGGCGTAGCCAAAGCTATTTCATATGCAGTCTTGATACAGGATGTTATCTATCTAAAGATCATCTGTGAAGAAACCACGTGACCCTTTATACGATCTGCATATGACGCAAACAGTCAAGGTGAAGCACAAAATAGTTTATCCTGTCCAAATAGAAGACTATACATCAGCTGACTTCTAATGTATTGAGATACTATTCCTCCAGAGATTAATGCAGCTTAGGAAAGAATAAAGGTAAGTATACCACCTGGTTCAAATGAAACAGAGAAACCACTGTAAATTTTGGGTGTGGCCATAAATTCACCTTGTCTTTGGAGAACTGTGTATAAGGAGGCCCTGCCATCAGAGCCTGCAACTTAATCACTCTCCTTGCAGATGTTATCGCTATCAGGACCACAGTTTTCTGACACAAGAGCGGAAAGGGACAAGATGATAGGGGCTCGAACAGAGGTCCCATCAATATCACTAGTACCATGTTAAAGTCCACAGAGGAACTAGCTCTCAGACCAGAGGGTGTAAATGAAGAAGTCCTTTTAAGAATCTTGATACCAAAGGATTGGAGAAGACTGCTCAACTCTGAATAGGGGAATGAAATGCTGATATCACTGCGAAATGCATTTTCATGAACTAAATTCAACTCCTGATGACTAAAGGTGCAGCAGGAAGCCAGCATTGGTTGAATTCTGCAGGCCAATGAACACACAGAAAACCATTTCCATTTTGCCGAATAGGCCTTCAAGGCAGAAAGCTTTCTACTGTTCAGTTGAACCTGCTGAACAGCCACCGTTCGGCTCTTCCTCCTTATTCAGCCATGCAGCAGCCATGCTGTGAGATACAGGGAGCTGAGTGTGGGGTGCACGGTGCAGCATTCTTCTTCTTTCATATGGCTGGTGTAGAGCAGCAGCTACAATTTCTCCTGAAGTTGATCAAACCAGATGGCTACATCAGGAGTGGCAGAATTTATTGCAGTGATGTCTCCTTCATATTTATAATTTGGGCAGTAGGTGATATGTTTGATGGTCTGTCGTGGGAAGCCACTCTCACATGCTGGGGAGTCCTTGATTTTCCATTTGTGAATTGTCCACAGCTACCATGGTTGGTTTGAATTCGATTCAGAGTTGACCAAGATGTCCATGGAAGGTCGAAACCAGGAACCTTCTGCATGGGATTCAGCACAAGGTGTTTATATTTTAAGTCTTGTTTATCCCAATCTGCTTTCCAAACCTCCTTCTGATCATTACCTGATTGCATGAGGCTAAGCAAATGTTCCCAGAAAGGCTTGAGGGACTTAAGATGTTGGGGTTGATGAGGTCTCGGTGGATAGGAAACTATCTGTTTTCCTGGATTCGCTGCGCTTCATGGAGTATCGCAGAAGTTCAGCATATTGGCAGGGGAGCAATATTAGACAGAACAGGCAGCCATGGTGTTGGAGTCAACTAAAGGGTTCCAGTGATGCACCACATCACTGTATTCAGCTGGTTGTCACAAGTCATGTGTGGCTGGATCTGCTCCATACCAGTGCACAATACTCAGGTACCAAATATACAAGTGCCATTGCAGATGTTCGCAACACTGATGCTGATGCACCCCAGGTTGTACCTCCTAGTTTCTGAATTATGTTGGCTCTCGTTTTTATCTCAAAGTGCTCATGGAAGGTGAGGGTGTGGCAGAATTTCACTCCAAGGTAAGTTGGGGTGAAATCATGTAGCACATTTTTACCAAAAAAAGCTATTTTCAGTGTGTTTTTGGCACTCCTAGTATCAAGATGAAATGCACTTATGATTGTTTTTCTAGGGTTTGGTTTGAGCCTCCATTTTCTGGAAATATTGTTCCATAATTTGGAGGTCTTCAGTTAATGCTTTCTCAGTGTCATGGAGGTTTGGTGTTTGGATTGTCATGGCAAGATCATCTGCATATCCAAATTTTCGTGATTTAGTTGGAGGCATGTCACTTATATAAATATTAAAAAGGGTTGGCGGAAGTACAGAGCCTTGTGGTAGCCCATTGTTTATGGTACGGGGTGAACTGATCTTATTACCCTGGTACATCTGTAGGCATCTGTTACTCAGAATGGTCCACAGCAGACGAAGTGTTTGGTAGCAAGGTATAATTTTTGCAAGGTTCAGCAGTTTCAGACCCTTAATCCATACAGTGTCATACACAGACAATAGGTCAACAAACACTGCACCAGTCTTTAGTTTTTTCTGGTAGCCAGCCTCAGTGTGACTTGTGAGTGCCAGAACTTGGTTGCAACAACTACGTTTTTACCTGGAAGCCTGCCTGTTCAACATGGATAATTGGCTCAGTAAAAGTGTGTATTCTTTTGAGGATGATACGTTCAAGAAGTTTATAGGTTGTGCATAGTAGAGAAATCGGCCTACAGCTTTCCGCTTCATCAGGGGGCTTCCCAGGCTTTGGAATGGCAATTATCATTCCTCACACCATATTTCAGGGATCTGTACTGTCTTACGGTACAGGAGTACAATGTTGCTAGCCATTGGAGTCCTTTGGGACCAAGATAGTGGAGGGAATTCTGGCAGAATACTGTCAGGGCCTGCAGACTTCCCTTTTTTCATCGTGGCAAGTCCTTCTTTTACTTCCTCAATGTTGACAGTGGCAGGTTCTCCTCGGGGGACTGATGCAAGTGTCCGGTAGAGTTGTTGATACACTTCTCTTCATGTGTGTTTATTGAGTGGTCCTTTTGTATTCTCCACCAGCTTTGAGGCTATTGAGTTTAGCCAGATTTTTGGTGGCTGATACTCTGTGGGATTAGTGGCCCCAAGGCATTGCAGTAGTGTCCAGACTTGATGGCTTGAATGTGTAAAATCAAGTTTTTGCATACAGTCAAGCCAGCGCTGGCATCTTGCTGTATCACGGGAGGGTAGCAGGGCTTTTGAGGTGTGAGAGCTCCGGTTGTATTGCCTGAGCAACTCCCGTGTCTCTCACACCCAGCGGGGAGTCTGCTTTTTCTGAAAGTCTTGGGGAATGTTCTTCTTTCCTACTACTTTTATGAGCCCTATGAACTGTTGACAGAATTCCGCTCTCACTGGAACCTTGTGACAGTTTTCTCAATAGTGTGTTTGTAGGCATGACAGTCAGCTTTAGAAAAGTTCCATTGTGGTACCTGTTTCGGAAAAAACACAGGAATTTCAATGCCTATGTAGATCATTATGGGCCTGTGTTGGCTGTTTGGAAATGCCGGTAGTACTTCATGTGATGCAATGAGAGTGTTTCCACTTTTGTCTTTAGACTCGAATGTTAGGTCTTTTTTATACCCACATTGCCAGTGGCTTGAATGGAATGTTGATAGTTGTTTAAATTTGTAGATTAATTGTAAATCTTGTGCAGATATCCAGTCCATGAGATGTTTGCCGTCAGTTTCATTTGTTTTATAGCCCCACATAGCGTGGTGACTATTAAAATTGTCTGCATAGATGTATGGAATACGGGTGCTGGATAACATTGGTTTTAGCCATCTTATGCTGTGGTCTTTACAGACATTGATAATTTAGAGCTCCTCTACTTTGAGAGTTGTGGTAAATGTGGTCTCCACTTCGGCTGGTGGAATAACATTAAAATCTGTGATGGTGTCTTTGATGTATATTGCCAAGCCATATTTTGGATGATAGTGACTAGTCATTAGGTTATAGCCATAGATACAGTAGTGCCTAGTCTGTTGGTTGTTATTAACATGGGTCTCTTGCAACATGAGGATATTGATGTTGTGAGTCTTCAGCAGATTTCCAAGGTACTCGCATTTTGCCCATTAGAGTCCTTTGGCATTAAGTTGCAGGATTCTTGTTCCAGGGCCTATTTAGCATGTTGTGTGGCTCTGAGGAAAAAGTTTAGGATTTGTTGAGTGGCTGCTCTGATGACCAGAAAATCACTGAGCGATGTTCCGTCCCCAAGTTGATGTGGCCATGATTCTGAGTGAGTAGGTGGGAATGGAGAGGAAGCAGTAGGGGCAGCTGAACTGATAGCCAAAGAAGATTGGAGAGCTGGTACTGCCTTGGCCACACCAGGGCAATGAAGATGAGGTTGACCCAATCTGCCTTCAGCTTGAGGATTACCTGTAGGATGACTGGGATCAGGAGAAAGGCATAAAAGAGAGCAACTTGTCAGCTGAGATGGAAGGCATCAGACAGGGAGCCTGAACTGAGGCCCCTTCAAGAGCAAAACAGGTAACATTTCCTGTTGTCCTTCATGGTGAAGAGGTTGATCATCAGAATGCCGCAGGTTGCAAAGATAGTCCAGAGAATACTTGTCTTTAGAGACCACTCATGACTCAACAAAAAATTCCTGCTCAAATGGTTCATGAGGTGATTCTGAAACAGGGGCAAGTGGTTGGCTTTCACAGTGATACTCTCCTTGATGCAAACCAGTCACAACCTGATTGCATCTTGGGAGAGCATCCTGGAGTGTGCTCATAGGTGCCGACTCCATGAGTACTCTGGGGCTCAAACACCCAGAGGAAAAAAATAGTGGGTACTCAGCACCCATGAGCCAGAGCTTGAGTGTAAAATTTGATGAGTTCTATGTTGCTAACAACTTCTGCCCTTGGGGCAGGGAGTTTGTTTATAAACAGAGGCAGGGTGATTAAGATAACAAAAGGCTTGTCCTTAAATTAAGGATCGTTAGATGATCCTGAAAGCATTGCCAGGCAGTCCAGTTAAAAGATAGAAAACAAAGGGTAGGAATAAATGGTCCTTTTTCAGTTTGGTGGTGTCCCCCAGGGGCTTATACTAGGACCAGTGCTGTTCAACATATTCATAAATGATTTGCAAAAAGGGATAAACACTGAGGTGGCAAAATTTGCAGATGATACAAAATTACTCAAAATAGTTAAATCCAAAGCAGATTGCAAAGAGTTACAAAGGGATCTCACAAAACTGGGCGAGACTTGGCAACAAAATGTCAGATGAAATTCAATGTTAAATGCAAAGTAATGCACATGGCAAAATATAATTAGCCATACAAAATGATAGGGTCCAAATTAGCTGTTACCCATCAAGAAAGAGATCTCAGAGTCATTTGCAGTACTCCGGAAGCACTATGTTTCCAGAGTACTGCAAATTTATAAGAATCCTTCCCACTGTGCCTATATCATCCTGAACTCATTCTCCAGATTCAGAAGACTTAAAAATTATCTCCTGTCATCAATGGAACACACAACTGTATAATGTAGCTGTTCTTAACATGCATCAAGACAATACTAGGGAACTAGATGTAGATAAGATTGCTGACAGTTTCATCCAGAAAGCTACAGTAAGACATAATGTTTTTAAATTAGGACATTAGGGAAGACAGCTTGTAACTGATTGCAATGATTTTAACATACTGTAATTCACGATAATGTAATTATGTAGTTCATAACAATTTAATCATTAACATAGTAAAGATACCAATGCTAGACACATTCAATAACTAGAATATGAAAGAAGTATATAAATATGCTGAAAATAGCCTCCCTCCAAAACTGGCAGAGTGCCCCATCCTGCTCCCAGCCCCCAAACACACACACCTCTTCAAAAGCACCCACTGGCAAAAACAAAAGTCAGTGCCTATGAGTGTGCTCCTCCTTACTTGTTCACATAATACATCACAGTGGTATTGTCAGTAAATCTGTGAACCACTGAGTCCCTGACATGGATCCAAAAGGTGTGACATACATTGTAAAGGGTCTGTAGCTCCAACATGTTGATATGCAGAGAAGACTCCAGCTCCGACCTCAGACTTTGGACTTTCAGCAACCCCAAAGGTCCTCCCAATCCCAATAAGGAGGTGTCGGTGACAAAAGTCCTGCTTAGGAAGGGCCTGACGAAAGGAATGCCCTGACAAACATTCTCAAGACGCATCCACCACTGTAAGAAGTCCAGGACCAGTGGAGGAAGGTGGACCAATATGACCAAGGAGTGAAGAGTTGGATGGTAAACTGCCCTGAGCCACATTTGGAGGGGCGAAGATGCAGCCTTTTTGAACTGGATCACCTGCATGCAAGCAGACTTCATGGACATCACAGAAGGCTGAGACTGCAGACTGAGACAGAGGTGATGAGTTGCCTGAAAACAGTCAGTTGGCAGAAATGCTCTCAAACTCACAGAATCTATTAGGGCCCCAATTAACTATATTTTCTGAGTGGGAACCAAAGTTGACTTCCATGTGTTTAGGATGACACCCAGATAATGAGCAAGAACAGTGTGGTGTTGACATGAGAAAGGACTTCATCCCTGGATGTGCCCCTCAGTAACCAGTCATCCAGATACAGGAAGATGTGGATCCCTTTCTTCCTGAGATATGCCATGATGACAGCCATGCATTTGGTGAAAACCCAAGAGGTAGAAGAGAGGCCAAAAGGAAGCATCCCACACTGGAAATGGTGCTCTGATATGTTGAATCAAAGGAATTTTTAGGGGCTCGGCAAAATTGCTGCATGAAAGTAGGTGTCCTGAATGTCCAAGGCAGTAAACCAGCCATTCAGAGAAAAAAATGTGGGGGAAATAGTCAACAGAGAGACCGTTTAGAACCTCATGTACCTGACATATTTGTTGAGGCTGCAAAAGTTGAGAAAAAAAGGTTGCTAACCTTTTGTAACTGTTGTTCTTCAAGATGTGTTGCTCATATCCATACCATGTTAGGTGTGTGTGTGTGCTGCATGCACTGTTGCCGGATGTTTTTACTTTAGTGGTATCCATAGGGCCGGCTCTAGCACCTTCTGGAGTCGTGCACACATGCACCAGTATAAGAGCCGCAGTCCGCCCTGCACCCTCTCAGGTCCTTCTTGTCGGTAGCTCCGACAGAGGGGTAGGAGGGTGGGTCATAAAATGGACATGAGCAACACATCTCGAAGAACAACGGTTACAAAAGATTAATAACCATTATTTCTTCTTCAAGTGCTTGCTCATGTCCATTCCATCCTAGATGACCCATAAGCAGTACCCCAAGGAGGTGGGCTCAGAGTTCATGAACGTGCTGACTGTAACACTGCTCTCCCGAAAATGACATTGTCTTTGGCCTGTTGGGTGATGACATAGTGGGATGCGAAGGTATGAACCAATAACCAGGTTGCACCTCTGCAGATGTCCTGGATTGGTATTTGTGCGAGGAACACTGCTGATGAAGCCTGGGCTCTTGTGGAATGAGCGGTCACAATGGCCAGAGGCAGGACATTTACCTGCTTGTAGCAAGCCCGAATGCAGGTCGTTATCCAGGGTAAGATTCTTTGGGATGACACAGGTACCCTCTCATCCTTTCCACTATTGCTACAAAGAGTTGCATGGATTTGTGGAAGGGCTTAGCCCTTTTAATATAACAGGTCAGAGCACGCTTAAGGTCCAATGTATGAAGCTGACGTTCCACAGCAGACTTGTGAGGTTTTGGGAAGAAGACAGGTAAAAAAATGACCTAGTTGTGGAATTGTGGAATGGAAAAATGGTTGGTACGGAATTGTGACACCACCTTTGGTAGAAAGGCTGCATGGGGGTGCAGTTGAACCCTGTCCTTGAAGAACTTTGTGTAAGGAGGTTCCAACATAAGGGCTTTGATCTCAGAGACCCATCAGGCTGAGGTGATAGCCACCAGGAAAGCGACCTTCCAGGTGCGAAGCAGTAGAGAGCACGATGCTAACGACTTGAAGGGGAGCCCCATGAGCTTTGACAGGACCAGGTTTAAGTCCCATGGGGGAGGGGAGGCGGCTCACCAACCAGAGGATAAAGTCTTTCCAGCCCTTTTCCAGACCGCCATTTAATGAGAGAACACCAATCTGCCATTCACTGGAGGTGGAAGACTGAGATGGATGCCAAATGAACCTTAACAGAAGAGAGAGCCAGACCTTGCTGCTTTAAGTAGAGTAGGTAGTCCAAGATAGACTACAGAGAAGATTGGAATGGAGACAGATTCTGTTCGGAGGCCCAACAAGTGAAATATTTCCACTTGGCCACGTAGGTAGTCCTAGTGGAGGGCTTTCTACTACTCAGCAAGACTTGTTGAATCTGATCCAAGCAGGCCTGTTCTTTGGGGTTCAGCCACACAGCATCCATACAGTCAGATTCATGAAGGCAAGGTTTGGGAGAAATAACAGACCATGGTCTTGTGAGATCAAGTCTGGGCAGAATGGGAGCATGAGTAGCACTGCCACCAAGAGGTCCATGGAATAGAAACCCTGATGCCAGTGATCTGGTGGAACCTCCTCCACTGCTCTCAATGTGAGCAGAGAGCAAACCTGCTCAAGGAGCAGTATATTGGGAGAGGGATCCCCAAAGAGGAACTCTGAGGGGAGGCTGGAAGTAGGTATGGAGAAGAACTGGATGGCATAGCCCAGTCTGCCAGTGCTTAGGACCCAGCTGGTGGTGGTGATCGAGCCCCAAAACTGTGAAAGTGAGCCAGCCTATCCCCAAACGGAGGGGCTGGGGGGAGGAGTGGGGAGTGATGACTAGAACACTGCTCTGGACCAAGGAGTCAAAATGGGTGCTTGGGGGATACCAGGGAAGGTGTGTGGACTGTCCATACCTTGAACCCAACTACTTCCTCCTATGGGATCTATGCCCCTTTCTGGGGTAGTCCCGCAGTCTTGGGGAAAGAAAAGGCTGCCCAAACATGAGCTACAGATGATCCTATGGTGCTGAAGCAGAGAGTGGTGTCAGCTGTGGGGGGCATCAAAGAAGTTCCTGGTGCCAAGGAGGTACCTTGTGCCAAGTCCAGTACCAGCCCCATTTCTACTGAGTCTGGAAAGGAAACATTGGGGTGCAGCACTGACAGACCCATAGGTTCAGTTCAGGTTCAACAGGGCTATAAAGAACAAAGACACAGCAAAGTCCTCGACCAAGGAAGAGGTTGGGACAGAAAGGCAGAGGAGGTAGCATCGCTCTTGTCAGTACTGGACACAATGGATGCCCTAGGGCTGGAACAGGGGTCAACAGCACAGGATCTCTGATCTCCCTGTGCGGTGCTGGGGAGCATATGACGGGACCTGCTCCATCCTGCATACTGGCTTTCATCCTGGGCCGATGCACTCTCCTTCTGGAGGAGGAAGACAAATCCTCACAGGACCTGGAGTGGCCTTGGTTGGTCTTATGGGACCTTTTCCTCAACGACTCCTTCAACTCTTTTGAAAGGCGCTAGCTCCAAAACGCAAAGTGGCAGCACTCTCTGAACCCAAGGGTGACCTCTGATCTGACGAGGGCCTCGGTGCCTGAGTAGGCTGCATGGCCTGTTTAAGTAGATGCTGCTTCAGAAAAAGAGCCCTCATCACTTAAGTCCATTTTGTGAACCAATGAACTATATACACCTTGAAAAAAAGTAGCTGAATAGATGATTGTGAGGTTGAAAACTACATAGAGCTCCAACTCCAGCCAAGGGTGGTAAGAAGGAACTGAGGCATGATGGGAAGTCGCTGCCTCATATAGCCAGGGGAGGGGCTATGGCCATGAGGCATGAGCACCCCGCACCCCCCATGGGTACTGCTAGGCAAATTCTCTGGCTCTGATGGGCTGGATAGGCACACACCTAAGTAGAATACACAGCTTCAACTACTTGAAGAAGAACACCCTGTGCTCTTCTCTGTGGCTCAGACTGCATCTGTACCACAACAATGAACCATATTTGACACCCAAATATGGCTCATTCCAGACTCCTGTCCAGGACTCCTATCAACCAGTTTTCAAACTAATTGTACTCATGGTGTGTGACAGGGACAGCTGAGTTCAACCTATGTTATAGCAAAGTGTACTAGGTTTCAGAGTAGCAGCCGTGTTAGTCTGTATCCGCAAAAAGAAAAGGAGGACTGGTGGCACCTTAGAGACTAACAAATTTATTTGAGCATAAACTTTCATGAGCTACAGCTCACTTCATTGGATGCATACAGTGGAAAATACAGTGGGGAGATTTTATATACACAGAGAACATGAAACAATGGGTGTTACCATACAGACTGTAACAAGAGTGATCAGGAAAGGTGAGTTATTATCAGCAGGCGAGCGGGGGTCGGGGGGGGTGGGAGGGAACCTTTAGTAGTAATAATCAAGGTGGGCCATTTCCAGCAGTTGACAAGAATGTGTGAGGAACAGTGGGGGGGGGAGAGGGGGGAGGAATAAACATGGGGAAATAGTTTTACTTTGTGTAATGACACATCCACTCCCAGTCTTTATTCAAGCCTAAGTTAATTGTATCCAGTTTGCAAATTAATTCCAATTCAGCAGTCTCTCGTTGGAGTCTGTCACTCGATTACAGACCTAAAACTGGCAATTCTTCAACAAAAAAACTTCCTTGTTCATTTCCCCCCCTACTGTTCCTCACACGTTCTTGTCAAATGCTGGAAATGGCCAACCTTGATTATCACTACAAAAGGTTCCCCTCCACCCACCCACCCATCCTCCTGCTGGTAATAGCTCACCTTTCCTGATCACTCTTGTTACAGTCTGTATGGTAACACCCATTGTTTCATGTCCTCCCCCCTACTCTTGCACCCACTTACCCTTTCTCCATATAGAGCAG
The DNA here is from genome assembly GCF_965140285.1 of Lepidochelys kempii. Lineage (NCBI taxonomy): Eukaryota > Metazoa > Chordata > Testudines > Cheloniidae > Lepidochelys > Lepidochelys kempii. Next base: position 96,181,533 of record NC_136385.1, on the reverse strand, counting down.
GGTGGAGACACGACAGGGCTCAGGACAGAAAGACGGGAGAGACCGCAGCTGCTGTCTCAACTTCCTGATCTTTTTAAAGGCAATGTAATGTACTTAGAGTCAGGTCAGCATACTTAAAGGGGCAATGCACATCTCTCTCTCTCTCTCTCTCCCACACACAGGGTGTGTGTCTCTGTCTCTGTCTGCCATGCTGTCTCCCCTTCCTCCATTTGTGTTGCCTTGTAGAGAGTGAGGCTACATTAACAACAATGCATTAACCCTTGAGGGCTCAGCCGAATGCTAGTTCATCATTTAGCAGTAAGGCATTCCCTGGGAAATATCCCATCCTCTTCCACCCTCTAACTTCATCACCTCAACCAAGCTTCACAATCATCATTGCTGTGTACAGTATTAAATTACTTGTTTAAAACTTATATTCTGTGTGTATGTATAAATATATATATATATATAGCTTTTTGTCTGGTGAAAAAAATTTCCCTGGAACCTAACCCCCCCTATTTACATTAATTCTTATGGGGAAATTGGATTCGCTTAACATCATTTCGCTTAAAGTTGCATTTTTCAGGAACATAACTAAACATTAAGTGAGGAGTTACTGTACTTGCATTGGCTCTCATCAAGCTAGCACACTAAAAATAGTAGTGTAGCCAGGCTAGCATGGACAGCAGCAAGCAGTGGATGGGCTAGCCTTGCTGAGTACATACCCCAGGTGTTCAGGCAGGTTTGTACTTGACATATCTAGCTAGTGCCACTGTTTGCAGCTGCCTGTGCTACCCCGCGCTACACTGTTTTTAGCATGCTAGCTCCATGACAGCTAACGCAAATATGTGTGCACTAGCTGGGAATCATACCCCTAGCTTCAAGTGTGTTACACACCCTTGACTATACCTGTGTTGCAGCTTTACCGAAGTAGTACTGCAAACCCTTTCCCTCTGTGCTCCTTTCTACAGCTCAGACCTTGCATAATTGCCTATTGCCCACTGTCTGTTTAATCACTTTCTTCTTGTTATTTCTGCTATTAAAATACTTTGGCAGTGTCAATTTAAAAATTGACATGATCCAAGTCACTGTGGCAAAGAAGAAAACTATGTAAATGAGACTATGAATAACATTTGTCTCTGGTGTTTTTCTTTTACAAACCACTATAGATTAGGGCTGAATTGTTATTTCACAAGTCACAGTGATTTGCTTCAGAGACACAGGGAATATAACAGTCATGTGAGTTAAACTGGTAGGACTTACAGTGTAAGGGATTCATTACACAGCCCATGGAACGCATTTGCAGGCACTGAAGTCATGTAAGGATTATCTGCAATTTCACTGCAAAAGGAGACAAAAGGCTTCACTTTGCAATAAAACATCTGCATAACAGAACAGACCTAGTTTGAATCTTCCATTGTTAATGATTCTCTGATATACAGCACAATAAAATGCAAAAAATACATAATAAAGGGTATAGTTCAACAAGTTATATGTTCCAAATGTGCTGGAAGACTAAAATGCTTCAGCTACCTAAGAAGTGTAGGTATCCAGAATACCAGTACCATTAATTGCTTGTATAAAATAGATGGGGTTTACATTATTAGCTAATAGTATCAGAGGGGTAGCCATGTTAGTCTGGATCTGTAAAAGCGGCAAAGAGGCCTGTGGCACCTTATAGACTAACAGACGTATTGGAGCATAAGCTTTCGTGGGTGAATACCCACTTCGGCGGATGCTGAGGAAGTGGGTATTTACCCACGAAAGCTTATGCTCCAATACTTCTGTTAGTCTATAAGGTGCTACAGGACTCTTTGCCGCTATTATTGGCTAATGTGTGCCCAGCCTGTGTGGTTCTTTTGAATAATAGCACAGCCAGGTTGCTCCTTTCACAAGTTAGGGAATTAGCAGATAAGTAAATAACAACAATCACCACAATGTTAACTAATTTATCCCAAGTAAAGTTAAAGATAAGATTCTAGTTTTTGTGAAGAATACTATGAAAGAAAAGATCACAAATAGACTAAGCTGTTCAAGATAAAAACTGTCTTCCTATGCGTCTGAACTACACCTAGTACAAAGGAAAGGATGAACAGTTAACCCTGAAATGCACAGAATCCTAGCAGCTGGAAAGGACCTCTAGTGGGTCATCTAGCCCAATGGCACATCTCAACTTAATGGCCCGATAATTGTCCCACAGTCCATCACATCCCCAAATCCTTTGCAACTACCATCTCCACAGCTCTCCTGTCTCAGAGCTAAGTGCTATTGGGGCAGGGAGGGGAGGAAGGATGAGGGAAAGGGTATAGTTTCACCATGATTGGGTTTGAAGGCAGGATCGAGCCGGGTGGTGATATGATGGGGAGGAGTAAGGGAGCTAATTGTTCCTTCCCTACTCTTCCATAGCTCCCACTGGGTTCTAGCTACCGCAAGATTCTGCAGGTTTTGATTTTCTTCAGCTAGTGGATGGTGTGCTCCAATGGACACCTCCTCATGGCCTACTTGAGAGTAATTCCCCATAGGCTGAGAAACCCTGGTATAGTCCATTCCGCTGTATGTGGCAGGAGTTGTTTCATTACCCCTTGAGGTATAAATACATGATACAAGATGCTAAAATTCAACTTTTATCACTACCACCTTCACTCCAAACTTTTTCCATTTTCTCACACAATATTTTGGGGCTGAAATTTTCCATGCCTGATCTCAGCCCCCAAAGTGATTACCCCTCTTTCTCATTATAAAATTTGTTTAAAATTGGTTCAGCTGGTTTTGAGTTATTCCAGCATGGATCTAAAATATGTTTTACCCACAGAGAGAAAATCAGAAAATCTGCGACTCAAGAATGGCTAACAGTAAAAACTGCAAACTTAGCTCAATTTTATAGCTTTCCAAAATCTAAGGTTCAAGCCAAGTTTGAAGAAAAGACTTTTAGTCCTTTTACAGTTATGAATCTTTAAATTTGGGAATCATGAACACATGGGGTAAAATGTTTCTGTTCTTTACATAGTGTTAATTAAGTGCTATTAGAATCAGAAAACTGACTAAGTAAAAGTGATATCTTTTACTCAGCAAATATGCTCATTGTCTTCTCTTCACAGAGAATAAATTATATTTAACATCAATTCTTTCATTTAGACTAGTGTTGAGTTATGGTAAAATTGATGCAACTCTCTAGAGAAGATGAACCCTGTATATTCTTGCTGAATCTGCCTACTTTAAAAAACATTACACATTTATTTTAATAAATTCCTGCTAGACCTGCAGAACCAACATAGGTACAGAAGAGTGAGCTGGATTCAATTCCACCTGGTTCATCATTTATAAAATTGTTTATTAAGTTCCAAGTGCAGAATTTTTCTTGTTGGTAGTGATGCATGAACCAGAAAGAATATCCCCAGTTGAATATGCAGGGCCATCAGATGGAAAAAAACATCTTTTTACTTCTAACCTGAGCACATTTTATCCAAAGTCTCTGAGAATTATAAACATGAGATCCATGGCATCACTTTTAAAAGTCACTTTTCAAAGTGGACCTGTACTTTCAAATAAGGCATCCCAGAATGATGTCTACAACCAACAGCACCTTAGCTTAGCAAGAGGAATCATTCCAGAAAAGACAGCAGACCTTGGTATAGGACACGTGCCGCCAAAAAAACCTGAGTTAAAGACTGCTGCCATTAGAAGACATGAAACCAAACTGCTTCAGAACAAGGAAGTTATAAGTTCCATTACCCTCTTTCCTAGCTTTGTTTGTTTGCTTTTTAAAAACATCTTGTACTTTTTCTAAATTAGAATGTGAATGTGGAGCAACCAGTCTGCATAAAATAAACTCCTTGCACTAAAAACTTTACTCAGAATGTGAACTGAGGCCAGGCTGCTATTTTCATTTATTTATTTAGTGGTTTGCAGGTGTTCAGTTAACGTTTTCCCTTTGTGTTTTCCATCTCTCCAGCTCTTGCATTTTGTGGGCTCTGGACCAGAAGAACAGAGAAAACAATGGAGGGAGACTGGTTTTGCTGGATTGCTAGGATACTTCTTTCTGGTAATTATTTGGCACCTCTCTCTAAAATGGGAGCCTCCACTGCGGAATTGTTTGGGACCTGACTGTAGCACTGTTCTAACCATATCTGCAGCGCAGACACTTACAGTAAAAAGTTCACATCAGCTGAATAGATTTTGGTGAGGTCAGGAAATATCGTAATTCCAGTGTTGAAAATTCCACTAAAACAGAGGACAAAATAGAAAAAGAGAAAGAATTAAATTTAATTAATCACTACACAAAAAAGACGCTATAGGTTCAGACCATTACACAGAGCTGGATGGAATATGTTTATTTTATACTCTCCACTGACTGTCAACTCACCTATGAACTATTTGTACCCAAATGTAGGGCTATGAACAACACATCATAAATCAGTGTGGGGTTTCAGAGAGATATTCTGTAAAGACTTTTCCACCTCTAACTACCAAGACTCTGTGATTACACAGGTTTGAACTAAGCCACTTATTATGTAGCTCCCTTCCTTTATTTAGCAGCATCAGCATTAAAAATGTTCCATGCCATCTCCTTCCAATTCTCCACAGGAGTGTCAAGAAGCACTTTTAGCAACTGGGTAGAGTTGAGGTGCTAAGGGCACAAACCTACTCCCACTGAAATCAATAGCAGTGTTGTCATTGACTCCAATGGATGCATGATTAAGCTCTAATACAGCAGTAAGACTGTCAATGTCAGGAAGATGTTGAGAAAGTCAGAAAGTCTTTAAGAGGAAAGGCAAGGTGGAGACTTGGAGCAAACAGAGGGAGCAAGCTTGTGAGGGTAGAAAGAAAAAAGGAGCAGAGAAAAGGGTCAGAGAGTAGGACCTTCATGCTTTTGGGACAGTATGTGGTACAGACACACAGAAGGGAGAGAAAGTGAGTGTGTGTTCTGAAAGCAAAAAGATGGGTCAACATTCAGAAAGAGATGACGAGAGATAGGGCTCTTGGAGATGGAGAACAGAGGGCCCAAATCTCTGTTCCAGCTGATATAGTCAGTGCAAGGAAATGGCAGGTAAGGGAAGGAAGAATAAATGTGGCTATTGGCCACATTTGTACCTCCTGATATTTTGGGCCTTGCTGGGGGCCAGGACCAGTCCCCAGAATAAATGAGAGAAGTCGCAGAACTAGGGTTGACAACCCTCCCGGATTGGCTGGGAGTCTTCCGGAATCGGCCTCAATCTCCTGGTGACTATTAAAGGCAATCTGGGAGATTTTAATAGGGCAAAGTCCAGTCAGCAGGGCTAAGGCAGGCTCCCTTCCTGCACTGGCTCTCCGCGGCTCCTAGAAGCAGCCAGCACATCTGGCTCCTAGGTGCAGAGGCGGCCAGGGAGTTTTAGTGTGCTGCCCCTGCCCCTAGTCCTGACTCCATAGCTCCCATTGGCTGGGAACTGTGGCCAATGGGAGCTTCAAGGGTGGTGCCTGCAGGCAGGGGCAGTGCACAGAGCCCCCTGACAGTCCCTGAGCCTAGAAGCCGGACATGCCAGCTGCTTCTAGGCCCAAGATAAGTGCCACCCAGCCGGAGTCCACACCCCTTGCCCCCTCCCACACCCCAACCTCCTGCCCCAGCCTTGAGCCCTCTCCTGAACCCAAACTCCCTCCCAGAACCCGCAACCCGTCCTGTACCCCAACCCCCTCCCCCAACCCTGAGCCCCCTCCCGCACCCAAACTCCCTCCCAGAGCCTGAACCCCACAGCCACTCCTGCACACCAACCCCCTGCCACAGCCCAAAGCCCCCTCCCACACTCCAAATGCCTCAGCCCCACCCCCCAGCCCAGAACCTGCACCCCCTCCCACTCTCCAACCCCCTGCTCAGCCCGGTGAAAGTGAGTGAAGGTGCGGGAGAGCAAGCAACGGAGGTTCATATTCATTCCCCATCAAAATGCCTTGTTTCAAAGCTTCCCCATGCCTTTAGTTGATGACACTTGGTGTCCCCAGGACCCAGGTAACATCCTTAATAAGTAGTTAATATTTATTTTTGCATGTGTTTTTTCCTTCTCCCTCCTATTATTTGTCATTTGTCTTCTGTGAGTGAGAGCTCTGCAGGGCTCACTGTGTTTGAAGAGCACTAACCCATTGTAGGCACTACTGTAAAGAAAAGAATGAAACAACAAGGCAGCCTTTCATTATCCAAGGAGGCCCTAGGAAAGAATCTTTGAATTACACAAACTGTGTGATCTTTAAACTACACACTCTCCCCTTCCCCAGTCTATGGAAGGAAAAATATGTCCTCCATGTTTTCTTTGCCTGAATTATGTAAACTGGGCTCCACATAATAAGCTGGTGACACTAAGAACTCTTGCATAATGACAGGTTTCAGAGTAACAGCCGTGTTAGTCTGTATTCGCAAAAAGAAAAGGAGGACTTGTGGCACCTTAGTGCCACAAGTCCTCCTTTTCTTTTTACTAAGAACTCTGCCATTCCTTGCGGCTAAGATTTGTTGTTCAAGTTCTGCTTTGAAGGAAAAAGATCTAGTTTTCCAGGTCTGCCCCAACTTTACAGGTATGCAGTTATTTTTCTTTAGCACTGATCCCTTTGAGAGTGAAAGTAAAGTACAAGAAAACACTACTCTGAGCTTAAAGGTGACCTGCAATGGAGACAAAATTGTGTTTGTGCCTATTTTTATAGCTTTATGGTATATAAACAAAGACATGAAATTCATGGTCCCTGCCTTCCTACGCCCCCAATCTCCTGCTCAAAATCACAAAGATTTTTTGTTGATATTTTTTCATTGTAATTTTGGGTCTCATCTACCTGGTTGGGTTTTTTTTGTTTTGTTTTTGTTTGTTTGTTTTTGAAGACTCTAGGGACAAATGGAGGAGAACGCCTCCAGACCCATTTCTGTCATAGAACTTACAGCAAATTGGGGCCTAATGATGAACTTGTCAGCTGTAGCTAATGTGTATTGTTATATGTAAACATATATATATAATTAAAGTAAAAACTACATATTTCTGTTGTATCTGTAACAGTGGGCTGGAGAGACTAGGGCCAAGCCAACCTTGATTACAGAATGAGATCTGAGGGGAATCAGGAAATTCCCTATGAAAAACGGAAGGTGGCTGCAGTAAAGGGGGATCCCAAGTCATGCTGATGGACTCTAGAGGGAGAAAAGAAGAGGGTTCCTGTAGGATCATTACACCAGGGAGTTTGGAGGATAAAGCCCAGTAAGCAGGAAGCCCCTAGGGAGTACATGACTGTGTTTGGGACTGGATATCAGAGCCTCAGTGAGGGAGAACTGGGAGATCAGACTGGGATGGAAGAAGAGCCCTGGGGGTGAAAGAGAATGCCAGAGCTAAGTTTGGACTTTCTTTGTGGTGTTGGACTTCCGTTTGGACCTCTGGGTTCTTGTAAACTGGTGCTGGTATTAAACTGGTGCCGAGAGGGGTAGTGTTAACAAAAGAAAGCCTCTGTGAGTTCTTGAACGGCCCTGAAGAAAGTAAAAACCGGAGGTGAAGAACTTAAAGAGGAACCCCTGGCCAGCACTGGGTGCTCAGTAAGCAGCAGTCTTTTTTACAGTATCCCTCTTCTCAATCTTTCCTATAGATTGTGTTCAGCATTTCCCTCTCTGGTAGTGGAACAGGCGGGGCACAAGTTGAGTAGGGGCAGGAAGAGGTGGGGCCTTGGAGGAAGCGGTGGAGTGGGGGCGGGGTCTGGGAAAGAGCCGGTGGTCGAGCACCCCCCTGCACTTTGGAAAGTCAGTGTCTGTGTACATGTCCTTAGTTGACTGGAGGTAACCCCTTTTCAGCTCATGGGAGGAAAAGAGCCTTTACCATTCTGTCACAATTCCTAGAAGGGACCATTCTAATAATCTACATAACACAGCCCACAAAATTTCACTCAGTAATTCATATCCAATAATTTGTGGTGCAATATTTGATTTCATTGATATTACTGAAAGTATAGAACAAGCAGCAAATAAAAGGAATAAAAAGCCCAAACTAAATTCCCTACCCCTCCTTCATGGCAACTTTAAAACACTTTTGCAAATACCCTCCCTCTCCCCCCACACCTCCATCAGTTTTCTGGAGGAGATGTCAAATAGAGTTCCTGATTAAGTGTGAGTATCTACCCCTTTCAGCAAGAGCAGTCCAAGTTTATTCTGGTGTAATTACTGTAATGAAAAAAGTAAATATGGAAAATGAATACATTTATTGTAATGAATAATGTAACAAAGAATTAGCTATCCAGGTTCTGGGATGAGGGCTGGGCTTTTGAGACTAATGAGAGCCAGAGTCTTGGCCTAATTCTAGCCTAACCCAACCTCCTACTCCAGAAACAAGACCAAAAGGGCATAGGCATTCCTGGGACTCCCTTATAAAACAGCTTGCAGCTCTTTTCTTGCTTGCAGAGCCTATAACTGGCCTTAGTTTAGTTGAATGCTTACAGTAAAAGAAAACAGGGAATAAATTTTCCATCCAGCTCTGAAGGGAAAAAGAAATTGTTACACTGTAGTAGGGCAACATCTACACTGAGAATAATCTCTGAAGATTAAGTGCCCAGTACTTACAGGTATTTTAACAGTGGGAGGTTCTTAAAGGCATCTGGATCTATGTAATGTAGATTTCTAGCATTGCGAATTTCTCTGTTAAAAAATAGATACAAATTAGCATATTAGCAAAAAAACAAACATTTTAATGTTCATATTTGAAATTTAAAATAAACAAAACAGCATAACACTAAAGTGAACTTTCAGAGAAACATAACTCCTCTGCTGAGCTCTTGCACTGGACTGCATCCCAGTAATACAACAAATTGACATCACTCAGTGGAAGTGAGCATGTTTGGTGTGCACTGCTACATTACAGCATCATCATCTGGACAGATCTGGTTTTGGACACTAATAAGCTTAAGTAATGGGGAGAAAGCACAGGGCTTTGGCTTGCTCATATGCACACACTGATTTGTTCAGGAAATGTCAATAAAGCTATTGAAATGTGTGTAAGGTTGAATGCTAATAACATTCCAAATCAAAGGGAGCATGGGAGGAGGTTTGCGTGTCTTGGAGGATTGGGTAATGGGTTGGAATTTTTAGTTTTGGATATGGAGGAAATAAAGAGAAAACTAAGATTATAAAATAGGATTTTATTTCATGTGAGGCCATTTTAGGGGCCCGTGAGTGCCAAAGTTTCTTTTGTTAATACTCTCAATTAGTTTCCACCTTCTCATTTAAATTTAGTAAGTATAATAATAAAAGTTAATCTATACAAAACTTAAAATATCTGAATTAATAAGTATACAGGAGGAAGCATCTCCATTGGGGCAGGACTGGAAGTTTGAACACCATCATTCTATTTTTGGTTCTGTCTGTGACATGCTGTGGCATCCTGCAGTTACTTACACCTCCATGCTGCAGTTTGCATGCACAGTAAACTGCGAATAAATACTACTATTTAGCATTTGTTTTCATATTCAAAGCGCTTTACAAACATTAAGCCTCATAATCTCTCCTGCTGTTACTACCTACACCATAATGTAAGAAAGATAGGGTATAAAATACAATTAGTTAAGCAACTGCTTAACTGATTACTTGTTCCACCTTTCTCGGGATTCTTTTAATTTTGATTGCTTAACTAAAGAAAAGGACTTGAGTTGAATTTAGTCTTAAAGTTTTATTAAATTTCCTAACAACAGCAACTAAGTGTATAGTATATAAGACAAAAATAGTACTGGATTATGATTTGGCAAACAGACTAGGAAATTGATTGATATAGCCATTCATTGATATAGATTGCAAGGCCAGAAGGGACCATTGTGATCACCTAATCTGATCTCCTGTATAACAGGCCACAAAACATCCCCCAAAATATTTCCTAGAGCATATCTTTTAGAAAAACATCCAATCTTGATTTAAAATATGTAAAATTTTCAGAATCAAATCACATAGCTACAACAGATAATAACACTTATACCTAATCAGTATATTGGAAAGGTATCTTTGTTTAAAGTTTTGACTAAGAGACCTTGAGAATAGAGCCTCACTTGTGCTAACTGGTTATTAACACACTAAAGCATAAGACAATTCAGTCACTTACATGCCAATTCACCAAGGTCTTCTTCTCAATGGATCTATAGTAGCCCACCCTTTTTAACCTATTTCCCCACAAATTACCTTAGACCCAGGATCTAACACTCCTAAATATCTGACATTTATGACAGACTGTACAGGCTGATTGCAGTTCAAGAGGCTTGTACACTTGGTCTGTTTTATGTTTTTAAGCACCTAGAACTTGAACCTAGACACCATGATAGATACATGTACAGTGTTCTAAAATTTTAGTTAACAACTGTAACTTGTTCAGTTTTAAAGCTCCTTTACAACTATCATGATTGTAATCTGTTACAAAACAAGGACACACACTAACTCCGTGACAATCTTTAAAGCACATACACAACATGTACATTTCCTTACTAATTCAGTTTCAGGAAATGGTCAATTGATTGATTTGGGTAATCACAGAAGAGAAACACTGTGTTCCTTATCATCAGATCTTTACTCAGCCATCAGCTTTCAGCTCAATTACTGTTCACAGCCAGAGCTGACACTGTAAACACAGGTGGAACAAAGGATGGACCTGACTATAGTCTTTCCCCAGTGTGCTAGTGGGCAACCCAAATTGCTGGAAGATAGAAAGAGACAGTTAAAGGAGTCAAATGTCAGGGGGTAGCAGTGTTAGTTAAAGGCGCCTATTCAAGATAGGTACTTTGTTACGAGACTAAAAAGATATCAGTATGAATGCACCTCCTTTCTTTACCTTACAGGATTGTCCATGAGGGAAACCCAGTCATTAAAGTTTACAATGTTTTGACCAAAGCTGTATCACTTACAGTTGACTTCCTTTTTACACACACAACTTCATTTAATGACAATATCACATTACATCCTGTTCCCCATTTTTCCCTCCACTGTATCTGGCAATCTCTCAGAATATTTTAATGTTGAATATCAATATATTCATTCAAAGACAGGGAAAAAAGAGAAGTCTCTTTAGCAGCACCAGTGGTACATTCTTGTAAAAGGCTGCAGCAACTCTGTTTCCTCTTACTATTGAAGTCTAGCTATTAGACCCTGAGATTTATTTTCTCAGTCCTGCATTCTATCTTTTCTAAAAGACCTTGATGCTTGGGCAATTCTTAGATGATAATAATATATAATTTTGGGGCCCTAGTTACTACAAAAGAGATGATGCAAGGTTTAGTTATGCAAAACAGGGCTCCTAGAAACCATTTGGTCTCAGCACTTGAGGAACATATCAGTGGCTTAAAGCCACCTTTGCCTCCCACCCTGATCTTGCACTGAGCAGAGTCCAGCCTGACCAGAGAATCTGACCCAGTTATTTCAATACTGTAAGATCTGGGTCATTGTCTAGAGTGAGAGCTGGGGTTGTTGTACCAATAAAATAAAAACCAGCAGGATCTTATTAAAGGGAAAAGGCAAAATGCCACATTTATTGTAAATATAATAAAGAAATATAAAACTCACACTGTCCTATCGTTACTTATTCCTTACTTAATTATATATATATATATATATATATATATATATATATATATATATATATATATATATATTCATTCATTCATTCATTCATTCATTCATACCAGTTCTGCATAGGGGTTTATAGTTACCAGCCTAGAGGTTGCTCGTGACAGGGTACTGGCCAGGTAACCTGTACACGAGAGTGGAGCGGAGTCCGTGTCAGATGCGCATCCGATGCTCCTGAAGGGTAGTGGCAGAACTGGAGACTCCAAGTTCTCAGCCCTTAGTGTCCATTTTTATAGGACTTTCTTCCTATGCCAGTCCGTGGAATTTGCTTTGTCATATCGTTAGTCATGACTGCTCCAGGACGGCTGTCAGGTGCTCATCAGCTTTCTTCATCCTTTGAATTGGTCGGGTGGATCCCAGTTTGCCCTCCGGTGGGGTTCTCTGGTTGTCTCCACCTGGCGTCTTCTTCGGCCAATCGATGTTAAATTCCTAGGCTGGCACTTCCCTGTTTATTCAAAACCCACCATTCATTCACATACATTCCTTACTTTAATAAAAAACACATTTCTTATTTCACCGAGTGTTGTTATTTTATTTGAGACTCCCTGTCTCTTGACATTCCTTCGGTATTGCCTTTCTTTTGTTATACAAAGGTGTTATTTATTTGAGACTCCCCGTTTTTTAACATTCCTGATCCAAACTATAGAAGGTGGGAGTCTCTATGTGACATTTCTATGAGCGCCAGCTCCAATTCGCGGTTCTTCATGGGTGTTACAAACAAGCATGTCAATCTCCATTACAAAGTGTCTGTTTGCAAAGTAGAGCCAATTGAACATAACGTGAAGTTAGTTAAGAAGCGTGTCAATCTCCATTACAATCAATGGAAAGAGAAAGCGGAGTCAATTAAGCCGTTTAGTCTTACAAGCGTCAATCTTAATAACAAGTGAGAAAGTATCAATTCAGAGTCAAATTGAGCAGTTTAGTCTTACAAGCGTCAATCTTAATAACAAGTGAGAAAGTATCAATTCAGAGTCAAATTGAGCAGTTTAGTCTTACAAGCGTCAATCTTAATAACAGGTTTCAGAGGAACAGCCGTGTTAGTGAGCTGTAGCTCACGAAAGCTCATGCTCAAATAAATTGGTTAGTCTCTAAGGTGCCACAAGTACTCCTTTTCTTTTTGTTAATCTTAATAACAAGTGAGAAAGTATCAATTCAGAGTCAAATTGAGCAGTTTAGTCTTACAAGCGTCAATCTTAATAACAAGTGAGAAAGTATCAATTCAGGGCCCAATTGAGCAGTTTAGTTTTACAAGCGCCATAACAAGTGAGAGAAAGTATCAATTTAGAGAACGCAAAGCCAATTGAGCAGTTTGCAAGGTACGGTTTGCAAGCTTTAATACAGGATTGTAAATCAATATTGCAGATTTACAATTATGTCAAATAGAAGAATTATAAATACAGATTTAATAAATATTATAAATCAATATTGCAGGTTTACAATTTCTTATGAAAATCAATATTGCAGGTTTACAATTATGTATTATAAATCAATATTGCAGGTTTACAATTTCTTATGAATAGAATCACAAATATTGGAATATGCCTACATAATCCCCCTTTTGACACTAAGATATACAGATAATCGTCAGTGTCACCTATTTTGTAGCCTGTTCAAGAAGAGGTACTGTGAGGCTATTTGACTCTGTGATTCTAATCGAGTGTACATTCTTCTTATCCAACAACCCATACCACACATTCCGATTATGCAGATACAATTTAATAATAAAACTATTATCAAGGGATGTAGTACTACTGACAGGATACCATTGGTGGTTGGGGACCATCCAGAGAATATATCATACCAGTGATAAGTTGTTATTTGTTTCTCTGCTGTGGCAATTCTTAACATGTCCCCATTGGTATGTATAATATGAATAGTTCGATTTCCCACCTGATCATTTGTTTGTTCCAGAAAATGTGTCACTTCTTTACTTCTTATTAGACTATCAGTAAGGTCATGCCATTGAATTCCAAGGTCAATGGAGAATTCAGCCAACCCCGCACTTAATGTCAGCTGGGACTTTTTTGGCTGTGGTAAATAGTATGTGTGGCTTTTGGTGAATATGGCACTTACATTGCACTTACATTCATCTACTGGAGGACTGCTAACACTCCCGTCTTCCCAGAATACTTCCTCCCAAGAATTAATACACACACATTGTCCATTATACAATACTTTGGTCTCATTATCCAATTCATCCCATATACATGATCCTAGTGATGTATCTTTACTACAAGGTTCTGGAGCAACAGGCAAGGTGAGGCACACCCACTGTTGAGGAGTCCATTCGGTACAACCTCTAGTGTCCAATAGCTTCCCTCCCTCCCCAGCCCACTGGCTCGAGGTTTGGGGTAGCCAGAAGGATCCCATGTGTAATATGGGAAGTGGGCTAACCTTCCATACCTTTGCCTCCAGGGACCGTTGGTGTGCAATTTTGACAACAATTTCCCCTATTAACAAGTCTGGTTTTACACTACTGGAAACGTACTGCATCCAGTCATATTGATAAGTGTCAAATAAAGATCTCTTTCTTTGTTTTACCAAATGCATCAAAACCTTAATATTTCCCGATATGACCCAGAACATTTCATGTTCCAATGTGGCAAGGGCAAGAATCTGCATTTCAGTGCATCCCATGGCTATGGCCGTGTGGTTTCCTATATCTAAACTTTTCTTGCGCACAAGCCATGTAGTAGTATTGAGCCATTGCCAGAGATTCCACTGCGCTTTTAAGTTGCCCAAACCAATTTGGACCAAGTCTACATTGGCATGTACTTGTTTTTGTATCAGGTTGTCCTGTAGTTGAGCCAGGGAGTTTAATTTGTTTTTAATAGTTTCCAAATCTACTGAGTTGGCAAGTCCTGCTCCGAACCCGCCTAGCATGGTATCCATAATGTTTCTTTTAGTTCTGGGGTGAGGGGTATCTGGAGGGGACAGTTTATGTGTCTTTATCCAGGCTAACAGTATGGGGAGAGAGAAAGGCATACACTTGGGCTCTACCTTTGATACATTTAGTCGTGTCCAATCCATGTCAATTCTTACTTTTACCAGCAGGGGGCTCACCAAGGCTTTTACCGGGGTAGTCTGGGTTTTAAATAAGGCTGGTTTTGCCATTTGTACCGGGGTGTTTCTTATAAACACATATTCTTTTTCCCAAGTCCATTCACACCCATCTGGGAATGTCATTGCATGTGTGTGACTTGGGCAGTAGACTACAATTACAGTTACAAGGTCCCCGGATTTTATAAACCCCTCCCATATATAAGGGAGCGAGGGGTAGTCTGAAAGTATGGTGGTATCTCCCACATATCCTGCCGTCCGTACCCCCACCATCCAATGTTTTTTCCTTCCTGCGGCGACTGAGATATTTACTTGTAGCCCCAGTTCCCCTTCTCCAATATATACATGTGTTTCCCCTAAAGTTGTTAATGTGAGATTAGTTTTTAAATCAACCCATCTTAAGTGAATGTCTGTCTCTTGTGGTGGAAGCCATGGTGTGTTGTTGGCTTGTGCATGTATTAGTAAGGCAGTGAGAATTGATTTACCTTGTCCCATGTATCCCGGAGCATGGATACCATTGTTATTGATGGGCGTGGAAGCGCCTGGGTGTTGTGTTTTCACCACTGTAAGTAGGGTTAACGCTTTGATCCAGAACGGGGGCTGCTGCGTCTGTTGTAGCTCTGGTTTCCATCTCCTTGGAGGCATTGTTTTGCCCTTTTGATAAGGATCAGAGCTGGCGGTTTTAAGCAGCAGTCTTTCGTGCCTGCAGGAATGAAAAATAAACGCACCACGTCTGCAGATCCTGGTTCACAACTGTTATCAGGGTGTTGTGTCTGAAAATACAATTACAGTTGTGAGAGGATTAAGTCATGAGAACAGCTTGAGTTGTGAAACGTGAACCCATTTTAATTTCCCATTCTTGTCTATGCGATAAATGAGAGGGCTGAGGCGATCAACTATGGAGTAAGGTCCAGTCCATTTCGACTCTAGTGTGTGATCCCTTTTGCCCAGCCTTAAGTACATTACCTGATCCCCTGGCTCCCATAATAGTGAGTCCCCAGGTTTTTTGTTATCCATTCTTGTATTCATGAGCTCAATGGCTTCGCTCACCCTATGCTGTAAGGTGGCTTTATCTTCCTGCAGCTGCTTTAGCCACTGCCAGTGCTCATGAGCTCCCAGCGGATTGTTTATCTCCGTATCTGATGTTTGCTCAGGGTTAATGACCAGCCTCATTGCCTGCCCGAAGAGGATTTGGTAAGGCTGTATTTTAGTTCTCAGCCTGTTGCTGCTGCGGATAGCTGCCAGTATTAGTGGAAGCTTCTCAGGCCAGTCTTTACCGGTGCGGTCCACAACTTTCCTGAGAGCTTCTTTAATAGTGTGGTTCATTCGTTCCACTTGTCCTGAGGACTGGGGTCTGTATGGAACATGAAGTTTGTGTGACACCCCCAAAGCTTTAAACATTAGGGTAAATATGTTTCCCACAAACGATCCTCCGTTGTCTGAATCAATAATCTCGGGAGTCCCATATCTGCAAACTACTTCAGAGAATAGTTTCTTAGCCGCGGTACGAGCACTATTGTCCCTAGTAGGGAAAGCTTCCACCCATCCTGAGAACGAATCTATGATTACTAGCAAGTACCGGAATCCTTCTTTACTTCGTGGTAATTTGTCAATGAAATCTATTTGGATCCTATGCCAGGGGCCCAGCCTTCTTTGATGTAGCAATTGAGGCTGGTATGGGGGTCGGGCTTTATCTCTGGCGCACTGAACACAGTTCCTGACCCATGTTTCTACATCATCTCTCATCCCCCTCCATTCTGCTACTTGCTTTAACCTTCCCAGCGTCCCCTCCACTCCTTCGTGCATGAATTGGTGAGCTATATTCACCAGTTCCTGCCTTTCAATTCTTCCTGGGACGTGGACTGATCCTAATACCTTCTGTTCCTGCCTTCGGGTTACTGCTGCTATCCCTTCATAGTCTCTGGCTATAGCATCCGCACGGTTATTCCAGATGGTTTCAGCTGCTGAGCCTTTCCCATGTGCCTTTACATGTTTGATTTTTAACTGATTGGGATGAGAGGTAACCCAGGCATAAATCCATTTCCATTCCTCTATATACGCTATTTCTTTACCATCCGCGGCTTTCCAGCCGTTCTTTTGCCAATCAAACATCCAATATTGCACTCCAATCACGCAATAGTTGCTGTCAGCATAGATGTATACAGTTTTGGGGCATTCTTCTGCTGCATACTGTTTTAAAACTTGATATATTGTGTGGAGTTCGGCATGTTGTGCCGAGCCCTGATCTAAATACCCTGTTAGCACCTCTTCTTCTAAATTTATGGCTGCATATCTGATTCTCTTTTTACCATGGATCACCATGGAACTGCCATCGGTGAACCAAATGTGTCTTTCCCGCCCCACTGTATCTAGTTCTTCAAGGGGGGGCGCTTGGGCTTGCATGATTCTCTGTTCTAGTGTAACTAGTGGACATTCATGCTTAGTCCCCCTTTCGATAAGAGCATGAGTCAGCATGTCAGGTTTAGCTACTGTGTCAGCCCGGACTCCTCTGTTTACCAGGGTTAGGGTCCATTGTGCCATCCTGGTATTAGATACCCTGCCTCCTATCAACTTTCCAGACAGGATGTATTTCAGAGGTGTATGTGTGCTCTGTATTGTAATTGGGGCACTGCCGGTAAGCGGCTCAAAGGATTGAACAGCCCATACTGCTGTCAGGCACTCCCGTTCGCAAGTGTCGAAATTTAATTCAGCTCCCTGCAATTTCTTAGATTCGTATGCTACGGGTACCAATCTCTGGTTCTCACTTTGTTGTAAGAGGGTAGCTGCCATGGCCACTTCATTAGCTGCTAACCGGATGACAAATGGTTTTGATTCATCCGGGAAGCGCAAAGCAGGGGCGGTTAGGGCTTTTTGTTTTAAGGTGTTTAAAGCGGTATCCTGGTCTGGACCCCATTCCCAATGTGTCTTTTTCTTAAGTAATTTCCATAAAGGAAGGGTGATCTCTGCATATTTATAGATATGGCGCCGTAAAAAGTTGAATCCCCCTAGCAAAACCCTTAAGGAGTGTACATCGGTAGGAGCTGGCATTTCAATTAATGCCCTCACCTTCCTTTGATCTACCTGCCTTCCCTCTTGGCCAATGATAATCCCTAGGTAACTGACCTGGGTTTGCACCAATTGTGCTTTTTCCAGGCTTACCTTGAATCCGGTGTCCTGGATTAGTGTGAGGACATCCTCTGTAAGCCTTTGTACTGCGCCTCCAGCTCCCCGAAAACCAAAATATCATCCACATAGGAAAAAACAAGTAGTCGATCTGCTGGACTTAATTGATCCAGCATATCTACCACATGTCTGTGGGCAATAGCTGGAGAGTCTTGGAATCCTTGGGGTAAGCGTTGAAATGTGTATTGCTGATCCCTTATGGTGAAGGCAAACTGGTCCTGTGAATCAGGGTGTAAGGGTATTGCAAAGAAACAGTTAGCCAGATCTATAACTGAAAAGTACCTGGAGGTGGCTTGTACTTTTTGGATAACTTGTGTCATATCTGCCACGATGGGAGCCATGGGGATGCTTCCTCTGTTGATCCTCCTGTAGTCAATAGTTAGTCGCCAGGACTGTCCATCTGCCTTTATGACTGGCCACACAGGGGAGTTAAAGGGAGAGTTAGTTTTCCTGATAACCCCCTGTTCTTCCAGGTCCTTGATGATCTGGATCAATTGTGCTTCAGCTTCTTTAGGGTACCTGTATTGTTTCTGGGGTGGTATTAGTTCCCCTACAATTTTGACACAAGCATTGATTTTACCACAATCTGTTTTCTTCTGGGTCCAGACCACGGGAAACTTTGCACGCCACTCCTCTTTCTGTTGGGCAGTGAGGGCTGCAATTGATCGGTCTCCTCTTTTGGAAACCATGTTGTTTTGGCTCTCTTTTGATAAAAAAGGGGGGAGGGCTTCCAGCTTCCACAGGGCGCTCCGGGGTAAATCGATTAGGATATTGTTTTTAAACAACCAATCCGTTCCTAGAATTACATCGTTAGTCATGTATTTTGTTTGAATTAAGTTTCCAGTTGTGCTATAGCATTGCACTGAGGACGGGAAACTTTGTACTGTGAAAGGGACTTGTGTCCATTCTTGTCCCATACTGGGTTTCCCCTGGAATGACTGCAGGATTACCTCCTGCCCCTTCCTGCCATTGTGGGGGGTTGCCTTAATTAAGGAGACTGAGGCTCCGGTATCTATTAGGGCTAGGGTAGGAGCTTGGTCTCCCTGCTGAATGTATATGTGGGGTCTCCCTCCTGGATCCCATGTTAACTTTCCTATGAATCTCCACTGCTGTGCTCCTATACCAGGTGGGGATTCTACATTCAGCGGGCTTCCCTAGAAGTATTCGTGATCCTCTGCAGGGGGAGGAAGCAAATCCATCGGAGGAGCGCTTGGGGTGGTTACCCCAGATACCCTCCTCTGCTGGCTTTGCAGTCTTAGCATTTCCCTCATGATATCAGCCATAGGAGCCTTGTCCCATTTTTCCCGATCCCCTCCCAGCTGCATTAACAATCTCCACATCATTCGACGCATATCTGGATCGAGCTTATCGGGGCATCCCTGAGATGGTCTATTCTCCTCAGTTATTCGAGCTCTGTGTGTTTCTGGATATAACCTCCCTCCTGCATGATAATTTCCCCGTCCTCGAGACCTCCCTCTCCAGGAACCTCCACGGGGTGCTAAAATTCCCTTTTCCCCACTTTCATTTGAATAGGTGACTGTTGGCTCCATGGCAGCCACATATGCCACTCTTTCTTTTTTTATGTTAGGTTTTGGTCCTGCATGTGTGGTAATTTGCTGCACCATCCCCCTTAATTCTTCTAAAGTAGCAGGATGCCCATCCTGCCAAACAGCCAGTTTCCCTGAATAATATGGTAGTAGTGACGCGGCACAATCTCTCAGGGAGGAGATGGGGAATGGTAAGGTATATAAATTGGCAATGCCAGCCACGGTTACTAGACCGGCCATCACCTGCATTAATGCCCATCGAGTAAGATAGTTCTCTGGGTCTTCGTTGGGACCCTGGGCTGAAGCTACAGCTTGGGCTATAAAATTTCTCCTGCCTATTTGTTCCCCGAAAATCGCCATTAGGGATAATTCATTGGTAGCTTCTTCTACCCTAATACGGTCCAGTGTGGCTCTTATTTCTGGAGCTGCGCATATCCCCATAAGTCGGTAGATCTCTGTAGTGGTTAATCTCTCCCTCCCGGCTAATAGGAAGGCATCGGTACACCACCGGGAAAAGGATTCCCTATTTAGTGTACCTAGGTGGTCAGCCATTGCTTTTAGGTCTGCTGCTGACACCGGGATAGTTGTGATTTGTTCATTACCCCCTCCCTCAGCGTCCGCCCTGGGGGTAGTAATGGTGCGCCGTTCTAAAGCAGCCACCGAGACTGAAGGACTTTCCTTTAGGTCGTCCACAATATCCTTCTCCCAAATTCCTTGGGGGTCCCAGTGATCCCAGGCTTCCCCCCCACAATCTGATCTTAGATTAAGGTTGGCAGGGTCCCATTCTCCTGAGCTAACAGCCGCAATTTGACGGGTGGCAAAGCCCAATTTCAATTTAAGCTGTTTGATAATAGATTCACAACGACTGTGGTTTACCGGAGTTCTGCCTTGTTCTAATGTTAGCTTTTTAACCATCCCTTGTAGGACCTGATTCTCTTTAATTAGGGCTTGGTTTTCTTTTTCTATTTGTTTAAATGCGGTAGTTTGCTCTGTCAGGAATCTTTCTTTGCTTTTGTATTCCTGCAGTGCCTCTTTTATTATTTCCATCTGGCTTTGTGAGTTTATTGCCACCACTTTCCAATTTTCTATCCCTTTTTCCAATTGGGTTAGTTTTTCCTGCAGAGAAATGTTATTTTCTTTACAGGTAGTTAGGCAGAGGTAACTGTTATTACATGCCTCCCATAATAGCCAAATAGCTGCTGCGTCTCTTTTGGCAGCACTAGAAGGTTTGTACATGAGGGTGTATTGAGCCAATCTATCCTCTAGGTCTGATATAGTACAGACATCTACAAGGACTTGTTCAGTCCATGGATTATGTCCATATCTTTGGAGGACTTGTTTGAAAGGTGTAATTTCTCTAATGAAAGCTGAGGGGGGAGCTCCCTCCGGTTTCATTCCTCCCTCCATACCTGCTTTACCCTGTTTTTTCTTTAACATTCTAACAAATTTTTAATTTTTCTATC
This sequence comes from Lepidochelys kempii, assembly GCF_965140285.1. Taxonomy (NCBI): domain Eukaryota; kingdom Metazoa; phylum Chordata; order Testudines; family Cheloniidae; genus Lepidochelys; species Lepidochelys kempii. The sequence goes on along the minus strand of NC_136385.1, from coordinate 96,160,723 downwards.
ACTCCTGATTTTGTTCAGTGCTTAATCTATGCTTGTTCTTCCCTGCTACCTTCTCGGAGGTCAGCAGGTCTGGTTAACCTGTTTCTCCCTGCTACCTTCTCGGAGGCCAGCAGGTCCGGTTAACCTGTTTCTCCCTGCTACCTTCTCGGAGGCCAGCAGGTCTCTTGCTACCTTCTCGGAGGCCAGCAGGTCTGGTTTAATCTGTTTTTCCTGCTACCTTCTCGGAGGCCAGCAGGTCCCCTGCTACCTTCTCGGAGGCCAGCAGGTCTGGTTTAATCTGTTTTTCCTGCTACCTTCTCGGAGGCCAGCAGGTCCCCTGCTACCTTCTCGGAGGCCAGCAGGTCTGGTTTAATCTGTTTTTCCTGCTACCTTCTCGGAGGCCAGCAGGTCCCCTGCTACCTTCTCGGAGGCCAGCAGGTCTGGTTAACCTAATAGAAATGCCTAGCTCACTGGAGCTGGCGGTGTGCACACCAATATTTACAATAACTGAGGTTTTTTACCAATATTCCCCCTTTCACAATTCTCCACCAAAATGTTGTACCAATAAAATAAAAACCAGCAGGATCTTATTAAAGGGAAAAGGCAAAATGCCACATTTATTGTAAATATAATAAAGAAATATAAAACTCACACTGTCCTATCGTTACTTATTCCTTACTTAATTATATATATATATATATATATATATATATATATATTCATTCATTCATTCATTCATACCAGTTCTGCATAGGGGTTTATAGTTACCAGCCTAGAGGTTGCTCGTGACAGGGTACTGGCTAGGTAACCTCTACACGAGAGTGGAGCGGAGTCCGTGTCAGATGCGCATCCGATGCTCCTGAAGGGTAGTGGCAGACCTGGAGACTCCAAGTTCTCAGCCCTTAGTGTCCATTTTTATAGGACTTTCTTCCTATGCCAGTCCGTGGAATTTGCTTTGTCATATCGTTAGTCATGACTGCTCCAGGACGGCTGTCAGGTGCTCATCAGCTTTCTTCATCCTTTGAATTGGTCGGGTGGATCCCAGTTTGCCCTCCGGTGGGGTTCTCTGGTTGTCTCCACCTGGCGTCTTCTTCGGCCAATCGATGTTAAATTCCTAGGCTGGCACTTCCCTGTTTATTCAAAACCCACCATTCATTCACATACATTCCTTACTTTAATAAAAAACACATTTCTTATTTCACCGAGTGTTGTTATTTTATTTGAGACTCCCTGTCTCTTGACATTCCTTCGGTATTGCCTTTCTTTTGTTATACAAAGGTGTTATTTATTTGAGACTCCCCGTTTTTTAACATTCCTGATCCAAACTATAGAAGGTGGGAGTCTCTATGTGACATTTCTATGAGCGCCAGCTCCAATTCGCGGTTCTTCATGGGTGTTACAAACAAGCATGTCAATCTCCATTACAAAGTGTCTGTTTGCAAAGTAGAGCCAATTGAACATAACGTGAAGTTAGTTAAGAAGCATGTCAATCTCCATTACAATCAATGGAAAGAGAAAGCAGAGTCAATTAAGCCGTTTAGTCTTACAAGCGTCAATCTTAATAACAAGTGAGAAAGTATCAATTCAGAGTCAAATTGAGCAGTTTAGTCTTACAAGCGTCAATCTTAATAACAAGTGAGAAAGTATCAATTCAGAGTCAAATTGAGCAGTTTAGTCTTACAAGCGTCAATCTTAATAACAAGTGAGAAAGTATCAATTCAGGGCCCAATTGAGCAGTTTAGTTTTACAAGCGCCATAACAAGTGAGAGAAAGTATCAATTTAGAGAACGCAAAGCCAATTGAGCAGTTTGCAAGGTACGGTTTGCAAGCTTTAATACAGGATTGTAAATCAATATTGCAGATTTACAATTATGTCAAATAGAAGAATTATAAATACAGATTTAATAAATATTATAAATCAATATTGCAGGTTTACAATTTCTTATGAAAATCAATATTGCAGGTTTACAATTATGTATTATAAATCAATATTGCAGGTTTACAATTTCTTATGAATAGAATCACAAATATTGGAATATGCCTACAGGGTAAAAGATAGTAATGGTATCACAATGCATTATTTGAATTCATAGGCTTCTCTGGAAAGTTCAAAATACAGCCAGGGCATCTTGCCAAGATGACACTGCCTTGTGTTCCCCTAACATATTATTACACAGTAGATGACTGTGTCTGGAAGTATGTAAAGACGGTACTCTGCTCACGGTGCCCCTGTCAGCTGCTGCCCTTGTCAGGCACGTCTTCAGTGACTCAGCCCTCTAGCCAAGTCACACACAGTCTGTGTGTGAAACAAGCAAACCCCTTCCAGGACACAGTCAAAAATGTCCCCTATGTCCTAACAGCCCTCCCTGGGCTCAGTCTTCTAAAACAGTCCAACAGGGCCGGTCATGCTACCCTTGGTTGGTGTGTCCTTTTCTGCAGCCCTCCCTGGACTCAATTTTTAACCAGTCCATCATGGCTCATCAGGGTACCCTTCCTTGGTCTGGTTGCAAGGTCCCTACTCCAGAATTGAGAAGCTCCCCAAGGACTTCTTCCCTGCAGACTCCTTGCCTCTACTTGAGTCCTCAGTGACCTCAGCCTTCCTGCTGAGCCACCCGTTGGACTCAGTTCGCTGACCACAGTTACTCAGTTCGGTAAACCCCCGAGTCAGTCCCAATAGTGCAGCCCCCTTCCCAGGGGTGCCACAGTTCAAATTCTCTTCCTTAGGACATAGCCACTTCCTCCAGTGGCTGGTGGGGGACTGGCGGTGGGGGGACCCGGTCCCCCCCACTGCTACTGGTCCCAACCCAAGGACCCTTTAAGTATAGCAGCCTGCTGCTCTGTACCGTTACTAATTTCTGTTCTATGTTTCCCTGGGCCACTTCCCTGTAGCCAGTCTTAGATAAGTCCCAGCAGCCAGACAAAAACACTTTCTTCACTCCCCTGGTCCCTGACAGTAACTACTGCTTAGTCCCAGCAGCCAACCACAAGCTATTCTCCAGCTCCCCGATCTCTGCCAGCAACTGATCTGTCCAGCCGTTTCAGCCAGCCAGGAGCACCTCTTGCTCCCCCAGTCCCTGCCAGCAGACTGAACTCACTCTGGTCCTGCAACTCCTTTTATATGAGCCTGCTTGTTAGGATATAGATATTCAGGCCTGTCAGTAAAGGCCTATATTCTAAGAATTTAGGTGTATTCTTATCACTTGGCTAGTGATAGAGGTATAAAAGAAAGAATCAAAATCACTGTCTGCTGGTGTAAGAGCCTTCTCTTACTGTGACAGTCTGAGGCCCTGTGCTTAGGCTAAGATCTTTGGCCAAGCAGCAGAGGCAGCCATAAGCTGGGAAGCGAATGGTCACATCCTCACATTCCAAACTAGTCACACTGAAAGAAGGTGCTATTGGGCTGTTAGGAATCCAATCCTGTCCTGATAATGCCAATCGCCTCCAGAGAAAGGGAAGTGCCTAGAAGATGTAAAAGGAAACTTAGTTTGATAGCATCCTGTCTGGCAAGAACTCACTTATCAATAGCTGGGATGTGAAATCCTCACTTCTGTATTGTTTTGTCATTATAGTTCCCACTCTCCTATTGTTTGTCTGTATAATCTCTGTCTGGTTCTGTGATTGTTTCTGTCTGCTGTATAATTAATTTTGCTGGGTGTAAACTAATTAAGGTGGTGGGATATAATTGGTTAAATAATCATGTTACAATATGTTAGGATTGGTGAGTTAAATTTCAGTAAAATGACTGGTTAAGGTATAGCTAAGCAGAACTCAAGTTTTACTATATAGTCTGCAGTCAACCAGGAAGTGGGTGCGTGGGTGGATGGGAGAAATGGGAACAGGGAATGGGGGTGGGGAAATTGGAATCATGTTTTGCTAAGGGGGAAATGGGAACAGGGAATGGGTATGGGGAAATTGGAATCATGTCCTCTGAGGGCAGGAATGGGAACAGGGCCACAGGTCAGGCTCTGTGGTGTCAGAGCTGGGAAGTGGGACACCAAGGAAGGAAATTGGAATCATGCTTGCTGGAAGTTCACCCCAATAAACATCGAATTGTTTGCACCTTTGGACTTCGGGTATTGTTGCTCTCTGTTCATGCGAGAAGGACCAGGGAAGTAAGTGGGTGAAGGAATAAGCCCCCTAACACTGCTGGACCCTGATTGGCTATGCCCTGCAGTCTCTTTCCTGGTTGGCTGCATCCTATGCCACCTCTCTTGGCAGCTTGGAGGACCCTCTCCACTTCCCTTTTCTGAGGCAGGGCATGGCACAGCAGCGAAGTCTCCAGCACGGGGCCTCAGGGCCTAGTCCACCCCATCACAGTGCCTCTTACAGAAGTTGACCATACTGCATACCACATTTGGGAATATTTGGTCTTTACTGGGAAAGAGTAGCAGAGGATGGATTGAAAACCTTATTTTGCTGGTGACACTAACAACATTGACAGGAGATATATGGTCTAGCTTTTCTGGAGGTAATTAAGTGGATCAAATACTTTAATCCAAAATTATACAAGCCAGAAATTCATCTGCTCTCGTGGATCCAAGAACGTGGCTTCTGCCTTCGCTCCCGTCAATAGACTAGTTCAGTTTTCAACATAATTCCTGTGCTTGGACTTCAATTAATTAAGGCCTTGTCTACACTCCCAAGTTTTGTCGCCAAAAACTGCCTTTTGGTGACAAAATAGCAAGAGCATACACTACAATGGGACTTTTGTCACAAAAAATGCTCAGTTTTGGTGACAAAGAACTTCCTCCCCTACGAGAGACTTTTGTCTTTTCCCCTCCCTTTATTGTCAACAAAGAGCCAGTGTAGACACTGCTGATTATTTGTCGACAGAACTGGCTTCCGCCAGTATCCCACAATATCTGCCCTGCTTGCTCTCCTCAATGTTTTGATCTGTGCTGCCCAGCAGGCATGCGCCCCTCCCCTTTCAAAGCTCTGGGAAGTATCTGTGTGCTGCTCCCTTTGGGGAACAAACAAAGAGCAAATCATTGGAATGCTCCTGTTCTGCCCTGCACTAGGAACACAGCAGCAGGCAGACTCCTGCTGCAGGGGGCGGGGGACAGACTGCTGTGCTACTTTGGCATTCCTCAGCATGGATAGCTTACAGAGCCACTCATGATGCTGCTCTCGGCAGCTGAGGGGGATGTGGGAGAACTCGCGCAGTGATCAGCTCTTCCTTCCCACAACACTGCACTGTAGGATACATGCCCACGGTGCATTGCTCACTCTGTTGATGATGGTGTCCCGAATGTGGACATGATCTGTCGACAGAGGAAGCAAGTGTGAACACCCTTTGGAGATTTTTGTTTTGTCGATTTTTGGGTGTCGACATAAGTTTTGTCAACAAAACTTGGTAGTGTAGACAAGCCCTAAGCAACATACTGTACAAGGAAGAAAAGGAAATTTACAGAGACTGGGCTGAAGTCTGAGGTCCTCCCTCAGCTTTCACTCTGGCCAATTCCTATTAACTCCAATGAGAGTTTTGCTTCAAAAAATACTGAGTAAAAACTAAGCAAGGATTTCATGATTTAGTCCAATCTCAGAGAAAACATCCCAAAAGTGAGATCTGCTCACTCAAAGTGAGATCTAAAACTACCAAAGAGTGAGACTGTGGCAATGTCTCATAAGGGATGTGAAAGAAATCCCATCACTAGAGACATTTAAAATTTGAACTAGACAAAGTACTGCAGAATGACAAAACAGTTACTAACCTTTCGTAACTGTTGTTCTTGTAGATGCATTGCACATATCCATTCCACTCTTGGTGTGCCTGTGCCCTATGCACACTGGCCAGAAATTTTTCCCTCAGTGGTACCCATCACAATGGCATGAACTCCCTCTGCTGCCACCACTAGTGGTGCTGGTATAAAGGGTCCAGCCGACCCCCAAGGTATGTCCATATTGCAATTAAAAACCCACAGCTGACCCATGCCAGCTGACTTGGGCTTGGGCTGAGGGGCTATTTAACTCTGATGTAGATGTTTGGGCTCAGGCTGGAGCTCAAGCTCTGGGACCCCCACGGGACCTACACCTTTCCAGGCTCTAAAAAAATCTGATTGTCATATCACAAGAGAAAACATGATGGGTATCCACACGAGGGTAGAAAGCTCATATTCTGCCAGGTGAACCTTGATAAAGAAACTGCTAAGCCTTGTTTTAGGTGCAGCAGATAGTCTAGTATATACTGGATGGACTCCAGTCTGACAAACCCAGACATAGAGCTGCTTCTGTTTCGACAGGTAGGCCGCCCTGGTGAAGGGCTTTCTGCTACTTTGTAAGATCTGGTGAACTTACTCTGAGCAAGCTTGCTCTCTGGGATTTAGCCTTTGAGCTTCTAGATCATTAGATGAAGGAACTGCAGGTTTCGGTGGAGCAGGTGATGTAGTTTTGGGGATCAAATTCAGGTGCAACGGGAGTGAGACTGGAGTAGCTATTGAGAGGTCCAGTAGGGTGGAGAACCAATGTTGGCGGGGCCACACTGGGGCTTTTAATATAGCCCAGGTGTGATCTGGCATGATCTTTAGTAACAGTCTGTGAAAAAGTGGGATTGGGGGAAAAGCAAAGTAAAACTATGCTGTCCAGGGTAGCAGGAAGGCACCTGTGATGTAGCCTGGACTGTGGCCTTGCAGGGAGCAGAACTGGTGACATTTTCTGTTGGACTTGTTTGCAGATAGGTCTATCTGGGGAATCCCCCACTGTTGGAAAATGCACGTGGCAACTCACTGAAATTAGAACCCACAAAGGTATCATGAGCACAGTGTCCAGATGATGGTGGCTTGGCGAGTATACTGAGGCCAGCTATGTCAGGAGGGGCCTGAGATGCAGCCTCATGTGCTGTACTACATATGTACACATGATCATGTGGCCCAGGAGTTCAGACAACTTCAGGCTGTTGTGATTGCATGAATCCCAAGAGAAGGAGGCAGGTGGTGGTGGTCGGGGACTCCCTCCTCAGGGGGACTGAGTCATCTATCTGCCGCCCCGACCAGGAAAACCGAGAAGTCTGTTGCTTGCTAGGAGCTAGGATTCACGATGTGACGGAGAGACTGCCGAGACTCATCAAGCCCTCGGATCGCTACCCCTTCCTACTTCTCCACGTGGGCACCAATGATACTGCCAAGAATGACCTTGAGTGGATCACTGCAGACTACGTGGCTCTGGGAAGAAGGATAAAGGAGTTTGAGGCGCAAGTGGTGTTCTCATCCATCCTCCCCATGCAAGGAAAAGGCCCGGATAGAGACCGTGGACTCATGGAAGTCAACAAATGGCTAGGCCGGTGGTGTCAGAGAGAAGGGTTTGGATTCTTTGACCATGGGATGGTGTTCCAAGAAGGAGGAGTGCTAGGCAGAGACGGGCTCCACCTAATGAAGAGAGGGAAGAGCATCTTCACAAGCAGGCTGGCTAACCTAGTGAGGAGGGCTTTAAACTAGGTTCACCAGGGAAGGAGACCAAAGCCCTGAGGTAAGTGGGGAAGTGGGATACCAGGAGGAAGCATGAGCAGGAGCACGCAAGACGGGAGGGCTCCTGCCTCATACTGAGAAAGAGGGACGATCAGCAAGTTATCTCAAGTGCCTATATACAAATGCAAGAAGCCTGGGAAACAAGCAGGGAGAACTGGAAGTCCTGGCACAGTCGAGGAATTATGATGTGATTGGAATAACAGAGACTTGGTGGGATAACTCACATGACTGGAGTACTGTCATGAATGGATATAAACTGTTCAGGAAGGACAGGCAGGGCAGAAAAGGTGGGGGAGTTGCATTGTATGTAAGAGAGCAGTATGACTGCTCAGAGCTCCGGTATGAAACTGCAGAAAAACCTGAGAGTCTCTGGATTAAGTTTAGAAGTGTGAGCAACAAGGGTGATGTTGTGGTGGGAGTCTGCTATAGACCACCAGACCGGGGGATGTGGTGGACGAGGCTTTCTTCTGGCAACTAACGGAAGTTACTAGATCGTACGCCCTGGTTCTCATGGGAGACTTCAATCACCCTGATATCTGCTGGGAGAGCAATACAGCAGTGCACAGACAATCCAAGAAGTTTTTGGAAAGTATAGGGGACAATTTCCTGGTGCAAGTGCTGGAGGAACCAACTACAGCTCTTCTTGACCGGCTGCTCACAAACCGGGAAGAATTAGTAGGGGAAGCAAAAGTGGATGGGAACCTGGGAGGCAGTTATCATGAGATGGTCGAGTTCAGGATCCTGACACAAGGAAGAAAGGAGAGCAGCAGAATATGGACCCTGGACTTCAGAAAAGCAGACTTTGACAACCTCAGGGAACTGATGGGCAGGATCCCCTGGGAGAATAACATGAGGGGGAACAGAGTCTAGGAGAGCTGGCTGTATTTTAAAGAATCCTTATTGAGGTTACAGGAAAAAACCATCCTGATGTATAGAAAGAATAGTAAATATGGCAAGCGACCAGCTTGGCTTAACAGTGAAATCCTTGTTGACCTTAAACACAAAAAAGAAGCTTACAAGAAGTGGAAGATTGGACAAATGACCAGGGAGGAGTATAAAAATATTGCTCAGGCATGCAGGAGTGAAATCAGGAAGGCCAAATCACACTTGGAGTTGCAGATAGCAAGAGAAGTTAAGAGTAACAAGAAGGGTTTCTTCAGGTATGTTAGCAACAAGAAGAAAGTCAAGGAAAGTGTGGGCCCCTTACTGAAAGAGTGAGGCAACCTAGTGACAGAGGATGTGGAAAAAGCGAAAGTATTCAATGCTTTTTTTGCCTCTGTCTTCACGAACAAGGTCAGCTTCCAGACTACAGCACTGGGCAGCACAGCAATGGGGAGGAGGCGACCAGCCCACTGTGGAGAAAGAAGTGGTTTGGGACTATTTAGAAAAGCTGGACGAGCAGAAGTCCATGGGGCCGGATGTGCTGCATCTGAGAGTGCTAAAGGAGTTGGCTGATGTGATTGCAGAGCCATTGGCCATTATCTTTGAAAACTCGTGGTGATTGGGGGAGGTCCCAGACGACTGGAAAAAGGCTAATGTAGTGCCCATCTTTAAAAAAGGGAAGAAGGAGGATCCTGGGAACTACAGACCAATCAGCCTCACCTCAGTCCCTGGAAAAATCATGGAGCAGGTCCTCAAGGAATCAATTCTGAAGCACTTAGAGGAGAGGAAAGTGATCAGGAGCAGTCAGCATGGATTCACCAAGGGCAAGTCATGCCTGACTAATCTAATTACCTTCTATGATGAGACAACTGGCTCTGTGGATGAGGGCAAAGCAATGGATGTATTGTTCCTTGACTTTAGCAAAGATTTGACATGGTCTCTCAAAGTATTCTTGCCAGCAAGTTAAAGAAGTATGGGCTGGACGAATGGACTATAAGGTGGATAGAAAGTTGGCTAGATTGTCAGGCTCAACGGGTAGTGATCATTGGCTCCATGTCTAGTTGGCAGCCGGTATCAGGCGGAGTGCCCCAAGGGTCGGTCCTGGGACTGGTTTTGTTCAATATCTTCATTAATGATCTGGAGGATGGCGTGGACTGCATCCTCAGCAAGTTTGCAGATGACACTAAACTGGGAGGAGAGGTAGATACGCTGGAGGGTAGGGATAGGATACAGAGGGACCTAGACAAATTAGAGGTTTGGGCCAAAAGAAATCTGATGAGGCTCAACAAGGACAAGTGCAGAGTCCTGCACTTAGGAAGGAAGAATCATATGCACCGCTACAAACTAGGGACCGAATGGCTAGGCAGCAGTTCTGCAGAAAAGGACCTAGGGGATACAGTGGACGAGAAGCTGGATATGAGTCAACAGTGTGTCCTTGTTTCCAAGAAGGCTAATGGCATTTTGGGCTGTATAAGTAGGGGTATTGCCAGCAGATCGAGGGACATGATCATTCCCCTCTATTCGACATTGGTGAGGCCTCACCTGGAGTACTCTGTCCAGTCTTGGGCCCCACACTACAAGAAGGATGTGAAAAAATTGGAAAGCATCCAGCGGAGGGCAACAAAAATGATTAGGGGACTGGAATACATGACTTATGAGGAGAGGCTGAGGGTACTGGGATTGTTTAGTCTGCAGAAGAGAAGAATGAGGGGGGATTTGATAGCTGCTTTCAATTACCTGAAAGGGGGTTCCAAAGAGGATGGATCTAGACTGTTCTCAGTGGTAACAGATGACAGAAGAAGGAGTAATGGTCTCAAGTTGCAGTGTGGGAGGTTTAGGTTGGATATTAGGAAAAACTTTTTCACTTGGAGGGTGGTAAAGTACTGGAATGTGTTACCTAGGGAGGTGGTGGAATTTCCTTCCTTTGAGGTTTTTAAGGTCAGGCCTGACAAAGCCCTGGCTGGGACGATTTAGTTGGGGATTGGTCCTCCTTTGAGCAGGGGGTTGGACTAAATGACCTCCTGTGGTCCCTTCCAACCCTGATATTCTATGATCCTATGAATCTTGAAGTCTGTCATGAGAGATTGAATAGACTGCAATCTTTACTCTGAAAGGAATGCTCTGGCCTGGCTAGAGTCCAACACAGCCCTATAAACTCTATCCTCTGTACATGGCAAATGGTAGACTTGTCCGTATTGAACAGTAGGCCTAGAGCTTTGAAAGTTGACTGAATGAGCTGAACACTGGATATAACCTGAGCTTTATATCAGCCCTTGACTAGCCATCCAGGTAAGGGTAGACTTGCACTCTTAGTCTCTTCAGGAATGCTGGCACCATGGCCATATCTTTTTGTGAACACCCCAGGAACTGCAGACAGGCCAAACAGAAGCACTGTGAACTGATATTACGAGTGCTTCACTGTGAACCTGATACACATTCTGTGACCTTGGTTTATCAACATATGAAAGCAAGAGGCTCTTAAATTGAGGGCAACTTGAGAAGTCTTCAGGATTCAGTGAGGGAATAATGGATGCCAGGGGGACGATGCAAAATTTTATTTTTTTGAGATCGTTGTTGAGCTGATGTAGGTCTAAAATAGCTCTGATGAAATAATGGGAATAGAAGCACTTTCCTCAAATTCTGTGGAACCTCCTCTATGGCTCCCACGTGAAGGAGAGATTGAATCTCTTGGACCAGAAGCTCTTCATGAAGAGGGACGGGGAGAAAGGGGATAAATAAACTGGAAGATGTATCCCACTTCCACAGTCCTCAAAACCCAATAGTCATATGGGACCAAGCACTGAGGAAATGGGAAAGGCAGTTTGTAAACACAGGAAAAAACAGGACCTGGCATCCTGGGAACTGGTACATCATCCTTGAGCATCCCATCAAAATGCCTGCTTAGAACCCCTGGATGTCTAGGTGGGGCAGGCACTGATGCAGAGGGCAGAGGAGGTTGTTTATGCCTATGGCCCCTATTCTTCTTCCTCTGCAGGTCATGTTGGAGCACTGAGCTAGAATAGCAGAGGGTTTGTTGAGGTCTAACATGCTTCCTGGAAGGGGCAGGCGTGTACAATCAGAGAGACTCCAGGGTTGCCCTTCAGTCTTTTAACCCATGGAGCTTAGCGTCAGCCTGCTCCAAAAAGAGCATGGCTCCCTCAGAAGGCAGATCCTGCACAGTTTGTTGAACCTCCTGCAGGAGCCTGGAGGACTGCAATCAGGAGCTCCTATGCATAACCACTGCTGAAGCCATGGATCTGGCAGCTGAGTAGCTGCATCCAGAGCAGTTTGCTGCGAGGCCTTTGTTACCGATTTTTCCCTCATCCACTAGTGAGGAAAACTCCTGCAGCATATCCTGGCAGCATATCTTTAAATTTTAGCATGGAATCCGTAGCCATACAGTAATCATAAGATAAAGGGGTAAGGAATTGATAGCAGAAACTCAAGAGACCTACAGGCCTAGTCTTATAAGAAATACTTACGCTAACTGCTTAAGCCTAAATTTGTATAGCCTGAGTAGGAGTAGTAATTCTGATAATACTGCCCTGATCTTGGGACAAGAACCTACCACATTTCAGTGTTAATTGGGGATTCTAAATCAATAATATAATCAACAAACCATCAATAGATCAGGCAACAAGCCCCATGCAGGTCACTCATGGGCATAGCCTTACTTCAGGTAATGCAGGGCTTGAAGCCTGGTGCAAAGGGATGCCTCAGTCACCAGGAATCAACCAAAATCCTCAATTGGTGTAAAAACCTAATTAATTATACTCAACAAACACTAAACTCTTTACAACAAAATACAAGAATACACAGTCCACTGAGAGAACTTGCAAAAGCAAGAAGAGCAGTTCCATGGACTGTCATGGATGGGCAGAAGGAATTGAGGGGGCTCAGGGTCAGCTGGACCCTTTCTACCAGTACACAGCAATAGAGGGCACTCATGTGGCTCCAATGGGTACCACAGAAGAAAAAATTTCTCGTGATTGCGTGCAGGATGCTCACATACCAAGAGTGGAATGCACATGTGCAATCACTCAAAGAAGAACTGTAGGGAGTAATTCTGGTCAAACCTGGGATGGGACAAACATTTACTAACATGTCACTTTCATCTCTAACATCTTCTATTGTAAAATAAAGCAGTTTTGTGACCTCTGCACAAGTAGGTGGCAAAACAAATGAACTACAGCTTTTATCTAACATCATGTAGGTGAGCTGCATAAGTTGTGCATCCAAGAGACTGTTATCAAAGACAGCTCACTCAGTAGAGAGTGAAGTTCAGGTGAGAAGTTCTTTCTATGAAACAGGCACTGAATCTCCACTTCTATTAAATTAGGTCATTGTCACGAAAAGTGCACTGCACCTCTTATTTTGCTAGGAAACAAACCTTCTCACTATTTTGCTTTGTATCTGAAAAGAGGACCTATTTGTATGGAAAAGAATGGAAAGTCATATTTTTAAAGAAACTTCATAACATATTGCATACAAAAATACCTTGTTAAAAGAATGATATTTAGTTTGCAAAAATCCAACAATCAAGAGCTCATAAAAGCCAGATTTATGACTGCTTGTGCACCAAATTAGGCAGGGATGGATATTCAAGGGATGGAAAAATGGTATGTGATCATGTAATTAAACTATCATAATGTGTATGCATAGGGGGTGGGAAGCACAAGCTAGCATAAATCTGGCATTTCCTAACTCTTTATTGACTTTGTGACCTAAATAATAACGCTCTTTCAACTTTGTTTTTTGCTTTCATGTGTAATTCCCCCGGCTGTTTTTTTAAAAGAAAAAAAACCCCAAAGTCTAATATAGATTAATAGATTCCAAGGCCAGAAGGGACCACTTGATCATCTCGACCTAGGATCATAGAATCATAGAATCATAGAATATCAGGGTTGGAAGGGACCCCAGAAGGTCATCTAGTCCAACCCCCTGCTCGAAGCAGGACCAATTCCCAGTTAAATCATACCAGCCAGGGCTTTGTCAAGCCTGACCTTAAAAACCTCTAAGGAAGGAGATTCTACCACCTCCCTAGGTAACGCATTCCAGTGTTTCACCACCCTCTTAGTGAAAAAGTTTTTCCTAATATCCAATCTAAACCTCCCCCACTGCAACTTGAGACCATTACTCCTCATTCTGTCATCTGCTACCATTGAGAACAGTCTAGAGCCATCCTCTTTGGAACCCCCTTTCAGGTAGTTGAAAGCAGCTATCAAATCCCCCCTCATTCTTCTCTTCTGCAGGCTAAACAATCCCAGCTCCCTCAGCCTCTCCTCATAAGTCATGTGTTCCAGACCCCTAATCATTTTTGTTGCCCTTCTCTGGACTCTCTCCAATTTATCCACATCCTTCTTGAAGTGTGGGGCCCAAAACTGGACACAGTACTCCAGATGAGGCCTCACCAATGTCGAATAGAGGGGAACGATCACGTCCCTCGATCTGCTTGCTAATGCCCCTACTTATACATCCCAAAATGCCATTGGCCTTCTTGGCAACAAGGACACACTGCTGACTCATATCCAGCTTCTCGTCCACTGTCACCCCTAGGTCCTTTTCCGCAGAACTGCTGCCTAGCCATTCGGTCCCTAGTCTGTAGCGGTGCATTGGATTCTTCCATCCTAAGTGTAGGACCCTGCACTTATCCTTATTGAACCTCATCAGATTTCTTTTGGCGCAATCCTCCAATTTGTCTAGGTCCTTCTGTATCCTATCCCTCCCCTCCAGCGTATCTACCACTCCTCCCAGTTTAGTATCATCCGCTAATTTGCTGAGAGTGCAATCCACACCATCCTCCAGATCATTTATGAAGATATTGAACAAAACCGGCCCCAGGACTGACCCTTGGGGCACTCCACTTGATACCGGCTGCCAACTAGACATGGAGCCATTGATCACTACCCGTTGAGCCCGACAATCTAGCCAGCTTTCTACCCACCTTATAGTGCATTCATCCAGCCCATACTTCCTTAACTTGCTGAGAAGAATCTCCTCAAAGGAACTGGAGATGCTGGAGAATGAACCCAGGACCTCATACACGTGAGGACAGAATCCCTGCCTCATTATGTATAACTATAACAAGCCCCCCCCCCATCATATATAATCAAGTATGGCTTAAACCATTAACCTGCAGCATTACAGTACAGACTGCAGTAGTATAAGGGCCCTACCATCAATCAAACCCTAACCCCGCCCCTTGACCAATTAAATCCTGCCCCGTGACCCCTTAAACCCTGCCCACCTATGACCGGAAGTCCCGCCCCATGGGGGTATTACTTCTGGGGTCAAGGTGGCCACATGACCGGAAGCAAGGTGTGTCATGTGACCCTCTAACAACTCCTCCCACTTCCCTCTACCAATAAGGATGGGTTTCATCCCAATAGGACCGCCCTGAGAGGAGATTTGACCAACCAGGGAGAGTTCCAGTGTAGGGTGACCTGTCTGGAAGTGGATCATGTGACCCCTCTAAGAACTCCTCCTACCACCCTCTACCAATCATGAGGGGTTTTGCCCCATAGGACCGCCCCAAGAGGAGATTTGACCCATTGGGGGGAGTTCCGGGGCAGGGTGACCCGTCCAGAAGTGATTTGTGTGACCCCTCTAAAAACTCCTTCCACATCCCTCTACCAATCAGAAGGGATTTCGGCCACATAGGACCTCCCTGAGAGCAGATTTGACCAAAATAGGGCAGGTTCTGAGACAGGGTGAACCACCCAGAAGAGGGTCATGTACCACTCTGCCAATCAGAGTGCAGCACCATTACCCCATAAGTCCCAGCGCTGGGCAGAAGAGGCCATCTTTTACCACGAATGCGTGTTTTAGAAATCATGGAAACATGGACTCCTTCACCCATGAGAACTTTGGACTTTGTTTTAGCCCCGAGGGTCTTCGCCAATCCGCGGAGAAAGCGCTACATCAGCAACAGTTCTGAGGAGGAGGAGGAGGGAGCAACCGAGGGGAGCCCTTTGGCCCAGCCGATGATGGATATGCCGGAACCTGAACCCGAAACCCAGCTGCTTGTGAGACACCCCGATGAGCATGGTGGCTTCTTGTCATCCACCCCCCTGGAGGAGGAAGGCGAACGTAGTTCGGGGGAGTCACCAGTGGAAAAGGTGAACAGAAAAGACATCGCTCAGGTAAATGAATGATTAAGAAGCGATGGTCGAGGGTGGGGGTGTAATGGGGCTAGGAACCAGGGATTGTGTAAATTTAAAAACAAGCAGTGGGAACTTACACTTGTTTCTTGTCTGAAAATCTCTCGACAGCTTGACGATGTCTTTCTAGGAGGACCCGGAGGTCCTGGACAGTGTTGCATCAAGCAGCGAAGATGAACCGGGCCCACCTTGTGTTTGCTCAACGTCGATATAAATTGTTGAAGAGGACTCCGAGGATGACGGCTTTGAGGAGTTTAGGAGGAGGCTAGGCATGGACCTAACTAAGCCTGTGCCACGTCGTGAGCGTAAAAAAGTTATGCTGACTATTGTACGCGTTGCTGTTTATGTTGTCCTTAACCTCTGTCTTAGGGAAAAGCTTTTTGAAGATTGTGAGGGCTGTGTCATAGATGTGCCAGCCCAACGGCACCATGACTGTGTGACTTGGACTTCAGTGGATATAAACTGCAAGTTCCGGGGCCTGTGTGCTGAGCTGTGTTTGGAAAGCTTATTAAACACTATTATTGCCATAGATTATGCTATGCAATGTCTGTGCCTAACCCAAGAACATTTAGTGCAAGGGGTGACCTTGATAAATGCTGTGCAATTCAGTGGAGACCCTGACTGTGTTTTAAAGAAAATGACCAAACTGGAAGATGCCTGCTTAGAGAGTTATATTGACCATCTGGTCCGCACAAAAAGTTACAGAACCCTGCTTAAGAAAAAGCCTATTTGTAAGAAATCTAAAAGGATTAAGTTAGAAAATGGTGAGGGGCCAAACGTGCGATATAAAACTTGGTAGCTATAAATTGTAAATTTTAAAAAAAATCCATTGAAAAGGGTTTTGTGTCTATCTGGATTTCTGTTAGAAGGTCTCTGGCCCTTAAGTGAGCTAAAAGTTTTTTAATGGAGCATATTGGTTTGTTTTCAAGGAGCTGTATGTCTTTTAAATAAAAAATAATTGTTTGTGAGAGCCTAGCTCTTGTGTCTTTTGTATAAGAGAGACCCATTTACAGCAAAAAGCTGAAATGTATGTTGGGAGGGAAAAAATATCATAAAAATGTGTTTACAATAAAACAAACAGGGATGGTTCAGACATGTAGTTGAGTACAATAGAACTGACTTATTCTGTTGAACTGAATGGGTTTAACCACACACACCCCTTACGACACAATTCGTTCCTCAGAATTACGTTGTAAGTTGAAACATTATAAGTCGAAACTGCTTTTCCCATAGGAATCAATGGTATGAAGGGGGGATTGGTTCCTGAACCAAGGCTTGATACACTATTTTCACCATAATAACCCAGATTTTTGTACTAAATGAATTATAGGTGACTAATACTGTACACTGTATTTTGCAAACAGCATTCAAATAAACGTATAAACTCACATATGCTGCTCTGAATCCAAGGGAGAAGGGCACACATGCTGAGCCTCAGCCAATCACTGTTCAAGCTTTCTGATTGACTGAGCCATGGGCCAGAAGCCAATCAAAAACAAGTGGCAACCCTACCCAGAAACAAGCCACTCTGCTGCCTTGAAGCCAATCAGAAGCGACCCCTTCCAGCTCCATACCAGTATAACGCAACCAAGAAGTGATTTCAAGAAAACTTTATGCAAATCGAGTGTCGTAAGGGTGAAACAAGCATGGTGGGGCAAACGGGGCAGTCAATTGAAAAGTGTCGTAAATCAGAGGACTCCCTGTACAACACAGAACCGGCTCAAGCCCCCACTCAGTAACCTGGTAAAATTACACACCACACCTGGGCGCCTTTGAGAGGCAATACTTCCCCAATCGCAAGCACAGAGTCTGAGTGTAGAAAAGAAACTTTTAATAAAAGGAGGGAAGTCACTCAACATTAATTAGGGAAAATTCCACAAGCAGGATTCACAATCATAAAACTGAGCAGGACACCCACTCCAGAATGTGTGGGGCAGTGTCTTCTGCCTCATGTTCTTGAGTTCTATAACCAAAAGTTCCTTTAGTGTACCACCCTCTGCTTCCTCACCACACCCCACTCACAGTGGTTATCCTTGGTCAGTGAGGTCCTAGGGTTCAGAGGTGTATCTGTGTGAGTTCACCTCCCACCCGGGGAAGAAGGCACCTTGCATGCTCTGCCATCTGAGCACTTGCTCTGTCTGGCCGCACCACCAGCTGCCATTTAGCTCTGCTGGCTGCCCTGTCAGCTGCTCGTTCTGCTCCACTGGCTGCCCCACCAGCCACTGTTCAACTCCGCTGGCTGCCCCACCAGCTGCTTGCCACTCCCACCAGCTACCACCAGCCTCTCTGCTGTGACCTCTGCAGGTCAGTCTCTTGAGATTCCACCCAACTCTTAGTGATTGTCACCTCTTAGTGGGGGAACCAGAAGCAGGCTGGGAGGAAACACTGTCCCATCACAAGTTATTTCAGCTCTATTAAGCACTTAAAATAACAAAAGGCTCCTAATGGAGCCTATTTAGCTCTATCTTTGGACAGTGGGGAAGAACAGGTTAAACCAGACTAGGGACCCTGAGGGAGAGTCCACACCTCCTGGCTGAGATATCTGTCCACCCTTATTTTCACAGGGGTCTGGCATTCATGACCCTGGCTTACTGAGTTTCTTTCAGCTGAGAGTGACCTCCTCATTCAGGACAGGTTAAGCACAGTTCTGCTCCCCTTTACTCATACAACAAAGACAACAACATTGATAATAACATTTCACTACCCCTGCATTCAGTACTAAAGTGATTTGTAACCCAACACAGACAAAGTTGATCACTTTGAGCAACACAACTCTATCTTCTGGATACCTAGGCAGAGTAGGCATGTTCATGAAAATACAGTTTGCTCCTGAAGTCTCTCCCCCTCCCAGGTAGCTGTTAGGGGAGAGCTCATTCAGACCCTGCTTACAAATATAAGCCTATATATCAAGGGTTCTAATACTTAACATGGTTTTGATAACTATCTACAAGGAATGGCCCTGTTTACCATTTCAATACTCTTCTAATATGTTTGTTTTCAGGTCACCTAGCCTGCTAGTTACTTAACCTTCTCTGACTCAGCATCACATGTAAGCAAGTTGTTTTTAGAAAAACAGTCTATTTATAGCAAGGAAATTATTGTTAAAATAAGGAAAAATAAATTAACAAAGTGTAAGCAGTGTCAGGATGAGCTCCACCCTGACATCTGGTGGTGAGGTGTGGCAAGTTGTGGAAAAGAACTTCAGGGGCCGATCTCATTTGCATAGGCACACCCACCCCGCCTAGAATGAGGCCATAGCTGCCCAAATGGTCACTTTGGCTGCTGTGGGATCCCCAGTTTCTCTGTTATTGGGGCAGGAAGAATAAATTGTTATTATCCTGATTATGAGAACTGTGCTTGGAACTGTACTTGGCCTTTTGTTATGATGGAGGGACTCACCATCAACTAAGTAGCACTCGCTAGGCAAGGGTCATGGGTTCCAAAACTCTGTGAATTGAGAGAGGTTGGGGACAAGTATTAATACTTGGTGGCATGGGCCCCTTGGTGAGGGCCTTACATGCTAATTGCACTTCCTCCTCTCTCCACTGTGGAATATCAGAGCTAATTTTGATTTCATTAGAAGTCTAGTGACAGGCTGCTGAGCTCACTTTGGGCTAATAGCGCACCAGCACTGAGGCTCCCTACTACAAGCTGAATTCACCAAAGAGGTGAACTGACTAAGAGCTGAAATCACTGAGCGTTGTGTTAAGTAGTGGGGGAGATTGAAGATATATTGTGGAGCAGTTTGTGGGATGGCTGGAGTGCCTTGTGGACAGGCTGGTGGAGCAGTTCATAGGACGGCGGGAGCTGCTGGTGGGATGCGGAGCAGTTCGTGGGACGGCGGGAGCTGCTTGTGGGCTGCAGAGTGGAGCTGAGCGAAGCAGTTCGTGGGGTGGTGAGCGGAGTGGAGCGAAGGGCTATGGAGCTGTGGAGCGGTCAGCTTCAGATCACGTAAGGTGCCTCTTACTTCCGCCCCCATCTCCACCCAGGTTGGGAGGTAAAGCTCTGTAGATAAACTTTTGAACTCTGGGGCTGTCCTGACCAGGGACAGAGACTTTTGGGTCATTGGACTTTTGGGACTTTGGGTGATTTGGAGTTGCTGGACTCAAGAACCAAAGGGAAAGGGCATGCCCCAATTTGCTTGGGGTGGGTTTTTTGCTCATGGGTTGTGTTATGAATCCTGTTGATGGTGTTTCCCCAACATAATGCCACATTGTTTCTCTCTGTTATTAAAAGGCTTTTGTTACACTCAGACTATGTGCTTGCGAGAGGGGAAGTATTGCCTCTTGGAGGCACTCAGTGGGGGTGGTATATATTTGTCCCAGGTCACTGGGTGGGGGCTTGAGCCGGTTTGCATTGTGTTATTGGAATGGATCCCCTAGATATTGAACCCAGCCCTTGTTGCTATCAACTCTGACGGGCAGAAGGGTTACAAAAGCAAAAAAAATATACCTCACACTAACTATGTACATGGTTAAAAATAAAAGAGGAACAGGGAAAAAGGAATTGAAAAAGTGAAGGAACAGTGCAGAGGGAAAGAAGAAAAGGAGACTGACTATATGTTCCAAATGTGAAAAAGAAAGTTGACAATTAGAAAGAAAAGAACAAGGGAAAAGCTAAGAGAGAGTTACTCATCTTGTACAGTAACTAAAGGTTCCTCAAGATGTGTGTCCATGTGGGTGCTCCACTTCAGGTGACAGTGCGTCCCGGCGCCATTGATCTGAGATTTTCGGTAGCAATACTCGGTCAGGCCACGCATGCACAGTAGCTGTCTTGCCGCACCGTTGAAGTCTCATGTAGCGCATGCCCTGACCCCCTCAGTTCCTTCTCTACTGTAGAGTCCTCGTATCAAACTACAAAGTAGAGGGGAAGAAGATGGGTAATGGAGCACCCACAGGGATACACATCTCAAATAACCTCAGTTACTGCACAAGGTGAGTAACCCTCTCTTCTTCTTCGAGTGCTGTCCCTGTGGGTGCTCCACGTCAGATGAATGTAGAGCAGTGGCCACTATGGGGATTTTGGAGTTACATGCATAGCGAAGGAGAGGACCATGAGGCCTAGTATGGCATCAGCCCTTGAGTCATGTATAATCACATAGTGATTGATGAAAGTATGCTCTGAGGCCCATGTAGCGGCTCTGCAGATTTCTGAAATGAGTACATTATTTAGGAATGCAATGGATGCTGCCATGGATCAGTAGAATGGGATCTGATCCCCACTGGAGTTCTGTCTTATATGTTTGATAACATAAGCGAATGCAGCTCGAGAGCCACTTAGATAGTCTCTGTTTGGATATAGCAGAGTCCTTGGATTATTCAGTCATCGAGACAAAGAGTCTTGGGGATTTGCAGAAAGATTTTGTTCTGTCCAGGTAAAAAGCTGTAGCTCGTCAAACATCCAGGGTATGCAATGCGGCATCCTGTGAGTTTTTGTGAGGTTTAGGATAGAATGTAGGGAGATGAATAGGTTGATTAGCAGATAAGTATTGCTTATGGACATACGTCTGCTGTTTAGTAACTTGTTTGACTTGTTCCAAACAAGTTAATTTGTGTCACTGGAACCATGCAGGAGCCATGCTTTCAGGTGGAGTTTCTCGAGGTTCAGATGGAGGATCTGACCGTTGGCTTGTGAGAGGAAATCCACTCTCAATGGGAGAGGTCATGGAGAGTGAACAGACATGTGTAGTAGGTACGGGTACCAGGTCTGTCTGAGCCATGCTGGGGCAATCAGTATGATTTTGGCCTTTTCATCCCATATCCTGAACAGGACCCTGGGGATTAGGAGGATCAGCTGGAATGCATACATGAGCATCCTGTCCCACATGACAAGACATGCATCCCCTAAAGATCAAGGTCCTAATCCTGCCCTGGAACAGAATAGAGGGCATTTGTGATTCTGAGCCATGGCAAATAAGTCAATGGAGGGAAACCCCCATTGGTGGAATATCTGTTGTAAGACTGAGGGATTCATTTCCCATTCGTGTTCCTGTGAGAACTTTCTGCTTAGAGTGTCTGCTGTGATGTTTTGGCATCCAGGAAGGCAGAAAGCTGAGATATCAATGTGGTGATAATACAGTCATAGAATATCAGGGTTGGAAGGAACCTCAGGAGGTCATCTAGTCCAACCCCCTGCTCAAAGCAGGACCAATCCCCAACTAAATCATCCCAGCCATGACTTTGTCAAACCTCACCACCTCTCGAGGTAACGCATTCCAGTGCTTCACCACCCTCCTAGTGAAAAAGTTTTTCCTAATATCCAACCTAAATCTCCCCCACTGCAACTTGAGACCATTACTCCTTGTTCTATCATCTGCTACCACTGAGAACAGTCTAGAGCCATCCTCTTTGGAACTCCCTTTCAGGGAACTGAAAGCAGCTATCAAATCCCCCCTCATTCTTCTCTTCTGCAGACTAAATAATCCCAGGTCCCTCAGCCTCTCGTCATAAGTCATGTGCTCCAATCACCTAATCATTTTTGTTGCCCTCTGCTGAACTCTTTACGATTTTTCCACATCCTTCGTGTAGTGTGGCGCCCAAGACTGGACACAGTATCCCAGATGAGGCCTCACCAATGAGGAATAGAGGGGAATGATCACGTCCCTCGATCTGCTGGCAATGCTGCTACTTATACAGCTCAAAATGCCATTAGCCTTCTTGGCAACAAGGGCACACTGTTGACTCATATCCAGCTTCTCATCCACTGTAACCCGTCGGTCCTTTTCTGCAGAACTGCTGCCTAGCCACCTGGTCCCTAATCTGTAGTAGTGCATGGGATTCTTCCTTTCTAAGTGCAGGACTCTGCACTTGTCCTTGTTGAACCTCCTCAGATTTCTTTTGGCCCATTCATCTAATTCCTCTAATGATGAATACACCAATCCCATAGTTTCATGGTCTCTGTGCATAAGAAGTGGGATTGTTCCCCCACCCCATGTCTGTTGATATAGAACATGCATGCGTTGTCTGTCATCAGTCATATTGTCTCATTCCTTATGAGTGGGAAAAAATGAAAGCAGGCATTCCATACCACTCTGAGTTCCAGTAAGTTTATATGTAGGTTTGTCTCCACTGGTGACCACCTGCCTTGTACTGTGTGATGATTCAGGTATGCTCCCCAATCCATCAAGGAGGCATCCATCATGATCATAATTGAGGGTGGTGTTTGATGAAAGGGAATCCCTGAACAGAGATTCTCTGGTCTTGTCCACCACTGTAGGGATTCTAGGACCTTGGGAGGTGGTGTGACCATCTTGTTTCGGCTGTGTTTGTTGGGTTTGTATACTGAACTCAGCCAGTCTTGGAGACAATGCATGTGTAGTCTGGCATGCTTTACCATGAATATGGTGGTGGTCATGTGTCCTAGTAGTTGTAGACCAGTTCTTGCCATGATTAGTGGGCAGATGGAAACAGTGTTGGTACTGTTTCCATGATACCTAGTTGTAGTAGACGATCTACTTCCAGACTTAACAGGTGCTCGTGAGAAGGGTCCCTGAAGAGGGATGGGAAGGGGGTAGGGTAGGAGGGCAAGAAGTAAAGGGGTTGGAATAGCCTGAGTATATGATTTCTAAGACCCAATGATCTTGCGTGATGTACTCCCAAGCCTGGTAGAAATTTCTCAGGCAGTGGCCAAATGGCCAAGTTGATGTTGGTGTAAGGGAGAGATCATTCAGACCCTCAACCAATCATTCAAAACTGTGGCTTGTTAGGAGCAGTTATGATGCTCCTTGCTTGAGGTTGAGGTGGCCTGTGTCATGGTGGTCTATTTCTCTGTCTACTAGACTCGTACGGTCTGGACTGAGGACGATTATATTATGTGTCCCTGGTGCAGTGGTAATGTTGTTAGCACTTTCTCTTAGTGGGCAGTGTTTAGATGCTCAGTCTGCAAAGAGCTGCCTGAGAACCCTTCATGGAATGGAGAACCTCATCGGTTTTCGATTAAAACAATTTTTATCTTTGTCAAAGGGGAGGTCCCTCCACCTTCATTTTCAGCTCTTTCAGAATACTGGTCAACATGAGCCAGGAGGCTCTGCACATCACGACTGTCCTCGTTGTGGTGTGAGCTGCTGTATCGGCCATGTCCAGGGAAGCCTGTAGAGTAGTCCTGGCAACTAGTTGCCCTTCAGTGAGCACAGTCTTAAATTGTGCTCTCATCTTCAGGAAGATCAGATGTAAACTCAAAGAGCTTCCTATAATTGTCTGGTTGATATTCTAAACGAACTGCAAATTAAGGTGAAGGATCTCCCCTTTGACAAAGATAAATTGGTTTGTTGCCTCGACCACTAGTGAGTTTGGTTGTGGAAGGGGAAAAAAGAAAGTCCATTCTCTTGGCTGGCATATAGTATTTTCTGTGAGCCCATTTGCATGTTGGAGGGATGGTGGCTGGTGTCTGCCACACCGTTTCTGCAAGTTCGAGGACTGCACCATTTATGGGCAGAGCAATTTTGGTGGATGAGGAAGGTTGCAAAATTTGTAGCAACTTGTGTTGGCTTTCCTGGACCTCCTCTAGAGGAATGTCCTGGCTAAGTGCTATGTGTTTAAAAAGTTCCTGAAATGATTTGAAGTCATCTGCCCATGTAGGTGGAAGTGGCATGATGGCCTCATTGGAGGAAGAAGAGTTGTGTGTTCGCAACACATCCTCAGGGCCTGTTTCTTCTTCTGGCTCCTCCATCATCTCCTCTGGGACTACCAATGTTGTAGCCACTGGAGATAAAGGGGGAGACTGAAGTTCACCTCTGGTTGGTGATGAGGTTGATGCATAGTGGGCTTCGTTTGTTGCCCACGGGTCCCATGTGGCCACCGCAAGGGGAATGCCATGTGGTGACACACCCATGGTTATCCATACCACGGGTAAGGTGGTTGTGTATGCTGGCCTTTAGGTCTCAGTGTACCTCAGCAAGTCTGAGTTGAGTCATGGGGAAGCACTGTGGGGAGAACACTTCTTCCTCCTAGTCCTCATTATCACTGTCGCTGGACATCGACAGTGCCGTGGGAGACATAGGCTGTGTAAAGACACTCCTCGCGGGCAATCCATCGGTGCCAAGGAGAAGTGATTGGGGCACCGATGCAACAGTAATATATTTCTGATTGAGCAATGGTTGCAGTGCCGGTGGATGTGGTGCTGAGGGTTTAGTTGTGGCAGGAAGGTGCACAGCCATCTTGTGGCTGGATTTTGTTGGGGCCGGTGGGCCCATCGCAGTGCTGTCAGTAGGTGCCAGTCAAGGGGTCGGTGCTGAGCAAAGCAGCATTGCTAAAGTCATGGTTGGCACCGGAGGTGGTTGCATGGTCGGTGCCGTATCCGTTGTGGGTGCCAGCATGGTTGGCACCATGGAGGAGACATGGCTTTGTCCATGTCTCGATTTGTCATAAATATAAAGGGAAGGGTAAACACCTTTAAAATCCCTCCTGGCCAGAGGAAAAACCCTTTCACCTGTAAAGGGTTAAGAAGCTAGGATAACCTTGCTGGCACCTGACCAAAATGACCAATGAGGAGACAAGATACTTTCAAAAGCTGGGGGGAGGGAGAAACAAAGCCTCTCTCTCTGTCTGTGGGATGCTTTTGCCAGGGACAGAACAGGAATGGAGTCTTAGAACTTAGTAAGTAATCTAGCTAGATATGCATTAGATTCTGATTTCTTTAAATGGCTGAGAAAATAAGCTGTGCTGAATGAAATGGATATTCCTGTTTTTGTGTCTTTTTGTAACTTAAGGTTTTGTCTAGAGGGATTCTCTATGTTTTTAATCTAATTACCCTGTAAGCTATTTACTATCCTGATTTTACTAAGGTGATTCTTTTTACTTTTTCTTCTATTAAAATTCTTCTTTTAAGAAACTGAGTGCTTTTTCATTGTTCTTAAGATCCAAGGGTTTGAGTCTGTGGTCACCTATGCAAATTGGTGAGGATTTTTATCAAACCTTCCCCAGAAAAGGGGGTGTAATGTTTGGGAGGATTTTGGGGGGAAAGACGTTTCCAAATGGACTCTTTCCTAGCAATATACCGGTTAGACGTTTGGTGGTGGCAGCGAAAGTCCAAGGGCAAAAGGTAAAATAGTTTATACCTTGGGGAAGTTTTAACCTAAGCTGGTAAAAGTAAGCTTAGGAGGTTTTCATGCAGGTCCCCATATCTGTACCCTAGAGTTCAGAGTGAGGAAGGAACCTTGACACGACTCCTTGCCCTTCGCTTTGGATTCATTGGCATGGCTGGTGCCAGGTACTAGGGGAGTCATATGTACTGGCTCTCAAGGTCATCTGCACCAATGATAACAACCTCACAGGGGACTGTTTCTTTATGCGGATCCTGCTGAGGAGAGGTCAATGCTTGCTTCCTCTTTTCCTGAGAGGATGGAAACGTGCTCTTGGTCGGTTCAGACTGGATTGGTAAGCACTTAGAGGAAGGCTTCTGTTGGTTCTTTTCTGACCCCGGTTGGAATGATTTCTCCATGAGGATCATTTTGAGGCGGAGATCCCAATCACGCTGGACTCTCACTTTCAAGATGTTACAATGAACGCATTTCTGTGGTATGAGCATTTCTCTCGGGCATCTCACACACAGAGAGTGCCCATGGGACCGCAGCATCGCTTCTCAGCAGGAGCTGCATCTCTTAAAGCCAGGGGAGAATGGCATTTCTGAGGGAATGGGGAAGCAGAGAAAACTTTTGTGGGTGGTGCTCCAAAGGGAGCAGGGAAGTAGAGAAAGAAAAACTATTTTTTTAACAACTAATCCTAACTAATAACTACAACAAACGTATCTAACAACTAAATTTCTATTTTTTTCCTATCTACAGGGGCAGAAGCTATCAGACTGCCCTGAACTCCATCTTCAGCCGAAGATGGCTGAGAAGGAACTGAGGGAGTTGGGCCGTGTGTGCGCTAAATGAGACTCCAACAGTGCTGCAAGACAGCTACTGCGCATGTGCGGCCTGACCGAGCACTGCTAGTGAAAATCTCCAATCAATGGCACCGGGATGCACGGTCACCTGAAGTGGAGCACCCACAGGGACAGCACTCAAAGAAGAAGCAGGAAACACCAACAGTGAGCTTCGTTTACAAAAAAACAAGGACAGGTCACAGTAAAGAAAAATAAAGTGAAGCAATGCAAACAACAAGCAAACAAAAACAAGGAATAAAAATATATAGCTCCATGCAATGGATGTGGGAAAGGAGTATAGCCGGAAAATGATGTGAGGTACAGAGAAGATGAGGGTAGAGTATGGAGGAGGAAGAAAGAGAGAGAGAAGTGGTAGTTAAACATTTAGCACCATATATGAGAGAATGAGAATTTAAACTTATTGAAAGAGTCTGTTATTCCACACGTTTCTCAAGGAAGTAAACTTATTTTTCCATTGTACTTACATATGAGTGACTTTACTTAAATTGTAGAAGGAATGGGCCTCCAGCCTTTGTAACGTAGCATCTATGGAGATATAGCTAAACATCAGGAAAACAGAAAAAGAAACAAGTCACATAGAAAGACAGGTTGTAAGCAATGACTAATGCTCATTGTGCTTGTTTTATTGTTCCTCCCCATTCTCTTCAGCCCCCAGTTTGTTTGTTTTGTCTTAAGGGAATGTCGTAAATGTTTGCAAAGTGCCAAGCACAAGTCCCTGATTCTGATTAGACCCCAAATACACACAATGTACAGTTAAATTAGAAAGACATGAAGAAAACATCAGAGAAGCAACTGGAGTTCACTTTGCTGAGCGAACTAAGCCCTAGTTCAGGTTCTTTCCCCCAATTCCGCTTGGCAATGAAGAGGGAGAGCTCTTGCATAGACTTAGCATTTTTTGCAAGTCTGGGAACAATAAGGAGGAGAGCAGGGATCGGCAACCTTTGGCACGCAGCCCATCAGGGAAATCCGCTGGCAGGCCGGGATGGTTTGTTTACCTGCAGCGTCCGCAGGTTCAGCCAATCTCACTGTGCCACAATTCACTGTGCCAGGCCAATGTGGTCTGCGGGAAGCGGCACGGGCCAAGGGATGTGCTGGCTTCGACTTCCCGCAGCCCGCATTGGCCTGACATGGCGAAGCGTGGCCAGTGGGAGCTGCAATAGGCCGAACCTGCAGACGCTGCAGATAAACAAACCATCCCAGCCCACCAGCAGATTTCCCTGATGGGCCGTGTGCCAAAGGTTGCCAATCACTGGAGTAGGGAAACAAAGATGGCCTGTGGGCTGTGACTGCAACAAACGCTCTTAAATTACATAGTAAGCAGACAATAAAGGCAGCCTACATTCAGAACAGCATTGAAAGAATCTATCTTTCTTGCATGAATATAAGAGAATTTTTAATTCCATGTTTCCCCCCACAATGACAGACACAGGTGATATGATAAGAAGGCGATGTGCTCCAGTGGCAGGTTATTAGACTGGGAGCATGGAGCACTGGATTTTGTTCTCATTTCTGCATCTGACTTACTAACGGGTGATCTTGCAAGTCACTTCCTCTCTTTATACCTCCATTTCCCCCTCTGTAAGTAATTGTAATGTTTTGTAAATGCTTTCAGATGTATGAATAAAAAGTGCAACATAAAAAATAGGTACACCAGATCCTCGCTAGAACGCGCATCTATATAGCGTGATTTTGCATATAATGCAGTCGTGGTCATGGATCCCAAATTTAATTATTTTAATTGCAATTAATTTTAACGCGGTCCCAATGTTAATGTGGTACTGAGCATGAATCCCAAATCCCACATTCTAGCGAGGGTCCAGTGTATTATTAAATCCCAGGTGAATTTGCTTTATTTCCATCTATTTCTCTGACTACACCCCTGGAAATACTAAATATGTTGTAAATATGCAACAAGAGAATATGAGTTTTTAAATTTATTTTTATTTAATTAT
Organism: Lepidochelys kempii; assembly: GCF_965140285.1. NCBI lineage: Eukaryota > Metazoa > Chordata > Testudines > Cheloniidae > Lepidochelys > Lepidochelys kempii. The sequence goes on along the minus strand of NC_136385.1, from coordinate 96,132,406 downwards.
TCCAATCACATGTTATTCTCTTAACTCTTAACTGAATGGATTCATTTTAAAATAGCATGTGCATTATAATATTTTCTTACTGTTAAAAATGTTGCTACAAACAGTAACTTTTGAAGCCACTTTATTTTGTTGGCATGTGTCACAGTCCAGGGCAACTGCATTCCCCCTCAGGCGTCCACCAACAGCACCCACTCTAGGCTCCTGGCTTCTCAGGCATCACCTCATTTGGGTGAAGACCCATGTCTTTCTTCCTCCTGACCAGAGTTTCTTCTCCCCAGGCTGCACAGTTCCCCATCTACACTATGACATCCCCAGCAAGCCAGCCTGCCTAAACAGGCTAGTGTCTACACTGCTGCTCTCTCTTCAAAGGCTATAAACAGCTGTAACAGAAGGCAGTCACAAGTTACCACATGTTCTTTATAAGCAAGAACATTTATTCTTAAGGTGAAAGCATTATAGAGAAAACAATAAAAGAACCTTACACACATGCAAATAAGCTTATCAGAGATCACCCCCAACTCCAACCAGGGCTCTAGTAGGAGTCAGTCCTTCAAACCCCACCAAGGGCTGTTTCTGTGCTTACAAGTTCATAACAGCTTTAGCTCAAAACAAGCATGCCAAAGGGCCAGATCAGCCTGTTTCTTGAATCAGTTTGGGCCTTTTTTCTCCAATCTTTGACAACAGGCAATCAGTTAACAATCACCCTTCTTGGGGGGTATAGCTTTAAAGGCTGGGTTTTTACATAATCAGGGGTGGGAATTTGCATTCACATCCCAGAGATTCCCCAGGAAAACACTTTATATTGTTTGTTCCAAAAGTCCATTCTTCTCTGGCACACTGATGAGCGTAGTCCTTTGAAGTTTATAACACTTCCCAGGATTCACATCCCATCTTGCACCCTAGAGAAGTTACATGCAATCCCAGCCCACAATAATATATAACTTCTGCATTTGCAATGGGGGCAAAAAACCTAACTGGCTTCAAGACTGAGCTTGGTAAGTTTATGGACGGGATGGTATGATGAGACTGCCTACAATGTCATGTAGCAGACCTGCAACTACTAGCAGCAAATATCTCCAGTGGTTGGTGATGGTGACACTAGATGGGGAGGGCTCTGAATTACTACAGATAATTCTCTCCCAAGTGTCTGACTAGTGGGTCTTGCCCAGGGTCTAACTGATCACCTTTTGGGGTTGGGAAGGAATCTTTCCCCGGGGTCAGATTGCCAGAGACCTTGGGTTTTTTTTTTTTTTGCCTTCTTCTGAAGCATGGGGCATGGGTCACGGGTCACTTGCAGGTTTAAATTACTGTAAATGGTGGAGTATCTGTGATTTGAAGTCTTTAAATCATAATTTGAGGATATCAGTAACTGAGCCCAGGATTAGGGGTTTATTTACAGGAGTGGGTGAGTGAGGTTCTGTGGCTTGCAATGTGCAGGAAGTCAGACTAGATCAGGGGTAGGCAACCTATGGCATGCGTGCCAAAGGCAGCACGCGAGCTGATTTTCAGTGGCACTCACACTGCCTGGGTCCTGGCCACCAGTCCCGGGGCTCCGCTGCTGGCCTGGGGTACCAGCCCTTGGCCACCTGCCAGCTGGGGTTCCGTCCATGGACCCGCTCAGCCCGTTGCCGGCCCTGGGTCCCAGCCACCGGTCTGGGGGACTCTGCTGCCAGCCTCGGGTCACAGCCGCAGTGAGGGGTGCAGACAGGGGTAAGAGGGAGCGCAGCTCAGCACCCCCACCTTAAAAATTGTTCCAGCACCATTGTACTGGGATATTTTAAAGTCCTGATTTGCTGCTTACATCACTATCACGCCACGTGGAACAGTGCACTGCATTTGACGTTGAGATTAGAACGAACATGCAAGAACTGGAATCAGAATTTTCTGACAGATTTCCAGATTTCCAGCGATTTGGCCCAATGCTTTCTTTTCTAAGTAAACCTGAAAAGTTCAGTGAAAGTGACTTGGATTTGTCTGTATTTCAGTGGATAGGTGTTGAAGATTTCGAAATGCAGCTCATACAGTTAAAAAGCTCAGAATTGTGGGCATCAAAGTTTGGAGATATGCGGAGTGCACTTGAAGCTACCGAGAGAGATCACAGGGCCTCTATTCTGACCTGCTGGACGTCCCTGCCAGTGAAATGTAACTGTTTGAAGAAAATTGCGTTTGCAATGCTTTCAGCATTTGGATCCACATACCTGTGTGAACAAGTATTTTCACACATAAAATCTGTCCTCTGTCCCTCTTGGAGCCGGTTAACAACTGATCACCCAGAAGCCTGTGTGCAGCTTAAAGTATCCAAATACATGCCAGACATTGGAAAACTCAGCAAAGAAAAGCAAGGGCAAGGATCACATTAAACTGATAAGATCCACATTTTAATTTAATTTTAAATGAAACTTCTTAAACATTTAAAAAACCTTATTTACTTTACATACAACAATAGTTTAGTTATATATTATAGACTTATAGAAAGAGACCTTCAAAAAATGCTAAAATGCATTACTGGCATGCAAAACCTTAAATTAGAGTGAATAAATGAAGACTTGGCACACCACTTCTGAAAGGTTGCCGACCCCTGGACTAGATGATCATGATGATCCTTTCTGGCCTTAAAGTCTATGAGTTTATGAGTAATCAAATGTACTTAAACTTAATTCAAGAAGGTTCTTAAAGGAAATTGCCAAATCTGTCACAAGATGGTCAAAATAAAATATAAAAAAATCAAACAACTATGAGTTAAGACAAAAAATTAAAACATATCTGCATACAGCTTTTTTCAAACGGTATATTATATGAGTACTTAGAAAAAACGTGTTAAAGCCTTGTTTCAGTCACTGACTCATACATCAACTGCTGACCCTTGGATTTTGAAATGCTTTACATGGTTGAGCCTCTGCCACTTGACTGCACTGTATTGTTAGTAGGTTGGACAGCACCAAATAGAAAGTGAACATGAGTAGTGTAATAGGGTCAGCCACCTTCTCAGCACCCCCTTGTGGCTTGAGGTCACTCTACAGTGGCCCAGTCACCCTACTTTTCAGGGTTCTCTTAATAAGACTACCAAAACAAACTTTTCTCTGGTTCAGCAACAGCTCGACTTGGGACGGGATTTATTAAAATAACAATCACTCCCAAAATAAAGTTCTCACATCTCCATCAAGTCCATGTTCCCAGTCTTTCCTGCTTAGGATGACCAGATAGCAAGTGTAAAAAATCGGGACAAGCGGTGGGGAGTAATAGGCTTGTGTTGCTGGTGACTGCAACTTCTTTGTGTTAAATTCCCTACCTGGAGAACTCAAGGCATGGCCTCTGGAAGTCTTATGAAAGGAATCTTGGGTCTTCCTCTTAGATGCCCTTGAAGTACAACTTGGAGACAGTTGAGATAGCTGACTTGTTCAGAGACTGGCACACAGGGAAGGTCTCCTGGCCTGGATCAGAGGCTGGGCAAAGCAAGCTCACCATCATGAGGATCCAAAGTTTGATCTCCTTGTTTTTTCTGGCTCTAGATTTTAATGCCAAACAGAAGTTGCACTTTGGGGTTATATGAAATTCCCTAAGGCAACAAATGCACTGGGAGAGTCTGTCACTCATTAGGATTGCCTCCTGGTATAAATGGCAACATTTGAATCCAGGAGAACCAGGCATGCCCTCCCAGTAATGTAAAGCTCCCAGGAGGGGAGAAACAATCTAACAGGCAACATTCCTTACAACTAAGAAAGATAACATATACAACATTTTTTGAAAAAAAGGTGTTTTTTTTAACTACTACTACTTGAACTAATACTAACTGCCACTAATAGTTCTTACAGTAGTTAGTTTATTATAGTTATGGGAACACAGCTGAGGTAAAAACTCAACATGGACAACTGCTAAAGCTTCGTCTCAGTCTGAGGCAGTTGAGAAGGAACTAGGGGCAGTTCACGTGTGCAGCAGTGTATACTGTAACAATGGTTCAGACTGAGTAACGCACGTGCGGGCTGAACAGACACTGCTACATGAAACCTTCAAAGGCACAGAGGGCACAAGCACAACTAGAGTGAAGCACCCATAGGCAGACTACTCGAACAACTTCTCTTTGTTACATCCTTGAATGGGAAACTGAGGCAGGCTGCAGCAGACATCTCTCGGCAGAACAAGGTGCTACACAATAGATATGTCTACTTGCAGGGATTTAGTGGAGAAAGCAAAAGTAGTGATAATGGTTATGGATAGTCTTACACAATCACACTTACTAGCAGAGGCAATGTGGGGGGCCTGTGGGGGTCACATTGCCCCCCCCCCGATTACTCGGTCAGATGGTGTGGCCAAGCCCTCTCCCTGCAGAGCAGATGAGCTGGCAAACTGCACCGGGCATGGAGAGGCAGAGCTGCAGGAGGCGCCGCTGCTTTAACTCTGCCGGGAGAAGGCAGAGGAACAGCTGAGAACTGCACAGAGGGGGCGCTGCTTTCCGGGAGGGGAAGGGGCATGACTCAATCCATTCTGGAGTTGTGTCCCCCCACTGTCAGGAGGCACGAGTTGTCTATGCTTACTAGATCACTAGGACTACAAGCTTAATGGTGAAATAATGGTACCAAGTACTCCTCATCCGTACTGAAACATTAGTGATTTTACTAGCTGAGTTCACCTAACTGGGAATCTCTGTACATTTTCACCCATGAGTACTGTTGATGGAATGAGACTACGGGCATGTGTGTGATGGTATGGCTGGTGCAGTAGTGATTTGCATTACGAATAGGAAACCTGTACAAAAGATTTAGTCACACAGAAAATGTCAAGGTTCTCTTCACCCACAGTTTCTAACAGAATGGTGAGGGTGAGTGGCCTATAAAATACCCCACTGTATGATGAAAACCAGTGCCTAGGACCAGTTAGGTGCAATAAAATGGAAGGAATATTTGGGAAGTAATGATGATACATCTAATGGGCAGATTGGTGATATGAGATGTAGAGCTTTAAATGTGTCTTAGTTTGGTATTCATCGGCAGAATGCATCCATCCTGTTGCTTTTGCAACAATTTGAATTTATAATTTATGTTTTGATTTGGCTGTTTCTAGTTATGCCCCAAGAACCCCTCAATGCCAAGTGGCAAGGGGGTTATAAGAATATCCTGATTCTGGTATGTACATTCTGTACAAAGAATGCCACGTGAGGTCATAAATGAAAGTCAGGGTCACACTTGTCATTGTTCGGGTCTATACATACATTTCACGTGTAAGGAGTTATATGTACATAGCAAAAGTATTTTAAAGTCTGTATCAAGCCAGAGCTGACAAGCAGGTTTTCTGTCATATGTTTCATAAACACAGGGATGTTTATTCACCTGTCTCTGCTGAAATGTGAATTAAGTGTTGTGTCATTCAGAATGGGTGTTCCATCACCAGTCTAAGCTAATTGCAGATGGAATGTTGTAAGAATTTCAGAAAGGAAGAGAAGGTTATTCACCTTGTGCAGTAACTGAGGTTATTTGAGATGGTTATCCCTGCGGGTGCTCCACTTTAAGTGTCTTGGTTCCCTGCGCTTGTAACTGGATATTTGTAGTAGCAGTGCCCAGTTGGCTGTGCACACGCAGCAGCCATCTCGTCCTGCTCTGATTGGTTACCTAGCATGCGCAGCCAACAGTCATAGAATCATAGAATCATAGAATATCAGGGTTGGAAGGGACCACAGAAGGTCATCTAGTCCAACCCCCTGCTCAAAGCAGGACCAATTCCCAGTTAAATCATCCCAGCCAGGGCTTTGTCAAGCCTGACCTTAAAAACCTCTAAGGAAGGAGATTCTACCACCTCCCTAGGTAACGCAAGTCCCCAGTTCCCTCTCTACCCCAGAGGTTTGGGATGAAACTCCGAAGTAGAGGGGAGGGGGGATAGTGGAGCACTCACAGGGACAACCATCTCGAAGAACCGCAGTTACTGCATGTAACGATGCTGCCTTTGGCGGGACACAACTGAGAGTATCAATTCAAGACAAATTGCTTAGAGCAGGGCAGTTACAGTCCAAAGCTGGGTGTCCTTTATTATTAAGGCATGCCAAACAAGCCAAACAGAGAGGACTTTGGTCTCACTCCCATGGCTAACCATAAGTCATAGAAGTAATTCCCTTAGACACTCCAGTTTCCCAGTATCATCACCAGTGCCACTCATTATGGGGGTGAATGGTTATGAAAACCAATGCCCCAGTAAAAGAAAAAAGGTTCTCCTGATCCCAAAAGACCAAGCCCCAAACCCAGGTCAAATGATAACAAGATCTTACCCAAAATCACGCTTATAGCAAATTCTTATTAACTAAACTAAAATTTATTAAAAAAGAAAAGAGAGAGAGAGTTGGTTGAAAGATCAATATACGTACAGACTCGAGCTCAGTTTCTTGAGGTCCAGATACATAGCAGAGATGGTGAGTTTGTAATTGCCAAAAGTTCTTTTAGAAATAGTCCATAGGTTATAGTCCAATGTCCATATTCAGGGTGACTCCAGTCAGTGACTGGGGATCTCAATTCTTATGGCTTAGGGTTTCCCCTTCTTGAAACCCAAAGCAGATCTGAGATGAAGAAGGATCGTGTCCCAGGGTTTTATACATTTCCAGCAGCCTCTTGGCCTGAGAAAACAATAGGCTTAACTTTCCGTCTCCCAAACATCATGGCAACTAGCATAGGGTAATTTATCCATTAAAGAGTTCAGATACAGGTTACCACAACCTTCAACGAGACATATAGATAATAATATTTCACTCAATTGTCTTCCTAAATTTTAATACTCCTTTTTTGATCTTTAAATCAAAGCCATAGTAATAGACAAGACTTGTTTGCTTACATCACAAGGCCTGAGCAAACAGCTACCCTTCTATCTCTAACAATGCAGGCTTGCATTTCAAAGCTCTATTCATTTACATATCTTCCTAACAAGTCTTTAAAGTTGGGCAATTGGCTATGACAGTCTGATTTAATTAACTCTTCTGGCCCTGTGTCACCTTTCAATGAGATATTATATTATACTCATAACGTCACACTGCACAAGGTGAGTAACCTTCTCTTCTTCTTCTTCTTCTTCTTTGAGGAGTGTCCCTGTGGGTGCTCCACTTTAGGTGACTGTTGAGCAGTGCCCCTCCATGGAGGGGAGGGGCTTCGGAGTTTGTTCATTGATGGTGGATAGCACCATGAGTCCAAACTGAGCGCCTGCAGCTGATTGCTGCTCTAAAGCATAGTGTTTAGTGAAGGTATGGGCAGATGCCCAGGTAGCTGCTTTGCAAATGTCTGTGATGGGTACATTATTGAGAAGGGCCACAGATGTTGAGAATGCTCTGGTGGAGTGTATGCGAACTCCCGGTGGAGCTTGCAGGTTGCTGTTTTGGTAGCACAAATGGATACATCTGGATATCCATTCAGATAGTCTGTTTTGAGATGGTTTGGCCCTTCAAATATTCTGTTATGGAAACAAATAGTCAAGATGATTTTCTGAATGTTTTTGTTCTTTCTATGTAGAAAGCTAATGCTCTGAGAATTTCCAGCTTGTGAACTGAGGCCTCCCTGCTGTCGGCACGCAGCTTCAGGAAAATACAGGTAAGTAAATGGGCTGATTTAACTGAAAAGGGGAGGCCACCCTGGGTATGAATTTGGGATGCGGTCATAGGATTACTTTATCCTTGAAGAATGTAATATAAGGTGGGTTTGCCATGAGGGCACCTAATTCTTCCACCCATCTTGCTGAGGTGATGGCAATTAGGAAAGCTACCTTCATCAATAAGTGTAACAAAGAGCAAGTTGTGAGGGATTCAAATGATTTCCCCAAGAGACTGCAGAGAATAAGGTTGAGATCCCATGTGGGAGTAGGGTTTCTTAGTGTGAGATACGTGTTTTCTATGTCTTTAAGGAAGCATTTAGTCATCAGATGAGCAAAGATAGTGACTCTGCCCACCTTGTCGGGAAAGGATGTGATGGCAGCCAGGTGTACTCTGATGGAGCTGAGTTTCTGAGAGGTTTGGCTTTAGTGCACGTACCTCCATGAGAACCTGCCCGCATAGGGTCTTTAGCTTCTCGGGAAGTCTCAGTACTGGATGTTCCTGGTGCCTCACGGTCCAGGGCTCTTAGTTAACTGGTGGCAGATTTTTCACTCGGAGATCGCTTTCTTTTAGGCTAATCTCATTGTGACGATTAGTGTGACCGCTTTGTGGCAGCCTTTTTGGGAGCAGGCTCCTTAGCAGCCATTTTTGAAGTAGATCCCCTGTCAGACACTGCCGCTGGTGACCATTGGCCAAGAGGCATCCTGGACTCGGGGTCAGAGGCTGGTCTGAGGGATTTCTCCATCATCAAAAATCTCAGTTGGAGATCCCTGGCCTTCCGTGTCCAAGCAATAAATTTTTTGCAGTGTGGACGCTTTTGAGTGATGTGTGTCTCGCCAAGGCAGTAGACACACTGTTCATGGCCATCTGAGACAAGTATCAAAAGTCTGTAGATCAGGCAGTGTTTAAAGTCAGGAGAGCCGGGCATGACTGAGAGGGTAATTGCTTTGGAGAAAGAAGAAGGATAACCCCATTTTTTCCCCCTCTCTTCTTGGTTTTTTTTTCAAAGCCAAGTACCCGCTGGAGAGGCGGGGTAAAAGGGAAGGGGGAAATCTATAAATTTTTTTTGAAGAAAAAAAAATAAAGCAAAATATAGGCTATAAAGAAAGAAATTTATAGCCAGCAGGGCTGAACAGTTAGCTATGTGGAACTGGAGCATAGCTGAAGAATAGGCTTTCTGCTGGAAAAGGTCTGGGAAAGTGTGGGCCTCTTACCGAATGAGGGAGGCAGCCTAGTGACAGACAATGTGGAAAAGGCTGAAGTACTCAATGATTTTTTTGCCTCGGTCTTCACAGACAAGGTCAGCTCCCAGACTGCTGCACTGGGTGGCACAGTATGGGGAGGAGGTGAGCAGCCCTCAATGGTGAAAGAACAGGTTAAGGACTATTTAGAAAAGCTGGACACGCACAAGTCCATGGGGACAGATTCAATGCATCCGAGGGTGCTGAGGGAGTTGGCTGATATGACTGCAGAGCCATTGGCCATTATCTCTGAAAACTCGTGGCAATCAGGGGAGGTCCTGGACGACTGGAAAAAGACAAATATAGTGCCCATCTTTTAAAAAGGGAAAAAGGAGAATCCGGGGAACTACAGATCAGTCAGCCTCACCTCAGTCCCCAGAAAAATCATGGAGCAGGTCCTCAAGGAATCCATTTTGAAGCACTTAGAGAAGAGGAAGGTGATCAAGAACAATTAGCATGGATTCACCAAGGGCAAGTCATGCCAGACCAACCTGATTGCCTTCTATGATGAGATAACTGGCTCTATGAATATGGGGAAAGCAGTGGACATGATATACCTTGACTTTAGCAAAGCTTTTGATATCGTCTCCCACAGTATTCTTGCCAGCAAGTTAAAGAAGTATGGATTGGATGAATGGACTATAAGGTGGATAGAAAGCTGGCTAGATCGTTGGGCTCAACGAGTAGTGATCAACGGCTCAATGTCTAGTTGGCAGCCGGTATCAAGCAGAGTGCCCCAAGGGTCGGTCCTGGGGCTGTTTTTTTTCAACATCTTCATTAATGATCTGGATGATGGGATGGATTGCACCCTCAGCAAGTTTGTGGATGACACTAAACTGGGGGGAGAGGTAGATATGCTGGAGGGTAGGGATAGGATACAGAGTGACCTACACAAATTGGAGGATTGGGCTAAAAGAAATCTGATGAGATTCAGCAAGGACAAGTGCAGAGTCCTGCATTTAGGAAGGAAGAATCCCATACACCGCTACAGGCTGGGGACCAATTCGCTAAGCGGCAGTTCTGCAGAAAAGGACCTGGAGATTACAGTGGACGAGAAGCTGGATATGAGTCAATAGTATGCCCTTGTTGCCAAGAAGGCTAATGGCATATTGGGCTGCATTAGTAGGAGCATTGCCAGCAGATCGAGGGAAGTGATTATTCCCCTCTATTCGGCACTAGTGAGGCCACATCTGGAGTACTGTGTCCAGTTTGGGGCCCCTCCACTACAGAAAGAGTATGGACAAATTGGAGAGAGTCCAGCAGAGGGCAAGAAAAAATATTAGAGGGCTGGGACACATGACTTATGAGGAGAGGCTGAGGGAACTGGGCTTATTTAGTCTGCAGAAAAGAAAAGTTGGGGGGGGGGATTTGATTGCAGTCCTCAACTACCTGAAGCGGGGTTCCAAAGAGGATGGAGCTAGGCTGTCCTCAGTGGTGGCAGATGACAGAACAAGGAGCAATGGTCTCAAGTTGCAGTTGGGGAGGTCTAGGTTGGTATTAGGAAACAATATTTCACTAGGAGGGTGGTGAAGCACTGAAGATGGTGGAATCTCTATCCTTTGAGGTTTTTAAGACCTGGCTTGACAAAGCCCTGGCTGGGACGATTTAGTTGGCGTTGGTCCTGCTTTGAGCAGGGGGTTGGACTACATGACCTCCTGAGGTCTCTTTCAACCCTAGTCTTCTTTGATTCTGTGAAATGATAGGGTAGCTAACTACAACTAAGCTAACACTATTAGGAATAACTAAAAACAATTGATCTATCTGAGGTAAGAGATGGCGCTGCTGTCGCTCCAACTCAAGCCAAAGGCGGTAGAGAAGGAACTGGGGGACAGTTGGCTGTGCATGCTAGATAACTGCTCAGAGTGGTGCAAGACTGCTGCCGTGCATGCGCGGCCAACTGGGCACTGCTACTACTCTCTGGTTACAAGAGCAGGGCACCAAGACACCTAAAGTGGAGCATCCACTTGAAGAAGAACTAACCGTTAGAGAAACACAGCAGGGAAGGAAAACCTCATCTTGAGATAAACCTCAAAGTCTTGCTGGATTATATGTGGGGAACAAAGAAGACCCTGTCATCCTGCACCTAGAAAGTAAATGGGCAGTGAGTTTACGTTAATGAAAACAGGATCATATCCAGCCTTGGTTGAAGATGCTTTGGGTGAGATAAGTTAACATCCTGTCTAATTAAGTTTAATAGTATGATTTTGTTGTGAGTACATAGAAACCTTTTGTTTCCATTATCCTCACTCACTGTTTCTTGAATCTTTGATAATAAATTTGTTTTCACTATAAATAAATCTCAGTGCTCTGGTATTAATCAAAGTTCTGATCCTGAGTTGAATCATACAAGCTGGTGTGTACATTGTTCCCTTGGGACCAGCAATCCTGGTATTTCTGTGACTATTGAGTGGATAAGGAGCTGGACACTACAGGGGAATGCTTCAAAGGAGATTGGGTCCCAGAATTCACTTATTGTTAACCTGCAAGGACCCCTCAAGCAGTAAGGCCCACAAGTGCAAGACAGGAAGAAGAGAAGACCACTTCAGACAGCCAGGATATAAGCTGCTACCCATGCAGAGGAAAAGGTCATATTAAGCGGGACTGCCCGTATATGGAATGAGGAGTGGGGGAATATTGTAGATGGAGTGGAGTTACTGGAAGCTCTCAGAAGAGAGTAAAAACAAGTCCTCTAAGAGCGGTCTGAAGATGAGATGGGGGTTAATGGTTCAGTGTCCCGGTGCTTGCTTGTGTGGAGCATGCTGGTTTAACCAGTCGTTTTGGGGGTAGGGGGTAGAGGACACTCTAGGCATACAGGGCATACATGGGGAGGGAACGTTATCCAGTGACAACAGTCCCATTAGGAGTAAGTGGGAGGTTCCAATAGAAAAGGGTTGGGATAATAGAAACTTTACCCCATCCTATGGTCTTAGGGACTTATTGGAACCCATTCCCTCTAAGTAGATGAAGGGAAGCCCAGTGGAAGGAACCTCAGTGGAGGGTAGAAAACAAGGAGCTAGGGTCACGTATGGAGGGATACAAGTAAATCCTAGACAGGCAACAACAAGCCAAAGAAAGTGAGACTCAAGGAGAAAATGCTGGGGCAAAGGAAAAATAGGATAGAGAGAACCTAGACAAATTCTAATAGACCAGGAGAGTGGAACCCAGGTGTTAAATACTGGGGTAGAGGTGAAGCTGGAGAAGGGAGTGAAGGAGCAAAGGGTTATCTGTACAAGGATAACCCAAATACCATCAGAGGAGAACCTGCCATACCCCATTTATGTGGCCCAGAGGACAGAGCAACCTAAGTGGGATCCAAGAGCCTCAGACTGCAAGATACTAGTTGGGAAAGAATCCCAGTGGGCTCTAAAAAGGACAGGATAGATTCAGAGCAAAAATCTGTGGGTTGTCCGAGGTGTGAGCCACAATGGAGTTGTGGGATAGGCCCCCACCTAAGAAGTGCTTCTCCTGTGGATGGAGAATGGGAAACCCTCACAGATGGAAAGTCAAATAAAGGTCCAGTTTTATCTATAACCTTCTAAAACACACATCATTGGTTATCATTTGACTTTGATCAAATCCCTGCTGGAAGGACAATGATTAATGCAGGTGCCCCTCCAACTATCTTTTCAAAAAGATTTCTGAAGAGCTCTAGCATGATCAGAATGTGCACAGTCTGAAGCTATTTGGATTAAATTGTATCTGAAGGAAAATTTCTTCTTATAGCTCTCACTGACAGCATTCTAATGGATGCAGTGGTTTCTATTTTAAATTGCATACGAGTTAATATAATTCTAAGTATAGCACTATCTGTCTCATAAGCTGTAGTTCTGTTGGTGACTACAACAAACACTTCATATTTAGTTAGCAAAATATTTAATATATTTTATCAGGTGAAAGACTTTTGCTTGGCAAAATAAAAAGTAAATACTGAGTGTGTATCAGGAGTGCCTGGAGAATTATTTAGTGTGGCAAAATTCCAGCATGATTTATTATAGAAAACCCTAAGTCAGCTATTTATTTTATATTTGATCCTAGGGATGAGAGAGAAAAAGGGAGGAAAATATTCTTCTTCATGTACAAAGGAACCCTATGAGATGCAACTGGCACTACAATATTCCTCAGAATCAATAGTTTGCCTATCTTTATAGGCTTAAAACAATACAAAGCCCAGTGACCAGTTAAGTCTCAACTCAGCTTCTAATTCGTGGAAGCAATTCTGTGTCTGCAAATGACTGCACTCACAACGTATTGTGGATGCAAATAGTAGCATTCAAACATCAAGGTATCTGTTTGCAACAATAAAGCAGGTAGTTAAATCCTAAAAGTTGACAAACTGAGCTTGCAACTGTGGGAGCAAAGTTGCACCTGCAAACTTAAAAGCCACAGATATTCCTATATCAATTAATAACATGAAAAAAGACTGAAATGAATTACTCAGATAGCTAAACTTGACTCTGAAGCAACGTCCCTACACCACACTTACTCCTTGTAGGACCATCAAATAACCTATCTCATGGAGATGTGGTATAATCTAGCTAATCAATGGACTCCACACTCAAGATAAGCTACAAGCACTGGATCTCATGAATTTCTATGGCCAAAATATTCAAAATAACTACCAAGTAATTCTTTTGGAATTTCCACCACATCAGGGATAATGAACATCACTAATGCCACTGCCAGTAGTTCTTTAAAGGGCTGGATGAATGCTGTGTTGTTCATGTCCATTCCAATCAGGTGTGTGCGTGCGTGCACATGCACGGTAGCTGGAAGATTTTTCCCATTGCAGCATCTATCAGGTTGGTTTGGGCGCCCCCTGGAGTTGTGCCTTCATGGCTCTCAATATAGAGCCCCTCAGTTCCTTCGGGAGGGTGGGTATTGGAATGGACATGAACAACACATCTCGAAGAACAACAGTTATGAGAAGGTAATCGTTTTTTGTTCTTTGAGTGCTTGTTCATGGCAATTCCAATCAGGTGACTCACAAGCCCAAGTTCAGGAGGCGGGGTCAGAGTTGTCCACTGATTGGAGCACTGCTTGTCCAAAGGCCGCATCGTCTCTGGCCTGCTGGGTAATCGCATAGTGTGTGGTGAAAGTGTGTATGGAGGATCACGTCGCCTCTCTGCAGATTTCCTGAGTGGGAACCTGAGCCAGGAATGCTGTTGATGAAGCCTGCACCCTGGTGGAGTGTGCAGTGATTGGAGGTGCAGAAACACCTGCCAGGTTGTAGCACTCACGAATACAGGACGCTATCCATGACAAGATGCATTATGACAACACAGGCTGACCTTTCATTCTGTTCACCACTGCCACAAATAACTAGACTGATTTTCTGAATGATTTAGTTCTCTCGATGTAAAAGGCCAGCACCCTGCGGACATCCAGAGAGTGGAGCCTCTGCTCCCTGCCACTGGAATGAGGCTTAGAGTTCAATACTGGGAGAAAGATGTCCTGGTTGATGTGAAACTGCGACACAACCTTCAGGAGGAAAGCTGGATGAGGCCTGATCTGAACCTTGTCCTTATAGAACACAGTGTAAGGAGGCTCTGATGTTAGGGCCCTGAGCTCAGACACCCTCCTGGCCGAAGTTATCGCTACCAGGAATGCCACCTTGTAAGAGAGGTAGAGCAGGGAACATATCACTAACATAGGGGGACCCTGAGCCTAGAAAGGACCAGGTTGTGGTCCCAGGCATGAACAGGCTGTGACGTTATTGACATGAACTCTGACCGTATAGATCATTGTTGCAACCAAGGTCCTATAGTTGCACCAAATCGTGTACGAAGGAGGTCAAGTAAGGTGTCTATGAAAAGGTTATGATTTTCTGGTTATGTTTATGCTATCTGTATGCATGTATAATTTATTATTTAAATTTAATGGTATTGGCTCTATACCTGTTTCAAATGTTGGCTCCTGGGGTAATGCCCACAAAGTAATCAGCCAGATATGCCATGTAAGATATCTGCAAAAATGGTATAATTTGCCAGATATGATAATCTTGTTTACATGTTTGTATCACCTTTGTATTATGAGTTATAGATATGTATGTATGTCTGTATTTCAAACTTGTGCTAAGCTTCTGCCTGGCCTGCTTGATGGCCCATTAAGGACCATCGGCTATACAACTGACCCATTGAGAGAAGGCAGATACACCTTATGACTCAGCAAGGCATGCAGGGACATGCCTATGGAGAGAACTCTAAGGCTTCCAAGCCATGGGCAGCTAGTGTTGGAAACAAAGGAAGCACAGGTCACATGACAAGAGACTATAAAAGGCAGCTGCATCTTCTCCATTTTGTCTTCAATCCTGCTTCTGACCTCTGGAGGAACTGCTTGAAACTGAAGCTCTGAACAAAGGACTGAATGACCCATCCAAGCGAGGATGTTTGTACTCCAGACACTTGATTGGTTTAAATCAGCAGTAATCTCATCAAGCCTGAAACAAGCCTGAACTAAGAACTTTGCAATTGTTGTATGTATTTGATTCCATTTAACCAATTTTAACTCTTGTCTATATTTCTTTCTTTTTATGAATAAACCTTTAGATGTTAGATTCTATGGGCGGAAAGGCTTATAGGAGAGAACAGTATGGGCAGAAAGGCTTATAGGAGAGAACCTCCCCAATGGAGGAGGAACACATCTGTGATTTTGAAAGGAGCAGAACTGCTGGCACTTCCTGTTGTGTCACGTGGCAAATAGGTCTATCTGGGGAAAGCCCCACCTCTGGAAGATCGAAATCGCGACATCCAAGCTGAGGGACCACTCGTGGCTGTGAAATGACCTGCTGAGGCGGTCCACCAACTTGTTCTGTACCCCGGGGAGGCACAACGCTTGCAGGTGTATTGAATGTTCTACACAGAAGTCCCAGAGCATGAGAGCTCCCTGTCATGGGGAGAGGAGTGTGCAGCCCCATTTGTTGATATAGAACATTGCTATTGTATTGTCCGTCATGACTGATACACATTGTCCAATTAAGTAAGGATGGAAGGTCTGGCATGCTAGGTGCACCGCTCTTAGCTCTCTAACATTGATGTGGAGACCCAGGTCTGCTTGAGACCTGGGGCCTTGAGTCCTGCAGTCTTCCAGATAAGCTCTCCAGCCCAAGCCTGATGCATCCGTCACCAGCAACAGAAATGGCTGTGGAGCAGCAACCCTGAGCACACCTCCTGAGGGTCGACACACCACAGGAGGGAGTCAAGGACCGGGTGAGGTAGGGTCATGATCCTGTCCAAGCTGTCCTGGGCTGGATGATATACTGACATGAGCCACGACTGAAGCAGTCGAAGCCTGAGTCTCGCATGCTGCACCACATAGGTACAGGAGGCCATGCATCCGAGAAGCTTTGGGCAGTTCCACGCTGTGGTGGTGGGAAACTGCCTGAGGCCTCGGATTATATTGTTCAGGGCCTGAAACCTTGCCTCTGTCAGGTTATGCCCTGGCTTGTGGTGAGTCCAGTACCACCCCTATGAACTCTATCCTCAGGTTGTCGAAGGTGTCTCTGATGAATCTGACCTGAGCTTCCACTTGGGTCCTGGAGTGGTCCCTGATCAGCCAGTCATCAAAGTATAGAAATACCTGTACCTGGTGCCTTCACAAGAACACAGTGACAACTGCCATGCACTTGGTGAAAACTCGAGGTCCTGCTGACAGGCCGAATGGAAGGACAGTAAATTGGTAGTGCGTACTGTTGACCACAAACCTGAGGTACTTCCTGTGGGGCTGAGTGATTGCGATATGAAAATATGCATCCTTCAAGTCGAGGGCAACATACCAGTCTGCTGGATCTAGTGAGGAAATGATGGAGGTCAAGGAGACCATGCAGAACCTGACTTTCTTCATGAACTTGTTGAATTCTCGTAGGTCCAAGATAGGCCTGAGGCTGCCTTTGGCTTTCAGTATTAGGAAATGCTGGGAATAAAAGCCCTCATCCCTGTGCTCCTGAGGAACATCCTCCACTGCCTCTAGCAATAGGAGTGACTGCACTTCCTGGATAAGGAGTTGCTTGTGAGAAGGGTCCCTGAAGTGGGACAGGGAAGGAGGGTGGTAGGGCAGGAGGGCACAGAACTGGATGGAGTATCCACTCTCTACCGTGCGGAACACCCAGCGGTCCAAAGTGATATGGGACCATGCATGGTAGAAAGGGGACAGTCAGGAGGAAAAGGTAAGGTGGGGTAGATCAAGTCTCTGGTCTGGTGCATCATCGTCGACTGCACCTTCAAAAGGCCAGTTTGGGGCCAGAAGGCAGTTTGGGCTGGCCAGAGCTCTGGCCTGAAGATGGGTGTTGTCGTCTCCAGCCACTCCTGGTCCTCCTCTAAGAACCATATTGGTGGTTCTGCTGAAAGAATCTTGGAGGAGGTAGTGGCCTGAAGTGTCTCTGCTGTGTGGCAGGAGAGTGCAGGCCCAAAGACTTGAGGGTGGCTCTTGAGTCTTTCAGGCTGCACAGCCTCTTGTCTGTCTTTTCAGAGGAGAGAGTCACACTCTCAAATGGGAGGTCCTGGATAATCTGTTGGACCTCATAAAGGAGCCCTGAGACTTGGAGCCAGGAGCCCCTTCTCATGGCCACCCCAGTAGCCATGACCCTAGTGGCGGCATCAGCACCATCCAATGCGGCCTGGAGGGAAGCCTGGGAGACTAGCTTCCCCTTCTCCACCAAGGCTGAGAACTCGGTTCGGGAGTCCGACAGGAGGAGCTCCGTAAATTTGGCCATCGCTGCACAGGTGTTATAAGAGTACCTGCTGACGATGACCTGCTGGTTCGAAAAATGGAGCTGAAGACCCTCTGTAGAACAGACCTTTCTCCTGACAAGGTCTAGTCGCTTAGCCTCCCCATTTTAGGGGAGGGCCCTGGAAACCCTGCCTCTCATGCTGGTTAGCAGCGTCCACAACAAGAGAGTCAGGAGATGGGTGGGAGTACAAATGTTCATACCCTTTGGAGGGCACAAAATAATGCCTCTTGTTGTGCTTGGCAATGGGTGGCAAGGAAGTTGGGGTCTGCCACAGGGTCTCGGTGGTGTCCACAATAGTCTTAATAAAGGTAGGGCAATACGAGAAGGTCCTGAGGGGGCGAGGATGTCCACCATGGGATCAGCCTCCTCGACTACCTCCTCAGCCTTAATGCCCAGACCCTGAGCAGCCCTTCAGCCTTAATGCCCAGACCCTGAGCAGCCCTGCTGTAGCACCCTGTTCTCCTCAAGCACCAGGTTTATGGTCGTGCCTGCCAATGCCTCTTCTGGCAAGGAGGAGGAGGAGGAAGTCCTTATAAGCAACGGATGCTCCCTGCCATGCACTCCCAAGAGGTCCTGCGATTCTCAGAGCAATGTCGATGCCGATGGAGCGCTCATCGGTGCTGGGACTGTCAACGCCAAACCCGGTGTTGGGACAGCCATCGGCAACACTGGTGGAACCGCCAATGGAGCCGGTGCCAAACCCGCTGCCTGCACTGAAAAAGGTGACAGGACCGTTGCCGCTATTGGCGCTGGGGTCGTCGGTGTCGGCACTGTAGTCAGTGTCGAGATCGATGCTGGCACCGAAGTCAAACGAGTCACTGGTGCTGAGGTCAGTGCTGAGGTCGGTGCCGGTGATGGCACTGCAGCCGAAGGCATTGGTGTGTGGGTAGGCACCATGGCAAGCTGCGCAGTTGATGGCAGGATGAACGTGGCTGAGACCACGGAAGACGCAGCGGAACGATGCCCTTGAATCCCTGTCTGGCTTTGGTGAAGGGCTCAAGGGGTCCAGAATGGCCACTGTGGTGGATTCTGCCACTGAGGTGGCTATGCCTGCGGCTCTTGCCTGTCTTTCCCTGACCTCGATCGTTGGCTCCTACTCCTACGAGAGCAGTAGAAGTCAGACTCTGACAGCGGGGTTTCAGAGACTGAAGACCATGGAGGAGCCTAGCTTTAGTGCCTCGAGCATCAAGAGCTTGGGGAGCAAGTACGCTCTCTGTCTGAGTGGGCCGGTGCCGAAGGACATGGAGAGGGGGACATCATTGCTGGCTTCCCTCTTGACTGCACCTGCGGGCGGGGTGGGACTGCCAGTGCCGAAGGTTCCTCCCTCCTAGGGGGCAAGAACGGTGCCGTAAGGTGTGGCAGGTCCCGAGCAGCTTTGAAAGCTTCTGGCATCAAAGGAAGTGGTGACCATGGGGGGCCTGGACTCAACTGCTTTGCCTGGGAAGGAGTCGACATGGCCCTAACAGGGGATCTGGAGCTGTGGCCCACCTGGAGTCTCACTTCTCTAGGTTTAGCCATAGGTGACCGAATATCCAGCTGCCTCTTCTTCTGAGCCACCGATGAGTGGGATCGGTGCCTGCTCTCCACTGGGCTTTGGGAGGTGCCGTGCCAGTGCCGAACATCCAGGGATGAGTCTTTTCTCAGCACCGAGCTTGATGACATTGCCGAGGTGCTCTGTGTCGACAAGGACATGTAGGAGCCAAGTCCCCAGAGCCTGGTGTGACATTGCACACCATATGATTTTATGAAAATATGCTAATGAGTGTAATAACTGGAATCTGCTTCATGCAAAAGGTCTCTTGTAAGGTATTGTTACAAAGCTTATAATCTACTGAGTGTGGTCATCCTTAAATATAACTCTGAGATCCTACTGTAATTATGCAAAGTGTGGGCCATTAATGGTGGTTTAGAATCTTGATGGCACCCATCAACTAGGACAATTGGTTGTAAATGGCTCTGTTTACTTGAAAGCCTTCCTGTGAATCAGGCCAGTAAGAATGAAGTCTTGGGGCCTCCCAGGACCTGTGACCATGTCACCTGGTACTGGAATCCATCTTAAACCTGGTGCTTTTCCATTTAGAAGGAGGGGTGGGGACCCAGAGAGATAAAAGATTCCTGCCTTGTGCCAAAGTTAATGAGGGGGTGGAACAGAACAAATCAAGTTCCAATCATGAAAAATCCCCTAGTTACCACCTGGGCTGGAGCTAACAAGAACTGTACCGGGGAAAGGATTGGGCCCAGACTAGGAAGGAGTCCAGTCTGTGAAAGAAGCTTACTGGAACATCTCTGGAGGTGAGATTTCATCTGTAATCTGTTCCTTAATGTATCAGGTTTAGACGTGCGTGTTTTGTTTAATTTTGATTGGTAATTTACTTTGTTCTCTGCTATTACTTGGAACCGCTTAAATCCTAGTTTTTATACTTAATAAAATCACTTTTGTTTATGAATTGACCCAGAGTAAGTAATTAATACTTGGGGGAGCAAACAGCTGTGCCTATCTCTCTATCAGTGTTATAGAGGGTGGACAATTTATGAGTATACCCTGTATAAACTTTATCTGTGTTGAAGCAGACTGGCATGTCTGGCTTGACAAGGCAGGGTTCTGGAGACCCAAACTGGCAGAGAAAACGGGCTCAGAGGTAGTCTCAGCACATCAGGTGACAGTCCCAAGGGGGTCTCTGTGACCGAACCTCTCACATCCGGGCCCGAATGGGGGCGTAGAGCTGCCTCCATGAATCATAGAATCATAGAATCATAGAATATCAGGGTTGGAAGGGACCCCAGAAGGTCATCTAGTCCAACCCCCTGCTCAAAGCAGGACCAATTCCCAGTTAAATCATCCCAGCCAGGGCTTTGTCAAGCCTGACCTTAAAAACCTCTAAGGAAGGAGATTCTACCACCTCCCTAGGTAACGCATTCCAGTGTTTCACCACCCTCTTAGTGAAAAAGTTTTTCCTAATATCCAATCTAAACCTCCCCCACTGCAACTTGAGACCATTACTCCTCATTCTGTCATCTGCTACCATTGAGAACAGTCTAGAGCCATCCTCTTTGGAACCCCCTTTCAGGTAGTTGAAAGCAGCTATCAAATCCCCCCTCATTCTTCTCTTCTGCAGGCTAAACAATCCCAGCTCCCTCAGCCTCTCCTCATAACTCATGTGTTCCAGTCCCCTAATCATTTTTGTTGCCCTTCGCTGGACTCTCTCCAATTTATCCACATCCTTCTTGAAGTGTGGGGCCCAAAACTGGACACAGTACTCCAGATGAGGCCTCACCAATGTCGAATAGAGGGGAACGATCACGTCCCTCGATCTGCTCGCTATGCCCCTACTTATACATCCCAAAATGCCATTGGCCTTCTTGGCAACAAGGGCACACTGCTGACTCATATCCAGCTTCTCGTCCACTGTCACCCCTAGGTCCTTTTCCGCAGAACTGCTGCCTAGCCATTTGGTCCCTAGTCTGTAGCTGTGCATTGGGTTCTTCCGTCCTAAGTGCAGGACCCTGCACTTATCCTTATTGAACCTCATCAGATTCCTTTTGGCCCAATCTTCCAATTGGTCTAGGTCCTTCTGTATCCTATCCCTCCCCTCCAGCGTATCTACCACTCCTCCCAGTTTAGTATCATCCGCAAATTTGCTGAGAGTGCAATCCACACCATCCTCCAGATCATTTATGAAGATATTGAATAAAACTGGCCCCAGGACCGACCCTTGGGGCACTCCACTTGATACCGGCTGCCAACTAGACATGGAGCCATTGATCACTACCCGTTGAGCCCGACAATCTAGCCAGCTTTCTACCCACCTTATAGTGCATTCATCCAGCCCATACTTCCTTAACTTGCTGACAAGAATACTATGGGAGACCGTGTCAAAAGCTTTGCTAAAGTCAAGAAACAATACATCCACTGCTTTCCCTTCATCCACAGAACCAGTAATCTCATCATAAAAGGCGATTAGATTAGTCAGGCATGACCTTCCCTTGGTGAATCCATGCTGGCTGTTCCTGATCACTTTCCTCTCATGCAAGTGCTTCAGGATTGATTCTTTGAGGACCTGCTCCATGATTTTTCCAGGGACTGAGGATCACTTTAAACTGATGCTCCCTTTCTTTAAGAGTTCTAGGGCGGAACTCACAGCAGATTTTACAGCGATCCTTTTGTTGACCCTCCCCTAGGCACCGTAAGCACGAGGAGTGCGGATTACTCTTTGGCATGCGCTTCGCGCAGACCACACAGTTTTTAAACCGGGGACAGTGGCATACCATGGCTCCAGGGAGTCGAAAATGGGGTGGGGACCCCCAACAACTCTCATCACTAACAACTAAGATAAACTAACTATATACAAGGAACTGTTGAACACGCTTGCTAAAGCAAGGGCTACGGGAAGTAAGGTGACCAGATGTCCCAATTTTATAGGCACAGTCTGGAAATTTGGGGCTTTGTCTTATATAGGTGTCTATTACCTCCCATCCCCTGTCCTGATTTTTCACACTTGCTATTTCATCACCCTAATGGGAAGTTCCAGCCTACCATCACTGGCGGTAAGAAGGAACTGAGGGGGTGGTGGGTCGGCAGGGCTCTATATTGAGCGCCATGAAGGTGCGACTCCAGGGGGCGCTCAGACCAACCCAACCCAACATATGCTGCAATGGGAAAAATCTTCCAGCTACCATGCACGTGCATGCGCACACATCTGATTGGAATTGATATGAACAAGCACTTGAAGAATAAATGTTACTATGAGATATGCAGTGTTGTTGTAGCCATGTTGGTCCCAGGATATTAGAAAGACAAGGTAGCTGACAGGTTTCAGAGTAGCAGCCGTGTTAGTCTGTATCCGCAAAAAGAAAAGGAGGACTTGTAGCACCTTAGAGACTAACCAATTTATTTGAGCATAAGCTTTCGTGAGCTACAGCTCACTCCGATGAAGTGAGCTGTAGCTCACGAAAGCTTATGCTCAAATAAATTGGTTAGTCTCTAAGGTGCCACAAGTCCTCCTTTTCTTTTTGAAGGTAGCTGAGGTAATATCTTTTATTGGACCAACCTTCATTGGTGAGAGAGACAAGCTTTCAGGCCAACAAACAGCTCTTCTTCAGCTCTGGGAAACTAAGGGCAAGTCTACACTTAAATGCTGCATCAGCACAGATGCACTGATGCGTGCTTTAATGAAGACTCTCTAAGACAAAGGGAAAGACCTCTCCCATTGGTGTAGTTAATCCACCTCCCTGAGAGGCAGTAGTTATGTCGGCAGGAGCTTTCCTACTGACATGGCGCTGTCTTCATGCAGGGGTTAGGTCAATATAACTATGTTGCTATGGGGTGTGGATTTTCCAAACCCTTGAGCAACATAGCTATATTGATATAGGCATGTAGTGTAGAGTAGACCTAACTCAAAGTGTCACTGCTAAATACAAGATTTGAACAGTTTGTTTTCCATAAACAGTTGTTACATATTTCAAGGGGCCAATCAAGGTGAAGTGGCCTGCTAACACTCCTCCAGTAATAGGGAGGAGAGTGAGGGGGAAAAGCAGATGGTGGGGGTGGGTCCTACATATGCCTATCAACATTGACACGGGTGGATTACAGATTGGATTACAGATTGTTATAATAAACCATAAATCCAGTGTCTTTGTTCAGTCCATGATTTTTAGTATCTATCAAAGTTATGAATTTAAACTCCCAGGCTCATCTTTTGAAAGTGTTGTGCAGGTTTCCTTTGAGGATGAGAACTGATCAGATATACAGCTCAGATATAGAGCAGGGGTAGTAAACAAACAGGCCAAATCTGGACTGCCAGATGTTTTTGAATGGACCCTGAAATATTTTTATTTATTTATTGTTGTCATTATCATTTTTTATTTTCTTCTCTGGAGTGTGGATCTTGACTATACCATGATCAAGAAATTTGGACCTTGACAAAAAATAATTGACTACACCTGGACATAGAGTGATCACTTTGTGAACAGTGTTCACCCACAGTTGACAGAGTTGTTGTCTTATCATTTTCCTGTGTGAGTTCATTCAAGGGCGTAGTGATTGTCTGGTTTCATCCACCTAGTTGCTATTGGAACATTTAGTGCACCGGATGAGGTACACCACATATTGTGATAGGTATATGTAGGACCCAGGGATCTTGAAAGGTATGTTGTGGGAGGCGTTGATCATTGTAGCAGTGGAGATGTGTCTGCACGTTTTACATCTGTTGTTCTGGCAGGGTCTGGTGCCACTTAGAATTGGTGTATCCTGGTCTGTGGATGGCTTGCTTCTGATGATGAGCTGGGAAGTGGGGGGTGTTTGCAGGCCAGAAGAGGGGTTCAGGAAAGATTTCTTTCAGTATGGGGTCCCCATCGAATATGGGTTGCAGTAGTTTGATGATACCCTGTATGCGTTTCAGTGTGGGGTGGGGTGTGACAACTAGGGGTGTGCTTTGTACAGAGAAAATACCCATTTTAGAAGCTCTCTTACACAGTGGGCTGCTATTTTTCTAAACCAGCTGTTACAGTTCTGTAAATAAGTTGTTTTAAAGCTGGATAATCCTTTTTTTAAAATAATATGGGCAAGATCCTGAGATGAGGCTGAGCTGGAGAGATGGCAGGTTATGTGTATGTTGTTAGTCCATCACTGACAGTGATGATGATATTGTTGCAGTTCTCATCTATGGCTACCACTGTTCCCTCTAAGCTGTGTGCGTGTGCGCACACACACAGATCTTAAACACCGTGCACACTCTGGCTTCGGTGGCGGATTTTTTTTTTCTTCAGTGGTGGCACAGAAGACATTTTTTGTGCACACAGCCTGTTAAAAATTAGAGGGAACATTGATGGCTACACATATGACTCTGAAGTCCAAACCCTGATGAACAGAGTCAGCCGCACTGAGGGCATGGGAAGTCTGTTTCTATGATGTTTGATGATGCAGCTCTCTGGCACCTTTCACGTGCAGCCTGGAGATGATTTTGTTGATCTTGCTCAAAACTGTTACATGCTGATCTTGTCAGAGACTGCCAGTGAGTCCTGTTCTGAGACATTTGCTCAAGTTTTTTGGGCAGGGCCGGTGCAAGGATATTTTGTGCCCTAGGTGAAACTTCCACCTTGCGCCTCCCCCCCACCCCGGCACATTGGTTCATTGAGGGGCAAATCCCAACGAGCCTTTATAGACCCCAGGGCCAGCCTGCCCAGGGGCCAGCTGTGCCCAGGGGCTGTCCCCAGACCAGGTTCCCCCCTCCCAGCCCCCTGAACTCCCCTGGAGGGTGCACAGCCCCCCCGGGAGCCCTCCCCTCCGCATGCCACCCCGGCGGCCCCCGCCCCGAGTCCACTCACTGGCTTTGCCAGGCTTGAGCCGCTGCAGCAGCTCGGCAGGGGTGAGCCGCCTTCTAGAGGCACCGGAGAGCCAGAGCATCCTGCTTGTGGCGGGTGCGAGCCCCAGACATGGAGGAGCCAGCGTGGCGTAGGGGGGCAGCAGCCCTGCAAAGGTGGCAGCGCCGCTAGCGGGGAGCAGCCGCACCTCCTGCCCAGGCTGCGGCCTGGCACCCAACCCCCTGGGGCTCCTGCAGGCTGCAGCAGATGCATGTGGGCGACCCCCGGCTCTCCCCTCACCTAGGGTTACCATATTTCAACAATCAAAAAAGAGGACCAGGGGGAAGAGCCCCGTCCTAGCCCTGGCCCCTTCCACTCCCTCCCACTTCCCACCCCCTGAAAAGAAAGTCTTTTGCCCTGACTCAGCTCCCCATACAAGATCTGTTTTGGGAGACGGCAGTCTTCCATTCTGATGACATGTCTGGTCCACCTAAGTTGTGCTCTCAGGAACATTTTCTGAATGCTGGTTGTGTTTGCTCTCTCAACGACAAAAGTGACTTAAAACTCATTTTAGTATTCTGCTGATCCTAGTGCAGCCTTTGTGAAGGTCCAGGCCCCACTATGCCATACTACAACAACCTGAAGACTAATTTACACTGGCTATAAATGGCCCCAGGGCACTGAAAATATAGCCCAAGACCAGCATGTTGACAAAACAGGATGGTGGTTATAATGGATGAAACCACCTTTTCATATACAATGAACTGTAAGAATAAACCCATTTATCACCTCTGTATCAGATTTATTACTTTATCTGGTATTGGTTTACATGCTTAAGAACAGCCAGTGCGGACTATACATATTAAAAAAGATGTGAAGATTGACTGAAATCCTCACAGCTAATAATGGTGCCAATTTTTGCTGTACAGACTCGTATGTACAAGGGAACTATATGGCCCTAGCCCTTAAAGTTTACCACTTATATCTTAAAGTATAGCCTTTGTAGCCTGATGTGAGAGAGAGTTACCCACAAGGAGAATTTTTGAGGGAAGGGAAAGAAGTGGTGCTTTTTAATACTTTATTAAAGTATAAAAAATAGAATACTTACATCCTGGAGATGTTGGGGAGATTAGAAAATGCACCACTTGGAATTGTTCTCAGATGAGTCTCCATAAACCTCCTGCAAAAACAAGTGTTTGTCAGCTAATGTCCTTCAATGAGAAGTGAAATGTAACAAAGCCTTGCATAACTCCAGCCCTTCCAACATCTCTGCTCTCATTTCTCTATATTCCCAGTCTGCCCATGTTTGCTTTGCATCATGGCTCCCTTCACACCGTTCTGTTCTATTTCATTTGTACACACTTCCATTCTAAAATAGGACTTGTCTTCTCCCACAGTATTTCAGGAACTCAATTACAGACCAAACAGACCTCGCAGGGACAAAAACATGGAAAGCCCAACAACTGAAATTAAAGTCTGACAGTTAAAATGTTACTATATTGGTAAAATGTGAAACCAAGTCCAACACAATAATGGTCATAATGCATCTTCTGACACTCCAGTGCATTACCAATTTCCTCTCTCATCACTGTATTGGCTCTGCAATGCTGTGAGCCTAAATTTGTGATTCTATCACATCAATAAGCTTGATTTGTGCTAGTAAAGTCAGCAGCTGTGACTCAAAGATACACAGGAAGCAGAGGTGTGAAGAAAAGGTGCCATTTGATTGTAGTTACCTTTCTCCAATGGAGAAAGGCAAAGCTTTTAAAAGGTCTCTGAAAAAATTTAAGTGAAAAATATAGACATCTTTCTGATTAGTACTGTTATATTGAATTAAGCAGTCCATCCCTTGCTCACTACTTGAAAACATATACCACCTTCCAGTTCTCATTTATAGGGCCCTACCAAATTCACAGTCTATTCTGGTCAATTTCACAGACATAGGATTTTAAAAATAGTAAATCTCATGATTTCAGCTATTTAAATCTGAAATTTCACAGTGTTGTAATTGTAGGGGTCCTGACCCAAAAAGTAGTGGGGGGGGGGGTCGTCGCAAGGTTATTTAGTGGGGGTTGTGGTACTGCTACCCTTACTTCTGCACTGCTGCTGGTAGCGGCACTGCCTTCAGAACTGGGTGGCCAGAGAGCAGCAGCTGCTGGCTGGGAGCCCTGTTTTGAAGGCAGAGCCACTGCCAGCAGCAACACAGAAGTAAGGATGGCATTGTATGTTACTGACACCTTTACTTCTGCACTGCTGTCTGCAGAGCTGGGCCCTCAGTCAGCAGTCACCACTCTCCAGCCACCCAGCTCTGAAGACAGTGCAGAAGTAAGGATGGCAATATCACAATGCCCCCTTAAATAACCTTGTGACCTCTCTGCAACTCCCTTTTGGGTCAGAAACTCCAATTTGAGAAATTCTGGTCTCCCCCATGAAATTGGTACAGTATATGGTAAAAGCACGCAGAAGTCCAGAATTCACGGGGGGAGACCAGATTTCATGATCCGTGACGCGTTTTTCATGGCTGTGGATTTGGTTGGGCCCTATTCATTCATGTTTTAAGACTACAAAACTAGGTTACTGCATCAAAGGCCACATTACGTTTTTTTGGCAGGGTCAAACCCAGTGCCAAGAGAATGGATTGAATACATGGCAGGCTGTACAGCCCCATCATTAAGTAATGACATTTACACAGACAAGATGTCTAATTCTTACATTTCAGAGAAAAAATGTTTTTATCAGAAAAACCAGATAACGTCTGGAATAAAAACAAATGTACAAGGATGGTGGACTCAATGGAAAAATCTTTGCCTTCTACACCTCCTCCTAGACAGCTCTCTGCTTACAGAGTTTCTGCTAGTAAGAAAGACTAACTTTTAATTGTCATTTGTGCTACATGCAATAGGTAGCCTTTCTCCATATATTTTAATCAAAAATACACCTCTCTGCCTCTAATTAGAAAGCAATCTGGGGCTTTGACCGGGGTCCCAGTGGGGACCAGCTGAGGTCACTCAATTAGTGTGAACTGCAAAGAATGGGGCAGACAATCCCCAAAGCTGGTGGATATTTCAATACTTAGATTTACCAAGTCAGCACAAAATAGCTTCTTTATTACCTCACTGGTTGCCCAGAAACCAACAATACAGTTCCCTTAAAGTAACCCAGCCTCAGGCCTACATCCAGGTACCCTAGTCAAATATGATGAATATTTCTGAAAATCTTATTTCATCATATAAAAGAAAAGGTTCTACCAATCCCAAAGGATCGGACACATTACATCCCAGGTTAATGAATATTCCAGATCTTACCTAAATACATGTTTGCAGCCAATTATTATTAACAAAACTAAAATTTATTAAAAAAGAAAAGAGAGAGTATGGTTAAAAGAGCAATGTATATACAGACATGAGTTCAATTCTTGAGCTTTTGATACCTAGAGTTGGTGAGCTTTGTAGTTGCAAAGAATTCTTTTAGAACTTAGTCCATAGGTTATGGTCCAATGTCCAATATCATATTCAGGGTGTTTCCAGCTGAACTGGGACCTCAATCTTGCAACTTAACTTCCCCTGATGAAGCTTAAGCAGATATGAGATAAAAAGGATTGGGACCCAAGAATCTTTTATACAATTCAGGCCTTCTTTGACAGGTTGGAGTGCCTCGGGGAACAATAGGTAATTAGAGCAACTTTGAAGTAGGTTCATCACCAGGACTTAGCTACATGAATTAACATAAGGCAATTGCCTGTTCCTCCACCATTCACAGATGATTTCCTATACATTTCAAAGAGAGATGAATATAGCAATATCCCATGTTTACAGTTCATTTAAATGCTAGGATGTTCTTTTTAGCTCTGAATTATCAGAATACAGCATAGACAGAGACTGTTGATTACATTGTTGACCACTACCCATATATATGTAAATACACAAAAACACAAACATTATCTTCCCAGGTGTCTTTGAATTTGAGTCATTCATTCTGCAGGATGTTTAACCCTTTCTGGTCATGCATCACAGGGGCCACTAATAGTGTCTGTGGCTTACAGCAGTACACTAGGGAAGGGAATATTCTTGCAGCAATGAAACCCAAAATGAGAACCAGGACAATAGCCTTTCTAAAGTATGAAGCAATAATGTAACCTTAAAGGTTTCCTGTGACTCAGTACTGAAGCAAGGCCCTGACCCTAGTTATAATGTTTGCTCATTAACTTATTAGCCCTTAATTATCTATTCCAATTAGTACAATTAATACACTTATGCTTTGTGTTATTTTGAAATCATTCAATTTTGGTTTATGCTATTGTGATGGACTAGTCCATCAGTGACACTGATAGCTAATTAACTAGTTTAGTGGGGGCCAGGAGTCAAGTATCAAGGGACAAGTCTACTAAGCTCAAAGTGTGCAGAGCTCTGACAATCAGCTGAGTACCGATCTCATCCCCTCCCCATCATTGTCCTTCAGTGTTGAGGAGATAAATAAGGCTCTTTCACTCACAAAAACCAAGAAAGCTGCAGGATGTGCTAATGTCTTTCCAGAATTTCTTTAAAATCTCAAGACCAAGGAATGGAAATGGCTGGCAGCACTGATTTCCAATATCCATTCCTCAGGGCTTGTCCCAAGAAGCTGAGACAAGACTATGGTTATTGCAATTGCTAAAACGGGATGCCAACCACTAATTCTTCATTTACCAGTCCATATTACTCCTCTGCGTGTCAAACACGCTCCTGGAGAGGATATTACTAGCAAGGATTATGTTGCTTGTAGAAGCAAAGTTATTGAATTAACAAGTGGATTTCTGACAAGTCTGAAGCTGCATCTTAGCCTTAAACACACACTGAGGTGGGGAATGTTCTTAAGATTTAAGAATGGGGCAACTTTCTTAGAACTATCTGCCACCTACAACACCATATGGAGGAACAGCCTCCTTTTGAAACCCAGCAATATTATCCCATGCAATACAACAATAAAACTCTGCTGAGACGTTCTGACCAATCACAAGTTTTGCATTTTCCACAGTGACCAGGTGAGCAGGCCATGCATTTTTAACTATAGCCTACCACAGAGATTAGTCCCAGCATGATTCTGTTTAATATCTAGAACTGCAATCATCTGCAAACATCATGGAAATTTGTCTGTACTAATGATATTGCTCTAACCACATAGGCACAGAATTTACCTACTATAGAACAAATCCTAACTAAGGACCTTTAAAATCATGGGAGAACATATATTATATTGGCAGCTAAAACAAAGCCCCACTATGACTGTCATGTCAGCATTTCATCTAAACAATCAAAAGGGTTGAGCAGAACTGCATGTGGGCTTTTGTGGTAAGCAGATAAGATAAGATCCCACCCCAAAATAGCTTGGTCTGACATTAGACTGAAGCCTCACATACCACCAACACCTGAAAAATATCCAAAACAAATATGCATATAAATCTCATTCAGAGATTGGGAGGAACTATGTGGGGAACCAGTGCAAAAACTCTACAAGACCTCTTCACTGGCCCTTGTCTACTCTCTGGCATAATACTGCTCATCAGTCGGGACACACAGCTCCTACACATCACTTGTACATTCTCAACACCATCATGTGGATCATTACAGGTACAATAAAACACCATAACCATGGCTTCCCATACTGGTGCACATCCACTCACCCCAAATTTGTTGTGATATGAAAATCCTTCAGGAGTTCCATCGTATTCAAAGACACAAGGATCTTCCAATATATGAAGACCTAAATAATACACCGAGACACCAACTGAAATCTAGAAAACCTTTTAGGCTCGCAGTGCAAGAACTCAAAAACATAGGGTTTTCCCTAAAAGATCAATGATGGGCAAGGTGGAAGGACAGCAACATCCCAAACACACACCTCAACGAGGACCTAACCAAAGAATCCAGTGGCTTTTCACTCCCATGAAAAGTATGACCCTCTCTGAATTGCATCCACACATCACATAGAAGACACACCAAGCTTCTTCATAAACGGGGACTGAGAAACGATCTTATACATGACTGTGTAAATTGACTTCAGACTAGGAAACACTTCAATCAATGTCCCAAGCAATCATATTCTGGTGGTATATCTGCATCTGCGCCACATCTCCTAAGTCAATTAGTAGGATGACTAACCTAAACTTGGATGTTGCTGTTTTTAAGACATACAAAAAGAATTAGTTTGGGGGCAGAGTAAAAATTATAAAGCTTACCCCAACATTCAGAATCAGTCTATCCTGAGCTTGGGAGAGACAGAGAATTGCTCAAGCTTTCACCAGGTTTGGGGCCAGGAAGGCATTTTCCCAGGTCAGATTGCCAGGGACCTTGGATTTTCTTCCACCTTCCATTGTAGGGGCTTCTGGCATCGGCAACACCTCAGCCTCTCCTTTTCTCTGTCTGTGGCAGGTTTTGTACCTCGTCAACCCCTTTGATTCTGGGAGGCGGGCGGGGGGGCTGAGGTTAACCCCACCTCCCGGCTTCTACGCTGGTTCTACAACCTCCCCGGTAGTCAGGGCTGTATGGCCCAATGGCCAGAGTCCCTCTAAATCTTCTTCCCCTAGTGGGAGAGTGCAGCCTAGTGGCCAGAGTCCCTGTAGTGCGCTCCTAAAGCAGCATGGCCCAATGGCCAGAGTCTCTTGAAACTCTCTTCCCCTGATGGGATAGAGTGGCCTAGAGGCTGGAGTCTCTATAGTGCATTCCTAAAACAGTGTGGCCTGAGGGCCAGAGTCCCTCTAAGTCCTCTTCTCCTTGTAGGATAGAGCAGCCCAGTGGCCAGAGTTCATCTATCTCCTTTGAGGTAAGAGAGGGGTCGGTGAACTATGTCATCACAAAAAAAGGGGAGGGACCCCTGATAGGGGAGCCCAGGACCACCTGCCTTCACCAGGTTCCAACCCAGGGCCCTGTCATTGATGGCATTATCCACTCCGGGTCAGCAGGGAATCCTACCGCAACACGCTGCCCTCAGAGTGGTGGGAGATACCACTCCCTTCCCTTTCCTGAGTCACTTCTTACCAGTTCTCCAAACATAACCATCCCTGTGGCATCAGAGTCTTCAGGTTCCTCAGCCCCTGGTGCTCCCTGGGGTTCCCACAGCTGCCAGTCTCTGGTCTCGCTTCCTGGCCCCTCGGCTCCCTCCTGTACCAGTCACCACTGCTCCTGGGCTGGAGCCTCCACTGCGCATCCTCCTTCCTCAGCCACCAGCCCTGACTGAGCAGCTCTGCAGGCTTGTATACTTGACTCCCTATTGGAGCATGCCCAGTTCAGGGGCATGGCTTCCTCTGCCAGCAGAGAAGTGTTGACCCTCTCAGTCCCAGTGCGGGGCCAGTCCACCCCGTCACAGTGGCACACAATGTTTTAAACTCCTGAGGATTCTAATGATTTAGTGTAACCAAAATCACTGGGCTCAGAATAGGGGTATCTGAGTGAAATTTAATGCCCTAAGATATACAAAAGGTCAGACTAGATGATCTAATGTTCCCTTCTGGCCTTAAATTCTATTAAATCTATACAATTTCATCCAGTGAAAGAATGCATTAGATCTTCCTTACTTTGATTTGGATAATCAGGTTGCACACACTACTAAAATCAACTGGTCACATTTCAGAAATGCAGGACATTCTGAATGTTGGTTTTATTTATTCTTAGAGGATTTTTTTCATACTATTCTAGACTCTCTTACCAAACACATTTCTTTCACGTAGCACATTACACTTTAGCTCTGTGACCATTTGCCTCAGGTTTAAAGCAGGTGGAAGCTGGAGACAGAGGGAGAAATCCTGGCTCCAATACAGTCAGTGACAAAACTTCCACTGATTTCAATGGGACTAGGAATTGGTCACCCAGAGTATTCTCAGAAAGGGGCCTTCAATTTTGGAACTCACTTTCCCCATTGGCCCAACATACCTTGTTGACCTTCAGATCATGCTACAAGCTTATCTGCACTTCCAAGCCTTTCCAGAAGTGAAAGTAGAGGTAAATGGATGCCAGATGATGATTGAGAGAGTTTTGGTTTTTAAATAGAGCTGTCTGAATAAATTGCAGTAAATAAATGGAAGAATTTTACCTCTCTGTTCAAATTATGTAGAAGCAAAATGGCAATTTTCTCAAATATATTTGCTGAACAACTTCTATCATTATTTCCTATTTTGTAGATTGTGAAGGTTCATTATCTGACATTTAAGCTGGTGATTAAACTTCTGAAATTTCCTGACTTTAGGAAGCTTGATCTCGCCACCTCAATACTGCATAAATGTTAGTTCCTTGTGTAATCAATGCAGAGGGGAGGTAAGTCAATTTACTTACTGAATCTGTGCTCCAGAATTCCTCTCTCTGACTTAAGGTATTTGCACAGACCATGAATGCCCATCAATGCAAGAGACTAGAGCTGAATTTTCTATAGGAACCTTTTGAAATACTAACGGTAAAAGTTATAATAGGATTCTATTTCTTTCTCTTCTTAGGAATCCAGTGCCAGTCTTTATGATAAAACAGTTATGCACATACAATTAATAATTTCAAATTCTTTTTTATAACTAACACTCCAAAGATAGCAGTTACAATGCCCCCTAGCTTGACTAATATCACTAACTAGAGATTTGTTATTTTTCCTTTAAAATGAAGAATATAACACAGGGCCTAAATCACAAATACTGTATATATATATATATATATATATATAAAGGAGTATTGTAAATACAGTGTATATATATATATATACACTGTATTTACAATATATACACACACTGTATATACACATATATATACACATATATATACACACACACTGTATTTACAATACTCCTTACAAAATCAATACAGGGACTGGGACTGCTGACAACTGGAGAGCTTCTGCTTTCATGTAGGCTCACACTGGGTATTATATTGACAATTAAATAAAACATTTAGTTGTACTACATAACTAGTTGTTTCAGCAGCCAAACTATTGAGCACATATACAACTTCAAATAAGAAAAAAAACCTTTACAATTACTGTAGCTGTTAGGTTCACATACTGTCTCTGGTTTAATGATGTAGTACACCTCCTGAAGACATTTGGTCTCCAGTCTGTTATTGCTCCTTTACGGTGTTTTCCCAAGCTCAATCCCACTGATTTCTGTAAAATTACAGGAAATTGTAATGAGATCCAACCTACACATCAGTCTGGGTTACCCCTGGCAGCTCTATTTACTAATTGGTAAAGGGTAACTGGCCTAGCAAGCCCTAATGCATATTTTTGCAAGTATAGCTTTTTGTAAAGTTGGGAATGCTTATATAATGCTACTAGTGTAGTCCCTGGTTACCAAATTATTGTCCCATATATTGATGGTTATAAGTCCAGTTCTGGTAAAGTTCTTTGTGACAGTCATGCTTGTTCTTTGTGACAGTCACTGTTGTGCATTCATTATGATAATGGTCTAGGTGCTTACTTTAGCTAGCAAATTATTGTCCCATATAGCAGTCCATTGAAAGTCAGTGTTTATCCTGATTTCACTTTTATACTTTGAAAGGCAATTTTTTGATTAATGTTCATGCAGCAGGCATTCTTGTGCTCTCTGTCTCTTGCTGGTCTTTCTGGGGGCTGGTTGTGGGGGACAGAGGGAAATGGGATTCTGCTGCTGGCAAAAGTATGCCTCTTAATCAAAAACTTAGTTAATTTTACTCTTGATTTTCTTCTGCTCCTGGAAGGTGACATTTGAAAACTTTTAATGGAGCAGGAATTCAACAATTTTTCATATTTCTTGGTAGAGAAAAATTTCTTGCTTCCCGAGTAGCTCACAACTGGCCACTCATTGATATACTGTTCAGTGACCAGTTCCCTATGTATCTCCTTTGCATATGTAACCAGGGTCTGAATGAGCTCTCCCCTGACATCTAGTAATGAGCTAGGGGAGAAGACTTCAGGAACTAACCTTGTTTGCATAAACACACCCACTCTGCCTAGGTGCTCAGCATGGTGGAGCTGCTTTTCCCAAATGATCACTTTTGGCTGGTGTTGGACTGCAAATCCCTTTGTTATTGGGTGCAGGGGTAATAAAGTGTCATCCTTGTGTGAATAAAGGTCAGCAGAACTGTGCTTAGCATGCCCTGATTGAGGTGACCAGACGTCCCAATATTATCGGGACAGTCCCGATTTTAACCCATTTGTCCCGCATCCTGACCACACATCGGTCGGGATGCCCTTTGTCCCGATATCGGGGACGGACCACTCACCATCACTGCCAAAGTCCCAGGGATGGCGTGGCAGCACTTCTTGGGGCAGCTCCCGGCTGCATGCACGCCTGCCAGCAGGAGCCTGCAGTGCAGGCAGCCCCTGGGCACAGAGGCGGAGGAGGTCTCTGCATGCTGCACTGGCTCCCTCCTGCCCAATCAGAGCTGCTGGGGTGGGGCTTGCAGGTGCCGGCAGCGGGCAGAAAGCCCTTCGCCACCCAACCCTATCCTAGGAGGCAGAGGGACCTGCTGGATGCTTCCTAGGAGCTGCCCCAGGTAAGCACCGCTGGGACTCCCCACCTTGCCCCCCGCCAGGTCCCGCTGGCTCTTAGGGTCATGGTGGGGGAGGCAGGGGGCTCTCTGCACACTGTCGGCACCTGCAAGCCCCACTCAGCAGCTCCGGCAGCTCCTATTGGCGCTTTTCCTGGCCAATGGGAACCACGGAGCTCATGCTTGTAGCAGGCACAGCACGTGGAGAGTCTGGAGACCCCCGTCACCGCTCTGAGCCTAGGAGCCAGACACCTCCCAGTAGGGCTGGTGAGTGCAGCCAGGGAAGGGGGCAGGGTGTGATGGATTGAGTGTCTGGGAGGTGTGTGTGGGGTGCTGGGCTGTGAGGGTGTGGAGGGCGCTGGGCAGTGGGGGAGGTTTTTGTGTTTTGAGGTGCTAGGCAGTGTGGGCCTGTTGGGGGGTGCTGGGCAGTGGGGGAGATCTTTGTGTGTCAGAGCACTGGGGGTCTGTGTGGGGCATTGTTTAGTTGTGGTGGTGGGGCTGTGGGGAAGAGCACTCGGAGGGAGGGAGGAGAAACCTGTGCCCCTGGCCCTGTGGCTTCTGCTGGGGGCTGGAGCTGGGGCCATGAGTCCTTGAGTCCTTGTCCCGTGGCTTGTGGTACGGGCTGCAGCAGGGGCCGTACACCCCTCTTGCAGCTTCCTAGGGCTGTGCGCCCCCTCTCATGGCTCCAGTCGAGGCTGTGCACCTGTGACTCTCTTCCCCACCCCCGCCCCCCCGCTCGCCCAACGTGTCCTGATATTTCACTTTTGCAATCTGGTCACCCTAGGCTTCACACTCAACTGAACTGCATTCACTAAGCAAGGGGTAGTGGTGCCAAAGCCCAGTGAAGATGAGAGAGGGTGGGGACAGGTGTCTGTGTCTGGTAGTGTGGGCTCTGCCTCAGGGCCCTAGACATAATTTGACCCTCCCCCTCTCCACTATTTAAGGACAGAGCTGATTAAGTCTCAGTTAAGAGTCTTTTGTTGTGGGGATCAGCAGAGCTGAAATCACTAATAACCAAGTCTAAGTGCTAAGCCTTAGATCTGCCAATGGAACAGTGTCTCTGATGAAACTGTTCAGCCTGCACTTTCAGTAAGCCCTGGTCTACACTAGGACTTTAGGTCGAATTTAGCAGCGTTAAATCGATTTAAACCTGCACCCGTCCACACGATGAAGCCCTTTTTTTCGACTTAAAGGGCTCTTAAAATCGATTTCCTTACTCCACCCCTGACAAGTGGATTAGTGTTTAAATCGGCCTTGCCAGGTCAAATTTGGGGTACTGTGGACACAATTTGACGGTATTGGCCTCCGGGAGCTATCCCAGAGTGCTTCATTGTGACCGCTCTGGACAGCACTCTCAACTCAGATGCACTGGCCAGGTAGACAGGAAAAGAACCGCGAACTTTTGAATCTCATTTCCGGAGACTGTGGGAACTGTGGGATAGTTACCCACAGTGCAACACTCCGGAAGTCGACGCTTGCCTCGGTACTGTGGAAGCGCTCCTCCGAGTTAATGCACTTAGAGCATTTTCTGTGGGGACACACACACTCGAATATATAAAAACGATTTCTAAAAAACTGACTTCTATAAATTCGACCTAATTTCATAGTGTAGACATACCCTAAGTCTTCCCCACTAACAGCTGAAATCACTGAGAGCTGTGTTAAGTGGCAGGACTACAAGACATCCTAGAGGCTGCAGTAGAGAGGGCAGTGATAGAGTAAATGACAACAAAGCAGCCAGCAGTGAACGATGGCGGAGCAGCAGCTGAGGCATTGCCTGATGCTTTCCCCTCCTTTCCCCACCCTGGCGTGGGAGGTGAACTCATCTGAACACACCTCTGAACTCTGGGTCATCACTGACAACAAGAACAACAACTGTGAGTAGGGTGAGATAGAAGGAGAGGGGGGTGGCGTGTTAAAGGGATATTTGTTTGGGAGACTTTCACACCACAAGGAGAGAGACTGAGGGAAAGGACACTGCCCAACATGCTCTGGCATGGATGTTTTGCTCATGGTTGCATGTTTTCAAATCATGCCTGTGGTGTTTTCCCAAATTAATGTTGGGTTTTCTTTTCCATACACAGACTCAGTGCTTGTGAGAGGGGAAGTATTGCTTCTTCAAAGCACCCAGGGGTAGTGTGTAGTTTTCCCAGATTACTGGGTGGAGGCTCGAGCTCTGTGTTATCAAAAGAAACCCCTAGATATTGAACCCAGCCCTTGTTGCTGACTACACCTGGTACAAGGGTTACAACATGCATAGATAGGATCCTCCCATTTGCCTGGAAAATTACTGCTTTTATCCATTCTGGTACTTTGTCTTTGATAAAAGTTCCTGAGACATTATTTCATCCCATCCTCCTTCATCTTCCTATTTTTTTTATATAAAACAATTTTACTTGAATCTCTCTCTTCCAATGCCAGAAGTGAGAATGTATGCCCATGAGAAATAGTGAAGGAGTACTATATATTTTAATTTTGTAGTGACTTCGCTAGTGCTTTTTACGTAGCCTGTTGTAAAACTAGGCAAATAACTAGATGCGTTCATGTACTCCCTGGGAGACCTCTGTGTACCCCTGGTTGAGAACCACTGGTCTGGGGTAGCTAGCTTCCAGAGGCAATTGCAACCCACTCTGTATTAGTATGGCCTCCTGCAGTGAAGCGTTCTAGTGCTGGAGGGTCAGAGCAAGTTTCTCTCTCAGCTCCAGGAATGTCTACTTCCTCATGTAGAATTTCTGGAGCCACTGCTCATTATCCATATCTGCAGGATGGTGTGGTCCCATCACACTGTGCTTTTTCTCCTGCACCAGAAATACAGGTCTAGAGATGGAAAATGAACAGTAATAGTGGCATTCATTCATTATGTCCAGTCTGCCGTGAGTGAGCCCCCCTCCAAGTTTCGTCACCTTTTTCTCAAATTGTTCCTGAAATGCCATCCAGCATCTCATCAAACTTCTGCTCTGCTGCACAAGCTATTCACCTGCACACAGGAGCAGCTGACAACAGATCCATGACTCATCTCTGGGTTGGAATGGACAGAAACAAGCAGCATGCATAGCACAAATGTCTCAGAAAAAAAAAAGTATTTAAAATGTGGCAGTCTGAACGCCCTTCCAAATAGGGGTTTGAGAAGGATAGACAAGTTCTCCCACAACACACAACAAACAAAGTACTACCACAGCTCCATGTGGCAAGGATGTTCAGGACCATGGAATAAACACCCATAAATTCAAACACAAAACACTGTGTAATAAGAGTCAATGTGGATGCGAGTACACAGGGTCTAGCTTGCGTGCGGCTCTGCAGCATGTACTCTGACAATGGGCAGGGCTTAACTAACACATAGACGCATGCATGTGAGCCTGGACATAGGTACACGTCCAGTGCAGACATAGCCTCAGAGTGAAGTTTGTTTGAATCAGAATTCCACTTGACAGCAGTTGAAAAAACTCCTACTACTTGTATCAATGTGCCTAAACCTTTTTCTTCCCGTATACTATTATACTGCAGGTATTTGGGGAGTGTTATATCTTCCCTTAAAGTTTTTCTTGTCCAGTAGTTGCTATCCATTGCTCTGTATACTAAGTGCTTTATGCTTTTGTAACTGGTATTCTAGTGTCCTCAGCAATACCTTGAATAAAAGCTTAAGTGCTGGGTGCTGCTGCTGCCTGCCTCCCCATTCACTTAGGAGTTCTCTATCCCTGCCGGGACATTTTGCTGCTCCAAATTCTATGAACACTTAAGTGCTAGGCTGGATGTGAGTAGCAGAGTCTACCAAGAGGCATTGGATGGTAAAACTAAAGTAAGTCTCAAACTGATACAGCCTAAAAATTGTATCACCATTGTTACTGGCTATTATATTAATTGCCCTCAATCTATCCCATTGTACAGTAGTTCAAATTTTTAGTCCATCATTTTAGGTAGAACTCGTTTGAACTCTTTTTGAGGTCTTAAATGGGGTATTATGAATGTATATCTGTCTCAAAACAATCCAAGTAAACCTATGCCAACAAGAGATGGGAAGAGCAAAACATTCTTCCTTCTTCTTGGTTTACTTAATTAACTTTCACATTCCTAATTCTTTCATCAAGCAGGAGCTCACAACTTATTTCCATTTTTGTAACTAGACTTAAAAAAAGTTGTTTACTGTACAATTGTCTCATACTTCTTCTGCCAAAACAAAAAAGGGGAACGTCCATGAACCAGCAATGCAGATACAGGTAAGTAACCATTTGCATGTTCTCTCCACAGGTACTAATGCGGAGAGTGGACCAGATGATACGTCTGACGGAAGGGAGCAGAAGGAGACTCCGCCGACTGGAAGGCATGAGATGCACTGTCCTAGGGTTGGGGGTTCCATGACCACCGCTCCCAAAAGAAGGAGGTGGGTGGTGGTGGTCAGGGACTCTCTCCTCAGGGGAACTGAGTCATCTATCTGCCGCCCCGACTAGGAAAACTGAGAAGTCTGCTGCTTTCCAGGAGCTAAGATTTGCGATGTGATGGAGAGACTGCCGAGACTCATCAAGCCCTCGCATCGCTACCCCTTCCTGCTTCTCCAGGTGGGCACCAATGATCTTGCCAAGAATGACCTTGAGCGGATCACTGCAGACTACGTGGCTCTGGGAAGAAGGATAAAGGAGTTTGAGGCGCAAGTGGTGTTCTCGTCCATCCTCCCCGTGGAAGAAAAAGGCCTGGGTAGAGACCGTCGAATCGTGGAAGTCAACAAATGGCTATGCAGGTGGTGTCGGAGAGAAGGCTTTGGATTCTTTGACCATGGGATGGTGTTCCAAGAAGCAGGAGTGCTAAGCAGAGATGGGCTCCACCTAACGAAGAGAGAGAAGAGCATCTTTGAAAGCAGGCTGGCTAACCTAGTGAGGAGGGCTTTAAACTAGGTTCACCGGGGGAATGAGACCAAAGCCCTGAGGTAAGTGGGGAAGTGGGATACCGGGAGGAAGCACAAGCAGGAGCACGTGAGAGGGGAGGGCTCTTGCCTCATACTGAGAAAGAGGGGTGATCAGCGGGTTATCTCAAGTGCCTATACACAAATGCACGAAGCCTGGGAAACAAGCAGGGAGAACTGGAAGTCCTGGCAAAGTCAAGGAATTATGATGTGATTGGAATAACAGAGACTTGGTGGGATAACGCACATGACTGGAGTACTGTCATGGATGGATATAAGCTGTTTAGGAAGGACAGGCAGGGCAGAAAAAGTGGGGGAGTTGCACTATATGTAAGAGAGCAGTATGACTGCTCAGAGCTCAAGTATGAAACTGCAGAAAAAAACTGAGAGTCTCTGGATTAAGTTTAGAAGTGTGAGCAACAAGGGTGATGTCGTGGTGGGAGTCTATTATAAACCACTGGACCAGGGGGATGAGGTGGACGAGGCTTTCTTCCGGCAACTCGCAGAAGTTACTAGATTGCAGGCCCTGGTTTTCATGAGAGACTTCAATCACCCTGATATCTGCTGGGAGAGCAATAAAGCGGTGCACAGACAATCCAGGAAGTTTTTGGAAAATATAGGGGACAATTTCCTGGTGCAAGTGCTGGAGGAACCAACCAGGGGCAGAGCTCTTCTTGACCTGCTGCTCACAAACCGTGAAGAATTAGTAGGGGAAGCAAAAGTGGATGGGAACCTGGGAGGCAGTGACCATGAGATGGTCGAGTTCAGGATCCTGACACAAGGAAGAAAGGAAAGCAGCAGAGTATGGACTCTGGACTTCAGAAACTCCCTCAGGGAACTGATGGGCAAGATCCCCTGGGAGAATAACATGAGGGGGAAAAGAGTCCAGGAGAGCTGGCTGTATTTTAAAGAATCCTTATTGAGGTTACAGGGACAAACCATCCCAATGTGTAGAAAGAATAGTAAATATGGCAAGCGACCAGCTTGGCTTAACAGTGAAATCCTTGCTGACCTTAAATACAAAAAAGAAGCTTACAAGAAGTGGAAGATTGGACAAATGACCAGGGATGAGTATAAAAATATTGCTCATGCATGCAGGAGTGAAATCAGGAAGGCCAAATCACACCTGGAGTTGCAGCTAGCAAGAGATGTTAAGAGTAACAAGAAAGGTTTCTTCAGGTATGTTAGCAACAAGAAGAAAGTCAAGGAAAGTGTGGACCCCTTGCTGAATGAGGGAGGCAACCTAGTGACAGAGGATGTGGAAAAAGCTAATGTACTCAATGCTTTTTTTGCCTCTGTCTTCACGAACAAGGTCAGCTCCCAGACTACTGCACTGGGCAGCACAGCGTGGGGAGGAGGTGACCAGCCCTCTGTGAAGAAAGAAGTGGTTCAGGACTATTTAGAAAAGCTGGACATGCACAAGTCCTTGGGCCCAGATGCGTTGTATCTGAGAGTGCTAAAGGAGTTGGTGGATGTGATTGCAGAGCCATTGGCCATTATCTTTGAAAACTCATGGCGATCGGGGGAAGTCCCAGACGACTGGAAAAAGGCTAATGTAGTGCCCATCTTTAAAAAAGGGAAGAAGGAGGATCCTGGGAACTACAGGCCAGTCAGCCTCACATCAGTCCCTGGAAAAATCATGGAGCAGGTCCTCAAGAAATCAATTCTGAAGCACTTAGAGGAGAGGAAAGTGATCAGGAACAGTCAGCATGGATTCACCAAGGGCAAGTCATGCCTGACTAATCTAATTGCCTTCTATGATGAGATAACTGGTTCTGTGGATGAAGGGAAAGCAGTGGAGGTGTTGTTCCTTGACTTTAGCAAAGCTTTTGACACTGTCTCCCACAGTATTCTTGCCAGCAAGTTAAAGTAGTATGGGCTGGACGAATGGACTATAAGGTGGATAGAAAGTTGGCTAGATTGTTGGGCTCAACGGGTACTGATCAATGGCTCCATATCTAGTTGGCAGCTGGTATCAAGTGGAGTGCCCCAAGGGTCGGTCCTGGGGCCGGTTTTGTTCAATATCTTCATAAATGATCTGGAGGATGGTGTGGATTCCATCCTCAGCAAGTTTGCAGATGACACTAAACTGGGAGGAGAGGTAGATACGCTGGAGGGTAGGGATAGGATACAGAGGGATCTAGACAAATTGGAGGATTGGGCCAAAAGAAAACTGATGAGGTTCAACAAGGAGAAGTGCAGAGTCCTGCACTTAGGACGGAAGAATCCAATGCACCGCTACAGACTAGGGACCGAATGGCTAGGCAGCAGATCTGCAGAAAAGGACCTAGGGGTGACAGTGGACGAGAAGCTGGATATGAATCAACAGTGCGCCCTTGTTGCCAAGAAGACCAATGGGATTTTGGGCTGTATAAGTAGGGGCATAGCGAGCAGATCGAGGGACGTGATC
Organism: Lepidochelys kempii; assembly: GCF_965140285.1. Taxonomy (NCBI): domain Eukaryota; kingdom Metazoa; phylum Chordata; order Testudines; family Cheloniidae; genus Lepidochelys; species Lepidochelys kempii. The sequence goes on along the minus strand of NC_136385.1, from coordinate 96,089,801 downwards.
ATTCCCCTCTATTCGACATTGGTGAGGCCTCATCTGGAGTACCGTGTCCAGTTTTGGGCCCCACACTACAAGAAGGATGTGAAAAAATTGGAAAGAGTTCAGCGGAGGGCAACAAAAATGATTAGGGGACTGGAACACATGAGTTATGAGGAGAGGCTGAGGGAACTGGGGATGTTTAGTCTACGGAAGAGAAGAATGAGGGGGGATTTGATAGCAGCTTTCAACTACCTGAAAGGGGGTTCCAAAAAGGATGGCTCTAGACTGTTCTCAGTGGTATTAGATGACAGAACAAGGAGTAATGGTCTCAAGTTGCAGTGGGGGAGATTTAGGTTGGATATTAGGAAAAACTTTTTCACTAGGGGGGTGGTGAAACACTGGAATGCGTTACCTAGGGAGGTGGTGGAATCTCCTTCCTTAAAAGTTTTTAAGGTCAGGCTTGACAAAGCTCTGGCTGGGATGATTTAGTTGGGGATTGGTCCTGTTTTGAGCAGGGGGTTGGACTAGATGACCTTCTGGGGTCCCTTCCAACCCTGATATTCTATGATTCTGTAGGCTGAGAATAGCTATCGAGAACATAGGTATCACATTACAGCACAAATTTTACAAACCAGATTTTTTTGTTTCTTTAACTCTTGGGTGTAAAGTTAGTTAAAAATAGAGAGGCTAGGATGACAGAATCCAAGGTGGAAAAAGCCAAAGAGGCTGCCCACAGGAGACCTATGGAGGTAAAGGAAAAAGAATGGAAGCATGCTGAGGAGGAAAGGGAGGCTACCCTCAGCAGAGAATTGAAGGCAGCGAAAGAGGCAGAAAAAACCAAGAGACTGCCCACAGGAGAGCTATGGAGGCAAGGGAAAAAGAACTGGAGGAAAAGGAAAGAGGAAGCATGCACTGGAAATGGAGAAGGCAAAGGCTCAGCAGAATATACTAACAAACCCTAGCAATCCTTCTCCAGGTACCGCTTCACATCCGAGGAAGTTCCCCACCTACAAGGCAGGCAATGATACTGAGGCCTTCTTCGAGAACTTCAAAAAGGCCTGCCTTGGATACTGCATCTCTACAGACCAATACATGATAGAGCTGAGGCCGCAGCTCAGTGGACCCTTAGCTGAGGTGGCGGCTGAAATGCCTAAGGAACACAAGAACAAGCATGAACTGTTTAAAACCCAGGCAAGAGTCAGAATGGGGCTAATACCCGAGCATTCCCGTCGGCGATTCAGAGCCTTAAGGTGGAAACCAGACATGTCATTTACCCGACATGCCTACCACATTGTGAAACACTGGGATGCCTGGATATCAGGAGCAAGTGTTAAATCTCCAGAAGAGTTGCCCTTCCGAATGCAAATGGTGCAGTTCTTAGAGGGTGTTCCTGAGGAAATGGAAAGATACATTCTAGATGGGAAGCCCACAACTGTAATCAAGGCAGGGGAGATTGGAGCCAAATGGGTGGAGGTGGCAGAAAAGAAAAAAAACTAGTAGCAGTTGGGGTGAATATCAGAAGGGGCAAACAGGAACAAAACGGATGGAGAGAGGAACAATCCTGGTCGCAGTTGGAGTGGAGACCAGAAGGGACAACCTCTGACCTCACCCCACTACTGGGGACAGCCCAAGGCCCCAACTACACACCAAGGAACACTCCAGACACTTTATCATCCTGCCATACCATTCTCCAGCAACCCACCTCGCTCCAGTGACCCGTCAGCTGGACGATGTTTTAAATAATGAGCCGGGGTATGTAAAGGCCAACTGCCCCAAGAACCCCAAAAGATTACAGTTCATTGCCCCGGAATCACAGCAGAGGTCCTCAGGCCCAGATGCCTCCCAGATACCCTTGGAGCAGAGGGAAACTGTGAATGTGGGCAGGAAGAAGGTCACCGCGTGGAGGGACACTGGAGCACAAGTGTCAGCTATCCATGCTTCCTTAGTGGACCCCAATTTAATTGACTGAGAGATCCAAGTGATGATTCAACCCTTCAAGTCAAACTCTTTTGACTTGCCTACAGCCAAGTTGCCAGTCCAGTACAAGGACTGGTCAGGAATGTGGACTTTTGCAGTCTATGATGATTATCCCATCTCCATGCTTTTGGGGGGAAGACTTGGCCAATCGTGTGAAGCTTGCCAAGAGGGTGGGAATGGTGACCTGCAGCCAGGCTAAGCAAGCTGTCACACCTAGCTCTATTCTGGAAACTTCTACCAGGACCCGGTCAGAGGTGATGGAACCGGACCCCATGCCAACGTCAGCAACAGCAGTAGTGGATCCAGTCCCAGAGACCCAGACAGAGCCAGTTTGAGAACCAGAACTGGCGGAACAACCAGCACCAAAACCAGTGCCCGCACTGAATCCAGTGCTTTCAACCCCAACACCAGAGGGCCCCACCGAACCTGCACCACCAGCAGCAGATAACCTTACGCAAGAGGCTCAGCCGGAGCCTGAACCCCAACATAGTGCGCCAGCAGAGAGCAGTTCACAATCAACGGAAACAGCCCTATCACCTGCATCGCTTCCAGGGGGACCAAGCCTAGGTCCACAATCCAATGAGGAACTGATGTCTCCAGCATCAAGGGAACAGTTCCAGACTGAACAGGAAGCAGATGAAAGCCTCCAGAGAGCTTGGACGGCAGCACAGAGCAACCCACCGCCTCTCAGCTCTTCTAATCGATCCAGGTTTGTTGTAGAAAGAGCACTTTTATACAAGGAAACTCTTTCTGGTGGACACCAGGAAGACTGGCATCCTCAGACAGTTGGTAGTTCCAACTAAGTACCGGGTAAAGCTCTTGAGCTTAGCCCACAATCATCCTAGTGGCCATGCTGGGGTGAACAGGACCAAAGACCGTTTGGGAAGGTCATTCCACTGGGAGGGAATGGGCAAGGATGTTTCTACCTATGTCTGGACTTGTGAGGTATGCCAAAGAGTGGAAAAACCCTAAGACCAGGTCAAAGCCCCTCTCCAGCCACTCCCCATCATTGAGGTTCCATTTCAGCAAGTAGCTGTGGATATTCTGGGTCCTCTTCTGAAAAAGACACCCAGAGGAAAGCAGTACATACTGACTTTCATGGATTTTGCCACCCGATGGCCGGAAGCAGTAGCCCTAAGCAACACCAGGGCTAAAAGTGTGTCCCAGGCACTAACAGACATTTTTGCCAGGGTAGGTTGGCCCTCCAACATCCTCACAGATGCAGGAACTAATTTCCTGGTAGGAACTATGGAAAGCCTTTGGGAAGCTCATGGGCCTGAATCACTTGGTTGCCACCCCTTACCATCATCAAACAAATGGCCTGGTGGAGAAATTTAATGGAACTTTGGGGGCCATGATAAGTAAATTCATAAATGAGCACTCCAATGATTGGGACCTAGTGTTGCAGCAGTTGCTTTTTGCCTACAGAGCTGCACCACATCCCAGTTTAGGGTTTTCACCATTTGAACTTGTATGTGGCCGTGAGGTTACGGGGCCATTACAGTTGGTGAAGCAGCAATGGGAGGGGTTTACACCTTCTCCAGGAACTAACATTCTGGACTTTGCAACCAACCTACAAAACACGCTCCGAACCTCTTTAGCCCTTGCTAGAGAACCTACAGGATGTGCAAAAAGAGCAAAAAGCCTGGTATGATAAACATGCCAGAGAGCGTTCCTTCAAAGTAGGGGACCAGGTCATGGTCTTAAAGGTGCTCCAGGCCCATAAAATGAAAGCGTCGTGGGAAGGGCCATTCACGGTCCAAGAGCGCCTGGGAGCTGTTAATTATCTCATAGCATTCCCCACCTCCAACCGAAAGCCTAAGGTGTACCATATTAATTCTCTAAAGCCCTTTTATTCCAGAGAATTAAAGGTTTGTCAGTTTACAGCCCAGGGAGGAGACGATGCTGAGTGGCCCGAAGGTGTCTACTACAAAGGAAAAAGTGATGGTGGCGTAGAAGAGGTGAAACTCTCCATGATCCTTGGGCGTATGCAGCGACAGCAGATCCAGGAGCTGTGCACTAGCTATGTGCCAATGTTCTCAGCCGCCCCAGACTGACTGAACGGGCATCCCACTCCATTGACACAGGTAATGCTCACCCAATTAAAGCCCAACCTTACTGGGTATCTCCTCAAGCTAAAACTGCTATAGAACGAGAGATCCAGGATATGTTACAGATGAGAGTAATCCACCCCTCTGGCAGTGCATGGGCATCTCCAGTGGTTCTAGTTCCCAAACCAGATAGGGAGATACGTTTTTGCGTGGACTACCATAAGCTAAATGCTGTGACTCGCCCAGACAACTATCCAATGCCATGCACAGATGAACTGTTGGAGAAACTGGGAAGGGCCCAGTTCATCTCTACCTTGGACTTAACCAAGGGGTACTGGCAGGTACCGCTAGATGAATCCGCCAAGGAAAGGTCAGCCTTCACCACACATGTCGGCCTGTATGAATTTAATGTGCTCCCTTTCGGGCTGTGGAACGCACCCGCCACCTTCCAAAGACTTGTAGATGGTCTCCTAGCGGGATTAGGAAAATATGCAGTTGCCTACCTTGACGATGTGGCCATATTTTCGGATTCCTGGGCAGAACATCTGGAACATCTACAAAAAGTCTTTGAGCGCATAAGGGAGGTAGGACTAACTGTTAAGGCTAAGAAGTGTCAAATAGGCCTAAACAGAGTGACTTACCTTGGACACCAGGTGGGTCAAGGAACTATCAACCCCCTACAGGCCAAAGTGGATGCTATCCAAAAGTGGCCTGTCCCAAAGTCAAAGAAACAGGTCCAATCCTTCTTAGGCTTGGCCGGATATTACAGGCGAATTGTACCGCAATACAGCCAAATCGCCGCCCCACTGACAGACCTAACCAAAAAGAAACAGCCAAATGCCATTCAGTGGACCGAAGAGTGTCTGAAGGCCTTTAACCAGCTTAAAGCGACACTCATGTCTGACCCTGTACTAAGGGCCCCAGACTTTGACAAACCGTTCCTAGTAACCACAGATGCATCCGAGCGTGGTGTGGGAGCAGTTTTAATGCAGAAAGGACCTGATCAAGAATTCCACCCTGTAGTGTTTCTCAGCAAGAAGCTGTCTGAGAGGGAAAGCAACTGATCAGTTAGTGAAAAAGAATGTTATGCCATTGTCTAAGCTCTGGAAAAGCTACACCCATATGTTTGGGGATGGCGTTTCCACCTGCAAACTGACCATGCTGCGCTACAGTGGCTTCAGACCACCACGGGAAATAACAAAAAACTTATTCGGTGGAGTTTAGCTCTCCAAGATTTTGATTTCAACATACAACACCTCTCAGGAGCTTCTAACAAAGTGGCTGATGTACTCTTCTGTGAAAGTTCCCAGAATCAACTGATTAAAATCATCCTTGAGATGTGGAAAATATTGTTAGTCTTTATACACTTGGTAGTATATTTAGAAGTGCATGTGTCTTATAACTCTGTTTTCTCCTAGAGCTCCAGGAAGAAATCACAGCCAGTGTTTCACCCGATCTGTGATTTGTGGGGCATGTCATATATATAAAGGGAAGGGTAACCACCTTTTTGTATACAGAACTATAAAATCCCTCCTGGCCACAGGCAAAACCCTTTCACCTGTAAAGGATTAAAAAGCTAAGATAACCTCGCTGGCACCTGACCAAAATGACCAATGAGGAGACAAGATACTTTCAAAGCTGGATGGGGGTGGGAAAACAAAGGGTCTGTCTGTGTGATGCTTTTGCTGGGACCAGGTCAGGAATGCTCTTTAGAACTTCTGTTAAGTTAGTAAGTAATCTAGCTAGAAATACTGTCTGGTAAAATAGCTGTGCTGAATGGAATGTACATTCCTGTTTTTGTGTCTTTCTGTAACTTAAGGTTTTGCCTAGAGGGATTCTCTTTGTTTTGAATCTGATTACCCTGTAAGGTATTTACCATCCTGATTTTACAGAGGTGATTCTTTTACTTTTTCTTTAACTAAAATTAAAAAATTCTTCTCTCAAGAACCTGATTGCTTTTTCATTGTTCTTAAGATCCAAGAGTTTGGGTCTGTGTTCACCAATGCAAACTGGTGAGGATTTTTATCAAGCCTTCACCAGGAAAGGGGGTGTAGGGCTTGGGGGGATATTTTGGGGGGAAGACGTCTCCAAGTGGGCTCTTTCCCTGTTCTTTGTTTAAAACACTTGGTGGTGGCAGCATAGGGTTGAAGGACAAGGCAAAGTTGTACCTTGAGGAAGTTTTTAACCTAAGCTGGTAAGAATAAGCTTAGGGGGTCTTTCATGCAGGTCCCCACATCTGTACCCTAGAGTTCAGAGTGAGGAAGGAACCTTGACAGCATGTGTAAAATCTATGAATCTTGAACAGTGTGTTATGGGGGTGGGGGGTTGATCATTATATCAGTAGAGATGTGTCTGCAGGTTTTGCATCTGTTCTGGCAGGTGCTGCTTTGAACCAGTGTGTCCTGTCTATGGGTGGCTAGGTTCGGACGATGAGCTTGGAGAGTGCGGGGGAGGGGGTTTCAGGAAAGATTTTTCAGCATGGGGTCCACATCGAATATTGGTTGTAGTTTGATCATACCCCATTTGGGTTCTAGTGTGGGGTGGTCGTTGACAACTAGGGGTGTCCAGTTGGTGGGGGGAGGGAGGGTATTTCTGTATTGAAACAGCTTCTCTCAGGGTATTTGGGTAGCCCATTCCAGAGAAATATTGCATCATGGTGGAATGTCCATGTTTGATGAAAGTGGTTTTGAGTGTGTTAAGGTATATATCCTGGACTTTCTCCTCAGAGCATATTCTGGGGTATCTGAGTGACTGTAGATAACAGATTTCTTGCTGTGTTGGGGTGGCTACTGGATCTATGAAGGATCTGTGGCTCTCTTGTATATGGCTGCCTGTAGGGTTCCATTGTCATCACCAGTGCCAACACTGCTCCTGTCTCTTCCTCCTGCACCTGTATCCAGACCACAAATGCCAGACACTGGTGTGGATTTGCAGAAATGGTAGCCTGCATATCCCACTCTGAGAAAGCCAAGCTGGCGGGACCATCCAGTGTAAAAGATGTGTGCTTGTAGAATCTCTCAGGAAGCTGGTGGGAGAGCTACAGGACAAGGTGGCTAGGCTGAGGAGCATCTGTGCCCATGAGGAATTCATTCAGAGTGCTCATAAGGAAACATCCAAGGCTGAGGAAGCTATCCATCTAGACAGGACTGCTGTTATGCCACCAGGGGAGGAGGATGTGGCTCTGTCACAGGGAGGACAGTGGCTTCTAGCAGCAGGCAATGTTCCATCCCTTACTCCCAACTCACCCACCACAGTGATGAAGAACCATTATGCTGCCCTGGCATCGAGCGATGAGGAATCATCCCCGAAGGTAGAGGAGGAAAACCCATGTACCCCCAAGGCTGGGAGGATTGCAGCCACCACTTCCAGGAGAAAATGTAGGATAGTGGTGACCAGTGTTCCCTCTAATTTTTCCCACCCATGTGCAGAATGAATTTTATGTGCACCAATATGGAGATTATTTGTGACACATCACCCGCATATTGGTGCTCATAACAAAGTTCATATGGTGGGATGGGGCTGAGGGGTTCAGAGTGTGGGAGGTGATCAGGGCTGGGACAGAGGGTTGGGGTGCGGAGGGTGAGGGCTCTGGCTGGGGATGCGGGCTCTGGGGTGTGGCTGGGGATGAGGAGCTCAGAGCTGGGGCAGAGGGTTGGAGTGCAGACGGGTGAGGGCTCTGGCTGGGGATGCCAGCTCTTTTGGATAGCATCCACTTTGGCCTGTAGGGGGTTGATAATTCTTTGACCCACCTGGTGTCCAAGGTAAGTCACTCTGTTTAGGCCTCTTTGACACTTCTTAGCCTTAACAGTTAGTCCTGCCTCCCTTACGCGCTCAAAGACTTTTTGTAGATGTTCCAGATGTTCTGCCCAGGAATCCGAAAATATGGCCACATTGTCAAGGCAGGCAACTGCATATTCTCCCAATCCTGCTAGGAGACCATCTACAAGTCTTTGGAAGGTGGTGGGTGCATTCCGCAGCCCAAAATTAAATTCATACAGGCCGACATGTGTGGTGAAGGCTGACCTTTCCTTGGCGGATTCATCTAGCGGTACCTGCCAGTACCCCTTGGTTAAGTCCAAGGTAGAGATGAACTGGGCCTTGTATCTCAGTGTGTTTTGACTCTGAGTAGCCTCAGTGAAGCATTTGGTCAGCTTCCTGAGAAAAGACTATTCTCAGTAGATGCCCAATCAAGAAACGCTTAACTAACAATGAACCTTGGGAGATGCCAATCCACATCTGAGCTTTCCTGGGAATATTCAAACTAACATGTAAACAATGGTGTTGGCCTGCAAACTGAGTCATGCATGGACATGTGACTCCAGACTCCATCTTGCTGCTGTGATTTCCCACAGTAAGAACAAAGTGTTAGGGGGCTTATTCCTTCACCCACTTACTTCCCTGGTCCTTCTCGCATGAACAGAGAGCAACAATACCCGAAGTCCAAAGGTGCAAACAATTTGATGTTTATTGGGGTGAACTTCCAGCAAGCATGATTCCAGTTTCCTTCCTTAGTATCCTCCTTCCCAGCTCTGACACCACAGAGCCTTACACCTGTGTCCCTGTTCCCATTCCTACCCTTAGCCAAACATGATTCCAACTTCCTTACTCCCATTCCCTGTTCCCATTTCCCCCTTTAGCAAAACATGATTGCAATTTCCTTACCCCCATTCCCTGTTCCCATCTCACACACCCACATGCCCACCCCCACCCACACTTCCTCATTGACTACAGATTATATAGTAAAACTTGAGTTCTGCTTAGCTATACCTTAACCAATCATTTTCCTGAAATTTAACTCACCAATCCTAACATATTGTAACATGATTATGTAACCAATTATATCCTACCACCTTAATTAGTTTACACCCAGCAAAAATTAATTATACAGCAGACAGGAACAATCACAGAACCAGACAGAGATTATACAGACAAACAACAGCAAAGTGGGAACTATAATGACAAGACAATACAGAAGTGAGGATTTCACATCCCAGCTATTGATAAGTGAGTTCCTGCCAGACAGGATGCCATCAAACCAAGCTTCCCTCCACATTTTCTAGGCACCTCCCCCTTTCTCTGGAGGTGATAGGAATACAATCCTATCCTGATAGTGCCTGACAGCCCAATAGCACCTTATTTCAATGTGACTAGTTTGGAATGTGAGGATGTGACTGTTCGCTTCCTAGCTTATGGCTGCCTCTGCTGCTTAGCCAAAGGCCTTAGCCTAAGAACAGGGCCTCAGACTGTCACAGTAAGAGAAGGCCCTTACACCAGCAGACAGTGGTTTTGATTCTTTCCTTTATACCTCTAGAACTAGCCAAGTGATAAGAATACACCTAAATTCTTAAAGTACAGGCCTTTGCAGACAGGCCTGAATATCTTTATCCTAACACAAAGGAGTGTCCTTCCACGGGCAGAGAATATAAAAGGCCCTGGAAACTCCTCCATCTTGTCTTCAATCCTGCTTCTGACCTCTGGAAGAACCTTGCTACAAACTGATGTGCCCAGCAGAAATGACCAGTAACTAAGATTAGAACCCAGATCTCCTGATTCCCAGTTCTGTGCCCTAACCTCTGCACCTGTTGATTTTCAATAACATTGTACCACATAGTGGGAAATCAGAACTTGTGAAAATGGTCTAGTAACTCGGAGTATCTTTCTGGGCTACCCTTAGAGTGAGTTCCCCAGCTTTTAAGGACAGATTTTCAATGTGACAGAGTCCAGTAGATAGCCTTGCTGGGCTGGAGGTGGCAATCTTTCTTAACTAAATTTGAAATTATTACTACCCTGTGTCCCCTTGATCTCTGTGACAATCCAGGCTCAGATACCCTAAAGGTCCACAGATACTTTGTACATGTCCTAGGGTAAGGGATTAATACATCTTCCTAACCTCATAGGCCTTTTCCATGTAAAATTTCTATAATTCACTATATGATAAAATAAAGCCTAATACACAACACTTTATGTATGGGCTAGCCATACATAAGCACAAAACCACAGATCCACTTTTTAAAGATGATATATTTGTATGTTTCTTGATAAATATTTGAGATTTTTTAAAAAAGGATAATATCAACCAGAAGCAGTAAAATATCCATGCTTCTGAGTATTATCTGCCTCTTCAAGGCTTTCCTTTCATTGTACATTTAAATAAAATATATAGTGTGACAGGGTCGGGCCAGATGACTACAGGAGAGTAATAGAAGGCAGATATATTAGCCCCAGGCTAAGTAGGTCCCTTTTCCCTGGGTAAGGGAGCAGGGAAGGTTCCAGAACAATCAGGAACCTTCTGGAGACAATTAAGACAGACAGGCTGATTAGAACACCTGCAGCCAATCAAGAAGCTGTTAGAATCAATTAAGGCAGGCTAATCAGGGCACCTGGGTTTAAAAAGGAGCTCACTTCAGTTTGTGGTGCACGTGTGAGGCGCTGGGAGCAAGAGGCACTAGGAGCTGAGCGTGAGAACGCGGACTGTTGGAGGACTGAGGAGTACAAGCATTATCAGACACCAGGAGGAAGGTCCTATGGTGAGAATAAAGAAGGTGTTGGGAGGAGGCCATGGGGAAGTAGCCCAGGGAATTGTAGCTGTTGCACAGCTGTTCCAGGAGGCACTCTAGACAGCTGCATTCCACAGGGCCCTGGGCTGGAACCTGGAGTAGAGGGCGGGCCCAGGTTCCCCCCAAATCCTCCCAACTCCTGGTCAGACACAGGAATCATTGACCTGGACTGTGGGTTCAGAAAAACGGCCAAGCTGAGGGCTGCCGTGAAGCTCCAAGGCAAGCAAAACTGCCAATAAGCGCAAGACCCACCAAGGTAGAGGAGGAACTTTGTCACAAGAGCTGACACATTAGGCCATCTCCTAGTGAACCCATATCCCTTCCGAATAGAGTAGGTAACAAAGTGCAGCTTTAGCGCCGTCTCATAATGCATATTCACAAGTGCAAGTCCCCTGTATAGTTAATATCTTTGTACTCATCACAGCCTTTTTCTGTCCACTAAATGAAGAATCTGATTCAGCTTCTACTTCTAGCTGCCTGCTTTAGGGCTTTTTCTTCTTCCTCTAAAGTGTCTGGTACTGGCCACTCTCAGACAAGAGATACTGGACTAGACTCGCCACTGGTCTGAAGCAGTATGGCAATTCCTCTGTTCCCCTGCCACTGACGACTGTATATTGCTCACTCAGGCCAAAATTTTCAAAACTGACTTCTGGTTTGTGTGCCCAGCTTGATACATCTCATGTCTGATTTTCAAAAATGCTAAGCACTTACATTTCCTATGAACTTCAATCAGAATTGTGGGTGTTCAGCACTTCTGAAAATCAGACCCTAGACATCTCAGAAAATTTGAAGCATCTTCTGAAAATTTTGTCTAACCTCTTCTGCTTCCATTTTTCAACCTCAGAGCAATGTTGTAAGGCATAATAAGTAGGGCTGTCAATTAATTGCAAGTTAACTCACACAGTTAACTCACATTAATTACAATTAAAAATTAATCTCAATCGCAGTTTTAATCACACTGTTAAACAATAGCATATCAATTGAAATTTATTCAATATTTTTGGATGTTTTTCTACATTTTCAAATATATTGATTTTAGTTACAACACAGAATACAATGTGTACAGTGCTCACTTTATATTTATTACAAATATTTGCACTATAAAAATGATAAAAGAAATAGTATTTTTCAATTCACCTCCCACTGTAGTATAATCTCTTTATCATGAAAGTGCAACTTACAAATGTAGTTTTGTTAAATAACTTCACTCAAAAACAAAACAATGTAAAACTTTAGTGCCTACAAGTCCACTCAGTCCTGTTTCTTGATCAGCCAATTGCTAAGACAAACAAGTTTATTTACATTTATAGGTGAAAGTGCTGCCCGGTTCTTAATAACAATGTCACCTGAAAGTGAGAACAGATGTTCGCATGGCACTTTTGTAGCCGGCATTGCAAGGTATTTATGTGCCAGATGGGCATATGAATGTATAGCCTCTTCATACTTCAACCACCATTCCAGAGGACGTGCTTCCATACTGGTCACATTAAATGACATAATGATGGCATTATTTAAAAAAAAGTGTTAATTAAATTTGTGATTGAACTGTTTGTGGGAGAATTGTATGTCTCCTGATCTGTGTTTTATCTGCATTCTGCCATATATTTTATGGTATAGCAGTCTCGGATGATGACACAGCACATGTTGTTCGTTGTAAGAACACTTTCACTGCAGATTTGACAAAATGCAAAGAAGGTACCAATGTGAGATTTCTAAGGATAGATACAGCACTCAACCCAAGGTTTAAGAATCTGAAATGCCTTCCAAAATCTGAAAGGGACAAGGTGTGGAGCATGCTTTCAAAACAGCAACAGTCCAATTCGGAAACTGCAGAACTCAAATCACCAAAAAAGAAAATCAACCTTCTCTTGTTGGCATCTGACTTAGACTGCCCTGTGAATGCCTGTTCTCACTTTCAGGTCACACTGTAATCAAGAAGTGGGCAGCATTATCTCCTGTAAATGTAAACAGACTTGTTTGTCTGAGCAATTTGCTGAACAAGAAGTAGGACTGAGTGGATTTGTAGGCTCTAAAGTTTTACATGTTTTTTTGAATGCAGTTATTTTTCTTTACATAATTCTACATTTGTAAGTTCAACTTTCATGATAAAGAGATTGCAATACAGCATGTGTATTAGGTGAACTGAAAAATACCAGCTTTTGTTTTTATAGTGCAAATATTTATAATCAAAAAAATATAAAGTCAGCACTGTACACTTTGTATTCTGTATTGTAATTGAAATAAATATATTTGAGAACATAGAAAACATCCATAAATATTTAAATAAATGGTATTCTATTATTGTTTAAGTGTGTGATCAACCATGATTAATTTTTGTAATTGCTTGACAACCCTAATAAGTTAAGGCTTATAAAGTTTGTTGAATAGGAGGCAGCATAGTACTGCAAAGTATAATTACATCTAAATTAGGGTAAAGTGTAAACTCAAGTCTCTAGAGGTAAAAGGCTGGTCCTTTGGCCCACTGAACCACCATAGCAGGCCTCTGTTAAATATGAAAATGAATAGACTTCTCACATTCTTATATTCTTTACTGCATAGTACTCAAAGTTTTCCTAGATATTTATATTACCTCAAGTGCTAACTTTCAAAAAAATTGTAAGGTAACTCCATACAAATCTACCACTGCATCTGGAATTAACAAGCATTCCAAATGAGCTTATGTTTATTTTGACCCTAATAGTGAAAAACTAAAATGATACAGCCAGAAACATTTTAGAGATGTTTAATTGCTTATTACTTTTTACACTGAATGGAGAACTAAACCTCTTTAAAATGTTCCCATGATCCCATCAGCTACGGCATTAAAAACATTAACCAAAAGAAAAACATTTTAATGCTGGTTGTAACTGCAGCAAATGAGGTTACCAAAAAAAAAAAAAAAAAAAAAAAAGGCGAGGGGGGAGTGATTAAAGACAAAGATCCATCACATTTTGATCAAAAGAAGGAAATGCATCTATAGAAAAAAATCTACCTGGCATCATCAATATCTCTCCCTAGATCAGTAAAGTTAACCTACTTTCTCAATGAGAAATCTGTATGATCTGTTAGTTATTCCAGCTATTGCTATTTATTATATCATAGGGCCCAAAATGCACTAGGCATGTGTGATGGGGCATCTGCCCCGCACTTTCCCTGATAGGGTTAAAACCCAGCCTGGCGGGCTGCAAGGAAACAGCCAATTAGGGCAGTAGCTGCAGTCAATTAGGGAGGAGGCTGGACCAGACAATCAGGGCCCAGCCAGCCCATTAAAAAAGGAATCTGCAGGCCAGAGCAATTCAGTCTGATACAGGAAGCTCCAGGGAGGGGACCGTCTTCCTAGAGGGCTGCAGGGACTACACTGTGAATAGGGCTTGCAGGCCTGAGGCCCTGGGAACAGGGTGAAAGAGCCAGAGGCAGGAGCCAAAGGTGCTGGGGCTGCAGGGAAGTGGCCCAGGGAATTGAGACAGACTGGTGGAGAAAGAAAGGAGGGGCAGCAGGAAACTGTTGTTCTGACTGTCCCTAGGCTAGGACCTAGAGTAGTCGGTGGGCCTGGGTCCCGCCTGCCACCCCCCACTGAAGAAGTGGCCAGGCTATGGACTGCCATGCCACTGTGAGGAGCGGCTAGACTGTTGCAGAAGGAGTCCCCTGGAAGGGGGAAAACCTGGATTGTGACACGGACGGAAGGCTATGCCAAAAAGCAGAGGCAGTGAGATTGGAATTGCAGTGGGTCTACAGGCAGAAACTAATACAGGAGAGCCACCACCCCAGAGGGCACACCTGCTGATCAGAGCTAATTCACAAAATGGCCAGCGGGAGGCGCCAGTGTGGTGAGACGCCCCATGACAGCATGTCAAAACAGACAGAGTTCCCACCTGAGAAAGATGTTAGACAATCATAGACTCACAGAAACACAGGGCTGGAAGAGACCTCAAGAGGTTATCTAGTCCAGCCCTCTGTGCTGAGGCAGGAACAAGTATACCTCGACCATCCCTGAGAGACCATCCATCGGAATAACAGAGACTTGGTGGGATAACTCACATGACTGGAGTACTGTCATGGATGGTTATAAACTGTTCAGGAAGGACAGGCAGGGCAGAAAAGGTGGGGGAGTAGCACTGTATGTAAGGGAGCAGTATGACTGCTCAGAGCGCCGGTACGAAACTGCAGAAAAACCTGAGTGTCTCTGGATTAAGTTTAGAAGTGTGTGCAACAAGAGTGATGTAGTGGTGGGAGTCTGCTATAGACCACCGGACCAGGGGGATGAGGTGGATGAGGCTTTCTTCCGGCAGCTCACGGAAGCTACTAGATCGCATGCCCTGATTCTCATGGGTGACTTTAATTTTCCTGATATCTGCTGGGAGAGCAATACAGCGGTGCATAGACAATCCAGGAAGTTTTTGGAAAGCGTAGGGGACAATTTCCTGGCGCAAGTGCTAGAGGAGCCAACTAGGGGGGGCGCTTTTCTTGACCTGCTGCTCACAAACCGGGTAGAATTAGTGGGGGAAGCAAAAGTGGATGGGAATCTGGGAGGCAGTGACCATGAGTTGGTTGAGTTCAGGATCCTGACGCAGGGAAGAAAGGTAAGCAGCAGGATACGGACCCTGGACTTCAGGAAAGCAGACTTCGACTCCCTCAGGGAATGGATGGCCAGGATCCCCTGGGGGACTAACTTGAAGGGGAAAGGAGTCCAGGAGAGCTGGCTGTATTTCAAGGAATCCCTGTTGAGGTTACAGGGACAAACCATCCCGATGAGTCGAAAGAATAGTAAATATGGCAGGCGACCAGCTTGGCTTAATGGTGAAATCCTAGCGGATCTTAAACATAAAAAAGAAGCTTACAAGAAGTGGAAGGTTGGACATATGACCAGGGAAGAGTATAAAAATATTGCTCGGGCATGTAGGAATGTTATCAGGAGGGCCAAATCGCACCTGGAGCTGCAGCTAGCCAGAGATGTCAAGAGTAACAAGAAGGGTTTCTTCATACCGTTGGCAACAAGAAGAAAGCCAAGGAATGTGTGGGCCCCTTACTGAATGAGGGAGGCAACCTAGTGACAGAGGATGTGGAAAAAGCTAATGTACTCAATGCTTTTTTTGCCTCTGTTTTCACTAACAAGGTCAGCTCCCAGACTGCTGCGCTGGGCATCACAAAATGCGGAAGAGATGGCCAGCCCTCTGTGGAGATAGAGGCGGTTAGGGACTATTTAGAAAAGCTGGATGTGCACAAGTCCATGGGGCCGGACGAGTTGCATCCGAGAGTGCTGAAGGAATTGGCGGCTGTGATTGCAGAGCCACTGGCCATTATCTTTGAAAACTCGTGGCGAACCGGGGAAGTCCCGGATGACTGGAAAAAGGCTAATGTAGTGCCAATCTTTAAAAAAGGGAAGAAGGAAGATCCTGGGAACTACAGGCCAGTCAGCCTCACCTCAGTCCCTGGAAAAATCATGGAGCAGGTCCTCAAAGAATCAATCCTGAAGCACTTGCATGAGAGGAAAGTGATCAGGAACAGCCAGCATGGATTCACCAAGGGAAGGTCATGCCTGACTAATCTAATCGCCTTTTATGATGAGATTACTGGTTCTGTGGATGAAGGGAAAGCAGTGGATTTACTGTTTCTTGACTTTAGCAAAGCTTTTGACACGGTCTCCCATAGTATTCTTGTCAGCAAGTTAAGGAAGTATGGGCTGGATGAATGCACTATAAGGTGGGTAGAAAGCTGGCTAGATTGTCGGGCTCAACGGGTAGTGATCAATGGCTCCATGTCTAGTTGGCAGCCGGTATCAAGTGGAGTGCCCCAAGGGTCGGTCCTGGGGCCGGTTTTATTCAATATCTTCATAAATGATCTGGAGGATGGTGTGGATTGCACTCTCAGCAAATTTGCGGATGATACTAAACTGGGAGGAGTGGTAGATACGCTGGAGGGGAGGGATAGGATACAGAAGGACCTAGACCAATTGGAAGATTGGGCCAAAAGGAATCTGATGAGGTTCAATAAGGATAAGTGCAGCGTCCTGCACTTAGGACGGAAGAACCCAATGCACAGCTACAGACTAGGGACCAAATGGCTAGGCAGCAGTTCTGCGGAAAAGGACCTAGGGGTGACAGTGGACGAGAAGCTGGATATGAGTCAGCAGTGTGCCCTTGTTGCCAAGAAGGCCAATGGCATTTTGGGATGTATAAGTAGGGGCATAGCGAGCAGATCGAGGGACGTGATCGTTCCCCTCTATTCGACATTGGTGAGGCCTCATCTGGAGTACTGTGTCCAGTTTTGGGCCCCACACTTCAAGAAGGATGTGGATAAATTGGAGAGAGTCCAGCGAAGGGCAACAAAAATGATTAGGGGACTGGAACACATGAGTTATGAGGAGAGGCTGAGGGAGCTGGGATTGTTTAGCCTGCAGAAGAGAAGAATGAGGGGGGATTTGATAGCTGCTTTCAACTACCTGAAAGGGGGTTCCAAAGAGGATGGCTCTAGACTGTTCTCAATGGTAGCAGATGACAGAACGAGGAGTAATGGTCTCAAGTTGCAGTGGGGGAGGTTTAGATTGGATATTAGGAAAAACTTTTTCACTAAGAGGGTGGTGAAACACTGGAATGCGTTACCTAGGGAGGTGGTAGAATCTCCTTCCTTAGAGGTTTTTAAGGTCAGGCTTGACAAAGCCCTGGCTGGGATGATTTAACTGGGAATTGGTCCTGCTTTGAGCAGGGGGTTGGACTAGATGACCTTCTGGGGTCCCTTCCAACCCTGATATTCTATGATTCTATGATAGGTGTTTGTCTAACTTGTTCTTTAAAACCTCCAGTGATGGAGACTCCACAAACGCCCTTGGAAGCATATTCCAGTGCTTAGCTATCCTTATAGTTGGAAAGCTTTTTCTAATATCTAACCTAAATCTCCCTTGCTGCAAATTAAGCCCATTAAGCTTTTGTCTTATTTTCAGTGGACCTGGAGAACAATTTATCACCATACTCCTTATAACAGCCTGTATATTTGAAGACTTGTCAGGTCCTCCCTCAGTCCTCTTTTTTTCCCCAAGACTAAATATGCCATTTTTAAAATTTTTCCTTTTAGATCCAGTTTTCTAAATCTTTTATCATTTTGCTAGCTCTCGTATGGACTCTCTCCAATTTCTCCATATCTTTTCTGAAGGGTGACACCTAGAAGCAGACACAGTACTCCAACTGAGGCCTCACCAGTGCTGAGAAGAGGACAGTTTCCTCCCATCTTACATATGACACTCCTGTTAGTAGGCCCCAGGATGTCTTTAGCATTTTTTTTACAATTGCATCACATTGCTGACTCATTCAATTTGTGATGCACTATAACCCACAGATATTTTTCTGCAATACTACTATGTAGCTTTTCTCCATTTTGTAGTTGTGAATTAGATTTTTTTTCCTTCCTAAGTGCAGTAACTTTCACTTGTTTATAGCTGCATTCCCAAAAGAAGCTTCCTATTTACTTCATAAAGATCTACATTTTTCTGAACTTTACAAAATTAATCCTGTTTGCTGACACAGAAGTTTGTGTATCCAAATGTGCCAATTAAATTTCACACAGTACTGAGAGTTATTCAGCTGCATTTCATAAATTGCTTTAAAAGCATTAAAAGACATAAGGAAAACTGCAGTGTAGTGAACAATGCTATTAGCAAACTCAGCACAGTAGGGAAGCCAAACAATGTGAATTAAGGGCTAAGTAGTGGGAAATTTAAGCTGGAGAACACCCATTCTCACCTGTTACAAGATTTAGGCTTGTAAGCACCATTAGGCATGCTATTGAAACAAGACCGATTCTTTGTTTAGCCACGGACTGGAGGCATTGAAACACATTACTCTGAAGGTCCAATCCTGCTCCCTTTGAAGTCAATAAGAAGCTTGCAATGGATTACAGTGTGTGCAGGATTGGGCCTCTGAATGTGATTCCCTGGCAACTGTCCCAGTTACCATCTGGGAGCATTTACAGTAGAGCTAATAACTTTGAGTTGAAAACCTCTGATGGTGTTTGATAGTTCGTTGGGTACGATATATGGAATAACAAGGGTTCCCAGCAATGTAATTTCCAGCACCGCATCCCATACTGGAGAAATTCTTCTATGTAACATAATAAGGCAATGTGTTTTTTTACATTCCAAAGTCAAATAATTTCTGACCATCAACTGGAAAGCATTAATTTGTATTAAAGCATAGGCTCAGAAATTTCAAGGACTGATTGGTTAAAATCAGTCACATTACCATAGCAATAAGTAGGATTATTTAAAACCCCATTGCAGTAAAATATTAAAGTGCCAAAGAAAATGTGTTTTTAATTAAGCTTCTGTTGGGCCCACTTCCTCAACCACCTGGCATTATTCTTTTTCCTGCTCCAGGTTCTCTGTTTTCCTTGCCCTTTGCCCATATGACATCCTCCCATTATCGCTAAGTCCTCCTCTCCAGCTATACTAGACTTCTTCTCCCATCTCTCTCCATTCACCCCAGCCTAATCTGTGCTGCAGGTGGCAACAGTGCAGCCAAGGGGGTGGAATGAGCAAGAGACAGGTTTATGCTAAAAATCCTGACTCTTGAAACAGAGCACCATACAATAACCCCCAACTACCCAGTTAACCCAGTCCTGAATCAACCGGAAAATGCTATCCTGAAAGCCCTGTGAACCAGATTCTGATTACTTAATTTGTATTAAGTACCTAACTTCACAAATAGTCCCATTCATTTCTGTAGTTCTTTTTCAGGAAGAAACAGGATAAATCCAGGGATTAACAGAACATGAAGTTGAAGCCCTTTCTGCATGCTTAACATTCTAGACTTCTATCTATCTATGTAGCTATTCACATACCATAACTAGTCTAGAGAACTATGTGTTTCCGACCACTGTTATTCTCTTGTCATCTTTTCCATGTCTTCCAATTATTTGTTACATCCATTTGTCGTTTTTAGTGTTATATTGTGCATTCTTTGGGTCAGCGTTTGTGCTGTGCTGAGCACAACAGGGTCCCAATTCTGACTGAGGCATTTGGGCACTACTATAATATAAATAAATAGCACTGACAGGAAAATGTATTAGCCTCCAATAAAGTCTTCTTCCCAGGCATTTGGGAACCACATTTTCTCTGTTGTAGCTCTCCTCCCTTGCCCTAAGAGGTCTGGTGAGTAAGGGATCTGGAAAATCAGGAGAAGTGTATGTTTACACTGCAATTAAAAACTCGTGGCTGACCTGTGCCATCTGACTTGGGCTCAGGCTAACAGGCTGTTTAACTGTGGTGTAGAAATTCAGCTTTGGGCTGAAGCACACACTGTAGGACCCTGCAAGGTGGGAGGGTCCAAGAGCTCAGGCTGCAGATCAAGCCTGAATGTCTATACTTCAGTTAAACTGCCCTTTATCCAGAGGTGAAAGTAAGCCGGTACGCCCCAGTACGGCGTACCGGTAAGAATCGGTGCGCTGTACTAGGACCAGCTTTCAGAGAGGACAATTTAAAGCCCTGGGGTAGTGGTGGCAGGGCTCTGGCAGGGATTTAAAGGGCCCTGGAGCTCCAGCCGCCGCTACTGCCCCGGGGCCCTTTAAATCCCCGCCAGAGCCCTGCCGCCACTACCCCGGGGCTCGGGCAGCAGGGCTCAGGCTGGGATTTAAAGGGCCCGAGGGGTGGGGGTAGCGGCGGCTGGAGCTCCAGGGCCCTTTAAATCCCCACCAGAGCCCCGCCGCCGCTACCCCAGGGCTCGGGCAGCAGGGCTCAGGAGGGGATTTAAAGGGCCCTGGAGCTCCAGCCGCCACTACTGCCCCGGGCCCTTTAAATCCCCGCCTGAGCCCTGCCGCCCGAGCCCTGGGGTAGCGGCAGTGGTGGGGCTCTGGCGGGGATTTAAAGGGCCCCGGAGCTCCAGCCCCCACTACCCTTCCGGGGCCCTTAAAATCTCTGCCTCAGCCCTGCTGCCGAAACCCTGGGGTAGCAGCAGCGGGGCTCTGGAGGGGATATAAAAGGGCCGGGGCGGTAGTGGCGGCTGGAACCCCAAGCCCTTTAAATCTCCGTCTGAGCCCTGCTGCCCAAGCCCTGGGGTAGGGGTGGGAGGGGCTCTGGAGGGGATTTAAAGAGCCCCGGAGCTCCAGCCACCCCTATTGCCCTGGCCCTTTAAATCCCCGCCAGAGCCCTGCTGCCAAAGCCCTGGGGTAGTGGTGGTGGGGCTCTGGCCGGCACTTAAAGGGCCGGGGTGGTAGCGGCAGCTGGAGCCCCGGGGCCCTTTAAATTCACGATGGAGCCCAGCCACCACTACCCCAGGGCTCGGGCAGCAGGGCTCAGGCAGGGATTTAAAGGGCTCGGGGCTACGGCAGCTGCTACCATAGCAGAGCCCCAGGCCCTTTAAAAGCTCTGCCAGAGCCCAGAGCCCCGAGGTAGCAGTGGCAGCCAGGAGACCCCAGGGCTCCTCAGTGATTTAAAGAGCCTGGGGCTCCACTGCGGTAGCGGCAGCTGGAGCCCTGGGCCCTTTAAATCGCCACCGAGCCCCGGGGCTCCCAGCTGCCTCTGCAGCTGGTAGCTCAGGGGTGATTTAAAGGGCCCCAGGCTCCCAGCCACCACTACTGCAGCTGGAGCTCTGGCCCTTCAAATCAAGATTTAAAGGGCCTGGGGATTTAAGGCCCTGCCTCTTCCGGTTGAGGCCACGCCCCCTGCTCAGGACTCCATCGTACGGGTAAGTCCTCTAACTTACTTTCACCCCTGCCTTTATCCTAAGCCCCACTAGCCTAACTCAGTTGGCATTGGCCAGCCATGGTGTCTAATTGCAATGTAGACATACTCCAGGTGCTATCCCGCCCTCTTAATTGGCCCAATTAGGCAAAGGAGAGCTGAGCCCAGTTTCATTTAATGGACTAGTTACCTCATTACAAAAGGCTATTTAGAAGATGTATATTCTTTTCCCTAGCATGGCTTGTCTTCATTCAGTTAAATACTAAACATAAGATTAAATAGGAATATTATCATTGTTTTGCAGATGTGCTGTTTATTCCCCAGAAAAAGCCACCTGAAAAATAATTAGTGCCTGAAATGTTCAAATGGTAAAGAAAATTGCCAATTATTCCTAAAATAATTATAATTTTCAAAAGATACTTCAAGTAAGGTACTTTCCAGGCTCTAGACACACATATTAAGAGGGGGACAGACTATGGTAACTTACTTCAAACTTTTCAGATCACATCAATTACGATGCAATTCAGAGTCTTTGGCAGACACTGAGTTCACTGTGCAATTAGAGTTGATTATGCTGCCTCCGATCTGAGTGCACAACTACTGTTTATGCGTGAATTCAGGGAAGTAGTTTGAGTTAAGAACATAGAGAATATTAAAACTGGCAGTAGCCATTTGTATTAGATCAATACAGATGTGTTGTTGGGTCGACCTCAAAGTATGATAGCATTATAATTATGTAGTAGTACAAATAAAGATAGACAAAAGAGTATATAGGTATTGTAAAAAGGTATAAACATCAGTTCCATGCTGTTGAATTTCACTCTGTAACAAATGCAAGGCCAAAGTGCTAATTATTTCAGGCCAGTACAGAACAAAGAGTCTGTGCTGGAAAGTGATAAGAACTTTGAGGAAACAATGCTGTTCTTTAAAACAACACCCTGATGCTCTTCCCCCGTGGGGGCCCCTTGTCATGCCTATGTAAATCTTGGTATCCAAAGAGGGAAAAATAGATAGTGGGATAAAACTTGTTAAATGAATCAAGAGTCATAGATTGTGTTGTTAAGTAAAAGAATGAATGATGAGTGCATGGAATTGAGAGCCTGAAGCAGGGAAATAATTGGTTAGTAAATGGTGCCAGCCTAATCCTAAGAATTTCAAGCTTGGTATCGATGGGTCGAAGAATATGCAAAATGGAGATAACCGGATGACCCGCGGAGGGCGAACCCGAATCCACCCAAAATGCATCAAGGAAGAACAAGATAACACCTAGCCATCATGGATGTACCACCTGCTGATTGATGGTCATCTCAGTTGTAAATTCAGCATGATGAAGCAACTTCCATAGACTTGTATTGAACCAGAGACCTATAAAAATTGGGTCTAGGGGTTGTGTTCTTTGAGTCTGGTTCTACGATCACCCTCCAGGAGCATTGGATGCACATCTGACCACAACTCGGCTCCACTCTTGTGTCCAGGCCACCTGGCCAGTGACTTGGCACAAGTAACGTCTAGGCTGGTAACTAACAACCTTTTTGCAGAACCTGTGTGTGAATGTCTCTGTGTGTGAATGGATCTATATAGAAATTGCATATAGGAATATTTTGTTGTATTTACAATAAACATGGCAATTTGCCTTGTCCCTCTTACAAGATCCTGTTGGTACCATTTTTATTAGTGTAACAGCGTTAACAGGAAGATGAAAGGGAACCACATACACAAAGTATCAAATATAACACTGAGATAGGGCCCCTTCATCAGCCACATTCCTCAGAAATGGAAGAATATTCCTCATTCTTGACAATATTTCAACAACCTATATACAACGTATTAAAGCTATGAAACTGGTGGCTTTGTTTTGTATGTACTGGACCTTTCAAATATCTAACTTTGTGTATAAAGAAAAGGAGTACTTGTGGCACCTTAGAGACTAACCAATTTATTAGAGCATAAGCTTTCGTGAGCTACAGCAGTGAGCTGTAGCTCACGAAAGCTTATGCTCTAATAAATTGGTTAGTCTCTAAGGTGCCACAAGTACTCCTTTTCTTTTTGCGAATACAGACTAACACGGCTGTTACTCTGAAACCTAACTTTGTGTATGGAGACAGCAATCACTTTATTCCCAGATCTTCTGTAGCCTTTTATAGAAGAGGCACACATTCACATACAACGCACTAAACTGAATGCTTTACTTTTGTCTTTTCTTGCTGTTTTCTTTAATCTAAAGTAGAAGTCATTTTAGACTGAAAAAAATCATTGCTCTGTACATACATGAATGCACAACATTGGATTATTTTTTTATTCCCCTCACTCTTTCATTTAGGAAAACAACACACTTTTCTTCTTAAATTTTGTTAAAAATCTTAGCTGATTTTATTCAAAGCATCACTCAAGTTTAGTTTCAGTTTTAGTTTTCAAACAAAGGTTGAAAATATAACACAATCTAATTGGCCTTTCATAAAATAACTAAATACTAGGGCTGTCAAGCAATTAAAAAATTAATGATTAATTGCACTGTTGAACAATAGAATACCATTTAAATATTTTGGATGTTTTTCTACTTTCAAATATATTGATTTCAATTACAACACAGAATAAAGTGTACAGTACTCACAAGTATTTGCACTGTAAAAAAACAAAAGAAATAGTATTTTTCAATTCACCCAATACAAGTACTGTAGTGGAATCTCTGTACCATGAAAGTTGAACTTAAATGTAGAATTATGCACAAAAAATCCTGAATTCAAAAATAAAACAATGTAAAATTTTAGAGCTTGCAAGTCCCACTCAGTCCTGCTTCTTGTTTACAATGTCACCTGACATGGCACTGTTGTAGTCAGCATCGCAAGATATTTACGTGCCAGATGCGCTAAAGATTCACGTCCCTTCATGCTTCAACCACCATTCCAGAGGACATGCATCTATGCTGATGATAGGCTCTGCTCGATAACAATCCAAAGCAGTGCAGACCGATGCATGTTCATTTTCATTATCTGAGTCAGATGCCACCAGCAGAAGGTTGATTTTCCTTTTTGGTGGTTTGAGTTCTCTAGTTTCCGCATCGGAGTGTTGCTCTTTTAAGACTTCTGAAAGCATGCTCCACACCTTGTCCCTCTCAGATTTTGGAAGGCACTTCAGATTCTTAAACCTTAGAGTGCTGTAGCTATCTTTAGAAATCTCACACTGGCACCTTTGTGTTTTGTCAAATCTGCAGTGAAAGTGTTCTTAAAATGATCAACATGTGCTGAGTCATCATCCGAGACTACTATCACATGAAATATATGTCAGAACGCGGGTAAAACAAAGCGGGGGACATACAGTTCTCCCCCAAGCAGTTCAGTCATAAACTTAATTAATGAATTATTTTTTTAACGCACATCATCAACATGAAAGCATGTCCTCTGGAATGGTGGCCGAAGCTTGAAGGGGCATCTGATTATTTAGCATATCGGGCACATAAATACCTTGCAATGCCAGCTACAAAAGTGCCATTGAAATGCTTGTTCTTACTTACAATGTCACCAGAAAGTGAGAAGAGAGCAGTATTATCTCCTGTAAATGGAAACAAACTTGTTTGTCTTAGCGATTGGCTGAAGACGAAGTAGGACTGAATGGATTTGTAGGCTCTGAAGTTTTACATTGTTTTGTTCTTGAGTGCAGTTATGTAATTTAAAAAAAATCTACATTTGTAAATTGCACTTTCACGATAAAGAGATTGCACTATAGTACTTGAATGAGGTAAACTGAAAAATACTATTTCTTTTGTTTACTAATATTTGCACTGTAAAAATGATAATCAAAATATACACTTTGATTTCAATTACAACACAGAATACAATATATATGAAAATGTAGAAAAACATCCAAAATATTTAATCAATTTCAATTGGTATTCTATTGTTTAACAGTGTGATTAAAACTACGATTAATCAAAATTAATTTCTTTTAGTTATTTGCGTGAGTTAACTGCGATTAAATGACAACTCTACTAAATACAGTTTCCAAGTTCATAAAGTGAATGTGTATTTTAGACAATTGAGCACTATTTTTTCATCCCACAAGCACTGCAACCTAAAAAGTGCTGCACTTTATAAAAATCTGTATTTTTATTTATTTTTAGTTCATTCTCAGTTTAAAATCACACACTGTCACTTTTACGAACTGACTTTTTTCGAAGTGGAACCACACTTGCAAGGGAAAAATGTTATTCTATTCCTAACATCATAGTGCAAATAAGGGCATACAGAAACTTAGCACTTAATATACCACTTTTTATCCATAGGCCTCAAAGTGTTTTACAAAGATCGGTCAGTATTATTATCCGTATTTTACAGATGGGACACTTAGGTATAGAGAGGTGAAGTGACTTGTTCAGAGTCATACAGTGAGCTACTGTCAGAGCTTGAAACAGAATTCACTCTCCAGGATCTTAAAGCACTTTATAAAGTATATGTCTGTTGCACCATTGAAATGTAAATGGCCAAAGTTGTGATCACATGAAGACATAGGAATTATTGTGGATGCAGCAAAAAGGAGGGGAGGATATAATACCCTGAGGACCAAAATATGTGCAGCAAGAAGACATGTTCCACGACGTGCTACAGCGTGATGAGAGACAGACCAGGGAATGGAAAGAGTGTTGGGAAGCTGAAAGAAAGGACAGAAAAGAGAGTGCTGCTTTTGCTAGGAAAGCAACAGAGCAAATGATAAAAGTTATGGAGGATCAGACAGAGATGCTCAAGTCTTTGATACAGCTGCAGACTGAGCAGATCTGAGCGCCTGCAACACCATGGAGAAGTATCCCTTCCTATTGATGTATTCAGAGGCAAGGTGGTCTGGCACTAAAATTGGAATGTGTGTGTGCCATCAATCGCCCCACCACAGTTAGGGAAACCCATCTCTGCAAAGCCATCCACTATTTCATGCACATTTCCAAGAGTCATGGTCCTATGCAGCAGTATGCAATTTATTGCCCTGCAAACTTGGAGTAATACAGTCCCAACAGTGGACTTTGCTACCAGCCGGTCACAAATCAATTTGGTGTAGGAGTCTGGATTCGCCAGCTTCCACACAGCGATTGCAACAGGGTTCTCTGCCAGAAGGGCAGTTCTCAATCTGGTGTCCTTGCACCACATGTCGGGGGACAGCTCAGCACATTGCTCCATGAAGGTTGCTTTATGCATCCTAAAGTTCTGTACCCACTGGTCGTCATCCCAAACCTGCATGACAATGCAATCCCACCAATGAGTGCTTGTTTTCCTAGCCCAAAAGCGACGCTCTACCATATGCAGCTGTCCTGTGAATGCACAAAGCACTGATAAGTTGCTGCCATCAATATTACACTCGGGTGCCTGTGATTCATCCTCTAACTTTGCAAGTAACTCTGTGAATAACTGTGCTGCCATGCATAATGTCGTCACAACAGCTAACAGCGCATAGGAGAGAAGTGTGGGATCCATCCTCTCTCACTGCAGATGCTGGTGTGCACTACAAAAGAATGACAGTTGGAAAAACATTGCAAAAGAAAGCCGGAGACCTTTGGAGAGGTGGGACACAAAGCGGTGCATGACAGTACATTTTGCACATCCCAGGATGCGCCATGCTCTGTTTCTGCATTCCCACAACGCCTAGCGATGGATGGTGTCACCAGGCACTGTGGGATACATACCTACTGTCCATTGCTCTCACTGTCAACAAAGGTGCCCCAAATGTGGACACTATCTGTCGACAGAGGGAGCAAATGTAGACTTGCTCTGGCAACTTTGCTTTTGTCGCTTTTTCCTTGGGAA
The DNA here is from genome assembly GCF_965140285.1 of Lepidochelys kempii. Taxonomy (NCBI): domain Eukaryota; kingdom Metazoa; phylum Chordata; order Testudines; family Cheloniidae; genus Lepidochelys; species Lepidochelys kempii. The sequence goes on along the minus strand of NC_136385.1, from coordinate 96,062,788 downwards.
CATTAGTTTCATCGAAAAAACTTGCCAGTGTAAACAAGCCACAAGAGGAAAAGGCATTCAGGAGAGCTGGCAATTTCTCAAACAGAGAATATTAAAGGCACAATGTCAAACTATCCCGATGAGACAAAAAGACAGGAAGAATAGCAAGAGACCAATATGGTTTCATCAGGAGCTCTTTAATGATCTGAAAATCAAAAAGGAATCCACAAACAGGGGAAACACAGACCAATAGTTAAGGACGAGTACAAAAGAATAGCACAAGCACGTAGGGCAGTGGTGAGCAACCTACACCCCGTGGGTGGCCCATCAGGATAATCTGATTGTGAGCCGTGAGACATTTTGCTGACATTGACCATCTGCAGGCACGGCCCCCCGCAGCTCCCAGTGGCCGCAGTTCTCTGTTCCCGGCCAATGGGAAGTGGTGGTCAGCATGTCCCTGCAGCTTACTGCTTCCAGCAGCTCCCAGTGGTTGGGAACGGCAAACCGCAGTCACTGGGAGCTCCAGGGGGAGGAGTGGGAAGGGAGGGGGCATACTACAGACAGTCAATGTCAGCAAAATGTTTCACAACCCGCAATCAGATTACCCTGAGGGGCTGCAGGTTTTCCACCACTGATTTAGGGACAAAAATCAGAAACCTTAAGGCACGAAATGAGTTACATCTACCAAGGGATATAAAAAGCACTAAAAAAAGAGGTTCTATAAATACATTAGGAGCAAGAGAAAGATAAAGGCATGTGTAGGTCCACTACTTAGCAGGGAAGGAAAGCTAATAAGAGATCACATCAAGAAGTCTGAGGTGTTTAGTACCTATTTTCCTTCAGTCATCACTAAGACATTAATTGTGATCAGACACTTAACAAAATTAATATTAACAACAATGGGGACAGAACACAAGCCAGAACAGATTAAAGAATAGTTAAATAAATTAGATGTATTTAAATTGGCAGGACCTGATTAAATCCATCCTAAGGTACTTACAGAACTGGCTGAAGCAGTTAGCAATTATCTCTGAGAACCTGTGGAGGACATGTAATATCCCAGCTGACTGGAGAAGGGCAAACAGAGTATCTATCTTTTAAAAGGGAAATAAAGAGGAATCAGGGAACTATAGACCAGTCAGCCTAACTTCGATACCTGGAAGATACTGAAACAGATTATTAAATGTTCAATTTTTAAGCAACTAGAGGATAATAAAATTCTTAGTAGTGTCAACATAGATTTGTAAAGAATAAATCATGCCAAACCAACCCAATTTCTTTTTTTTTAAGGGTTACTGGCCTATTGGATGGGGGAAAGCTGCAGAAATGACATATCTTGATTTCACTAAGGCTTTCGACACAGCCCGATAGGACATTCTCATAAACAAACTAGTGAAATCTGGCGTAGATGAAATTACTATAGGGTGGGTGCAAAACAGGTTGAAAGATTGTACTCAAAGAGTACAACAGTTTGCTCTCAAACTGGGGAGACATATCTAGTGGGGTACTGCAGGGCTCTGACATGGGTCTGGCACTATTCAATATCTTCATTAATGACTTGAATAATGAACTGGAGAGTATGCTAATGAAATGTGCAGACCGCACCAAGTTCTGAGGGGTGGCAAGCAAATTTGAAGGACAGGATTAGAATTCAAAACAACCTTGACAAACTGTTGAATTGGTCTGAAAAAAACAAGATTAAATTCAATAAAGTACAAAGTACTACATTTAGGAAGGAAAAAAATAAAATGCACAGCTATAAAATTGGGAATAACTGGCGAAGTGATAATACTGCTGAAAAGGATCTGGAGTTCTAGTGTATTGACTATGAACCAACAATGTGATACAGTTGCAATAAAGGCTAATATAATTTTAGGGTGGATTAACATGAGTGTTGTATGGAAGACATGGGAGATAACTGTCCTGCTCTAATCAACACTGGTGAAGCCTCAGTTGGAGTACTGAAGGGGTGGCCAACCTATGGCTCTGGAGCCACATGCAGCTCCTTGTATAGGTACCGTGTTAGGGAAAAAGGGTTCCCCTCCCGTCTAGGGTTAGGAGGGTAGCCTTCCCTGGACTTCTGTATTAGCCAAACAAAACACAGAGTCTTGGCTCTTTGATAAAGTGAGGCACTTTATTGCTAGCGAATACGACAGCTGAAGGGCTCACCAATTCCTTTTCAGAGGAAAATGGTGAAGCCCCGAACAAAGAACAGGGATGAGCTTTTATAGCTTGGTTCAACATACATTGTGATATCTCTTCCAGTTCGAACCGGTTAACCCAGTCTGTTTGAAGTTCTGGGGTAGGTAAGAGCATGGAGGCTTATCTGTATAAGGAATTCTCTCCCCAAAAGCAGGGAGTGCAGGTTACACACAGTTCGCATTCTTTCTATCCATAAACAAAGTAGAAAGGACAGATAAGCATAGAAAAAAGACAGCAGCGTAGCTTTACATGATTATAGGGTCGCTTTCTGGGTTTTTTTCCTATCAGTTCCCCCCTTTGAGCCTGAAGATAATTATCTTAAATGGCTCATTATTCATTGTTTAACATGTTCATGTGTTTCTCATCTTGGTTAACACCACCCTTCTTTACATATAGTATCTTTGCTGGGCTCATGGTTTTGGTACATACCCGGTGGAAGAGAGCACAACAACTGGACGCACAGCAAAACAGCAGACCCACAATCATAAGGAATCCCACTCCATACACAAACAAGGTTTTTAGCCATCCAAAGTTAGGCAACCAGCTGGTGAGCCAGCCCCACAAGTCAAAGCCCACACTGGGAGAAATAGAGGCCTGCTTATGAAAGAAGGCTGACACGTTTGCAATTATGTTAGTATCTGTGACTATGCGTCCGCTTTGATTTACATAAAGGCAGCATGTGGCATTGAGAAATGTGCACACCCCTCCCTGTGCACTTAAAAGCTGATCCAGGGCCAACCTGTTTTGCATACTGTAGCGAGCTAGTGAGCTTATTTCTTCTTGCAAAGCTTGGATTGCATCTCGAGTGGCGTTAGTAAATATTTCCATTTCGGCTGACATATTTTTTAGCGCGTATTCAAGTTGGCCCACCCCCACCCACGGAAACAGAATACGGAAGGCGCGCATACCTGTACTGCCTTCCTCGACAATAGGATTATAACTGGTATCTCGACGGGTTCGTCGGGTTGTGTCTCTGATTTCTATTAAGTCTCTACGATGCATCCCTCCTGGCCAGGCAAAGGCCACCGTGCATCTTCCCAACCACCTTGGGGGCAAGGTCTTTCCTGCCCAAGTGCCACATACCCACCATAAGTGATGATCTCCTAATACTATGCTATAGTTGCCTTTATTGCCCCCTGAGTTCTGAGATACTTCCTGCAATCGTCCCACCAGGGATGCAGCATCATCAGGATTGGGTCCTATTCCCCCCCATTTCCATAATGTAAGGCCGGCAAATTGAGTCGCATTTTCTCTGAGAATGTACCCCACATAGCCTCCAGCACGGGCATAGTTGGCTACCTCAGTACCATTGGGATACAGGAAAAGAGTAGTACTTGCATTGTTTCCCAAAATTAGAATTTTCTCACAGTGGGTTTTCGGGTATTTTCCCAGAGTAGTTTTGCCTCGGGTGCGTAGCGACCTCTTTTCTACGCACAAGGGGGCCTTAACGAGCAAGTCTGGGCGATGGTTCGGGATCCAGGTCCTAAAATCTATGGGTCCCCTTCCCCTTTTTCCCTTTTGGCCGTACCACGCCAAACCATTTTGCCAAGAATTGAGGAGCGCTGGAACCGGCAAAATGGGGAACCCTTGCAGTGAATGGGAAGAGAAGTGGGAACACACCCAACAGTCACTAACATTCCATGCGTTGGTTAAATTTTGGGCTAATTGTAGAAACGTATTTTTATCCCAACCCCCCAGGGCAGAGGTCCAGGTTAACGCCCATAGCCATACATACATTATAAACACTACCAGCTACTAACAACTCTAAAAAAAATAATATTAATACAATATTTGTAACAGTATACTAATACTCCAGAGTTCTGTAACTGCTTCTGATTCCGCTGATTGACCGGTACCCAGTTCATGTAGAAGCGGCGGTCGTGATGGGAGTCGTTGGGGATGTTGGAGCAGGAACCTTTTTACAGTGGCTGCAGTGCACCCATCTATCGATGCCCTCGACCTTCACTGCAGTTGGAGTAGTCAGAAGGACTTGGGCCGGGGCCGACCACCTTGGTTCCAGGCAATGCTTCCTTCGATGGATTTTAACACAGACAAAGTCTCCTGGAAAAAGAGAGTGTGCACAAGTATCAAGCGGTAAAGGTTGGGCATCTTTTACTCTGGCCCATGCATCACTCAAGGCATCTTGCAACATGCGACAATAACCCGCCAACTTATCTTGCCCAGCCATTAATGAAGTTTTTGCTGGGGCAAACCCGTCTACACTGGTTAGAGGAATCGGCAAGGGTCGGCCAAATAGAATTTCGAACGGTGTCAACGAATGCTTCCTATGGGGTGTATTACGAAGATTGGTTAACACTATGGGTAACACTTCAGGCCACTTTAATCTAGTCTGCTCGCATAGCTTTGCCAATTGGGTTTTTATCAGCCCATTCACCCTTTCTACTTTTCCTGAACTTTGTGGATGATAGGGGGTATGCAAGGCTTGTTTTATGCCGAGGGCCTTTGCTAAGTGTTGAATAATTTGGGAAGTGAAATGGGGGCCTTGGTCACTTTCCAAACGAGTCATTATCCTGAAGCGGGGCACTATCTCCTTGAGGAGACACTTCGCTACGGATACTGCATCTGCCCTTCGAGTGGGGAAAGCCTCAACCCACCCTGAAAAAAGATCAACCAGGACAAGCAAGTGTTTTAGTCCTGTCACTGGTGGTAAGTCCATGAAGTCCATCTGGACCACAGCAAATGGGTACTCAGGCAGTTTGCAATGTCCCATAGCTTGTGGTTTGACTGCTCCTTGGTGATTGTACCGTTGACACAATTCACACTGTGCAGTGACGGTCTTCGCAGCTGCATGGACCCCCGGAGCAAAAAACAACTTCTCCATTTGAGCCACTAATCCCCCCTTTCCCAGGTGCGAGGCCAGGTGGAGTGCCTGGGAAACCTGAGGGAGGAATTGTCTTGGGAGAACCGGACGACCGTCCGGGCTGACGTAGAGGTTGTCCTCATTTAGGTGGCATCCAATGGATTTCCAACGGCTAACTTCGGCTGGGGGCGTCGTCTGCTGGGCAGAGAGCAAAACGGCTGGCGTCACTGGTTGCAGTAGCAGGGGTGCCAAAAAAGGAAAAGGGGCTGGAGCCCCACAGAGGGCAGCATGACGGGCCGCCGAATCGGCTGCAGCATTTCCCTTGGAAACCTCGTCCGAGGCGCGGGAGTGGCCCTTACAGTGTGTAACCGAAACAGCTGCAGGAAGTTGAATAGCCTCTAACAAGGCAGAAATCAAGGCAACATGGGAGATCTGAGAGCCGCTGGAGGTAAGGAACCCACGATGCTTCCAAAGTTGTCCAGTAGAGTGGCATACCGAAAAGGCATATTTGGAGTCAGTATAGATGGCCACAGTTTTGTTTTCAGCTAATTGACAGGCCCTAACAAGCGCCACAAGTTCTGCTGCTTGCGCTGACTTTTGTGTAGGTAAGGCATGCGCTTCAAGCGTTGCCATCAGGGTAACAATTGCATAGCCAACTCGCAAGGCCCCAAACTCGTCCCGACAGGCGGAACCATCACAAAATAATTGGAGGTCAGGATTCTGCAATGGAATATCAGAGAGGTCAGGACGAGGCGTGGAGATCAAATCCACCACGTGGAGGCAATTATGGGGTTCCCCATCCTCAGGCAGAGGCAAAAGGGTTGCAGGATTCAGGACTTCGCAGCGGCGTAGGGTAACAGCCTGATTGGCGAGCAAGGCCAATTCGTACCTGGTCAGTCTGGCTGCTGTGAGGTGCTGCGTGGATCCACGATTAAGAAGTGCTGCAACGGCATGAGGCACTTGAACTAGAAGAGGGTGGCCCAAGGTAAGCCCCGAAGCTTTCTCGACCAACACGGCGGCAGCCGCAACAGCGCGGAGACAGGGCGGAAGACCCTGAGCCACTGGGTCAAGAAGGACCGAAAAATAAGCCACCGGTCGCTGGCCAGGCCCAAAGGGCTGAGTTAGCACACCAGACGCCGTGCCAGATTGTTCATGGCAAAATAAGGTGAAAGGCTTTGCGTAATCCGGTCTGCCCAGGGCTGGTGCAGAAGTTAATGCTTGTTTGAGGGCGGTAAGGGCGTTATTGTGTAGAGTCGTCCATGGTAAGGGTTCGGGAACGGAATCCAGCAGCAAATCGGTGAGGGGGTGCACTAACTCCGCATAAGCCGGAATCCAGGCTCTACAATAGCCACTTGCTCCCAGTAACTGGCGGAGTTGCTTTTTAGTGGTAGGCCTTGGCATACTCAGAACGCTTTCAATCCTGTCCTGAGTAAGTGCAGTAGAAGCATATGAAATACGATGCCCCAAATATTCCACCTCGGGTTGGGCAAACTGTAGCTTGGAGAGTGCCACCTTGTGACCTTTTTCGGCCAATGCAAAAAGAAGGATTCGAGTGTCCTGTACACAGGCAGCCTTGGCTGTAGAGCACAATAACAGATCATCAATGTATTGAATCAAAGAAGAACCCATAGTCAACGAAATAGAGTCCAGATCTCGCTTTAAATACTGGCTGAAGATGGTAGGGCTCTCCCTGTAGCCCTGAGGGAGGCGGGTCCATACGTATTGACATCCGTCAAAGGTAAAGGCAAATAGGAACTGTGAGTCTGGGTGCACAGGGATGCTGAAAAATGCTGAAGACAGATCAATCACAGTAAAATAAGTAGCCCCTGGGGGAATAGCAGTTAAAATAGTTGCTGGATTGGGAACAACCGGAGCTCTCGGGATCACAATAGCATTAATCAGTCGGAGGTCATGCACGAAACGGTAAACCGGTTTGCCATCGGGGCCAGGCTTGGGTTTCTTAACAGGAAGAATAGGTGTATTGCAAGGGCTGGTAGCCTCCTTAATGATTCCTTGAGTTAAAAGCTGTTGTAGGACTGGCCGAATGCCCTCTATGGCCTCTTTAGGCAATGGATATTGCATTTTTCGGGGCAGAGGGACATCTGTACGGTAATTGATATACACCGGTTCTGCTGACTTTAAAAGTCCAGTTTCAGTGGACGCCGAGGCCCACAATGCTTCAGGAATATCAGATAACTCAGCAGGGACAAAGGGGGCGGTGGGTGTAGTGGCTAACAATGCCATTACCGTAGCTTCAGGGACCGAAGTAGGGACTGAGAGATATAGCCCCTCCGGGCTGCAAGTTATAGTTGCTCGTAGTTTACATAACAGATCTCTACCTAATAAATTTGCAGGACAGGAAGTTGCAATTAAAAAGCTATGATCCTCTGATAACGGGCCAAGCTGGACCGTTTGCTCCGCAGTTAGAGGAAGGGCGCACACGGTGCCACCAACGCCTATAGCTTTTACGGTTGCAGAAGTGGTAGGAAGGGTGGGGTCCTGTAGAGTACTTCTATCTGCCCCGGTGTCGATTAACATTGAATAAGTTTTTCCTCCCACCACAACTGGAAGCTCCGGGTGGTTTGCATCCAACTGCACTGTCCAAGAAGCGGAGGGGGTTCCTGGCGAGGGGGACGAAGCATTGTGGGTGGCTAGCTTTCAATCAGTACTTCCTTTTTCTCCCCCCCTTTCCTGTACCCTCTGGTAGGCTTGCATAAGAGGGTCAGCTGGCTGGAGGGGGTAATTTGGGCACTGGGCAGCCCAGTGTCCTTTTTGTCGGCACCGCCGGCACTCATCTGGCCCTGCCCTCCCGGGCCGTGGCTGGAAGCTCTGACCTTGTGATCCCCATCCCTGGGTAGAGCTGCCTCCTCTTCCGCCTCGTCCCCGAAAGCCTCCCCTCCTGCGGCTTGCATCCCGTCCCCGAGAGCCGTCTTGGAAACCTTGCAACTGCAGATTAAGGAGCTTTTCGGACCTCCTAGTGTCTAATTCCTTCCTATTCCTCCAGGCATGGGCTGCTAACCCCACCACCTCCTCCAGCGTTTTGTTTTCATAAGCTGGTTGACTACACACATACTTCCGAGCGAATGGTAATAAATTTTTTACATACTGGCCGATCACTTGTGTTTTCGCTACAGGGGAGGTTGGATCTAAGCCGCCGTGGTTTTTCAAAACCTTACAAAGGCGGTGGAAGAATTCCCCTGGGTGCTCATCGTGCTTTTGAACACATGCATCTACTTTTCCCCAATCATACACAGGCTTAGACATATCCTCTAATGCTTCTAAGATTCGCTTTCTCATTTTATCCCACTCTTGAACGGTCTCTGGAACATCCCAATCCATTTCAGGTTTCTCTTGCGGATAAGCCGCCCTGCCTTGCACCGTCTCTCTAGCTTTCTTATACACCGTTTCCTTCTCACCCTCGCTTAGCACTTGATTTAAAATAATTTCCACATCGTCATAATTACAATTATACATTGTGAAAATACCCTTTAACTTTTTAATAAATTCTTCCGGACACTGTCGAAATGAGGGAAAAGTAGATGACCAATTCATTAGATCCGTGCTGGTAAAAGGGACATACACCATCTGTGTCCCCCCCCTACCGCTCGGCAGTTGTCGCATAGGCATTTGGACTGCACTAGCTATTGCAGCTCCAAGAACTTTTGCCTTAGGGGTGCCTAGAGAACCGTGAGACCGGGTCTTTGCAGGGGTTGCATCACTGGGGTGTCGCGGATCAGGACGTGTCAACCCCCTGGTAGAGGTGCCAGCCTCCGGATCGCCCCCCCGCTCTGCGTTAATTGTGGGGGTATCGGTAGCTAGTGGGAGAGTGGGACCGCTCCTTTCCCCGGTTGGGGGAGTGGGTGCATCAGGGTCAGGCTGCGGTACCCCACCCCATAGCCAGCTACATTCTTCCAATGGTATAGGATCCCCCGCTTCTTTCAATGGGAGTTGGGGATAAATAGACTTTGACGTTTTTAGCTTCTGGTCAGCATGACTAGATTCTGGATTGTATGGTGGGGGCCGCATGGCTTTAAGTTTTTCTACCTCTGCCAGTGTAACTACTAGTTTACGTGCTCTTTTGCGCCGTTCGGCCTCCCTTATCCATACATCAGAATACTTAAGTTACCGCGGTTGTAAATCATACAATACTTTTCGTAATTGAACAATGTTATGTAACTCAAATGTTCCTTCCCCCGGCCAGCGATTTCCTGGTTCCGGGTCGTCTTGCGTCATTCCCACCCAGGGACCTTGACACAAAAATATAAACTTATACAAAGCTTTGTTGCCATCCGATTGTAAGGCCTTGATATCCCTATCATAATGTTTTAACATATAGCCCAGAGGCGTAGAAGGATCAACAGTTCTACTGGACCCCCCCCCCATCTTTTCCCAAAGACGGGACCCCCGGCTGTTGTCTAGACAATCACAAAGGAAAAATTCAGAACTCACCAAGTTCCCACCGGCCGGTGTTCACCAATAGGTCCGGACCCTAGTGCCTTCGGGATGCCTTATTTCGCCGAAGCGGCGGGTGGAAGCGAGACGGGAAGCCTTCAGGGTTAAAGCAACCCGGGTGCCGGCAAGAAGGATTCAGAGTCCCGACCGTCCACCGGTCCGGAGAAGAGGCGATCCCGGACGAGCCCCCAAATTGTTAGGGAAAAAGGGTTCCCCTCCCGTCTAGGGTTAGGAGGGTAGCCTTCCCTGGACTTCTGTATTAGCCAAACAAAACACAGAGTCTTGGCTCTTTGATAAAGTGAGGCACTTTATTGCTAGCGAATACGACAGCTGAAGGGCTCACCAATTCCTTTTCAGAGGAAAATGGTGAAGCCCCGAACAAAGAACAGGGATGAGCTTTTATAGCTTGGTTCAACATACATTGTGATATCTCTTCCAGTTCGAACCGGTTAACCCAGTCTGTTTGAAGTTCTGGGGTAGGTAAGAGCATGGAGGCTTATCTGTATAAGGAATTCTCTCCCCAAAAGCAGGGAGTGCAGGTTACACACAGTTCGCATTCTTTCTATCCATAAACAAAGTAGAAAGGACAGATAAGCATAGAAAAAAGACAGCAGCGTAGCTTTACATGATTATAGGGTCGCTTTCTGGGTTTTTTTCCTATCACCGACTCCGGGGCTGAAGCTACAGGCGCCAACTTTCCAGTGTGCCAGGTGGTGCTCACTGCTCAACCCCTGGCTCTGCCACAGGCCCTGCCCCCACTCCACCCCTTCCCGTCCCCTCTCCTGAGCCTGCCGTGTCCTCGCTTTCCCCCCCCCGCCCGAGCCTCCTGCATGCCAGGAAACAGCTGATCGGGAGGTGCGAGGATGCGCTGATCAGTGGTGGGTGGGAGGCGCTGGGAGCGGAGGGCGGGGGCTGCTGATGTATTACTGTGGCTCTTTGGCAATGTACATTGGTAAATTCTAGCTCCTCCTCAGGCTCAGGTTGCCCACCCCTGGAGTACTGTGTTCAGTTCTGGATGCCACTCTTTAAGAAAGATGTGGACAAACTGGAGAGAGTCCAGAGGAGAGTAACAAAAATGATGGAAGGTTTAGAAAACTGGACCTATTAGGAAAGGTTATAAAAAACTGGGCATGTTTAGTCTTAAGAAAAGAAGACCAAGTGAGGACCTGTAGCAGCATTCAAATTTATTAAGGTCTGTCATAAAGAGGACTGTGATCAACTGTTCTCACTGAAGGTAAGACAAGAAGCATTGGGCTTAATCTTCAGGAAGGGAGATCTACGTTAGATATTAAGAAAAACCTTCTAACTATAAGGGTACTTAAGCACAGGTATAGGCTTCCAAGAGAGTTTGTAGAATTCCTGACATTGGAGTTGTTAACAGGTTAGACAGAGTAGGTGGGTCTAAATATACCTAGATGATCCCTGACTGGTGTTTTGGATCTGCCTCAGCTCAGGGAGCTGAACTAGATGACCACTCAAGGTCCCTCAAGCCCTACATTTCTCTGATTTTATAAAATTCATTTAAGAGCCTGATCATACAAATCTTTGGTGGGAGTTCCACACATAGAAATCAATACTAGTTCAGTGCATGCAGGATTGAGCTCCTGGTCATTAAGTCCCTCCATGTTAACTTTTCCACACTGAGAAAGAATGGTTACTTACCTTACAGTAAATATGGTTCCTCAGGATATTTTTTGCACATGGGTCCCACTCTAGGTGAGCATGTTCCCTACTTGCACCCTGTATGTCCTTGTGGCCCCCATGGGGACCCAAAAGGTGGAATGGGGACAAAAGCCTCTCAGTTCCTTTGCTAATATAGTATCCCAAAGCAAAAGGACTCTGCAGTACCAGAAAGGATGGCAGGTTATGGAATCTATGTGGACAAAACATCTCAAAGAGCCACAGACACTGTATGGTCAGTAACCATCTCTCTTGTTCAAGTATTTGCTGACATAGCTAGCCAGATAGATGTATGGAGTGTATCAGTTATCGCCCTAAGGTGGTAGGTGCCAGGAATACTGGTTAAATAAAGACTGCCCTATTAAATAGGGCACCAGACTCAGCAGCTGCAACCAATGGGTAGTGCTGAATAAAAGTACACACTGAGCTCCAAGTGTCTGCACTGCATATTTCTGATATAAGGATGTTCCACGAACATGCCAAGTAGGTCACTTGCAGCCTAGTAGAATGTGCTCTAATATGAGAGGATGGAGCTAATTTATTTAGTTCATAGGAGATCTCAGTACAAATCTGATACCCATTTGGAGAGTCTCAGTTTTGCAGAAACATTCCTGTGTGAATCAGAATATTTTGCATCTTCCGGAGCAGCTTCAGGCTGTCAGATTTAGAGAAGAGAGGTCTGGGTGTAGGACCAGGGTTGTGAAACAATGTCCAGGAGATCTGGAAGAGTGATGGGCAGATATGTTAATAGGTGCATCAGTTGTGAACACCGAGAACTGATGTACCCATGCACAAAGCAAGACTTTGTCCTGCCTTACTGTTCTGAGAATTAATGGCAGAAAAGCATCCATCAGCCCTCTGTTTCACTGGATTAGGAATGCATCTGAAAGAGAGCCTGGGTTTATGTCTCTTCCGGAGCAAAATGCCTGACACTTCTTGTTCAAACTGGTGGCAAACAGGCCTGTGGAAGGAAAACTCCATTTGAGGATGACTTGATAGAGGACTGAATCTTTGAAAGTCCATTTGTGACTCAGAAAGCACTTCCTGCCAAGTTGGTCTGCTGTTTGTTCTGAACACCTGTTAAGTATAGAGGAATGAGACTGATCGGGTGATGTATGCACAGTCCCCTAGATGAATTGCCTCTTGACAGAGAGGGGATGATCTGGCTGCACCCTATTTATTAATGAAGTGAAATAAAGTGACTTCTTCAGAATGTCATAACTCCAAAGAGCCATTGGATCCAAATGTCCATTACTGAACTTTTTATACCAGTTTTACTTCTACTCCTTTTAATTTTTCTTAATATACTTCTCTCCTGCATTTTTCTAATTAATTTTCTTTTCAGTACAGGTGAAAATTACTAGCTTTACATCACTTAAGACTTATGCCCTCTATTTAACCATAGAACTGTTACAGTATTTCTAGCAATAGTGCAGGTTTCCCTTCCCAATACAGCCCTGCAAATGAATCTCAATCCTGTTATGAAGGGGTCACCTCTGTAACTGAAAGAGTCATTCATTTGCATGTTGCGTTCATTCAGCACAAAGTGTGACGGTTTTCCAGTGACGTGGGCACCTGCCTGGTAGGAACTAAACCCCTGCCAAGTCTCATCCTCACCCCCAAATTTATGTTTAAAAATCAATATGATTTATTTTGGTTTACTTCTTAATTTGTTATTACCATTGCTGATGATATAGAAATTCTGGCAATAGGGTTTGTTCGTTAACTTGTGCTCCCTCTGCTAGTCACTTTTCTATAGTAGCAGAACGAAACTACGGTCATGAAGTACCATTATAGGCCACAGGGGAAGAGGGCGAAGTGACCTCCACAATATTACTCCTGCCTGTTACAGTCCCTACAGGGAGTTCTGTATGTTTAAGGATGGGGGAGGATTCACTTTGTTACCGCTGCCCAACAAAGTAGGGAATCTGCACAAAAGATAATATAGCCTACATAAAAGTATAATTTTCTTGCAGGGCCTCTTCACATGGAAATCCCCCTCTCCCTTTCTAGGGAGATTGTAAGGTCAGCTACAGACTGGGATGAGGAACAGATATCTGTGAAGACAGATGAGAGGCAAAGGACCACCAGTGAATCCCATGACATCCACGGAATCTTCATACATCCAGAGGATTTGAGGGTCAAACCTCCTATTTCATGTTTGGGGGAAGGAAGAGTGGGAGGGGGAAGGTGAAAGGGACAAACCTCTTTCCTTCATGAAAGAATTCAGAGGAATCTCTCATAGGTTGTCTTCACTGCAAAATTTTATCATGTCCAAACCTGGTTGTACAGAATCAAGTTAGCTGATACAATACTGACCACAATTTTGAATTTAGCATTGACCAGACAAATCGCTAGCATGATTTGTCCTGGTCTACACTGACTGCTACGTCACAGTCAGCCTCTTGTCAATTATCAGAATTTTCACAACTGCGTTCAGACATGGTAAAATTTTGTGCTATAGAGCACCTCCTAGAGGGGAAGAGCCTGGCAGAGATTTCATTCCCAGTGCCAACGCAATTACCCTCCCCCACAGCCCTTTTTACTTTGTTATTGTGGTTTCTTAATTTTTCTAAACTAGATTCGTGGATTTAAAACAAAAATATTGATAATCCACAGGCCATTACCCCAGATTGTGAAAATGTTATGGTAGGTCAAATTTGGTGCACAGACTATTTGAATAGTGTCCCTTTAAAGAAATAGTTACAAAAGGAAAAACAGTATAAATAAGTTTATTTTAGAATAGGAAGGGAATTCAGTTGGAATTTGACTCGGGAAGCACGTATTAGGGAGCAACATGCTTTAGCTAGTAGGTTTTTTATATTTCTAATGTAAACTTAAAAAAATTCCTGCAATTGCATAAGTAGAAACATCTGGTTTTGTGAGACAAGAAGGGCACTTTTGGGCTGAGATCATGGATGGGGGAAAAAGGAAACAGACTGTGAAAACTACTGGGGCTTTTAAAAATAAAAAAATACATTAAAATTCAAGAAAATCTCCTGAAACTTACTTTTTTGGAGATATGACAAAAAGCAAAAGAACATCGGGAAATTCAAAAAAAAAAAAAAAAAAAAAAAAGACCACCACACTAACCCACCACCACTTATTATAATAAAACAGATACAGCACAGGAGGGTTTTTACAGATAAAATTAAAATTGTTACTAACAATTAAAAATCTAATTTTTCTCATGTCTGCACTTTGCTTATTTTTAACATTTCATTCAGCGTGGACAACATTAACTATTAAGAGCTTTTCTGCTTGAAGAAAAAAGGCCAGAGTAGCTAGTGCACACTTGCTACTCAGCATTAATGCACAATGCATTAATACAGAGTAGCTAGTGTGCTTTAAATTCACACTATCTTACTCCACACTAACTTCTGCATATAAATAAGTTCTTAGTTTCTTTAAATAGTTTGCTTCTCTTTTCTAGTGGTCATTCTGAAAAATGCTGTTGTTTGGAGTCACAAAATTAGTGAGAAATATCTACATTTTAAATTATTCTTTTTCAGCTTCATGAAAAAGGTTTCTATTCATATTATGTTTAGTAAACTAGTATATATTACACTACACACAAATTTTGCCTTTGCAACCTAAAATATTTTATTTATATCTTTGTGATATATAATGAGCATGTTAAAATGTAAAATATATTCCAGTAGGAGCTCTTCCTATATCAATTAAATTGTTCAACTATGTTGTGATTATATGAATAATGGAGACAGAAAGGATACCAGTTTTCAGATCTTGCAGTCTTGGTATTCAGAAAAATTCCTGTTTTGATCTGTAAACTAAGCATTGGAATACATAAAATACTTAGGAAAATAGACTAGAATTCATTAATGTGGGGGAAAGAGTGAACGAATCCAGGATTCATAAGGACAGATATGAGTGAGAGGAAGAGCCCAGAATTTATTTGTATGGGTGTTTGTACATAGGGGGTGATGGTGTCAGATTTTAATAGTGCATGGAGCCAAGAAAACTTAACTTATAGGTGTATGAAGATGTAATAATCTTCAGTAACAAATGCTGGCATGGAAAATTGATCAATATGCAGGGCATTTTGATTAACAACAAAAACAAAGGAGAACAAACCGGTATGTCAAAGCCCAGTTACACATGAGAGTTTAGGATAAAATTCTGAGCCTTACATGGCACAGTAAGAGGGGGTTACTGGGTTACAGATTGTTGTAATAAACCATAAATCCAGAGTGTCTGTTAAGTCCATAAAAAGAAAAGGAGTACTTGTGGCACCTTAGAGACTAACCAATTTATTTGAGCATAAGCTTTTGTGAGCTACAGCTCACTTCATCGGATGCATAAAAGTGGAAAATGCAGTGAGGATGTTTTTATACACATGGACCATGAAAAAATGGGTGTTTAGCTTATGCTCAAATAAAGTTTGAGCTTATGCTCAAATAAATTGGTTAGTCTCTAAGGTGCCACAAGTACTCCACATTGTAAGGAGAGTGATCACTTTAGATAAGCTATTACCAGCAGGAGAGTGGGGTGGGGGAAAAGAAAACCTTTTGAAGTGATAAACACCCATTTGTTCATGGTCTGTGTGTATAAGAATATCCTCACTGCATTTTCCACTTTTATGCATCCGATGAAGTGAGCTGTAGCTCACAAAAGCTTATGCTCAAATAAATTGGTTAGTCTCTAAGGTGCCACAAGTCCTCCTTTTCTTTTTGCGACTACAGACTAACACGTCTGCTACTCTGAAACCTGTTAAGTCCACGATTTTTAGTGTCTACCAGAGTAATGAATTTAAGCTCCCAGGCTCATCTTTTGAAAGTATTGTGCAGGTTTCCTTTGAGGATGAGGACTGATAGCTCCGATATAGAGCAATCTCTTTGTGAAAAGCATTCACCCACTGCTGATAAAGTGTTATCTTTTATCAATTTCCTGTGACAGTTTGAGAGCATAGTGATTGTCTGGTTTCACCCACATAGTTATTGGGGCTTTTAGTACACTGGATGAGGTATACCATATGCATGTGAAGGATCCATGGAGCTTGACAGGTGACCAGTAGTTATCTTTCAAAACCAATAGTTCTAGATTGCCATCTCATTGGCTTCCCTGAGGTAGTCCTTCAATGAAGTATCAAGTACCTTTCCTGGGTAATCCATTCTAGACAGCCGCTTTACAATAGGCTGCCCTCAAGCAAGTTTAGACGTGTTCAACAAGTCATAATTTGACACAGACATATCCCACTTTGTCATACAGCCAGACCTCAATCCCACGGAAAATAATGGAGCTAATACTTTCTTTTAATTCTTTATTAATGAAGTCCTTGTAACATAATTAATGTCAAACTAGATATCAAACTAATGTGATATTTTTCATGAGATTACAAGGTTAGTTGATAAAGGTAATAATGTTAATGTAATAGACGACTGTAAGGCATTTAACTTGGTACTGCACAAGAGGACAATCATTATGAGAGTGATCTGGATCACTTGGTAATCTGGGTGCAAGACAACAATATGCATTTCAATGTAGCCAAATGTAAAGTTATACATCTAGGAACAAAGAATGAAAGCAGTACTTACAGGACGGGGAACTCGATCCTAGGAAGCCATGCCTCTAAAAAAAAGACTTAGATGTCACGCTGGATAGTCAGCTGAACATGCACTTGCAGTGTGATGCTATGGCTAAAGGACTAATGTTATTTCTAGATGTATACATAGGGGAATATCAAGTAGGAGTAAGGAGATTGTATTACCTTTGCATTTGGTACTGGTGCAACTGTTACTGGAATATTATGTCAAGTTCTGGTATCCACAGTTCAAAGAGTATGTTGATAAATTCAACAGAATCCATAAAAGCCGTAAGAATGAATAAAGGATTGGAAAACATGCCTTACAGTGAGAGATTCAAGGAGCTCAATTCTATCTGGATCAAAGAGAAGGATAAGGAACAAATTGATCACAGTCTGTAAGTACCTAGATGCGGAAAATAAATTTGATAATACAGGGCTCTTTAGTCAAGTAGACAAAGGTATAACAAGATCTGATGGTCAAAAGCTGAAGCTAGACAAATCAAAACTAAAAATAAGGCACTTTTTTTTTTTAATAATGAGGGTAATTTATCACTGGAACAACCTACCAACTGTTGTGGTGGATTCTCCATTACAGGAAATGTTAAAAATCAAGATTGAATAAAAATCTGCTCTAGTTCAACCACAGTTATTAGGCATGAAGCAGGAATTAAATTAAAAGAAGTTCTATGGTCTGTGTTATGTAGGATGTCCAATTAGATAATCACAATGCCCCTTCTGGCCTTAAAATCTATGAATTGCCGCAAAAGAGAAATCAAATAAAGGACACAACAACCCAAACAGCAGATTAATTATCAAAGATGTAAAAAAGAAAAACAACCCCTACTATTCCAAGCTAAAAAGTACATTGGTGGCTTTTTTTAAAATAGCTGCTGGAAAGCTGGTAAGTCCTCTTTTTGTTACTACTAAATTACATTAGTAGATGAAACATTCATGACTCAGGTACCATTTTTTCAGATGGTGCAAAGAGGGCACTGGATAAAGATAAAACATCTTAATACTATGTGACGAGGCCAGTTTATAAAGGATGCCAACCTGAAAAATTGCTTTATTGACCCTTGTTATGCTCATGCAGCAAATTATAAGGTTTCTTCTTCCTAAGTGCATTTGTGAAATTCCCACATATAGTAAAGGTAATGAAATTAGTAGAGAGAGCACAACCCCATCCCTCAACAACTTTAGCCTCATCCCCACTTCCCAAAAGCACCTGGTGACAGGCCTCTGAGGAAAGCCAACAATGCTTTTTCAGCTTTTCACCCAAACAGTACATATAAACTCACCATGAGAAACAAGAGGATGTTTACCAGTAGCTACGTTACTTGAGAGCGTTGCCTCTGCATATTCACATTTGTGGGATATTTCGCTACTGGCATCAAGCTGCGGAATTCTTCTAGCAAGCCGTGTCAACTAGGGCTATGTACCCCTTTACCTTGCAAAAGATTCTGAGAGTTTAAAAGGAGGAGGGACACCAACTGCCCTCCAGTTTCTTCCCTAATTTTGGAATTCTTTACCTGACACTCCAAAGAAGTGAGGAAGGTGGGTGGGAAATGTAAATACACAGGGACAACACTCTCAAAGAACAACAGTTACTGGTAAGTAACCTCTCCTTCCTTTGAGTAGCTTCTACATATTCCCACTTGTGGGAGATCAGCAAGCAATACAAACCCCTAGGAAGTTGGGTGCAGGCACTCTAGGTGAATAGGAACTACAATACTGTCAAAGCAAGCATGAGCTGTAGGTGACAAGTCAAGTGTGTATTGAAATGACCAAAATATCACCCTCTCACATCAGACCTCAGTGAAGGGCAATTAAAAAAAATACATACAGCTTCAAGTAACAGCTTTGCAAATTCTACAAGAGAGAGAAGCATGCAATTGAGGCTGCCATCAGCTTACTGAATACCTTCTGATAAATGCAGGTGAATGAAGACCTGGATAAAGAAGAATGTAAAAGAGACTTGGGGAATGTAGAGAAGCAAAGACTCACTGGCATGGCGCCTCCCACTGGTCATCCTGGGAATTAGTTCTTTCAGCACTCAGATTGCCTCCTGCTGGCCAATGTCTCACCTGCCTCAGGCTCCGTGTCCCTCCTGGACCCCAGTGCCCTTTACCCTGGAGTTCTGCCCCAACAGTGCCCTCTCATTCTCAGTCTCCCCTTCCAGGGAATCCCCAGCCCTCTATACCCACCTTGCCTCAGTGGCTACTGCCAGTTGTCATCTAGCTCCCTCTCACTGGGGCAAACTGCAGTCTGTAAAGGCCACTCATCATTGGCAAGGGGGTCAGACCAGCTGCCTCTGCTTAACCCCAGGCTGCACCTCTGCAACCCCAGTACTTGCTCTGGCCTTTAGCAAGGCCCACAGCCTGGGGATTTGCCAGGCCAGAGTACCCCCACTCCTCTTGTCTTTCCCCTGTACTACTCTACTCCCAGTACCCTGTGCTCCCAGGCAGTCAGGTCCTTCTCTCTCCACAGCTAGAAAAAAACTGACCCAGCTCCTCCCTGATCCCTTATAACAGGGTCAGGTGTGGCCTGGTGGGGGCTGTGGCCCCAGCTGTAGCTGCCTCCCCAGTCAGCCCAGCCTTCCTCCACCAGAGGAACTGCCCCGCTACAGGGAAATACAGTCATGTTAGCAACAGTTTGAGATAGAAACAGAGATGAATTGAGACTGGAAATGGGGATGAGGGCACTGACTGACCAAATCACATTTCCCATATGGATTACAGTTTATAGAAAACAACCCATGTGGTCTGTATCTCAGTAAGTCCAAGCAGTAGCTATGGGTAGGAGCAATGTCCTCTTCTCAGGTGTACAGTACAGGTGATATTCTATCAAGTAGCAGACCAGAGGTCCAACAAATTCTGAGAAACAAGACTCCAATTCCACACCAAGAGAGATACATGCATTAGAAAAAATATCATTTGGGCAACTAAATTAATACATCCATCCCGTGACACTCACAGCACAACCAAGTATACTAATATAAAGAAATCCAGTTTCCTTCGGCACAACCCTGATGGCAAAGCAGTCATCTTAAATAACCCCAGTAGTACACAGAGCAATCCCACCAAAGGCTAGAGTATTGCAAGGTGAGTGAGAACTGTTGACTAAAGCAGGCACTGGTGGAAGCTGAAATCACTATCCATACCATCTGGGGAAAACCCGTAACACAATTCTGAAAGGTTTCAGTGCCACTAACACTGCTCTAGGCCCTCATCAGAACCTAGACCTGGAAACATTGAACAGTTCTACCAATTTCATCTGGAAAGACTTCAACAAAAGGAATGCCTAGAGCTTCAGTTAACTATCCCTACAGGCTCTGGCAATAAACTATTGGTAGATATCACCTCTCAGTAGTATTTAAGGGAGACTAGGATAGTAGACCCAGATTTTAGAGGTGCCAACCTACCAGACCCCAAAGGATCAGGGATCTATGGTGCCAGGTTCTCTGAACCAGACTCAATTGATGTAAATAGGTCCAGGGACCTATGTGCCACTTATACTTGACCTAAAGCACCATAATATGTAATTCTGCTGAACCTGTGACAAATCAGGGAATCTTGGTTACACTTATGTAGAGTATAATACTCTTTTGGCAAGTAGCACTTCAGAGACAGTGAATCATGCCAGCCTGGACCCAGTTCTCCTGTGCAAACCTGGGGATTTGAGTGTTCCTGACACTGGGCACCAAACCACTTCATCAAGAGACTTACCCAAGTTACTAGTGCTAGTTCTTGTCACTTGTCACAATTACATTGACTCAGATAGATCTGAGGTTCCTATTGCCAGTTGATTTGGGTACATAGCCACTTCAACTAAGATCAACCTTAGTGCCACTTTTACTGTGCACTGAGTCACTTCAAGTTATGCTGGATCCTTGGCACTAGACCCAGTAGGCATGGTTTTCGTTCCTCAGATTTTTCCTGGTTTAACACTACTTATACTGGTGCTCGCCAGTTTAAGTAAGTGGTACTGAAACCTTAGCACCAGATTTAGATGACCTGGAATTTGTGGTAACATTAATACTATCTATAATGGGCACCGGACCACCTAATCAAGTGGTTCACCAGGATCTATGATGCTGGATCCTAGGCAATCTTGGTCAATGCATTGGATCAATGGTGCCAAGATGCCAGGATCGAATTCAGTCATACCAATGGGAACCAGAGACCTCATCACCTTGTCAACAATGCCAGAATATCAGAACTGAAATAGGTGAACCTGGGGGAATCTGAGGCCCTTGGCATCAGGTTCTCAGAAATAAAAACAGGGAGATGGATGCCACTTAAGCCAGATACAGAGCTACCTTGGCTAGTGGATGTTCCAAGTCGATACTGGACTTACACACTGCCAGACTCAGGGTAGTCTATACTGCTCTGAGAGGTGTGACTGCAGCATTTGTTTACATACCCAAGCTAGCTTTGATTTAGTTCAGTAATTCTCAACCCTTTTTTTGCTAGGCCCCCCTTTGAAAATATTTCAGGCTGTGACGACCCTCCCCCACCCAAATACCATACCATGCCACCCTTACTTTTGCGCTGCTGCTGGTGGCAGCGCTGCCTTCAGAGCTTGATGCCTGGCCAGCAACTGCTGCTTTCTGGCCACCCAGTTCATAATCATGGACATTTATTCATATTTCAAAAATCCACCTGGATGGAGATCGGAGAATCAAAAAAGAGGTCATGTCTGGGAAAACCTGGATGTATGGTAATCTTAGTTAACTATTTAAGCACTGTAATGAAATGCAAAGGAAACAGTTGTTGCGACTCAGTCTCCCCTCTGCTGATAGAAAAGGAGTACTTGTGGCACCTTAGAGACTAACCAATTTATTTGAGCATAAGCTTTCGTGAGCTACAGCTCACTTCATCGGATGCATACTGTGGAAACTGCAGAAGACTCTGCTGACAGTTTCTCCTGGATTTTGGAGAAAGTTAGAGTACAAATGGATGGATAATAACTGAAGTATTGCAGGATATTGATGTGTTTATCAGAGCCTGTTGGCGTCTGTAAAATAGAAAAGCTAACAGCATGTTTGTTATATATCTTTGCAATTTGAATTGATGTCTGGTTTCCCAGAGCCTTTGAAGGAGTGCCTTTTTATAAATCTAAATTAATGCACATTACACTCATAAACCAGATTACAATAATGTTGTACTTCTCAACAATGTAAGTTTTGAACAGCAACTCAGGCCACAAAGTAATGGCAATTACTCCTCACACCAATCTCCTCATTCTTGATACTAGTATCTTCACTAAGTGCTGCAGCTGTGCCATTGCAGCGCTATAAGGCCTGATCTACGCTACAGGGTAGGTCAACATAAACTGTCTTGCTTCAACCTAGCTGTGGAAGTGTCTTTATTTAAATTTGGCTCCACTGAAGTGTCCCTCTATGCTGCTCAGGGAGGTGGTGTTACTAAATCGGCTATGTAATTAGGTCGACGCAGTGTCAGTGCAGACACTGCGTTGCTTATGTCAACTATTACTGGTTTTCAGTAACCGTCCCACAATGCCCCACATTGACAATACAATCAATACAAGTGCTCCTGGTGAGGATGCGCACCGTTAACACAAGGAACCAAGTGTGCACACACACAAGCGATTTAATAACTGTGGTGGCTGCATGCCAACATAAGTTTGGTTGACGTAATTTTGTACTGTAGACACGCCCTAAGTGTAGACACGCCATCAGCCGTTTCTCCCTTCCCTGCCGATTCCTACAGTTTCCACCCCGCACCAGACCCAGCTCTTGTTCCCTCTACATTTAAGTCAGACTGCAATCTTCCTCCACACTGCCTGGAAAGTCAGCATTGGGGCACAGAGAACACTGGAGATATAGGGCAGGTCTACACTTAAAAAGCTGCAGTGGTGCAACTATACTACTGTAGTGCTTTAGTGAAGATGCTACTATGCCAACTGGAGAGCTTCTTCTGTTAGCATAGTTAATGCACCTCCACAAGAGGCAGTAGCTATATCAGTGGGAGAAGCACTCCCATGAACATAGTGTTGTTCACACTGGGGGTTAGATCAGCATAACCACGTCACTCAGGTGTGTGGATTTTTCACACCCCTGAGCGACACAGTTATACCAATGTAAGTTCGCATGGTCATAGTCTCCCTATTCTCAGTTCTGGTGGTCCAGAACAACAGTTGAAGGAAAATCCTGCTCAGCCCCTTCAGCCCTGGGATGGAGCATGCTCAGAACAGATGGACTCTTAGAGAATTTAGCTCCTAAACTCTAACAAATCTCTAGTGACCATTTGCCATTTGAAACCTTTTTCAATGGTTTATAACTTGGCCAACTGTGGGCAAAAAGCATTTCCCAGACACAAACACCCACTGCCAAATTTCAAGTCCCTGAACCAAAGAGTTCTCAGAGAAATGGCTAGAAGAATTTCTTTTAACATGGGCAAAATAATGTGTTTCCATTACTGTGTTCTCAGAAACTGCTGAACCATTTTTGCTGAAAGTCTCCCAAAAAATTAAAATAAAATAATCAGCCCGAGGCAGACACCCAGCATGGAAAATTTCAGCATGAACAGTTAAAGTCTGGCAAAGTTATAAACCACTGAAAACAGGGTCTTGAAATTGTTGGGTGACAATAATAGGCAACACTACCAGCTATGCCTATAACATATATGCCAATCTCTATTTTTCTGGTTTACTCCACAGCAAAGACAAAATTCTAACATTGAAAAATAAGCTGCTCCATGAATAACTGCTGTGCAGTGGTCCATTCTGGATAAGCATCTGCACTAGTCATTTCTGGATAAGTACAGTAAGAACAGTCTAAGACAAGCAAGCTTTGCTGGCTGGATTTCATAAGACTGTTCCACCAGCTGAGTTTTGAAATAAACATTTCCTATAATTTCTTATAAGCATACACCTCACTTAAAATGCAAACAAAAAAGAGATTGTATGCTGCTCTTCTAAAGTAGGACACACAAAAGAGAACAGTCCAGATTGAAAAAGCTGGGTGATATTGCAACTAAAGTTTCAAGATTCTGCCTACTGAAAAGGGCTCACTGTCCCCAAAAGCCAGCCAGTCTACTCCCATATTTACCACAATCAATCATTCAGGTTTGCAAGTTCTACAAAACTGGTTAGCCATGTAAGAATGTTTAAAAAGTTGTATGATTTTGCTAGAGTTGTACAATTTTTTAGGCATTTATGTACTTTATTTCAAAAAGAAAAGTATATCTTGTTTTATTCTCAATTAACAACTGAAACTAAACTTCTAGAAATCTGCAGTCTGCAGAGACTGTTGCTATTTTGTGAAGCAGAGGAATTCAGTACATTAAAGAGGAGTCTGACACTCTGTGCTCTCTCATGGAGACTATTTTTGTTATTTTTTCCTTAATATAAAATAAACAGTAATACTGAAGTGTTATGGATGTTGTGTGCATGGAAAACAGAAAGGTATATATGTATTATCATTCATATTTTATAGATGGGGAAAACAAAAGAGATTAAGTAACTTGTCCAAAATCACAGAGCAGTCAGTAACAAAATCAGAACCCAAATATTTTAACTCACAATCCTATGACTCAGTTCACTAGACTTCAGCTAGACGCAAAATTGAGTCGCCAGAATGTTTTAAAGGGTTGTGAGACAAGTCCTGTCCTAAGGGGTTGGCTGGGCTCGCCTCCCTGCTCCAGGAACTACAACCTCTAGGGTCCCAGAACCACTCAGGTTTAGCCCAGCCGACATGATGAGGGGAGTCTGGTAAGCCAAATTAGAGTGAGCCAGGTCACAACTCCACTCACCCAAATTTGGTCCAGTTGTGCGGGCGGGGCCAAACCTGAGCAGTGCTACAACCCCAGAGGTTGTAATGCCTGGAGTGGAGAGCCAAGCCAAGCCAGCCCCACAGCACAGGAGCCGCCACTGTAGGGTGAGTGCCGGACAGGACAGGATCTGACCAAAACTACCCAAGGCCTCCACCCCAAGACTATTTACTGGGTTGTGACAGGCCATAAACATTTACAAACGGGCCCTGAGCCCAAAAAGGTTGAGAACCACTGGATTACACATATGACAAACTCAGTTGTAAGGGTGAAAATTTTTGCTCCTTTCCCATTAGGGGAAACTGTGAATAAAAGTAAACCACCAGGCAAATTCTTATGAGACAAAACAGTGCTTTCCCTATTACCTTAGCCCTGATTTGTTTTAAAATAAATGCAACTTCAGATAGAAACTGATAAAGATAAACACTGAACACTCTACCCTTTCCACTTTGCACAGTATAAAAATCACATTTTTCACTTGCCTAAATCTTTTCTTGTTATCTGAAGAGTAGATTAAACTAAGAATTTATTTTATAATGAGACGTTCACAAATGCCTTCTCCATTGATACAGATTATTAGACTGTACCCAAACATTCTGAAAACAATTTGTAGCTGTTTTCTACGGTTTTGATGGAATTGAAGTTTCTGCATGCTTTACTTAAATATTTTGGTGATCATCCTCATTTTCCTACAGCCCCTCATTAGAAATTGGTATTTGAAAATATTAGATTTCCACACAACACTTAGTGCTTCCTTTAGGAGGCTAGATTTTTATGTACTTCTCATTCATCATGAACTATCTCCGAAAACTCTCTCTGAAAACAATGTGATATATGCCATCATGTGTCAGCAATGCCCCTCTGCCATGTACCTTGGTCAAACTGGATAGTCTCTAAGTAAAAGAATAAATGGACACAAATCAGATGTCAAGAATTATAACATTCAAAAACCAGTTGGAGAACACTTCAATCTCTTTGGTCACTCTATTACAGACCTAAAAGTTGCAATTCTTCAACAAAAAAACTTCAGAAACAGACTCCAACGAGAGACTGCTGAATTGGAATTAATTTGCAAACTGGATACAATTAACTTAGGCTTGAATAGAGACTGGGAGTGGATAGGTCATTACAAAAAGTAAAACTATTTTTCCTTTTTTATTCCCCTTCCCACCCCCTACCCCCCCGTTCCTCAGACGTTCTTGTCAACTGCTGGAAATGGCCCACCTTGATTATCACTACAAAAGGTTCCCCCCCACCCTGCTCTCCTGCTGGTAATAGCTCACCTTAAGTGATCACTCTTGTTACAGTGTGTATGATAACACACATTGTTTCATGTTCTCTATGTATATAAATCTCCCCACTGTATTTTCCACTGAATGCATCTGATGAAGTGAGCGGTAGCTCATGAAAGCTTATGCTCAAATAAATTTGTTAGTCTCTAAGGTGCCACAAGTACTCCTTTTCTTTCTGAAAACAATGTACAGCAGCAGTCAAAAAAGCTAACAGAATGTTAGGAACCATCAGGAAAGGGATAGATAACAAGACAGAAAACATAATGTCACTGTATAAATCTACAGTATGCCA
Source organism: Lepidochelys kempii (assembly GCF_965140285.1). Lineage (NCBI taxonomy): Eukaryota > Metazoa > Chordata > Testudines > Cheloniidae > Lepidochelys > Lepidochelys kempii. The sequence goes on along the minus strand of NC_136385.1, from coordinate 96,036,732 downwards.
CACCTCAAATACTAGTTCTGGTTGCCCCATCTCTAACAAGATATATTAGAATAGGAAAAGGTACACAAATAAGGGCAACAAAATGGTCAGGGGCATGGAATAGCCTCTATATGAGGCGAACTTAAAAAGCCTGGAACTTTTCAGCTAGAAAAGAGATGACTAATGGGGGGATATGATAGATGTCTATAAAATCATGAATGGTGTGGAGAAAGTGAATAAGGAAGTGTAAAGGGTAAATTACACAACACAAGAACCAGTGGTTCCAAATTAAATTAATAGGCAGCAGGTTTAAAACAAACAAAAGGAAGTACTTCTTCACACAATGCACAATCAACCTGTAGAACTCATTGCCAGGGGATATTGTGAAGGCCAAAAGTAAAACTGGCTTCAGAAAAAGAATTAGATAAGGTCACAGAGGATAGATCCATCAATGGCTATTAGCCAAGATGGTCAGGGATGCAACCACTTGCTCTGGGTGTCCTAGAAGCTGGAACTGCACAACAGGGAATGGATCACTTGATTACTGCCCTGTTCTGTTCTTTCCCTCTGACGCATGTGGCACTGGCCACGTGTGGAAGACAGGATACTGAAAGACATGCACACAGTATGGCCGTTCTTATGCACCCCTTTTCCAAAAAGAGTGCCTCCAATTTTAGTTGGGGATTTCAGACATTTCTGGGATTTGATTTAAATTCCTGTCTCAAGAGTTGAGAGCTATCTGTTTTTCCAGTTTGGCAGCACAGATTCCCAAGACATACAGTAAGCATTGTCTCTGTACAATATTATCATATTTATAAACTAAACCACATAAAGCCTCAAGTCCAGCATCTCCAAGAACAAATGAGTCTAATCTGAAATTCAAGAATATCCATAACAACTGGAATACTTCAACAGCTGCAGTCCAATAGTACAAAAATTACAAGGCACACATAGATAAACAATGGAAAGCATGTAAACATTTATTTAGCTGTACTTGCAGGTAAGAAGTTGGTTCTGTGACATCCTACTTCTTAAGGGTTTTAAATATTCTTGAGAAGCTCATTATTAAAATAACTTGATTATTTTAACATCCAGTCAAAATCTATAATTTTAATCAGGGTTCTCAAATAACCTGAAATGGTTTCAACTCCCAGTTTAATAAATTAGGAGTCGCTGTTTGTTAGTTTGTTTGTTTTTTTTACTGGAATATTACAAACAAACCAGGGTCTCTCTTTTGGGGTTAGAAACATTTTTAATCTTGCAAAAAAATACTGTAAAAGGAGAGGTATCTATCACTCTCACATGCCTCCAATTTACTACTATCTCAGATAATGTACTCTTTTATTACTATGAATAGGACCCTACCAAATTCACGGCCCTGAAAAATATGTCACGGACTGTGAAATCTGGTCTCCCCTGTGAAATCTGGTCTTTTGTGTGCTTTTACCCTATACTATACAGATTTCATGGTGGAAACCAGCATTTCTTAAATTGGGGGTCCTGACAAAAAAGGGAGTTGCAAGATTATTTTAGAGGTTCTCAGTATTGCCACCATTACTTCTGCGCTGCCTTCAGAGCTGGGCAGCAAGAGAGCAGTGGCTGTTCGCCAGGCACCCAGCTCTGAAGGCAGCACACTGCCAGCAGCAGTGCAGAAGTAAGAGTGGCAATACCATACTATGCCATCCTTACTTCTGTGCTGCTGCTGGTGGCAGCTCTGGCTTCAGAGCTGAGCTCCTGGCCAGCAGCCACTGCTCTCCAGCTGCCCAGCTCTGAAGGCAGCGGTGCTGCCGCCAGCAGCGGTGCAAAAGTAAGGGTAGCAGTACCGCAACTCCCTCCACAATAACCTTGCGACCCCCCACATCTGCTTTTTGGATCAAGACCCCTATAATTACAACACTGTGAAATGTCAGATTTAAATAGCTGACATCATGAAATTTACTATTTTTAAATTCCTATGATCATGAAATTGACAAAAATGGACTGTGAATTTGGTAGGGGCCTAACTATGAAGCATTTTGATTGACACCTGAAAGACTGAATTGGGAACCTGAGGTGTTAGCATATGTTATTCTACACTAAAGAACAAAAATGAATTCCATGTGCTTTTGAAATTCCTGCACAGTTATATCTTGTCTGTCAAAATGGGGCAAAAAGGAAAAGTAAATATGGTGAGGTTGTATGGAACTATTCTGTTTGGTAGTGGCACATCTGATTTATGTTCATTTTTAGGGTACAGTGTCTGACCTACCCCTGCCTTCTCCCTCCTCCCTTTCTAGGTATATTAATCATAGGATCCAAGCTTCCCATCTTCTTGCGTACAAGTACTCTCAGTGCCTGACTTTCCCACATCCCATTTAAACTCTTACAAGGTCCAAATATCCATCATATTCATCGCACTCAAATGCAAAGTAATCCATTTAGGAAGGAACAATCAGTTGCACACATACAAAGTGGGAAATGGCTGCCTAGGAAGGAGTACTGAGGAAAGGGACCTGGGGGTCATAGTGGACCACAAGCTAAACATGAATCAACAGTGTAATGCTGGAGTACTCTGTCCAGTTCTGGGTGCCACGTTTCAGGAAGGATGGGGACAAATTGGAGAGAGTCCAGAGAAGAGTGACAAAAATGATTAAAGGTCTAGAAAACATGACTTATGAGGGAATATTGAAAAAATTGTGTTTGTTTAGTCTGGAAAAGAGAAGATGGAGAGGGGACGTGATAACAGTTTTCAAGTATGTAAAAGGTTGTTACAAGGAGGAGGAAGAAAAATTGTTTTTCTTAACCTCTGAAGATAGGACAAGAAGCAATGGGCTTAAATTGCAGCAAGGGAAGTTTAGGTTGGACATTAGGAAAAACTTCCTAACTGTCAGGGTGGTTAACACTGGAATAAATTGCCTAGGGAGGTTGTGGAGATTTTTAAGAGCAGGTTAGACAAACACCTGTCAGAAATGGTCTAGATAATACTTAGTCCAGCCACGAGTGCAGGGAACTGGACTAGATGACCTATTGAGGTCCCTTGCAGTTCTATGATTCTATACTCCGCACATTATTGCGAGGTCTGAAGGTCATTGCTCTCCTCACCTGCAGTTACCTATAGCATCTGAATATCATTGTTTCCATCCCTAGGTACTCTCAGGCCTGAGTGCCAGCATTCATCACATCTCACTGCCATCTCCCTCCCCATTTGTCACAGGGTACCAGCTCTGAGTGTATCCCTCCAAGTTCTCACACAAAGCTGTTGTATGACTCCACTCCACTACTCACAGGGTTTTGGTGTCCTGTGGAAGGCTGGGAATGAAACGTGTCTCCTTGCAGGTGATTTTGTAGTGGTCCCAGTCTAAGCACTCACACTCTGATGAAGGGCACATCTCTGTGCCCGTGCTCCACAGCACCGTCTGCAGCAACAGCAGGACCTGGAAAGCTACCAGCAGCCACAGCATCTTCCACAACCTGCTGCTGGCGCTATTTCATCCACCCCTGCCTCACTCTTCTCGAGGGGAGGGGGAACAAGGCAACCAAGGATACAGATGGCACAGGATTCTTCTGTCATTCAAAGTGTGGGGCAGTAGGAAACTGCACCTTGCCAAAAACCCACCTCCTCCTCCCTAAAGGGAAGCAGAAGTAGTATCATTAAACAGAAATCCTGAGTACCCTGCCTCCCGGGTGCTGCTGCGCCTCCTCATGATACCCTGCTCCCTCTCCCCAGGCACACCACCCCCTCCCCACAACTCTCTCCAGGTATCCCACTCCACTGCCCCTGCCCCCACTCTCTCCAGGCACCCCACTCCCCCAATTTTCTCCAGTCACTCATCCCCCAGGTACACCCCCTTTCCCCCCCCCCCAAGTCTTCCCGGGCACTCCTCTCCACCCCCGCCATGCCCCCCCCCACTCCTCGGGGACTCGGCTCCCAGCCCCACAACTCTCCCCAGGTACACTATCCCCTCCAACAGACTCGTTCTTCCAGACGCCACCCCCCAGCACAGCCCGTTTACCATCCTCACCCCCAGACAAGCTTTGCCAGGCACTGCCCCGCCACAGCCCCTTCACCCACGGCCAACCCCCTCCTCCTCAGCCGCTCCCCAGCCGCTCCCCAGCGGGCTGCCCTGCCCCGCCCTGCCCTGCCCTGCCCCGCTCCTCCCCGAGCTCCCCTCACCGGGACAAACTCTGCGGCTCCCGCTGCTGGGCGCCGAGCTCCCCTCACGCCGCGTTTAGAGCCGCGACGGCGGCTCCTGGGGCCGTTCCCTCAGCCGGGCGCATCACTTCAGCGCGGGCGGTGGCGGCAGCTGCTTCTCAACTCCGAGTCTCAGCTGGGACGCCGACCAGAGCTGCGACCCTCCGCGTCACCGCTTCCAGCCGCTGTCCGCGTCGGCCACCTAGCGGCAACCGCAGGCGCTGCCTCGAGCCGAGCCGGCCCAGCCGCGGAGCGCCAGGGCCGCCTGCCGAGAGCGGCAGGGAGGGGACTGGCCTGGGGGCAAGAGGCGAAAGTGTGTGCGCGCGTGGGAGTGTGAGCGCGCACGGGGTTGTGGTGAGGGTTGTGCGAGGGAGAGGGTACCCCCGGTTTGTGTGAGAGGGTGGGTGGTTTGTTTCGTATATGGGTTGTGAGCGTATTAGCTATCATGCTGTGAGAAAGGGGACCGCGTGTCTGTAGCCAGGTCCAGCGCTCAGAAGAGGCTTTCTGATAGAAAAGGTGTTAACACAAACAGTGTTAAACCCAATAACAGGGGCACCTTCAACTTATATGTCTCTGTAAAATGGGTGTGGAATTATTTACCAGATACTCCCATCACCAGCTAACCCATTTTTAAACATAAACATGACACTGCCCTCTAATAATATTTTTGTTAGTTAACACAATTTGTAAGAGAATATGTTTTCACAGGGTAGAGGTGGCAGGTGAGAGAGTACCCAAGCAGCAAGAGCTTGGGACATGCCCTTATGATCCTTTATTATGCTGACCTACCTAATGTAAACGTGCAAAGCTAAGGCAGAATTTTGCCAAGTACAGAAACTAAGGGACACACAGGACAGTCAAAACTCAGACTAGCACACCTATTAAACCAGTGTGATAGGAGAGAGTAGGAAGTGTTCCGATTTCAATCTAATGACCAAAATATGAGGCCATACAAGAAAGATAAGCAAAGAAAAGAAACAGGGTCTAGCACCAGGGAAAAGGAGACAGAGCTCACCCATCATGTACTTCTTGTACATGGTAGGTTGCAGGCTGCTACTAGCAAAGCCGGGCTGAGCTGGCTGTAGCCCTTCTTTCCCAATACAGCAGATGTCTTCGCTAGCTAGAACATCCTTTAATGCACACAACCATGAAGGGCTATTGTGAATTTAAGCTATGTTATATATGGCTGAACAGTATAAAAGTTAACCATTCATTTACAGCATCACTCCATGTAGCAACCCAATATTGCCTCAGGAATAGATGCTAATGAAAAAATGGAGAGATGTAGGAGATCTCCTCTAGGTACCACTTCACCCTGGCCAGATCACATATGAGGGCTGTGACTCTTTTATTCTCTGGTACTATTTGTACAGCTCAGTGGATGAACCTAATTTTATAGTATTTATCTCTCTCACACACATGGGAGGTCCTGGGGGTAGGGGGTACAAATGAATAAGACGTGCAGTCTTGTTATTTATTTTAAACAGTAAACACATTAAAGTTATTTGGACAGCTTATTCAGACAAGCTCTACCTCATGTACTCCTATGTGTGTTATGTAGATGTCCATTAAATTTTCTTGCTGTGTGGGTTATTTCATTTGTGATTTTTTAGAGTATGTGTATTTAGAGTATGTGAATTTTATTTTCTTACACCGCATCTACTTTGTGTCCGTGCTTTCAAGCAGATGAGGTTCGTAGTTCCCACCCACCTACCCAGAGAGGGAACAAATGAACAAGGTAAATCATAATACCTCAGTGACGGGTTGGATCACAGAAACTCCCTTGGGAAATGCCACCTGATGTGCTGAAACTACCCCTCAGCCTGTTTCCCTTGGCAGCTTGGGACTTCAGAACCCTGCCTGGTTTGAGCCAGACACACTAGCCTGTTTCAAACCCAGACCCATGTCTGAACCACGTCCCCCACAAGCTGAAGGCTTAACTGAAAACAGCTTAAGAAGTGTTCCTGTCTCTAACACTCAGATGCCCAGATCCCAGTGGGGTCTAAACCCCAAATAAATCCATTTTACCCTGTATAAAGCTTATACAGGATAAACTCATAAATTGTTCACCCTCTATAACACTGATAGAGAGATATGCACAGCTGTTTGCCCCACCCCCCAGGTATCAATACATACTCTGGGTTAATTAATAAGTAAAAAGTGATTTTATTAAATACAAAAAGTAGGATTTAAGTGGTTCCAAGTAATAACAGACAGAACAAAGTAAATTACCAAACAAAATAAAATAAAACATGCAAGTCTATGCCTAATACAGTAAGAAAACTGAATACAGATAAAATCTTACCCTCAGAGATGTTTCAATAAGCTTCTATCACAGACTGGATGCCTTCCTAGTCTGGGCACAATTCTTTCCCCTGGTACAGCCCTTGTTCCAGCTGAGGTGGTAGCTAGGGGATTTCTCATGATTGCCTCTCTTTGTTCTTTTCCAGCTCCGTATACATCTTTTGTACAAGGCGGGAATCCTTTGTGCCTCTCTGGGTTCCCACCCCTCCTTCTAAATGGAAAAGCACCTGGTTTAAGATGGATTTCAGTACCAGGTGACCTGGTCACGTGTCCTGTGAGACCCCAAGCCTTCATTCCTCTCAGCTTGACACACAGGAAGGCCTGCCTGCAAACAGAGTCATCCACAGTCAATTGTCCTGGTTGATGGGAGCCATCAAGATTCCAAACAACCATTAATGACCCACACTTTGCATAATTACAATAGGCCCTCAGAGTTATATTTCATATTTCTAGTTTCAGATACAAGAGTGATACATTTATACAAATAGGATGACCACACTCACAAGATTATAAGCTTTGTAATGATACCTTACAAGAGACCTTTTGCATGAAGCATATTCCAGTTATATTATATTCACACTCATTAGTATATTTTCATAAAATCATACAGAGTGCAACATCACAACCTCACATTAGATTAAAAAATAAAATACACTTTACAAGATTTGTCAGTAAAATAGTTGTCCCACAGCATGTAATTTACAGCACAATATTTTGTTGTAATTCTTTAAAAGGCAGTTAAGTCACTGGAATTCAGGTGTCAGTTAATGTTTTGTCTTTACGGATTTTATGTGGCAGGGACACATTCAAAAAGACAAAAGAGACAGATGCCACTTGTAATGTTGTAAGACTTAAACTTTAACAAACAGTATACAATCAAATTACTTTAAATAGCACCTTCCACCAGAGTACATCAAAGCACATATGCATAATTAATTACTCCTCTCAGTGATGTTGTGAGGCTTAAGTAATACCATGCCCATTTTACAGAGACAAGTTTAAGGCCCCAATTTTAATAGCTCTAGTTGTGATCTCCATATCCATTGAAAGCAGGCCAAGAAGTAATTGGCTTAACCTGCAACAAGAGAGATTTAGGTTAGATATTAAGAAAAACTTACTAACTATAAGGCTAGTTAAGCACTGAAATAAGCTTCCGAAGGAGGCTGTGGAATCCCTCCTCACTGGAGGTTTTTAAGAACAGGCTAGACAAATATCTGTCAGGGATGATCTAGGTATACTTAGTCCTACCTCAGCACATGGGGCTAGACTAGATGACCTCTCAAAGTTACCCCAGTCATACATTTCTATAAGTTTTTTCAAAAAGCACAAATTTTAACAACATTTCTACAGTTCCTCTGCACTTTTTAATTTTTATTGGGGTGAAGCAGAAATACCAAATTACCACAAGAAGCTGTTCTCCTGGAGCCCAATTTACAGCTGTTCTGCAGCTGTACAGGCCCTTCAGGAAACACTCTGGCTCAAGAGACTTTCAACAGGAGCTGGCTCTGTGTACTGCATGCCCCCCTCCTGCACCCTCTCACACACATCCCAGGTGCAGGTGGAATTCAGGAGCAGTCAGTGTGCTTGCCAAGGGTGGAATGGGAAGTGGCTAGGGTCTTTTTATCCCAGTGATTCTGTGGTGCTGCAGTGGTGCAGTTTTAGGGCATCCAGGAGGCCTGGAATCAGGGAGGCACATCCACCTCCACTCTGTCCCTCCACTAAGCCTGGCACTGATAGAGGGATGAACCTCCAAAGAGGTGATCAGGATCTTAAACTGCCATGCATGAGTGGCAGATGAACCCCCCTTTGGGGAGGCTAGCCCCCCAGCTCCACCCCTTCCACCTGAGCCCCCAACCCCATGGCCAGAGGAGCCCTGAGCCACCACCCCCATCTGCGGCTGGAGGAGTCTCAGCCACCCAAGGCCCTGGCCGCTCAGCCTGACCCCTAGCCTGAGCTCTAGGCTGGAGCTGAGCCTCCATCAGCTTCAGGGAGGACGGGGAGCTAGGACAGGGCCACGGCCTGGGTTAGGGGAGGCTTAATTTACCCTGGCCTTTGATACCTGCCGCCCAGGTAAAAAGTTACAAGAATGTTTTGGTTTTTATACAGAAGAAGCTTTATAGTTCAAGGGTAGGAACCTGTTACAGCAGATTATTAACATTTGTGAGAACAGACATTCAAATCCTGTTTTCCCTACGCAAATAAAGATGGAAATGAAACAGTGTGTAACATTGTTTGTGCTTCTGACACTCTGTACCTCAGGGAAACACCCTGCACCCCCATGTTCATCCTTATAATATTATTGTGCGGTTTCCAATGCAAAATTTATTGTGTTGAGTGTTTTCGGCAGGCTCATGATGCACTGAGCGTCGTTGTTATAGTAATGTTATAGGTTGTAATTTCATGTATACAGTTATGAGGCTGAAAATGTGTGCTCATGGCTTAAAACAAGCCCAGGCAAAACCCTCCAAGAGCAGAGGGGCAGTTCACACCTGATCAGGGCATGTACAGAACAAACTCAGCCCAGCCTCACAGGAACAAAGGACAGTGGCCTAGGCAGCAACAAAGGATCCGTTGGACTCTTGAGTGAGTCACCCCCATCCCTTGGTCAGTTTGAGACTATGATGAGGTAATGCTCACCTGACTCTGAAGGGGAGACACAAAGCCAAGAGGGAAGATAGGACACGATAAAAGGGAGAGACGTTTGCCATGCTCCCTCTCTTTGCCACCTCCATCTACAGACAACACCACCAAGTGACTGAAGTGCTGATCAAAAGGGAGAGCCTGGCTGAAGGACAATCAGACAGCTTGTGGTGAGAAGCATCTAAGTTTGTAAGGGCACTGAAAGTGTTAAGATCAGCTTAGAATGCGTTTTGCTTTTATTTCATTTGACCAAATCTGATTTGTTGTGCTTTGACTTATCACTTAAAATCTATCTTTTGTAGTTAATAAATGTGTTTGTTTATTCTACCTGAAGCAGCAGTGCATTTGGTTTGAAGTGTGTCAGAGAGTCCCCTGGGGATAACAAGTCTGGTACATATCAATTTCTTTGTTAAATTGACAAACTCATATAAGCTTGCAGCATGTAGCAGGCATAACTGGACACTGCAAGATGGAGGTACCTAGGGTTGTATCTGGGACCAGAGATATTGGCTAGTGTCATTTGGTTGCACAATCCAAGCAGCAGCTGGCCAAAAGTGCTCACTCACGTGCTGGGAGCAGCTTATATGCTAGAGGCTGTGCGTGAACAGCATGGGAGTGAGGGTTCTCACAGTGAAGCAGGGTAAGGCTGGTTCCCAGAGTTGAGGATTGGAGTGACGTAGCAGATCACCAGTCCAGCTAACACCACGGGAACATCACACCGAGCGGGGTGTACGTGCAGCTTGTTACTCCAAGTGGAGTTCACACTTTAAGCACTGATATTTGTGATTTTAAGTGAGTCTTAAGTGCAGTGGCTAAGAACAGTCAGGAGGAGGTCACAGTTTTGTTATTTTCTGTTTGCTTATTTTGGGAAAGGGAAGTAAGAACAGGAAAGCAGAAAAATGACTGAAAGCAGTGAAGCAATTGCGAAGTTGGAGCTTTTTATGCTGCAGGTTGCAGGAAAGAAGAGGTAGCACCAGAGATTATTGCAACTGAAAGAACTGGAGATAAAAGAAAAAGAGAGAGAAAGAAAACACCAGCTGGACCTGCTATAAAAGCAGAACCAGAGGCCCCTGACCAGGGGCGGCTCTACCAATTTTGCCGCCCCAAGCAGTTGCCACCGAATTGCTGCCGCTGCAACAGCGCCGGAGCTGCTGCCAAATTGCAGCTGCACTCGGAAGAGGGGTGGAGCTGCTGCCGAATTGTCACCGTGGGACACGGACTGCCGCCCCGTTCTGAATGCCGCCCCAAGCACCTGCTTGGAAAGCTGCTGCCTGGAGCCGGCCCTTCCCCCGACCCCCATCACTCCAAAAATCCATAAATGGGAACACTTGTGTCCTGCATACAGTGAGGAGGATGATATTACTGAATATCTGACTCCCTTTGAAAGGCTGTGTGTAATACAATCAATACTCCCTGATAAGAGAGTTCCTACACTGGTAAATGCCTTAACAGCAAAGCTATGGGATATTCTGGATTTAGGTACTCCGTCTCTCCTTTTGAAGCTTTCCCACTTTGTATAAATACTTGTGTTCCAGCCCCTGCTCCACTGAATACTCAAGTGTCTCCCCTTTCTCAGTGCCCTAACTACTGGGCTATAAAGTCACTCTCTCATTCTCTGGCCCAATGGCTATTCAAGTATTTTACACCCAGTGAACCAGCTTTAACAGGCGAGATTAAGAAGCACTCACCCTCCAAACACTCAACAGCCTGGTGTTGAGAGTGACCACCCATGAAAGAGCAGCAACCTGGGTTCAATCACCTGCTCCAAAGTGGGGATTCAAACCTGGTTCTCCCACAACCTAGCTGAAGGTTATAAAGATGGCCCTGCCGACTCCCCTGCCAGTGTTTTTGGTTCTTAAATCCCATCTGTGAATTTAGCCTGAAAAATTAAAATGAGACATTTTGTTAGTGCTGAAATGGTTCATTTTGACATTTTTTCTTCTTCATCATCTTTTTTTTTTTTTGACTGAAATATACATACCTATCCCCAAATCCAGATTTAAGTTTGGAGATGTACTTTTTTAAGATGACCTGCAAATGCTTAAAAAATCCAGTTGATTTAGTTATTTGTTTAATGTCCTAAGCACTGTGGTCAGGGCAGAGTGGAAAATCTAGCAAATAATTGATAACAAATTCTTATATTTTATAAGTCCTGCTGTTTAGCACCACCAGCGCCTGCCCTCCATGTTTCCCGGTATGCATTATGGTGGTGACATCACACTTACTGGGGTTCCGCAATGGGGTGGAGAACAGTGGACTCAGGTACCTGCTATTTTATTTTATTTTCATAATATTGCCTATGTTTGAATAGAAATATTAATAAACTTTGCAAACATCTGCATTACCTATAGATCCCCAAAACCATCAGTGACATTTAGAAGTAAATGTGAAATTGAGAGACACCTGGCTATGCTGAGGAAGACTCTAGGCCACAAGAGAATGTTAGGCAAGCTAATGCAAGGGCAGGGTCTTTGAAACTAGAGGTCCCAGGAGCATGAGATGTAGAAACAAAAACCCAGTCTGAGGTTTGTTTCAGGAGATTATTTTGGTTAAATCATCCTTGACAATGCAAATGCCAGACTGCTACATTCCTGCCAAAAAAACAAAACAAATGAAAAAACCCCACACACTATACTGTAAGCAGACTCCACAAAACAAAAAATACAAACCAACACTTACGTATTCTCAAAGCCCAACACATTTAAGTAAATGGCTTCAGGTGTTCATTTCTGGTTAATTCTCTTCTGTGGATATATAACATTGCTCTCTGTGGGTCAAAACCCAACCTACTCAGGCATCATTTTTTGGGTCCAGCCCTTCCACTTTTTGTTTTAAATATACAAAAAACCCAACTTTTTATCATATAAAGCTTAAACTGGTTCACACTGGGGAAAAATACATTATGAAAAAAACCCACAAAATCATACCACTTCCTCCTTCATCTGAGGAAATATAAAAGTTAAGACCTCAAAAGTTAAGCTCTCCAGTATCTGAATGTGACAAAAATGGCCTCTGCCTTGGGTGCCCTCCTGCAGCAGGCTACTACCTGACACATACACTTGTCTTAGTTTCCCCTTTCTTCTGCCCATGAAAGGGGCATAGTCTCCCAGTGTCCATTACAAAGCCCCCCTTTGGGCATAATTTATTCATCTACACCAATTCAGTGACTCCCCCAAACCTTACAAAGAGATCATTCTCCATAACAAACACAAAGCAGATAAAGCAGGGATTTCCCCACATCCCCCTCTTCACAGACATCACCTTCAAGTCACCCACCCAAGAGTCAAGAGCAGCACTTTGTCCCCAGTTCCTTTTTTACCCCTGATCCAGAGTCCCACTCTCTAGGCCTACCTGCCTGAGAGTGACTGGTCTTCCCACAGTCCTTCACCCAAAGGATTCCATTCCTCCAGGCTCCCTACTAAGACATCCTACCTCTGTTCAGAAGAATCCACCCTCTTGCAACAACCCTCTTGTTTCCAGGTTCATCTCCCCTTGATCAAGATACATCTTTTCCTTTCCTAGGGGTCTCTGCCCAAGCCTTCTGCTCATCAGGAGACCCCAACTTTTGTCAATTGTCACCAACAGCTTTCCTCTAAGCTCCTCACCAGCACCTCACATTTAGTGCTTTCCTTCAAGTACTTCTTTTCCTGTTACTTCTTGGCTCTCCAAGTTTCCAGCTCACTGGATTTCCCACCTCCCCTAACTTGGGGCCCTTTCTTAAACCTAAGTGAGGGAGCTGCGGATGGCAACTAACCAGTCACAGGTGCACTGGCCTTCTGTCCCTGTCCCTCTTGAAAGGCCCATATCACCCTGGAACAATGAGGAAGTGCCCATGCAGTGAGAGTTCTTCAGTACAGAGTAGAATAAAGTCCTATTTTCTGTCTAATCAATCAACATATTTACCTATTATAGACATTTGTAAAATGCTCCTTCACCATAGAACCTAAGTGCCTCTGATCCTAATAGTTGTTTATGGGTCAATCACCATAATGACTAATTGTATTCTCACTTCTTTAATATCTTTCCAGCCAGTTTGGTCATTTGGTCATCTGTTTCCAGTTGACGCTCCATCAGGTTCAGTTAATCTGTGTGTGGATCATCAAATGATACAGTTGATGCATGTGAGCAACTGGTAGGAGCGATAGCCTTCTCTGCTCAACTTTTCAGATATAATGGGGAATGTGTATCCTTCACCAATTCCCTCCTGTTCCTACTTCAATCTCTCAGTTAATTTTTATTCTATCAAAAATACTTTACAATAGAGATGCTACTTTGGCACAGAGCTGTTCAACATGGTGTAACATGAGAAAGTGACTGACTAGAATATATGAAAGAATTAATTCCTTTGTTTCTCTAGGTCCTTGAAAACTGTACTCCCCACATGACTAAATTATCTCAAATTTCAAGAAAAGGTGATTATGCTACCAGTCACTTTAAGAAAAAACACATTGGATTTGTAGCTCTCTTGTAATGGGAAAGGGCTAGGAAAATATGGGAGAACAGAAACAGTCTCAACCTGGCAGCCAGGCTGAAGACCCAGGTGAGAGTTGCTCTTATATAAGATCTGAGGTCTGTCTCAAATTAAAAAACATCCTAAGACAATGGTTGGATATGGTTTCCCTTTTTGTGCATTTATGCCTGATCCTGAAGAGACTCAGTTGTTAGGGTTTGATTTAGAGTATTGATGAGACATCAGATAACACAGGCTCAATCTGGTTTTATTAGTCAAAACAGCATTATAGAATTAATGTTAATTAATACTTTTAATATTAATACTTTACCAATACTTTACCAATCTGGAAGGCAGCAGTGCAGCGGTCATACTATCCCGAAATTATGAGCTTCACCCTACTCACATACATACCTGACTTGTTTATAACAAACAAGCTTACCTAAGATTTACCCACCCTTTCTTACCAGTTTCTTATTTTCTTTTCAACATTATTTTCCAGAAGTTAGAAAACTCAGAGACATCTTGCACCAGCCATAGCCTGTTATAGATTGCATATTCGTCAAGTGTCATAAGAATCATCTGTCTTCTCCCTAGTATGCTGTCCAACTGTACCAAGCACACTATCATATTTGGCAAGACAAAACATACATCTCATCTCTGTCAGATTCTACAAACACATAAAACAGTTTATTGAGAGTTTACTGTACGCTTAGCATGAGTGCAAAGATGCTGAGAATCTGATTAATAGTTATACACTGTTAGCATAAGTATAAAGAATACAAAGCCTTCTCAAAATATTTATTGGCCAACAATTTATTGACTCAATAAATGGTGATTCTGTAAAGCAACTACCAATTTGGATTTGGATTTGTCTTACCTAGGATAATGACAATGAACCGTTTTTCATAGACTATAGGAAGAAACACCTTAAAAGTCACCTGGAAGCAACAAGGGATATTGTGTGTCCTATATGATGGAAATAATCTGAGAGGACTCCAGTGTAGACAACCCCAACTGCTAAAAAATCACAAGTCAGGTCCCTAAAACAAGGACATTTAAAAAGTAATACATGTTTTCAAGCTTTTCTCTGCATCTATGATAGCTAGCAATTTTCTTTTTCTTTTTAAAATTAAAGCCAAAATTCTCATGTAATCATATGAATCCAGAAGCTAGATTTTTAAGACTACATACTAGTTATCATGAGACTCACGACAAAATTGTGAGTTGGCAACAATGGAACTCCATTTTTATTAAACTAAACTGGCCCTTTAGTACATCAACTATTTAGAGCTGCTGTAGCTCCAGTTTAGCAATCCTAATCACAGGCATACAGAATTGACTTCCTTGTGCCTTCTTCAAACTTTTTCCTCCTGTAGCTCATACTCCTCCCTCCAACTTCCATGCAGGTTGCTACAATGGGGAATACAATAAGTGAGACAGCAAGAACTTTTAAAAAAGGGAACAAAGCATGCTGGCTTCTCCAAGGTACGGCCCACATGGGCATTATTGGGGCTTAAAGGCAATGGAATGATGGAAGATGTCTTGTTGAGTACTCTAGAGAAATGTTATCCAGGGGATCTTGTGGCTCATCTCAGATGGGTGCAGGAGTATATATAAGGGAGACCTCTCTCCCTAAGACAGGGATGGGGGTGCTTTAGTAATAGCAGGCAGGACCTAAGAATGTATGTGAGGGTTGGGAAGGAAGAGTGGGAGAACTGCCTGAGAAGAGGGTAGTGTGAAGGTTTAAAGAAAAATCAACTATAGTAGAAAGTAGCCTTTAAGCAAACATAGAGAGCAAAATTAACAGCTGCTTAACTTTTTAGGAACATAGTTTACAGCTCAACCAGCTGCCACTGATCTACCCCATATCTACCTTTGAAAAAAGAGTTGTATTTATGTAGGAGGGTATTTGGTGTTTTTTTTAAAGTCCCAGCATCTGGATTCATGTGATTACAAGAGTATCTCTGCTGTTGTTTTTATTTTACATGAACTTTCTAGCCTCAATGGCTGCAGATAAAAGCTTGAAAATGTAGAAGCAAATGCATTGTAATGGCTCAGAAAGGAAATAAAAAGACCTCCCTCCTCTCTTTTTTTAATCTTGTGTTTTCTGGTCTTGATTCATGATTTTGGGGTTAGCAACATTGTTAAACACTTAGTATACCCAAAACAAAATAATAAAATTATCAGCTACAAAAGCCACAAAACTACACTGTAAGCACAGTTTTAAGCCTTTCTTGTAACTTCCATTGGAGGTTTCAGAGACCCAGGCTAAGCTTCCTGTAACAATGACTTGGCATTTATACTGATTTCTATCTTCTCTCTTTCAGACTATGCTGTGTATTAGCCGTTGTATCCTGAAACTAGAAATATTTGTACTTGAACTGTTTATTGCACAAATTCATAATTTGAGCGGATACATAACACCTTTTACACTTGGTGTAAAGAGAACCAAGAGATAATTGACTCAGAAGAGGCAAGGTAGGAAGAATTAAAAGATAACTAACAGACTTTCCTGACTAGAATAATAAAAAAACCCAACAGCATTGATTAAGATTTATTTTCCTCTAAAATGTAGTTTGTATATTTTTTGCTGTAAGGTGTGGCCAGTTCTCTGGAATGCCTTGCTGCACATGAGTATTTTGATTCATACCTGCTTCAGGACAGTTGTCTTTGTATGTGACTTTACCAGCTTGCCATGTTTTTAAAGACCACATGAAATTACTTTTAGCAGTCATAGGATTTGAATATTTTTTTGTCTCAATTGAGCTCCAGTGGACATGCGACCTTATAAAATCACCAAACAGTTTAATGCTCTTGTGCTTAATTGACAGTCTCTGAAGTGGCTTGGCAGTCTAGAGTAGCAGAGATCACAGAGAAACAATTAAAAACAAAGACACCCAAAGGACTGATAAAACAAGCAAAAACACCCAACATTCTAAATGAATCAAACATAATTTTTTTTTTTTGCAGTAGTTACTATGTAAACGCAGGATCTTACTGCTTATTTTTGGTCTTCTTCCCTGACTCCCTCCTATTGTTAAGTCCCTTATGGGCTTGTCTACACTACCCGCCGGATCGGCAGGCAGTGATCAATCCAGTAGGGCTTGATTTATTGCGTCTAGTATAAATCGACTGCTGAGCGCTCCCACATCGACTCCGGTACTCCACCAGAACGAGAAGTGCAAGCGGAGTCGACGGGAGAGCGTCAAGACTGTGAAGACACTGCTGTAAGTAGATCTAAGTACGTCGACTTCAGCTACGCTATTTACGTAGCTGAAGTTGCGTATCTTAGATTGACCCTGCGTGGTAGGGTAGATAAGCCTTTACTGTATCTTAAGTTTATGCCCTGACACTTCTGACCACAACAAACTCCATCATAGACACCAGGCACTGTTTTATTGTTGTTCTACATTAACGCCTGTAGGGCACAATCAAGATAGGGACCTTACCGTGTAAGCTGCTCCATAGGGCTTGTCTACAGTACCGTGCGGAGTTGATCTAAGACAGGGATCTCAAACTCAAATCACCACGAGGGCCACATGAGGACTAGTACATTGGCCCAAGGGCTGCATCGCTAACACCTTTTCACAGTGGTGGATTTAGAGTTAGTGGGGCCCTATGCTCAGCTTCATTTTTGGGCCCCCCCCGTGGGGGGAGCATTCTTCTCTCTTCTTCCCCCCCTCGTTTTTCATTCTTTTTTTCTCCCATCTCCTCCTGGGGCTCAGGGCTGGGGGTGCAGGATCTGGGAGGGAGTTAGGGTATGGGAGGAGGCTCAGGGTGGGGATATGGGGTCTGGGAAGGAGTTAGGAACTTAGGGTGTGGGAGGGGGCACAGGGCTGGGGCAGGCAAGGGGTGCGGAGCACTTACCTTGGGCAGCTCCTGTTTGGTGCGGGAGTGGGGGGGGGCGTGCAGGTGGCTCTGTGCAGCGCAACGCCGCCCCCATGGCTGCGATTCTGGAAGCCGCCCCCTGCCAGGCAGGGCCGCCCGGATTGCAGGGGCTTTAGGGGCTGCAAGGCCCTGGACTGCAGCTCTAAAGCCCCTTTTGGAATGCGGCCCTACAAACATGGCTGGAGGACTCCGGAGGAGCAGGAGTGGCCGGAGAGAAGCGGCGGTTTCTCCTTCAAAGCGCTGCTTCTCTCCGGCCGGCTGCACAGCCACCCTGTGCTCCTCCTGAGTCCTCCAGCCCGCGTTTGCGGCGCTCCCGCTACCTCCCCTGAGCACGCTGTGTCCCCGCTCCTCCCCCTCCCTCCTGGAAAGTCCTAAGCACCGCCAAACAGCTGTTTGGACGCGGGCGGAAGAGCTGGGACGCAGCATGCTGGGGGTGGTGGAGGCGGGGGAACTATGGCGGGCTGCAGGAAATAACTCTGCGGGCCGCATGTTTGAAACCCCTGATCTAAGATATGCAACTCCAGCTACATGAATAGTGTAGCTGAAGTTGACGTACTTAGATCTACTTACCCTGGTGTCTTCACTGCAGTAAGTCGACAGCTGACGCTCTCCTGTTGACTCCGCTTGCACTTCTCGTTCCGGTGAAGTACCGGAGTCGCCGGGAGAGCGCTCAGCAATTGATTTATTGCATCTAGACGTGATAAATCGACTGGATCGATCGCTGCCTGCCAATCTGGCTGGTAGTGTAGACAAGCCCATAGACACCACATAAGATATTTTTTTCCTACCTCAAACAGATTACTGACCAGCGCCCTGATCTTGAAAGCACTAACATACATGAGTGATATTATGCAGATGAGTAGTTTGGACTGCTTCCCTGTGTTATAAATGACTCAAGTGCAAAATTGTTTGCAGTTGAAAAATTTATAGAAATTAATCACTAAAACTATAATTAAAAAGAATACTTATTCGCATTTTAATTATTTTAATACTGATTTTACAGTTACACTCCTCCCCCAGGTGTAATGTAGAGTCGCCGTCAGGATCAGGTCTTGCTGAGGATACTGTTCTTACACGTCTCCTCTCATGAATGGCCCTTTAAGCAATGGGTGTGGCCTGAGCCTCAGTGGGGCTTCCGTCGCGGATAGTGGCGCCTCATGCAAGCCCTAGCGGAGCAAGCGCAAGGACTTTTGGGAGTTGTAGTCCACTGAACCTTCTCCTATGATGGCGGCGTCGGAGCCTGAGGACTACATGTCCCACAGTGCTATGCGTCGGGGGCCCTGGCGCCTGAGATGCCGCTCTCTCTCCCTGTGGCAAGGCGGCTAGTTCAAGTTGCCATAGCGGCGAGGTGGGGAGGAAGCTGCGCAGAGTTGGGCGGTTGGAGCCGGCGGGGTGGGGGTGCCCTGATGCTGAGGTCTCTCGCGAGGTGAGGAGGGGGCTCGGCCCCCGTTAGGGGCATGTTGGGCCTGGGTGGCTCTGGAGTAGGACGCGGGGCCGAGTGGTCGGAGCCCAGGGGGGGCTACTGGCGACCACTGTAGGGGCTGGGCCCCGGGAGGGCCTGCGGGGCAGTGCATGGGGGCGATGGCTGTCCGGTGGGGGGCTCTGTGGTGCCTGGAGGGCACTGCCGCCGCTGTGGGGCCGGTGGGACTGTGGGGTGAAGGGGCTGTGCAGCTTGTACAGCTTGTACAAATAGCCCAACTTGATTGTCATGCACATTGTGTAAAGAGTTGTCACTTTGGATGGGCTATCACCAGCAGGAGAGTGAATTTGTGTGGGGGGGTGGAGGGTGAGAAAACCTGGATTTGTGCTGGAAATGGCCCACCTGATGATCACTTTAGATAAGCTATTACCAGCAGGACAGTGGGGTGGGAGGAGGTATTGTTTCATATTCTCTGTGTATATATAAAGTCTGCTGCAGTTTCCACGGTATGCATCCGATGAAGTGAGCTGTAGCTCATGAAAGCTTATGCTCAAATAAATTGGTTAGTCTCTAAGGTGCCACAAGTACTCCTTTTCTTTTTGCGAATACAGACTAACACGGCTGTTACTCTGAAACCTGTACAGAAGAGTGGTACTGCAGTGTTGTGTTTAGAAAGCTGGCCTTGAGCTAGACAGAGGAAACCACAGTTGCCAACTTTCACGTGGTAAATAAGCACCCTGATTTACAATAAGCCAAAAATAAAGCCAATCCCATTTCAAAACAAGGCCAAAACAAGCCAGTCCCTAAAGAACCTCAACCCTCTATGTGACTAGATCTCTCCGGCATGCAGTCTGAGACTGTGGTGGGCCCGCTGTGCACCCCTGCTTGTGCGTCCTGGCCCCTGCTTGCCAGGAGCTGATTTAAAAAAAAAAAATACAAGCCAAAAACTAGCTAATAATCAACTCATAAACCAAAAACCATCCCAATTTCTGCATTTTTTTTCATGGATTTGGCATGCCTGGAGGAAACCTGCTACCCTGGCGTCAAAAGGTGGTGTAGCAGTGTCTGTGTGTTGCGTAATGGAATGAAACTGGGAGAACCCAAACTCTAAGTGTTGACAACAAACTTAGCCTTGGTCAGAGCACACAAATGATAGTATCATCCACTTCTTTGCCCCAACTAAGAGTTTACAATCTCCACAGGAGACAGGAAACCTGAGGATTCCAGAGCTGGGGATTACCTAATTGGTAGGAGCTGGGAGTCCCGGGAATTTCCCTGCTTCACGGCAGACTTCCAAGCCTGACCTGGGCAAGTCACTTAGCTTGTCTGTGCCTGGGTTCCGCATCTGTAGAAATGGGGATGATACTTCCTAATCTCACAGGGGTGTTGTGAGATTAATTACATTAAATATTGTGAAGTGCTTTGAGATCTCGTGATGAAAAGTGCTATATAAGAACCTGATATTATCATTGTTGCTATTAAATGTTATCAATATACTTGTTTCTTGAGGGAATTTGTAGGGTTTCTAAGTGGCACTTGAAACATAGCTACCTCGCATTGTAGTGTAGTGTGGGAATGTGCTCTCTCAGAATAACAATAAAATGTAGTAATCTCGGGTCTCTGCCTTGAAACATGACAAAATGACAGTGAAATGTGGCATTGTCAGGGTGATGGTTCATGCTAATATCCTACCTCCCTGCTTTGAAATTTGTTTCAATATTTGTGAATAAGATAAGGGCTTGAGTGTGTAACCTTGTCAAAAAAGGAACAATACTGATAATACAGTACTGGGGTCTGTTCCACATCAGGGTCAGTCTTAAAACCTGCAGGGACTTCAAACAAGACTAGAGTAGTAAACTGTCAAATGGGGGTGTGTGTATGTGTGTGTGTGTGTCTAGCTTCAAGAAACATCTCCTTGGCAAATATCTCTTCTGGCTTTCATCCTGTTTCAGCATATATTTGTACTTTTAATTACCTTGTATTTTATTTTTCTAAGAATTTCTCCTCATTAGGAGTTGAAATTAAAGACTATCATAACCATATTAAAAATCAGGATGTCAGTTATACAAACACTGAATCTCTCTTAAGCATGAAAGTGCTTGCACTTCCTCTTAGCATGCTTATCTGAATAAAGAGGAAGCTTGAAAGCTATATGAAAATCTAGTAGAAAATTGTTTGTCAGTTGAAATGTTCTCATTCAGTCCTTTTTTGTTTATTTAACACTTTATTTACTAGCCTCCTTTCAGCACTGCAGCCACTGCATTTTTTGAGCAAAACCTTGTGTTGAACAGTTAAAAATAAACCCCTTAACCTTCTATGTGGTAAATCTTCATTTCCTTTGTGCTACTTCTAGGGTTGTTTCTTTTTTCTTGACCTCATTTGGTGGAGACATTTCTTGGAACTTTATATTGTTTTTAGCAAATCAACTTCAGTGCTGTTCAGCATTACTTCTATTTCAGTGTTTAAAAAGGTCAGTAAAAATAACTGTGATCAGAACCATGCTTTTGGAAAAAGCTTCTGTGCCAGTTTAAATATCTGAGTCAAAGAACCCAAAGGTGCCTGTCTTGGGACACTTAGGCAAAGTATGATTTCTGCTCCACACTGTCTGAGTCTCTCCTCCCTTCCCACTCAAGAAGGTACATTGCAAGAGGAAAGTCAGCTGCTATAAGGACTGGCAGGAATCAGGGCACCAAATGTTACTTTTTGTTTAGAAACAATCTTGCTTATAGAAGTTAGAGGTAGAAAAGCTCTTATTTCGAAATTAAAAATTATGCGCACAATATTTTAAAATTATGCAAAATTCTGCATATTTTATTTACCAAAATAATTGAAACTGGCACGATTATATTGTGGTGTTTTGATAATTTATTTCAAAATACCTGTCAGCAAATATGTCTCTAACAATATAGACAACAAACAAGATTCAGGATCTGGTTTTTTGACAAATAGATTCCCTACTAGGCATATTAATACAAAATTTTGAGTAACAATTCATTTAAACTACAATACAGAAATGTAAGCCCTCATGTAAGCCCTGGCTGGGATGATTTAGTTGGGGATTGGTCCTGCTTTGAACAGGGGGTTGGACTAGATGACCTCCCGAGGTCCCTTCCAACCCGGATATTCTATGATCCCTCAGAAGCAGTGCAAAGGCGTGGAGGAGTCAGGGGGTAATGGAGGACCTGAGGGAGAGTGAAGTAATTGTTGGGAGTGAATCTGGTGGTTTGTTGGGTGTGCGTGGGAGAAGTGTGGAAAAGGGGTGTTTTTTAGGGGAAAGGGATTGTTAGGCAGCTGACCTTCTCTGACCTCTAGCCTCTCCCATTCAGTCAAGCACATCTGCACCTATCATCATGTGTCCCTGCATCCCCCTTCTGTCCCATCCCCATGTGTCCTTGCACCCTGACTCAGCCACCCCTCACCCCCATTCTCATGTGGTCCAGCACCACAACTGAGCCACCCTTTGCCCCACCCCATCCCCACATGGCCCTGCACCCCCACTCCCATTTAGCCCTGCCCCAGTCTATCTGCCCCACTAGCCCTTGTGAACTCGGGTCTTTGACACCCCCACCTCCCAGCAGAACTGTGTGCCCCATTCTGTCTGTGTCCTCCCTCTTCCCCCCCACCCCATGCCTCCTCACTTGGCCGCATGGGCAGGGCACTGTGAGGAACGCACCCTCTCCTCTTCCCTATCACTGGCTGCTACTGCCGGTGAACAGGCTGCTCTCTGTTCTGGTGCCACAGCAGCCCCTGGGTGGTGAAAGGTGTAACTTCAGTGCCTCTCCGGCAGAATATATTTTCTACAGAGGGGGAAAAAAATCCGCTGGGGACATGAATTCTGCACTTGTGAAATGGTGCAGAATTCCCACAGGGGTAAGATCTATGAGAGCATACAGTCCATCTCCCTGCTAATACAATGATCGTTCCCTTTTAGTACACTTTTTAGTATTTTGTCCTGCCTCATTTTAAATATTTCAAATTATTGAACTTTTTCCTGTAGCTAGGGAAGCGTGATGTGATTATTCCCTGAGTGCTGACTCCTGACCATAGTCGGGATTCTTTGTCTTTAGCTCAGCGGTGCCCAAACCTTTCCTGTTGCACCCCATCTCCCCTTACAGTAATGAAATCTGTCCACATTCCCCCCCCCTTCCCATTACTGAGCAGTCAAGGCTTCCTCAACTTGGGGTGACGGTGGAGCTGGGGGCAGAACTGGGGATGGGGGAGGAGCTGTGGCTGGGTCCAGACCTGGTCTGGGGGTGCAGCTGGGTGCGAAGCGGAGCTGCAGCTGGGGGCAAAACAGGGCTGGGTGGCACTCCCTCCCCACACTCTGTGGGAGCTGACCCGGGTCCTGCCATGTGCCCCCCCCCCTGAACATTCCTCAGTTTGGGGACCCCAGCTTTAGCTGCTATGTTGTTGATAAACTTAAAGCCTCCCCATAGGGATTGCCATACCAATGGCCTGTCTAGTTCAGGATCCCTTCTCAGATATCTGTCTGTACCAGATACTTCAGTGGAAAATGAAGGAAACATGAAGTGGGCAATTATGGAATAACCTGCCCATGAGGGAAGTTTCTTCCTTTCTCCATCATTTTAGATGTTGGCATATGCCTTGAAGTAAGAAGGCTTATATTCCTTACAAACTTTTTTTGACATTTCTATCTAATGTATCTGTGGATGTTCTCATTAGCCATATGACTATTCGGTTCTCCTTTTTTGAATTGCCTGATATGTTGTGGCAAGAAGTGCCATGCTGGTTTCTTCTACTTATTTAGGCCATGTCTATATGTACAGTGCTGCAGTGGAGCACATGTGGTGAGGATGCTCTGTGCCGACAGGAGCAGCATAAGCTATGTCGGTGTTAGAAGTTCTCCTGCAGATATAGAGCTGTGCACACAAACCCTTATGTCAGTGTAACGTATGTCACTTGGGGGTGGAATATTCACGCTTCTGAATGACATACATTTTGCCATTGAGCTTCCACAAGTATGTGTACACCAGCAGGGTAATCAGACTCCTTGCTAATAGTGTAGTTATAGCCTAAATGAATACTGGAACATAGTTTCTCTTCATCCTCTCCCCACAGTCCCCCTTGAAGGAATGCTGTCAAATGACCTTTAAAATATTTTCTTATTTTCGCTTTGTCTCTTGATTCTTTCCAATCCACCCTGCCCTTAGATGTGCTTAAAATTAGATAGTTGCAAAGTTTTAGAAAAGTCATTTTCCCTAGTGCTGAAGATAAACAATCAGGGCTGCTATTATTTTTGGACCCAAGATATTGGAAATAATGTGGTGGTGGAGAAAGAAGGATGTGGGGCAAGAATTAGGCCCCAGTCCTACGATTGGATCTGCTAACTTGCACCTCTGCAGCCAGGAAAGCTCCACTTAGGTGAAAAGCTAATTTTTTCTGGTTATCTTATAGGATGTTTCTGTTCTGTGTAACAGTCCTTTTGAGCCAAATGGAAAACATGCTTATTTGATCTTGCATTCCCAAATAACATATAGCACTTCATCTTATGTACTAAAAATAATAAAGAAAACAATTCTAATCACATGCATCTCTTTCCCCTCTGGAGGGGAAGAGCGGATAAATTACATGTGGCAAACATGGATCAACTAGGATTTGTATTAAACAGGCAGCTGTCAGATAATGCTCTAAATTTTAGACCTGATCTTTTCACTCTTACCAGCAAGCCCCATCTATTTTTATCACTAGATGCAGAAAAAGCTTGGGGCAGAGTAAATTAGCAGTTCTTAAAAGATACTTTGGATACATTTGGCTTAGGCCCTAAATTTCAAAATTGGATTTCCATCTTATATTCCAAACCATATGCTGCTGTAAGAGTAAAAGGATATCAGAAAAATGCTACTCCTTTAGACGCACACACCAAGGATGCCCATTGTCTCCTCTTCTTTTTGCCAGATTAATGGAGTCATTCATTAAGTTGATAAGAAATAATCCTTGTATAAGGGGAATTACAAAAAGAAACAGGGAACACAAATTAGCCTTCTACAGATGATATTTGTTATGAATCTCTCTCACACTCTACTAGATCAGAAAGAGAAAACCTTAAAATTTGTCAGTGTCAGGATTTAGTATAAACTATGACAAGTGAGACCTCCTGGGTGTAGGTATGGGCTATGATCTACTGAAAGATATAAAAGATAAATACGAACAGAAATGGGTAGCTACTTCAGTAAGATATCTGGCAATCCACATTTCTAACAGATGGCAAAACTTATGCGCTTTTGATTAAAAATATCAAAAGAGATCTGAAAAATCGGTCAAAATATGAATTGCAGCAGTTAAAGTGAATATTTTACTCTCAATTAACTTCCTTTTCCAAACATTCCTGGTTTTAGTCCCTGGGAATTTGCTTAAACCTGGATTTCTTATTTCCCCAAATGAATTTGCCACTAATTTAACAATCCATGATAAACAATCTACTTTATAGAGGCTGTGGCAAAAGGAAGGATTGGCTCTACCAAACATTAAACACTGTTATCAGGCCAGTCAGATCATAAACCTGATGTACTGGATAACACCGACTGGACCGACTCCTGGGGTATCAAGCATAATGCCCCTGAGGCCTGTCAAGGTTCCTTCCCCACTCTGAACTCTAGGGTACAGATGTGGGGACCTGCATGAGAACCCCCTAAGCTTATTTTTACCAGCTTAGGTTAAAACTTCCCCAAGGTACAAACTATTTTACCTTTTGCCCTTGGACTTTATTGCTGCCACCACCAAGCGTCTAACAAATATATTACAGGGAAAGAGCCCGCTTGGAAACGTCTTTCCCCCCAAAATCCTCCCAAACCCTACACCCCCTTTCCTGGGGAAGGCTTGGTAAAAATCCTCACCAATTTGCATAGGTGAACACAGACCCAAACCCTTGGATCTTAAGAACAATGAAGAAGCAATCAGGTTATTAAAAGAATTTTAATTGAAGAAAAAGTAAAAGAATCACCTCTGTAAAATCAGGATGGTAAATACCTTACAGGGTAATCAGATTCAAAACATAGAGAATCCCTCAAGGCAAAACCTTAAGTTACAAAAAGACAAAAAGAACAGAATATACATTCCATTCAGCACAACTTATTTTATCAGCCATTTAAACAGAACAGAATCTAATGCATATCTAACTAGATTACTTACTAAGTTCTAAGACTCCATTCCTTTTCTGTTCTTGGCAAAAAAAAAAAAAGAACCACACAGACAGAGAGAACCTTTGTTTCTCCCCCCTCCAGCTTTGAAAGTATCTTGTCTCCTCATTGGTCAGGTGCCAGTGAGGTTATCCTAGCTTCTTAATCCTTTACAGGTGAAAGGGTTTTTCCTCTGGCCAGGAGGGATTTAAAGGTGTTTACCCTTCCCTTTATATTTATGACAGGGCTGGTTTTGTTCAACATCTTTATTAGTGATCTGGATGATGGGATGAATTGCACCCTCAGCAAGTTTGCAGATGACACTAAGCTGAGAGGAGACGTAGATATGCTGGAGGGTAGGGATAGGGTCCAGAGTGACCTAAACAAATTGGAGGATTGGGCCAAAAGAAATCTGATGAGGTTCAACAAGGACAAGTGCAGAGTCCTGCACTTAGGAAGGAAGAATCCCATGCACCGCTACAGGCTGGGGACCAACTGGCTAAGCAGCAGTTCCGTAGAAAAGGACCTGGGGATTACAGTGGACGAGAAGCTGGATATGAGTCAGTAGTGTGCCCTTGTTGCCAAGAAGGCTAACGGCATATTGGGCTGTATTAGGAGCATTGCCAGCAGATTGGGGGAAGTGATTATTCCCCTCTATTTGGCACTGGTGAGGCCACACTTGGAATATTGTGTCCAGTTTTGATCCCCTCACTACAGAAGGGATGTGGACAAATTGGAGAGAGTCCAGCGGAGGCAACGAAAATGATTAGGGGGCTGGGGCACATGACTTACGAGGAGAGGCTGAGGGAATTGGGCTTATTTAGTCTGCAGAAGAGAAGAGTGAGGGGGGATTTGATAGCAGCCTTCAACTACCTGAAGGAGGGTTCCAAAGAGGATGGAGCTCGGCTGTTCTCAGTGGTGGCATATGACAGAAAAAGAAGCAATGGTCTCAAGTTGCAGTGGGGGAGGTCTAGGTTGGATATTAGGAAACACTGTTTCGCCAGGAGGATGGTGAAGCACTGGAATGGGTTACCTAGGGAGGTGTTGGAATCTCCATCCTTAGAGGTTTTTAAGGTCCGGTTTGACAAAGCCCTGGCTGGGATGATTTAGTTGGTGTTGGTCCTGCTTTGAGCAGGGGGTTGGACTAAATGACCTCCTGAGGTCTCTTCCAATCCAAATCTTCTATGATTCTATGAACACCAAACCCTAATCAGGACTGGCTAGAGATATAATGATGAGCTTGTTCTGCAATCAAAGTACAAACGATTCCCCTGGATAAAGAAATCCTATGGGCCAAAATCAGTATATAGCCACCCTTTTATGAAAACAACAATAGAAACTTGGGGTAGCTTTCTAAATAATTTAAGCTCATACCCCTCATCTCTTGTAACCTCAATAAAAACCTGGAAGTGTTAACATTTGGGAACTTACATAAAAATTCAGCCAACTGTTTAGAGACAATATATTTAGATCAACTGATGAAATACAACTAGCAAAAGATACCAACATTCTAGTGTCTAAATACCTACACTTGAGACTTTTCAACCCATCCCTATGAAAAAGCAAACCTAAGCAGAAAATTGATGCAATTTGAAAAACTACTCACTACCTCCACAAAACACAAAGGTTTACTCCCCATTCTGTACAAAGTAATCTCTGGTTTCAGAGTAACAGCCGTGTTAGTCTGTATCCGCAAAAAGAACAGGAGTACTTGTGGCACCTTAGAGACTAACAAATTTATAAGAGCATAAGCTTTGGTGAGCTACAGCTCACTTCATCGGATGCATAGAATGGAACATATAGTAAGATATACAGATAAGTTGGAGGTTACCATACGAACTGTGAGTGGCTAATTAGTTAAGATGAGCTATTATCAGCAGGAGAAAAAAAACTTCTGTAGTGATAATCAAGATGGCCCATTTAGACAGCTGACAAGAAGGTGTGAGGATACTTAAGGAAATAGATTCAATATGTGTAATGACCCAGCCACTCCCAGTCTCTATTCAAACCCAAGTTAATGGTATTTTACATATTAATTCAAGCTCAGGAGTTTCTCATTGGAGTCTGTTTTTGAAGCTTTTCTGTTGCAAAATTGCCACCCTTAAAT
This sequence comes from Lepidochelys kempii, assembly GCF_965140285.1. Taxonomy (NCBI): domain Eukaryota; kingdom Metazoa; phylum Chordata; order Testudines; family Cheloniidae; genus Lepidochelys; species Lepidochelys kempii. The sequence goes on along the minus strand of NC_136385.1, from coordinate 96,008,634 downwards.
CTTTTACTGAGTGGCCACAGAGGTTGAAGTGTTCTCCTACCGGTTTTTGAACGTTATGATTCCTGATGTCAGATTTGTGTCCATTTATTCTTTTGCGTGGAGACTGTCCAGTTTGGCCAATGTAGATGGCAGAGGGGCATTGCTGGCACATGATGACATATATCACATTGGTAGATGTGCAGGTGAACGAGCCCTTGATGGCGTGGCTAATGTGATTAGGTCCTATGATGGTGTCACTTGAATAAATATGTGAACAGAGTTGGCATCGGGCTTTGTTGTAGTCTCTGTTACTTACTAGAAACAACTATGTTCATGAAAAGAAGAAAAATTGCCGTAGGAATAGACACCAAAACCGAGGAATGGGAGAACATATGAAGCAATGGTCCATAATGAACACATTAACAAAATAAAACCTTGTTACCATTTTTTATCAATGGTACCTAGCGTCTCTTTAAATTAAATGAATTTATGGTGCAGGGATGGGTAATTGCTGAAGAAAATGTAATGAAATGGAAGGATTTTTCTATATATGGTGGAAATGCCCCCAAAGTAAGGCATTTTAAAATGCAATTGGAGGCAACATAAAGGAGATAACAGGGTGTCAGCTATCAGATAACCCCTTAGTATTTTTATTAAATTGCCCTGAAAACTCTGCATCTTACAAAAGCAATGGAAAATTGATCATTTATGTACTAGTTCATGCTTTAATTACTATAGCAAGGTGATGGAAGAAGAGTGACTCTGCTAAATCTATTAATGGGGATCAAAAAATCTGGGAAATGCTGGTAATAGAAGAATTAACTCAGTTTTTACAGGGCAGAAGGAAGAAAAGAGAACTACTTAGAAACCTGCCAGAATTTTTTGGAGTTTGCTGGAAGAGGGCATTGCCTGCCACCAAACCTGATGGTTTGAGAAGTTTTTTTGACTACTAAGGAAGGGGAAAAACCCTTTCAAACATAGTAAAAGTTAAACTCAAAATAAAGGCATTAAAATAGGAAGAAGGAGAAAAGCTTAATATTGTATAGAGTTTTGATAGGACAACTGATAAATAGACATCTCAATGTCTGAAAAACAGAAGTTTGGACCTAAATATGAGATGAAAGACTTTAATTGACACTATAAAATGAAAATACAAAAGAGGAAGATGAAGAGTAGAAAAGCATCAACCAATGTATGGGATCAATATCACAAAGTTGAAGAAAATGACTAGTAGCAGGTTTTGTCAGTACAACTTTACAGATTTCTGTAGGCCAATTAAAAACTGCAATACGTGTGTGCATAATACAGTTTACCTCTTAAAATTTGTTTTACAATTTAATAAGATTTGTTATAAAAGAATGGATCTATTAATAAAATAAAAAAGAGAAGAGATTATATGTGGTAGATATAAGCTGTTATGAATTTATATTCTGTAAAATTTTACCATATTTGAATACAGTTGTGAAAAATCAAGTTTGCTGAAACAATACTGACCATGACTTTGTGATCAGTGTAGACTAGGAAATCTTTTTGAGCACTGTGTCAATTAATTGTTATCAAATCCTAAAATTTAATGTTGAATGTGATTTTGTTCTCGTGTATACTAATTGCAAAATTGTGATTAGTATAGTTTTGGTGTTAACAGTTTTCAAACAGTGAAATTTTTGTCGCAGTATGTTTATCCTTCTTTGGAAGGTGCTCAGATACTATGGTAATGGATGTGGTGTATAAAAGCCAAAATAGCACGGGGATTAGTCAATGAATTTTTTCTTCACCTACCAGAGGCAGAGATCGGATTGCCTTGTGACTTTCAGGCTGCATGAAATTGTGGCTCCTCAGGTGGTCATTTGTATTACTTATGACTAACACCAGTCCTGTAAGCAAAGCTATTAATGTGCAGTGCGGTAATTGTAGTATGTGCAGTCTTGATCCTACACCAGTTGATATCAATAGAATAAGATTGAGCCCTGTGTAAGATCTACTTAATTTACAGGATTTGCAGGAAATAACATCGTATGAGCAGATTTTTAAAAATACCTTTCTGCAAAAATTATTTGTGGGTTTTTACTCAGACTACTTTGGGTGGAATCCAGGGCTTAAAGACTATACACCTTTTAAGGTAAGTATATTTTCCAGGTTAACTTGACACATGCAGTATCTCTTGGTTAACTGTGTGCACACACTGGACAGACTTGCATTCAGCTGTCTTGAAGGCTTGTTATGAAGCTTACAGTGATTAGAGATTTGTTTTTAAATATATTATATGGTAGTGACCATAACCTACTCAGAAGAGACTAACCTTTCATGGTGGGAGAGAATTCATTCTTGTTGCTTTCTCCATCTAAGCCTCAACAGTATTGTGACCACTGTGCTACATGTTATAGATCATGCTAAGATTTTATCATGGTTACTTTTAGAAAAAGTCATGAACAGGTCATGGGCAATAAACAAAAATTCATGGAGTCTGTGACCTGTCTGTTACTTTGCTAAAAATAACCAGAGGGCAGGGTTAGATGGGGGAAAGAATGGAGTCCCATGGAGGGGGGGCCTAAGAGGCCGAGCCCCCTGCCGTGGTGAGGGACGCAGCCCATACTTCAGTGGCTGCAGAGGGGCACGCGGCCACGGGGGGCACATAGCCCCCACTTCAAAGCTGGCCCAGCTTCGTGACATGGGTTCGCGGCCCTGACTGTAGCAGGGCAGGGGCACACGGCTCTGGGAAGCCAGAAAAGGGGCGCATGGCTCCCGGTGCAGCCACTGGGCTGAGGTGCGTGACCCCAGCTGCAGCCCCTAGTGGAAGCCACGGGCTGGGGCGCATGACCCCGGCTAAAGCCCTCGGCAAGCCTGGGATGCTGTTGGGCTGGGGCGCATGGCCCCTGCCAAATCTCCATCAAGCCCAGGACTCGGGACACTGTGGGGCTGGGTTATGTGGCCCTGGCTGCAGTTCCCGCCAAGCCTGTGGGGCTGGGGCGCACGGACCCTGCCAATCCTGGGACATGGTGGGGCTGGGGTGCGCGGCCCCGGCTGCAGCCTGTAGTGGAAGTTGCGGGGCTGAGGCACAGGGCCCCAGCTGCAGCCCCTGCCAAGCCTGCGGGGAAGGGGTGCATGGACCCTGCCAAGCCCGGCATGCTGCGGGGCTAGGGCACATGGACCTGGCTACAGCCCCTGGCAGAAGCCGTGGGGCTGAGGCTCAGGGCCCCAGCTGCAGTCCTCACCAAGGCTGGGAAGCCATGGGGCTGAGGCACACAGGCCTGGCGGCAGTGCCCAGCGGAAGCCACAGTTCTGGGGTTGAGGGGTCCTGGTTCCAGCCAGCCCCAGCAGGGCAGGGGCACACAGACCTGCCTCCTCCTCATGAAGCCCCAGAAGTCACGGAGGTCCAATAATGTCACGGAATCCGTGACTGCCCTGACCTCTGTGACTAAATCGTAGCCTTAGTTATAGATTTTTTTTTTTATGTGCCTTTAATTTATTGATATCAGGTATTGCTTTAAGTCTCTTTTTTTCCTTTTTTCCCTCCATCACACTAGGTTCTTCCCTTGACCCTCTGTTTTTGGTACTGTATTTTTGCACTTTTTTGCTTCCGGTTATGCCTGCAGATTGCTTCCAAGCATTGAACAGTGGTGAAGGGCTAAGAAGGCACACTTGATTTTTTTCCCAGCAACACTGAGGAAGTATGTCTATTCGCATCCGGAGATGGGCTACTTAATTTTTTGTGCCTCAGTTTCCCCACCTGTAAAATCATCATGGCTATCTTGCTTGGCTTAATTACTGTTTTTAAAGTGCTTTGACGTGCTTGGATGAAAGATGCTGTGGAAGTACAGTGTGTTATCAGTCTCCTCCAAAAGATGTTTAGTTTTCACTGTACTTGGAAGAAGAAGAATCCTTCATGTGCCTCTTGCTTAGCAAAATATGGTCGTACTGGGCCAGCCTTGTAAAATGACTTTTGTCGTTAATAGTGACCTTAAGAGTATTAAGTACAGAAGAATCCCTTTAAAGCCAAAATCAACAAAATTATTTAATTGACGTTATTAGTTTGGAGCTGTTTGTTAGTTGGAGATAGAAAGTCACAGCATTCAAAGACCCTAAGGGTATCTCTACAGTGCAATTAATAAGCTGTGACTGGCCCGTGTCAGCTGACTCAGGCTTCTGGGATTTGGGCTAAAGGGCTGTTTAATTGCAGTGTAGACATTCAGGCTCACATAAATACATTTTGCAAGCTGGATCTGGCCCATGGGCCAAATATTTGTTTGAAATCCCTGTCATAAGTGGCTAGAATGGCTCTTTTCAGGGAAAGATCTTTGTACTCATTTGTGCCCCGGTCCTGCAAGATGCTCCATGTGAGTGCAGATGTCTGCCTGTGCAGAGCGCAATTCAGGATTGTGTCCTAACTCTCCATTGTTATTTCTTCCCTTTATTTTTGAAAAGGTATTTAACTGTAATTTCATGGATGGGGTATGAATTAAACTAATTATTGCAACACTCAATGCGTGGATGAGATGATGGTATAGGGAGGAGAGGTTTAGATTTATTAGGAACTGGGGAAACTTTTGGGGAAGGGGGAGCCTGTACAGGAAGGATGGGTTCCACTTAAACAAAAATGGAGCCAGATTGCTGGCACTTAAAATTAAAAAGGTCATACAGCAGTTTTTAAACTAAGGGCTGTGGGAAAGCCGACAGGTGCAGAGGAGCATGTAATACCAGGGTACAAAATATATCTGAAGGGCAGAATAGGTCGTGTTGGTGGGGGAGTGGTACTATATGTGAAAGAAAGCATAGAATCTAATGAAGTAAAAATCTTAAATGAACCAAACTGTACCATAGAATCTCTATGGATAGTAATTCCATGCTCTAATAATAAGAATATAGCAGTAGGGATATATTACCGACCACCTGATCAGGATGGCGATAGTGACTGTAAAAAGAAAAGGAGTACTTGTGGCACCTTAGAGACTAACCAATTTATTTGAGCATGAGCTTTCGTGACTGTGAAATACTCAGGGAGATTAGAGGCTATAAAAATAAAATACTAATGGGAGATTTCAACAGTCCCCATATTGCCTGGGTACGTGTCACCTCAGGACGGGATGCAGAGATAAAGTTTCTTGACACCTTAAATGACTGCTTCTTGAAGCAGTTAGTCCTGGAACCCACAAGAGGAGAGGCAATTCTTGATTTAGTCCTATGTGGAACAAAGGTCTGGTCTAAGAGGTGAATATAGCTGGACTGCTTGGTAATAGTGACAAAATATAATTAAATTTGACATCCCTGTGGCGGGGAAAACACCACAGCAGCCCAACACTGTAGCATTTCATTTCAGAAAGGGGGACTACACTAAAATGAGGAAGTTAGTGAAACAGAAATTAAAAGGTATAGTACCAAAAGTGAAATCCCTGCAAGCTGCATAGAAACTTAAATGCATATCCGAAATTAAAATACATAGTAAGAGAACCAAAAAAGTGCCACCGTGGCTAAATAACAAAGTAAAAGAAGCAGTGAGAGACAAAAAGGCATCCTTTAAAAAGTGGAAGTTAAATCCTTGTGAGGAAAATAAAAAGGAGCATAAATTCTGGCAAATGAAGATTGTAAAAATATAATTAGGAAGACCAAAAAAGAATTTGAAGAACAGCTAGCCAAAGACTCAAAAGTAATAGCAAATATTTTTTTAAGTACATCAGAAGCAGGAATCCTGCTAAACAACCAGTGGGGCCACTGGACGATCGAGAAGCTAAAGGCGTACTCAAGGATGACAAGGCCATTGCGGAGAAACTAAATGAATTCTCTGCATTAGTCTTCATGGCTGAGGATTTGAGGGAGATTCCTAAACTTGAGCCATTCTTTTTAGGTGACAAATCTGAGGAACTGTCCTGGATTGAGTTGTCATTAGAGCAGGTTTTGGAATAAAATGATAAACTAAACAGTAATAAGTCATCAGGACCAGATGGTACTCACTGAAGAGTTCTGAAGGAACTCAAATGTGAAACTGCAGATCTACTAACTAGGAGTAGGTAGGTAGTCTGTAGCCTATCATTTAAATCAGCTTCTGTACCAAATGACTGGGGGATAGCTAACGTGATACCAATGTTTAAAAAGGGTTCCAGAGGTGATCCTGGCAATTACAGACTGGTAAGCCTGATTTCAGTACCGGCCAAACTATTTGAAACCATAGTAAAGAACAAAATTGTCAGACACATAGATGAACATAATTTGTTGGGGAAATCATGCCTCCTACTCCACTAAAATTCTTTGAGGGGGTCAACGAGCATGTGCACAAGGGGGATCCGGTGGGATTGAACTCACAACCCTGGGTTTAGCAGGCCAATATTCAAACCATTGAGCTATCCCTCCACCCCCTTATGTTGTTAACATTCAGTTATCAAAAATACTTTCAATAATAGTCTCAAAAATTTAGGTCCCAGTCTTATGAGGTTCTGGGAACTTCCTGGGAAGTTGGTAAGAAATGAGTGTTCAGTACCTCTTAGGATTGGTTCTTATTTTGTTTCTACTGACTATTTTTTCTACATTTCAATGACACACCTCTTCCCCCTACCCAGCCTACTTAAAGTATGTTACAGTAGAAAATATTGGATTAAGGGTACTCCGCTTACGTACACAGAAATGGCTTTCAGTATATGATGTGGTGAATTTTGCCTCTCAGGATGGGAGAAGAGATGTATGTTGTTTAATTTATAATGGTATATAAATTTATAAGATTTTAAGTACAGCATTACCATATATTATAATTATTTTATTTTTTAAACCTTAAATAAAGGTGGGCATGAGCTGAAAGCTGCTTTTTTTAAATACCTGAACGTTCCCAAAGCTTGGATCTGGGAATCTGGTTTGGGGCTGGGCCGGCTAATAAGACAACATAATATAAACATTCATCTTCTGTAAATCAAAAAACTTTGCAAAGAATCCATGTAGAGAGAAATTAGAAGGATTCTGTGCATTTATGGAAGCAGTGTTTAGTATTTAGACCTATAGACTGAGAGTCAGAAGACCTGAGTTATACTCCCAGTTCTGCCACAGATTCATTATGTGACCTTTGACAAATTCTAGATTTCATTCCTGCCTTCTCAGTTTCTGCATGTATGAAATGGGGATTTATGGCTCTGTAGGAAAACCTTGGATTAAAGCTGCTGTATAAGTGCAAAATATTATCATTGGTTTTAGTAAAGCTCTTAGGCTGCTAATGTATTGCAGTTATGGAGTTAAAAAGAAGACCTTCTGAAAAGTCAGGGAGTTTGCTTGCATTAATGTATCTAGTAGTTATCACATTATTCCAAAATATTGCTATATCAGTTCTTTGTCTTCTAAAACAATGTAGATTACATGATTGACTGCTACGATGTACACAATTCTTCAACAACAGTGTTATTTTTATAAACACTATTTTTATAATCCAAAACTATGCTAGGTGCTTCACAGAAAATGTGGAAAGACACGCTTCCTGCCCAAAAGAGTGTGTAATATGAATTTAAGATGTGTAAACAGTAGTGTGGCATAAAGTGAGGAAAAACAAGATTTATAGTAGTGGTGATACTCAGTTTAAGTATATGTATATTTTAGTAGTTCAATAAAAATACATAGGGAGGGAGAAATGTGAATATAATTTAATCATTAGCCATAAACATCAAGGAAAAGATTATTCATTTTAGTTAGATTAATATAAAGGGAAGAGAGAGAGTAGGAGGCAGCCTGGAAAAAAGATGAGGTCTTCATTGAAGAAGTGGACAAAGAGGTCGTCAAAGCTGGAGGAGAAAAGTGATAGATGGGTTGATGACATAAATGGTTTTAAAAGACATTAGATATAGTAGAAGTTGCATGTACCACATTGAGAATTTATCATGAAGATGATGTCTGAATAGAAAGACTTTAAAAAAAACTATGTTGCATATTTGATATGAGGAGTCTGAAAAGATATGTCTAATGAAAATTAAATAAAGCAAAAATATTAAAATAACTCTAAAGCTTCTTTTATCTGAAGGTCTCAAAGTACTTTACCACGACTAATTAAAACTTGCAACACACTGCTTGACAGATCAGACTGAAAATTGAGGCATAGGACTTGTCTAAGTGACTTAGCAAGTGACTTGTCCAAAGTTCGTGGAAAGATGGGAAGAGAACAGAGATGTCCTGACTCCAGTAATCTGCTTCCACTAATAGAAGTTAACACTTCTCTAGATTAAACAAAAAATACTAAATATGAGTTCATGCCTCATTGAAAATTTTTGAAATCTATTTCAAGGCTGTTCTGCCTAAGAAATGCTACTTTTTCCTATATATTTTTTTCTGTCGCTTCCTTCTTAAAAATTCTTTCTCGTGATAGCTGCATTTAAAAATATATTTGTTTTGAGTCTTCTTCTCTACCTATGATCACCTGAACTCCTAATTCCTCCTTTGTGGTGTTATAATTTTGTTGCTGTAGTGACAATTATGTTAGGTTTCAGAGTAACAGCAGTGTTAGTCTGTATTCGCAAAAAGAAAAAGAGTACTTGTGGCACCTTAGAGGCTAACCAATTTATTTGAGCATAAGCTTTTGTGAGCTACAGCTCACTTCATCAGGATTATGACTTCATGTTAATCTGAAGCAGGTGAACTTGTAAGAAACAGAGATCTTGGATTTTATGTCAACTTCTATATTTAATATAGAAAGAATCTCCTTCCCACTACATCTGTTCACCTCTTCCTATAAAGAGAGAAAATAGAGGCAAAACTATTTCTATATAGAATGTTTTTCATGAGGCATCAGTTGCTTCTTTAAAGTTCTTGCGTGTATCTATAGTGCAGAGAAATGTATACTGTGTTGCATCTTAAACTATTTTCATGTGCCTGTTTTTCTTTAGTTGTTTCAGCTGGTTTATGCTTCCAGAGTTGTCAGCATTCACTGTAATAGTCATCTTCCTTCACATTATTACAATCAAAAACCCTGATTCATCATAGTTTGCACACTTCTTAATCACCACTCTGAAAAATATATATTTGTGGGCAAATAGAGATGTTCAAGTTTGTTCATATTTCAATGACTAGATTTTATAATATAAGTGTGGTTACATTCAGATCTGTCCTTTTTCCCTGTTCCCCAGATTTTAATACATCAATGGCAGATTCATCCAGTGATTCAGAGAACTTTCTTCGTGGTCGTGTAGGAAGGCGGGGCCCTCTAAGAGCCACTCACAGCAGAGCCCGAAACCATGGTGCTGGAGATGTTACAGAGAAGATCCATACCTTAGCAAGCACTTTACAGGTTGTTAGAAAATGATCAGATGCTGTGCAAACAGATAAGTTATGTTTGTTAAAAGAAAGTGCCCAATATTCTGAATGAGGTGGTCTAAAGTGCTTTGGTAATGGGAAATATTACTTGCCATTTACAAACTGTAAAAAGTATTTGGGAAATAAAGCATGACATGTCTGTGTTTACAGTGAGTATTTTACTGCTATTTCTGACAGCAACATGGAAGCATGATAAAATATTGTTAGAAATGACTCATTTAAAACATTGAAAGGTCTGATAATGTCTCATTCAGTTACAAAGTTGGCAAAATGTGAACAGAGCAATCCTTTTTTTTTTAATTAATTGGAGAATTCCAACAGGATACATTAGGTCTTTGGGGCAGCGACTGTCATTTTGTTCTGTGTTTGTACATTGCCTAGCACAATGGGGTCCTGTGAATCCTAGGTGTTATCACAATATAAATAAAAAATAAATAATTACAGATGGGTGTGAAGACAAAGATCCCTTCCCCACAGATCTGATAATCTGAATAGATACTGTTCAGATGAAGGATCATGGACAGACCAGAGTGCAAAAGAGAGTGCATGTCACTTGTTTGGATGACTTTTTGGGGCAGTGGCTTCTCTGTGGGCAAAAGTAATTCGGTACAGTTGGCATTGTGGGGTTCCATGTTTTATGTATCCCTGACTCCAGCTCAAACTTGCTCAGTTTGCAAGTTAAGACTGCTTTCCAGCTGACAGCCCTGCAGATTCAAGCTGGGTTCTTTCCTTCTTTATGCATCCATCACCAGCAATAAAAATGAGGGTGCAAGTTGGCCTGCCCTGCAGTATCTTTGCTACTGGTGATGTGTGAGAAGGAGAGAACCCACGGTGAGTCTGCGGAGTTGTAACTTTAGAAAAGAAAAATTTTAAATTGAAAACAGAGTAAACTTGAGCTGGAATAAGTGAGATACAACACTGCAGTTTTAATTCTGAGCTGAAGAAGGATCTTGATTTAGATGCACTGTGTTCATCATTTTGATTAATGAATTAAGACTCAATATTTTGGTGTGAAGTATGTATTGTCCTCATTTTGCAGATGAGGGAACTGAGGCATTGAGAGTGAAGTGAATCCCAGCACTGAATAGAATCCAGATCTCTTGACTCCAGTCTTATGCCATAACTAGAAGATCACACTTCCTTTTTACTTGACAGTGTCTTATATTTTTATGTAGCCGTTGAGCCAGACAATATAACAAAAATGCCAGTATTTATTTTCAGTTTATTCAGAGTGCCTACCTATAGCTTCAAGCTCTCTCTTCCTTGTTTGTTGAACTTGACAGGTAGCTTAAGCTGTTTGCCTCTGTAAAATACAGATAATGATTAAGGCTGCGTATCTGTCACGGAGGTAACGGAACTAATGGATTCCCTGACTTTTCATGACCTCTGTGACTTCTGATGCAGCTGGCTCTGTGGCTGCCTGAGCAGCTCAGGCAGCCCCTGGGGCAGCCGCACTGACCATTGCTGGGGCAGTCTTGGGCCACCGCACTCTCCTCCTGCCAGCAGCAGTTTGGCTGTGGGAGGGGACTCAGGGCTGGGGCAGGAGGTTGGAGTGCGGGTTGGCACTTACCTTCGGGGGGCTCCCTGGAAGTGGCCAGCATGTCCCTGCAGCTCTTAGATGGAGAGACCAGGAGGCTTGCGTGCTTCCCCTGCCTGCAGGCACAGCCCCTGCAGCTTCTATTGGCTGCAGTTCCTGGCCAATGGGAGCTGCAGAGCCAGCACTCATGGTGGGGATGGCGCATGGAGCCCTCCGGCCTTCCCTCCCCCTAGGAGCTGCACGGACATGCTGGGTGCTTCCGAGGAGCTGGGCAGAGAAGGGTAGGGAGCCTGCCATCCCTGCCAACCCTCCCCCCTGCCAGCACCAGCAGAGATTTTGGGCCTTATGCTGCTGCCTGCCTCCCAGCACTAGCAGGAGTCCTGGGCCTCACGCTGCAGCCTGCCTTCCCCCAGCACCTGCAGCACCCCCAAACTGCTGCTCCAGAGCACTCTTGGCCCTCTGGCCCAAATTTTAGTAAGGGGTATATAGTAAAAGTCATGGACAGGTCACGGGACATGAATTTTTGTTTACTGCCTGTGACCTGTCCATGACTTTTACTAAAAATACCCGTGACTACAATGTAGCCTTAATAATGATACTTTGGAATCTCAATGGGATTGCCATAATATGAGGCTAAATGATTGCTTTAAGGTCCTTTAAGGTCCAAAATTTGACTGCTTAAACTTAAGCATCTATTGAAAATGATTGATTTGATTTGTTTTCATATGTGCTCGGCATCTCTAGCTCTCACAGACTTCCGTGGGAGTAGTGGGTGCTCAGCCACATTGAAAATCAGATCACTTATTTAGATACCTAATATGAGGCAAAGTATTAATGGTAAAGCTAAAAAGTAATGCATTTTTGTTTCTTTGGAGAGAAGATTTCTAATTTAACATTCTTTTTCCTCAATTTTGTTCTTAAGGATACCAACCGAAACCTGAGACATGTTGACCAGATGCTAGGACAGTACAGAGAGTACAACAATGAGCAGACTGAAGCTATAGCAACTGTGAGCAACTTTCAATGTAACCTTAAGCCTCTTCCTCCTGTATTATTATATAACCAGTTGAAAATTGGTGTTTAGCAGTGGGCAAGCGAGAGAGAGAGAGAAGTATCGGGGGTAGCCGTGTTAGTCTGTCTCCAGAAAAACAACAAGGAGTCCGGTGGCACCTTAAAGACTAACCGATTTATTTGGGCATAAGCTTTCGTGGGTAAAAAACCCACAAGCTTATGCCCAAATAAATCTGTTAGTCTTTAAGGTTCCACCGGACTCCTTGTTTTTATATATAGAGAGAGATTTAAACAGTATAAATCAATCTTTTAATAGTCTTCTGTACTACCACCTTTTGGAAGTAATAGAGTTTCTGAATGAGATTAGAACACTTTTATTACTGGTTGGCCCAGTCTTCTTTGTGGTCCCTTTAGGAAATGGCTGAAGGGCAAAATTAACCATGGTTCAGAGGGCCCACACAAGGCCCTATACACAACTTAAACCTCTGACATGGAATGGTGCTTAAATGTGGTACACAGGCATTTTGCAAGCCTTTACCCCAGGGTGAATTTAATCAGAAATGAATGGGATGATATTTAATTGTAGAGTAAAACAGGAGATGGATAGTGTTAAGGATGAACAAATTGGTTGGTACTCTGGGAGCTGTCAAGATTCCTTCCCCACTCTGAACTCTAGGGTACAGTTGTGGGGACCCACATGAAAGACCCCCTAAGCTTATTCTTACCAGCTTAGGTTAAAACTTCCCCAAGGCACAGATTTCTTTCTTGCCTTGGAAACCAGCTTAGGTTAAAACCTGGTACACTGCCACCACCAAGTGATTTAACAAAGAATCCGGGAGGAGACCACTTGGAGAAGTCTTCCCGCAAAATATCCTCCAAAGCCCTTACACCCCCTCTCCTGGGGAGGCTTGAGAATAAACAAGATGAGCACAAACCAGCCTTGGATTTTTAAGACACTAAAAACCCAATCAGATTCTTAAAAAACAGAACTTTATTTGAAGAACAAAACAAAGATAAAAGAAACACTCTGTAAGATTAGAATGGAAGATAATTTCACAGGCAGTCAGATTCAAAACATAGAGAATCCCTCTAGGCAAAACCTTAAGTTACAAAAAGACACAAAAACAGGAATAAACATTTCCTCCAGCACAGCGAATTTACAAGCCAAAACAAAGAAAACCTAACGCATTTTCTAGCTAGATTACTTACTAACTTTACAGGAGTTGGAGGGCTTGCATCCTTGATCTGTTCCTTGCAAAGGTATCAGACGGACAGACAAAAGCCTTCTCTCCCGCACCCCTCCAGATTTGAAAGTATCTTGTCCTCTCATTGGTCATTTTGGGTCAGGTGCCAGCGAGGTTACCTTAGCTTCTTAACCCTTTACAGGTAAAAGGATTTTGCTTTTGGCCAGGAGGGATTTTATAGCACTGTATACAGAAAGGTGGTTACCCTTCCCTTTATATTTGACAGGAGCTATCAAGTTTGAGATGTTACAGTCAGAGATGTATTGAAACTGAATCCTGTAATATGAAAGGAAATGTGGAAAATGTACTGTTTTGCTTGAAAATTGGCCTAATATTTGAGCACTCTAGTATATATTCATTGAATTCAATAATACAACTTCTGTAAGTTGTGTAAATTCTAGTGAAATATGCCCCTCAGTGCTCCATTGTACTATTACCAAGTACAACTGCACAATACAGATAAGTAGAATATTTAAAGAAATTAAACTTAAATATTTAAATTATGTAGAATTTCCATACTTCTACATTGTAATGTTGAATTACCTGCTATTTTTCTTCTGAAAAAGCAGTAGGAAAATTTTATTCTATCCTAGTAATTAGGAATATAACTATCCCAGTTGGGAAGCGTAGATGTCTTCAATACTAATACAGTACTCTGATTTAGAAGATAAACTTGAGTACTTGTGCCTTTGCTGATATATATAATTTAATTGCTGATTTTTACTCTTAACATTTCTCTTGGACATGGGAGACTCAAATGTAGGTTCACAGTTGGGTTTTATTAGTTTTCACTGTTTTACTAATGGAATTTATTCAGTTTTTTTTTTTTTTTTTTTTAGAGAGACACTAACTTTGCAGAGTATAGAAAAACATGATTGGCTTATTTACTCTCAATATACTGGTAGGTGTTCTTTTCAGGCAGCTAGAAGTTGAACTGGGTTTTGGCTGAGCATGGCTGTGTCAGAATTTTATTTTGATTCAGGACCTTCTCTTTTAGCATCTGGATGACTGATATCTTTCTGACTGATATCTTTCTGACTTGATTTCTCTTCAAGTTGAGCAATAAAGTTTTAGGACACCTCTTGTTGGAGACTTAGAATACTAAAGTATAGTCTCCACCCTCTATTAATAAAAAACTTCATCTTCCAAACAGCTCCTGTTCACTTCCCTGAACATAAAAAAGTCATCTTCCATTACCTTCACATCCATATTCTACTTCTTGTGTACCAATGGTCTTATGCTTTCTTCCTGCCTGCTAGCAGTCTCACTTGCTTATTTTGACATGCTGCTGATTTGCTACTATTTATTTCTCATCCCTGGCTGCCGGAACCCTTGATACAATTGTCCCCTCTTATATGGTTCCAAGCCTGCTGGAACAGTGAGGAAGTTTTTGTTGGGTGATGGGAGGCCATACAAGGGAATTAAACATAGGTGTATTGTGTTGAGACTGTGTCCTCACAAGAGTCTTGCTCTGAATCCTAACAGCCAGAAATCTACCTTCTAACTCCACAATTACATGTTACCTCCAGGGAATGATCTAGTTTTCAAAATATCTAAGCTGATCTAGGACTCTGCCGTCTCTTGTTGAAACTAGAGCAAAGAGTAAAAAATATGGTTTTAACAGTTCTTTCCATTCCTGGATGCTTCTATGAGGAAGGTCAGTCCACTTGGAGGAAGGCAGTGTAGCCTATTGGCCGGAGCATGCAGCAGGCCTTGTGGTTGGGTTCAGAGCCATAGTCAGTCATTAAGAGCCAAAACCAACGGTCAAAATCGGAAGTCAGGATCTGGATGCCAGAGGGTCGAGACAGGAGCTGGAGTCAAGGGTCAAACTGGAGGTTAGGAACTGGAGCAAGCAGGAAAGGAGGGGTTCAAGGTAGGGGGAAGTACAGAGGCAAGGCTCGATGCAAGCAGGAGCAGCATGAACAAGGTAATGCAAGAGCAGGCCACAGTGATGGGGATGAGTGTTGAGAAGCCAGCAAGCTGCAGCTGCTGGCCTCTGCAGCCAATCAGGTTGGATGGCTAATCAGTCTGCAGCCCAGATATACTAATGAGGCTGCCTGGAGACTAGCTCTGCTGCAGGCCCTGATTCCTGACAGAGAAATTAGAAGAAGATTATTACAGCATCCTGCTTTGCATAAAAATACTGTAGTCTACATCCTTCTATTTTGCCTGTCGTCAGTTGCTCAGGGGAAGTTTGACTATCAACAATTAGCTTAATCATAATATAGCCATGTCTTGATTGTGAGCTGCTCCTACAATGAATGAATTTTAATCCTGGTTTTCACTTTACTTCAAAAGGAATCTTTGTTTCTTCCCCTTCATTCTCGTCCCTATGTATAAAACATTTAGGTGGGTGAATGAAGGGGGAAATGATGTCTTTTCCTTCCTATGAAGTATTAAGATGTTGGTTACTCTTTGATGCAGGGTAATAGGCTTGATGGCACAGTGATCCAGTGCAGCAAATCCTATGTTATGATAGATTTGTATTTTGCAGTGTTCTGCAGTATCCACCAAATGTAGTTTCATTATGTAAACCTTATTTACAGCTCATTGGTTTTGTTTAGTTTTTAACAAAGTCAGTCCAGAGTTGTTCTTGCACAACTGACTGTACTTCCATGCCCATCTCTTTAAACTCAACAGTTTGCGGTCTATTTGGAAAGAACTCCATATGCTTGTCAGTGACTGAGAGGAGTGAAGGCAAAAGGAAGCCACAGTGCACTACCTAGATGATTGTACTAAATATATTTCAGAAACAGAATTTGTCTGTCAGCTCAGGATGCTCAACTTGACTACGAAAATGCATGTTAGTGGCTCCCCAAGATGCTTCTTTCGTAGCTGTAGTGAAGAAGATAGCCAGGAAGGATTAGATCAGTTCTGGATGCAAGACACATATAGCAAAGACAAAGCTAACCAGGAACAATTAAATGAGGAAAAGGGAGACTCTGTAAAAACCCTAGTTCTTTCCTGTCTCTAATTTCCTTAGCCTGATTGAATCTGGTTCCTTCTAGCTAGTGAAAACATTAGACCTCATGTCCCTATCGTCACATAAGAGGAGGCAGTGTGGTTCACTGGCAGGTAGGAGACTTGGATTTCATTCCTGGTTCTAACCCTACTTGCTGTGTGGCCTCTAGCTAGACCAGGGATGTGTTTGCCTACCCTTGTGTGTCTAATAGCCACTGGAGTTTTCATTATTCTTTTGTGAAAGTCTGCCTTTGTCTTTTCTTAGCTATCAAGTTCCAATTCTTGCCTCTTTCTCTTTGGCCTGGGTAGAATTCAGATGTTTGTAACTTAAACAAACACTCCTGCTTTAAGTATCAGGGGTAGCCGTGTTAGTGTATATCCACAAAAACAACCAGGAGTTCTGTGGCACCTGAAAGACTAACAGATTTATTTGGGCATAAGCTTTCATGGGCTAGAACCCAAATAAATCTGTTAGTCTTTAAGGCACCACCAGACTCCTTGTTGTTTTCACTCCTGCTTTGAATCTCATGTGAGAACCAATGTGTTTGTCTCAGGACAGTCTTAAAATAAGTTTGCTTTTCTTGTAAAGATATGTTTAAAGGTTTTTGTTCCTGCTACTACTATCACTTTGCAAAAAGAAAAGGAGTACTTGTGGCACCTTAGAGACTAACCAATTTATTTGAGCATAAGCTTTCGTGAGCTACACCGCCTGGCCCGCTGGAGCATGCTGCAGCCATGCCACCTGGCCCAGCCTGCTGGAACATGCTGCAGCCACGCCACCTGGTCTGGCCCGCCGGAGCAGGCTGCAACTGTGCTGCCCAGCCTGCTGGAGCAGCTCCAGCCAGGCCAGAGACATCCTCCCCTCGCCCTCCCCAGATAAGGTGGGAAGGGATGGGATGGGGAGAGTGTGGGGATCCTGGGCTAGGGGTGGGGTTAGGTGGGGGGTGGTCACAGGGGTTACTCCTGTAACCCCCAGCTTCTCCCCCTCCCCCCCCCAAATTTCCCCACCAGTTGCTGTCCCTGCCCATCAGGATAAGCAGCTGGCATGCCAGGACACTTTGTTTACTTAGGTTTACCTCCGTGCCTGCAGACGCTCGAGGTAAACAAACTATCTTGGCACGCCAGCAACTTATCCTGATGGCCCGGGAGCCACAGTTTGCTGACCCCTGAATTACAGGGTCGGTTTACGAATGGGTCATAAAATTTTTCCATTTTTATTTATTCATCTTTGGGGGGTCGGCTTATAAACGAACCGGCTTATGATCGAGTATATGCGGGTAAGTTCTACTGCATCAAGATTTCTCAGTCTGACACATACAATTTACAACAAAATTTTTTTAAAACCCATATCTTATTTGGATGTCCAGTTGTTCCATGACAAGTATTGTACCCAGGTCTTCATCTAACAAATCACCAGAATACAAATAGTGTTGTTTTTACCCTTGTCTTGCAAAAACAGCCATTCTATCTGCTAAAGTGAGGCAATTGATTAAGAGTATGAACAGATATTAGCTATTAGCCTAATAAATGAGTGACTGGATGAATGTACCACTTGTGTTCTACACCTCCTCTAATAATGTGTGTGTAACTTACTAATGTGTGATTATCTTCATGCCTCTTATGACATCTGGTTTCTTTCAGCATTTAACATAGACTAAGTTGATGTTAAACAGAACATTTTTAGGAGTCTCTCTTTAATTCTTTCTGTAGTTATTTCTAAAGGGATTTTGCTTCTTGTTGCTGTGTTGTTGTCCCTGGAGTACTTACATTACCACCTCAATTTCTCTATAGAAACAGTAAAATTAATTTTAATTGGGTGGGGGACTTCCTTTAAAGGTATTCTAAACTCATGCCCCACTTTGACTTGGGATCTTTGACTTTGTGGGACCAGAGCAGGAGCACTGAAGCCAGGTGCACCACACTATTTCATCCCATTGGCATAGTTTTCTGTATGTGCTTTTTTTTTTTTTTTTTTTTTTGGCAGTTTGCTGAGTTACTTCTTGTGTGGTATGCAACTCTGTTCATATTTGAAATATATTGATTGATGATTACTCCATCCCAGCTTCCAGCAGTCGGAGGTTTAGGGATACCCACAGCATGAGATTGTGTCCCTGACCATCTTGGCTAATAGCTTCCTGCCTGTCCTGGCACCATGGACCACTCTGCACCCCAGAAGCGGCCAGCAGCAGGTCTGGCTCCCAGGTGGAGGAGCACAAGTGGCTCCATGCGGCTCTTGTCAAGAGACACCGAGCCTTCCAGGTCCCATTGGCTGGTTCCCGGCCAATGGGAGTGTGGAGCCGGTGCTCAGGGCGGGGGCAGCGTGCACCTAGGAGCTGGACCTGCCCCCGGCCACCCCTCTGCCTAGGAGCCGGATGTGCTGCTGGCTGCTTCCGGGATGCAGTGTGGTGTCAGAACAGGTAGGAACTAGTCTGCCTTAGCTGGCCAACACCGCCGACGGGACTTTTAACGGCCCGGTCAGCGGTGCAGACCAGAGCCACCGTGACCCAGGGCCTTACATTCTGCGACCTGGTATTGGAAACCACTGGTTTAAGTACTTCCTTGTGTTTGCTGCCTATTAATTTCATTGGGTGACCTCTGGTTCTTGTGATAAGTAAAAGGTGTTTTGAGATGGATGACCAGAACTGCATGCAGTATTCAAGGTGTGGTGTACTATGGATTTATATAATAGTAGTAGTATATTTTCTGTCTTAATGTTCTGTTAGCTTTATAACTGCTGCTGCATCTTGAACAGATGTTTTCAGAGAACTATCCATGATGACTCCAAGATCTGTCTTGAGTGGTAACAGCTAACTTAGACCCCATTGTTTTGTATGTATAGTTGAGATTCATGTTTTCCAGAGTGCTTTACTTTGATCTTATAACATTATATTTCATCTGCCATTTTGTTGCCCAGTCAGCTAGTTTTGTGAGATGCCTTTGTAACTCTTCACAGTCGGGTTTGGATTTAACTGTCTTGAGCCACTGTCATTTGATCAGTGTCTATAAATAGCTACCTACATGGGAGAGACTTCCTTTTAACAGAAACTCTTTAATCTAGCATAACAGGATCCAATGGCTGGACGCTTAAGTTAGATAAATTCATCTTAAAATAAGGTGAACATTTTAACAGTGAGAATAATAAACCATTGGAACAACTTACTTAGGTATTCAATGAATTCACCATCACTTGAACTCTTTAAATCAAAATTGGATGCCTTTCTAAAGGATATACTCTAACTCAACTAGAACATACAGGTTTGATGCAGGAATCACATGGTGAAATTCTATGGCCTGGGTTATACAGGAAGTCAGACTAACTGAGCATAATAGTCTAGTCTGGCCTTTAAATTCTGTGAAATTTGAAATAATTGATATTTTTCATTTCCTTCTCAATTCATTTCAAGTTGGTGAGAGTTCTTTGGTCTTGCTGAGACTTTCTCCATTGTCTGATTAGGTTGTGGTGCAGAACAGTCCTTTGTGGTCCTGCTGCACTGCACTTTTTTGTGTGTCCTTTTATTTTAAAGATACTGTACTTAAAATGCTATGAGGCTATCACTCCTGTCTTCTTCAGACCAGTTCTACCTCTTGCCAGCAGGGTTGGAGGACTATTGACCTGTCTCCAAAACTTTCACTTCAGCAAATGTGACGTGAAGTGTATTATGATGTGGAGACATCAAAATATGATGCCTCTTTGTTGCATAGACACTGTATGCAACAAGTTTTGTCATGTCACAATGAAATTACTCTTCAGCTCTAACTGCAAAAACTGGTGTTCCTAGACTGCAACTCTACTTGTGTTTTTAGTCAATTTTCCAGATTTTTCTTTTTTTGGTTTTCAAAGCAAAACCTATTTATTTATTTTATTTATATGCTCATGCGTGTGTGCACATGCACACACTTTTTACATTCATACTTTCTTGCATGTCTGTATACACACCTTTTAACATTTTGTCATTTTACTGCAGTTAAAAGAGACACTGGAACAATCTATAGGCCAATTAAGGAGCCAACGATTGTTCAGAAATTCTGGAATGAGAAGTGCCTCTCTTTCAAGTTTATACACAAGTGACCTGGAGGGTGAAGCAGCCACAGGTAAGTGTTAAGAAGCTCTAGAATGTCACTGCATTGTAACGTTGCTTTAAGGCTAGAGAGTGAATTTACATTAAAAAGAAAAACAAACATGGTTCTACTCCATTTAAAGAAAAGTCATGATTTTAAAAATCCAATGTTTTGGGCCTATTCAGGGCTGGTAGTAAGTGCTATGTGTCTCATTGGGAAGCTGGGAATCTTCCTTTTCCTTTAATATAAATTTGCTTTTTCTAGCCTGAGAGAGCTCTGAAATACTGGACTTTAAAATTGTGATATTTTTATGTATAGGAAAACCTGACATTGCCCAGTATTGAATTTTTTCCTCCCTAGGACTTGGACAGGTGTAATTTTGGGGACAAATGCTTCACTTTTGGGATGAGAAGGAAATATTTCTTTAGGAGGTTGATTTTAAAGAAACAAAACTGTTTGAAATGTTAGACTAAATCCTGGGAAGATGGGTTAGTGGGCAGATGGCAGGTGTTTTGGGGGGAAACTTGAGAGATGAAATGCACAAGCACACAATAAATGTATTTATTGGTTATCTGTGAAATTTATCACATTGTGTCTTTGATTCCTCATATGCCTATATATGTATGTGTGTGTGTGTGTGAAGTTTTTTTTAAATTTTCCCTTTCTGCAGTGTTGTCTTTCCATTTATTTCTTTTTTTACCCCTTATCTTGTAAAGGGAGTCGCCATTTCCAGCCTACCTCACCTTTCAAGGATTATGGAGACTCTCGGAGCACTAGACGTCAGAGGTCTAAATCTGCTAATGTCCGGTTTGTCGATGAGGCTGATAATTTGGACCAGGTACTCAATACTAGTAGGAGATGTGTTCTCAAACTTCCCTTTTGGTTGTTTATTTTAAAAAAAAAAATCTGTGAAATGAGAGCAGATGGACTTGTATTTTGGCTGCTGACACGAAAGTCCTTTCTAGAGTTTCTCTAAGTATTCTTTATGCATAGTGCACTCATGTCACTTGTGAGCACAGCATATTGTGCATGTTTTTGAGGAAGGTCCTCTAAGATTCCCCTTGCTGTAGTTCGTTCACTCTCACCTCTCACTCAAAATACTAACCATGTGGGAACCGTCCTCCTGGCTAAGGTGGGCTCCTTCCAAAACTTGATCGTTTATTTATATAAAGAGTGACAGAGGCTGTGACATGCTGTATATATCCTAAAAGGTACTATTTGAAAATATCTTGATATAGGATTGACATGTAATAAATTAGCTTTTGTAATCATGAGAAAAAGATCTAAAGACTACAGCTCTTAGTGCTTTACAATTCACAATTATTTAAATAAACATCAACACAGAATTAAAACACTAGTCTTGTCCCATGCTTAATTCACCTATGCTTATCTCAAACATGCTGGGACTTCCAGTTCTCAGTCCATCATTCATCTTCATCCCAAATGTCTGCTTAAAGCAGGTCTTGTAGCTAACAGTTTTTAACTTTCACGGGCTTATGAGGAAGCAAGCTCTGGATTCAAGAGCTCCTCTGTGGGATGCCCTAGACCAGCACCATCTCTTTTAAATTAAGGGAGCTCACCTTGAGCTTTTTTAATGACTACAACTGTAGTGAATAGCCCAGGGGGAGAATCTGCTCCATGTGATTGGCCACAATTTTCATATGGTTTCATAATGTACTACACATAAAGCTACATATATGGCAATCCAAACTCATGGTGACAAAGGCATGGTGTATAGTGATATCAGAGTCTTCAATCTTGTTTGGATTAACTTCAGCCAGCTTGCCCTCATTTTCACCCTCTTACATGTAGACATTGAGTTATTTGTCCCATTGCACCAGGCAGGTGAAATGAGATGAAGATTTTGGTGTCAGTTGGTCTGTTGCAGACACCTCAGCCCATCTCTACTCATTAACTCTCCAAACAGCCTGATATACACTTTGAATGGGTAGTATAATAGGATGGATTTCTATTGTACTTCCTATGTGAGAGGCTTCAGCGCATATGAGCATGTACCCCAAATTACTCTCTGGGCTCCCCCGGGTAGATATGAATGGAGCTACTTGAGCGAGTCCCTCTACCTCTGCAGTAAACCACAGTTATGCCAACAGAACCTCACCATAATTAGTATTAAAGACAGCCGATAGATCTAACAAATCAGCATGAGCTCTTTATCTTCATTAGATGCTAGACGATCAGTTGATGTAAAAATGCAACTTTGGTACTGTAATCCAATCTAAATCTTTATTACACGGGATTAAGAGAGCCTGAGGACCCCAGAAACTACCAGAGTTGTTCCACCGTAATCTTTGTAATGACCTTTCCCCTAAAAGAAGAGTTAGTTAATCTTTTCAACAATAAAATATCTGTAATAATAAGCTCTTTGGAAAAACACTGTTTTTGTTGTGTGTATAGACAGCACTTTGTCTTTTTATGGTGCTTTCCAGAATACAAATAAGATTTTTGCATGTATAGTTAAATATCTTTCTGAAATATTTTTGTTTGTTTTGATGGTGTGTGTACATGTGTACACACACACATAGAGTGTCCTTATATGCCAATGTAAGTACTGCTTTGCTTATTTTTATAAAACTACTTAAATATTAACCATATCCTCTTATTTCAGTAAAAACATAGATAAGTTGTTGTTCTCTGGGATGGTTTTTATTGACTATGGCCATAGGCTGAATTTGATTTTTGGGATGAGATGATGCTCAAATCTCACTTACCACATCTTGAATCTTAGTATTCTCCCCTTGCCACGTTCACAATCGCAGCATTCACATTCCCTATGTTTACCTTGCCAGGTCTTCCCATATTTCTTAGATATGACAAGTCATGAAACATATTAATAATTCCACAATCATTTAAATCTGTATAAGTCTAGACTCATTTATAAATAGTGTTTTCTCAGTAGATTTACTTCCTCTCCCCCAGCAGTTTCCTACTCCACCATGCTGCTCTACACTGTAACTATACTGCTCCACGTGCTCAGAGTGGAGAACCAAAGTGAAATTTACAAGAATGCCTTAGAAAGGTAATACAAATGGTTCAGAGAGTTTAATTTCTCCACCTGTCCAGATCTGCTGATTGATTTGGAGCAGGGAGACCAGGATTGGATTGTGAAAGGGTCAGGTAACTGAAATCCATGCGCTGTAAAGCACTAGAATAACCGTGGATTAGAATCTTGTTACTTCATTTTCAGTTGCACAGCTGAGAAGTGTGGTGGTGAGATATGGCTGCTGGGAGAAAAGCTTTAGTGCTGTACTAGCACACCTGCCTAATCCAGCCTTGTACTATCAGTAAATGTTAAATTAGATATGAAATAATATAGTTGTAGTATTTAGAACCGGAAGCAGACCATAGGACCCTCAGGTCTGGAATTGTTTGACACATTTGTCATCTTTAACCTATATGTTTTGTTTAAATGTTTCTTTAAAAAGTTTTAAAATATGTTTTTCCTTTTGAAATGACACTGAAGAAAGACATTTCAAACTTTTGAGCTTAATTTGTTTGTTCTCATTTGCAGCTGCATTCCTTACACCGCTCCCTTCGAGACCTTAGCAGTGAACAGGTTCGCCTAGGAGATGATATCAGCAGAGAGCTTTCAAGAAGAAACCGGTATAAGTAGTATCCATTTCCACATCAGGCAGAAAAGATGAGCTGTTTAAAGAATAAATTAGGAAATGTAATTTAAGGGCTGTTTATAAATATAGAAATTAACTTTTGTTCCATGTTTGCTTTTTTTATATTTTGTTCCATTAACAGTCACAGGAGTACAAAATGGACAATATGCATCCTATTATAATTTTAATAGGAGGAGAGTTTTAGAACTTCCTTCCAAAATGTGCGGGAATCAAAATCTGCATGATAATAAATTATCTAAGTCGCATCATCTTCCTATTCAGTATATAATAAACACAATCCTTCTCAAAGGTAGCGTTTTTCATTGGCTAATCCAGTGGGTTAAGAGTTGGGAACCATTTGTTCTCTTCTCAACTCTTCCACTGGTGGATTGTGTTTAGGACCTGATCAGCAGCCCCCTGAAGTCACTGGAAAGACTACCATTGACTTCAATGAGCTTTGATTGAAGCCTTTAAGGTTTTCTGTAGTATCCAAAAAAAAAAAACCAAAAACCAACAGATGGACCTTGAGCAGGTCACTTATGTTTTCTGTGCCTCATCGTATAGTTCTGTGAAATGGGCATAATCTGCAAAAAGGTGTAGAAAGGATTGTTAATTGTTTGCAAGGTGCTGTCAGATCTCTAAATGAATGACAAAGCAAATATTAGCACTATCTTATTGCAAGTGTATGGGCAGCTAAAACTCAGGAATATGACTTTCTCACTACATAGAATAGCTACTATGTAATGGCTGTGTCCTCCTCAAAATCTGAATCCTAGAACAAAATTATTGCTGAAAGTAACTTGAGAAATGATTTGCATTCTGGATTCTCTTGTTGCTGATTTTTTTACATGTTAGTCATACATTTTATAGTTTGAGTGGTGGTATGTCTCACAAATTAGCTCCCCATTATCTGCACTCAAAGTGTGGATACATTTTAGTATGTGGTTTTGCCACCTGAGTCTGACCGCTGCTTTTTCTAGGAATTGGCAGACAGAGAAGATCTGTTTTTAAAAACTGCCCTAACATGCAGGCATTGCAAAAGCTTAAAACCCCAAATAAATAAATGTTTGTTAAAGGCATATAATTGCTGCTCAGTTTAAATTAACCTATGCTATTAAAATTTAAAATTAATCTTTGCATTTTTTTCCTTCTAAGGACTGATGCAGAAACCAAAAAGATCTTGGCAGACTTGTCTGAAAAGCTCACTGAATCCCAAAGACAAGAAACTGTGAGTGTGTTTTCAGCATAGCTAACTGGGATGGGGAGAAAGGAGAACAGATGTGTTACGTAGCTAGTTCAACATGCATCTTGCCAATCAACTTAACACCGACATGTTAATGCGTTCTTAAAACATAGTGAAGTCTGGGTCAGGGGGCTTGAGTGCTTTCACTGTGTAGCAAAAATGTAGCATTTCATCCCTCAGATCCTTGCTAGTTGAACTAAATGGGGGCTGTGATGTTATTAACATAACCTGTGACCATATAGATGATTGGTGCAACCACTGTTATATATTTGCAGCAAATATTGTACAAAGGTTGTTGTGTAAGGTGTCTATGATTTGCTGATTATGATTATGCTAGTTGTATAAATGTATCACTCTTGTATCTGAAACTAGAAATATGAAATATAACTGAGAACCTATTGTAATTATGCAAAGTGTGGGCCATTAATGATGGTTTGGAATCTTGATGGCTCCCATCAACTAGGACAACTGACTGACTGTAGATGGCTCTGTTTACTTGTAAGTCTTCCTGTCCACCTGTGTGCTGGCAAGTGGATAATGAAGTCTTACAGTGATGTGATCATGTCACCTGAACTGGAATCCATCTTTAACTTGGTGCTTTTCCATTTAGAAGGAGGGGTGAGAACCCAGAGAGGGACAAAGAATTCCCGCCTTGTGCAAAAGATATATAAGGGGGAGGAACAGAACAAAGGGGACTGCACTATGAGAAATCCCGTAGCTACCACCTGAGCTTGAACAAGGACTGTTCCAGGGGAAAGGATTGTGCCCAGACTGGGAAGGTGTCCAGTCTGTGATAGAAGCTTATTGAAACATGTCTGAGGGTGAGATTTTTATCTGTATTCAGTTTTCTTACTGTACTAGGCTTAGACTTGCATGTTTTATTTTACTTTGCTTGCTAATTCACTTTGTTCTGTCTGTTATTACTTGGAACCACTTAAATCCTACTTTTTGTATTTAGTAAAATCACTTTTTACTTATTAATTAACCCAGAGTATGTATTAATACCTGGGGGGGGGGTAAACAGCTGTGCATTTCTCTCTATCAGTGTATAGAGGGCGAACAATTTATGAGTTTACCCTGTATAAACTTTATACAGGGTAAAACGGATTTATTTGGAGTTTGGACCCCATTGGGAGCTGGGTATCTGAGTGCTGGAGACGGGAGCACTTCTTAAGCTGTTTTCAGTTAAGCCTGCAGCTTGTGGGGGACGTGGTTCAGACTTGGATGTGTGTTTGCAGCAGGCAAGCATGTCTGGCTCAAACCAGGCAAGGGACTGAAGTCCCAAGCTGGCAGGGAAAACAGGCTCAGAGGTAGTCGAGGCACATCAGGTGGCAGTCCCAAAGGGGTTTCTGTGACCCAACCTGTCACAGGGGCATTTTACAATTGTTTGGGGTATTTTTTTCTGTTAATTCACAATAAATTATCCTGGGGAAAGCTGGCAGTGCTGTAGTTTGAGCATTAGTAGCAGCATTTTTTAGCAAACAAAATATTCTTCTAAAGCTCTAAAAATATTTTTTTATGATTAAAAGTGCATTTTCCTTTCTCCAGAGTCAACTTGTGTGTCAGTTACCCTTTTTAACTGAGCTGTCCTTTCAAAATAATCATTTAATGTGCTTAGGATGTTGCTGTTATAAGGATTTTATGCCTTACAGTATGTGGTAATAAATAATCCAATATTGCAAAGGTGTAACATCACAGGGAGACTTTGAGATCGTTAGCTGCCTTGATACTGTCCAATTGAGTGTGATACAAAAGCATATTAAACTTAATTATTATGAGGGGAGAAAATGATTTTTTTTTAGCTTATTTCAGAAGGATCACAACCTAAATAAAAGATGCAAAAATAACCTCTGGTTTGTGGAAGGGTCATTCATTTGTAAGGCCCTGATTGGATGCTCCTCACAGCTCCTTTCCTATTGGCTGCTTTTAACACAGCTCCCCTAGGGTTCTGTTAACTCCTAACAGGCCAGTGTGGGGCAGGTGCCCCATCATACACCCTCCCCATTAAGACCAACTGTCACAGGGGGGATATTACCTTCCCTGCTTCCCACACAGCTGTGCCGACAGGATGTCCCTCTCCTGCCTCAGGCTCTTCAGTAGGAGGAGCAATCTGCCTCCCTCCTTTAGGGTCTGAGTCCCTATCGTAGCCTGTTCTGCTCCAGTGTGGGTTCCCTTGTCCGTCTGGGTCCTCTTCATCCATACCTCTATTTCAGTACCTCCATACTACCCCCTGCTGGCAGCTGGCTCCCCACCAGGTCCATGGTCATCACTACCACATCCATCTGGGCAGTCTCTGACCCAGACTGGCTCCCAGACATCCCTTTTCTACCCTGTTTTCTTCTATGGGAGCCTCTATATATGGCCCTCCTTGTGGCACTGAAAGCAACCTCTTTGCCTCCCCTGGGTCAGGGGTCTCCCATTGTCCTTCTCTTGCTCAGCCCTTCCCCTGGGTTAGCTTTGATCCTGTACATGCGGTCCGGGCACTCCCTCTGCAGGTGCCCTTGCTGCCCACAGGTCCGACACACCCATTTCCTTCCTGTTCTCCTCACAGGTGGGACTCTCTTGGGCTTTTGCTTCTTCCCAATCTCTGGGAGAGGCTTCTGTCTCCCATCCTGGTAGGGTCATTCTCCCTTCCAGTGTCCTTGCTGCCTACTGGCATAACAGTCACTTGGCTCAGCCACAGGTCTCCTGGCCCTGGTGTGTTGCTTCCCCTTTCGTTCGCTGCGGCCTCTGTGGACCCGCTCCCCCAGGAGCTTAAGTATATAGAGCTGCTGCTCAGCTAGCTGGATCATGTAGGCCTGCAAGCACTCCTGTGTCTCCCACTGTCTCTGTTGCATCTGGAGTACCTGCAGCAGCAGGGCCTGAAGCTGGCCTTGCTGCTTGTCAGCTCCTTTTCACAGGGTCACTGACTCTGGAGTCCAGTCTGGGAGGGTGTATGAGCTCTTGGCAAAACATGCCCAGTGCGGATCCATTGTCTCTCCACCTTTACTGTCTCTCAGATAGTCTTTCAAATTCCCCTTGTATCAGGGGTAGCGGTCAAACAGTCTCTGAGTCCCTCACTCAGTCCCCTTCCCTCAAGGGCAACTGAATACAGGTGTTTTCCACCATATGTGATGGGGTGCACTCACCACTGCGGCTCCTCCTGCTGGCTGTCCCAGGGATTAGCTCTGCTAGCCAGTGCACCCCCTCTTCTGGTGGTGTCTCGCGGCTGTCACTTCTGCTCCTGGACCTGTGTCGCTCTAAAGACTGTGGTGTCTTCTTCAGGACACAGCCCTCCGGCTGTGCCACACTCTCTGTACCTCCTTCTGGGGGACAGTATCACAGTCCCTCAGTCCAGCCACTTCCTCAGTGGTGAGTGGGGGCGGGGGAGACCTGAGCCCCCCCCACTACTCTGGGTCCCAGCCCAGAGACCCTGCAGGTGGCCACCACTTGCTGCGTCCCCTCCGACTCCTCAGTTCATTTCCCTGGGCCACTTCCCTGCAGCCCCCAGCACCTTCTTCGCCCTTACCTCAGGGCTTCAGCCTGCCAGTCTTAGCAGCTAGCCAGGAGCTCTCTCTAGCTTCCCTGATCCCTGCAGGCAGCACAGCTCTGATCAGGGTGCTGGCGTTTCTTCCTCCTGCTAGGAGCCTCGTCCTCCCTCCTTGAGTTCCAGGCAGCTACTGAATTTATTCTGCCCTGCAGCTCTTGTTATATGGGCCTTCCCAGCCCTGACTGGGTGCTCCTTGAGGACTTTTTCCTCTTGGCTCTGTTTAACACAGCCGTTTCAGGGCTGTATTTACCCCAACCGGCCAATGTGGGGCAGGTGCCCCATCAAAACCATCTCCCCACCACACAAAGGTTAGACTCATACTGGTCTATTTGCACCTAAAATCATCCAGCCTTTCAGATGGCCTACCTGGCTTCCATATCTGCTCTTCATCTGCCAGTGGATGGATTTTCCATTTTATCTCACCCCTCTGGTTTCCAAATTTCTGAAGGGTCTAGTCAACATCTACAGATTATTTACAGATGCTACATCTACCCATCTGTGTCCGATTTGCAGATGATACAAAACTACTCAAGATAGTTAAGTCCAAAGCAGACTGCGAAAGGTTACAAAGGGCTCTCTCAAAACTGGGTGACTGGGCAACAAAATGGCAGATGAAATTCACTGTTGATAAATGCAAAGTAATGCACACTGGAAAACATAATCCCAACTATACATATAAAATGATGGGGTCTAAATTAGCTGTTACCACTCAAGAAAGAGATCATGGAGTCACTGTGGATAGTTCTCTGAAAACATCCACTCAATGTACAGCGGTAATCAAAAAAGTTAACAATGTTGGGAATCATTAAGAAAGGGATAGATAATAAGACAAACAATATCATATTGCCTCTTTATAAGTCCATCTGAATGACCACATTTGAATACTGCAAGCAGATGTGGTCACCCCATCTCAAAAAATATATATTGGAATTGGAAAAGGTAAAGAAAAGGGCAAAAAAAAAATGATAGGGGTATGGAACAGCTTCCATATGAGGAATTAGACTGGGCCTTTTCAGATTCGAAAAGAGATGACTGCGGGGGAGATATGTAAAGGTCTATAAAATCATGACTGGTCTGGAGCAAGTAAATAAGGAAGTGTTATATACTTCTTATCATAACACAAGACCTAGGGATCACAAAATGAAATTAAGAGGCAGCAGGATTAAAACAAACAAAAGGAAGTATTTCTTCACACAACGCACAATCAACCTGTGGAACTCTTTGCCAGAGGATGTTGTGAAGGCCAAGACTATAACAGGGTTAAAAAAAAAAAACTAGATAACTTTCCTGTTCTGTTCATTACCTCTGACGCATCTGGCATTTGCCACTGTCGGAAGACAAGATACTGGGCTAGATGGATCTTTGGTCAGACCCAGCATGGCCCTTCTTATGTTCTTATGATCCAGTACTGTTATGGGACCTCAACCTAGTCCTCTCTAGATTAATCAGTTATCCCTTTGAACTTGTAGTGAGAATGTCACTGTCTTCATTGTCTATGAAAATAGTGTTTCTGGTGGCAATCTCTTCTGCAAGGACAGTTTTAGAACTTTGGTTTTTTTTTAGTGGATCCTCCTTTCACAGTCTTTCAAAGACACAATTTCTTTTAGGCCAAACCCAAAGTTTATGCCCAAGATAATAGCTTTCCACCTGACTCTCGCTATTCATATTTTTTCCAAAGCTGAAGACAAGGTCTGCACTTTAAACATTCACGGGGCTTTGGCATTCTATTTGGATCATATTAAGTCCTTTTAGAGCCTCTCTTAGGCTTTTTGTTGCCTACACTGGAAGATTTAGCGATCAAGCGGTAACAGTTCGGTGTATTTCTCACTGGATTACTGACTACATTAAGCTGTGCTATGACCATGCTAAAGTCTCTCCTGCACCAAGGATAGCAACTCACTGTACCAGAGCTCAGTGTACTTCATCAGCTTTTCTGAGGGCTTGTCTACACTTATTGGAGGATTGACGCTGTGGCGATTGATGCATTGGCTATCGATTTAGTGGGTCTAGTGAAGACCCATTAAATTGACTGCTAATCGCTCTCCCATCGACTCCTGTACTCCACCTGATCGAGAAGAGTAAGGGGAGTCGACGGGAGAGCATCTCCCGTCGACGTCGTATAGTGTGGACCCTAAGTAGATCTAAGCTACGTTGATTTGAGTTATGCTATTCATGTAACTCTCATTGCATAGCTTAGATTGACTTTTCTCTTGAGCGTAGACAAGACCTGCAACATCCATGTAGTGGATATCTTCAAATCAGCAATGTGGTCATCTGTACATAACTTTTCCAGACATTTTACCATCACTCAAGCCTCTAGATTCTTGTCCAAGTCAACAACTTGGTTTTACAATCTCTGTTCAGATGATTAGCAGCTCCCTTCAAGTGGAGGGACTTCAGATGAGTCACCTGCAATGGCATGAATATGTGCACAATCAGTTGAAGAGAAAAAACTGTTCCTTACCTGTACTGTAACTGTGGTTCTTAGAGATGTGTTGTACATATATACATTCCACTACCTACTCACCTTCCCTTCTACTTTGGACATTAAATAAAGCAGTGTGAAGGAATGGAGAGAGAAGTGGCAGATGTGACCCTTCTATGCTCTCACCCAAGAGCACAAGTTGAGCAGGGGTGCATGCTGGCAAAAGTCTTAGTCTCGAGTGCATTTGGGTGCAACTACACTTGCAGTGGAACATATATATGCACAATACATCTCATTTATCAACAGTTACTGTATGGGTAAGTGACTTACTGTTTTTTTCACGGGAAATGGAGTGGAACCATGACATTTGCTGCTAAATGAAATAAGAATAACCACTAACTTCACTGCATTCAGAACTAAATGCAAAACCTGCCCTTTGACTTGAGGTGACTTTTCTGCAGTAGCCCTCAGCAATAACTAATGATACATTAGAATACTCCCTTCATATTTTTTTAAAACAGTCTAACAACTTGAAGCTTTTTTCCCTTGGCTGGGCTGGAATAGAGAATTTGATGTTCACTTCTTGTGGAAAGTGCTAGGATGCCACAGTAATGGTTGACATTATAAAAACTTATTTGGGGTTAGAAGTGATGTATATTCTCCCTAGTGACATCATGTTCAAAGGGCTGGAAAGACATCAGACCAACCTTTTGACCAGTGGAAGACTAAATTTCTTTTATCATTAATGGGTCCTCAGAATAAGATTCCTGGATCTCTTTGTTTAATACACAGGTTTTCTTTGTTCTCATAATTTAATGTCTTGCTTCAGTGGATCTTAAATATTTATTGCAACATTCCCATTAGAAAACACCTCAAGTTTCCCTTCCAGAGAAATTTCTACTATTGTGCACAGTAACTTTTCCTTTAAAGAGGAACTTACACTTAAATGGAAAATATCTTGTTTTGAAACAGTTGATGCTTCTAGTCCAAAGCTTTCTTTTCTCACTTTATATTTCTTTTATTAAGAAATATTTGCATGAAAACAAGCTTTCATTTTTTTCCAAATTCCCCTTACTTTTGCTGTTTCATCCTTATGTGGAGTAATCAGTTTGTTGTTCTCGCTTTCCTATGCTTAGCAAGCAACTCATTTAATGAGGACAGGGTTTCAACTGTAATAGGGAATAAATAGGAGTGGATGAAATCTTCAAAATAGCAAACTCCATTCCATGAAAATCTCCTTAAAGATAAAGCAAAAGGGAAGAGAAGTGCAGAGAATATGAATGAACTGAGATACATGAATTGAGTTTTCTGATGGAATGTTTTTCAAAGTGTTCCATGAGATGAAAGCTGCTTTTTAATGGTGCGAGGATAACAGATAAATTTTCTGATTGTACTTATAGCCTCCGTCGTCTTGGTATCCGAGCCGCTGACAAACATTACTGAGTTTATCCTTCAATACCCTGGGAGGTATAGAAGTAATATTATTCCCATGTTACAGATGTGGATTTGAGGTAGAAGGAGATTGAATGATTTCACCCCAAGTCTCACAGGAAGTTGGTGGCAAAATTAAGAATTGGTCTCTTGAGTCTCATGGCAGTACATAAGTCCACAAATCACCTTTAATTTCTTAGTTATCTGAGAGTTGAACACTATTTTATTCAAAGGTGCTAATACAGGGGAGCCTCTCACTCACCCCAAATCCTATGTTTTTTTCCCCTATAAACTTAGTTCTCTTGCAAGGTATAATATAGAGAAGAGATGGGGTGGCAGCTTCAGAAAGGTGCTTCCTGCTTTAGATGGTATCCACAAGCTAATTTTTTAACTTTTTAATTTTTAAAAAGTACTAAAACAAGCTTCTTATCTCTGTGCCGGGTTCCCCCCGGCGTGCCATGTGGAACTGGGGTACCACTGAGCACCCTGATCCACCATCCTGGGCTCCCTCTCATACTGTACTGCTGTGACAAACTGCAAAGCCCTCTGGCCTGCACTCTCACCAGCACACATACAGGTAGGAACATACCCATCTGCAGTTACATGCAGGCTTGCTGACCAGCCCCTGCATAGGAAGGCTACAGTTAAGGCAACTCCCAGCTCCCCAGGTGTGCACCCCTCTGAAGTATAAACCCAAAATTATACTGTCATGCGCTACACAAGGAACTGTATAATTCATAAAATTTGCCCCCTCCCTCAATGTGGAGAGGAATATGCAACAGCCTTTGCCCTGAATTATGATTGTCACACACTTCACTCCAACTCACTGGTTGAAAAAACTAGTTTATTTAGTACAAAAGATAGATTTTACATGGTTATAAGTTATAGAAAACCGATGAAAGCAGATTACCTAGCAAATAAACAAAAAACGCAAACTAAGCTTAATATACTAAATAGATTGGTTAAGAATAGCAGATTCTCACCCTAAGAGATGATACAAGGGGCAAGCTGCACTTGCTTTACAGCTTGGACTCTCCAGGTGTTTTCAGTCACAGGCTAGAAATCCCTTTCGCTTGGGTCCAGCACTTCCCTCAGTTCAGTCTTTGTTCCTCGGGTGTTTTCAGGAGTCTTCTTGTGTGGGGAGTGAAGAACCCCAGATGAGATCACTCCCTGCCTTATATAGCTTTTTGCATATGGCTCAAAAGCTTGTTCCCAAAGCTTGGTTCCCAGACTGGTCTATGGAAAAATACTGACATCCCAAGATGGAGTCTAGAGACATGTGGTCTCATCACAAGTCCTTGTAGAGTCATAGCAGCCATTACTTAGAGGCTATCTGTAGCATTTTCTGGAAGGCTCCCCAGGTGGGATTTAAGCTTCTCCTAAGGTCTATGTTTTTTCCTAATGGCCCATTGCCCTGAATAGGCCCTTCCCTACCCACTATCTAGACTGAAAGCATCTTGTCTAGTGGGCATTACCCAGGTGTAACTACATTTGAAATATAGTTACATTGGCAGTGTCAGGGTTCCCTCCCTACTCTGAACTCTAGGGGACCCGCATGAAAGACCCCCCCTAAGTTTACTTTTACCAGCTTAGGTTAAAAACTTTCCCAAGGCACAAACTTTGCCTTGTCTTTGAACAGTATGCTGCCACCACCAAGTGATTTAGACAAAGAACAGGGAAAGGACCACTTTGAATTCCTATTTCCCCCAAATATTCCCCCAAGCCCTTACACCCCCTTTCCTGGGGAGGCTTGAGAATAAACAAGATAAGCACAAATCAGCCTTGGATTTTTAAGACCCAAAAAACCCAATGAGATTCTTAAACAGACCTTTATTAGAAGAGAACAACTCTGTAAGATCAGAATGGAAGATAATCTTACAGGCAGTCAGATTCAAAACATAGAGAATCCCTCTAGGCAAAACCTTAAGTTACAAAAAGACACAAAAACAGGAATACGCATTTCCTCCAGCACAGTGAATTTACAAGCCAAAACAAAGAAAACCTAACTCATTTTCTAGCTAGATTACTTACTAACTTTACAGGAGTTGGAGAGCTTGCAACCTTGATCTGTTCCCTGCAAAGGTATCAGACAGACAGACAAAAGCCTTCTCCCCCGCACCCCTCCAGATTTGAAAGTATCTTGTCCCCTCATTGGTCATTTTGGGTCAGGTGCCAGCCAGATTACCTGAGTTTCTTAACCCTTTACAGGTAAAAGGACTTTGCCTTTGGTCAGGAGGGATTTTATAGCACTGTGTACCAAAAGTTGGTTACCTTTCCCTTTATATTTATGAGAGGCAGTATTCATAACTTCTGATACAAAAATGATGCATGCATAAAATAGGATAATCATATTCAGCAAATCATAACTTTTCCAATGATACCTCACATGACTTATTTGGCATAAATAGGGTTGCCAACTGTCTAATGAGACAAACCCAAACACCCTTGCCCCACCCCCTACCCTTCTCTGAGGCCCTGCCCTGCTCACTCCATCCCCCCTCCCTCCATCACTTGCTGTTTCCCACCCTAACTCATTTTCACCTGGTTGGGAGGGGGTGCGGGCTTTGGGCTGGGGCCGAGAGGTTCAGAGTGTGGGAGAGGGCTTCAGTCTGAGCCTGAGGCAGCGGGTTCGGGTGCAGGAGGGGGTGCGAGGTGCAAGCCCTGGGAGGGAGGTTGGGTGCAGGAGAGAGCTCAGGGCTGGGGTAGGGTGTTGGGGTGCGGGCTCTTGGAGAGAGTTTGGGTGCAGAAGGGGGTGCAGGCTCTGGGAGAGAGTTTAGGTGCAAGAGAGGGCTCAGGACTGGGGCAGGGGGTTGAGGTGTGAGGGGTACGGGCTCTGGCCGGGTGGTGATTAGCTTGGGCGGCTCCTGGACAGCGGCGCAGCAGGGCTAAGGCAGGGTCCCTGCCTGCCCTGGCCCTGTGCCGCTCCTAGAAGCGGCCGTCATGTCTCTGCGGCCCCTGGGGAGGGTAAGGGGCTCCATGTGCTGCCCCTGCCTGGAGGCTCCACCCCTGCAGCTACCATTGGCCACAGTTCCTGGCCAATGGGAGCTGTGGACTTGGTGATCGGGGTGCGGGCAGTGTGTGGAGACCCCCCGCAACCCTCCCACTCCTGGGGCTGCAGGGACAAGCCAGCTGCTTCCAGGAGCAGTGCGGGGCCAGGGCAGGCAGGGAGCCTGCCTTAGCCCCGCTGTACCACCAGACTTTTAGCAGCCTAAAATCTCCTGGTTTGGCTTCAGTAGCCTCCAAGAGATAGAGCCTGATTCCAGAAGACTCCCAGCAAACCTGGAGGGTTGGCAACCCTATGCATAAAATGAATCATAATTAGGTAATAATCGTATCATAAAAAATCACTAGGAAGAATATGGGGTGCAGTGTCACAACCTTGTTAATTTGCACACTTTATAAACCATTCTAAAAAAGAGCATTCATTCCCCAGTTCCCAGCAAGGATAATGCTGAACTGAGGTGTCTCATAAATACTGTAAGCCTTCATTATTTTTGCAAACTATATTACAGAACATTTATTAGCATATTGTGAAGTAGTATAAATATAATTAAAACTAAGCTGCAGTTGTCAAAATAAAAACTGAAACATTGTGTAACACATGGTTCTTTTAATTTTTGTTTGTACTTGCTAATTTGTAGTAATTAATCATTCTTGATTAAGTCTATGGGTGTTGTATGTACCTGAGGACAGAATCTGGCTCTGTGTATTATGCTTTACCTTGCGTTCATGGATAGTATTTTTTTTTTTGAAAGAACATATCCAGGCTCTGTAAATTAACCATTATTATTATTATTATTATTATCATTATCATCATCATCATCATAATAAACCCAAAGCAAAAACAAACTGTAGAAGTCACATTTCCTCTTACAGAATTCAATAGGGCCTTTCACTAGAATGGGCCTTTAAAGTATTACAGAATTCTGCTGACCAAGAATATAAATAAATCCAGCAGTCAGACCTTTTATCAGTATGCTTAGCTATCTAATCTGTCTAATTACACAGCAAATATTTTCATAGATTCATAGATTCATAGATATTTAGGTCAGAAGGGACCATTATGATCATCTAGTCTGACCTCCTGCACAATGCAGGCCACAGAATTTCACCCACCACTCCTAAAAAAGACCTCACACCTATATCTGTGCTATTGAAGTCCTCAAATTGTAGTTTGAAGACCTCAAGGAGCAGAGAATCCTCCAGCAAGTGACCCGTGCCCCATGCTACAGAGGAAGGCGAAAAACCTCCAGGGCCTTCCAATCTGCCCTGGAGGAAAATTCCTTCCCGACCCCAAATATGGCGATCAGCTAAACCCTGAGCATATGGGCAAGATTCATCAGCCAGATACTACAGAAAATTCTTTCCCGGGTAACTTGGATCTTACCCCATCTAAAAACCCATCACAGGCCATTGGGCCTATTTACCATGAATATTTAATTACCAAAACCATGTTATCCCATCATACCATCTCCTCCATAAACTTATCGAGTTTAATCTTAAAGCAAGATAGATCTTTTGCCCCCACTACTTCCCTCGGAAGGCTATTCCAAAACTTCACTCCTCTGATGGTTAGAAACCTTCGTCTAATTTCTAATCTAAATTTCCTAGTGGCCAGTTTATATCCATTTGTTCTTGTGTCCACATTGGTATTGAGTTTAAATAATTCCTTTCCCTCTCTGGTATTTATCCCTCTGATATATTTATAGAGAGCAATCATATCTCCCCTCAACCTTCTTTTAGTTAGGCTAAACAAGCCAAGCTCCCTGAGTCTCCTTTCATAAGACAAGTTTTCCATTCCTCGGATCATCCTAGTAGCCCTTCTCTGTACCTGTTCCAGTTTGAATTCATCCTTCTTAAACATGGGAGACCAGAACTGCACACAGTATTCCAGGTGAGGTCTCACCAGTGCCTTA
Organism: Lepidochelys kempii; assembly: GCF_965140285.1. Taxonomy (NCBI): domain Eukaryota; kingdom Metazoa; phylum Chordata; order Testudines; family Cheloniidae; genus Lepidochelys; species Lepidochelys kempii. Next base: position 95,971,403 of record NC_136385.1, on the reverse strand, counting down.
TATAACGGTACTAAAACCTCCTTATCCCTACTGGAAATACCTCTCCTGATGCATCCCAAGACGACATTAGCTTTTTTCACAGCCATATCACATTGGCAGCTCATAGTCAACCTATGATCAACCAATACTCCAAGGTCCTTTTCCTCCTCCGTTACTTCTAGTTGATGCGTCCCTAGCTTATAACTAAAATTCTTGTTATTAATCCCTAAATGCATGACCTTACACTTCTCACTATTAAATTTCATCCTATTCCTATTACTCCAGTTTACAAGGTCATCCAGATCCTCCTGTAGGGTATCCCTGTCCTTCTCTAAATTAGCAATACCTCCCAGCTTTGTATCATCTGCAAACTTTATTAGCACACTCCCACTTTTTGTGCCCAGGTCAGTAATAAAAAGATTAAATAAGATTGGTCCCAAAACTGATCCTTGAGGAACTCCACTGGTAACCTCCCTCCAACTTGACAGTTCACCTTTCAGTAGGACCCGTTGTAGTCTCCCCTTTAACCAATTCCCTATCCACCTTTCAATTTTCCTATTGAAATTAATTTTCATGTATATGTATTGTATAACATTCAACACATGGGAGGTAGCACTGGTTTAGTGGTTAAAGGACTGGGACTCAAACCTTGGTTCTTTTCCTGGATGTGTCACACACTAGCTGTTTGATATTGTGATATTGGACACGTCTTTTTCCCTCTCATCAGCTCTTCGTGAGGGGGAAAAACTTGGGGACAATTCAGAGATATTTCAAGGACTAGTATAAACTTTGAGACTTTGAGCAAGAGACATGCAAATATTACAAGTACATTCCTACATCTGGATTTTCCTACTTTCAGTAAATTTGTAGCAGAAGTTTAGCGTGCCAAAAAAAAAAGGCAGCAGCTAGCTAGCTCCATTTACTAATGGTAACACTGCAAAGTAAATTCTGAAGACAGAGCACGTTGGGATCTTCTCTGGCAGAATATGACCAGGTCAGTGCATCTAAATCAGAGGTGGTCAAACTACGGCCCGCGGAACTGTCCTGCCCAGCCCTTGAGCTCCAGGCCGGGGAGGCTAGCCCCGGCTCCTCCCCTTCTGTCTCATTTCCCCCACCGTGGCAGCCTCAGCTTGCCGTGCCACCAGCACTCTGGCTTGCCGCTGCTGCCGGGCAGTGCGGTGGTGTGGCTGGCTCCGGCCGGCCGATGGGGCTGTGAGTTCCTGCTGCTCTGAGCGGCATGGTAAGGGGGGGAGTGGAAGGGAGGGTTGGATAAGGGGCAGGGGGTCCTGGGGGGGGCAGTCAGGGGACAGGAAGCAGGGGGCGGAGGTTCGGGGGGGGCGGTGAGGGGATGGGGAGCAGGCGTGGGAGTCCCGGGGGGCCTGTCAGGGGGCGGGGGTGTGGCTAAAGGGTGTGTGTGTGAGGGTTGGATGGGGTGGGGGTGGTCAGGGGACAAGGAGCAGGGGGGGTTGGATGGGGTGGGGGTTCTGAGGGGGCAGTCCGGGGGCAGGACATGGGTGGGGGCGGATAGGGGGTGAGGGCCAGGCTGTTTGCGGGGGCACAGCCTTCCCTACCCAGCCCTCCATACAGTTTCACAACCCTGATGTGGCCCTTGATCTAAATCCTCTGACCCAGGAGCTTGCAAATAATCTCATCCTAATAGTGGAAGCACTTTTGTTAGCAATATACCATGTCAGAGGGAGAACAAATGAAAATTACTGAATGTATTCTCTGCAACTTCTATGCAGGAGACAACAGTAATCCCTAGGACCTGTATAATTTAAATATTGGAGTCAGCTCGTAATTCCACAACACATGCTTCTCCAAAAACAAAATTAGTAGTCTTAATCCAGAACCAATAAAGCCCTCAAATAGAAAATATTCTGTTAATAAAGTAGCTAATCTGTTACATCTTTATTTAAAAAAAGAAGACATTTTTGGAGTTCACTTTAAGAGTAAGTACATAGGGCCAGTTAATGAATGAAACCTTAACACGTAGTGTTACTGTATATGTCATTTGGAGTCTTCAGAGCTTTCAAGAGCTACTTTAATCTTATATTTTTTTTTTTTGGTGAGGGTGAATGTTATTGCTTCCATAGTTTCTAAAACTATATCATTTTCTCTCCCATACTGATGGAGAATATCCTATCAATCTCAGCATCTGTGTCCTTGCGACAAAATTCTTTAAAAGATGAAGCTTTTCTTGACTTTATTCTTAGCTGATTAACTTTTAGCTGTATGCCATATAGTTTTAGCCATGTTGGTCCCAGGATATTGGAGAGAAAAGGTGGGTGAGGTACTAGCTTTTATTGAACCAACATCATTCTCTCACCAACAGAAGTTGGCCCAATAAAAGATATTACCTTACCCACCTTGTCTAACCTTTAGCTGATCACTTAACAGGAAATTGATAATTACAGAGTAGTATTTTGTTAATCTGGTGCTTGTAAAACACATTTTTAAGCCTTATGTTCTGTATTCACTACAATTATAGAGAATAAAAAAATAAACTATGTAGTCATGACATCAAATTTCATTGCAGATTGAATCCACGTAGCTCACTAGAGGGTGCTCTCTGCTAGTGGATTCAATTGAAGATACCATAAAATTATTCTATTTTAGTTACTGCACCTGTGATCCAAGAGGGAAGCCAGTTGTTGTAGCAAATCATTTGTGTATTCATATTAGTGCTGACCTAGTAAAGTTTAATAAACTCTGATATTCAGTGATGGTTTAATAAACTCTGATATTCAGTGATGATGAGACCTACCTCTTCTACAGAGCTTTTCAGCAGTAGATCTCAAAGCACTTTACAAAGGAGATTAGTATCATCGACATTTTACAGGTGAAGAAATTGAGGCACAGAGGTTAGGTGACTTGCACAAGTTTAATTCAGTGCCCTGTTGTCTGGACCATGCTGAAAAAGGTGGAAGCTCCATCACTAGAGATATTTAACACTTGACTGGTCAAAGCATAGGTACATATACTACAGAGACAAATTCTGCAGTGATCAGAATAGGGTAGACTGGAAAGATAACGGGTCTCATTCCATTTTGAATCTTTGTGATTTTGAGTAAGAATGCTCCTCAAAGCAGTTTATTTTCCATCAACTTTCAAATCCTATTTTATAAACTGTCTTCCTTTTCTTCTCCTACACCCCTCCACTCAAAAAAAAAAAAATCCTTTTGATATGTGGAAGAAATGTCTAATTTCCAATTTTTTTTTGTGTGTGTGTGTGTGTGTGTGTGTGTGAAGGTGTCAGAGCGGGTAGAGAGAAGACTTCAAGAAATAGAACAAGAAATGCGCACAGAAAGGCAGCTGGTAGAAAGACGCCAGGACCAACTAGGACATATGTCTGTGCAGTTGCAGGAGGTATGGAAGATAGTTACGTTAATTTCTTGCTGTACTTGCGAGCCTGGCTCAGACAAGGAAGAAAGGGGTCAGGTGTCGCTTTTCCATGGTTAAAAGTACGTACATTAACTAGCTCTGCTGGATATACCACTGACAGTGATAAGCTATAGAGTCTGTCATTCCCTGATGCAGTGTTGCTAGTGTTAAATGTTTCTTGTTAGTGGCACACAGATCCTAAGAAAAAGTCTGGTTCCTGGGTTTGATCCATTTAAAAGTGTTTATACTGTGTTTTTTATTCTAAAATTGAACTATTTAGTAATAGTGAGCAATCACTTTTTGAGTACTGTTCTATGGGCCAATTAAATATAACGTACTCCACCTTTCCAGTGCTGTGAAATCATCTGCACTCAAAGTGAATTAAATTTGGTGAGCCACAAGAATAGTGCTGAGGAGATGACCTCAATTACTGTTCATTTTAGAAAAGAAAATTAGGAGAATTTTTTTCCCTGACTTTTTTTCCCCCTCTTTCTTTAAAAAATGTACAAAATACACAAAAGAGAGGCAAGGAGCTTGCTTCCAAAACTAATACATGAGAAACCAGGAAGACTGAATATTTTGCATTCTAATTTTTGATTTGACTAAGAGTTTGAGCTATGATTTGGAATACGATTTTTGACTGTACAATGGGGATCACTGCTGATATGAAATATTTAATATTTTGTCACTTTAAGGGGCGACCTGTATGCTTTTAAAAAGGCAACTGTGGATTATACACTGCAGTGGAAACTGAAGTGGATTAATTTATATTGACACTTTCTGTTTTGTAGAGGGCTAGAAATTCTCCTTAATGATCATATTTAAGAAGATAACATACTCTTTTAATAGGGAAAAAAATTATGCTTATCAAAACGTTTGTAGTACTTTGCCGATTGGAAGTCAGTAACAGCTTTACATTTCTACCTCCTCTTCCTGCCTTGTAGATAATGAGAGGTGGGTGAGAGTGCTTCATTAGGATGGGCAGGAATGCTGTCCCTAGCCTCTATTTGCCAGAAGCTGGGAATGAGCGACAGGGAATGGATCACTTAATGATTACCTGTTCTGTTCATTCCCTCTGGGGCACTTGGTACTGGCCACTGTCGGAAGATAGGATACTGGGCTCGATGGACCCTTGGTCTGACCCAGTAGGGCCATTCTTATGCTCTCAGAAGAGGAAAGTATTTCATAGGATTTTCTGAGAGAAAAATTCTTCAAATATTTATACATCAGTGTTCAGACTTTGTTAGTGTCCATTTTGTGGACATACGTTTAATGAGAACTGTTTGATGTATGATTTGGTACTGTTACCTGCTGACATAAATACATTTCCTTTTTTGCCCTTTATAAGGAGTAATGATTTACCTTAAGGACATTTTTGACAGTTGGGAATTAATTTTCAAATTGAAGACTGATGTTTTGCTAATGATGAATATGTTCTGTGTGTATGTTTCCCAAGAAAGATGTATGCTTCCATAATCTTTGTTGCAGCACTTTGGAACAATATTTTGCACTTTTAATGGCTGATGTTAAATTTTATGCTATTGCATCTTCTGGTGAAGGTAGAACAATATAATCTCTAAACACTTTGCTGAGTTAAACAGCAGTTTGGACAAAATGCATTCGAGAATAATTTTGAAAAAGAGCATTTTAGTACTTTAATCCTACTTCATGCTTTGAAATAGTGGTTAGATGGATCATTGGTAGTGGCTCATTGTCAAAGGCCCCAATCCTGAAATGATCTTTGTATGGGTGTAGTCCCCACGGAAGTGTGTAGGATTCTGGACAGGCCAAGGGGTCTCCCTGTATGGAGCTCACTGAAGATTGCCCCTAAGGTGGAAACTGAGAATTCTTCTTTCTCAGATTACTCAAGGGAAAACAGTGGACAGAATAGGCAGCAATATTTCAAGCTTCCATACACTGCCTCCTGGAGAAATTGCCTCACTCATTCTTTGGCTTTTTTGTTGAGACTGACAACAAGACGGCTGATTAAGGACAGTATTAAAGTGGTAGGTTTTGTGATGGACATCTGTCAGCTGGAAATTGTACTGAGATCCCCAATTTATTTCCTAAACTAGACCACAGAATATCCAGCAGATGGTGCTGACTTTTTGCTACTGCTGACCAGGGCTGGACTTGAAGTGAGAGGCTCTTTATCTTGTTACCAGTACTGGAAGAGCCATCCCCCCTAATTGCATATAAAACCTTAACCATCTGTCACAAGGTAGCTGGTCCCTGTAGATAGATGAAGCCCAGTGACCTTGGCCCAAAGCAGGTGAGCCCAATCTAGCTAATTAAAGATGGCTGGGCTATACCTGGGTCTATAAAGGGCTGCTAGTAGACAGCTGGAAGAGGAAGGACCGAGACAGGTTGAGCCCTAGGAAGGCAAAGCCACACGGGAGTGAAGCTAGCTCCTCTAGTGTGTCCTTAGAGCAAGGGGCCAGAAAAGCAGTCCTGTGGCTGCTACTCCACACAAGGAGCGGAGCTGATTGCATCTGGGAACCTCCCAGGATCTGGAGTGCTAGAAACGGCTGGGAGGGGTGGCCCTGAGGCCAAGGATTGAGTTAAGATTGTTTTCTGTTTGTTTGTTAACTATTGTTAAGAAAATAAACCTCCTTGACTGAGACTGGGTATGGCAGCGCATGCTTTGGAGCTGGGGTGAAGCTCCTGCCTGGTGAGATCAGCCTTTATAGGGAGAAATTTCCTTTTGGTGTTGTGTATATTGGTTTCAAAGGGTCAGGCAGGTAATAGTGGGAATGTTTTAGTTTTTTAAGATGTCAGGGATCAGCACTTTTCCACCTGGTCACTGCCAGTTCAGGGCTAGCTCATGAGAAGACTTATTAGTTCCCAAAGTCTTTTTATTGAGTTGCCAATAAACATTTTACAGTAGCCTCTCCAAAATGTCAATTTTAGCAGAATCTGCTATTATTATATATTAATACTTCATAATATGCTTATAAAGTATTGGTGTCCAGTCCTGCAGGAGGGTAACAGAACTATATCACTCTTTTTGCTATATCCTTAGTTTGGTGTCAGAGTAACAGCCGTGTTAGTCTGTATTCGCAAAAAGAAAAGGAGTACTTGTGGCATCTTAGAGACTAACCAATTTATTTGAGCATAAGCTTTCGTGAGCTACAGCTCACTTCATCAGATGCATACTGTGGAAAGTGTAGAAGATCTTTTTATATACACACAAAGCATGAAAAAATACCTCCTCCCACCCCACTCTCCTGCTGGTAATAGCTTATCTAAAGTGATCACTCTCCTTACAATGTGTATGATAATCAAGGTGGGCCATTTCCAGCACAAATCCAGGGTTTAACAAGAATGTTGGGGGGGGGAGGGGTAGGAAAAAACAAGGGGAAATAGGTTACCTTGCATAATGACTTAGCCACTCCCAGTTTCTATTCAAGCCTAAATTAATTGTATCCAATTTGCAAATGAATTCCAATTCAACAGTGTCTCGCTGGAGTCTGGATTTGAAGTTTTTTTTGTTGTAATTTAGCAACTTTCATGTCTGTGATTGCGTGACCAGAGAGATTGAAGTGTTCTCCGACTGGTTTATGAATGTTATAATTCTTGACATCTGATTTGTGTCCATTTATTCTTTTACGTAGAGACTGTCCAGTTTGACCAATGTACATGGCAGAGGGGCATTGCTGGCACATGATGGCATATATCACATTGGTGGATGTGCAGGTGAACGAGCCTCTGATATTGTGGCTGATGTGATTAGGCCCTGTGATGGTGTCCCCTGAATAGATATGTGGGCACAGTTGGCAACGGGCTTTGTTGCAAGGATAGGTTCCTGGGTTAGTGGTTCTGTTGCGTGGTATGTGGTTGCTGGTGAGTATTTGCTTCAGGTTGGGGGGCTGTCTGTAGGGAAGGACTGGCCTGTCTCCCAAGATTTGTGAGAGTGTTGGGTCATCCTTCAGGATAGGTTGTAGATCCTTAATAATTCATTGGAGGGGTTTTAGTTGGGGGCTGAAGGTGATGGCTAGTGGCGTTCTGTTATTTTCTTTGTTAGGCCTGTCCTGTAGTAGGAGACTTCTGGGAACTCTTCTGGCTCTATCAATCTGTTTCTTCACTTCCGCAGGTGGGTATTGTAGTTGTAAGAATGCTTGATAGAGCTCTTATAGGTGTTTGTCTCTGTCTGAGGGGTTGGAGCAAATGCAGTTGTATCGCAGAGCTTGACATTGGGTCCAGCACAGAATATAGCAAGTCCCAGATCTCATAGCTGTGATTTGTGCATTTAGATATGAGAATTCAATACACGCTTTCAGGCACAATAGACTTAGTAATTTCACTAAGGAGTTTTAAATGTTCTTATTTATCTGATTAACCTGCTCGAAAGGTTGAGATATAGAATATCAATATGACTCTTTGGTTGAAATCCTGGCTCTGTTGAAGTCCATGGTAAAACTTCCATTGACTTCAGTAGGATCAGAATTTTTCCCATCATCTTTTGTAAAACAGCATGAAAAACATATAGGAAGTTTTTAAAAAGTTTGTCTCTCAGATGAATAAAAGAAAAAGTCCTTTTTGTTTTCCAAGACACTTTTCAAAATATTGCTATTAAAAATAGAGCCTAGAAATGGGAAATATTAATTGTCCCAAAATGTCTCCATTCAATATTGGGTCTGAATGGTTTTTAAAGGTATGTTACTAAACTAGTTGCAACTGTATAATTTAGGTATTGATATTAGTTCATTCATTAAATTCATTAAATCAAACCAGTTCAAATATGCCTTTCAGCTTTTGTAATTGAGACATCATTTTAAGATTTAAATGTTGATTCTGGTAAATATTGAAGAAAATGCAATGAAGGCAACTGGCCACTACTTGTCAGTGTTTCACCGTCCTACAAAAGCCATCATACTAAATTTAACAAATGCAATTGCACACTTGCAGAGCCTAGCTGAACATGACTAACTTCTTTTCTCAGTGATTGTTTTCCATTTTTGAATGTTCAAATTTATTATTTTTATTCTACCATGTTGCTGTCATTAAATTGTTTTTTTTTTTAAATGACATGACTGTGTGTTATGTAGAATGTATTAGGAATATTTGTCCATCTTCAAATTTAACAGTTAACCCATATTTTTGAGTTTCTTTGTATATGATGTTGTGGCTGGTATGATTAAAATTTATTTTTCTAGTAGTATTTGTTTCCTTTGTTTCTGAGCTACCATGATTACTAATAGTATTTAAACATTTTGTGCATGTGAAGCAGGGTAGATGAAAATTGATGATTTTTTAAAATTTAAATACAGGTTTATTTTTAAAAATCTATTTAAAATTGAATTTGAAATTAACAGCCATTAAGACCTAAATTTATAATCTATTAAAATCATTTAGATTAAACACAAAATATTTTGTACTAGGTTTTAAAAATGTCTAGGTGCCTAAGCACCTAGAACCAGAGTCTGCTGAAGTACTAAATCAGCTTTTCACAGAAGTAGCCTCTTCTGCAAATGCAGCAACAATATTTTTTTCATTTCAGTTTATTCAACTAGTTTAGTTCAATCACTCGTTCATTCAAAGTTAAAAAACCAATTGGGAGTTGAAAAAGAAGAAAAGCTTGTTTTCTTCTACCAATCTGATTAAAAACTCAGTGGGGGAGGATGAGATCTACTAGTTTTAAAATCTTGAAAGACACAGTGACTAGAAATAATCAGTTCAATTACCTAACTACAGGTAATACTTCATTTGTTTAATAAATCAATTAGTTTTAAATGCAAAACATGTTTTGATAAACTTTTGATACTTTTTTCCTTAGGTTACTACTACATTTAAGGTAGTTTTATTTAATACAAAAATGCTGGTTTTGTGCATTTTAGCTGAATTTGTATTTCTATCCAAATAGAGCTTGATGCAAATTACAAGTAAAAAATTAACTATCATCTAGTATATGCTTCATACATGCTTCATACACCATTTTCTAAAATAATAAATATAAAATGAATCAGAATAAATGTAAATAAAGCAACAATTGCTTAAACAAAGTCTTATAGATATCATCTATACTCCTGGTTAGCAAAAAGAAGCACCAAATTTAGCTTATAGGGATATCTAGTTGTAAATCAACTTGTTTTAATGGTTACCAACAAATGAGAATCTACCATCCCTAGGAAAAGAACTAAAAAGTACAAATTCAAAAAATGATCAAAATCAATGGCTTAAATCAAGGTTTCCTGCTTGCTGATTTAACTCATGATTAAAATCCATCCTTGAAAACTTTTTTCCAAACTGTCTTCTTTAGTTAGAAAGAGAAACATAAATATGCACAACTAGTTTTTAGCATTAAGACGATGCATATGCAACTTATATTAAAAATCATATGATCTTTGTTTGGCTGATCTTGTGAGTCCTTACAAACAGAGAAATGCTGTCAAGCTGTTTGTCTAAATGGGAGGGGGGAAGAGAGAAATGGAAGACTTCGGGAGTGGAGGAAAGGAGGAAATAGGGTGCATACAGAGGCCCTGACATGAGGGAGGATATGGGGATGATGCAGGGAGTCCTTGAAGTAGAGGGGGATGGGATGATGGGACACAGGGCATTTGTGGATGAGAATGGAGGAACGCAAGGAGTCCCTGGAGTGTTCAGTGAGCTCGGCCTACAGCAGCAACTAAATGTGCAGTCCTCTAGCAGTTCTTCTTCCCACTCCCACACCACTTGTCCATCTTCACTTACTACTTGCTGCCTTATTGAGAATACAAGCTCTTGGGCAAAAAGACTTGTCTGTTTATATTTTGTTAAAATGCTGTGTGCATCAGTGGCACTGTATGAACCAAAATAGTTCTTCGAGTGCTTGCTCATGTTCGTTCCATGCTAGGTGTGTGCACGCTGCTTGCACTGTTGCTGGTGATTTTTCCCTTAGTGGTATCCGTTGGGTCAGCTCTAGCGCCCTCTGGATCTGCATGTGTGTGCACTGGTGTAACACTCTGTACCCCAAAGCAACACCCTGGCACCCCATATTTGCCATGGTGATATGATTATGATATGTTTTGTACAAAGCATGCCTTGTGAAATATCATTTTAAGTCTTGATCTGTAGAACGTTAATATCCTGTTGGATTGTATGTGCTATCATTGTATGGGAAGTTACGAAGTTTTGCTATGTGTATGTTACTGAAATATGTTGTAAATTGGAAACACCCAAAACCAGCCTTTGAGGTACAACAATGGGGTAGACAGAGATGATGGCCCATTAAGCAGAATACACACACTCAAAGACTACCTCAGGAACTGTATACAATGGAGACCTCTCAGAGAGAGCCCATAGACAATGGAGACTGCTTGACTCATATCATAGCAAAAGTTCTTTCCAGCAAGCTGGAAGAACCTATAAAGGATGGGAAGTACATAATCATTTGTCCTCTCTCCCCTCACAACACCTGGAAACACATCTGGAGAACAAAGACTTTGAACGGGAGAGGTGGTCCCAGGCTGAAGAGGAAAATTCCAGACTGTGTATTAAGGAACGATACCATGAGGGTGAGACACTACTTGATTCAGATCCTGTCTAGTTTATTGAATTCAGATTGCAATTTTACTTTTATTTCTTAGGTAACCAACTTTGAGCTGTATGCTTATTACTTATAATTACTTAAAATCTATCTTTCTGTGGTTAATAAATCTGTTTTATATTTTACCTAAAAGTGTGTTTTGCTTGAAGGGCTGGGAAATCTGCTCAGGAACAAGAACTGATGCATGTCTTCTTTGCAATGAGGGAGGGGAGGACTGGGTGATAAACATACACTGGTTAGGCTTCTGACCAGGGCAAGACAGTACAGCTCTGGGGTCCTAGGCTGGGGAGCTGTGGGGAATTGGAGCCTCTCTATTGTTGGTTCATGAGTGGCAGAGAGATCGTTCATGTAACTCAGTTGGGTGTGTCCCTGCCTGTGGATGTCTGTGTAAGTGCAATACCTGGAGAGGTTTGCAGCTTGTCACAGCATCAAAGTGTAAGAGGGAGCCCAGGTTGGTATGCCAGAAGGCTCAATGGTACCCCAGTTCCAGGTTGCAACCTGGAGAACCCGTCACGGATCGTATAAAGGGCAGTGCTGGCCTTGTACCCTCTCAATTCCGGCATCCGGAAGCAGGAGGGAACAAGTTGTGTCAGGCACCTTCCTAGCACCAGGTCCCCTGGCACCATCCAGGGGCAGGCCTACCTGATCCCGGCATCCCACTCCCCGGCATGCCACTAGTCCCTAGAACCCCAACACCATATGGAAGCGTATGCAGGTAGAGCTGCACCATGGTCCCTGAGAGAGGAATCCTCTTTGGGGTCCAAAGGGGAACCCTATGTACTGCCAAAAGCCCACTACCTGTACCCAGCCTACTCCCCACCAAACTTCACTGCTGGTCCCCCTGTGGGCATCTGGCCAGTGCGTCACTGGCTGATGCAGTGGCCCTACTGGAACCCCTGGGGGTTCCCCCAGAACTGGGGCCTGCTTCCCACCGCTCCTACTCGGTGGCCTCGGAGAGATGGGTTACTGATCTTTCCTGCTCGGCACCAGATCTAGACTCCAGTACTGGCCCCGGTACTGAAATCCAGGAGATGCCGCCAGTGGACATAGCTGAGGAAGAGGAAGGAGCCCCTCCTGTGGTGCAAGCAGCCTCCTCCTCCTCCCCAGATGAGGCTGTTGCAGGTCCCAGTAGCCTACTTCCCCAGGGCTTCAGGGCCCTTCAGGACCTTCTGAAGTGGATCACTTGAAACCTGGGTTTGGAGATAGAAGAGCTCAGTGACATCGCACAGCTTCATTGATGTCCCGATTGCAGCAGCTCCATTCAGAGTGGCCCTGCCCATCAATGAGGCGGTGATGAGACCAGTCAAGGCCCTATGGAAAACTCCTCCTTCTCTGGTTTTCACTTCAAAGAGGCAGAGAAAAAGTATTATGTTCCAGCAAGTGGATCTAATTACCTGTACTTGCACCCTCCCCCGGGGTCCCTGAGGGTGTCTGCAGCTAACAAAGGGGCCAGGCAGGGCCAGTCGAGTGCTACCCTGAAACAAAAAGACACTAAGAAACTGGATCTTTTCAGAAGAAAGGTTTATTCCATGTGTAGCCTACAACTGCATATGCCAATCAGTAAGCTTTACTGGGGAGATACCATTTTAATCTATGGGCCTCCCTCAATAAGTTCAAAGACTTTCTGCCTCAAGAGTCAAAACAGGAGTTTGCAGGTAAGAACAGGCCAGGACCTCTCCTTAGGCGGTTCTGGATGCTGCTGATTTGGTGGCTAAGATAATGGCCTCTGTGGTCACCATGAGGCGCTCTTCCTGGTTCCAGTCCTCCAGCCATCCCCACAATTCAGGACCTCCCATTTGAAGGCTCCTCCCTTTTCTCGGAGCAGACGAGACTTCATGTACTGAAGGACTCAAGGGCCACCCTTTGATCCTTAGGCTTGTACGCTCTGTCTGCCTCCAGAAAAACTTCAGCTCGCAGCAGCCTCCTGGGTTCTCTGGATCTCCAAAACAGGAGCCCTACAAAAGAAAAGGCAGAGGTTATAAATGGCTTCAACCACTCCTGCCTACCTCAGGCTCCCAGTCAGGGCCTCAGAGATACTTTTGTAGCAGGCCTTTTGAAGGTGCGTGTGAGGGTGCTGTACCAGTTGCCGCTTCAGATCTGCCCCCCGCTTTCATTTTTGGAGAGTCTGTCTCTCTTTGACCCTGCTTGGGCATCCATAACATCGGAATGATGGTTCCTGAGTACAGTGACAGTCGGATATATCCTTCAGTTTTTATCCACCACTCCCTGCCACTTTCCACCCCCCATCTTGGACCTGTATCACCTCAATGGATATCTCAAGAAACTGAGGTTCTGCATGGGCTCCCTGGCTTCTATCATTCCCTCCCTGGACCCAGAAAACTGGTATACTGCCCTTGACTTAAAGAAAACATGCTTTCACATTTCTATCTCCTGTGGCCACAAAATTTCTTAGGTTTGTAGTGTGTCATTGCCACTACCAATTCCCTTCCCATCAGCCTATTGGCTCAATCCTTTACCCTGTGTCAGGAGGCCATTGGTCTATGAGACTTGTGTGTGAAACACTCCATTCATCTTGAGGTGTCTCATCTCCCAAGAGCTTGGAATGTATTAGTGATCATTTCAGCTGGTCCTTCTCCTCTCACCACAAGTGGTGTCTTCACCCAGAGTTCATCAGTGTCATCTTCCAAAAGTTGGGGTCTTCCCAGGTGGACCTGTTTGCCACCAGTTCTGTTTTCTGTGCAGTCTCCCTCTCTGACACCTTCCTGCTCTTGTGGGCAGATTATCTACTATATGCCTTTCTCCCAATCCCCTTGGTTCACAGGGTTCTTCTGAAAATCAAATGGGACAAGCCAAGAATCTTCCTAATAGCCCCAGAGTAGCCATGCTGGCATTGATTTGGCATGCTTCTGGACCTCTTGGTGGCAGTGCCACTCTCACTCCTACTCCACCTAGACTTGATTTCACAAGACCATGACCGCTTACTTCACCTGAACCTTGCGTCCCTGCACTTGACTGCACGGATGCTTCGTGGCTGAACCCTGAAGAATAGGCCTGCTTGGAACAAGTTCAACATGTCTTGCTAGTTAGTAGTAGCCTTCCACCAGGGCTATCTACTTGGCCAAGTGTAAACGTTTCACTTGTTGGGCCTCCAAACGGGATCTCTCTCCATCTCGATCTTCTCTTCAGTTGATCTTGGATTATTTGCTCTACCTAAAGCAGCAAGGTCTAGCACACTCGTCTATTAAGGTCCATTTGGCAGCCATCTCAGCCTTCCACCCTGCAGTAAATGGCATATCGATGTTCTCTCACAAAATGATAGTCTGGTTTCTCCAGGGGATTGGAAAGACTCTGTCCTCAAGTTTGCAAACCACCCCTCTCCATGGGACTTAAACCTGGTCCTGTCAAGGCTTACTTGAGCAGTTACCATTGTGCTCACTACTACTTCTCTCCTGCAAGGTTGCCTTCCTGGTAGCGATTACCTCAGCCAGAAGGGTCTCTGAGATCAGGGCCTTACGTCAGAACCAGCTTATCCGGTGTTCTTCAAGGACAAGGGCCAACTGAGCCCTTCCTGCCAAAGGTGGTGTCACAATTCCATAACAACCAAGTCATCTTTCAGCCTGTCTTCTTCTCAAAACCTCAAAAAAGCTCTGAGGAACAACTGCTTCATATGTTGGATGTTAGGCAAGCCCTCACCTTTTATATTGAGAAGACTAAGCCCTTCCACAAATCCACACAACTCTTTTGTAGCTATAGCAGAAAGGATGAGAGAGATACCTGTGTCAACCCAAAGAATCTCATCCTGGATAACCGCCTATATTTGGGCTTGCTACGAGCAGGCAAGCATCCCGCCTCTGGCCATCGTGACCACTCATTCCACAAGAGCCCAGGCATCATCATCAGTGTTTCTTGTGCAGATACCCATCCAGGACATCTGCAGAGCCACAGCCTGGTCGTCTGTTCATACCTTCGTATCCCACTACACCATTACCCAACAGGCCCAAGACGATGCCAGTTTTGGGAGAGCAGTGTTGCAGTCAGCACATCCATGAAGTGCAAGCCCAGCTCCTGGGGTATTGATTGTGGATCACTTAGGATGGACTGGACATGAGCAAGCACTTGAAGGAAAAAATGGTTACTAACCTTTTGTTACTATTCTTTGAGATATCTTGCTCACATTCATTCCATGACCCACTCTCTTACCCCTCTGTCAGAGTTTCTGGCAAAAAGGAACTGAGAAGATGTGGGTTTGACAGTGCCCCTTATACCGGTGCATACACATGCAGCTCCAGAGGGTGCTAGAGCCAGCCCAATGGATACTACTAAGGGAAAAATCTCTGGCAGCAGTGCATTCAGCGTACACACACCTGGCATGGAATGGACATGAGCAACACATCTTGAAGCACAATCGTTTCAAAAGGGTAGTAACCATTTTTTGCTACCTATTCTAGCCCAGGCTAGAGATAGAGGCATGTTTTTATACCACAAAGCCAGGAGTACAGTTTTGGGGCAATGGTCAGAGTCTTCTCTGTTCTTCTAATAAGTGCAGTGGCGTAGGAGGCACAATGGCATATTCATTTGGTAGCAACTTGCATGGTTGATTTTCTTCAGTCCCTTGTAAATAATTGTAATACTCTTTTGGTTATTCCAGACATTTCTTTTTTTCTCACCTAGCTTTAAATTTATGTAAATATTCTGAGTTATAACAGAGTATTTTATTTGGCCCAAATGATAAGTGGTTTACCTACTCATTGTGATAATCTCTTCTCAAATTGGGTTCCGATAGATGATTTATAAGAACTTTCTAAACTAATTCCACCAACTCTGCCTCAAGGAATTCTTTCACAAGAAAAATGTCACCAACCACAACTATCACATCTCCACCAACAGTTATATAAGAAAAAAGAATCATCTGCCTGGACATCTCCAGTGGACAAAACCACACATTGGATCATTACATCGGTTGCGTCAGCGCAAAAAAAAAAAAAAAAAAGATTGTGAAATCCTCAACCAACATTACATTCACCACAATCTCTGCACCACCAAAAAGATTTCTATTCAGCCCCTGAAATTCAGCCACCAGGTAGTGATTGAAGCAACAGACAATACAGACACCATCATAGTCCTCAAAATTCATCCATCTCCTTGTCACCCACCACAACTTTACATTTTACAACAAATATTGTCCAAACCATGGGAAGAGCCGTGGATATTAGGATGGCTCCCCAGTATGACACTCTCTTCATGCCACCTCAAGGAAGAACTTCTGGAAAAATGCACACAAAACCAGCAATATACAGGAGGCACATCAATGATATTTTCTTCTTCTGGACAGATGACATAAACTACCTCAGAGATTTCCACCACTATATCAACAACCACTGCCTATCCATCAGATTCTTTCTAGAACACTCTTATACCAGCATCAACTGGACACCATGATCAGCTTCAACAATGGAACCTACAAATGACTATACAAAAGAAACCCATGTATTACCTTCAGAGATCCAGTAATCAGCCCAGCCACACTAATAAATCTGTTATCTACAGCCAGGCACTCAGATACCATAGAATTTGCTAAGTAGAGAAAGTCTGGGATACATACCTAACCACACTTAAAACTTCCTTCACTAAACAAGGACTCACCATCAGAAAAGTAAATTGCATCATGGAATGGGCCACCCAAATAACTGGAAGAATCTGCTTCAATAGAGGGGGAAAAGAATCCCTAGTGATTGTACACCACTAGTTGTCACCTACCACCCCACACTAGAACCCGTATGAGGTATCCTCAAACAATTACAACTCATGCTTGATGAAGACCACAACCTTAAAAAAATCTTTCCCAAACCCCTCTTCTGGCTTCAAGCAACCCCCACAACCTCACCATCAGAAGCAAGCTCTCCACAGATAAGAGCACACCAACTCAAAGTGATACCAGCTCTTGCCATAACAACAGATGCAAAATCTTCAGTCATATCTCCATTGCTATGATGATCCATACTCACCCTCCCCCCAAAAATACACCTTTTAAGATCCATGGGTCCTACACATGCTTATCACAACGTATGGTGTAACTCATCCAGTGCATCAGATGCCCCAACAACTGTTATGAGACTAAACTGAGACACAAGGCCATCCTTAGGCATATGCAGCATACGCAGCTGCGTAGGGCACCCGAAAATTTGGGGCACCCTGGGTCTTAGTGTCCACCCACCCGCCTCTTCCTATCCTTGTTCTGACCCTTCCTGCAATCTTCAAACACAGCTGGCTGCTGCAGCCTGGTGAGGCTTCCTCCAGAGGGGATCTAGTTCTTAAAAATAAAAAAGCCTTCCTGCCTGCAGACCTATTAGCACAACATTGAAACTGTTAAAGAGCCATTCAAGTGATAATGAAGCCATTTAACAGGCATTTGCTAACAGTCAGGTATATACTGTCAGTTTCTGAATTTACTGACCAAAACAGTTGTGCATTACTGTAATATTTACTCAGAATATGTTAGTCTACAGGACCTTACTTTAAATTTTGTTTTAAAAATATTTCATTAGTGTGTTGCTGAAGATTATAAAATCACATCTTTAAAAAATCTTTGTATAGCTTTTTAGATGAACAATCTGAGTATTCATCTTTAGCCTTAAATGCTTGGATCTTGAGACATATAGTTTGTTTTTAAAAATAAATCCTTCAAAATAAACAGAAATAAACCTAATTGCATCTTTCTAAACATTCCAAATAAGTTCCAAATGAGTAGTTCTAGGTATGATCTGATGATTTATGATCATACCTGACTTAAAGCTTCTCATAGCATAACTGCCCCCTATTCCCCTCTTTCCCAGAGAACACAACAGACACAAAAGGGAAGATTTTTTTCCCCCCATTTTAAAAAGTTCTAGCCTTCCCATTGGCTCTTTTGGTCAGGTGCCCACTCCCTTTACCTGGGGACTTTTTTACCCCTTTACAGGTAAAGCAAGCAGAGAACAGCCACCAACAAGGACTTTATAGCTAACTGGTTTCAGAGCAGCAGCTGTGTTAGTCTGTATTCGCAAAAAGAAAAGGAGTACTTGTGGCACCTTAGAGACTAACCAATTTATTGGAGCATAAGCTTTCATGAGCTACAGCTCACTTCATCGGATGCATTCAGAGCTGTAGCTCACGAAAGATTATGCTCAAATACATTTGTTAGTCTCTAAGGTGCCACAATAATCCTTTTCTTATAGCTAACTGGCGGCTAGGTGTCCATAAAAGGGGGCTACGCCCCTTCATTTATCACAGTATGTTTTGGTAAATTGAGATGGCATATTGATTTCTAGGTTGTCTTCTGTGGATTAAGGTGCACTGCTGACGTAAAGACACATACTATCCACTCTCTAACCCCAGATCAGTGTTCCTGGCATTAGCAGTGTTGGGAGCCCTAGTGTAGACTTACTGTGAACAGACATGTTTTCAGCAGACTACTGATAATTGATACAGTGTTGACAGGCATCAGGCTGCATACACCAACTTCTAATGTTGCTAACACAGATGAAGCTGATTTGGGGTTAGTGATGGTAGGAGGTAAGCAGACAAATATTCAAAATGCACAGTAATGGATATAACTAAAAAGGAGGGATTTCCCCCCTTGAATTCGTCAGAAAAGGGTCAAATTTTGAAGATTACCTTAAAAAGATTTTAAAATGTTGGGCCTTTGTTCTTTATACTATATAAAGATGATGTCAGAGCTTTTCTTTTTTAACCTTTTTTTTTTTGGAAACCTTAATACCAGGAATGTCAGCTCTGTTCTTCCCTAGTTTTGCTGGAGAACCTCTTTGGGGCAAGGTGGGAAGAGGGGAGTCATAGAGCATGTGTGTAGTGAACTTCTGCACTTTCAGTTGAAAGGCTTGGGATGTTGAACCTTTAACAAAGGTATTTGTCCAGTGATTCATTAGTCAGTGGAATTGATGTTAATACTCGCACAGTTTTACAGTAGCTGATTAAACTTCAATTTCAGTCCTTTGATTCTTGTTATGGCATAATTTCCTCAGTTTTCCAGTCATCATAACTTTATTCCAGCATCTGAATTTTTAATATATATTTTTTAAAACAGGAAAATACACCAATCTATTTTGATTAAAAACCAAAAACATAACTTCCAAGATTTTGTATATATCATTTGGAGGAAAGGGGGAAGGGGTTTAACACAATCCCAGTTTTTTCCCTCTCTTTCAAGTTACCTTTTTAAAGTCAAAATGTAAAAGGAAAAGTTTTAAGAATGAAAACCAGGCTCAATTGAAGTCCATTGTAATTTTTCCATTGGCTTGGATGAGGCCAGGATTTCACACCAAAGGTATAGTGAGGAAAATAGCGTTTCAGGCGATTGGCTGCAGTCCACAATAATCAGAGTGGGTGGGTCCCAAAAGCTAAACAAATATTTATGGATCAGGAGAGATTCCTTAAATTGGGAAATAATAGTGTGGCCCAAGAAGAACTAAAACAGGGTTGGAAGGGTTGTTTACTGCTGGAAGGGCTCTCCGCTCTTGGAAGCGGCTGGGAAATGGATGTTTTGTACTGGAAGGGCTGTCTGTTCCTGGAATCTGTGGTGGATTCAGTAAAGATAGTTGGGAAGATGACAGATGTATGAAATCTAATAGAACCCTGGATGTTGGAAGAGTATAATGGGGAGTTATTTTGGAGCTGTAATAAGCCAGCTAGCTTGGTGACAATGCAGGGTGAAGAAACACTGGTTTACAGCAAAGGAGCAAACAATTATTGATTTAAGACTTGATTCAGAGCAAGTCATATCAGTATAGTTAATTGATCTACCGAGCAGAGTCCCCAGGCAATATGTAGGGTGGGAGGGTGGGTGACATCAGTGGGGTTGCAGAGGATGGAATTTGGATATGAATATGTGTGGCAAAATGTGTGCACTAGTGTAAATAGTATCTATGATGTATACTGACATGCATGCTTGTTTTACTGTGATTCTGATCTCATACCATAGGCTCAGAGTTAAAGGTAGGAAAGATCTATTCGATAACTGAGTGTGTTCTCTTGAAGGACAGATATAGTCCCCTGATAGTCCCTATTTCCTCACAAAATTAAAAAGACATCACAACCACCATTTCAGGCACCTGCAGTCTTGTAAAACACTTTCCCTAAATTTTCAAAAGTGATAAAAGAATTTTGAGTACACAATTTGACATACCTTAGAGATCTGATTTCCTCCCCCTGCCCTGAGGTGGGTGCTCATCAGTTTCTGAAAATCAAGTCTCCTTAAGATATTTCAAGTTGGAGATTCAAAAATCAAGACACCCAAAATCAGTAATCACTTCTGAAAATTTAGGCCATGCATGTTTACACACAGATGTTTCTAACATCGTTCATTTTGGACAAGAAATACAGGTGTTGCAGCCAGTCCTTTCAGTTCAGTCTCAACCCTCCTGTAACCGCACTGATGTCTGCTCACTGAGAATCTTCGCTATTCCTCTGTACACACAACAGGCCTTAGAACAGCCCGGTCTATGCCTGGGTGATCTTCGCTCTACCCTCTTATCCCTGTGCTCTCTCTGGGTATCAGTGAGAGTTTTACTAGAAAAAGATAATGGGTTTGGGTGTGCAAATAAGTTACATATAAAATATAATATTTACGTGGAGATAGCTGTATGATAAACCGCACTTATTATACACCTGACTGCACATAGTCCACTATTTTATCTCCTCAAGCACTACAATAATTCTACATCAAACCTGAGTTTCAAACAGCTGCCATCTTTTTTTAATCAACCTGTGATAAAAATGTTTCCTTCTTTCTCCAAATATAGACTTTCTCCCCTTTGCCTTTCTAAGACAGCCAATATTCAGTTTTTCACTAGCGACAGGTTTAATATTTGATATCTTGTGATCATGCAGGATTAGAAATGGGAGCCTTACGCCACTGGAAAAGTGAGTCTCAGTTTGAACATTTTTTTGGATGAAAGGTGTTTTATATATTTATAAATTATTACAGTATACTTCTCATTGGTATACAACCAGTCAGGACTTTAAAATACCATTTATCTGGGATCATAATTTTAGTACTGCTGATATAGTACATGTGTACTGGCAAATTAATTTGCATTATTTTAGAGGGAAGAGAACTTTATACAAAGGGAAAGTCAATAAAGATAAATGTTGGATGATTATGAAAATAGAATAAGTGACAGTTGTGGGGACACAACAAAATGCTACATAGGTAATTAAGCAAAACTGTATTAAGTAATTGAGACATTATAGGGGCAGAATGAAGTTTACATATTCAGCTTTAGCTGAGACATTTCTTAACATTTGAATACTTACATTGCATTAACTTAGCCTTTTGTCTTCAAAGTCTATGTGCAGATACATCATTATGGCAGCATTTGAAGCAGTTATCTGAAAGTGGTCGATCTGGAAATTAATTTTTTAAAATTGTAATTTAAAACAAAATTAGAAGAAAAGTATTTTTAGAGAATATGTAAATGTGAGATTTCAGATTCATCAACCTTATGTTTACATTAGTGTAATATTCAACAATTTGAGTTGTTTATAATGGAAATATGCAAATTTAGAGAAAAACTGTCATTAAATATTTAAATATGCCCCAGGGGCCTTGCATTAAGGCTCTAAGCTGTTGCTGTAATTTAAAGGATTTTAAAGACAACATGCATATCAGATCAGGGCACACATTGCTTTATATCTTAACCACTTTAAAGTAAAAACAAACTCTAAAGGGAAAAATAATACATAAACTCCTATTTTGCTTTTGCTTTGTTTTGTACTTACTATGAGTTTGTGGGATCAGTATGCAAATAAATAGTATCATATAAATGAGTGTTATCCATATTAGCTGCATTTTTATGAAATGCCTTGAATTGCACAATATCTAAGGCTTTACAGTAGCATAATTTTCAGGATCCTAGTTCTCTTGTAGATCAGTCAATTATATTTTTCTATCAGTTTTAGTATCTGATGTCTTATGCTTAACTATCTGTCCCACCTTGTATTTAGCTGTGACACTCTGATTACTTTTTCCAGACCTGAAGAAGAGCTCTGTGCAGCTTGAAAGCTTATCTCTTCCATTAATGAAAGTTAGTCCATGAAAAGATATTACCTCACCCACTTTGTCTCCAATATACTGGGACACCACAGCTACAATAACACTGCAAACAACATATCTAGTTTCTTGTCATTTTACTTTCAGAGGAAATGGAGAGGAGGAAGTTTTGGACTATAACCAATGGGTAGACGGAGTTCAATGACACACACAACCATATTTTGAATGTTCTAGGAAAAACAGTTGTCCCTTTTTATAGTGAAACTCCCCACAGGAAAACTTAAGTTTCTCTTTTAGAAACAAACCAAACATACACATATGCGCGCACACACACATACTTGTCTCTGAAAAGGCAAGAGTTTGCCCTTAAAACTTTTCAGTTTTCTGCAATGAAAATTAGGGAGTTGTTGGTAGTGTTCCGAGTAGCCTCTGGGGAGGGAGTTGCAACCTCTGCTCCTCTCTCATGTTGACTTCTCCATTAACATAGCTTTTAGTATTTAATTTTTATTTTTAAAAAATACAAAAAACATACCCACAGTTCAGTGATTGAACATTAAAATGAACACAGCGATGCAAGATTCAGAATGCACTTGAAACATGATCAGGAAACAAACCCTTTATGTACAATAGAAAATAAAGACTGTTTCTTTAAAACTTTTGTAATAATTGATACTATTTCTAATAATACTTTACACTTATATTGTATCTTTTCCCTAGGATGGATTTTTAATACCTTCTGAATCTCACAGTGTGTAATTTAACCTTTGCTTTTTGAAAATATAAAATGCAAAAGCTATATTGTTGCAATGTTATATTTGACCAAACTCTGTAAATATAAATAAATCCATATGTTACAGGGTATGCTTCCCCTCTAGTGACCCCGGCTTGCCTAGGGTGGGGAGGAGCCTTGCAGGTACTCCCTTCCTCTCTCCCTCCGTTTCCCTTCTTTCAGGGCTCCTTAAGAGCTCCACTGAGGTTCAACAAGAATTCCCCTGCTGGGATTCTACTTTATTAAATACAAATAAACTTAAAATAAAGTCTCTGTCCTAGGACTCAGGGATTGCACAGCCTTCCTCCTCAGGCTTGTGATTCTCTGGGAGCTCCTCTCTAGTAGGAGAGCTACTCTCTCTGTGAACACTTCCCTGTGGGGGGAGGGATAGCTCAGTGGTTTGAGCATTGCCCTTCTAAACGCAGGGTTGTGAGTTCAATCCTTGAGGGGGTCATTTAGGGATCTGGGGCAAAAAAAAATTGGGGATTGTGCCTGCTTTGAGCCGGGGGTTGGACTAGATGATCTTCTGAGGTCCCTTCCAACTCTGATAGTCTGAGTCCATAGCTGAGCCTGATGGTCATTTTCAGGCTGAGGTGCTTGTTATTCAGTTAGATACCTAGATAGGCTTGTTCCCCTTAAATTAACTTGTCATGGGTAACCTCTGCTGGGACTCACCTTTAAAGGAGCCATCGACCCTGTGACACCATAGTTGTAGATACTGAAGCTATAATAATTATGTCTTGCTGTGTGTGCACTCATGCATGTCTGTATTTGTGTGTGTAACAGCATATACAGTCTGAAGTAATGCACATTCACAAGGGAGTTGGGTTATAACTGCTGTGGAAACCTTAGCTTTGAACACCTAACTCTTGTGTGGATTTGAACTCTTAAGTAGATTGCATGAACATATTTTTTGAATTGATATACTGCTCAGTATTTGTCAACACTGATCCGGTCACCATTGTACCTAAGTATCTTTTTAATTTAAATACAACAAACTTAGTCTCCTTTTCTCAGCCAGTAAAATAAATAGCTTGATTAACTCTCAGAATTGTTTTTATTTGTCATTGTGTGAATGGGCTTTTTTGTGTGAATGAAGAACTTTTTGAGGGAAAACTAAGTTGAAGAAATGAATTCTTAAAGTGGTAAAGTGTGTGATAATTCTTCTATCTTGTTGGAACGAGTTTCATAGTCTAGATCCAGCTGCTGTGAAAATTTTCTTTCCACACGCTCAAGCGTTCTACTGGTGGTCATCAGTTTCATTGTTCTGGTTGTACACAGCTATTGTAGGAGTTCATGGTCACCTTAGAAAGGCTTTGAATATGAAGATAGAGACCTTGAAATGACCTTTTCATTAGTTCCACAATGAATTCAGAAAGCAGATGTTTGTGGTAAACTGTTACTAAGCAGAATAGCTACTGTATCTTTGGATTTTGTAGGAGGTAGAGCTTTAGATTGGGTGTCTTCATTCCAAGGTACAAGTTGAAATTATCAACCTTTGAAGTAATGAATATGTGGAACATTGTGGCTGGGTCTGTATTTGATAGAATAAAATGCAGGCATCTGCCCAGTTACAGATAGAATTGGGTATCTTGCCATGATTCAGGTTCAGCTTTGGTATCTAATAATGACAGGTTTCAGAGTAACAGCCGTGTTAGTCTGTATTCGCAAAAAGAAAAGGAGGACTTGTGGCACCTTAGAGACTAACCAATTTATTAGAGCATAAGCTTTCGTATCTAATAATGTTTTCCTTAGTACTGGTCATAATTAATGCAGGTACATAGTTCTTGCTACTATCAGCATATTTTGGTGGGGTAGTAGATTTTCCATGTCAAAGAAAGTCTTAATATTTGCAGGAGAACCGTGCTTCTATTCTTTTTCCATGCACGAAAGGCCAGGGTCAAACTTTGGAGTCTGGAAGTTTATAGATTAGAAGAATGCCAAGGTTAATCTGGTCTCTGCACTCATAAATATTTGGCACAGCTGTGTGAGAGAGAGAGGAAAAAATAAATCTCTCCCAGCAAGAGAGATTATATTGTTTTTGTTTAGAAATATTAAGCATAGACAAAATACTTACAACATATTTTTTTTCTTAATACATGTACCAGGTGATATTTTATTTGATATTTCAGCAGATTTTATAAATGAGGATTCGGTAACTCTGCTGTAATTTCACAATATTTTCCCCCTCTAAGGCTTTAAGGAAACGAGATGCTAAAGCTGATGAAATGGAAGGACTAATGCAAAATAAACTTTTGAAATCTGAAAATGAAAAGAGCAAAGTAAGAATTTAATTTTCTGTTTTTTAATTATTTTTTTAAAAACAGTTTGTAATCTTTTTCTGTTTTGATGGTTTCCAACTGCTTGTGGTCTAGAACAATGTTTCTCAACTCATTTGTTACCAGGGACTGGCTTGCTGCCTTCCTAACCTATGTCAGGGAGATCTCAGGGACCGGTGCCGGTTCACAGACTGTCATTGAAAAACACTGGTCTAGAATGTCCAGTTTCTTATGTTTTGTTTAAGGCCACGTCTTGTAAGAGGAATTAACAGCGTGAAACCCTGTGTTTTTAGTTTTTAAAATGGCAAGGTACTTTTTAGCACCATACACTGCAAACAGCCAAAACTGAACTCCTTATCTTCCCTACAAAGCCCTCACTTCTACCCTTTTTTGTCATTGTTGACAAAACCAGTAACCTCCCAGTCAGTCAAGGCTGTAGCTTAGGGATTACTTTGACACTTCCCTTCACCTTGCCCCACACAGCTAAACCATGTGGAAAGTTATTGGCTTCCTACTTCACGGCATCTCTAAGATCTAACATATTCTTTACATCCTTGCAGCTCACTCTCTCATCTGGATTTTTTCCCATTTTAATTATTATAATCTCCTCTTCCTGGCCTCTCTGACGCCCATATAACTCTCCTATAGTCCATAGAAATGCTGTTCTAAGATTAGCTTCCTTGCTAGTAGTTTTGACCATGCCGCCCCTTTTTGTATCTCTCCACTGGCTACCCTTTCTCCACTGCATAAAGTTCAGATTTGTTGTCAATGCCTTCAAAGTTTTTGCTCTTCCCTGCTATATCCACGCATTTATTGTTTCACATTCTCCTACCTACTCTGCTCTGCCATTGATACCAGGCTTGTTGCCTATTTATCAGCTTCTCTGATTAACCTTTCTGTGCCACCCTCCCTGCTGCCATTTATGCAAATACAGTGTTCTCTATCCAAAAATAACTTTGTCCCCAGAGAGGGTCTCAATAGAGTAGTTGCAGGGATGAATTAACTGAACCATACACAGACGATTAAATGCATTAATACTGATGGAAATTGAACATCCATTTGATAATGATTTCTGGTAGTGCCCATAAAGCGCTGGCTTCCACTTCCTATCATCCTATTTACAGTAGATATTTTAATTGCATAGAAGTCTGGACACTTAAATTTAAATTTTCAGGCTATTATTTTTTTTTCTCTTCTGTATTTGAAACATTAGGAGCAGAATTACAAGAGTAATTTAAACCCAGGTTTCCCTCAGAACCCTGCAGAGCACTGTCAGTAGGCCATCAGGCGAAGCATCAACTAGATTCAGTCTTTAAAGTTTTTACAAGTGAAGCATGCAGCAACAAGAATTTTCATTTTTAAAAGTCATTTTCAGATCATATCACACTATCAGTCTATTACCTTTCAGTCTAAAATGTTACACATTTCTTCTTGGCCCTGGAGCAATACTTTTTTTTAAAGCTTGACTAAAAACAATTCAGCGTTCTCTTGTTATCTACCGGATAGTATGGAATTGCACAGTCAAGGTAACAAAACAGTTTAATGACAACATGAGGAGAAAAAAATGGAACCCATCCTCCCAAGCCTGGCCTTTCTTTAAAAATGAGTATCATATTATCTTGGACCAAGTTCTGTAATATATCAGTCATTATTCCATAGTTATTGTGTGGTATGGCTGAAAGGCAGAACTGAAGTGGTTTGAGTGCCTTACCTGTGTATTTTCATATTTTAACATGTTTGGATGTCTTTTAAACAATCTTTTATTTTGAATTTCCTGAATTTTTAATGCTTATTTTTTTGGACAATTGCATCATCTTTGTAAGGCAATTTACCCTAAATTAGCGATATGTGCTCTGAGTTTTAACTTCCATTTTAATGCTGTTTTGGTTTGGGAATGCATATGCCATTTTGTAGCCACTGGTGGTAGTACAGAGGTAAATGATTATATGATGCATGATAAAATTATAAATTTATTTTAATAATTGTAGATATGTTTGTAGCATCTTATATTACAGTTTGCTTTACATGTTCAGGGTTAGAGGTATAAGAAATTATTTTTATTTTATTTTTTAAATATAAGTTGTTAGTTTTAAATAGTTAAAATATTTTAGTACCAGGATGAATGCATAACTTTGTTTCTTCATCCTTAATCAAATTATAAGCTTGAGCAGGAGTTGAAGCGGTCCCAGAGGAAGTTAGATCAGTCAGAAGGCAGTCGAGAAGCTCTTCTGCATCAGGTAACAACTTTCATGCCATGAAAATCCTCCTCCTTTCATATTAAGCTAGGCTCAAGCCTGTCTCTTTAATCTTGCTGTCAGTTACTCTAATAACAACATTTTGTTTGGGAGAGCAAGGAAGGAAATGTACAAAGCAATGCCTACTAGACTGATCTACATAAGATCATATAAAAATGGGAGCTTCTCAGCATTAAAAATAGTCACTAAAGCCATTCCTTCAATGGCATTGTGTCATGTTGATATCTACCAAAGCTCCTTCAGATGTGTGCTGTAAAAATAGACTGGATCAAGAAGACAAACTGTTCCCGAGAGCTTCATTTGTTGCAGACATCCAGCTGGGGGATGAAGAAATATATATAATACATAATGTAGGCATTTGCATTTGTAAGTGTCTCTAAATGCATTAGTGTCTCAAACACACTTTTGTGTGTGTGTACTTTTTATCCTCCAACTTTTCAAATTAGTTGACTTTACATTGGATAAACACATGCACTGTTCTAGCTGCATTTCATAGTGTGTTTTTGCATATTGTGTATTTGTAACTGTTCTGTGATATGTGGTACATAGTATTGTTGATAGTCAGTGACTCCAGACATCCAGAGTGGTATAGAAACACTTGCTACAATAGAAATATAGTAAAAGTACTATGCAAACTGTCTATATTTGGGCCTGAACAAGGCACACTGAAACTGTTGAATCTGAAAGACCCGGGAATCCAGTATAACATCAGAAACAACGAGGAGTCCGGTGGCGCCTTAAAGACTAACAGATTTATTTGGGCATAAGCTTTCGTGTCCTCACCCAGAACCATTTCAGATTTGGGGACAATTTATACCTTCAAGTCAGCGGTACTGCTATGGGTACCTGCGCGGCCACACAGTATGCCAACATTTTTATGGCTGACTTAGAACAACGCTTCCTCAGCTCTCATCCCCAAGCGCCCCTCCTCTACTTGCGCTACATTGATGACATCTACATCATCATATGGACCCACGGGAAGGAGGCCCTTGAAGAGTTCCACCATGATTTCAACAATTTCCACCCCACCATCAACATTAGCCTGGACCAGTCCATACAAGAGATCCACTTTCTGGACACTACAGTTCAAATAAGTGATGGTCACGTAAACACCACCCTATATCAGAAACCTACTGACCACATGCCTCCAGCTTCCATCCAGGACACATCACACAATCCATCCTCTACAGCCAAGCTCTAAGATATGACCGGATTTGCTCCAATCCCTCAGACAAACACCTACAAGATCTCTATCAAGCATTCTTAAAACTACAATACCCACCTGGGGAAGTGAGGAAACAGATTGACAGAGCGAGACAGGTACCCAGAAGTCATCTACTACAGGACCGGCCCAACAAGGAAAATAACAGAACACCACTTGTCATCACGTACAGCCCCTGGCTAAAACCTCTCAAGCGCATCATCAACGATCTACAACCTATACTGGAAAAAGATCCCCCTCTCTCACAGGCCTTGGGAGGCAGGCCAATCCTCACTTACAGACAGACCGCCAACATGAAGCAAATACTCACCAGCAACCATACACCATACCAAAGAAACACTAACCCAGGAACCAAACCCTGTAAGAAATTCTGTTGCCTTCTCTGTCCCCATATCTACTCTAGCGACACCATCATAGGACCCAGCCATACCATTAGGGGCTCATTCACCTGCACTTCTACTAATGTGATATATGTCATCATTTGCCAGCAATGCCCCTCTGCCACGTACATTGGCCAAATTGGACAGTCCTCTACCTAAAAGGATAAATGGACACAAATCACACATCAGGAATGGTAACATACAAAAGCCAGTAGGAGAACACTTCAATCTCCCTGGACATTCAATAACAGATTTAAAAGTAGCTATTCTTCAACAAAAAAACTTCAAAAACAGACTTCAAAGAGAAACTGCAGAGCTACAATTCATTTGCAAACTTAACAACATTAATTTGGGCTTGAATAGGGACTGGGAGTGGCTGGCTCACTACAAAAGCAATTTTCCTTCTCTTGGTATTGATACCTCCTTCTCAATTATTTGGAGTGGACCACATCCACCCTGATTGAATTGGCTTTCAACACTGGTTCTCCACTTGTAAGGTAACGCCCTCTCTTCATGTGCCAATATATATTTATGCCTGTATCTGCAATTTTCAATCCATGCATCTGAAGAAGTGGTTTTTTTAACCCACGAAAGCTTATGCGCAAATAAATCTTTTAGTCTTTAAGGTGCCACTGCAATTTTCAATCCATGCATCTGAAGAAGTGGTTTTTTTAACCCACGAAAGCTTATGCGCAAATAAATCTTTTAGTCTTTAAGGTGCCACCAGACTCCTCGTTAGTCTGTATCCACAGAAACAACACAGCTACCCCTCTAATTCTTTATAGCATCAGAAACTCTCCCTATTTACTCAGTGCTTTTTCTCTTTTTTTTTGGAGAGCTAGAAAAAAAGATGAAATTGGTTGAGGGGGACTTGGGGCTCAGTTCCATTAGCATTCATTGTTTGAATTTGTTAACAGTACAGATTTCTGAGTTGAAAATGCTGTTTTATTTTGAATTCACCCCATTGTGTGTAGGTACCTCAGAAGACGTTATGTCTCATACATGCTGAAATACCTAGGCACAGTGGGGTGGATTAAGAATATTTTTTGCTTTAATTCTGGTTCTGTGCTTGCCTTGTTTTAACATACACATTAATGGTGCTCTATCAAATGTTCTTTGTATTGTTAATATTGTACAGTATTGTTAATATGTGACATACAATATATTCAGAAAGAAAATGAAAGCGAGCTGCAGAATCCTCTTATACTAAAGAAGTATTGATTTGTACATATCACACTTCTGATGACTGCAATCTTTATTTTCCCCCCACCCAGAATCAGATATAGAGATAAAATAAGCCAATTACAGGATGTGAAAATGATTAGAACATGGCTTGGTTTAGATTAAAGCCTTTCCTTGCAACTGGCAATGTAAATGATTTATACTAGCTCACATAGTATTTTGGTCATCCCTTTCTGACCATATCTAGGAATGAACTTTCGTTTAGTTTATGCTTGCCCTCTCTGAGCACTAAGGGATCTGCTAAAGAATATCAAGACTATATCAAGTCTTTTAATGTTTATGGTGTTTGGTAGAATTGAATTGTTTGCATTTTTGTTTTGTTTTATTAAATGTTTGGTACTTGTCTATTTGTTAGATTGAGGATCTCCATTCCCAATTACTGAGAACGGAAGCGGACCGCATGGATTTGCAGCATCAAGTTTCACAGGTTGCCCTGCACCGCCAAAGCTGCCATGATGAGCAAGAGGACAACAGGAGAATTAGATCAGGTACAGCCTTTTCCTGTTTTTCGGGACATAAATTTATGACTTTGCAAGAGAATGATCTCTGTCTTTTGAGTTGTAATCTAGATCCTCTGTTGGTTGAACTAAATACAGCTAGTTATCGTCTTGGCTCAATTAACTTTTGTTCGTATTGGTGTCAGATGTTAGTAGCTAAGTAGTTAAGAGAAACAAAAGTTATGAGAAGACTGAAATACATTATCTTCATACTGGTTATTTTTTAAAAAATCCAAAATGTATAGGATTATTCAGCTGAGCAGCATCAATGGTTTCTTCATTGAAGAGAAATTTTGAACCGTTTTTATAGTATCAAAAGATTTACTGTAAAAATTTTGATAGTATTTTTCTGAAATGTTGGTATTTCTACCTATCATGAGATTAACTCTTGCCACATTGCAGCGCAGTGCAAGATTCACCTGCCTGTGTAGATTTTTCCTTAATTAAGAAGGTTGCTAAACTGCCTGTTAAACCTCCAAATTATCCTTCAGAAATGACAACTTATTCTAGGGAGAAGTAGAGAATATAGTCTCAATCACATTCAGTTAATGCTTGTATTTGTGACACCTTACAAATGTGAAAATAGGTCATGGTATTCAGAATTTAAAAAATACATTTAAAATCTGAAGAGGTAATTGCATAGTAGGCTATAATGTCTCTAAAATATTTTTGGATAAAAAATTACAAATTGATCTGTACTTGAGCTCTCTAAATGCATCTTGACTTGTGTGTTTTTAAAAAAGTCAATATCTTCTGGAATCACTATGGTCTATCATTTATAGTGACACACTTCTGTGTGATTTAGGTGGTATGTAGGCTAGGTTCAATATCCCAATGAATCTTTCATCAGCTTGCTTAAGTCCTACTATCTATTTTTGTAACTTCATATTACAGCTGCTTAATTCCTCTTACATCCAGACAGAGTCTCATGGTCATTAAAATGGAATTGTGATTCCATGTTTTATAAAAATCTTCCCTTCCTCAGAAAACTGAAGACTCTATAGTCCTGTATCAAATACTTTGTTTTTTCAGAAGACGGTGAATTGTTAGCCATTTTTCAACCACCTGATAAGGTGACCATTTTGCTTAAAATTGAACTTATTTGTGACAATAGTATGAGAGCTTTATATTGCACATTTAAAATTCCTTTTCCACCACTTGTTTTGCAATTATAATAAGTATGCTTGTCAAGGTTCCTCCCCCACTCTGAACTCTAGGGTACAGATGTGGGGACCTGCATGAAAAACCTCCTAAGCTTATCTTTACCAGCTTAGGTCAAAACTTCCCCAAGGTACAAAATATTCCACCCGTTGTCCTTGGACTGGCCGCTACCACCACCAAACTAATACTGGTTACTGGGGAAGAGCTGTTTGGACGCGTCCTTCCCCCCAAAATACTTCCCAAAACCTTGCACCCCACTTCCTGGACAAGGTTTGGTAAAAAGCCTCACCAATTTGCCTAGGTGACTACAGACCCAGACCCTTGGATCTTAAGAACAATGAACAATCCTCCCAACGCTTGTACCCCCCTTTCCTGGGAAATGTTGGATAAAAAGCCTCACCAATTTGCATAGGTGACCACAGACCCAAACCCTTGGATCTGAGAACAATGAAAAAGCATTCAGTTTTTTACAAGAAGACTTTTAATAAAAAATAGAAGTAAATAGAAATAAAGAAATCCCCCCTGTAAAATCAGGATGGTAGATATCTTACAGGGTAGTTAGATTCAAAAACATAGAGAACCCCTCTAGGCAAAACCTTAAGTTACAAAAAAGATAGACAGAAATAGTTATTCTATTCAGCACAATTCTTTTCTCAGCCATTTAAAGAAATCATAATCTAACACATACCTAGCTAGATTACTTACTAAAAGTTCTAAGACTCCATTCCTGGTCTATCCCCGGCAAAGACCCAGCATACAGACCCTTTGTTTCTCTCCCTCCTCCCAGCTTTTGAAAGTATCTTGTCTCCTCATTGGTCATTTTGGTCAGGTGCCAGCGAGGTTACCTTTAGCTTCTTAACCCTTTACAGGTGAGAGGAGCTTTCCCCTGGCCAGGAGGGATTTCAAAGGGGTTTACCCTTCCCTTTATATTTATGACAATGCTATAAAATGTTTCTGTAAAAAATGCAAAGAAAGAAACAAAACCTATCCTGGAGCAATTTTACCAAAAAGAGGAATAGAGCTTTAAGCAAATGTTTCAACAGTAAGTAGTCTGGGGATAGAACAGAGAGTCATGCAAAGGGTTAGGGACTGAGGTTTTCTGAATTTCTATTGAGTTATAAACCGAAGAACCTTGATTGTCAGCTGAGGAACTGCTGATATAATTACTGCAATTTTTAGATAGAAATTTACCTTACAAGTTCTGGATAAGAATGGAAACTTCACATACTTACCTAGATATAGTAAAAAGTGATACATCCTGACAATTTTTTATAAAGTACTCTTCACTAATGGTATAGCATCCAGATCTTGCAACTGTGCCTTAATGTGGTTAAATTTTGGCTCTGTTGAAGTCAGTGGTAAAACTCCCATTTCATCCATGTTTTTTTCACTCCTATATGAAAACTGCCTACAAAGGAGGAAGAGAACATGAAATGGCTTGGCTGCAGTGAATAGAAGGCTAATATTTCCCTAGCTATGAAATCATACTTTTAACTTTTAGTATCTTCCAGTTGTATACTGATAAAATCAATAGCTGTGGGATATTCATATGTTCCCATTAATACCCCATAATTTATATGGGAAGAAGAAAATAGTACTGCAAAGATAGGAATGAGAAATTTAATTTCTAGATTTTAGTGCTTTCACTTGGCATATCAATTCTGTTTGTTCACAAATGGCTCACACTATTTCGTAGTTGTTGAAAGGTCTGAGCGGGAGAAGCAAGAGTTGGAGAAACAGATCCTGGAGTTAAGAGCAAAGCTGAATCATAGTGCTGTCATGTCAGAGGTAGAGGAGCTGAAGCAATGCATAGAGCACAAGGACAAGGAGAAAGCACAACTTGCAATGCACATAGAGGTAACCTTTTTCTTTATAAGTGGTTTCCCATGTGTTGTGATTGGTGATGGCCTAGGTTCGGTGGTGATGTAAATCTCCAAAACAAATATTTCCAGTGATACTCGGACCTTAGTGGTTCAGGAGCCATATTAGTGGTCAACGTTACACAAAAGAGTCACAGTAATGTGAATTCATTGTTTCATTTACTATTTTTATGTATATACAGGGCTGGCCCTAGAACAGATGGTGGCC
The DNA here is from genome assembly GCF_965140285.1 of Lepidochelys kempii. NCBI lineage: Eukaryota > Metazoa > Chordata > Testudines > Cheloniidae > Lepidochelys > Lepidochelys kempii. Next base: position 95,937,617 of record NC_136385.1, on the reverse strand, counting down.
CCCCTCCCCTCCATTTGTTAAACTTTTGAATACCTTATTTTTTATTGCATTTGTAGCCCATTTCACGACTTTGATACATGATTTGCATGCATGATTTATCCCTGTCTCATAAGATGATAAATTTGTACGCTAGGATCTGTAAGTTATGCCCTATGTAAGCAAATAAAAATAATTGTTTATAGAAACTTTTTTTAATTTTAAGAATAACTGAAATATTCTAACATGAAGAAATTGAACTGTGCACCAACATTGGGTGGACCAATATTAAATAGTGTTACAGAAGGTGACAGCCTTAGAATGTTAACCCTATCCTTCAGTTCAAAAAGTTGCTCTTCTCACCTTTTGCCCTCCCAAACTGAAGCACAGCATTAGAGATCCAAAGACTGGCCAATGCCATTTTCAAGCAATAGAATAGCAAACAATGTCAGTTTTTTCATTGGCCATCGTCAATTGAATATGTTTTTATGAGCCTGAGCTTCAAAAAGCTGCGCTCACCTCTTGTGACTATGACCAGCAGCGTGAGCAGAATCCTCAAAGTATCCGCACATTAGGAAAAGTGTTCTCCGGCTCTGCATCATGACAAAATAGGAGAACTTGAAGTGGAGAGTGCTTCCTGTATTGCAAAATGTGATTGCTGTTGTCCAGTTCAACACAGAGGTTTTCATCATTGACATCTGAACATTCTCCATGTGTCAGAGTCTGGTGAAGGTCCGTACAACTGTTCAAGTGTTTTCCTGCTTACTAAGGTCATACAAAATCCTCTAGGTCTTTTCATGGTGCTTCATTTATCCAGACCTTTCTTTGATGGACACTTGAGCAGTGTCAATGAGCAACCAAAAAACCTCCTCCTTGAATTTTTCGTCCAAGCTTCTGTGATAGACGCAGGCCAGTTGGGTACAGCAGAGTAGTAGAAGGCAGATAGTAGAAGGCCACTGGATAAACAGTTTTCTGTTCCCTGACTGACCAGAGCAGGGCTTCTCCAGGCTAGGGTGGACACATGACTCCAGTTAGCCTGCAAAGAATCAGGTGAGGCTGTTAAGCTAATGTGAACACCTGACTCTAATTAAGGCCCCTCTGATACTATAAAAGGGCTCACTCCGGTCAGGCCAAGGAGAGCCAGGGAGCCAGAGGAGAGGAAGTGTGACTGAAGGGCTGGGTAATGAAGACACCCTCAAGCCACTGGAAACGCAAAGTAAGGGTGAAGAAGGCGTTAACAGAGAGAAGCAGGAGAGCGGTAGGGAAGTGGCCCAGGGAAATGTATCAACTCTGGCAGTGAAAGGTCGGCTGCCAACAGTTGCTGCCATTAGGGTTCCTGGGCCGGAACCTAGAGTAGAGGACAGGCCTGGGTTCTCCCCAGCCCACCACTACAGAAACACCTCCTGGGAGGGGAAGACAGGCCCCTGTCAGGACAGGAGGCTAAACTGTTCTGGAATAAGCCTGTAGGGACAACAGAGGCTGTGGGAGTTCTCTCACCAACCTCCTTGCTGGCTTATGATGAAAAAACTGTAACCCTGGCATTAGAGAGAGAAGGGCTACGTGGAGGGTCCAAGTGAGCCTCTGATGCTAGCATAAACCTCCTGGAAGCACAGGACCCACGGGGACAAGGTCGGAGCTCTGCCACACTTCCTATCACCATATCTCTGACCTTGTAACCAAGCTATTTCCTCTTATGATGAATATGAGTTTTTTTAAAGTCAGGCTCAACTCCTAAGTTTTCTGTCATTTCTTTGGCAGCTGTGATGGCATGTTCAAATCCATTGTTTCTGTAGGCCACAATGAAATCAAGTCAACTTCTAATCAAAGTAGCAGTGGTCGCAATGTCCATCTACTGAGTGTGTAATGCCTTACAACATTGACTTGGAACGGGATATCATGCCAAACCACAATTGAGAGCAGAAATTTGAAGTCAGCGATCTGGTTTACCGGGCTTTGTGTCTCGTGTCAGATTCTGGCCTCTACTCAACTGTGCCAGTTCCATCAGGGCGTCATAAACAACAGTCACATGGTACCTCACTGACCTTATGTTGTCAATGCAGCTCTCTCAGCAGTGGCTTCATGGTCAGATTTACCTTGACCTTATGTTTTCAATGCAGCTCTCTCTTAGTGGCTTCATAGTCAGGTTTGTGACATTGACTGTGATATCTTCCACCTGATAGTTGATGCTGAAAACAAGACATATATCCTTTGCAGTACTCTGAAGAGAGATACTGAATCTAAAGAAGAGGACACTGCATCTGACACAACTAGGTTGAAGGAATAGCAGCCACAAGGCATAAAAAAAGCTCTTGGATTCAAGGCAAGCATCCTTGCGTGGACACCACTGTTTCTTCCTTTCATGTTTGTGCCATTGTGGTAGCCTTGGCCATGGAAATCCTGAAGCTTTATTTTTTTCTCGTTCAAAATATTCATAAACAGTTCTGGTAGGCCTTTTCCAGTAGAGTTGTCCAGACTGGAAACAGATCAAGTGTTCCCTTACTTGGATACACCCATCCTTGTCAACAAATCTTACTGTAAATGACATCTTTTACTGTGACTACTGTCAGGAGTGCAGTCCATTATTACAGTGTAGTACTTTGCTTTGCTGAGCTGCATCAATATGTTGTTAAGCACTTTCCTTGCCATAAGGTTAATCAATTCATTTTGAATTGTTTTGCTGCAGTAATGGTCCATAGCTTCTTTACAAACTAGTTGACGTAGGTGCTTAACATGATATTGTCATATTTCCCAAGGAGCTCTACAAAACCAAGGAAATGACCTTTATGTTCAGTGAACAATGTATCAGACGAGCCCCAGAAAGCCAAATTATTCTTTGCAAGGAAAAAGGTAATTCAGAACAGATGCTTGAACACGTTCCTCCAATGCTCAGTTTCTACACTGGATAATGTACTGTTTTTCTGCATCTTTGCATTTATTCAGCTTGAGCGTGGACTTGACTCATGTCCATTTGGATTGGGCTGTAAAATGGCCAAGTGACTTTTCATGTTGCTTCAGAGCATCAGCTAAGTTATGCCAGCATTTGTACCCAGAAAGCACAAGCCATAATTTGCATTCTTGTCAAATATTTTACAAGAAAAATAGATCAGTTTGTCGGTTGATTTTGAATAAACTAGCCAATGCCCATTCTGTATCTCACTCTTCTTGAGCACTCTTTTGCAGTGTGACTTTGAGAAGAGTCGCTTCTGCTCATTTACTGGAAACGTCATATTCTCGATTTTGCCTGTCTTGTTCAAAATTGTATGATTAATATTGGCAGAGTTTAGGATCACTGGCCATAAAGCAGGATCTGATGTATCAATTTGTGGTGTGCAGTTTTTCTCATTGTTGTTTCTGTCATCATGTGTGGCTGATTCTTCATCATTTCTCTCCTTTTCATGTAAACCAGATTTTTCTTTGTCATTTCTCTCCTTTTCATGTGAGCCAATTCTTCCCTATCATCACTCTCCTTTATGCCACCAGGACGATGGACGATTCTCCATCACTTTCTTTACATTTCCATTCTTTATCATCAGGAAAATCTGCTAATTCCTTAATAATAGGAATTCCATCATTTACGCTTCACTCCTCAGTTTTTTCTGCACTGGGATGATCGCTACTGCCTAAAGCTGGTCTATGTTGTTCTGTTTCAGATATTTTCCCCTTGCTGCAAACTAGATTGCAACTGAGTTTTTCGTTTCCTACTGAGCTCCTGAAGGCTTCTTTGGGGGAAAACAGACTGTATTAGGGACAGCAAAAGTCTGTTCCACAGTGTTAGAAAGTAATCAAACATTATGTATTGCACATGCCAAAAGAAGTAACAGTATTTCTTTTATATTGTTGCGTAGATAGGGGTTCATTAGATATCTCTGATGTCTCATTAAAAATGTCCTTCATTAGTCACTACTTACATTCTTTAAGTCTTAAAACACAAATACACTTTCACAATTACACAATAAAAAAAGGTTTAGAATATCGAGCGCCTTATATATTCATGAGGGCATGGCTGACAACATTCTAGGAGGTTCAAGAAAAATGTCTGGAAGGTTCCATGAGATTCTACAAAGGTCCAGAACATTTTCGGGGGTTAGTGAAAAATGAATGCATGTACAGAACACATAAAACATTTTACTTCAAATGTTCTATTTTTCCTTTTGTCGCTAACAACAAAAACAGCACCCTGTGCCCGGCATTCCCCAAGCCCGGCACCCCAGGTGGTCGCTGGGGTCATCTGCCCCTAAATCCAGCCGTGTGTGTGTGTGTATTTCTATTATTCTCGCAGCAAAATGACTGACCAAGTATTATTTTATCAGCTACAATTGTTAACATAGTAAAAAGCATCCTGATTAGTTAATAAATTAGATTGGTTAATAATTAAATCACAGTGTTTTAATATGTGCTGTAAAAAGCCACAGGATGCACATTGAAGAGGCACTTGCGGCTTGCGAGCCTCAGTCTGAATATCACTGAAATAGTCACTCTGACCCAACTCTGATATCCATTCTCTAAACCCCTTTGAACAGTGTTTTGACCTTGCAGAGTTTTCACCTGTCTTATTCTCCTTCTTTTGGCAACTGAGTCTGCGCCATTGCCCTTGCTTTCATTATCTGGTTTTCTCCTTCTCTTCCCCCTTTTTTTGCTCCTATGGTTAACACCTATTACAGTGACACATCTTTGTGCAAATATAGATCTGACATTCTCAAAGGCTGCTATCGTTGCTCTGGGGAATGATTCTTGGGCGTGTTTAGAGATCTACTGCTTCTCCCATTTCTCAGACCAAAAGCATCACGCCCAGCTCCATAATATTTTTGACCTAAAACTGGACTCCTGAGGTACCTTGTTATCTGAGATGGTACCTTCTACTACTGCTGTACTTCTGCTGAACTATAACTACAATTAACCTTTTAAGAATTAAAGAGTAGAAATTCAAATTTGTCTTTCAAACCGTAATTCTATGTATGGAAAGTATCAGTGCAATTATTAATCATCTGTATATAGTGTTTTATGTGTGCATGGTTTCTTGCTAAAGAATGAAGACACATTTCAGAGTAGCAGCCGTGTTAGTCTGTATTCGCAAAAAGAAAAGGAGTACTAGTGGCATCTTAGAGACTAACCAATTTATTTATTGTAGCTCACGAGAGCTTATGCTCAAATAAATTGGTTAGTCTCTAAGGTGCCACTAGTACTCCTTTTCTTTTAATGAAGACACAGTCCTTCTGTCAAGGAGTCTACATCTAAGTAGAAATTTGCAATCTATGAATTGAAAGTTTTATATTGATTGATTACTAACTGAAATCTCCATCCTTAGAGGTTTTAAAGGCCCGGCTTGACAAAGCCTGGGCTGGGATGATTTAATTGGTGTTGGTCCTGCTTTGAGCAGAGGATTGGACTAGATGACCTCCTGAGGTCTCTTCCAACCCTAATATTCTATGATTCTATGAAATGTCATGATATCATAAATTTTTAGATCCTGAGATCTGTATTTTTGAACTTACTCCAATTTTGTCACTTCTGGTAAAGTCCCTGAAGGATAAACTGTGTCTGTTATGCCAATCAGGAGAAATAAGGGGTACATTTTAAAAACATTACAAAGGCTTTTAGTAGTCACTTGACATTCATTGACTTAAATGAGAGTCAGTCTTGGGGCTAAAAATCCCTGCAGTGTTTTTTGGAATTTAGAAAAGTATCTTTTAATAGGTATTATTTTATCTAGCATGTAAGCCATAAAGGGACATAATGTATGTAAATTCACTGACAGTAAATTAAGATCTTTATTAGTGAGAGAATTTGGAAAACAGTATCAGACAATCTCATTTTAAATGGAGAACATAAGATTGCAAAATATAAAATCTTCTTATCTAGGAACTTAGCTGCTATTAGTGATTTCATGTGGAAGGTGTTCAGATGTTATGGTGATGGGTGGCAGCTAGCGTATCTGAAATATATTGAGATGTACTGAATTATTAAATTCTGTATAAAAATAATTTCATTCTATTCTTCGGACTCCTGGGTCTGGTACATCTATTAACTGAAAGCTAAGCCATATTGCCCAGCTACCAACTATCAGCATCAGGTCTCACCTCTCCCACCTACAAACAATCAGCTTCCATTTGCACAGAAGGGTCGGTAGACACAAGGAGCTAAATGGTTATGAGGTAACAGGGCAGAACAGGAAAATATTCATAGTTATGAGGGACATTCTAATGATGAGTTTTCTGCTCAGAGGTAGAATTCTCTCCATGGATCTACTACTGGTCTGTTTCAGACTGACAATTAGGGCAACCAACAAGGACAACCTACTCGTTTTTACACTATATGAAGGGGGTGGCCAACCTGAGCCTGAGAAGGAGCCAGAATTTACCAGTGTACATTGCCAAAGAGCCACAGTAATACGTCAGCAGTCCCGCATCAGCTCCCCGCCGCCAATCCATTCCAGCGCCTCCCGGCAGCCCTGCCAATCAGTGCCTCCCCCTCCCTCCCCACACCTCCTGATCAGCTGTTTCATGGTGTGTAGGAGGCTCTGGGGAGGGGGAGGAGCGAGGGCATGGCAGGCTCAGAGGAGGGGGTGGGAAGGGGTGGAGTAGGGGAAGGGCCTGTGGCAGAGCCAGGGGTTGAGCAGTGAGCACCCCCCGGCACATTGGAAAGTTGGCGCCTGTAGCCCCAGCCCCGGAGTCTGTGCCTATGCAAGGAGCCTCATATTAACTTCTGAAGAGCCGCATGTGGCTCCGGAGCCACAGGTTGAACACTCCTGCTATATGAAGTTACAATTTATCCTCCAGGCTGAAAGTACTCATGTCCTATATCATTAAGGACTTTGATATATCAATAATGAGTAACCAGTTAGATCCAGAAGTATATAACACTTTCAGAAAGCTAGATAACAAAGTATAAAAATAACTTGGTTCAGTTCTTTAAAAAATACTTTAAAAACCTGTCTATTGCTCTTTGAAGTGCCATACACAAGTGCTTATATTAATCAAGTTTAGATAGCATAAATGGGAAATAATAAGAGCTGCAGGATTAAAATCAATATAGGATTGTATCTGAAATAAACTGCTTAATTTCCATTATTATTGTGTAATCAAATTATATCAAATATGGATGCCCTTCTCAGAAAAATAAAACTTCCATTTTTCCCAGGACCTGTTTTTAGTAATGAATTTGTCATCTGTAATTAGAAGAAGTACTAGGTTGAGGGCTTCTCTAAGCTAAAATGGGATGGTAAGATATCTTGAGGCTCAACTGAATGTTCAAAATGCTTATATTTATAAAACCAGATGAGAAATATTTATTTTTTGTTGCTTGTGTTAACATATTTCTGGATCTCACTCAAATAGGTGCTAGCAAAATTTGCTTTAGAGTGCTGTATTTAGGATAAAATTCCCAGGCTAATGAATGATACATCCCTCACCCAGGTGCCTCAGGTTCTGGGAAGAGATTATTTCCAGTAAAAAATACTGCTTTTCAGATCTGTGGCTCCATAGGTATTCTCAAAAGTCCTTGCAGTGGTAGCCACTCACCTCCACAGACAAGGTATCAGAATCTTCTTCTTGGAGTGCTTGCTCATGTCCATTCCATTCTAGAAGTGTGCACACCCATGTGCACAGTCGTCGGAGATTTTTGCCTTAGTGGTATCTGTGGGGCCAGTCATGGTGCCCTCTGGAGTGCCGTGCTAATGCGTCTGTATATTAGGCACCACCGGCCTTACTCCCTCTCAGTTCCTTCTTACCGCCCATAACAGTTGGTCGGAGCTCCTTCCTCTTGCTTTGTAAGTGGTCAGCGGTTTTTCCTAGTGCTACTCTGCCTTCTTTTGTGTATATAGTTGTTAACACCTGATTACTAACTAGCTACTGTAAAGTGTAACAGTTAGTTAATAAGTTAGAGTCCCCATTGTGACTTTGCCCAGAGGTGGGGCATGCCCCAGTCTCCAGGTTTTAAGCAATAGACCTGTGCCTGTTAGTGACCCCCCCCAGAGCAGCTGCTTAAAGTGCTTGGGAGAGTCGCACGTAAAAGGTAAGTGCCACGTTTGTAAGAACTTTTGACCAAGAACTCAAAAGGAGCGGGATATTCATTTATGAGGCTGTGCTTTGCCCTGCGTCGGAGCCTTCCTGCTCGGATCCTACTCTCGGCACTGGAGAGGAACACGTCGGAACCGAGCTTCATCTGGCACGGATCCCCTTCACCGACGCCCAAGAAGTGTTTAAAGAAGCGAATCCCTCTGGAACCGAGCAAGGAAGGGCAGGGGGCTTTGGGCAAAGGACCAAGTACAGGCCATCTGCCCACACCAGAGCTGCATGGGGGTGCATCACCGCTTGGATGACTCAGCCCTCCTAGGGATCCGCCTTTGACTCCTGGGAATGGTAGGGGATGCAGGCACCCGATATTGCCTCCTGCGACTGAGGTGGCTAACGATCAGCGAGCCCCCCTAGCCCTGGTGCCACATACATTGTTGGAAGTGACAAAGGCTCCCCACTCTAAGGCCAAGCCGAGTTCAGGGCCATCTCAGAGGGCAGTAGTTTCCAGACCAGAGGCAGGCTCCGCATCGTAGGTCCCCGGTTAGAGAGCTTAGGATGCCGGCACTGCGATCCCAGTCTCCGTGGGCACGACGGAGGTCACCTGCAATGAGACGTAGGTCCCCCTACATCCAGCATGGTTTGCCCTCCCACCTGCTGACGCTGTGGCACAGGTCTCGTTCCCCACCATCATGAGACTGCTTCTTCTCACGGCACCGGTCTCCACGTTCCCAGCATCGGTTCCCTGCAGGCATCGCTTGCCCCACTCAAGGCAGTGTTCCCTTACGCCGAGGGTCAGCCGCCACACTCAGGCATTCACAGCCCTGCCCTGGTCAACGGAAGGGGACTCTTTGGAGTCGGAGCGGGACTTTAGCCCCTCGCCAAGGTAGCTCCAACCTCAGTGGGCCCCGGAAACCATCTCAGCTACTACAGTGCCGGCATGGCAGCAGGGCCAGTGGCCAGCCCAATGGCCCTATTGGAATGCATGGGGCATGCCAATGATTCTGGTACTGTTCTCACATTAGTGTTTCTTTGTTGCTTTGGAGAGGCATCGACGGTACCGGATTTGGTACGTGGAGCAGACTCTGACATTTGAGGAGAGGAGCAGGTGCCCACTGTGAAGTAGTGGGAGACTGCCTCAGTCCCTCCCCCAGTAGTATAATCATCATCCTCATCACAGAAGAGGCAGTTGCGGGACCCTCAGTGGCCAGCTCTCCCAATGACTTTAGGGAGCCCCAAGCCCTGCTGAGGAGGGTGGCTTCAAATTTGGGCTTGGAGGTGGAGGAAATGGCAGATGTTCAATATTCTTGTGGCATCTGCCCCCTCACAAGTCGCATTGCCCATGCATGAAGGGGTTCTCAAGATTGCCATTTCCCTCTAGCAAACCCCATTCTCCATCCCACCAACCTCCAAGCGAGCCAAAAAGAAGTATTTCATACCTGCTAAGGGTTTTGAATGTCTATATACCCACCCCCCTCTTGGTTCGCTTGTCGTTTCTGCAGCTAATGAAAGGGACAGGCGAGTTCCACACCCCAAAAATAAAGATGCCCAGAAGCTGGACCTATTTGGGAGGAAATTTATTCAACCACCAGCCTCGAGTTTCAGATGTCAAATCTTCAAGCCCTAGTGGGCAGATGCAACTTGAATTTGAGGGACTCCCTAAAGGACCTGTGCCAGGAGTTTGCCACCATTTTGGAGGAGGGTACTGCTGTGGCGAGGAGTTCCTTCCAGATGGCCTGGGATGCAGCTGATTCAGCTGCCAGGGTCGTCGCCTTGGCTGTGGTGATGAGGCGCAGTTCCTGATTTCAATCCATGGGCCTGTCCCAAGAGATGCAGTCTTCCATCCAGGATTGCCCCTTTGGGAGTGGGTTCTTCTTTTAGCAAACGGATTCGAGGCTGCATGGACTCAAGGACACTCGGGTGACCCTCCTCTCACTAGGGCTGCATATGCTGCAAGCGGCAAGAAAACCTGCCTCCTAGGCCTTGGGCTCCTCAGCAGAGCTTATCTAGGAGAAGAGACCAAAACTGTGGGTTTAGCCATCGCTCCTCTGCCTCCCACTCGCCTGCCCAGCTAGGCCCTTCGAAACACCAAGGGGGCCAGAAGCGCTCATTTTGAAGGTGCACCTGAGGACGGCACCCCAGTCAATCCTCAGGATCCACCCCCCTACTCATTCCTCAACTGTCTGAGTCCCTTCAGATGGGCTTGGTTGCAAGTAACCTCAGACCGCTGGGTACTCGACATAATATCTCAGGGCTACCCCCTGCAGTTTTTGGACTTCTCTTCCTCTTCAGGGACCCTTCTCACAAGTGATTCCTCGCTCAGGAAGTGGAAAACCCCCTATGGCTGGGAGTGGTGGAGGAGGGTCCTCGAGAGATGAGGGGAAGAGGGTTCTACTGCCGCTATTTCTTAATCCAGGGGTTCTCTAACTTCATTGCACCATGACTCCCTTCTGACAGCAAAAATTACTACGTGACCCTAGGAGTGGGGACTGAAGCCTGAACCTATTCAAGCCCTGCTGCCCTGGGCGGGTGGCCAGAGCCAAAGCCCAAGTCCGCCTGCACTGTGCGGGGCCAAAGCCGGTGGTGCCTTATATACTGACAGATGAGCGCGGCACTCCAGAGGGCGCCATGACTGGCCCCACGGATAGCGCTAAGGCAAAATTCTCCGACTGCGCACGTGGGCACGCACCCACCTAGAATCGAATGGACACGAGCAACATATCTCAAAGAACAATAGTTACGAAAAGGTAGGTAACTGTTTTCCCCCTATCTGGATGGTTGCTTAGTCAAAGCATCGACTCGAGAAGAGGCACTAGAAGCTCCCCAAAAGACAGTAGCTCTCTTCACACAGCTAGGTCTACAAATAAACTAATACAAAGCAGCATTCACACCTGTGCGGAGACTGGAGTTCATTGGGGCCTACCTTGACTGTCTGGAAGCTATAGCCTGCCTGCCCCAACACAGATTTATCACTGTAACCAATCTAATCACCATAATGCGAGTTAGTTCACAGACACTGGCCAGGACCTGTCTCCAATTGTTAGGCCATATATCAACAATGACATTTGTCATCAAACACACCAGACTGCACATGAAATGCTTGCAGAGCTGGCTCAGGACAGTATATGTTCCATGCAAACGTCTTATGATGCCAACCAAAGTAAAAAATTATCTATATTAACTACACGGTGTTTGCACAGGAGTTCCCTTCACACAGACCCCACCATCAATTATACTCACAATGGACAGGGGCACACCTGCCCAACCACACGATCCAAGACCACACATAAATATATTGGAGCTGTGGGCAGTCCACAATGTATGCTCACACTTCCTACCCAGGATCAGGCACAAGGCCATAAAGGTGCTGACAGATGTCACTTGTATGTTTTATATAAACTGATGGGAGCGGGAGGGGATGTTCACACTCCCTAATGCACAGAAGCCATACACCTATGGAACTGGTGCATCTGCTACAACATCGACATCTCAGCCTCCTACCTGTCAGGATGCCAAACACCAGTGCAGATGCACGGAGCAGAAAATTTTCCCAGGATCACAAGTGGGAAATGAACACCAGGGTACTATAGAACATACTCATACACTGGGAGTTCCTTTCCTACTATATATCTCTTTGAGACAACCCAGAATGCCAAGTGCCCATACTTTTGCTCCAGAGTGGGACTGGGACCCCGTTCTCTACACAATATTTTTCTCCTCTAATGGGATGCACATCTATTGTAGGCTTGTCTCCTGACCCCTCTCCTAGTCAGGCTCATACAGAAGATAAGGATCAACAACTCCAGATTCATCTTGTTAGCCCCCACGTGGCTCAGACAAACATGGTTTCCTTACCTCTTGAAGATGGCTGCATGCCCACCACACACACTTCCATTTCTACCACATCTCTTGCATCAAGATGCATGCCAGGTCTACCACCAGAAGCTGGCAAGACTGCACCTGAGGACACAACTACTTCATGGCCTTGAGAACAATTAAATGACCTGTTCAGAGGAGGTAAGGGACATCTTTTAAACAGCAGAAGGTCTACTACACGGCATACCTTCCTGTGCAAATGGAAGAGATTCCATTTATGGAGCCAGAGTAAGCAAACAATGGCAACTACTTCTCCTTTACCAGTGGTATTGGATTACATATTGGAACTCAAGAAATCTGGTCTCTTAATGAGCTTGATCAGAGTATACCTAATGGTAATCATGGTGTTCCATCATGAAGTGGACGAGTTCTTGATCTTCGCCCACCCTACCACTAGACGCTTCCTCAAGGGTCTCCATAACTTTTACTCTGAAATATGAGCCCTTCCCCAGCATGGGACCTCAATCTGGTGCTTCGATGTCTTATGGGGCCCCCTTTTGAACCATTAGTAACATGTTCACTTTGCCACCATTCAAGGAAGGTGAGTTTCCTTGTCGCTGTCACATCTGCCCGATATGTAGGCGAACTGGGGGCCCTCATGGCACCCCCCCAACACAATATTTTTTTTAAAAAAGTTACTCTAAGACCACATCTCAAATTCCTATCTAAAATAGTTTCATCATTCCATTTGAATCAACCCATCCATCTCCCATCATTCTTCCCAAAACCTCATGGGAACAAACAAGAAGCAACCTGGATATCTGAAGGGCACTAGCTTTTTATACTGAAAGGACAAAGTCACCACAGGTATTTGTTTCCCTTACGGAACGATCTAAGGGAGATGCCGTATTCAAACAAAGGCTGTTGCAATGGATCTCCGGCTGCATTGACTTTTGTTATCGCCATAAACTGCTACACTCCCCCCACTGGGGACCCACATGCACACACTCCACCAGAGCACTATCTACATGGATAGACTTCCTCAACAATGTGTCTGTTATGAACACTGTAAAGCCACAACCTGGGCGTCTGCCCATACGTTCACACAAAACACTGTGCCATAGAGCAGCACTCATTACATGTTCTACTGGGACTTGCGGTTTTCTCATTCACCATGACTGCAACTCTGAAGCCCATTCCTTCCACAGCGGGGAAACTGCACTACAGTCACCTAAAGTGGAGCACCCGCAGGGACGCTCTTCAAACAAGAAGAGAAGGTTACTCACCCTGTTCAATGATAGAGGTTCTTAGAGATGGCTGTCCCTGTTGGTGCTCCACTACCCTCTCTCTTCCCCTTTACTTTGGAGTTTTTTCGCATAGACTCTGCAGTAGAGAAGGAACTGAGGGAGTGTTGGTTGCACAGTGCTATGTAACCGCCTGAAATAGTGCGAGATGGAGACAGTGCTTGTGTGACCCAATCAGGCACTGCTACTAAAAATCTCAGATTACAAGCACAGGGGTGCAGATTCACCTAAAATGGAGCACTCACAAGGACAGCCATCTTGAAGAACCTCAGTTACTGCATAGGATGAGTAACCTTCTTTTTTGTTTATTATATCTGCCTGAGTCCCCTTGCTAGTTGTTATGGCTTGTTAGAGTTCAGTTTAGATTATTGATTGAGATACTAGCAGAGATTAATTGGGTTTTATTAAGTAAAACTAGATCAGTACAATACAGAAAGGGTTAATAACTTAATTAGTCCAGGGGCTCAGATTTACAGCTTTATGTCTGTTCTGAATTGGTTATAATTGAATGGGTTTTTATACATTATTTGTTAATCTCTTTCTACAGTTTGCATTTAGCTGCACACCTAGCGCCATCCACTCACCAGCAAATGTTCAACCTTGCTAGTAATGGTCTAAAGTAGACAGCTGCATATTAAGTCATAGATTCCATTACACTTTAAGTTGACAGCTTGACATCCCTGAAAAAGATTGTAATAGTTTTGCCTGTTTAACAAGAAAGTTTATGATTGTGGTTAGCAGCATAATGCTTCTTAACCAGTAATTTTGCTGTGCCCCGTGCAGTTGGTTTTCGTACTTGCTGTCACAGTATATGGCAACTGGACCTGTATTTTCTCTCCATGGTCCAGCAATGGCATCCACTCTTAGGCTTCTGGCTCGCCCAGCTGTCACCTCTCTTGGGTGGAGACATGTCTCTTTCCCTCCTGACCAGGGTATTTCCAGGCTGCACAGTTCCAGGCTAATACAGTGAATTCCCCAGCAAGTCAGATTGCCTAAGCAGACCTGCTTTATATTCTATAAACAGCATAATTGTCCACAGTTAAGTTACCACACAGTTCTTTGTAAGCAAGCATATTTGTTCTTAAATTAAAAGTATTACAGAGAAAACATTAGAAACAATAAAAGAAGCTGTGTACATGTTAACAAGTTGACCAGAGATTTTACTCCACCTCCAGCAAGACTTCTGGCAGGTGAACAGTCCTTTAAACCCTACACAGGTTTTTCTGTGGTTACAAGTTCATAACACCTTTGCTCACAACAAATACCACCATAAATAGGTCAAGTCCTTCCAATCCTTCCCAGGAAGGGTTGGGGCTTCCTTTGGACAGAAAGGCCTTTCCATTTGCTGGATTAAAAAGAAGGCCTTGAGTCAGTTTAAATTCAGCCTATTTATCCAAAAGTGCTTCCTTCATTTGTTTGGTTTTTCTAGAGAATCCAGTCTGAACCAGTATATGCAAGCTTTTCCAGGTGAGGGTACTTTGCAGGAGGTGTAACAAGTTGAGTGAATTTGCTTAATCATCCCCCTCTATTCTTAGTTCCTGGAGGGTGGTAGTCCCTCTCCCCCAAGGAATTGCATACAATCCCTGGTCCACAATGATACATAAAATTAATTCAGTAAGGTTTGTGCAGGACATTACCATATCTGTTATACTTGCGTTATCCTGTAGTTTTTTTAAATTTAAATTGAATGTAATAATTTAGTAATTAAAGTACCATGGGTTCAGCTCTTGTTGCTATAGTTTCAAGCTCAAGCTCAACAGAGCTTCTGGTGCTTTTCTCAAATTTGGAGACTCCAGGAACATACAAAGTCCAAGGATAGTGACCGCAGACAGTCATAAATACGAAATCTTATCTGTACTACAAGTTGTTTTAAAGCAATAAGTAAAGTTACAATTACCTATGCATCTAATCGTACAATCTGTATAGCATACATTAATTATATATGAAATATCATATAAATTGACCATAATACCACATAAAACAATGATAAATGGATGATAAAATGAACTAATTGGCTACAATTCATTCATATATGAATGTCATATTTGTGGTTAACATTTCCTATACATGGGCAGGGTGAATCATGTTCCCTCATAGATGTCCATTCTGTACACAATAAAAAGCTCATTTGAAGTAATTTTTCATTTTTTCTATGCAAAGTTTCAGGTTTAGTAGTTAATTCAATTCCTCCAAAGTTGTCCACCTACTTAATCCTTTTTTGTGATTTAGATTACAATTTCATAACTTGTTGTTCATGTAGCAGAACCAATCACATTTCTTATCTGCTGCAGTTGCTAGCATGTATGTTGTTAAAAATTACCCTATGCAGTTGTGTAAAAGTTGGTTATGAAAATAGATCATGACAGAAATAAATTTCCATTTTTTTTAAGGCACATCCTATATAAGCTGAAAGCAAAATTTATCTTTTAGTTCCCTTGACATAACTGTGAGAGATTCTGGCAGCACTAAGTTGTATGGCAACGGGCTTTGTTAACCAAATTTAAATACATATTCTTAAACTGTCTTTATTTTCCTCCATGGACCCTCACAAAAATAAGGGAAACCTCATTTACTGTCTGTGGACAACAGTGAAACTGACTATCCACAAAATATACCAATTGGAAAAATATTTCTCTAATCTTTTAGTTGTAGTAAACTTGTGTGCTACTTTTAAAAGTAGTAGGTGAATGAATTCATAGAGATGTGACTTTCCAAAATTTAAATTACTCTCTTGCAAATCAGGGATCATTAGAATGTGTCTGGAGCTTAGTATTCCATTGTAAAAACTGTTCATCATCACAGAAGAATTGCTTTTGCACTGAAGGTCACTTGGTAACCCTATGAAAGAATGTATGGTTCATACGCACAGTGGATGAAATTACTTGATTGACTGAAGGTTCCTAACTCTCTAATCTTGAAAAAAATGGGCCTGTTGAACAGTGTAACACTGTTGAACATTGGACCATTCCACTATGACTGTATTGGGTTTTGGAGGGGAAGGGGGAAGGTTAGATTGCTGTACTTTTGTTCTAGGATTGCCTCTTTGGGTATGTCTACACAGCAGTTAAACATCTTTGTCTGGTCCGTGTCAGCTGACTTAGATTTGCAAGGCTGTAAAATTGCAGTGTAGACTTTCGGGCTGGAGCCTGGGCTCTGGGATTCTCCTCTCCTTCACAATTTTCCAGCCTGAGCTCCACAAGCCTGAGTCAGCTGACAAGTGCTAGCTGCGGGTGTTTAATTGCTATGTAGACTTATTGTTTGTTAATATCCATGTTTTCAAACTTAAGAGAAATTTGTAGCTTCTGAATTAATTTTGTCCTCAGCTAAAATTCAGTTAATGGCCTTCCCTTTTACTCATAAGAGGGTGGCATTCAAATAGAGAATAATTGACAACTAATATAGATCAATTAAGAGGTCTAAAAATCCACAAACATAGTTATTTTAAAATTGCTTGCATCAAAGAAAGATAGCAAGTGGAAAATCCATTTATAATCACTGACCAGCAGGCACTGCAGGAACTGTATTTGACTAGGTCTTAAACATTGAATTAGTGTTCTATAATAGTGCATTTTGATAAGGTTTATATATATTTTTCTTATGATATTTGCTTAAAAACACAAATTATTCCTGGGAAGTTGAAATCTTTTAATGGATATTAGCTCTGTCTTTGTTACTGCATAAGCTTTTGCCCAATAGTACAAGCAATAGTTTAATGCTGGAGAAAAATCGAGAAGGTAGTGTTTTCAACCGAAATTAGAAGAAGCTAACTTGAGTTTTCATAATGTACCTTTCAAAACTTACCAAAGACCTTAAATCCCCATATATACTGGCCATACAAAATAAATTCTTCTGTTCTTTTAATGTCAAGTTGAATCTCACTAACTTTGGTTAGGGATTTTTTATTCATAAGAATACCAAGCATCCTTGATCAGTGGTTCTCTCTTTTCTCTTAGCTTGGAGTTAGTCTTACTGAAATAAACTAATATTTGAATTTTGCATTCACTGAAGAAACTTAAGGAGAGAAATAATAAGATACAGAATTTTAGATTAAATGGTGATAGAGTGACAAGCCATAACATTTTCACTAGAAACTGGTGACTATTGCCAAGATACTTGTGCAGGAAGAGAAAATAACATAGAGGAAATTCCTTAGATGACTAATATAATGGATGAAATGGGGTGAGATACGCCTCATTATGATTGTGTCAGCATAGAATGTTTTTGCTTACAGTAGCTAACTCTGGTATAAGGAACTAGGTTTGATTTTTATAGTAAATTGTACCAGATGATTTATCCTTATGCCCACTCCAACTTCAAATGTTCATAAGTATTTTGAAGAGTGATGCATTATAGTTGAATTTTATATACCTAAAATTTATTTTTTGATTTCAAGTTTTATGGTCATGTTGGTGGGTTTTTTTTAAAGTGAGGGTCTGGAAGTACAGAGCAGGAAGGAAAATGTACTATGTCCCATAAACCAGTATCTAAATTTAATAGTTCCTTATAGATGCTCCAAATATTTTTAGTTGAAATCTTCTGCACAGAAACCTGGATTAAAATGATGGATGTTATTTTGGTGACATAAGAGTTAAGATCAATATTCCAGTGCCTTTTCCCCAGTTTTGTTAAGAGTACTACACTGTGAAACTGTTTAAAAAAAGTAATAATAAAAATGAATGTGATTAGAGAAATTGGGACACAATGTAATGTACTGTAAAGTTTTATAGGCTGAATATGTCTCTAATTCCAGTGTTCCAGAACAGGCTGACCAGTTACTGTGTAAAATATGAAAGGGATAATGTAGACTTGGCTTAATAGGCTTTAGATAAGATTACAGAGGTTACAGGGTTTGGTTCTAAAATAAAACTAATAAGTATAGGAATATTTAGCTTTATTTATTAATAGTTAAAACTATTGTTAATTGTTAAGACCATTGTTACACATGGAAATAGTGAAATATACATATTCTTATGAACAAAGATGAAATTACTCATTCACTCATATTAAATGTTGTGGAATTGAATTGAAACTATTGTAAATTAAGTCCTTAGTGGAAATACAGTAGATAAGTGCACTGTCCTTTTTGCTTTGTTTGGGTTCAACTCTTGACTTGGGTTTCAAATTAAAACACAGCTAAAAGAATGTAATGACAATGTGTCTAAACTCTGCTCTGACATTCGCTGTTATTCCATATAGATCAAGGGGATCCCTACAGATAAAAAGGGATTGAAGAAGAAAGTAATAAATATGGAGCCAATTATAAGTACAGTAACTCCTCACTTAACGTCATCCCGGTTAATGTTTCATTGTTATGTTGCTGATCTATTAGAGAACGTACTCATTTAAAGTTGCCCAATGTTAATTTATAATGTTTGGCTTCCGCCTGCTAGTACAGTACTTTGTCCACTACTTGCGGGATTCTCTGGAAGAGCAGCCCGTTGGAGCTAGCGGGTTGCTGCATGGAACCAGGGTGGGCCAGCAGCCCCCTGCAAGCTCCCCTCCACCCTCCCTTGCCTCCTGCCCACTGGCAGGCCCCGCAGATCAGCACCTCCCCTCTCCTTCCCCGCACCTGCAGCAATCAGCTGTTTCACAGCATTCAGGAGGCTGTGGGGAGGAGGATTGGGAGAAGCGCGGACGCGGCGCGCAGCATTCTCTCCCCCCACCACGCCTCCTGTCCACAACAATCAGCTGTTTCGCAGCATTCAGGAGGCTTGGGGCGGGGGCAGAAGTGAGGACGTGATGCGCAGCCTACCCCCTCCCTCCCCACGCCTCCTGTCTGCAGCAATCACCTGTTTTACAGTGTTCAGGGGGGAGGAGCGAGGATGCGGCGCGCTTAGGGGGCAGGGGTGGGAAGAGGTGGAGTGGGGGCGGGACAGGGGTGGGGCCTTTGGGGCAGGAGTGGAGTGGGGGTGGGCCTGGGGCAGAGCTGGGGGTTAAGCATCCCCG
Source organism: Lepidochelys kempii (assembly GCF_965140285.1). Taxonomy (NCBI): domain Eukaryota; kingdom Metazoa; phylum Chordata; order Testudines; family Cheloniidae; genus Lepidochelys; species Lepidochelys kempii. The sequence goes on along the minus strand of NC_136385.1, from coordinate 95,918,566 downwards.
GCACTTTGGAAAGAACAGCAAGAGGAGCAGCCGGATGATCCACCCTCTTTTACCCTCCGAATCCACCACCTCAACCAAGCTTCACACTCACCATTGCTGAGTACAGGATTAAATTGTTTGTTTAAAACTTTATACCTGTATTACATTGTTTAAAATTGTTTAAAACTTATACTGTATATGTATATAATGTCTTCTGTCTGACAAAATTTTTTTCCCTGGAACCTAACGCCCCCTATTTACATGAATTCTTATGTGGAAATTGGATTCGCTTAAAATCATTTTGCTTAAAGTTGCATTTTTCAAGAACATAAGTACAACGTTAAGCGAGGAGTTACTATAATTTTTTAAAAAATCTGTTGTGGGAGGAGGTATGTGTCTAGGCATGACTATGTTTTAAGGTGTTTTTTTAAAAGTTTAGAGTGTGCAGACTAGGGAGTTATTATTGGCAGAAGATGAGCTCCATATTCGTGGACCACCAGAGCAAAGAGTATCACTTGCCTGCTGACTTAACCCACACTGGTGGGATCCCTAAAAAGGCAGGTGGTGTGTGAATACAGATTATCATAAGGGCGGAATTTAAGGAAGAGGTCTCAGATGTAGCCAGGATTGCCACTAAGATTTTATAACCTAGAAGTGCTAACATAAAATCAGTGAAGGAAGCCAATATAAAGAATTCAGGATATGAGTGTTGTGATTGTGTGCCAAAACCTGTAAGCAAACAGGCTGCAATTACCAGAAATCTTGCTGAGAGCCCTTGTAAAAGGATTACCATATGGGCAGTAGGTCATTGTGTTGGTGCCAGTCATGGAATCTTCAAGGGCCCCTGTCAAAAGAAGATTGAGGTAGGAATCCTATCCATTAGGGATGCTATGTTTGTTAGCCTATATTAGGCCAGTAGAATCTCTCATTCTATTTTAGCTATATTTATGGCCCCCCATCACTGTAGTATCTGAGTGCCTCACACTTTTTGATGTAATTATCCTCACAACACCCTGGTGAAGAAGGGAAGTACTATTATTCTGTCAGAAACTGGGATGGAGATGGTCCTGCCTAGTGGTCAGAGCTGGAATCAGTCTGGGGTGGGGTTGGAGCGATGCTGGAGCAGGGCAGCAGCAACAGTAGGGCTGAAGCAGGACTAGGAACAGAGCTGGAGTGAGAGCAAGGCTGGAGTATGCTAATGCTTGGGGAGTCTGTTGCCACCCTAAAGCAGAAGAGAGTTCAAAGCGCTGGGGTGATGTTGAGCAGACTGAGCTGATGTTCCTCTGTGGGTCTTATGTACCTGGTTGGGGAATCACATGACTTGTGGGATTGGCTGGAGCCTGTCACTACAATCCATTGGTGATCTTCCTGATAACACCATCCTGGCCACTATGGATGTAGAAGCCCTCTACACCAGCATTCCACAGAAAGATAGACTACAAGCCGTCAAGAACACTATCCCCGATAATGTCACGGCTAACCTGGTGGCTGAACTTTGTGACTTTGTCCTTACTCATAACTATTTTACATTTGGGGACAATGTATACCTTCAGATCAGTGGCACTGCTGTGGGTACCCGCATGGCCCCACAGTATGCCAACATTTTTATGGCTGACTTAGAACAGCGCTTCCTCAGCTCTCATCCCCTAGCGTCCCTACTCTACTTGCGCTATATTGATGACATCATCATCATCATCTGGACCCATGGAAAAGAAGCCCTTGAGGAATTCCACTACGATTTCAACAATTTCCACCCCACCATCAACCTCAGCCTGGTCCAGTCCACGCAAGAGATCCACTTCCTGGACACTACAGTGCTAATAAACGATGGTCACATAAACACCACCCTATACCGGAAACCTACTGACCGCTATTCCTACCTACATGCCTCCAGCTTTCACCCTGACCACACCACACGATCCATCGTCTACAGCCATGCTCTGCGATACAACCACATTTGCTCCTACCCCTCAGACAGAGACAAACACCTACAAGAGCTCTATCAAGCATTCTTACAACTACAATACCCACCTGCGGAAGTGAAGAAACAGATTGATAGAGCTAGAAGAGTTCCCAGAAGTCTCCTACTACAGGACAGGCCTAACAAAGAAAATAACAGAACGCCACTAGCCATCACCTTCAGCCCCCAACTAAAACCCCTCCAACGCATTATTAAGGATCTACAACCTATCCTAAAGGATGACCCAACACTCTCACAAATCTTGGGAGACAGGCCAGTCCTTGCCTACAGACAGCCCCCCAACCTGAAGCAAATACTCATCAGCAACCACACACCACACAACAGAACCACTAACCCAGGAACCTATCCTTGCAACAAAGCCCGTTGCCAATTGTGCCCACATATCTATTCAGGGGACACCATCACAGGGCCTAATCACATCAGCCACACTATCAGAGGCTCGTTCACCTGCACATCCACCAATGTGATATATGCCATCATGTGCCAGCAATGCCCCTCTGCCATGTACATTGGTCAAACTGGACAGTCTCTACGTAAAAGAATAAATGGACACAAATCAGATGTCAAGAATTATAACATTCATAAACCAGTTGGAGAACACTTCAATCTCTCTGGTCACGCGATTACAGACATGAAAGTTGTGATATTACAACAGAAAAACTTCAAATCCAGACTCCAGCAAGAAACTGTTGAATTGGAATTCATTTGCAAATTAGATACAATTAACTCAGGCTTGAATAGAGACTGGGAGTGGCTAAGTCATTATGCAAGGTAACCTATTTCCCCTTGTTTTTTCCTACCTCCCCCCCTCCTCAGACGTTCTTGTTAAACCCTGGATTTGTGCTGGAAATGGCCCACCTTGATCATCATACACATTGTAAAGAGAGTGGTCATTTTAGATAAGCTATTAGCAGCAGGAGAGTGGGGTGAGAGGAGGTATTTTTTCATGCTTTGTGTGTATATAAAAAGATCTTCTACACTTTCCACAGTATGCATCCGATGAAGTGAGCTGTAGCTCACGAAAGCTTATGCTCACATAAATTGGTTAGTCTCTAAGGTGCCACAAGTACTCCTTTTCTTTTTGCGAATACAGACTAACACGGCTGTTACTCTGAAACCTGTCACAGGAGTGACTCATCACCTCACATATTCTTATTTTACAGATAGGGAGTTGAGGCACAGAGAGACTAAGTGACTTGCTTTAGAACACACAGGAAGTCTGTGACAGAGTAAGGAATTGAGCCTAGGTCTCCTGAATCCCTGGCTAGTGCCCTAACTACTGGACCATTCTTTCTTCCCAGAGTGCATAAATGCACTTCAGACCATTGACATGAAGAAAATGGCAGACAACTCAAATTTTTTCTCTCGAAGACAATTGAGGAAAAAGTGTGTTCTCCTCTGTGGATGTTTCTGCCACAGTCTCCACCTTTCCTATGAGAGCTGAGTATCTAAGACACTGATGGCTAGCAGGAAAACTAGCCAGTGTTATTGTACGCTGTTCTCCTGAAGAGCTGGGATTCATTCAGTTGAAAGATTTATCAGCTCCCTCTGTAACCCCTCATTCCTCTTTGAATACACTTGGTATAAAATATTCTTTTGGGGTTCTGTTTGACATAAGCTAAAACCCTTAAAAAGTGCACCCAACTTAATTCATTTAACACTGTTTCCCTGGGCAATGTTGTCATTAAGATGACCCTGTCTAAATGGCTGATTGCATTTCAGACTGTCATGGTAAGGCTGGTTTAAAATTAGAAGACCATATCAAAGCTTATTCCATCCAAGGCATTATGGCATGTTTTTATCTTCGATATATGCAAGATGGTTACATTGTCCTCACTCCAAACAGTTACAAAATTATTGCTTAGATTCAATTTCTGGGATTTTGAAGATGTGGGTTCTGTTTTCAGCTTTGCTTCAACTCCCACTGTGACCTTGTATAAGTAATTACTCTCTTGGATCTTCACTCCTCATATGGAAAATGGGGATAATAGTACGTCCTTCCTCCCACCCTTTTTCTGGCTTTAGATTGTAAACTCTCTGAAGCTGGGATTGTTTCTACCTATGTGATTTCACAGTTTCTAGCAGAATAGAGTCTTGATCTTGGTTGTCGCCTCAGGACGATACTGTCATATAAATAGTCAAGGAAGGAATCCTGCTTTTGGGTCCTTGGTCCTGCAGGATCTATTTCCAAAGTAGGGGAGCCTGAGCTCTCCTGCTTTCTGGAGTTTTATTTTTATACTATTTTACACTTTTTGTTAGAGTTGGCCATATTTTTTTTTTTTTTTAAGTTTTTTGGGCAGTATCTTCTAAAATGCTCACCTCCCTGGCTGGGGTGTGACTTTGGGGATAGGAGTAGTGGAAGCACTGCTGGGTCTGAGAGGGAGAGCTCTTAACTGGGAGCCACTGAGGCAGTTTCCAGGTGCCCCTTCTGCTTTCTTTTCACTCTCCTCCCTGCATTTTTTTCCTTTCTTTCAGCATGTGGGACCTGCTGATTCTCTCTACCCCATTGCCTCCATCTGTTCTCATGCCCAGTGTGTGGAGGCTGTGTGTTTTTCACATGCTTCATCTGGGGTCTGGGCCCTGGATTCGGGACCTGTCCCACCCACTGTTTTTGCCATTGGTTGGTGTGGATAGAGCTTTGGCTGAATGATTTGCTCTCAGTTTGGTGGTAGAGTGTAAGGGGAGGTGGCTGTAGTTTGCTGCCATTTTGGGCTCCCTGTTCAGCCCCACCCTTCCCATCCTTAATCTAGTTGCTGGATCTCTGGTGACGCCAGGCGATAGGATAGGTTGATCCTCATTTTGGAATCTGGAAGGGATTTTGCCCATAAAGCAGAATTGGTAAATTGCTATGTAGGTTTCCCCTCCATCCATCCAGCATCTTGGAAATTTGGTTTTGGGGGATTTAAATTACAATGGGTGAGTCAGAAAAGATGCAGTTGAAGTCCTTGTAACCCAGTGGACTTCCTGGACATTGGTTCTGGGCATGACAATACATAGTGAGGGTGTAAGCCTCCATATCTTGTGCAACTTGTAGCTCCTCTCTTCTTTCCCACATCCTGCATGGGAGAGAGGAGCAGGTCAGGATTCTGGCTTTGAGTAAGAGTCCCTTGGAAGGCCTGAGTGTGTAGTAAAGGCCTGACCTTCATACTCACCCTTAGGTTCATAGCCCGCCAGGCCCATTCATGACCATTGACAACCACAATGCAAGCAAGATCCCTACCAGGTAGTTTGGGGTGGTTAACTAAGGTAAGTAGTAGTTTTAAATAAACTGCATTTAACCATATTATAATGTCTCTGTCTCATAGTTTCTGTGTCCACATCAACAGCATGTTGCTGGTAGCTAGATTTACTTGTGGAGGAGCCTAAAATTCCAGGAGAGCAAGACAGATTCTTACTCTTACATATTTTCCTAAAATGAGACGGGATTGGGGAAAGAAAATCTAAAGGTCATTTAAAAGGCACCAAAAAACGCAAGCTTTATATTACAAAGCTTTGCCTCTGAAAGTAGGAGCTTTAACAAGTAATAACCACAAAGCATCTAAAAAGATAAATTTCACTTGAGTTGAAAATGTCTTTAAAAAAAGTTTCACATTTAATTGATTTGTCTGCAGCTTTTGCTCTATGCTAAAATAATAAAAATCTGTGTTCTGTTTAGTCTTCTTGTGTATTTAAAGTAATTATAAAGATGACTAATATCTTTGTGTAAAAGCTTGAGGCACAAAGCCAGGGAATAGTTGTGTTCTTATAGTATCAGTCGCTCTGATAATGACTTAGTCATTTCTTGACTACCACAAATAACATTATGAAGGGAAATAAGCAAAGATTTTGGAATAAAAAAGTTTAATTGTTCATGCATAATTTCAGCAAAGTTTACAGCTAACTTGTCACATGATTTTAATTTGACAGCATATCTTCTTAAATGGCAAATAATTCTTTCCTAGGTAGTATTTGCTTTAAGGCAGCCTTCCCATAATACATTTAAAAAAAAAAGATTTTATTTGGCCTAAAAAGAGTGGAGAAATAAAAAATATTTTTAAAAAATGCTGAAATCAAAATAAACTAAATTTGCAGACAGCATTTTAATCTTAACATCCATTGTCAGAACATTTTTTAGTTAAATAACTTACGACTATCTAACTCCAAAGAGAAAATTGAACTTCTTATAAGATTTTGTATAAAATGTGTAATATACTTTGTATAATGATTGTGGACTATAATTTTGCATATATGATGCAGGGTGTGCAGGAAATTGCTTTTTCTTGTACACATATACCATTTACAGCAGGTGATACAATACATTAAGTGACAAATATTTATTTCTGTGCACAATTTAGATATATGTTCATTGATTCCAATGCCAGAAGGGACCATTGTGATTGTCTTGTCTAACCTCCTGTAGAACACAGGCCATACAACTTCCTCAAAATAATTCCTGGAGCATATTTTTTTAGAACAAACATACAAACTTGATTGAAAAATTGGCAGTGATGAAGAATTCACCATGACCCTTACTAAATTGTTCCAGTGGTTAATTAACCTCAGTGTTAAAAATGTATGTCTTATTTCCAGTCTGAATTTGTCTAGCTTCAACTTCCAGCCATTGTATTGCATTGTACCTTTTTCTGCTAGATTGAAGAGCCCAATATTAAATATTTGTTCACTTTGTATTGTGGCAGAACTCCAACCTTATCCCCATAGGTCCTGCGCTTCCAGGTGGTTTATGCTAGCTTCAGAGGCTCACTGCAACCCTCCACGTAGCCCTTCTCTCTCTAGAGCCAGGGATACAGTCTACTGAGCCCTTTTCATCATAAGCCAGCAATGGAGGTTGGTGAGAGAGTTCCCACAGTCTCTGTTGCTCCTACGGCCTCAAGCCAAAACGGTATAGCCTCCTGTCCTGACAGGGACCTGTTTTCCCCTCCCAGGAAGTGTTTCTATAGTGGTGGGTTGGGGAGAACCCAGGTCCGTCCTCTACTCCGGGTTCCGGGTAGCAGCCAACCTTTTACTGCCTGAGTTGCTACATTTCCCTGGGCCACTTCCCCACAGCTCTCCTGCTTCTCCCTTACCAATGATTTGAGGGTGTCTTCATTAACCAGCCCTTCAGCCACACTTCCTCTCCTCTCTGCCTGACTGGAGTGAGCCCTTTTATATTATCAGAGGGGCCTTAATTAGAGTCAGGTGGTCACATTAGCGTAATGGCCTCACCTGGCTCTTTGCAGGTTAATTGGAGTCAGGTGTTCTCATTAGCCTGAAGCAGCCCCTGTCAGGAAACAGAAAACTGTTAATCCAGTGGCCAGTATATCTGCCTTCTGCTACTCTGCTGTACCCAACTGGCCTGGGTCTATCACAGTATATACTTATAGACTGTAATCATGTCATCTCTTCACCTTCTCTTTGTTAAGATAACTAGACCGAGCTCTTCAAGTCTATCACATTAGGGCATGTTTTCTAATCCTTTAATTATCTTGTGGCTCTTTTCTGAACCCTCTCAAATTTATCTGCATCCTTCTTGTATTGTGGGAACCAGAACTGGACATGGTATTCTAATGCCAAATACAGAGGGAAAATAACTTCTCTACTCCTGCTTGAGATTCCCCTGTTTATACATCTCAGGATCGCATTTGCTAATTTGGCCACAGAGTCAGTGGAAACTCATGCTCAGCTGATTATCTACCATGACCCCCAAATCTTTTTCAGAGTCACTGCTACTCTGGATATAGTCCCCCATCATGTAATTATGGCCTACATTCTTTAACCTAGATGTTTACATTTAATCATATTACAATGGATATTGTTTGTTTGTGCTCAGTTTATCAAGCAGTCCTGATTGCTCTGAATCAGTGACCTGTCTTCTTTTTTGTTTACCACTCCCCCAATTTTTGTGTCATCTGCAAAGTTTATCAGTGATGATACTATGTTTTCTTCCAGGTCATTGATAAAAATATTAAATAGTGTAGAGCCAAGAACTGATCCCTGCAGGACCCCACTGGAAACAACCCCCCACTTAATGACAATTCCCCATTTACAATTACATTTTGAGATCCGACAGTGAGTCAGTTTTTAATCCATTTAATGTGTGCCATGTTAATTTTATATCATTTTAGTTTTTTAATCAAAACGTTACAGAAGCCTAAGTATAAGCCTTACAGAAGTCTAAGTATATTACATCAACACTATTACCTTTATCAATCAAACTTGCAATTTCATGAAAAAAAATATCAAATTAGTTAGACAGGTTCTGTTTTCCGTAAACCTATGTTGATTTGCATTATTTACATAACGTCCTTCAGTTCTTTATTAATCTAGATCTGTAACAGCTGCTCTTTTGTCTTGTTTGAGATTGATGTCAGACTGACAGGGCTGTAATTATGTGAGGGCTTGTCTTCACTACTGTGCTAAATCGGCACTGCTGCGATCAATGCAGCGGCATCGATTTAGTGGGTCTGGTGAAGATGCGATGAACATAATTACTCCACCTCAATGAAAGGTGGAAATTATGTCAACGGGAGAGCATTTCCCACCTACGTAGCATGGTGTAGACACGGCGTTAAGTCAATGTACATTATATTGCTCAGGGGAGTGGAGATTTTTACTCCCCTAAATGACTTAACTTATGTCAACTTAGGCAATAGTGTAGACAAGGCCCCAGTCATCCTGTTTACCTTTTTAAAAACTGGTACAGCATTACCTGTCTTCCAATCTTCTGGAACTTCTGCAGTGCTCCAAGATGTATTGAAAATCAGCATTCAGCCAGTTCTTTTAAAACTCTTGGATGCAAGTTACCTAAATCTGCTGGTTTTAAAAATGTCTGACTTCAGTAGTTTCTGTTTAATTTCCTCCTGAAACAATGGTGGAATGGAAACACTATTATCACAGTCTGATGAGTCTGTACCATCTGTTTATTTTTCTTAAATACAGAACACTGTGTTTTCTGCATTATTATTGAAAATTCTACCATTTTTATCTACTAATGGACCAATATGATTGGTGGGATTCTTTTTTAGTTCTTAAAAAATTCCTTCTTATTGTCCTTAACTCTGCTAACCGTAGAGTTTTCCTTGTGTCCCTTTTACTTCTCATATTAATTTTCTACCAGTCCCATCTTCTGATGTATAGTCATTACTATCAACTTCCCCTTTCTTCCATTTGTTGTTATTTTTTAAATTTATTATAGCTGCTTTCACTTGCCCTCTAATCCAGGTCAGGTTTTTTTAAACCAGTATGGCCTATCTTGTGCATAATCTGTTATGACGTTAATCCATAAGCATTCAAGATCATTTTTTTTTTCTGATTTATCAGTGACTCAGAAACACATAATGCCATTTTGGACATATGTCATAATCATACAGCGAAGGGTAGCCTAGAATTCCTCCTTACTGTAAGGGGTTAAGAAGCTCAAATAACCTGGTTGGCACCTGACTAAAAGGACCAATGGGGAAAGAAGATACTTTCAAATCTGAGGGTCGGGGGGGGGGGGGAAGGCTTTGTTGGTGCTCTTTGTGTGTGTTCCCTGGGGAAGCAGAGAAGCATCAGGTCTGAAAATTCCTTCTCTTAAAATCATCCTAAAATGAGTCTCAATATTGCAAAAAGAGTAAGTAAATAAGGCAAGGCACGTTAGATTATCTTTTGTTTTTAGCTTGTGAATTTTCTCTGTGCTAACAGGGAGGTTTATCCCTGTTTTTTTGTAACAAAGTTTTGTCTAGAGGGGAATCCTTTGTGTTTTGAATCTGATTACCCTGTAAAGTTAACTTCCATCCTGATTTTCTTTTACTTTTTTTTTCTTTATAATAAAGTTCTGTTTTTTAAGAATCTGGTTTACCTATGTGGTTGGTAGATTATTTTCAAGCCTCCCCAGGAAAGGGGGTGAAGAGGCTTGGGCGGATATTTTAGGGAAACAAGAACTCCAAGGGTTCTTTTCCTGAACCTTTGTCTAAAACTCACTTGGTGGTGGCAGCAGTACCCATCCAAAGACAAGGAAGGATTTGTGCCTCGGGGAAGTTTTTAACCTAAGCTGGTAGAAATAAGCTTAGGGGGTCTTTCATGCACGTCCCCACATCTGTACCCTAGAGTTCAGAGTGCGGAGGGAACCCTGACAACATAGAGTGCCGCTCCTCCTCCCCTTTTGTCCATTCTGTCCTTCCTAAATAGGTTATAACCACTGATTTTTAACATTCCAGTATTGTGACTCATCCCACCAGCTTTCAGTAATACAACTTGATCAAATTTATGCTCATAAATGAGCAATTTCAGTTCTTCTTGTTTACCCAGGCTACTAGCATTGGTTTAGAGAAGTAGTCTCCAAACTTTTCATGGTCATGCCCCCTCCCCTAGGGAGCTGGGGCTGGGAGTGGGGCCACAGGTTTGGCAGGGATGAGGCTGGGGTGGCGGATGGGAGTGGGTCTGGGGCCAGGAACGGAGCCATGGCCAGGGGTCAAGGCTGGGGGCGGAACTGGGAATGGAAGCTGCAGCTGGGCCACAGGTGGGCCAAGGCTGGGGGTGGAGCTGAGGCTAGAGCAAGGGGCTGGGCCGCAGCAGAGCTGGGGGCAGACTGAGGCTGGGTGGTGGTCCCTCCCCACCCGCCGTGGGGCTTGCCCGGGTCCTGCCATGCCTCCCCCCGAACATTCCTTTGTGCCTCCTTAAGGGGCTGTGCCCCACAGTTTGGGGAGATCTGAGGTAGAATTTCTTCCCTTTGTGTCCTTCTGGTTCCTTGATTAATTTTATTCTCAACATCTTGATTTTGTGCTGAATGCTCATATCTTCCCTCTTCCATCCTCTTTTGAAATTAGTTTAGCCCCCTCCTATCTATGCTAGCCAGCCTGTTCCCAAGGAAATTGGTCCTCCATATACTGAGGTGGAGGCCATTCACACTACACCGTTCCCCACAGAAGGTAGACCAATGTTCCAAAAAACCAAAACCGTCTATTCTATGCCACTTACCTAGCCAGCAGTTTATTTCAAGTATCTTCTGCCTTCCTTTACTTGTGAAACAGGAAAGAAAGCTGAGAAGACTGCTTGGACATTCTTCTTCAGCATGCTTCCAAGTTTCCTGAAATCATCTATTATCTGCGAGATATCCTCTGACATAGTGTCATTAGTGCCAATATGAATGATGACCAGTGGATCCTTGCCAATTGATTTCAGGAGCCTGTCTGATCTCAGATTGACATTTTGTGTCTTGGCTGCGGGAAGGCAGCACTCCATTCTGTTCTCCACTTATCCCTTGCAAAATGTTCTTTCGAGTCTTCTGAATATTGAATCTCCGACAAGGATCATGTATCTTCCTTGGACAGTTGGAGAACTCTTTGTGAGCAAGCTTACACCTGTATGTCGCGTGCATCTCTCTGTTTCCTTGGACCTGCTGTATCTCGAGAGGTGTCTTCCATAGTTTCCAGATTGAGTACCTAGTATCAATTTGAAACTTCTAGCTGTGTGGAATTCCTCCTCCTTCTCTTCTTTCTGGTTGACACAGTCTGTGTGTTTTCCTCCAGCCATGTAGAATGCAACTGTGACCTCTTGTGGTTTCAAACTGCCAGACCTCCTCTCTGATTTTCTTTGTCTCTCTGATTTCTTGCTGGCCAGCTCCATACTTCCTTGGATCTGGAGTACTGGTGTTTCTTGAACCTGGGCATCTGAGAACCCCTCAACTTCTTTGATTGTCAGTAATGTCTCAACTTGCCCCTCCAATGCAAGAATCTTTTCTTCCAGCGCCGCCACCAATTTGGACTTCATGCACAGAAAACACCTTTCTGGCTTCAGGCAGGAAGGAGAACATGGCACATCTACTGCAGGTCACCACAGTGGACAATAAAGGGAAGGGATGCCGATTGGGATAAGTAAAGAACACATCAAGGATCTTCAGACCAATTTAAATTCATATCAGTGGGGCCAGATGCTATTCACCCAAGGATACTGAAGGAATTATTTGAAGAAATCTCAGAGCCACTGGCAATATTTACAAACTCATGGATGATGGGAGAGATCCCAGAAGACTGGAGAAGGGCTAATATAGTGCCCATCTTTAAAAAAGGGGAAAAGGAGGAACTATAGACCAGTCAGCCTGACTCTGATCCTGCAAAGCTACTAGAGCAATGTATAGAACATTCAATTTGTGAATACCTGGAAGATGAAGTGGTAATTATGAGTAGCCACTATGGATTTACTAAGAAATCATGCCAAACCAGCTTGATTTCCTTCTTTGACAGGGTAGCTGATTTGGTGGATGGGGGTATGCGGTGGACACAATATACCTGGACTTCAGCAAGGTTTTTGCCACAGTCCCACATGACATTCTGATAAGTACGCTGGAGAAATGCTGGCTTGCCAAAACTACCATTAAGTGGATACAAAATTGGTTAAACAGCTGCCAACAAAAAACTAACTATAATGGAATGATGTTGGATTGGAGGGAGGTCTCAAATGGGGTTCAACAGGGATCTGTTTGGATCAGGTGCTGTTTAATATCTTTATTAATGACCTGGATGTAGGAGTAGAGAGCATACTGATTAAGTTTGCGATGCCACAAAGCTAGGGGGGGTTGCCAACACTTTGGAGGATAGAGCTAAAATTGACAGGAATATTGAAAATCTGGAGAACTGGGCTATATGGGCAACAAAATTAAATTAAATGAAAACAAATGTAAGGTTCTACGTTTAGGGAAGAAAAACCAAACGCACAAGTATAAAATGAGGGATAACTGGCTTGGCAGCCGCACTGTTAAGAAGGATCTGAGAGTTGTAGTGGATCACTTCAACATGAGTCAGCAATGTGATGCTGTTGCCAAAAAAAAAAAGCAAATGTAATTTTAGGTTGTATTAACAGAGGTATAGCTTGCAAGTCATGGGAGGTGATAGTACTGCTCATATTTGGTGCTTGTTCAGCATCAGCTGGAGTGCTGTGTTCAATTTTGGTCAGCAATTTATAGAAAGGATGTAGAGGAAACTGGATCCAGAGGCGAGAGACAAAGATGATCAAAGGGATGGAATGCAAGCCAGATGAGCAAAGGCTGGGTATGTTTAGTTTGGAAAAGAGGAGATTAAGGGGGGATATGATAGCAGTCTTGAAAGTCTGCCATAATAAAAGATGGAGAAAAGTTGTTCTCTCACCACAGAGGGCAGGACAAGAGGCAATGGGTTCAAACTACAGCATAACCGATTTAGATTAAATATCGGGGAAAAAATTTCTAGCTGTAAGAATTGTAGGACAATGGAACAGACTGCCTAGGGAGGTTGTAGAAGCTCCTTCACTGCAGGTTTTCAAAAGGAAGCTGGATAACCATCTGTCTGGGATGGTTTAGACACTGCAAATTGTGCATCTTGGCAAGGGGTTAGACTAATGACCCTTGTGATCCCTTCTAACCCTATGGCTCTGTGATTCTATGAAATTGTCACTGTAAAATTTAAATTAAAAAAATAAGGATGCTAAACTAGTATGTGTAATTTCATACAAAAATATCAGAAGACTGCTAAGATTTCGTGGTCAAACACTTACATATCAGAGTGAGTGCTTGGGCTGTTTCCTATGTAAATATGTTGTAAGACAATCTTTAATTACATAGTAATATGTTATTTCCTAATACAGTGTGTCAAGGTTCCTCCCCCACGCTGAACTCTAGGGTACAGATGTGGGGACCTGCATGAAAAACCTCCTAAGCTTATCTTTACCAGCTTAGGTCAAAACTTCCCCAAAGTTAAGTCAAAACTTCCCCAAGGTACAAAATATTCCACCCTTTGTCCTTGGATTGGCCGCTACCACCACCAAACTAATACTGGTTACTGGGGAAGAGCTGTTTGGACGCGTCTTTCCCCCCCAAATACTTCCCAAAACCTTGCACCCCACTTTCTGGACAAGGTTTGGTAAAAAGCCTCACCAATTTGCCTAGGTGACTACAGACCCAGACCCTTGGAGCTTAAGAACAATGAACAATCCTCCCAACGCTTGCACCCCCCTTTCCAGGGAAATGTTGGATAAAAAGCCTCACCAATTTGCATAGGTGACCACAGACTCAAACCCTTGGATCTGAGAACAATGAAAAAGCATTCAGTTTTCTTACAAGAAGACTTTTAATAAAAATAGAAGTAAATAGAAATAAAGAAATTCCCCCTGTAAAATCAGGATGGTAGATACCTTACAGGGTAATTAGATTCAAAACATAGAGAACCCCTCTAGGCAAAACCTTAAGTTACAAAAAAGATAGACAGAAATAGTTATTCTATTCAGCACAGTTCTTTTCTCAGCCATTTAAAGAAATCATAATCTAACACGTACCTAGCTAGATTACTTACTAAAAGTTCTAAGACTCCATTCCTGGTCTATCCCCGGCAAAGACAGAATATAGACAGACACACAGACCCTTTGTTTCTCTCCCTCCTCCCAGCTTTTGAAAGTATCTTGTCTCCTCATTGGTCATTTTGGTCAGGTGCCAGCAAGGTTACCTTTAGCTTCTTAACCCTTTACAGGTGAGAGGAGCTTTCCCCTGGCCAGGAGGGATTTCAAAGGGGTTTACCCTTCCCTTTATATTTATGACACAGTGTTATATCATAAAAATTGTTCTGCAACCTTACAAAAAGTGTACTTGGGCTGAGGTGTGTTGTTTGTTTTTACAGGGGATGGATCACTTGATGATTACCTGTTGTATTAATTCCCTCTGAAGCACCTGGAATTGGCACTGTTGGAAGACAGGATACTGGGCTAGATGGACTTTTGGTCTGACCCAGTATGGCTGTTCTTATGTACTTTATCCTCTGTGCACCTTAAAAATGGTGTGTGTACTCTTCTGTGTTTACACATGCACACAGTATTCTTCCTTCGGTTTTTACTTAAGAAAATGAGCAAGAATACACACCTTTTTCAGGAGAGTTCTGGAAGTGCATGTGTTTAAGTACAGGGGAGTCTGATAAGTCTCCATTGTGCCCAGGAGATAGGCAGCTGGACAGTGGGTTCCACAAAGGGGTGCCAAGTAAAAGTTCTGCACCTGAGAGTATACTTAAAGGCCCCAAGATTGGGGCAATGGCTGGACTCCATTCAGGCTCTGTAAGCTTAAAACACCAGCGGGTATCCAGATACACAAAGGATTGGATTCCCCTCATAGCAGTCCGGTGGGTAGATGCAAGGGGGCACTGAGCTGGATGTGTGACGTCATCTCCTTCCACATCCCTTTGTATGGATCCTTCTCACAAGAGCCTCTTGTAAACAGAAAGAAAAGGAGTACTTGGGGCACCTTAGAGACTAACCAATTTATAATAAATTGGTTAGTCTCTAAGGTGCCCCAAGTACTCCTTTTCTTTTTGCGAATACAGGCTAACATGGCTGTTACTCTGAAACTTGTAAACAGAAGTGTCCTTGTTACTTCATCTAGAAGCCATAGAAGAGGTTCCACAGGATTAGAAGAAGAGGTTTTTGCGCCCTATATTAGAATCATAGAATCATAGAATATCAGGGTTGGAAGGGACCCCAGAAGGTCATCTAGTCCAACCCCCTGCTCAAAGCAGGACCAATTCCCAGTTAAATCATCCCAGCCAGGGCTTTGTCAAGCCTGACCTTAAAAACCTCTAAGGAAGGAGATTCTACCACCTCCCTAGGTAACGCATTCCAGTGTTTCACCACCCTCTTAGTGAAAAAGTTTTTCCTAATATCCAATCTAAACCTCCCCCACTGCAACTTGAGACCATTACTCCTCGTTCTGCCATCTGCTACCATTGAGAACAGTCTAGAGCCATCCTCTTTGGAACCCCCTTTCAGGTAGTTGAAAGCAGCTATCAAATCCCCCCTCATTCTTCTCTTCTGCAGGCTAAACAATCCCAGCTCCCTCAGCCTCTCCTCATAACTCATGTGTTCCAGTCCCCTAATCATTTTTGTTGCCCTTCGCTGGACTCTCTCCAATTTATCCACATCCTTCTTGAAGTGTGGGGCCCAAAACTGGACACAGTACTCCAGATGAGGCCTCACCAATGTCGAATAGAGGGGAACGATCACGTCCCTCGATCTGCTCGCTATGCCCCTACTTATACATCCCAAAATGCCATTGGCCTTCTTGGCAACAAGGGCACACTGCTGACTCATATCCAGCTTCTCGTCCACTGTCACCCCAGGTCCTTTTCTGCAGAACTGCTGCCTAGCCATTCGGTCCCTAGTCTGTAGCTGTGCATTGGGTTCTTCCGTCCTAAGTGCAGGACCCTGCACTTATCCTTATTGAACCTCATCAGATTCCTTTTGGCCCAATCTTCTAATTGGTCTAGGTCCTTCTGTATCCTATCCCTCCCCTCCAGCGTATCTACCACTCCTCCCAGTTTAGTATCATCCGCAAATTTGCTGAGAGTGCAATCCACACCATCCTCCAGATCATTTATGAAGATATTGAATAAAACCGGCCCCAGGACCGACCCCTGGGGCACTCCACTTGATACCGGCTGCCAACTAGACATGGAGCCATTGATCACTACCCGTTGAGCCCGACAATTTAGCCAGCTTTCTACCCACCTTATGGTGCATTCATCCAGCCCATACTTCCTTAACTTGCTGACAAGAATACTATGGGAGACCGTGTCAAAAGCTTTGCTAAAGTCAAGAAACAATACATCCACTGCTTTCCCTTCATCCACAGAACCAGTAATCTCATCATAAAAGGCGATTAGATTAGTCAGGCATGACCTTCCCTTGGTGAATCCATGCTGGCTGTTCCTGATCACTTTCCTCTCATGCAAGTGCTTCAGGATTGATTCTTTGAGGACCTGCTCCATGATTTTTCCAGGGACTGAGGTGAGGCTGACTGGCCTGTAGTTCCCAGGATCTTCCTTCTTCCCTTTTTTAAAGATTGGCACTACATTAGCCTTTTTCCAGTCATCCGGGACTTCCCCGGTTCGCCACGAGTTTTCAAAGATAATGGCCAATGGCTCTGCAATCACAGCCGCCAATTCCTTCAGCACTCTTGGATGCAACTCGTCCGGCCCCATGGACTTGTGCACGTCCAGCTTTTCTAAATAGTCCCTAACCGCTTCTATCTCCACAGAGGGCTGGCCATCTCTTCCGCATTTTGTGATGCCCAGCGCAGCAGTCTGGGAGCTGACCTTGTTAGTGAAAACAGAGGCAAAAAAAGCATTGAGTACATTAGCTTTTTCCACATCCTCTGTCACTAGGTTGCCTCCCTCATTCAGTAAGGGGCCCACACATTCCTTGGCTTTCTTCTTGTTGCCAACATACCTGAAGAAACCCTTCTTGTTACTCTTGACATCTCTGGCTAGCTGCAGCTCCAGGTGCGATTTGGCCCTCCTGATAACATTCCTACATGCCCGAGCAATATTTTTATACTCTTCCCTGGTCATATGTCCAACCTTCCACTTCTTGTAAGCTTCTTTTTTATGTTTAAGATCCGCTAGGATTTCACCATTAAGCCAAGTTGGTCGCCTGCCATATTTACTATTCTTTCGACTCATCGGGATGGTTTGTCCCTGTAACCTCAACAGGGATTCCTTGAAATACAGCCAGCTCTCCTGGACTCCTTTCCCCTTCAAGTTAGTCCCCCAGGGGATCCTGGCCATCCGTTCCCTGAGGGAGTCGAAGTCTGCTTTCCTGAAGTCCAGGGTCCGTATCCTGCTGCTTACCTTTGTTCCCTGCGTCAGGATCCTGAACTCAACCAACTCATGGTCACTGCCTCCCAGATTCCCATCCACTTTTGCTTCCCCCACTAATTCTACCCGGTTTGTGAGCAGCAGGTCAAGAAAAGCACCCCCCCTAGTTGGCTCCTCTAGCACTTGCGCCAGGAAATTGTCCCCTACGCTTTCCAAAAACTTCCTGGATTGTCTATGCACCGCTGTATTGCTCTCCCAGCAGATATCAGGAAAATTAAAATCACCCATGAGAATCAGGGCATGCGATCTAGTAGCTTCCGTGAGCTGCCGGAAGAAAGCCTCATCCACCTCATCCCCCTGGTCCGGTGGTCTATAGCAGACTCCCACCACTACATCACTCTTGTTGCACACACTTCTAAACTTAATCCAGAGACACTCAGGTTTTTCTGCAGTTTCGTACCGGAGCTCTGAGCAGTCATACTGCTCCCTTACATACATATTTTATCATTCTGAAGAAGAAAGGAGCCTTTGTCCTATCCTAGACATGAGGTAATGATAAAAAAAAACATATGCCATCTCAGATTCAGGATAGTAATGCTTGCCTCCATGCTCAGGACTGGTTTGTAACTTTCGCCTTACAGGATGCATTCTTCCACCCAGCCCATAGAAGTACCTGAGATTCACAGTGAGGCTGAACCATTATCAGTACAGGGTGCTGCCCTTCAGAGGCAGTCATGAAAAGCCAAGCCATTGTGGCAATGCATCTAAAGAAGGACATGCACCTCTATTTGTATCTGGACAACTGGCTGATCAAAGGAAGATCACATCAGGAAAGCTCTGACAGGCCTCAAATGTGTCTTCTCCTTGTTTTTGCGGCTGCGCTTTTTGGTGAACTCTGAGAAGTTGTCTGTCACTGAATCCCAGATGATAGAGTTAATAGGAGCCAAGACAGATTCCACCATAGCAAGGGCTTAGTCACCTCAAGGTAGATTCATTGTTCTTCAGTCATTACTGAATGCAGCGATTTCACACACAGCAATGGCAATATGGAGCTGCCTTATGTTAGGCCGTATGTCCACGTATACATATGTGGTGCCACTTGTCAGACTTTGCTTGAAGACTCTATAGCTCTGGTTCAGGTCAGTCTACTCTCCTGCAAAACATTAGGTGACCAAGTCAGTTGTGGTTCCACCCCACACATCTTACACTGACCTGGTGGTCGCTTCCTGACAATGTTCAAAAGGGGTGCCATTTGTGACTCCATCACCATTTACAGCATTAATAACAGACACACATGGAAAGAGTTGGAAAGCCCACCTGGATCATACAAGGGACTTGGTCCTTAGAAGAAATGAAACTACACAAACACCTTAGAACTCAGAGCCATGTGACTGGGATGTATGTCATTCTTCCCTGTCTTGTGACACTCAGTAGTGCAGATCCTAAGAGATAATACATCCATGCTGTACTACATAAGCAAACAAGGGGACACCCACGCTTCCCCAGCACCCCTCTGCAAGGAAGCAATTGTGCTGTGGAACTAGTGTTCCCTACTTAGCATAATTCCGACAGTCCTGCACCTTCCAGGGGACAACAATGACATAGCAGACTTTCTGAGCAGATGATCGGCCACAAACCACGAGTGGTCACTGCTGAAGTCCATCACTAAGTCAGTATTCCATCAGTGAGGAAATCCAGGGTTGGGATGGTAAAACCTGTTTGCCACCAAAGATCTAAGTGCCCAAACTTCTGTTTCAGAGGAGGCACGAGCCCAGAATCTTTACCAGGTGCCTTCCTTCTTGATTGTAATCAGGGCATTGTTTTACGCCTTCCCACTGATCCCCAGGATGATTGCCAAAGCCATACTAAATCGGGTGAGGCTCATCCTCATAGCTCCCTACTGCTTGACACATTTCTGGCTGATGGACTTGCTATAGATGTCCACACAATCACCAATTCTGCTCCTGGACTGCCCAGACCTATTGCAAAACCAGGGTCAAGGATTGTCATCTAGAGCTGAAGCTGCTGCTGCTGACAGCCTGGATGTTGGCTGGCTGAACACCATGGAAAGGGACTGCTCCTTGTGTTCAGGAGATACTGCGGCAAGAAGAAAATTATCCATGAGGAAAACGTAATCCTCTAAATCAGGGGTTCTCACACTTCATTGAACCGTGACCCCATTTGGACAATAAGAATTGCTACATGACTTCAGGAGGGTGTACTGAACCCTGAGCCAACCCAAGCCCGAGGTGTGGGGGCCAAAGCTGAAGCCCAAGGACTTTAGCTCCAGGCAGGGTGCCTGTAACCTGAGACCTGATGCCCAGGGCTGAAGCCCTTGGGCTTTGGTCCCGGACCCCAGCAAGTGTAAGCCAGCCCTGGAGACCCCATTAAAATGGGGTCATGACCCACTTTAGGGTCCCGACCCACAGTTTGAGAATCGCTGCAATAAAACGGTTCTTGATGTGGGTGACCTAACATGACCTAGACATGTGCAGCCCCTGCTATCAAAGATTCTGGGTTACTTGCTTCAGTTGCAACACTCTGACTCACAAATTGATTTAAGGTAATTTTGGCAGCAGTATCAGCATAACATTCACCACTACTGTTGTTTTTGGTCTTCTCTCACCCCACAGTATCCAAATTTCTTAAGAACCTTATGCACACTTACCCATTGTCTAGAGACAGTGCTTCAGCATGGGACATCAATATTGTCCTTCACAGACTTATGAAGTCTTGTTTGAGCCCCAGAATTCCCATTGCCATCACTTCAGCTAAAAGAGTCGGTGAGCTCCAGAGGCTCATGACAGAACCTCCATATACCTTCTTTCATAGAAATAAAGTGGTACTGAGACTTCATACAAAATTCCTCCCAAAAAATGTTTTCAGAAATCCATTTGAATCAGTAAATCAATCATTTTACCTGTGTTCCACATTCAGCACAAAGGAAGAAGCAGTTGCAAACATTGGATTTTCCAAGAGTTTTCAGATTCTGCAGTGATAGGGCCAAATCTTTCAGGGCCTGTGATGGGGTGCTTCACTCACCGCTAGTCTGGTGCCGCCTCCTGGACATTCTGGGGATTAGCTGATAAGATTGATGCCCCTTCTCACAGTTGCACACCATCACTCCATTTCTTTCACTGGTGTGCAGCCCCTTTCTCTCCTCCCTCTCTCCAGGGAGTGATGGCTACCCCAGCCTGTAGCCAGGTTCCTGGGTTTATAAGACCTGCCTCTTCCTTCTCAACAGAGCTTGCTTGCAAGCAATCCCTGGCTCTTCCTCCAGGTTCAGCTTGTGGAGTTAATAGGCCTATCTGGCCACCTTAACCCCTTCCAGCTCTTTGTGGGGTGGACACCCCATCACAGGCTCCATGTGTGTTTGTGGCTACAGTTGGGATTTTCAAAGGCCTAGCCATTTCATCTCACAGACTTTCAAAATAACACATCTCGCTATGCTACCATCTGCCTGATGTCCCTCTCCTATCACAAGCACATATTCTATCAGAGCGCAAGCAGCATCTTCAGTATGCTTTTGCAATGCACCAATATCTGAAATCTACAAGGCTATTGTGTAGAGCAGCTTTCTCATGTTTGTCAAGCACGATGCACTGGACTTGGTTGGTCGATCTGGTGCAAAGTTTGGGAGGGCTTGTACTCCAGTCTTTGTTAGACTGATGAGGATACTGCTTGCTAGTCACCTACAGTGTGAATCCACACTGACACATACTCAAAAGACTGTATGGGTATTTAGCCTGCAGTAACTGCATTGAACTGTGAAGAACTGTGTTCTTTTAGATGTTCTTGTTGGTGTGAATCTCGTGACCCACCCTCCATCCCTGCTTTTGGAGTCTTCAGGTAACATGGGTTTTGAGTTGCAGGGGAACTGAGGGAGGATCAAGGCCATTTTGCCTTTTAGGCCCTTGCATGAGGAGGCACAGGGTGTAAGCACAGTCATGACGGACGCTGCTATTTAAAAGACTCCAATCTTGCATCAGTGAGGCTCATGTGCACCTATAGTGGGATCCACACTGACAATAGTGTTTCAAACACTGTTACTGTATGGTAGGTAACTGTTCTTTTCTACCTCATGTCCACTGTGCAGCAGTTGGAAATAAATTGTTGCTGTTTTTCAAAGTTCTTCAGGGCAGGTGCTATCTCTGTTTGTGTCTAATACTGCATTTGGCATGATGGCACCCAAATCTTACGATCATAATAAAAAAATAGTAGGGAAAGTGGTGGAATTGTTTTGTGGTGGTGGGGGGGTGGTTCCCTCTCTTCCCCCTTCTCCTCCCAAACTTTCAAATAATGTTTCTCTTCAGGCAGAATCAAAGTCTTGACAAATGGAGTTTGAAAGGTCTATATTTTTTTGTTTTTTGTTTTTTATTTTTGAGCTACCTTAAATGGAAGGATAGACACAGTTAACTCTGCCACAACTTAACTCTAGTAGTTGCTCTGCTTCTGCCATAATAAAATATACCTTTGGTTTGTATAATGCTTTTGTTACAAACCGTCAAATATTGTAGAGTTAGATAATAGCAGAAGGCCAGAGCCTGAGAGGTTCTTATGTGCTTACTTCAAGCTTTAGTCCTGTGAAGCTGCTAAGCTCTGTCGGAACAGAGCATCAGGCTGAAGTGCAGCAGAATTCTGGGTCGCCACATGGTTGAAATGACAACGGAGATCTTGACATCTGTAGATAAATTGAAATGACAATTTTTATAATACTTTAAAATCCTAAAACTAGAAAATTAAAAGAGAAAACAGCAAAAGTTCTGTTTGAAAAGTACAATACTATGTTTCCAACTTAAATACCAACTATTCTTTGTTTAAAAAAAAAAGTTAAAGTAAGGAAATGGAAAACTAAGAGTATACGCACTGCCATAAAATAAAATACACTCTTCCAATGATAGCAGTCATCAACATAATCATTTTCACATTCACATTATCAAAACAAGCTTAACTCACATAAAAATAAAAATTAAGGATAAAAACATTACATTATCATTTAGCTTTAGTAACACCACATTATACACATCATAGTTCTTATATGCTCTATCTACCTAAATAGCTTTCTGTTTAAAATTCTTTAAATGCAGCCTATTAACAGGCCTACAATAAGCATAGACATTACAACATACCTTGCTAAATAGGATACCCCATTCAAGCAATCACTCCTCAGAAAATGAGTACTATGACTTGTTTCACATAACATTTCCGATCAATAAATCAAAATTACATCAGATTTAAGATTGTTTTGATAACATGAATGTGAAAATAATTTTGTAGTTGTTTGCTGTCATTGGACTTTGGTAGTCTGTTTTATTTGATGGCAGTATTTATGTCCTTAAATTGTCAGTTGCTTAGTTTTTAACTTTTTTTAAAAAAAATGTGGACTAGTTATTTATGTTGGAGATGTAGCATTGTACTCTTCAAAACTTGAAGTTTTAAAAGTGTTTCGTTGCTTTTCTTTTCTGGATTTAAATGGGTGTTACATATTTTTAATTATTTTTATATATTTTTAGCTTTGGATTCAGGATGCAAAAATGATAATTAAGGGTTTGTATTATTGCTGGAAAAATTATAGTCACAAGCTATATTACTGTAACAACCTATTAGTATATTCCAGTTAACTGGTTTGTTGGATAATTCTAAAAAAAAAAAAAATGGTCAGGAGTACAAAACCATTGGCCGTGATACATTATCATATGAAAAAACAGACCATAGAACAAAAACAAGTTTAAACCGTACAGTTGAGAATACTGTCCACTTTATATAATTTCTCTCAAGGACCCTCTGGTTAACTTGTATATCTTTCAGCTGAACAATATTCAAATATCACGAGGGAAGACAATGCTAGTAACAAAGAACCCTATAAACATATGAAGTTCAATTTTAGCTTGAACAGAGCCTATCAAATTGAAAATTGTAGTTTTATAGCCAGTAATGTAGAGTCAGATTCTATCATACAGACCGATCAGATGTTACGTTGGTATTCAAATGCTCTATTAGTTTCTCAGCAGATCCTGATAAAGTGGTTTCCCATATTATTTTACTTTGTGTTTTGTAGGTTTTGGATCACTTCCTCCATTTCTTTCCTGGAAACCCCCCTTTAGCTGAAGAAAAGTGTCCCATCTTCCTTATTTCTAAGGACATGGTATTCTGCAAAATCAAGATTTTCTGTTCATTTCAGTTCAGGTCTTTAGATAGAAATCTTTTATCACAAAAGTCTGTCAAGTGCATGATCGTGGGTTGGTTAGCCTCGCCCATTCAGGTGAGGCATCTTGGGTGCTATATAGTAAGCCACATGCACACCAGAAGTCATACTACCCTTCCCCAGGGGCTTCAAAGTCCATTAATTCACTCTGTTCTCTAGTTTCAGAGTAACAGCCGTGTTAGTCTGTATTCGCAAAAAGAAAAGGAGTACTTGTGGCACCTTAGAGACTAACCAATTTATTTGAGCATGAGCTTTCGTGAGCTACAGCTCACTTCATCGGATGCATGCCGTGGAAACTGCAGCAGGCTTTATTTATACACAGAGAATATGAAAAAATACCTCCTCCCACCCCACTGTCCTGCTGGTAATAGCTTATCTAAAGTGATCATCAGGTGGGCCATTTCCAGCACAAATCCAGGTTTTCTCACCCTCCACCCCCCCACACAAATTCACTCTCCTGCTGGTGATAGCCCATCCAAAGTGACAACTCTTTACACAATGTGCATGATAATAAAGTTGGGCCATTTCCTGCACAAATCCAGGTTCCCTCACCCCCCTCCCAAAAACCACAAACACAAACTCACTCTCCTGCTGGTAATAGCTCATCCAAAGTGACCATTCTCCCTACAATGTGCATAATTAAGGTGGGCCATTTCCAGCACAAATCCAGGTTTTCTCACATCCCCCCCACCCCCATACACACACAAACTCACTCTCCTGCTGGTAATAGCTCATCCAAACTGACCACTCTCCAAGTTTAAATCCAAGTTAAACCAGAACATCGGGGGGGGGGGGGGGGTAGGAAAAAACAAGAGGAAATAGGCTACCTTGCATAATGACTTAGCCACTCCCAGTCTCTATTTAAGCCTAAATTAATAGTATCCAATTTGCAAATGAATTCCAATTCAGCAGTTTCTCGCTGGAGTCTGGATTTGAAGTTTTTTTGTTTTAAGATAGCGACCTTCATGTCTGTGATTGCGTGACCAGAGAGATTGAAGTGTTCTCCGACTGGTTTATGAATGTTATAATTCTTGACATCTGATTTGTGTCCATTTATTCTTTTACGTAGAGACTGTCCAGTTTGACCAATGTACATGGCAGAGGGGCATTGCTGGCACATGATGGCATATATCAAATTGGTGGATGTGCAGGTGAACGAGCCTCTGATAGTGTGGCTGATGTTATTAGGCCCTGTGATGGTGTCCCCTGAATAGATATGTGGGCACAATTGGCAACGGGCTTTGTTGCAAGGATAAGTTCCTGGGTTAGTGGTTCTGTTGTGTGGTATGTGGTTGTTGGTGAGTATTTGCTTCAGGTTGCGGGGCTGTCTGTAGGCAAGGACTGGCCTGTCTCCCAAGATTTGTGAGAGTGTTGGGTCATCCTTTAGGATAGGTTGTAGATCCTTAATAATGCGTTGGAGGGGTTTTAGTTGGGGGCTGAAGGTGACGGCTAGTGGCGTTCTGTTATTTAGAGCCAGAAGAGTTCCCAGAAGTTACCTACTACAGGACAGGCCTAACAAAGAAAATAACAGAACGCCACTAGCCGTCACCTTCAGCCAACCTTCACCCAACTAAAACCCCTCCAACGCATTATTAAGGATCTACAACCTATCCTGAAGGATGACCCAACACTCCCACAAATCTTGGGAGACAGGCCAGTCCTTGCCTACAGACAGCCACGCAACCTGAAGCAAATACTCACCAACAACCACATACCACACAACAGAACCACTAACCCAGGAACTTATCCTTGCAACAAAGCCCGTTGCCAACTGTGCCCACGTATCTATTCAGGGGACACCATCACAGGGCCTAATAACATCAGCCACACTATCAGAGGCTCGTTCACCTGCACATCCACCAATTTGATATATGCCATCATGTGCCAGCAATGCCCCTCTGCCATGTACATTGGTCAAACTGGACAGTCTCTACGTAAAAGAATAAATGGACACAAATCAGATGTCAAGAATTATAACATTCATAAACCAGTCGGAGAACACTTCAATCTCTCTGGTCACGCAATCACAGACATGAAGGTCGCTATCTTAAAACAAAAAAACTTCAAATCCAGACTCCAGCGAGAAACTGCTGAATTGGAATTCATTTGCAAATTGGATACTATTAATTTAGGCTTAAATAGAGACTGGGAGTGGCTAAGTCATTATGCAAGGTAGCCTATTTCCTCTTGTTTTTTTCTAACCCCCCCCCCCCCCCCAGATGTTCTGGTTTAACTTGGATTTAAACTTGGAGAGTGGTCAGTTTGGATGAGCTATTACCAGCAGGAGAGTGAGTTTGTGTGTGTATGGGGGTGGGGGGGATGTGAGAAAACCTGGATTTGTGCTGGAAATGGCCCACCTTAATTATGCACATTGTAGGGAGAATGGTCACTTTGGATGAGCTATTACCAGCAGGAGAGTGAGTTTGTGTGTGTGGTTTTTGGGAGGAGGGTGAGGGGGTGAGAGAACCTGGATTTGTGCAGGAAATGGCCCAACTTTATTATCATGCACATTGTGTAAAGAGTTGTCACTTTGGATGGGCTATCACCAGCAGGAGAGTGAATTTGTGTGAGGGGGTGGAGGGTGAGAAAACCTGGATTTGTGCTGGAAATGGCCCACCTGATGATCACTTTAGATAAGCTATTACCAGCAGGACAGTGGGGTGGGAGGAGGTATTTTTTCATATTCTCTGTGTATAAATAAAGCCTGCTGCAGTTTCCACGGCATGCATCCGATGAAGTGAGCTGTAGCTCACGAAAGCTCATGCTCAAATAAATTGGTTAGTCTCTAAGGTGCCACAAGTACTCCTTTTCTTTCTGTTCTCTAGTGAACAACATATCTACTGCATCTTACCCTATATTTTCCTGTTTCAGGCTTTCTGGTGTTTTGGATTGGCTTCTGGCTTCAAGATAAATCAATCTGGTTCTGTCTTGATCTACTGTCTGGCTTTTCCTCCATGTAATGTAACCCTTCTGCCCGTCAGAGTTGGCAGCAACAAGGGCCGGGTTCAATATCTAGGGGTTCCATTCCAATAACACAATGCAAACCGGCTCGAGCCCCCACCCAGTGACCTGGGACAAATATATACCACCCCCGCTGGGCGCCTCCAAGAGGCAATACTTCCCCTCTCGCAAGCACATAGTCTGAGTGTAGCAAAAGTCTTTTAATAACAGAGAGAAACAATGTGGCATTATGTTGGGGAAACACCACCAACCGGATTCATAACACAACCCATGAGCAAAAACAACCCCACCCCAGGCAAATTGGGGCATGCCCTTTTCCCTTTGGTTCTTGAGTCCAGCAACCCCAAAAGTCCAATGCCCCAAAAGTCTCTGTCCCTGGTCAGGGCAGCCCCAGAGTTCGGAAGTTTATCGGCGGAGCTTTACCTCCCAACCTGGGTGGAAATGGGACGGGGGTAAGAGGCACCTTACGTGATCTGAAGCTGACCGCCCCATAGCTCCATAGCGGCACTCCGCTCCGCCAGCCGCCCCACAAAACTCCTTCGCGCAGCTGCACTCCGCTCCACCAGCCGCCCCACGAACTCCTTCGCTCAGCTGCGCTCCGCTCCGCCAGCCGCCCCACGAACTCCTTCGCTCAGCTGCGCTCTGCTCCGCCAGCCGCCCCACGAACTCCTTCACTCAGCTCCACGGCCCACAAGCAGCTCCTGCCATCCACACACTGCTCCGTGTCGAACTGCTTCACCAGCCGTCCCGCAAACTGCTCCACAATATATCTTCAGGCTCCCCCACTACTTAACACAACACTCAGTGATTTCAGCTCTTAGGTGAATTCAGCTTATAGTAGGGGAGCCCCAGTGCTGGTGCACTGTCAGCCCAAAGTGAGCTCAGCAGCCTATAACTAGACTTCTAATGAAATCAAAATTAGCTCTGATATTTCACAGTGGAGAGAGGAGGAAGTGCAATCAGCATGTAAGGCCCTCACCAAGGGGCCCATGCCACCAAGTATTAATACTTGTCCCCAGCCTCTCTCCCTTCACACAGTTTTGGAACCCATGACCCTTGCCTAGCGAGTGCTACTTAGATGATGGTGAATCCCTCCATCGTAACAAAAGGCCACGTACAGTTCCAAGCACAGTTCCCATAATCAGGGTAATAACAATTTATTCTTCCTGCCCCAATAACAGAGACACTGGGGATCCCACAGCAGCCAAAGTGACCATTTGGGCAGCTATGGTCTCATTCTAGGCGTGGTGGGTGTGCCTATGCAAATGAGATCGGCCCCTGAAGTTCTTTTCCACAACTTGCCACACCTCACCACCAGATGTCAGGGTGGAGCTCATCCTGACACTGCTTACATAATAAGCTGGCCTTCTCCCCCTCTCACAAAGGACCCACTGCCACACCCAGAGTCTCTTTCCAGGCAATTTTATTTATTGAAACACAAGCGAAACAGAGAAAATCAGTTCCTCAACCCATCCTAGGCTATAGCTCCCAGTGTTTTCGCCCCTTCAACTCTGTCCTTCCTGCTTTTGGGCTTCTTGCAGGAATCTTCTTTATGTTCACTGAGCACTGCCAGCTAGGGCTTTCTGCCTGGAGGGCCACTTTTTCCTGGCAGATTCCTACTGCCTTGTCTCCCAAGGGACTCTGGCAGCCTCTTCTAGGAGCTTCCTGCTGTGCCTGCTTTTTTCAGCTCTCTGGCTCTGACTCTCTGGGTTTCTCTCAGCAGGTTCCCACTGCCTTCCCTCATAGGGGACTTTGGCAGTCACTCCCAGAGAACTTCCTGATTCAGGTCTGTCTGCCTATTCCCAGGGAGCTATCAGTGAGAGCCCTATGGGTATACCTACACTGCAATTAGATACCCACAGCTGGCTGATGTCAGCTGATTCAGGCTTCTGGGGCTTGGCTAAGGGGCTGTTTAATTGTGGTGAAGATGTTCGAGCTTGGGCTGGAGCCCGGGCCCTAGGACCTTGCAAGGTGGGAGGGTCCCAGAGCCCTGGTTGTTTCCTGAGCTTGCAAGTCTACACTGCAATTAAACAGCCCCTTAGCCTGAGCCCTGAGAGCCTGAGTCAGCTGACATGGGCCAGCAGTTGGTTTTTAAATGCAATATAGACATACCCTATGTCTGCTGTCTTTGCCCCTTTTCAGACTGACTCTCCAGCCTGATTCATTCATGCTTCACCCCTCTAAGGCCCAGGTGTCTTCTCTTGTAGCCCAGTTGGGGTCTGCTGACCAGGCATAGGTGCACTTGCCTTGCTCCCTCATAAAGGGCCAATGTCACCTTGTGTCACCCTCAATGTATTCAATAGCTCTAATGGTAAATATGCAAAGCTAATTCTTCCCCTCAGGCAGTTCCTATTGTGCTGAATGTGGGGATGGGTTGAATGACTATCTTGGCAGAACCACAAAAATAAATATAAAAAAATGAAGTAAAGCAAGACTGGTTTATTTATTTCTAGATAGAAAGTTCTATTTCACTTGCAGGAATTGTTAAGTAAAATGTAAGAACATATGTTTGAATTAATTCTTTAGATCCACAGGCCAGATTTTCCCTGGTAGAAATCAAACTGGTTGCTGGTGTCTATAAGATAAATATGTCTCTTTGTGCATAAGGATAAATAATCCAAAGAAATGTTTCCCCACAGTGAATATTATTATTTATAAAATGGAGGTTAACATTTTACTTCTCCACAGTGAGATGAGTGTCTTCAATTAATTGAACATTGTTTTCTCTACTTTGCTTAAGCTTAGAATAATGTTTCATTAACAAGTACATGGAAAATGTAGTTATATGAACAAGATGTGTTCTCTTATGGTTTGTGGAGAAATAATTATTTTTAATGACCCAGAAAGTTTGGAGAACCTATTATTTTGGACTCGCATCCCTTATGCTGTCACCAGAGTCAGTAAATGGAAAGCGATAACAGCATATGTAATCAAATATTGTTTGGTACATGAATCAAAAGGTTAGCCATTGTATAAAAGCTGTGGAAGGGTAGGCGTAATGATTTCTGATGTTTTATTTGGCTGCTTTAATTTCTACCGTGTTCCAAATTTGAATCCATAGCCTTCAAAGGTTACGTTTAATATGCATCTTCCCTTGAAATTAAACTCATTTGGGTATATAAATATTGCTGCTTAAGTATCTTTTTTTTTAAAATTCTCTTCTCAGGCAGATTTTACAAGTTTAAACAGTTACTTTTCTTGATGAGCCAAAAATCATTTGTGTAATAGGATAGTAGAGCAAGTTTGTGATCATTCTCTATATTTACACTTTTACCAGTAGACACATTCCCATTTTACTTTGTTGATATAGCTGTAAGATTTAGTTTGGTATTCTTATTTATTATTTTAATATTTGTACAACAGTTGTGCCTAAGGGTCCCAACTGAGATATGAGTCTCATTTTTCTCATCTTTGTACAAATACATAATGAGAGACAGTCACTGTCCAGAAGAGCTTGCAATCTAAGCTGACAACACAGACAGTGAGTGCAAAGAGAAAAACTGGTACAGAGAAGGAAGTGACTTGTTGAAGGTCACACAGCAGGTCATTTGTAAAGTTGGGATTAGAACCCAGGTTGACTTTCAGTGTAGTGTCCTATTTACTAAATCACCCTGCCTCTTCATACTCATTACAAGGAATGCCCAGAGAACAATGCAAAAAGTAATGTAATCTTGTTTAGTTGTCAGTCAATTGTAAAATAAGGGTGACAACTTTGTTTTGATGGTGAAGGAGGGATTCTAGGGCTTTCCCCATTTTTACCCACTTATCATTTTGCTCCTCTCCCAAGGCCTTGCATTAGGCTAGCTCTTGCTTCTGGCAAAGGAAGACTGAATGCTGCTTCCTCTGAAATCTAACACTATTATTTTTAGATTAGCCCGAAGGAGTTGCTCAATAGTTATATGAGGTACTCTGCCAAAAGAGGTTAAGTACATTGCCTCTAACTTGGTACTTGCCCTGTGCTAAAGACAGGAGTTAAAACCATTCATGCTTATTGTTTTGTAAATTATTAACCTGAGTAGACAATGACATTAACAAATCATTGCCTGTCTCATTCATTATTCTTAAAGCATCTCATGAGTAGAAAACTGCTACTTCATAATCCATACCTTGCCTAGTTCTGGGTTGTTCAGGGTCTCTAACTCTTACTAAGGTTAATTGTATGTGGATGCAGTGAGGGAAAAATTCTGTTTGAGAAAGGCAGGACTATAGTAAAGAGATGTTGCTGTTAGCACCTGCCCTCCTCCTCTTAATGACTGGTTAACCAATATTTATATATTTAGGATTTTTCTTTTTTTTTCTTTTTACAAACTACAATAAAAGAGCATACATTCAATGCTCTGTGCACTCTTGGCAATCACTTTTTAAAATACACTAATAAGGAAAAAGACCCGTCAGTTACCGGCAATCAAATCAAGTAATGCAGCAAGAGTATAAATATAAAAAGAACTTATCAACCTGCCCACACAATCTGGAGTCCCATACCACCACTAACCAGCCCTACTGAACGCTCCTCTCCTCACAGGTGAGGGAGTAAAAAACATGTGCCCTGAAGGCTAACAAACCGGGCTATCAGAGGCCTGTGGAAGAAACAAGTTAGTGGTCTGGGGCCTTAGTGTAGAATGCCCTGCTAGCAACCCTCTCTTTCTTCACAGTGGGGCTTCCTCTGAGATGCCTTCACTGACTACAGCTGTGGCAGGATGTCATGAGGAGAGAGGATTTCTCTTAACCCTGGTCTACACTACAAGTTTAGGTCGAATTTAGCAGTGTAAGGTCGATTTAACCCTGCACCCATCCACACGACCAAGCCTGTTTTGTCGACTTAAAGGGCTCTTAAAATTGATTTCTGTACTCCTCCCTGGCGAGGGGATTAGTGCTAAAATTGACCTCGCTGGGTTGAATTTGGGGTTGTGTGTATGCAATTCGATGTTGTTGGTTTCCAGGAGCTATCCCAGAGTGCTCCATTGTGACCACTCTGGACAGCACTTTGAACTCCGATACACGAGCCAGGTACACAGGAAAAGCCTCGGGAACTTTTGAATTTCATTTCCTGTTTGGTCAGCATGGCGAACTCAGCAGCACAGGTGACCATGGAGTCCCCCCAGAATCATAGAGCGTAGAATGTGACTACGCTCCCCCTGTCATCTCCGTCCCTAAGGTTATCGCAGATTAGAAGGCGAAAAAACTGCACTGGCGATGACATGTTTTCTGAGCTCATGCAGTCCTCCCGCACTGATAGGGCACAGCTTAATGCAGGGATCGGCAACCTTTGGCATGTGACCCGCCAGGGAAAGCCCCCTGGCGGGCTGGGCTGGTTTGTTTACCTGCCGTGTCCACAGGTTTGGCTGATCGCGGATCCCACTGGCCCTGGTTCACTGCTCCAGGCCAATGGGAGCTGCGGGAAGTGGTGGCCAGCACAGCCCTCTGCCCACACCGCTTCCTGCAGCCCCCATTGGCCTGGATCGGCGAACCATGGCCAGTGAGAGCTGCGATTGGCCAAATCTGAAGACGTAGCAGGTAAACAAACTGGCCCGGCCTGCCAGGCAGCTTCCCCTGGCCTGCCGCGTGCCAAAGGTTGCTGATCCCTGGTAATGCATGGAGGCATTCAGTGGTAGAGGCCAGGAAAGAATTAAGTGAGCATGAAGACCGGAGGCAGGACACGATGCTGAGGCTAATGGGGGAGCAAACTGACATGATGAAGTGTCTGTTGGAGCTGCAGGAAAGCCAACAAGAGCACAGACCCCTGTAGCATCCACTGTATAACTGCCTACCCTCCTCCCCATGTTCCATAGCCTCCTCACCCAGACGCCCAAGAACGCAGTGGGGGAGGCTCCGGGCACCCAGCCACTCCACTCCAGAGGATGGCCCAAGCAACAGAAGGCTATCATTCAAACAGTTTGATTTTTAGTGTGGCTAAAATAAGCAATGTGGTCTTGTCCTTCCCTCCTCCCCCACCTCACCTGGGTTACTTTGTCCGTTATCTCATTTTTTTTAATTAATAAAGAAAGAATGCATGGTTTCAAAACAATAGTTACTTTATTTCGAAGCGGGCAGGGTGGTTGGCTTACAGGGAATTAAAATCAACAAAGGGGGCGGGTTTGCCTCAAGGAGAAGCACACACCACTGTCACACCGTAGCCTGGCCAGTCATGAAACTGGTTTTCGAAGCCTCTCTGATGCACAGTGTGCCTTGCTGTGCTCTTCTAATCGCCCTGGTGTCTGGCTGCTCAAAATCGGATGCCAGGCGATTTGCGTCAACCTCCCACCTGCCATAAATGTCTCCCCCTTACTCTCACAGATGTTATGGATCACACAGCAAGCAGCAGTAACAATGGGAATGTTGGTTGCGCTGAGGTCTAACCAACAGTGCCAGCGAGCTTTTAAATGTCCAAAGGCACATTCTACCACCATTCTGCACCTGCTCAGCCTATAGTTGAACTGCTCCTTACTACTGTCCAGGCTTCATGAGCCATGGGAGCAAGGGGTAGGAGCGACCACATGGTGCTGCCGGCTGAGAGAGCAGCCTGAGGCAGAAGCCTCCAGCTCGCAGGAGAGCAGAGTTGCGGCAGAAGTGGTGGAGCTGTACACCATGCCATGGAGGTTGCTAGGTGCTGGGCAGGGAAGTTGTTCCAAGAACCCCTGGCCAAGCTACATGTCCGACGAGGACGGCTACCAGTCCTACTGCACTGTCTGTTGCAGAGTTGCAGGAGAGCAGAGTTGCAGTGTAAGCTAGCCATGGTATGGCGTCTGCACGGGTAACCCAGGAAAAAAGGCACGAAACGATAGTCTGCCGTTGCTTTCATGGAGAGAGGGAGGGACGACTGACGACATGTACCCAAAACCACCTGCGACAATGTTTTTGCCCCATCAGGCATTGGCGCTTAACCCAGAATTCCAATTGGTGGCGGAGACTGTGGGATAGCTACCCATAGTGCACCGCTCTGTAAGTCGATGCTAGCGCGGTAGTGAGAATGCACTCTGCCAACTTAATGTGCTTAGTGTGGACATATGCAATTGACTGTATAAAATCGATTTCTATAAAATCGACCTAATTTCGTAGTGTAGACATACCCTTAGGTAGGTTCCAAGCCACTTAGGACTTTTTATAGGTCAAATAGTCATAAAATTTAATCCAGAAATAGACAATTACTTTGTTCAGTGATCTCAGAGTGTGTTGTTGGGAAAGCCTGGAATCCAAGAGTGGCTTCATCTACGCTTTAAACTCAGGATTTTACCAAGATAAAATAGCACTGTGTGCTTCTTTTTCTTTGTCTAGTTAATCTTGAGAATAAGCACCAAGATAATGATGCTTTGTCAACAATATTATGAGATCATCCACTTAATAAGTGCCCTGTGCTTTGCTTGTGGCCTTTGCTGGATTGGTATATCAATAAGATATAGACAGACTGTGTTTACTTGAATTCAGATGGAAATAAGTTATAAAGTCTTAGTATTGGTGGGTAGAGAATTTACATTATTAGATGATTGATAATTAATAGTAATATTTAATTAAAAGGTATAGTTGTTTATATATCTCCGTAGCCCCATGTTGATGCCTCTCCCACCTCTGAAGATTAGCCCTTCACATCACAGAACCATACAATTTGACATACCAAAGCAGATGAATAATCCATCAAATCTGGTATCCAGCCTCTGGTATCAGCCAATGCCTAAAGTTTTGTAGAAAGGCAAGTGCGCTATTCTAATGTGCTTGGTCAATAGTATAACAGTGTACATGGAGGAAAGCAGGGAAATTCCTTCTTGGTGTCCTGAAGCATAGGAGATGACATACGCACATTACTCTGAGAACCCTTAAGGATAATCCTTTTCTTTTTACCCATCCTCATGCCCTTTTTGCATGGCAATCATCCTTCCTGCTGACAGCATGGGAAGACTCTTACAGCTCTTGAACATCTCCCTTTCGTCATCTGTAATAGAACATGGCTTCTTCTGGAGGCTCAGTGTTGCAACTGTATTGGCTAGTGGGGTTAACTGTAGAGTCATAACAGTCAGATTTCTCTTTCTAGAAGCTGAGCCTATTGCCTCCCCGTGCTCTTTCAGCATCTGCTGTTCTCTGAAAAAGAGGTGAAGGTCTCAAAATCCGATGTCAAACATTCTAGAACATAAAGTTGCCTCTGGACCCATGAAGGCAGCCAGATTGGGTGAACACTAAAAATCAAGTTTCTACAAACATCACTGAAATGGGGGAAACAAAGATTACATGATACATAAGCAAAATTATTGCTAATAAATAGAACATATGAACGGCCATACTCTGTAAAACCAAAGGTCCATCGTGGCCAATGCCAGGTGCCCCACAGGGAATGAACAGAACAGGTAATCATTAAGCGATCCATCTCCTGTCACACCATCCCTGCCTATCCTGGCTAATAGTCATTGATGGACCTATCCTCCATGAATTTATCTAATTCTTCTTTGAACCCTGTTATAGTCTTGGCCTTCACAACATCCTCTGGCAAAGAGTTCCAGAGGTTGACTGTGTGTTGTGTGGAAAAAATACTTCCTTTTGTTTGTTTTAAACCTGCTGCCCATTAATTTCATTTGATGACCCCTACTTCATGTGATATGAGAAGGAGTAAATAACATTTCCTTATTTACTTTCTCCATGCCAGTCACGATTTTATAGACCTCCTTACTCGTCTCTTTTCCAAGCTGAAAAGTCCCAGTCTTATTAATCTCTGTTCGTATAGAATCTGTTCCATACCCCTAATCATTTTGTTGCCCTTTTCTGTATCTTTTCCCAATTCTATAAAATATCTTTTTTGGGATGGGCCGACCAAATCTGCATGCAGTATTCAAGATGTGGATGTACCATAGATTTATATAGAGGCTATGTGAAATTTTCTGTTGTCTTATCTATCCCATTCCTAATGATTCCCAACATTCTGTTAGCTTTTTTGACTGCCACTGCACATTGAGTGGATATTTTCAGAGAACTATCCACAATGACTCCAAGATCTCTCTCATGAGTGATTACAGCTAATTTAGATCCCATCATTTTATATGTATAGGTGGGATTAGGCTTTTCAATGTGCATTATTTTGCATTTATCAACATTAAATTTCATCTGCCATTTTGTTGCCCATGCTATTTCATGAAGCATTTGTGGAGCTTTAATATACAGAAAGATGGTTGTATAAATTGGAGAGGCTGCAGACTCATTTATGTAGAGAGCGATGAATGTCAGAATATGTAAGAAGTTTAAAATTACATTTCCTTTTGACCTTTCTATATTAAAATTAAAATAGAAGGAAAGCATAGATCAGGGATCGGCAACCTTTGCCATGCGGCCTGTCAGGGAAATCTGCTGTCAGGCCGTGCCAGTTTGTTTACCTGCAGCATCCGCAGGTTTGGCTGATCACAGCTCCCACTCGCCGCAGTTCACTGTTCCCAGCCAATGGGGGCTGCAGAAAGCGGCGTGGGCCGAGGGATGTTCTGGTCACTGCTTTTTTAATAAAACCCTTGTAACGGGGTGCAGACTTACCCAGCAGCGCCTCCTACTGGCTGTCTGGGAATTAGCTCTTTTTACCAGCTCCGGAGTGCCCTCTGACAGTGTCTTGCCATCACTGGCCCCTGTGTCCCTCCCGGACCCCGGTGTCCTTTTACCTGGGGTGCTGCCCCTCCAGGCAATACCCCACAGATCTGGGTCGCCCCTCCCCGGGAAACCCCCCACCTTCTATCGCCACCTTGCCTCAGCCTATGGACTACTGCCAGTCACCATCTAGCCCCCTTTCACTCGGGCCGACTGCAATCTGTATAAGCCAGTCGTCATGGGGTTTGGACCTGATGCCTCCGCCTACTCTTGGGCTGCCCTGTTACAACCTCAGTACCCTGTCTTAGGCCGTCTGCCAGTCCTGCAGCCTGGGGCTTTTCCAGTCTGGAGCCTCCCCACCCCTCTGGCCTTCCCCAGCCCTGCTTCACCTCAGGTACCCTGGTATGCTCCCCAGGAGCCAGGCCTGTCTCCCCCACAGCTAGAGGAGACTCTGTGTGCTCCAAGCAGGGCCCTGATAAAGCCAGCCGTGGCCTGACTGGGGCATGGCCCCCAGCTGAGGCTGCTTCTCCCAATCAGCCCTGCTCTTCCTTCCCTGCCACAGCCCTCTCCCTGGGCTGTTTTAAGCCTTTTAAGGCAGGAGCGGGTGACCACCCCGCTACAACCCTTTTAAAATTTTTTTGTCTGCTTATGAAACATTCAGGAACAGGTGGTTGAGTGAGGGAATATTTGACTTGTGATTAAGTATTAGATATTGGCCTCAGTCACAAAACTTAAGCCAGGATTTTAAGCACCAAAAGGGGACTATTTGGATTCCAGGTACTTACAGTAAAATTCAAGATAATATAAATGTACTGTTTGTGCCCTCTGTTGGAGCACTAAGAGTTGCCATTATAGGGAGATGTATTCTGTGATATAACAGGTTTTTCTATCTTTAGTTATAATGATCTTCTAAGTTGTTGCACATCATCTATAAATTGGAAAGTGATTTATTCATAAGCTACACTGTATGTTGCTTTACTACTATTTCATATTGTGTATCTCTAAGGACTGTACTTTTATAATACAATATGTTTGTATACAGGTGTTAACATCTGACTTGGAAAACAGGGAGAAGCAGCAGCAAAGGATGCTGGACCAGCTGAAGGAGATACAGAGCTGCTACAAGGCCTGTGAGAGTGAACGTAGGCAAACTGAACTCCAAACTGCTGAGCTGGCCAAGCAACTTGAAGAGTCTACTAAGGAAGCAGATCGGTACCTTGCTGAATTCAGGAAGTCTGAGACCCTTAGGCTAGAGACTGAGAAGAAGAAAGAAGAGTTGAAAGTGAAAGCTCAGGAATCCATTCGACACTGGAAGCTAAAATATAAGAAACTGGAACGTGATATGGTGAAACAGAATGAAACCATCAATCAGCTGATGGACAAGAGCAATCAGGTAAGAGCAGAGCCTTTATTTTTCCTCTCCTTTCCCTTTTTATTTTAGAAGTGGAGAGGAGGATGTGACATATGCACCTGCCATCTAACCACTGCACTGTGACTTTACATAGGCCACAAACCAAAAACCGGTATATCAATAAGATATAGACAGACTGTGTTTACTTGAATTCAGATTGAAATAAGTTATAAAGTCTTAGTATTGGTGGGTAGAGAATTTACATTATTAGATGATTGATAATTAATAGTAATATTTAATTAAAAGGTATAGTTGTTTATATATCTCCGTAGCCCCATGTAGATGCCTCTCCCACCTCTGAAGATTAGCCCTTCACATCACAGTACCATACAATTTGACATACCAAAGCAGATGAATAATCCATCAAATCTGGTATCCAGCCTCTGGTATCAGCCAATGTCTAAAGTTTTGGAGAAAGGCAAGTGCGCTATTCTAATATGCTTGGTCAGTAGTATAACAGTGTACATGGAGGAAAGCAGGGAAATTCCTTCTTGGTGTCCTGAAGCATAGGAGATGACATGCGCACATTACTCTGAGAACCCTTAAGGATAATCCTTTTCTTTCTACCCATCCTTATGCCCTTTTTGCATGGCAATCATCCTTCATGGCAGATACTAATGACTTTCTGTTGACCTATGCTGGATTCATACTGTCAGCCTAGAAGGAAAAGGAGGGGTTTAGATTTAATAGGAACTGGGCAAACTTTTGGGAAAAGGGGAGCTTGCACAGGAAGGATTGGCTCCACCTAAAGCAAAATGGAACCAGGTTGTTGGCACTTAAAAAAGTTGTTGAACAGTTTTTAAACTAAGGACTGGGGGAAAGCTGATGGGGCAGAGGAGCATGTGGTTCAGACAGAGGCATCCCTTAGGGGAGGAGCTATTAATGGAGATTCTCTATGTCCTAGTAAGGGGGAAAGGATGGAAGATGATAAAATACGGATAGGATCTGATGAGAAACAGCAAATGAAAAAGAGTCCCATTCAATTACATCGTGTAATGGCAAACAGCTAAAAAGTGACAAGTTTTAAAAGTGCTTATATACCTATAATGCTAGAAGTCTAAATAATATGGGTGAACAAGAGTCCCTTGTATTAAATGAGGATATTGATATAATAGGCATCACAGAAACTTGGTGGAATGAGGATAATCAATGGGACACAGTAATACCAGGGTAAGAAATATATTGGAAGGACAAAACAAGTCGTGCTGGTGGATGAATGGCACTATATGTGAAAGTAAGATTTTTACTTCATTTGATTCTGTGCTTTAATGAACCAAACTGTACCATAGAATCTCTATAGATAGTAATTCCATGCTCAAATAAGAAGAATATAGCAGTAGAGATATATTACTGACTACCTGACCAGGATGGTGATGGTGACTGTGAAATGCTCCAGTAGATTAGAGAGGCTACAAAAATAAATAACACAATAATAATGGTGAATTTCAGCTATCCCCATATTGCCTGGGTACATGTCACCTCAGGACGGGATGTAGAGATAAAGTTTCTTGACACCTTAAATGACTGCTTCTTGGAGCAGCTAGTCCTGGAACCCACAAGAGGAGAGGCAATTCTTGATTTAGTCCTAAGTGGAGCACAGGATCTGGTCTAAGAGGTGAATATAGCTGGACTGCTTGGTAATAGTGACCATAATATAATTAAATTTAACATCCCTGTGGTGGAGAAAACATCACAGCAGCCCAGCTGTACCATATCATGTCAGAAAAGGGAACTACATAAAAATGAGGAAGTTAGTGAAACAGAAATTAAAAGGTACAGCACCAAAAGTGAAATCCCTGCAAGCTGCATGGAAACTTTTGAAAGACACCATAATAGAGGCTCAACTTAAATGTATACGCCAAACACAGTAAGAGAACAAAAAAGTGCCACTGTGGCTAAACAACAAAGTAAAAGAAGCAGTGAGAGGCAAAAAGGAAGTTAAATCCTAGTAAGGAAAATAGAAAGGAGCATAAACTCTGACAAATGAGGTGTAAAAATATAATTAGGAAGGCCAAAAAAGAATTTGAAGAATAGCTAGCCAAAGACTCAAAAGTAATAGCAAATATTTTTTTAAGTACATCAGAAGCAGGAACCCACGGGGCCACTGGACGATCAAGATGCTAAAGGAGCCCTCCAGGACAATAAGGCCATTTCAGAGAAATTAAATTAATTCTTTGCATGGGTCTTCACGGCTGAGGATGTGAGAGCGATTACCTTGGAACGGGTCCCATATGAGGAGAGATTAAAGAGGCTAGGACTTTTCAGCTTGGAAAAGAAGAGACTAAGGGGAGATATGATAGAGGTATATAAAATTATGAGTGGTGTGGAGAAAGTGAATAAGGAAAAGTTATTTACTTGTTCCCATTATATAAGAACTAGGGGCCATGAAATGAAATTAATGGGCAGCAGGTTTAAAACAAATAAAAGGAAGTTCTTCTTCACACAGCGCACAGTCAACCTGTGGAACTCCTTGCCTGAGGAGGTTGTGAAGTCTAGGACTATAAGAGTCTTTCAAAGAGAACTGGATGAATTCATGGAGGTTAAGTCCATTAATGGATATTAGCCAGGATGGGTAAGGAATGGTGTCCCTAGCCTCTGTTTGTCAGAGGGTGGAGATGGATGGCAGGAGAGAGATCACTTGATCATTACGTGTTAGATTCGCTCCCTCTGGGGTACCTGGCATCCCGTTGGTAGACGGGATGCGGGGCTGGATGGACCTTTGGTCTGATCCAGTTTGGCCATTCTTATGTTCTTATGAGGTTTTGGAACAAATTGATAAACTAAATTGTGATAAGTCACCAGGACCAGATGGTATTCACCCAAGAGTTCTGAAGGAACCCAAATGTGAAATTTCAGTACTATAGTTTGTAACCTATCATTTAAATTCACTTCTGTACCAAATGACTGGAGGATAGCTAATGTGACACCAATGTTTTAAAAAGAGCTCCAGAAGTGATCCTGGCAATTACAGGCCGGTAAGTCTGACTTCAGTACCAGGTAAACTGGTTGAAACTATAGTAAAGAACAAAATTGTCGGACACATAGATGAACATAATTTGTTGGGGAAGAGTCAACATGGTTTTGTAAAGGGAAATCATGCCTCACAAATCTACTAGAATTCTTTCAGGGGGTCAACAAGCACGTGGACAAGGGGGATCCAGTGGATATAGTGTACTTAGCTTTTCAGAAAGCCTTTGACAAGATCCCTCACCAAAGGCCCTTAAGCAAAGTAAGCTGTCATGGAATAAGAGGGAAGATCCTATCATGGATTGGTAACTGGTTAAAAGATAGGAATCAAAGGGTAGGAATAAATGGTCAGTTTTCAGAATGCAGAGCAGTAAATAGTGGTGTCCCCCGGGGTCTGTACTGGAACCAGTCCTATTCAATATATTCATAAATGATCTGGAAAAAATAGTAAGCAGTGAGGTGGCAAAATTTGCAGATGATACAAAACTACTCAAGATAGTTAAGTCCCAGGCAGACTGTGTTGAGCTACAAAAGGATCTCTCAAAACTAGGTGACTGGATAACAAAATGGCAGATGAAATTCAGTGTTGAGAAATTACAAGTAATGCACATTGGAAAACCTAATCCCAACTATATATATAATATGATGGCACCTAAATTAGCTGTTACCACTCAAGAAAGAGATCTCCGAGTCACTGTGGATAGTTCTCTGAAAACATCCACTCAATGTGCAGCAGCAGTCAAAAAAGTGAACAGAATGTTGGGCATTGTTA
This sequence comes from Lepidochelys kempii, assembly GCF_965140285.1. Taxonomy (NCBI): domain Eukaryota; kingdom Metazoa; phylum Chordata; order Testudines; family Cheloniidae; genus Lepidochelys; species Lepidochelys kempii. Next base: position 95,877,181 of record NC_136385.1, on the reverse strand, counting down.
AGAAGGGGATAGATAGTAAAACAGAAAATATCATATTGCCTCTATGTACATCCATGGTATGCCCACATCTTGAATACTGCATGCAGATGTGGTCGCTCCATCTCAAAAAAGATATATTGGAATTGGAAAAGGTTCAGAAAAGGGCAACAAAAATGATTAGGGGTATGGAATCGCTTCCGTATGAGGAGAGATTAATAAGACTGGGACTTTTCATCTTGGCAAAGAGACGACTAAAGGGGCATATGATTGAGGTCTATAAAATCATGACTGGTGTGGAGAAAGTACATAAGGAAGTGTTATTTACTCCTTCTTATAATGCATGAACTAGAGGTCACCAAATGAAATGAATAGGCAACAGGTTTAAAAGAAACAAAAGGAAGTCTTCACACAACACACGGTCAACCTGTGGAATTCCTTGCCAGAAGAAGGTATGAAGGCCAAGACGTAACGGGGTTCAAAAAATAATTAGATAAGTTCATGGAGGATAGGTCCATCAATGTCTATTAGCCAGAATGGGCATGGGTGGTGTCCCTAGCCTTTGTTTGCAAGAAGTTGGGAATGGGTGACGGGATTGATCACTTGATAAATACCTTTTCTGTTCATTCCCTCTGGGGCACCTGGTATTGGCCACTGTCGGAAGATAGGATACTGGGCTAGATGGATCTTTAGTCTGACCCAGTATGGCCCTTCTTATGAGTCCATATTAATTACTTGTACTCTAAGCTTTTCAGTCTCCTTTCTAAATTGGTATGATTTGTTAACAACACTTTAGCTTGTGAAAGCAAAAAAAAAAAAAAATTACTTTTCACCATTAATACTGTTTTTCCTTTTGCACTTCTGTGCACAGCTTAGATGGGGAAAAGGAACTAATCAGTTTCACTTTTTGACTGGTGTAAATTAGCTTCTGCTCCAATATTTGGGTTGCTAACACTGCAGAAAAATGTTTAAACCCAACCCCCCCGCAAAAAAAGTCAGTGTACATCATTAACATAATGCAGTATTTTAGTGGGACGGGAGATGGAGAATGATTTAAACTAAAACTACAAGGGGAGTTTTTTAATCAAGGCAGAATGTAACTTAAAAGATGGTTTTGGTAATTGCTTATCTGCTCTGAGGGCTGTATTGTTCTTTGAAGTTCTGTTTTGTCATCCCTTCTGCTCATAGAATCATGGAATATCAGGGTTGGAAGGGACCTCAGGAGGTCATCTAGTCCAACCCCCTGCTCAAAGCAGGACCAATCCCCAACTAAATCATCCCAGCCAGGGCTTTGTCAAGCCTGACCTTAAAAACCTCAAAGGAAGGAGATTCCACCACCTCCCTAGGTAACGCATTCCTGTACTTCACCACCCTCCAAGTCAAAAAGTTTTTCCTAATATCCAACCTAAACCTTCCCCACTGCAACTTGAGACCATTACTCCTTGTTCTGTCATCTGCTACCACTGAGAACAGTCTAGATCCATCCTCTTTGGAACCCCCCTTTCAGGTAGTTGAAAGCAGCTATCAAATCCCCCCTCATTCTTCTCTTCTGCAGACTAAATAATCCCAGTTCCCTCAGCCTCTCCTCATAAGTCATGTGTTCCAGTCGCCTAATCATTTTTGTTGCCCTCTACTGGACGCTTTCCAATTTTTCCACATCCTTCTTGTAGTGTGGGGCCCAAAACTGGACAGAGTACTCCAGATGAGGCCTCACCAATGTCAAACAGAGGGGAACGATCACATCCCTCGATCTGTTGGCAATGTCCCTACTTATACATCCCAAAATGCCATTGGCCTTTTTGGCAACACTGTTGACTCATATCCAGCTTCTCATCCACTGTAACCCCTAGGTCCTTGTCAAGGTTCCTCCCCCACTCTGAACTCTAGGGTACAGATGTGGGGACCTGCATGAAAAACCTCCTAAGCTTATCTTTACCAGCTTAGGTCAAAACTTCCCCAAGGTACAAAATATTCCACCCGTTGTCCTTGGACTGGCCGCTACCACCACCAAACTAATACTGGTTACTGGGGAAGAGCTGTTTGGACGCGTCCTTCCCCCAAAAATACTTCCCAAAACCTTGCACCCCACTTCCTGGACAAGGTTTGGTAAAAAGCCTCACCAATTTGCCTAGGTGACTACAGACCCAGACCCTTGGATCTGAGAACAATGAAAAAGCATTCAGTTTTTTACAAGAAGACTTTTAATAAAAAATAGAAGTAAATAGAAATAAAGAAATCCCCCCTGTAAAATCAGGATGGTAGATATCTTACAGGGTAATTAGATTCAAAAACATAGAGAACCCCTCTAGGCAAAACCTTAAGTTACAAAAAAGATACACAGACAGAAATAGTTATTCTATTCAGCACAATTCTTTTCTCAGCCATTTAAAGAAATCATAATCTAACACATACCTAGCTAGATTACTTACTAAAAGTTCTAAGACTCCATTCCTGTTCTGTCCCTGGCAAAGACGACTACAGACAGACCCAGACCCTTTGTTTCTCTCCCTCCTCCCAGCTTTTGAAAGTATCTTGTCTCCTCATTGGTCATTTTGGTCAGGTGCCAGCGAGGTTACCTTTAGCTTCTTAACCCTTTACAGGTGAGAGGAGCTTTCCCCTGGCCAGGAGGGATTTCAAAGGGGTTTACCCTTCCCTTTATATTTATGACAGTCCTTTTCTGCAGATCTGCTGCCTAGCCATTTGGTCCCTAGTCTGTAGAGGTGCATGGAATTCTTCCATCCTAAGTGCAGGACCCTGCACTTGTCCTTGTTGAACCTCATCAGATTTCTTTTGGCCCAATCCTCTAATTTGTATAGGGCCCTCTGTATCCTATCCCTACCCTCCAGCATATCTACCTCTCCTCCCAGTTTAGTATCATCTGCAAACTTGCTGAGGGTGCAATCCACGCCATCCTCCAGATCATTAATGAAGATACTGAACAAAATCGGCCTCAGGACCGACCCTTGGGGCACTCCGCTTGATACCGGCTGCCAAGTAGACATGGAGCCATTGATCACTGTGTGATTCTTCTAGAGAAGATACAAGACCAAATGGGCTGTGGTGCAACGAGCCATGTGCATTACATTCAGCTCTGTGTTGTGTCTTTGTCAGAGGTGAGTGGTATAGTGTGGGCTTTTTCAATGTCTAACTAACACTAGGATCTGTATAAGGCCATACTGACTGAAACTCTGGAGGTGATGGGTAGTGGGCTTTGGTTGGCTATGTCACAGGTAATTTTTTTCACTGTTTTTAGTGGGTTTGAACATCCTTTATTCAGGAAGTTTGGAGAGAGGATTGAATACTCTGTTTCTGAAATATCAACTGGTGGTGCTGGACAAGAATGCTCTGAGCAGAGTTAGGTGACACTGATTATAATAGTGGTGGCTGGTCTTCATTGGAGCTCCTACTGGTGGTAGTGATAGTAAGAAATTCTCCTCTAAAACAGAGCAGCATAGCTTTCCTTATTTTCACTTTGCGGGATTGGTGGCTGATTTAGAAGGAACAGCACTACCTCTTCAGTCGTCAACACAATTCCTTGCAGCACTTGGGATTTTTTTTTGGAGTTCTCCCTTCCAAGTTTTCATTATCATCTCACTCTATGCAATTTTTCAGTGCTGGTGGAATTACAACCCAAGGAGGGTGTGGTTACATGCTTAGAGTGGTATGATTAATGAAATTTTCATCTTTCAGTAATTGGCTGAAAAAATTAGCATTGTAATTGCAATTATAGAGTCATAGATTTTAAGGCCAGAAGGGACCACGAGGTCATCTAGTCTGACCTCCTGTGTATCACAGGCCACCCAGGATTCTCACATTAACCCCCAAACCAAAATTAAACCAAAGTATTACAGCTCACAGAAACGTAGACTGTTATGTGCCGGGGGCAGAGAATAAGAGGGACTGAGGTGCACTAGTGCCCGAGGTCCCCCCCCATGACAGGCAAATGATTATGAGATACACCCAAATAATCCTGGCAAGTGACCCACAACCACACAAGACCAAAAGAGGAAGACCAAAACCTCCCAAAATCACTGCCAGTCTGTCCTGGGAGAAGCCTCCTTCTTGACCCCCCATATGGATATCAATTAGACCCTGAGCTTGTGAGCAGAAACCAGCCAACCAAGTACTTGAGACAGAGAATGCTCAGTGCTACCTCAGAGCCCAATTTTGGTCAGTATAATAGGCCTTGGTCTCAGTAAAATGTGTTTTGAATAATAAAAGTTTAAAAAACAAACACGTAACCTGAAATAATTGAAATGTGATCAAACCGCATTTGTCCATCAGCAAACCGCTTTAACAGAACGTTACGGTTGGATGGGTTCAGCCTAAGATTTAAAGCTGAGGAAAAGCCAGATCAAAGATTGCACATAGAACTTTAACTCTTCCCTGTTGTATGTGTGCATTACAGTATAATCATTAATATGAACACTGTGGCAAATGGCTGACACTATTGTGGTGGGTCCCATGCTTTTCCTTGGTGTGGTGGGTCAGTGTGCTGCCCCTTGCCCTTATTCTTGGGCATTGATGCCTCCACTAGTGCCCTGGTGAGGGAGAGAAGGGGAACGGGGAAGGGACCCGGGTCCGTCCCCTACTCCAGGTCCCAGCCCCTTCAGTTTCACTGGCTCCTTACCGTCTTTCCCCTTGGGCAGGGTTTCTCTTGGTCCTCTGTGTGGGAGAGTCCCTCTGCTCTGCTTGGGCAGCGTTTGTCTTCCCCTGGTACTCCTCCAAACTACAGTCAGTTCTCTTTCCCTTCTCTTGTCTGACTGAATAGGGTTTTTTAAATTAGGTCTCTGGCTTGGTCTTAATTGGCTCCAGGTGCTCTAATTAACCTGTAGTAACCTCTCCTCAATCCATGGGAATAAGGCCCTGATCATCCTGGGGCTTATATAGCTCCCATCGAACTTATATAGCTCTCCTGCTGCCCTTTGGTCTTTATCACAACACACACACTTTCTGTGTTGTACGATTTGCCCACAACCATAGACACATATATTACATGTGTATTGTATTGTCTGTGCTAGAAAGACCTATGAAAGCCCTGTGCACTATACAAGATGAAACTTACGAAGTTGTAAATACTTTTAAAGCTGTTTTGGAGGTTTTGAGAAATAGTATGAGATGGAGCTTTTGTGCATGTACATACATCATTAAAGACAGTAATGTAATCTATATAGCTAGAGTAAAGGTTCTTCATGCAATCTTAACAGGCATTTCCTGGCTGTTTTTTAGTAGTGGTTCTGAGGATGAATAAGTTGAAAAAATTTCCATACTTTCCAAAACTTTCCATAGAACAGTAAGGCAACCTTCTCTGAAGAGAGGTATCTCCTGTTAAAATGTCAGCATTTTGTCCAAAATTAAAAAAACAAAAAACAACATACTACCTAAAGTTAGGCTCTGAAATGCATATGTAGGTATCTACATAAATAGCTAGATTTTCAAAAACTGATGGGCACCTGTCATAAAAATAAAGAAAAGGGTAGCCACCTTTCTGTATACAGTGCTATAAAATCCCTTCTGGCCAGACGCAAAACTCTTTCACCTGTAAAGGGTTAAGAAGCTAAGATAACCTCGCTGGCTCCTGACCCAAAATGACCAATGAGGGGACAAGATACTTTCAAATCTGAAGTGGGGCGGGGGGAGAAACAAAGGGTTCGTCTGTCTGTGTGATTCTTTTGCCGGGAACAGATCAGGAATGCAGCCTTACAACTCCTGTTAAGTTAGTAAGTAATCTGGCTAGAACATGAGTTAGATTTCCGTTTGTTTAATGGCTGGTAAAATAAGCTGTGCTGGATGGAATGTATATTCTCGTTTTTGTGTCTTTTTGTAATTTAAGGTTTTGCCTAGAGGGATTCTCTATGTTTCGAATCTGATTACCCTGTAAGATATTTACCATCCTGATTTTACAGAGGTGATTCTTTTACCTTTTCTTTAATTAAAATTCTTCTATTAAGAACCTGATTGGATCTTAAGAACAATGAAAAATCAAGGGTTTGGGTCTGTGTTCACCTGTACAAATTGGTGAGGATTCTTATTAAGCCTTCCCCAGGAAAGGGGGTGTAGGGCTTGGGGGGATATTTTGGGGGAAGATGTCTCCAAGTGGGCTCTTTCCCTGTTCTTTGTTTAACACGGGTGGTGGTGGCAGCTTAGGGTTCAAGGACAAGGCAAAGTTTGTACCTTGGGGAAGTTTTTAACCTAAGCTGGTAAGAATAAGCTTAGGGGGTCTTTCATGCAGGTCCCCACATCTGTACCCTAGAGTTCAGAGGGGGGAAGGAACCTTGACAGCACCCAACAGCTCTCACTTACTTCACTCTCCTTGCACTAAAAGCAGCCTAGCCTTTCCAAATGGTCCAAAAAAGCCCTACACCTTTGGGCTGAAACCAGACCTAGAAAATTTCTGTGAAGGTTTTAAAGCTCCTTTATACGTGCTAATCAACAGCTCTGTCAGGAAAGTAGTATCCCAATTTTATAGTTGGAGAAAATTTGTGACCTAGAAAGGCTAAATGAATTGCTCAGGGTCACAAGTCAATTGGCGAATGAGGGAATCAAACTACCAGTTCCCCACTGTAACCATTAGACCAGAGTCCTGATGCCATGTCTTTGTACAAAATAGCATCATAGGGTGTGGTATAGAGGATAGAGCAGTGGATTTGGACTCAGGAAATCTGATTTCTATTCCTGGCTCTGCTGCTCACCTGCTGGGTGACCTTGGGCAAGTCATTAACCTGCGTGCTTTAGTTTTCCCATCTGTAAAAAGGGTATAATGATATTTCCCTCCTTTGTAAAACACTGAGATCTGTTGAGGAACAGCAATAACTAGGTATTACAATTATTATTCACATTTATAAAGCACAATAGGATAGGGCTTTACTCAAATTTTAAAAAAATTCCCCTACCCTGAGAAGCTTAAAAATTTAAATGAAATCAATGTAGAACACTTAATCTAGACAAAGGAAAACAATAGAGAAAGGAAGGATGAGGGTTAAAACAAAGATAACATGAGTTGTATCGAAAGTGAATAATGTATGTTTTGATATTTTAAAATAAAGATGGAGATAGAGCAAACAGTGAAGAACAGTATGGGAGTTGAATACATGAAAAAGAAAAAGGAAAGAAGGAGGTTTGAAGCTCAGTTACAAGCCCACAAAACTAGTTTTTGTATAAAAGGATAGAGAAGCACAATCTTTGTGATGGCAACTCAAATAGTGCTGTAATGAGATTGAATCTTCCTACAGATATTGTATTTAAGGTTGTCTGACTTGGATTTTTCTCTTTTAAGTTTTAAATTTTCCCCATTAAAGGTGCGTAAAAATGCTAAATGGTACTGGTATGGTTTTATCCTTATTTAAAAATCGGTTTAAATCTTGTTTTCCACATTAGAGGTTATCAGCACTTTGTTAACAAGTTTGACAGATGTGTGTGACATCTGAAAAAAACTTTTTACTAGTAGATCTATAATATAAAATAAACTGCATGTCATTATGGGGACAAAACACAAATATCTTGTATGTTTTTTTTTTTTTAAATAGTGACACACACACACTTTGCATCTGAGGGTTTTAGAAACTTAGATACAGCATTTATCATGAGCTTCAGGGAACTAGTTGAAAATCATTTGGGCATCTTTAAAAATTTACAAACATAATGATCTAGTGTCTCAGATAAACTGGGATTTTTTTTAAAATACAGCATGAAGTCCTTGCTTTTGATACATTTGTTGAAAGTGATGATTGAAAAATATCAAACTTGAATTCTGAACATAATTTACAGTTATCTGAGTTTTTCCAAATATTTGCAAGCTTCATTTGCACATTGGTTGTAGCAGGCTTCCCTAGATGTAATTTTCTGCTGAGTTATCAGGATAGTTTAACAACGTCTTGGCCATGTGGTTAGCCTTCCACAGGATGTTGTTTCATTTTCTAGAATTTTTAAATTGTTATTCCTTTTCTTCTTAGCTTTCATATATTGTCTCGACAACGAGAAAGTGTATAATACATATAAAACATAGAAATATAAGTACACATTTTTAAAGTTAATGCAATCAATCACCATTTTAAATACTTGAAAAGGATTTAGGATAAGTGCTAAATTATTGTTCTTGAATACAGTCCTGCAGTCAACATGCAGTTTTAGAAAGGCTAGAACACTGATGCACTCCCAGATAAAAGTTGCTATGGTTGCTACTCTATTTTTAAATCCATATTTAACATATGTTTTATTTATAAGTAGACTCTTGTATTGATATTTGATAGCCTCTCAGTATAGTTTACTGTCAAACATAAACAAATCTCCTTCACTACTTTTAAGAATTAAAAAATCCAGTAGTGGATCTAATGTAATATAGGGAAATCTCATGCAGGCCCTTATCATTGTCTCATCTTGGTCCATGAATGTAGTGACACTCCTGATTAATAGCAGAAAGTATCGTAAGTTCCCATATACTTTGGGAAAGGAATTTTTAAAAATTATTTTATAATGCAAACAGATACTGGAAGAAGAAACAGGGGCGGTGTAAAATTATTGATCAAACAGCATCCCTGGCAAGCCAAAATACTGAAGGATAAATATTCAGGTGCCCATAAGGTAGTTTCTCTGCCTTGTTGCTGTTTATTTCTTTTTCTTCCATAGTACTATCCCGTAGAAAGCAGTATATTTCAGACTGCAAAGAGGGTGGGAAAAATGGAAGATTGACTCAAATTGGCCCCTATTCAGTGAGTTACTTAAGCACGTGCCTATCCTCAGGCTTTCGATTAGTCCCATTGACTCAGCGCAACTACTTGCAAGTTTAAAGTTAGCTAAACTCCCAAGTGCCTTTGAATCAGGGCCATAATCTGTAAACATTTTCTCGTCTTACAGTATAAAGTTTGTTTCTTGCTTCCAAACAGCATAGTTTGCACCAAATTTTGATCTAATAAATTTTTAGGTAATAATCTTTTTTTCATATTACCTAGGTCCTTAAAGAAAAGGATGACTTGAAGGCTCAGCTTCTCTCTGCTATACATCAAATAGAAAACCTTCGGAAGGAGCTGAGTGATGTGCTTACAAAGAGGGCCCAGCAAGAAGAGGAACTCCACTGTAAGGAGGTGAAGCTCAGTGAAACCAAGTCTCAACAGATAGTTCTTGAGCAAGAGATCAGGGAAGTCCAAGATACAGCAAATAAACTGGAGAGTGAGTTGCAAAAGCAGATTCTGGTACAGAACCAGATGAGAAATGAAAAAGAACGTTTAGAGGAAGAGCTTGAAACAGCTAACACGATCAATGAAAAAGACCAGGAAAGATTCTTAGAGATGCAAAAAGATATAAAAAACTTAAGTGCTATTCGAGCAGAGCTGACAAACAGAATAGCAGAGGAAGAGAAAGCCAAGAAAGAGATTCTCAAGAACTTTTCAGACCTTCAGAAACATCAGGAGTCTAAGCAAGAAGAGATGACTACAACTAGTTGGCAGCTGAAGACGGAGAGAGATGTTCACCAACAGGAGCTGGCAGATCTTAGATCAGAGTTGCAGAATGTGAAAACAAAGCATGAGAGAAATGTTCAAGAGCTGATAAAGCTCTTTAGGCAAGAAAAGGATGAGGCAGAGAACCACATTAGGAGGCTGAAGGTAACTTTTGTTGAATTCTGCTGTTGATTTTTTTTTCTATTAGGCCATGAACTTAACAAAGCATGAACTTTTAAAGATTTTTATGTATTTCTGAACACTGCAGAAAAGATAAAGCTAACAATAAAGGGGTTCATACATATTTAGTCTGGTTGAAATGGATTATAGCAAATTAGGGACTGCTTCTGCATGATCACTGAAGCCTTTTAAGAAGAATTCTGGAGTTCCAGTAAAGGTAGTGTGACAGGGTCAGGCCAGATGGCTATAGGAGAGTAATAGAAGGCAGATATATTAGCCCCAGGCTAAGTAGGTCCCTTTTCCCTGGGTAAGCTAACAAGGAAGGTTCCAGAAGAATTAGGAACCTTCTGGAGACAATTAAGACAGGCTGATTAGAACACCTGTAGCCAATCAAGAAGCTGCTAGAATCAATTAAGGCAGGCTAATCAGGGCATCTGGGTTTAAAAAGGAGCTCACTTCAGTTTGTGGTGTGCATGTGAGGAGCTGAGAGTAAGAGGCACTAGGAGCTGAGAGTGAGAATGTGGACGGTTGGAGGACTGAGGTGTACAAGCATTATCAGACACCAGAAGGAAGGTCCTATGGTGAGGATAAAGAAGGTGTTGGGAGGAGGCCATGGGGAAGTAGCCCAGGGAGTTTCCAGGAGGCACTCTAGACAGCTGTATTCCACAGGGCCCTGGGCTGGAACCTGGACTAGAGGACGGACCCGGGTTCCTCCCAAATCCTCCCAACTCCTGGTCAGACACAGGAGGAGTTGACCTGGACTGTGGGTTCAGAAAAACGGCCAAGCTGAGGGCTGCCGTGAAGCTCCAAGGCAAGCAAATCCGCCAATAAGCGCAAGACCCACCAAGGTAGAGCAGGAACTTTGTCACAGTAGATATGGGATAGATAACCTAAAACAGGACATATTTCAGAGGTATAGAGGTTGAAAGATCTGGGTGAAGCCCTATTGTGTCCATAGTAGCTTTAAGACAAAAGCCCTCATTAGTACAAAAGTAACTTTGGTAAATTAGATTGTTGGCTGCGTAGAACGCATTGGAGTTCTAACACTTTGATACTAACCTCTCTGACTACTGTCTTTATCACTGTTACCCCTGCTATACTGTGGACCTATCATGTCCCAGAGATGCTGCATTTCTGGAAGTGTGTGTATTGCACAATAGCTGAAACAGTATCACAGGCACTCCAGGAACAGTTTCTGAATATGAATCACAGTAGCATGTCGAATTTGCAAAGGTTAGTTTGAATGACTCCTTGTATTTTAAAGCATTTCCAGAGTGTACGATTTCCATATCATTTACCTAAAAAACCACCCAATAACTACCGTAAAAATATTTTATGAAGCAGATTGTTACATTTATTTAGAAATAAGTTCACATTTTTAGTGCAACTCATTTGCTGCTGACTCCAGGCTATATGACTAAAAAGGAAGAAAACAAAAGCATTTTATATTTCATAAGGCTGATCTGAATAAAACCTAAGAGTATTTAAACTGAAATGGATACTCGAAACAGCCTTATTAATTTTCAACATTTGACTTTGCAGCCGTATGATCAGTCATCTATTACATTTTTTATTGGTGTAAACTAGTGTAGGATAAGAATAATTTGTATTTATTAATAAGCATTTCCGAAGTGCTACCAGTGTACACAGTGGTTTACAAAATAGTTTGTAGAAAGTAAGCTGTTTTGGGTAAGGGATATGTCTGAAACATGTAGTACATTAAACTTAAACATACTCTTCCCAAACTGAATATTTTTTTTGTTAAAAAAACAAAAACAGGCCTCTTAAATGAATATTCTATCAATGCAACCATAAAAAAGCCAGGACATTCCTAGTTAAATCTTCAGCTATCTTTTGCAACCTACAACCCTGATTTTGCCTACTCCAAGTAACCTTATCCTCATCAACCTCCTGTAACTTGCATGGTTCCTTCTTTCTTTATACACAATGTGCAACTTCTAACTTTAGCCATGTGGAGTAGTTAGAAATGGATATTTTTTTCCTTGCTTAGAAATTTGAATTGGTGGTAATTTGAAGTATATGGTTAATGCTTGCTGTGCCAAATTTTGAAAGTTATGCTTAAGTGTTGGTTGATATGGAAGGTGTTCAGATATTAGTGATAGATAGCAGTATAAAACCTTAAAATAGGTAGATGACTGTTAATGGAGGGAGCAGAGGGAAGAGGTGTGTGTGTGTTCTAGGTGCTAAATTCCTCAGAATGGAGCTCCTGGTGACTGTTTTCCTCAATCCAGGCAGTTCAAACCCGCAGTGCAGATCCTGCAGTAAGAGGCTTGGTATAAGAACCTGAATAGAACAGAAACTTAATTTTTTCATGCTGCCTCTGCAGAATCCAGTTTTACCAGCACTCTTCACATTCTTGCTGTTCCCTCCCATGTTCCCTCTACTTAACCACTGACTTCTTCCTCCTTTCCCCCTCCTCCATCCTCTTTGGCTTCCATGGAGCTGCTGCATGGTGTGTTAGATAAATGGGGAGTGAGTAGCAGGAGTAGTGAGTAGTAGTGTGTGTGTAGCAGGAGAGGCACTGGTGCATGGGAAATGTTGTGTGTGTTTATATGAGGGAACCTGGCATGGGGCAGGCTGGAGTGTGTGTGTGTGTGTGAGAGAGAGAGAGAGAGAGACTTGTGCTTGGGAGGAGCCCTCTGTCTCTGCACTGAGGCATCAGTTCTTGAAGGGCTCCTGTGCTGCAGAAGCAGTAGGCTTTTAGTTCTATTTTAAATAGAAATTGCAATGCTACCTTAATCATGTAGTCACTACCAGTGTCTCCATTCTAAACACAAGTAAGCCGAGGCCCAGGGATTTAAGTGGCTTGCTCAGAAGTCCCTTGGTGAGTCTATTACACACTCAGAAATAGAGCCCAGGAGTCTCGACTCTGTCCTCAGTCAGTTCTTATCCCTCCCGTCCCCTTTCTGCTTCTAAAATAATTATTGTACTTTTAGAATAACAACATGTAGCTTGCATACATAAGACATTCTCAGTGATAACTACTTAAAGAATATACACAGTGTAATTTACATACACACCACACAGATATGGCTTTTGGCTTTTTTTCCCCTCCTCCAGTTACTGTTATGGGGTCATCTCAGGTCTGGTAAATTGACATCATACCTGCTTTTTCAGTCTCAGAAATGATTGAAAATGTTGATTTTTCTTCTCTAGAGTCTTTGTGTCTCCTTGTTCTCTGATACTCTCACATTTAGTAGAATGCAGAAAACCAAGTTGATGTTGGAAGGGATTGTCTCCTTGATTGTCTCCAGCTGTATAAATCTTTAATACAGTTGCCATGTAGGGAACATAAGAGGTTGACACCATGTTGTGCTTGCACGTAAAATGGAATTGGATTCTTGCTTTCTCTGATGGGATAATTTACTTTTCAAGTTTGTTGTGTGCCTGAATCCCAGGCTCCATGAAAATATAACTCTTCCCCGAGTAGAGTGGCAATATGGAACAAGTGTGGTTTCCTTGTTAGCTTTGCATTTTTTTTTGTAATGTAGATTTTTCTCTGCAGAATTTTTCAAACCCCTCAGTGCCAGTCAAGTTGCTATTATCTTTATTGCATGCATCAACTCTACTTATTTCAGGAAGGAGAAGTCTCAATATTTTTACACTAAAGGATAACCCATTTTATTCAATCTGCCCCACCTAAAAAAATCTATTAATCTTAAAGCTAAAGTTAAAGGGGCTAAAGTTATGTCTCTATTTGTACAATAGCTTTCAAATCACAGAATTCTAGAAATTCTAGGTGAAAAAGACCATTAAATCATCTAATTCATTTCCCTTTAAGCATAGGAGTAATCTGTGTCATTGATCCTGATAAAGGAAATAATACATTTTTAGTGATTTAGTAGTGGAATGAATTTCAGTAATAGAATGTTAATTTGTTTAAACATTGAGCTTTTCATACAGAGCTATCAAATTGTACAGGATCTTGCAAGATCTTACCGAATCCCACGAAGTACACTGCAGGCATCAGCATTTTTTTTTTAGCTGATTGAACTGGTTTTGCTGTTACTCTTGTGTCGTGGATAAACAGCATGACAGATCCACTTTGTAATGGAAAAACCTTCTTTATGTTTTAACTGTTATGCGGCCAGTGTTGAAATCATATCATTATGAGTAGAGAAGCATTGCTTAGTGGTCCAGTTTCTATGTTATATATTTATATATGTACAATGCTGATGCTTATTTTTAGAAATTTAATTCCAATAAAAGTGTAACAAAGTCTTATTGATTAAATATTGGTATCTTCCCCTAATCTTTTCTGCATGGATCTGGGGCTATGCAATCTGGGAATGTTCATAAAGAACTTCTATACTGATTGTGTCTTCTGTTTTCCTACTACCATCAGACAGAACTTATAGATGAGAAAAATGTAGTAAAAGCTCAGCGTCGACAGGTGGAGAAGATGAAAACTGAATGTGATAAGCTAACAGAAGAGTTAACCCAGGGTGAAGAGGAAAACACAAAACTTAGATGGAAATATGAGTTTGTGAAACAGGAACTGGAGGAAAAGGTAAACAGGCATCCTAATCTTATTGGGCATCTGATATATAAGGGCCAGAATCCATCCAATTTCACTAGATGGTTTAGACTGCCAAATAATATATGTACGCTTTGGGAGAGCACTTGCAGCCATGCTACTTTAGGCTATGATTGTGTTAGATCAAATAAGGTAAATAAGGCTGCATGAGATAAATACTTTCATAGCACATCTCCAAGAGAAGTGTTGGTGATTTCAATAGGGAACTGCCTTCTCTTAGTCAAAATTGTACCAATCCCTGGCTTGGTATTAGTGTGCACTATACAATGGTGCTGACAGTACTGTCTTTCAAATACACCTCTAACCGGATATAACGCGGTCCTCGGGAGCCAAAAAATCTTACCGTGTTATAGGTGAAACCGCGTTATATCGAACTTTCTTTAACCTCGAGCATTTCTGTTATATAGTCACTTCCCTCCCCTGACTGACCCCTCAGAACTCCCAACCCATCCAACCCCCCTACCCCCCGCTCTCTGTCCTCGACCGTTCCCCCAAGACCCTCTGCCCCTTATCCAACCCCTTGGCCCCAGCCCGGCACCCATAACACGCCGCTCAGAGCAGCTTGTCGGAGCCAGATACGCTGATGCGCTGATCCACTGGAGCGTGCAGCCCCGCCCCCCAGAGCACTGCTTTACCGCGTTCTATCTGAATTTGTGTTATATCTGGTCGCATTATATCGGGGTAGAGGTGTATGTTAAAGTGAGTTCCTGACCATAAGTGGCCATCAAAGATGGCATTCTGCAAGAGTAGAGATATCTGTCATCGCATCCTCCCAGATTCTGATGTGGATAACTAACAGCTCTGTGTCTAACTCTTCTATTGCTTTGAGTGGATAATTTATTCTTCTTCACTTTGTCCTTAAATTGTTGTATAATGCTAAGAAGTCCAGGGAAAGTTTAAAAGTTTTATAAATATAAAGTTATCTGAGCACAATAAAAGGAATTAAAAATAACTTGGTTAAAATATTTTCATGCTTGACTATTTGAAGCATGACAAATGGAATTTTGCTCAACTTTATAAGAAAAACTCACTTTTGAGTTCAGAAAGAAACAGGAGGAAATTCAATTCAAAGGATAACTTTCTTGAAAAGCTGTAAGTGTCTGAAAATGTGAACTTTGTAGTGGGAGTAACTTCTCAACCATAATGGTGATTTCACCAAATGGAAAAGGTTAGTATGTGGCAAAGGATGTGTTTTTAAGTGGTTGAGCATCAAGTATTTTTTTCAAAATTACTAAAAACTGGTAGTTTAAAGAAACAAGAAATGACAGGTTAAGTCTTAATTGTCTCTCTTAATGCCAATTCAGTAATGTGACTTCCACTATTTTAGAGAACCCTGGGGGTTCACAAAATGTTACAGGGGGGTTCTCGGGGGAAAAAAATCCCTAATGGGAGACATAGCTGTCCCTAGGGACTCTGGGTGGAATGGGGCCAACAGCCCAGAGCCCCTGGACTTCCAAGAGCTAAGCAGATCAAAGCAAGCATATCTATCACGCTGAGGATATTTAAACTTCAAGACTCCTTATAAGGAATGGAAAGGGAGGTGGATATTTTTTGCTGTTTTTAAAATTAAATAGGTAGCTAGTATTGTTTTTAAAATTATTATGAAGAACAAGTTTAAATTTTGTTGTAATGTGTGTTGTTTGCCTGGACTGCTCAAGACCTCAATGCTTGTGTAGGAGGAACTCTTTGAGTTGGTTTCTTAAATATCTTCATGATGTTTCACATCTGATACTCCTTGATGAAACGTAGGAGCCTTGTCTTATAACAGGTTTATTCAAAGTGATACAAACTATGAAAGTGAGATCTTGGAAGAGTGTTGTCATTTTCATAATGTAATAAAAATACTGTAATTATCAATAATAATTAGTAATAAATAGTGTGTAATAAGCATGTCATAAAAACAAATTGTATATTTCCAATATCATTGCTTTTATAATTTATACTCGGATAAAGGAGAAAATCCCTAGAAATAATCATTTTTAGGAGGGGGTTCGCGAGACTTGACATTTTAGTGAAAAGGGTTCACAGGTTGTTAAAGTTTCAGAACCACTGAATTAGAAGTAACAAAGGTCTTCTATAGAATGTTTTCCAACCTTAAATATTCTCCTTAACATTTGAAGAATATTGACTTCAGAGTGTTTATGAAAGAAACAGTTCCAATAAGAATATGCCTAAATTTTTTGAGGTTTAAACTAAGATTTTGCTCTATTAAGGGGGAAGAAGGCCCATTTTGATGATTTGTTTTATTTCTCTGAGAACACATCCTGATTTTTACTCCTCTTCAATAGAGAATAGCCTTAACGTTCTTTTAAAGTCAGGATTCTGAAAGATATTTATGTCTATAAGGGGAGGGGAAGGCTGTTTTCTTGAGATAAGATCATCTCAATACAAAACAAACTTCTTGTACAAGGGGAATAGCCTGATTTCTGATAAGACAATCTCATTGGTTTGTTTGCCTGTAGACCAAATGGTTTCTTGATTTACGACCCACCCTTTATAGGATTTACAAGTTAGGATTAGACTCCTGGTAAACACTCTATACAAAGCATGAGACACAATTACTAACAGTGATATACACCTTTCAGAACATATATAAAGGAGAATAGCATAGAATGTTACAGCAAAATAGAAGTTAAAGTTGTATTTCAGAGCTTGTGTAAACACGTGTGGACTTGTATGACTGAGGAGGTGGTATTTTCCTTAGCTTGAAGATTTCATTTAATGAGAGAACTCACAAAATTACAGTTTTGGTTACTTATCTGATTCTCCAAACATCATGTGAGCTGTAGCTCACGAAAGCTCATGCTCAAATAAATTGGTTAGTCTCTAAGGTGCCACAAGTACTCCTTCTCTTTTTGCGAATACAGACTAACACGGCTGTTACTCTGAAACCTGTATTTAGGTTGTAATATCTTCAGAGAAGGGATTTCCTACTACCGTGTTTGTATAGTGCCTAGGACTGTAGGGCCCCATTCTTGGTTGGTTCTTATACACTATCATAATAAAGAAGATAAAAATAATGTATATGAAAGTAATTGCAGGTATCTCCTAAAATTCAGTAAAGATGGAGGCAAGTTTGTAATAATCTAAATAAGAATAAATTACAATTTTGTTAACAACTTTTGCAATAGCATTTAGATTTACACCTACATTAATGTGTAGACTTGTGTTCAGTTTAGCAAACTGGAGTTGATGTTTGAGAGTCAGAAAAGGCTTCAAGTTATGCTAAAGAAACTTATCTTGAATCACTTTTGGCCTTCTTTTATTTTTGTATCTTTCATTTGGGGTTTTGGCTCTGTATCATGTCCCACATTTGAGCTGTAGAAGGTTAAAGATGTACTGAAGGTTAAAGTATTAACAGCAAAAATCTGAAGAGGACATAGGAGAAAGCAGTCTTTAAAAATAAGGCTCCAGTTCTGCAATGCACTGAAATATGTGCTTAAGTACATGAAGAGTCTATTTTGACCATGTCACCCCTCCTTTTGCATCCCTCCACTGAGTCCTTGTTCTCTAGCATATCAAACTTAAGCTACCTGTCTTCACTTTCAAGGCCCTTCATGGTCTATCCACACCCCACTTATTATCTCCCATTCAGTATCAAAAAGTCAGCTCCACTCTCTAGTCAGCCCTTGATGCCAGCTGACCACTTGCTAAATTTTCAAACAAGCACCTTCTGGGTTTCTCCCATATGCCCCTCATGCTTGGAAGGCGCTCTCTATAAACCTCCATAAAACGAATTCCTCCTCGTCCTCCTGATTCCTCCTTAAAACTCTTGTTTGTCAAGAAAACTAAAAAAAACTTGACAATGATTAGATTGATGGTGTGATGAGACCACAGACTATTCTGTTGACCAATGTTGTCTCCTTGTTTCCTTGCACTTTCCCATCTGCCTGTCTGTATCCATCTGTTATCTTATATTTAGATTGTAAGATCTTCGGAATGGGGACCTTTTTTTTCTATCTTTTTCATAAGTTTTTTTTTATAGTGCCTAATATAATGGTGTCCAGGGCCAAGACTGCAGCCCCTAAGCACTATCCTAATACTCATAATAAAAGTCAGTGTTAGTTTCCAGTAAGAAAGAACTGAGTGGGATCAGGGTGGCACCATCCTTTATACTATTGCATAGCAGCATGACGCAGCAAAGGGCAGATGTGCCATCATGGTAGATACCATTAAGAGAGAAATTTTCAACACTAGTGCACTGGGTGCATACATACCTGAAGTAGGATGGATGTGAGCAACACATCTCAAAGAACAACAATTTTAGAGCCAGGGTAGTAACTATTTTTTTCACGCAATTGTCCAAAACAATAAAGGTGAGGAAGAAAATGTGATCAAATAGATTTTTTCTGAATTAAATATTTTTCATTTTCCCAAATAAAATTGATAGCTTTTTATTTTTTGGACTGACAAGGTTTTATTTTATTAAAATATTGTATAAAGTTTTCCTGATCAAGGAAATAAGGGATTCGTAATTCTGGGCAATATTACGAAGCATAACGTGAGCTAGTCCTGTGCAAGTGTTCTTGATTCAGCTCTTTTGATCTGCCTGAATTCTGACCTGCTGCATCCCCTGTTGTTTCAGTTTTAGGCTACACAGTGTATGTCTCCAGTTAAACACCTGCAGCTGGCCCATGTCAGCAGACTCAGGCTTGCAGGGCTCAGGCTGTGGGTCTATAAAACTGCAGTATAGACATCCAGGCTTGGGCTGGAGCCCAGGCTCTGAGACCTCTCCCCACCTCGCGAGGTTCCAGAGCTCTACACTGCAGTATTATAGCTCTACAGACTGAGCCTGACTCAGATGACGCAGGCCAGCCTTGGGTGTTTAATAACAATGTAGACATAGCCACACAGTTCTGCCAATGAAACTGAATCCTAACTTGCAAAGGTGAGAGAGCACCACACGCACAATTTTGAAATGGATTTGCCATTTATTACACTGGTCTACCATAAAACTATTCTTACAAATGGTGTCTCTTTTCAGTAAGAAGTCAAATACCAACTGTAGGCTTGTAAATGTTAATTTAATTTTAAAACTTTTTTCAGATGCAGTTCATACGTTAAACACAAGGATGATCACTTTGTTTCAAGGCAAAATTATGTTCTTGATACTGGGTTAGCGTTGAAGTAGATTATTCTACGCTTCTTTCTTCTGTGATTTTTAAATATTTTTAAATATTACTTAAGTCAAGTGAATGTAAATTGTTTGGTGATGAACTAGTTCCTGGTAGACATTGTAAAGTGGCTTCTCAGTGAGGATATTTAAATTTCATTGCTGGGTTCTATATCAAGAGCTGAAGATTAGAATCAGGGCATGTTGAGACTGATATGGAGAGAACTATTAGTCCTGCAGATCTTTGTCACTGATCATCATTTTATGATGATGACATTCAAAAAATAACTTGTTCTCTAGTCTCTGAAAAGATGTTAGGGTGCTGTAGGCTTTTTCAGAAGTTTCTTATGGACTACTATGACTTGAAGACACTGTGAGAGGCAAGGCAGGTGAGGTAATATCTTTTATTAGCCCAATGTCTGTTGATGAGAGAGACAACCTTTCGAGCTTACACAGAACTCTTCAAGTTCTTTTTGACAAGCTCTGTGTAAGTTTGAAAAGTTGTCTCTCATCAGCAGAAGTTGGTTCAATAAAAGGTATTACCTCACCTGCCTTATATCTTTAATATCCTGCGACCAACACAGCTACAACAGTACTGCACTGAAGACACAGTGTTAGTTTCTATCGATTTACACTTCAACAACAAATGACAACTCATCCTAAGTTCTGAGTGTCCTTGGCTGTCTTTAAAAATGTAGCATGTAAGTAATAGACTTCTTCAACTGCTTCAGAGCACAATACACCAACCATAGCAAAAATATACAAAACATAAACCCTCAACCAAACACCCATCATAGTTACGTCACACTAGCCAGGCTCACTGGTCTCCCAGTTTTCATGAGCCAGGAAGAAAAGATGGGCCTTGATGTTCTCCCTGAATCTAATTAACTTTGGCTGTTATGGGCCAAAGGATGGAAGGAATTCTCAAGGTTTGAGGATCTAACAGAGAATGCTGTGCCAGAGTTACCAGCAGAAGTCCAGCTCAGGCTCCCCTGCGGAGTACAAACATATCAGTATCTCATGGGGGGCAAGGTGATCTCTGAGGTAAGTAAAGCCCTAAATGGCCTGAGACCAAAGTTAAACACAACCAGGAAACCAGTAGATAGCCAGTGTAGCTCAAGGATCACAGGTGTCATGTGCTCAAAACAAAAACTAAAACAGCGCTTGAAGAAATGACGTTTAACAGACATTGTCAAATTTTACACGAGCTTCAGTTTCTGGGTGGACATAAGATTAAACCATAAATTGACTTCCTGGATTCTTTGTGGTTGTGTACAACTTTTTCCTCCTCAAAGAATCTGATTGTTTTCTCTTTTGGTGTATCTGAATGATATTGAATGGAAAGCAGGACATTTATCTTCCTGTTCTGCGGTTTCTCTGTTGAACTGGCATTGTAAATCCAGAAGTACTCCTGACCACCGTCAACAACAGGTTAATGTTTAGTTTGTGCATGTATACTATTAAATATTCACATGCGTTTGGACTGTTTTAACATTTTATCACCATTCTTTTGTAAGTCTATGAAGTTTTTTCTGTACTTTCCAGAGTTTTTTCAAACACATAATTGTCAGTCTTCAGCTTCTAAAGTCTTTTATTACATTGTCTTCTGATTTCTCCATTTTGGCTTCCAATTTCCTCTTCACACTATCATGGCTTTTTAATGTATTCTTCAGCAACAAGTATATTCCAGTCAATGCTGTTGGTATACCATGAGAGAGATTTCTCTCCTTGTTCTCATTCCAGGACACTGTATCTTCAAAGAGAGATTTCGTTGCACAGATGGTGATTGAATTTATCTTGACCAGTGCCAAGTACTTTGTCAGAACTTAAATTAATATTATGTTCTAATGGCAAAATTGTAAATGGAAGACTTTGTTCCTAATTTTTATGACATAAAAGTTAATCTCATGTATTAAGATTCACAAAAAGTTAAAAGGAAATAAAGTAGCATCCCACAGGAAATTACTTAGGATTTCGAATAGTCTCCAGCCCATTATGCAACTAAAATGATGCTAAAATCATTGGCTTACAAGTCTCATGTCTTATTGTTTCATGAGAGTAACTTTCAAATCTTGTTATGGCAATGTTTGTTTGGACTGCAAATGTTAATGACAGACACAACTCTGTTTGCCACATGGACGTAATTAAGAAAGAAAGAAAGAAAGAAAGAAAGAAAAAGAAAACATGAGAACTCCAAATTGACCTTTACCAACCTAAAAGATTTCCCAGGGGGAAAAAGTTGATTTTTATCCTTACTGCTGTGTTCTTTGGATCAAATCTGACCAGCTGTTCAGGATTGCTAATCCTTTTACAATGTTAAAAAAATATCAGTGTGTCAAATGTCCTTTTCTGTGTACAGGACATTCACTTCACTACAGAATCAGAATCGAGTTCACTGTGATCAAGAGTTGTCTAACTCTCGTTAGATGAATTTTACCATAGTCTAGTCAAAACTGTAGGAATGAAAAAAAAGTTCACTAGCAAAAAGGAAGAAAGAAAAAGAAATGAACCATTGACCCCCCTCCCCACCCAACAAGAACATGAAAGCCAAGGTCTTTGGGCTTTTTTCCTTTGGGCTGGACTGTACTACTTGTCCCTTTCACACAGTTCCGTACAGACAAAACAGCATGTAAAAGCAATGAGCAAATGTTACCACAAATGTATTTGTCTGGAATCAATTTTAGGTCATCTTTTCCATCCCGCATTAGCTTCTACTAAAATTTTTTAACATTGTCCAATATGTGATAATTACAAATCTCTAAGTCTCCATTTTGAGTAAGGCTGATAAATGCTATAGAATTCCTCTATGTCTTAATTCAGGCTCTCACACACATCTTTATAGACAATGTGATACAGGAGGGCCAGGGAGCAGTGGGAGAGGGGAAATATATAAACCCTAGGCTAATTAAGGTGTAGTTCCCTGTAGACTAGGGAGGGTTGCTACAAGTTAATTGGAGCAACTGTAGTCAATAAAGGCCCTGCCAGGAACCTAATAAAAAAACCCTGCTTCAGGCAGACAGGAGGAGGCCCCATCAAGGAAACCGCAAGGTAGCACGGACCAGTGGAGACCCAGAGACTGCCCCCAGTAAGAACGGAAGCACCCCAAGGGAAGGAGGGGAGACCGATCCAATAGAATCAGGCCAGATCGGTCCTGCACATGAGTGTTTTAGGGAGGACCAAGCCTATGAGCCACTGTATGGGAATGTGAGGGAGGAGGTAGTAGAGGTAAATGGCGTGCCAGTAGAAGGGAAAACCAGAGGCCCAGGGCTATACTATATAATCAAACAGTATCTGTGTTGTACTGGGTAGTGCCAATACGGGGGCAGGTGGTAGAACAGCTCTTGGTGCCTCGGCAGTACACAAGGGCTGTATTAGAGTTAGCTCACAGTCGTTTGTTCGGGGGACATTTAGGAGCAGATAAGACCCTGGATAGAGTCCTAAGGAGGTTCTACTGGCTGGGGGTAAGGGCAGAAGTCCAGCACTATTGCACCTCCTGCCCAGAGTGCCAGCTGCATAGCCCCCAACCTCAGTTCAGGGCCCCGTTGGTACCCTTGCCTGTAATTGAAGTCCCTTTTGAAAGGATAGCCATGGATCTAGTGAGCCCACTAGAAAGATCGGCCCGGAGCCACCGAAGCATACTTAAAAAAAGAAAAGGAGTACTCGTGGCACCTTAGAGACTAACAACTTTATTTGAGCATAAGCTTTCATGAGCTACAGCTCACTTCATTGGATGCATTCAGTGGAAAATACAGTGGGGAGATTTGTCTACACAGAGAACATGAAACAATGGGTATTACCATACAGACTGTAACAAGAGTGATCAGGTAAGATGAGCTATTACCAGCAGGAGAGCGGTCGGGGGTGGGAGAACCTTTTGTAGTGATAATCAAGGTGGGGCCATTTCCAGCAGTTGACAAGAACATGTGAGGAACAGTGGGGCGGCAGGGGAATAAACATGGGGAAATAGTTTTACTTTGTGTAAACATACAAGCATACTTGTCATCCTGGACTAGGCTACATGGTACCCCAAAGCCATTCCTCTAAGAAACCCCTTGTCCAAGGTGATTGCAAAAGAACAAGTCCAGGTTTTTGCTAGGGTAGGCATGCCTAAGGAGATCCTGACAGACCAAGGGACTCCCTTCATATCGAGAGTAATGAAAGACTAATGTACCCTGCTCTGCATCCAAGCCTTGCGGACCTCCGTCTATCATCCCTGCTCTGCATCCAAGCCTTGCGGACCTCCGTCTATCATCCCCAAAAAGATGGTCTGGTTGAGCGATTTAACCACACACAAGCATGATCCGAAAGGTGGTGACCCAAGACGGAAAAGACTGGGATGCCCTCCTACCGTACCTGATTGTGAAACAAGATGTTCCGCAGGCAGCTACTGGATTCTCCCCCTTCGAGCTACTGTATGGATGCCACCCACGTGGTATATTAGACATTGCAAAGGAGGAATAGGAGGAACAACCCAACCCGGGGAAGAACGTCATTGCACACGTGGCTCAGATGAGAGAACAAATAGCCCAAGTGACCCCCATACTACGAAAGCATTTGGAGAAAGCACAACAGGCCCAGTGAACCTATTACAACTGCTGGGCAAAAACACGGAAATTTCAACCAGGATAACGGGTGCTGATGCTGGTACCAGCAACAGAACTCAAACTCCTGGCCAGCAGGTGTGGACCCTATGAGATCGTGAAAGCCATTGGGAAGATGAAGCGGCCAGAGTGCCGAAGGCCAGAGCAGATCTACCATGTCAACTTACTGAAACTGTGGCTCCAGTGGGAGACGTGCCTGGCTGTCCTGCCGGCTCCACCCCAGGCAGATGGCCCACTAGGGCAGGTAAGGCTATCCTCCGAATTGGCCCCAGAACAACAAACAGAGGTCGTTGAGATGATCCAGAGGAATCAAGACGTGTTCTTCACAAAACCAGGCCGTACAACACTGATCCAGCACCACATCATCACCTGTCCTGGAGCAAGGATGACAATAAAACTATATCGCATACCAGAGGCAAAAAGAGAAGAACTTAGGGCAGAAGTAAGGAAGATGCTGGAACTTGGGATGATTGAGAAATCCCACAGCCTGTGATCCAACCCTATTGTGTTGGTCCCCAAGCCTGACGGCACCCTGAGGTTTTGTAATGACTTCTGGAAGTTAAACGAGGTATCCTAATTTGGTGTCTACCTGATACCACGTATCGATGAGCTGGTAGATCAGTTAGGCAAGGCCCAATTCTTGACCACCTTGGACTTGACAAAGAACTACTGGCAGATCCCTGTTGCTGAGGACACCAAGGAAAAAAACGCTTTCTGTACACCCGACAGCCTCTTCCAATATACCATCCTCCCTTTTGGGCTCCATGGGGCCCCCGCGACTTTCCAGCAATTGATGGACAGATTACTTCGACCCCATGCCAAGTATGCTGCTGCCTATTTAGACAATGTGGTAATCCATAGCCCTGACTGGGAGATGCGGCTGGGGAAAATGGAAGTGGTACTAGATGCTCTTAGACATGCTGGCCTCACCACTAACCTATCCAAATGTGCAATAGGGCTAGCTGAGGCCAGATACCTTGGGTATGTAGTCGGAAGGGGCCTGGTGAAACCGCAATGTAACAAAGTGGAGGCAATACAGGAATGGCCCTGCTGGATTCGCAAGAAGCAAGTCAGAATGTTCTTAGGGATCGTGAGATACTAATGCTGGTTCATCCCGCACTTTGCCACGAGGGCAGTGCCTCTGACGGACCTGATAAGAGCTTGGGGCCCGGAGATAGTTAAGTGGACCAAGGCAATGGAAGAAGCTTTCACAGATCTAAGGATGGCCTTTTGCAATCATCCAGTGCTCATAGCCCCAGATTTCAAGAAAGAATTAATCCTACAAACAGACGCCTCAGAGGTAGGACTTGGGTCCATCCTTTCACAGATGGCAGGGGAGGAGAAGCACCCGATCCTTTACTTCATCCAGAAGCTCCTGCCCCGGGAGCAACAGTATGGCATAGTAGAAAAGGAATGCCTAGCGTTTAAATGGGCCATGGAGATTTTACAGTACTACCTACTTGGGCGCCGGTTCACTCTTGTGATGGACCACTCCCCACTCCAATGGATGCACACAAACAAGGAGAGGAGTGCATGAGTGACTAGATCCTATGTCTACAACCTTTCTACTTCCGGATACAGCATAATGCCGGAAGCCAACATGGCAACGTGGATGGCCTGTCACGACACCCCGGTCTCTCGCCCAAGTAGCCCAACCCCAGGGTGTTGAGGGCGGGGGAGATATGTGGTACAGCAGGGCCAGGGAGAGTGGTAGAGGGGAAATATATAAACCCTAGGCTAATTAAGACGTGGTTCCCTATAGACTAGAGAGGGTTGCTATAGGTTAATTGGAGCACCTGTAGTCAATTAAGGCCCTGTCGGGAACCTAATAAAAACCCCTGTTTCAGGCAGACAGGGTGTGCGAGGAAGGAGAGAGGACTGGAGTTTGGAGTTGTGTTGCTGACAATTGAAAGACCAGAGAACCGGAGGAAGGAAGACCCTGCTCTAGCAGGGCAGGGAAACTCCCTTCTCCAGTGTCAAGGACCAAGAGTAACCCTGCCCAAGTGGAAGAGAGTAAGAAACCTACAGTGGTTGAGAGGGGCTGGGGCTCAGAGTGAGGAGCAAACCCAGACCCCTTCCCTGCTTCCCTCCTCTACCACCTTCCTGGGCCACTAGCGGGGCCCTTGGTGCCCCAATAGCAGGGGCAAGGGGTGTCATCCTAGACCCCCGCCAAGAAAAGCGTGGGATCCACCATACCAACATTGGCCATTTTGCCACAACAAATAAATAAGCTTTTTAAAAAATTGTGTATTGTCATTATTGATTTGTGGAGTTATTGGAGAAGCTCTCATTTTCCCATGTAGTCCTTCACTTTACTTTCATTTGCTTGAATATGCTGTAGCATTAGTTCTGATATCTCATTTCTGAAGCTGATTCTTGGACTTTTAACTTCTCATTGTGGACAATTTTCCGTTCAGCTCATGTGTCTAATATGTATCTCTTTATTAATATATTATACAGATTTAAGAATGTGTGATATAATCTGAATCCAGATTATTTCTAGACTGCTGCATTCAGTCTTTGTCCTCGTTAGACTGTCATTTCACTTTATAAAATAATGTTTTTAAATTTTTCAAACCGTTAATAAATCTCATGAATTCTAGATAAAATTTACATAGTCGCCGGGCAGAGTCAGCCATGGAGGCAGCATCACTTTTCCCCACAATGAATAAAAACAAGTCAAAATACCAAACACAACTATTTGATGCACACCTTGCTGCAATCCTGAAGGTTTCAACTGTTCAGTCACTGAGGCCAAACATCAACAAACTGACAGAACTGAAGCGTTACCGGGTATCTGGCAAACACTAAAAACTCTCTGGCAGGCAAAGAATTGTATAAAGTTGTATGGCAGTTTTATTATTTCTAAGAAATTCGAAATAAAAAATACAATATAAATGTTTTCTTTTCTGAACACCATCTTCAGTGACATTATTGGCCCTCTGGGAGAATTTGAGGACTGGCACTGGCCCTAAGGTAAATTGAGTTTATAGACCCCTGGTCTAATGTATCCATTTTCCCTGTCGGAATAGTATATGTGTGCCTGAATTCTGTGCATAAACGACAGCGTGGAAGAAGTAATGGAAATGTCAGTGGGAGAGAGTTAAAGGAAGTGGTTAGGTGTGAGCTGTAGGCAGAGTGAGGGGCAGGTAGTAGAGAGAAAGTAGAGCAGAGATGTAGTCTAGAGCAGAGCTATACAGTGTCTTGAGAATGGGAACCAATATCTTAAACATGATATGGAAGGAAAAAGGGGAGTCAATGGAGGGTTTGAAAAGGAGGCAAGAGAGGTAACAGGTTCGCAGTGGGTTTGCAGAAGACTTCCATGGATTTTGGACAGACTATAGAGAAGCAAGGTGGGAATTGGGGTGGTTAGAAGAGGGGAAGATTGAAGTAATCTAGTCTAGAATAGAGGTAACCAGATAAAAGTTACTGCCATTAACTAGCAAAATGTATAGTTTATTTGATATGTGAATTTTTACTTTAGATATTGCTATGCAACAGAAATCAGTGGGTATAAATGAGAACAGTTAATATTTTCATTTGGTAAATAGATTTAAAGTAATTATGAAAACTTCAGCTCAGGTATTAAATCATGCCATCAAAAATAAATGAATCCATACATTTATCTTAAATTTGCATTTAGCTTTGAAATGTGAGTGAATATCTCCAACAGATTCTTGCCAGTACATGTGCCATTCTTGCTTTTCACTAGTAGTTCTTTTTTGGACATTCAGTCCCACCAAACTATGTCTCAGCAAAATGGAGATACACATCAACGGGGGTGGGGAGGAAGGAGTTGGAAAAGGGGGGAACAAAGAACCCTTTTTTTGTTTGTGAATGCTCATGAAATTAAAGTATGACAAAATCGGCTAGAGTCCAGGCACTGTACAGGCTAGTACTCTGTAGGATTCTCCAAATAGCTTTGTCAATTTGCATCAGTCTTGGTTTGCATTCTTCTTTCTATTTCAGACCTGGGCCTCTCCTGATCACTGCTGACATTGATTCAATTTGTGCACTTTTTTTGTGTGTGGACAATTATTCGTACCACCAAATAGACTTTCACTTACAACTTGAAGCAGGATTTCAAGCCATGTTTTCAGAAGCAAAACTGGAGTACTGATGTAGGAAAAATAGGGTGGTGTTTTAAGTTTTTAAAATGGTAGGATGGGTTCAGAAATTTTTAATTATTCCACCTTTTTCTTCTTCATAAGTTACTTTGTGTTGAAGTTTTGAGAGATACACTGAACTGGTTTATCTTTTATAAATGAATTAAAAGATTAAGCAAGCTGTTGTAAAACAAATAAGTGAAATATGTTACTAGCTAATTTATAGTTTTTCTAACCTAATGTATAAAGATGCAAGTCAAATCAAGGTTATAATCGAAATATAATCAAAAAGGCAATGGTTCAATTCATCTGGCTTACCAATTACTACAATAAGTAATTAAATAAATTACTACGAACTAGTTAAGGAAAACAGTTGTCTTAACATTGTACAAGAAGGTTAAGAGGAGAAGCTGTTTCCTTTGATTTAAGCAATTTAGCTAAGAGTCTGTTAAAGACAGAGGCTATTCCTTGCCTTGGTTTTAAGGAAGTACAGCTCTTAAAATGATTTCCTGGTAACTTCTTTCTTTTGGCTGCTTCCTTCCATTAAGCTTCACTATTCACAAAAATCACACCAAGCTTTTCTTTATCTAGTCTATATCCCCATCTTTCTGGCAGTTTGACACAGATATAAAATAATTTCCAGAGTCCCATGCTTATCCCTATTTTAGAATGGCACTAGTTTAACACAGATGTGTCTTACTATTTAGATAACAGATTTAGGGTTTTACTGTCTATGCGGAACAGTTAGAGACACACACACACAGAGGCATTGGAGTGATTTGAGCATCCTCGAATTGCTATACAGAAGGATTTTCATGCCTCCTTCTTCTCCAAAGTCTTTAGCTCTTGTGATTGGTCTTAGTTTGGAGCTATGTCAATGTTTGTTGGTATTTCTATTGATGGTAGAATGAACTTGTAGCTTTTTGTATCAAAGGAGGAGTCTGGTTTTTTCTCTCTCAGTTGTAGACTTCAGGCTCAGTTGAGCTGATGGTGAGAACCTTTCACCTCTCCTTCTTTCGAGGGCTGGTCTCGGAAAGACAATAGGATACGATTCAGGTGTGGTCAGTGTTGTGAGAGAGCCCCTGCCACCTTCTGGATGGTGAAGGTGTTTTGTAGGTGTCAGTGTCCCCTTATGCTGCCTCAGAGGACACCCTCACGTCTTCAAAGGCCAAAAAAGGATTACAGTCTTGTAGTCATTGGGTAAGGAATGGTGTCCCTAGCCTCTGTTTGTCAGAGGATGGAGATGAATGGCAGGAGAGAGATCACTTGATCATTACCTGTTAGTTTCACTCCTTCTGGGGCACCTGACATTGGCCACTGTCAGTAGACAGGATACTAGGCTGGGTGGACCTTTGGTCTGACCCAGTATGGCCATTCTTGTGTTCTTATGGGGGCAGAGTCTAGGGCAAGCAAGTAACCTCACCCTATAATAGCCTTTTGTCTCCAAGCCAGAAAGCTGCTTCTAATATCCTTTTAATACTATATTTCATTAAACATTTGGCCAAGCAAAGTTAATCTGCTCTACCTCCAAATATGGTCAATATTTCCTAAGTTGATGTAAATATCTCTCTGTTTTTTTGGACTTCCTCTCAAACAAACTAAGTAGTTTTGATCCTTTTTACCCCTTACATGTTGTCATTGATTATACTTTTCTTCTGAAGTTGGATTTCCTTGTGCTGCACTGAAATATGTGAAATGTGATCGTGTCCAACTGCTGCCCATGGTTTTTACAAAAATTAAATGTGTATTTCCTAATAACATTTCACTGGAAAAAATAAAAGTAAATTAAAAAATGTGTGCAATTTAACGTAGATCCGTGGTCTGATTCTGCTTCATTGAAATCTGCAATGAAGTTGACTTCACTTGGAAAAGAATTTGGCTTATACTTTAAAACATCAATCACCTAGAGAAGTTTGACTTGAACTGGATTTCATAGCATGCTGTTTAACAGGCTAAAATGTTGTTGTTACAGCCCATCATGTTCTCTAATAATTATTTTCTTATGAGCAAATCAAAAATTGCACCCTATGCATTCATGGCTATTATGTGAACTGTATAACAGAGCAATTGTTTTGTTTTTTATAATAACACTGTAATTAGGTTTAGGGGGAAAATAATTCTGCCTTTTTAATCATTTTTAAGCTCTCATAGCCTCTTCCATCAGTATAAAAATTGTGCTCTGAGCTAAGCTCTCATGTGACTGGGAGGAGGCACTTTTCAAGTGGAAGATGTCACCAGTTGAAAACATACCTTGGTAATTAAGCATAAAATGATGTGTTAAGTGATTGTGATTTTCTTTCTTTGGTTCTAATTCAACAGACTTTGAGTTTGGTTCACTGCCTGAGTTCTGTTGTCTTGTACGGTAGAAAGTTTGCAGTGAAAGTTGGGGATTGCGGCTGTGACAGCCGCTGGGGGGGAGGAGGGGGCAGGAACCTTCCCCAAAAACAATATAAAACAAAAAAAAAACCACCCCACCTTGTTACAGTGGAGGTGGGAGCTGTTCTGATGCTGTCCAGATAGTGGATGAGAATTAAGGAGAGAGCAAGGCCAAGGTATCTAGAAGATGTACTGGTTCAGCACGCTCCTAGAAGCAGCCACTAAAAGGAATCTTAGCTATAAATTAAAGTTGCACTTACTTTGGTGGAACCCTGGCCAATGGCGGAGACTGTGCTGCCGCCTGTTCTTCCCGTGGGTTGAACTTCATTTTGGCACAACTTCCCTTTGTGAGTGCAGAGAATGCAAATTGCACTTCGTGCACCTACAGGGTTGACTCAAACCTACAAGCTTACTACTTTTACTTAAAAGTCAGTGTAAATGGCAACACTTGTAAGTGCAAGTGTATTTTCTACAGAAAACAATTAATCATACACTCTGTATGAAGAGTCATACACTCTGAGTTTGCATTCAATCTTTTGGATAAGAATTGTGCAAACATCTGTCCCTTCTACTTCAGTATCATGCCTAAAACCTAATCTGGAGAGATCAGATCATTCTAGGGATAATGGGGTTGTTGAGTTTTCATACTCATTGAGTTCTTTGACTCTATTGGGACCGCCAACAGAGTACCAGCTGTAAAGACTATGCTTTTTGTGATGTAGACACTTAACCTCTTATACTGCAACTCACAACACACTGGCCATTGAATAATCATTGGATAACTCTTGGTTGCTACATACAAGTTAAAGCTACATTTAAGTTGCTGCATAAAAAGTTAAAAAAAAAAACTTAGACAAGATAGATGTCTTGAAGTCACCAGGGCCTGATGAAACACGCTCAAGGAGGTGACTGAAGAGGTATTTGAGCCATTAGCGATTATCTTTGAAAAGTCATGGAATACTGGAGAGATTCCAGAGGAATGGAAAAGGGCAAATATAGTGCCCATCTGTAAAAAGGGAAATAAGGACAACCTGAGGAATTACAGTCAGTCACCTTAACTTCAGTACTCGGAAAGGTAATGGAGCAAATAATTAAGTAATCAATTTGCAAATACCTAGAAGATAATAAGGTGATAAGTAACAGTCAGCATGGATTTGTCAAGAACAAATAGTGTCAAACCAACCAAATAGCTTTCTTTGACAGGGTAACAAGTGGTAGATGTGGTATATCTTGACTTTAGTAAGGCTTTTGATACTATCTTGCATGACTGTGTCATAAACAAACTAGGGAAATACAACTTAGATGGAGCTACTATAAGGGAGGTGCATAACTGGTTGGAAAACTGTTCCCAGAGAGTAGTTATCAGTGGTTCACAGTCAAGCTGCAAGGGCGTGTCGAGTGGGGTCCCACAGTGATCCAGTTCTGTTCAATATCTTCATTAATGAAGTAGGTAATGGCATAGAGAGTATGTACACTTACAAAGTTTGCAGATGATACCAAGTTGGGAGGGGTTGCAAATGCTTTGGAGGATAGGATTAAAAATCAAAATGATCTAGAGAAATGGTCTGAAGAAAATAGGATGAAATTCAATACAGACAGATGCAAAGTACTGCGCTTAGGAAGGAACAATCAGTTGCACTCATACAAAATGAGAAATGACTGCCTAGGAAGGAGTACTGTGGGAAGGGATCTGGGGGTCATAGTGGGTCACAAGCTAAATATGAGTCTATGGTGTAACACTATTGCAAACAAAGCAAAACACATCCCAGAATGATTTTAGCAGGAGCGTTGTAAGGAAGACATGAGAAGTAATTCTTACACTCTACTCCAGACAGGCTAAAATTAGTGTAATGGGCTGAAACATCTCTCCTTGCTTGCTGGCGTTGATCCTGCTGGGAAAGGGTTAAGTGTCTTCTGGTTAAACATTGAGGCAGTTGCTTACCCCAACTTGAGATAAGGCTGTGTATGCAAGTGGCTTTCCAGAGAAAGACTAAGGCAGTGGACTGAGTAATCAAGCCTGGACAGAGTGTTTGGGCTAGATTTTGTTTAATTTTGAGTTCCTTATGACTAAAGCGAAAAACCAAGAAGGGTGTCAGTTGTGACCAACTGCAGTTCTGTGGATTACCACACTATCTTAGTCTTCCAGTATATCCTTTCCTCCCCCACTTCTTGTCTTTTAAATTGTCTTTATTATGTTTCATGTTAATGGGACTCAGAGGGCCCACCTGGGAAGATCCAATTGCAGGATCATGCCTTAGTTGACAGACCCCATACCTCACTATCAGTGCCTTGCTTTTTATTTTGGTTTCATTCCAACCAAGAGAAAGAGTCTGTTCAAAATCTTATACCTTAGGACTCCAGTGAGACTCGGAACAGATGTATAGATCTGCCTAAGGAGATCTCTTTGGAGGATTGGGGCTTATTTTATTAATTTTGGACCATTGTTCTTTCTTTGATATTTTAAATCCCATCTACTTGATTTTTGGGGAAAAAGTCTATTTAAACCTGGTCTAATTTTTTTAAAGTAATATCTTTTGCTCATCTGTTTTATATTATCTGTCTCCGCATTCCCACCAGACAAGAATCAGTGAGTTCAATTTGGATAAGTAATTGCAACATCACCAAACCATTGACTTTGTGAAGGCTGCTTCCAGAGACTTTTTTCAAAAGGATTTGTCCATGAATTTCCTGCTTTATGTGGGCTTTTGGGAAATTGGACTGGTGGTGAGGCACTGGGACCCAGTGTGTCCTGCTGGGTCCTAGTGCAGGATTGCTAGGGGGACAAAAAGAGGAAAGGGAGAGCTAGAATGCCCTCTGTTATTATATCATTGTCTTTTCATTATAACTGGCTCTCATTTTAATAAGACTATTATGCTGTCCATGCTTAAAAATGAGATAACATTTTTACAGCCACTATGACATCTATTTTTATCAGCACTGAGTCTTTTGAAAAGGAAATATATTATTTTTCCTTGATACTGTAATGTGATAAATATCCTGCTGCACATGTGCAGTAGCTGCTTATATTTTAGTAGCACCATTTATCCAGAAGGATCCCAAAGTGGTATTCCATAAAATATGGGAATTATTTCGTCCAGCACTGAAATGCAGTCTATGCGTGGAGAAGCACAAGACACCTGTTTAACAGTGCACAACATCACAGCAAGAAGTGTAAAGTACTGTATCCAGTTGAAACTGCAGGAGAAATTAAATAGGTAAAATGCAAGGGCACCAGAGGTAACATTTCTACTTTCACACAAAAAAATAAAAATGCTGTAAGATCTCTTTAATGACCATGCATGGTTAGGTTGTTGGATTCGTTGATTATGTAGCTCACGTGCATAGGGTGTTTCAAAGGTGGAAAATACTAATATAAGTGCTACATATTATTTCATATCTCACCTTGAAAGACTGTGGCTTGAACAACTACACAGTGTATCCTGACACCTGACTAGGGCATTGATTCAGTACAGGTAAGAGTATCACTTTCTGAATCACCCACAACATTTACTGCAACTCATAGTTCCTCCCCTCCCGCATGGCTGGAGTTCTCTGAAAGTGTTTGTATAGGAGGAAAAGGGTGATTTATTAATAGTAACACTCTTGATTTTGACAATTATAAATCCAGATAAGATGATGCAATTAATATTGCTGGTATTTGTGTATTGGATCCTCTATACTCTGCATTTGGAGTAAGCCAAATATTGCAAGAACTCCACAGCTAATATTAATTGTCATCATTATACATCTTCAGAAATGTGACGCGCAAATACATAAAGTAAAGCACCTTGTGTCTTTTTCTTTAGTGAAAGCCATTTTTTCTATAATTCTTGAAGAAATATTTATTAATTTTCTACCTTTTCTCCATCTGAGTGTAAATTTCAGTGTAAAGAGGTATGGCATATATATACATAAATAGCTTGGTTATTTTTGAAGGTGAGGATGAGATGATAGAAATCTCTGAACAATCTTTGTCCTTTTCCTTTTCCCTTCATGCATATCCCAGTTAACCATGACTACTTCCTTCCCCTTTAGTCCCTGAAGATATTAGAAGATGGGGAACTGCTGGCTGCTTGATCAAAAACAAATAGATAAAGGAAATGTAAAGTAAAATTTCAAATTAAGGAGTCATTTCTTTAAACAGGTTGGATTTTTTGGAGTGTAGTGTGATGTTCCATATTCACTCTATACTGAGGTGGCAGAGGGTACTGCTATTATAAAGCTAAATAATGCAACCCTATTACCTGCATTCATAGTAACATAGATCATAACAGTACAATCAACACTGCTGTGCTGGTAGTATGTAATACACAAAGACTAGTAACTCTGCATAGTAAAATCCTTGTGATGATTTTGATTTAAAGTAGCTGCTGTTTGTTTAATTTGGATATTTCTATATTACAAAAAGTCAGGCTTCTCTGCGGGACACCTGTCAAATTTGTTAGCTCATCTTAATTTCATAAAACTGTTGTAATTTTTTTAATTCTGAAAGTATAATGTGTAGTGTAATACATGAACATATGTGTGTATACTGCATACTACATCTAAGTCCTATGTATATATGTGGATATTCTGTTTAGAGGTTGCCTGAGATTACGGGAATCCCTGTTAAACATAGTGTGTGAACAACTCCCCTTGCTTCCTCTCACGGGTTTTGCTGAAATTGAATTGGCAGTAGCTGTTATTTTTCTGGATTGGGTGCAAGAAAATACCAATTTATTGGTCATAATAATTTGCCACATTCTATATGCTCCCTTGACTTAGAAGGTTTAGTGAGCTTTATATGCTCAAACTGCATATTGAAAGGCAGATTTGCTATGGTCTGTTAACAGAAATGTGTTTTAGCATGAAAGTATTTTTCCCCATTTTTCCTAATTATTTGGTTAAATTATTTCAAGTCTCCCATCTAATATGGCAATAACTTGCCAAGGACATAGGTCATTAAGGCAAGCTGCTTTATTTGCTAAAAATCTTCACATTTCCTGCCTATTTACTATGAAAGTTATCCTTTTATGTTTTTTTTAATAAAGTTCTGAGAGCTATCTGGGGAAATGCCCCTTTGCATTCTGAAAGCACAATCTTTAATAAAAAAAAAAAGGATACTGGAGTTATATTAATTTAATAGTAAATCTTTTTTTTTTATTGTCGTTTCATTCTTTTGCCCCAGGATAAACAGATAAGCAGTGAAGAAGATCATTTGAGGAGGATGGAGGAGTCCAGATTACAGTTTAGGGATCAGCTGCGTTGTCTAGAGACAGAACAAGAATCCATTCTCACCATGATAGGAAGTGAAATTGATGCAGCTTGTGAAATCCTTTCCAGGGACTCTGTGGAGAAATTCAAAGTAATTATTAGTTTTCAATCTGCCTTAGATTTTTAGTTTGCTACCTAATGGATAACTATAAGGGAATTTTTATGCATGACTGCTTGTATTCACATATCCAGATAGTTTCTTAAGTAAAATATTTCAAATATGACAGGTGACACTATTTAAGAAAATATGGTATTAAGCGTATTATGGAATTGTGGAGTAACGCATGTTGCTGTGTATCTTATAAAGAGATAACATAAGCCCCCTCCCGTGCATCACCAGAAGTTATTTTCAGTTGCCAGTCTTTTTCTTCATAAATAATGGTTTCCGATTATTAGTGGTTGATGTGAAATGACGTCCCTAGTTGCAAACTGCATCACATTGGCTCATTGTTTGACACTCAACATTAACTTCCTTACTGTTTTGCTTGGAAACGATGTTCAAATCTTAAAATTGTGGGTCATACCGGTAATTCATATTGTGTCTCGTCTCTCTCATATGACAAGTGGTTAAAAGAGAAAGTGTCAGTATATTTCAACCCCTAGGGTATTTATTAATAGACCTCAGCATGCTGCTCTAGCAAATAATGAAGATAATCTTTGGTAAAAAATCTATAGTTTCTGAACAAAGATTCAGAAACTCAGTTTAATAAAGTATTCTTTCTTAAATTCAAACTAATTTTTTATTTTAAAAATTCAGTTTGTTTAATAAGATTGGTAGTACAACAGAAAAAATGTCTTATGTTTATTCTTGTGAACAATGTGTTTCAAATTTAAGTCATATTTTCTAGTATTACAAAAATGGAGAATGGAGATAGTTATACTTTATATGCTTTATACTTTAACACACATTCTTTTATCACTTAACACTATGGTTTTTGAGGAGTGTAAATGTTGCTACTGCTGTAGTGTACTTTCTTAAAAAAAGGGAAAATAGACATTTTTTCAACATGGAAATTTCTCTAAATATTTTAATGCTATTCAGACTCTGGAGTAATGAACTGAGTGTGACATCCTGGCAGACAGACATCGATCTGTTTAAATGTTTCACCACATAATAAAGAGCAAATTTCCTAACTTTCCTCCTTTTCTGAACTCCCAAGTTTTGATTTCTAAAGTCTACTGAGCAGCACAGATGGAATTATTGTTTAAATTTACATGGTTCCTAGAAATTACAGTTAACTTGGAATTTAAAAGTAATGCCAAAGTATGGAGGTTTTGTTTTCATTTTAAAAGAAAAGTTTGCATGTCAGCTTCTCCTGGCTCATCCAGTTTCATCAAACCCCTTAAGTTGCATGCCATTGGCAAGTTTAAAACATATTTGAGCCACTTGACCTTTGCTTTAGCCCATGAAGGGGACATCATTTTTATTACAGCAAAATAATTTCTTGCTCTCTTCCCATGGGTACTGAGTAGAGGTGTTGTATGGAGGCAGTGCAGTTGGCCTTGGGAGAAGTAGGGAAAACATGGCTCTCATTGGACTTCAGTGATGCTCCTCTCTCCAGCACTATGGGTTCTGTCAAGGGCTCTGGAAAAGTTTAACTCAAGTCCTTTTCTTCTACGAGTATCACTGCAATCTTGTTGTCTTGTGAGGGTTTAAGAGGAAGATAATGGTGCTATTGGAGGAAGCTAGAGAATCTCTAGTCTTCATCCATTGAATTCTCCTGAAAGCAAAAATCTGACCAGATTTGCT
Source organism: Lepidochelys kempii (assembly GCF_965140285.1). Lineage (NCBI taxonomy): Eukaryota > Metazoa > Chordata > Testudines > Cheloniidae > Lepidochelys > Lepidochelys kempii. Next base: position 95,839,834 of record NC_136385.1, on the reverse strand, counting down.
AGTTGTCCCAAAGTGGAGTTTTAACTTAAAGAATTCTAGATAAACAGTTGGGATTTTTTTTTCAAGCAGTCTTTTGCTGCCACATGAATTCCCCTCTGCTTCCTCTGCAAAAAAACCCCCCAAAACCCTTAAGTATTTTGACTTTCTCAATATACAAATCAGTACAAGAAGTACTGCTTGTGATCTTTTCATTTTGGCATCAGTAGTAGAACCCACTTAATAGTGTTAAAGGAATAGATTTCTTACAAAAACATAACTTGACTTGCACAAAAGAAGACCCAAAAAGGCCTTTTTGCATGAATATCAGATAAAAGTATCCCAGTCCAACAAGTATTGTAAATTAAACAATAAATAAAGTCATACCACTTTGAGATGGAAAAGAGCAGGATATATAAGGCATGATACAGGATTGTTCTCTACAAAAGAGGATATATCAGATGTTAAATGGACATTGAACTTAACTAGACTTCCATTAAAAATACAGATCTGTGCAAAACACAGATTTTTCTTCTACTTCTTTAAAAAGAAGTAATGAAAAACAACCCACTAAAAGGAATAGATTCATTAAATAAAAAATATAGAGATTAGGTATAATAATTCCTTTTTAACACATTTTAATTTGTGGTGTAGTTGGCTTTAAAAGGGATTGGTGGAAGAGAGGCCTGGCAGACCATCTGATGTATGATTTGCTAATGAAATACACAGTACAGATTTATCTTCTGTCTTAATTAGTAATTTTATTACCTTAATATTCAAGAAGGGATATGTAAGAACTTGAAATCATCAATCTCAAATACCTGAAGTAAGTATGGTATTTTCTTATAGCTGGAATGGAAGATACCATCATCACAATAGAATAGCAAATATTGAGTTTTTATTGGTGCCCACTGTACATTTCTCTCACTCTTTGATAAAGCGAGAAAAGTGTAATTAAATAAAGCAGTCAAAATCTCATGTTCTATTCCAGAAGAAAAGCCAAATTGCTAACAATGAAATCACAAGTAAGAATAGCCTGTACTACTTCTGTGCTACACGATGTGGTGCCATACAGTCTGGAGGAAATGAGGTTGGATGACTCTGAACCTAGTCTTTTTAAAAAACAAACAAACAAGTGAAGGACATAAATGTAGAGGTCAAACATAGGAGTTTATTATGTACAGTGCTGACGGAGTGTCACCTCGCTTATTAGGCTCAGAGACACTGTCAATCAATATTTTCCATGGGCAGGGAAAGTGATGGGGTAGGCAGTCCCACACCCCCAGATAGGTTTAGCTGCAAGGCATGATAGCACAGTAGCCAATGGTCAAAAGGTTACATAATGTCTCCGCCCATGGTCTCAAGTTAACAAATTAACATTTAGCATTTAATTAGTACTTTAATAAATGTATTAGTATAGAATATATGTTGGATTCAGTTTGGGGTCCATAGGAATGAAGTAGCTCCTTTGTCCAACAGATACATATCTAGGGGTAAAAGCAAAGAAGCAGTGAAAGTAAATGGCAATAAAGATTGTCTTTCAAGTTGCTTATTTGGGTTTTAAGGCAGGTATTGGTTCCTGGGAAAGGGAGGTGGGAGGAGGCCATATCTTATACTAACATGCTTGAACCTTTCATAAACTCAAGGTTGGATGTGTGGGAAGAACATCTCCCTACAGAAGAAACTAACGGAACAGAAACAGGGCTTCTTTGTTCTGTTTGCAACTTTGAATAAGACACAATTATTGCCCCCAACATCTGGCATTTTGCTGACCAGGCATATCTTAACAAAAACAAGGTTATCTTTGGTTATTCTGCTTTCTCTTAGCTAATCACTATTTGCTAGGCCTCTGACCTCTTGACCAAACTCTGGACTTTGGGTCTGTACACAAATCCATATACCAGGTTATTACATCAGCAATGGATTTTAACCCTTCAACAGGCATTTTAACATGTGATTCAGATCAATAGTTGTAAATTGCATTTCCCTGTAAATTAAACATAATTTTCACAAAGGGGCACCCAGAATATAGAATCATAGATCATAGAATCATAGAATATCAGGGTTGGAAGGGACCCCAGAAGGTCATCTAGTCCAACCCCCTGCTCGAAGCAGGACCAATTCCCAGTTAAATCATCCCAGCCAGGGCTTTGTCAAGCCTGACCTTAAAAACCTCTAAGGAAGGAGATTCTACCACCTCCCTAGGTAACGCATTCCAGTGTTTCACCACCCTCTTAGTGAAAAAGTTTTTCCTAATATCCAATCTAAACCTCCCCCACTGCAACTTGAGACCATTACTCCTCGTTCTGTCATCTGCTACCATTGAGAACAGTCTAGAGCCATCCTCTTTGGAACCCCCTTTCAGGTAGTTGAAAGCAGCTATCAAATCCCCCCTCATTCTTCTCTTCTGCAGGCTAAACAGTCCCAGCTCCCTCAGCCTCTCCTCATAAGTCATGTGTTCCAGATCCCTAATCATTTTTGTTGCCCTTCACTGGACTCTCTCCAGTTTATCCACATCCTTCTTGAAGTGTGGGGCCCAAAACTGGACACAGTACTCCAGATGACGCCTCACCAATGTCGAATAGAGGGGAATGATCACGTCCCTCGATCTGCTCGCTATGCCCCTACTTATACAATATATCTTAGACTCATAAACTCATAGCTATTAAGGTCAGAAGGGACTATTATGATCATCTAGTCTGACCACAATGCAGGCCACAGAATCTCACCCACCCACTCCTGCAATAAACCTCTCACCTATGTCTGAGCTATTGAAGTCCTCAAATCATGGTTTAAAGACTTCAAGGTGCAGAGAATCCTCCGGCAAGTGACCTGTGCCCCATGCTACAGAAAAAGGCAAAAAAACCCCAGGGCCTCTTCCAATCTGCCTTGGAGGAGAATTCCTTCCCAACTCCAAATATGCATTGTTGTTGATACAGTAAACTGCAATCTAATAATAAAACATTTAAGCATTTTGAGGATGTTCTAATCACATAGTGTTGTAGTGATCATATGGATAAAGCAGGAAAAATAACAGAATTACTATGTACCTGAGTTGCATTTTAAACAAGAATTATACTGATGGCACTGCATTCCTTATCCTTTAGTGTGACCGATATAAAATTAACAGCTCTTTAAAATATTTAGGAATAAACCTTCCAATACTGATCTTTAGTCATGATTTTTTGAATTAGTGTGCTCATTTTGTTCAGTAAATAAGAAAAAATTTCCCTCTGTGTCTAAATTTTTTTTCCAGGCAATATCACTTACACCTGGGTTAAAGAATGACCCTCATCGCTGGTTAGCAGAAACAAAGGTAACTTCATCTGTTGGATATTATTGGATAAAATAATAATAAGCTGGTTTTGGTCACTAAAAATGGTATTTGAAAATTGCAGTTAAAAAGGGGTTGAGAGAGAGAAAAAGAAAAAGTTAAAAATCTGTAACATTTCTCTGATAGGTATATTGATATTTCCAGCGTGGTGACTGGCCTTTCAAGCCAATAGATGGTAATGATTTTTTTCAGCTGAAGGTCTTTGGCAATCTCTTGCTGCGTAGCAGTAGGGGATTTCCAGTGTGAAGTGTCACCATATTTCTGAAGAGTATCAGATTTTAGCCTTTTTATTGGCCCTTTTATTGGCAGTTATGGTACTTAGCATCAATAAGCGATAGATATTTGTAGAGCCAAATTTACAGCATTTCTCCCTTAATTGTGCTCACTAAATTTGAGCACACCCAAATTCTGAGCACCCAGCAAAACGAGTGCATTTGTGGGTGAAATGATGGAAGCCTGCTGCAAATATGACCCTTTGGTCCTGGATTGCCTTTTCTCTTTTATCAATTCTTTTGGAGTAAAACAAGGTAAGTTTATAGTCCACAGGCATGCTTCTTTCTATAGGGTTATAAGAAAAGCCAAGACATGTTTTGTTTTAAGCAGTTTTGGTTTATATCTAAAGGCTTTTAGACTGGATTCTTGAAAAATGTGCTATTTTCCTTTTACCCTTCTTCTAAAGCCTATGACCCACATCATGTGAGTACACACATACTTGGAAATCTCTCATGAGCCTGCCAACCCTGGCATGTGAGCATACTGTAAGCTTTCATTTCTGTGCCTCAGCTTAATGGTTCAAAGAGATGACTGGTAACTTCTAACCCTTGCTTTTTACTTTGCAAGCTCTGTAAGCAGTCTTATCCAGTATCTTTTAATAGGATTAAGCTTCTCATGATTAAAAATAGCTTTTATACTGCATGAAACAAACCTTTTCCTCTGCAGTGTAAAAGGGTCATGACAGGGGAAGAAAAGTTGACCAATTGACTGAGGAGAAGTTGAATCTGTTTGCTAGCAAGGTGGCTTGAGGTTATTGATGGGCTAGCATGTAATATACATAGATCAAGAGTGAATATCACTATAAATAACAGAGATAAGATTTTGAATCAGAGAACAAGAACTTTATAGGAAACAGTCTCCTATTCAGATAGGTGCTGCTGACATCCTAGGCAATATTAGAAGGACCTTCCAAAGGGCATTTAGTAATTGTTTTCATAAATCTGCCAAATGAGTTTCTTTACTTATTGGTAGAGAAGACCTGAAATGAAAGGAATAGAAATACTGCAGTTCTGTAGATTTGCACGTTATATATAAAAGATTATATTTCTGGGCTGAATCTCTGATCACCTGGAATCACTTCAATTCTACTTCCAAGTCACTGCAATTGCTGTTGAATATTGTAAAGATGGGGACTTTGGTTTCTAGCATTTCTGAAATCCAAATTTTGTGTTTCCTGGTTGTTCTTTGAATGATTGCATATATGTATTCCACTCTTAGTATCAGTGCACCCAGTGCATGGCTGTCAGAAACTTTTTCCCTCAGTGGTATCTGTTGGGTGGTATGTAGTTATAAAGGGAAGAACTGCCTTTAGCCCGTCAGTTCCTTCTTACCACCCCTAACGGTCATTAGAACTCTGTTTTCTACCAGAACTGTTATTTCTCTCAGCCTTTTTGAATGTAGTGTAAGTCTAGTCTTAGTAATGTTATGAAAGTAAGTTTTAATAGTATTATAGATATTTTTTTAAAAAAATTTTTTGACTTCTTGTTTTCCCTGTTCAGGGTTTTTTTCTATGTATGACGCTGAGGTATGCCCTGGTCATCAGATTTCAAGCCATGTGTTTCTGGCTCCAGGCCTATGCCCATGAGTGACCTGCACAACAGCTGCCTAAAGTGCTTGGGAGAAGCACATATGAGGGACTGGTGCCAGGCTTGCAGGGGGTTCAAACCTAGGGTGAAGAAGGATAAGGAGGCTAGGCTGAAATTCCTGTTGATGAAGGCAGTGGTCAGGCCACTGTTGCCACTGTCCTGATCTGACTCGGTGCTGAGTGCTGCGATTTCAGAAAGCGGTGCACCTCCAGCTTTAGCAGGATCCTGGCACTGTTCTCCCTCACTCATACCGAGGAAGAAATACAGTGCTTCCACAGAGGCACTGGCCAGGGGAAAGTCTCCACCCTCTAAGTTTGGTAAGAGGGTCAAGGAGGAGTCAAGTAGAGTGCACCTGAAACCTCAGCATCCTCCTCCAACTTGATGCCTAAATCAGCACAGTCAGCTCTGGCTCCACAAGGAGAACTGTTGAGTGCGGTGTTGGAAGTAGCACCGCCAACTTCCTCAGCACCGCAACAAGCGGCCATCTATGTGCCTCCTACCTAGAGGCATTTGCAGCAGTAAGAAACCCGCTCTGCCTCTCAGTGCTTTTGACTCCTTCCTTACAGGAGTCTGGTCCCTTGGCACCACTGCCACTTTTGCCAGCAATTCAACCTCTTGTACTCCAGTTGCCTTCTTCACAGATAAGCCCCAAGGGGAAGTGGGCTTTGATGGTGTTGCTCCATCCACCAGTAGGCCCTCGGCACTGTTCCCTGGCACTGACTGGATCAGCCCCACCATGGTCAAAGGAAGGGAATTCTCATTGTCTAACTCAGAGGGGGATTTAATATATCACAGTGCTGAAGCAGGACATGCCGGTCTCTGCAGAGATCCTTTCTTTCCACCTACTGCCGTGACCCTTGAATGGGACCTGACAATTGGACCCTGCCCTGGTTCAGTGGCCATTTTGGAACTCTTGAGGGTTTCCCCCAGCTTCCAGACCTTCCCAACACTGTGCATACTCAGTGCACTCCTCTAGAAAGGCTGAGTCTACACACAGAGTGGCTCTGTTTCAAGAGGCCAGCACCAAGACTGGTATCAAGCATTAAGAGGAGGTTCCAGATCCAGAGCAACAGCTGGTAGACGAGATTCTATCCCCCCCGGTCTTGGCTTCCTCTTCAGATGAGGGCATTTGATCTGGCACAACTTCTCCTCCTCTTGATGATTTTAAGGTTTGTCAGGAGTTATTGAAAAGCGTTGTTGCAGGCTTAGGTGCACAGGTCAAAGAGGTCAGGGAGCCCTCGAGTTGTCCTTTTATCATCGGTGGGGCCCTCCACAGTATCTCTGCCAATTAACAAGATGATATTAGAGCCAATAAAGGCTTTTGGGGCAGAGTCTATCCTCTTTGCCTTGAACCTCTAAAAAGGTGGAAAGAAAGTACTATGTACCCTCCCAAGGGTTTGAGTATATTCACCCACCTTTGGGCTCATTAGTTGTCACAGCAGCTAATGAGAGAGAATGAGAGGGATACCAGGCTGCCACCTCCAAATCAAAAGATGCCAGAAGGCTGGACTTATTTGGCAGAAAGATTCATTCGACAGGGTGTTTGGAGCTACATATTGCTAACTAACAAGCTTTGTTGGGACTTCGTTTGTGCAAATTTGTTCCATGCAAAAGTTAAAGGAGCTCCTTCCAGAGAACGCTAGGCAGGAGTTCTCTTCCCTGGTCTGTGAGGGCAGACTTATCATGGGAACTTCGCTGCAGGGGGGGCTGGACGCAGCAGACTCTGCACGTAGAACCATGGCCTCTGCAGGGGCCATGTGTAGATCATCCTGGCTGCAGTTTTCTGGTCTTCACTATGAAGTCCAGACTACTATCCAGGACTTGCCATTTGAGGTTTCCTTCACTATTCTTGGACTAGATAGCCCATTCCACTCCTCTTCCGCAGGACCTATCAAAAAAGAGTTGTAGGCGTACGCCTCCCTCTCCTGCTGATTTGGCACTCGGCCCCTCAAGACACCCAGGAATCACAAAACAGGTATTTTTATGAGCCAGTTGAGGTTGTCATACCAGTCTCTATCTTTCCAGGCCTGAACCCTGTCTCTCCTACTTTTGCAGTGCTTGGTCCTGGATTACTTGGGACAAGTGGATCTTGAGCATGGTGGAAGTGGGATATATTCTCTAGTTTGCTTCTACTAATCCCTCCCACCATCCCTCCCTTTCCCTCTTCAGGGACCATTTTCATGAAAAACTCCTTATCCAGGGAGCCATAGAGGAGGTTCCATGTGGTATCAGAGGGAAGGGGTTTTATTCCCCATATTTCCTAATCCCCAAAATGAAGGGGGTCTCAGGTCAATTTTAGACTTGTGTCATCTCAACAATCCTTAAAAAGGATAAAGTTTTGCATGTTCACCCTAGCTTCTATTATCCCTTCCCTGGATCCCAGGGACTGGTATGCTGCCCTCAATTTAAAAAATCCCTACTTCCTTGTGGCAATCATTGAAGCTCATAGGAAGTACCTCTGATTTCTGGTAAATCAAAATCATTAGTTCATCATAGTACCTTTCAGCCTGTCCGCAGCTCCCAGGGTCTCTTATAAAGGTCATGGCGGTAGTAGCTTTACCCCTACTTTGTCAAAATCCAGTCCAAACTGCAAGTGCAGAGCAGTGTTGCCCCTAGCCAGTCAACATTCAATCCTCTGGAGCTGTTAATCAACAAAGAAAAAATATGCCCTCAAGTACAAGACCTCGTTTCATCGTGGGATCTAAGCTTAATATTGTCAAGATGTATGGGTCCCCCATTTGAATCATTGACTACTGCTCACTGCTGCATCTATCAATGAAGTTGGCCTTTTTGGTAGCTATTAGCTTGGCCAGAAGAGTAAGGGAGCTGTGGGCATTAATATCGGGATCTCGACATACAATCTTTGTTTAAGGACAAGATTTACCTACATCCTCATCTGAAGTTCGTCCCAAGGGTGGCTTCCTCTTTCCACATCTACCAGCCAAATTATTTGCCTGTATTCTACCAGAACCACATATGACCAGGGAAGAAGAGCATTTGCATGGCTTGAACATCAGAAGAACCTTGGAGTTTTACCTGAATAGAACTACACACTTTTGTAAATCCTCACAGCTGTTCGTAGCTGTGACAGGCAGAGTAAGAGGTCAATCAGTCTCCACCAGAGAATTTCTTCCTGGACCGCATCCTGCATACACATGTGCTATGACTTGGCTAATGTTGCTCCACCTGACAGAATCACAGCTCGTTTGTTGAGGTCACAGTTGATCTTGGCAGCCTTTCTGGCACAAGTTCCAACTGCAGACATTTGTAGAGCAGTACCCTGGTCTTTGGTCCACACATTTGCCTCTCACTATGCTGTGGCTCGAGACTCCAGAGATGATGCTAGAGTGGGACAAATTGTTCTCCAATCTCTATTGAAGTAGACTCCGATCGCACCTCCTGTCTGAAAGTGTGTAAGTCACCAAGATTTGAACGCACATGTGCAATCACTTGAAGAAAAAAATATTTACTAACCTGTTCCATAACTGTTGTTCTTTGAGAAGTGTTCCCATGTCTATTCCACAACCCGCTCTCCTGCCCCTTTGTATCAGAGTTACGACAAGAAGGGAGGGGCTAGGGATGGCTCTGCTCTTTATACCTGTGTGAGGACAACAGGGAGAGCCTGAGCCACACAACAGGTACTGTCTTGCGAAAAAGTTTCTGATGGCTGTGTGCTGGACGCACCAACACCAAGAGTGGAGTGAACATGTGTAATGCATCTCAAAGAACAACAGTTATGGAACAGATTAGTAACCATTTTTTTCATAGCTAGCTGAGGAGAAAATAGATAAAAATTGTCTGGGTTCTGGGGGTGTGTGAGTGTTTGAATGACAGAGCAACTATTCAATAATTGAGGTTACATCAAGATTTTCCCTTAGAGCAGGACTAAAAATTGACTCTGTTTCATACTGCAGTGGTTGAATTTAGATTCCACATTTGGCACAGTAATTCTTCGTTGGACAGTTGAATTTTCCATGCAATTTTTTCCACGTTTTTTTAACTAACTTTTGCAGAGGCACTGTTTTAAAATGCTCCCTTTTTGAAATTTGGTTTTGTTTTCCTCATGTATCATTAGGTTTCTGAAGCTCAATAGTCCCCACAAACTACTCCCCCACAGACATACTAATAACTTCTCAGATATAGATTGCTTTTTGAACTTTTAAAATGAAATACACAGTTTATTTCCCTTATTTGTCATAACCTAGATGATCTTCCTTTCCTGACTACAGGTGTATTGATGAGAAACAACAAATTTCAAATATATTAGGAAAGTTTATTTTAATTTTTCATTGAAACTTTGTTTTAATGGATGTTTTTAACTATTTCTCTCCCCAGTTGTGGTCTGTACATACCTCTGGTAAGGTCTGTTCATACCTCTGGGCAGCAGAGGTATATGGGGGTGGACTCTGGGGGAGGTGGTGGTGCTCTGGAGATGCATGTGGGGTGAGTAGAAATGTTGAAGATAGAGCAGGGAGTGGCGGGAAGCCGGAGAGAAATGTACTTGGATCCATGTGTGCTTCAGAAGGGCATTTGGAAGAAAGGGGATTTAACAGAGGTATTTGGGACATGTGTGAGGGAGAAGCTTTTGCATCAGGAGTGAGATATGTGGGTGTATATAGGGGCCATGGGCTGGGCAGATGAGGTTCAGTGTCCCTATGCTGCAGCCTTGCCACTTGTTCAGGGGCTCTTCTTGATACTACTGCTCTAGCTCCGTGGTGCCCCAAAGCAGCATCACTGAGGAGATCTCTTCAAGCACTGACTGATGCCTCGCTTGAAGAGACTCTGCATCCTCTGGCACTGCTGCTTTGGATCTCTGGAGCACCAGGGAAAACAAGAGTCTCACAGCCAAAACCCTGTATTCCTAGTTAAACCGCAACTTGGTCCCTCAATAACCCCAATCGCTCAAGTGAACTGAAACGCAAGTGGTTAAAATATATTCAAGTCCTGGGCTTTTCTTATTTTTAAAGTGGTTGACACCTTAAATATTTAGCTATTAGCATAAAAGCTGGTTGTTTTTAATGCTTTAAAAGTCATCTCTCAGATCACATCTTAGTTCTGAAATGATATTTTTGCTAACTGCAAATGGGATTTCTGCTTTTTCTGTTCAGTTTTATTTAAATTATGTGTATATATATTGTGACGGGGCAAGGCCAGATGGCTATAGAAAAGTAGTGGGAGATAGATATATTAGCTCCAGGCTAAACAAATCCCTAGTACCAGGTTAAGTGGAATGGAAGCTGCTCCAGGTGAATTAAGACACCTGGGGGCAATTAAGAACTTTCCAGAAGGCAGGGAGAATGCTAGGTTGATTGGGACACCTGAAGCCAATCAGGGGCTGGCTGAAACTAGTTAAAAGCCTCCCAGTCAGTCAGGTGGGTGTGGATGTCAGGAGCTGTGGAAGGAAGTTGTGCCATTGGAGAGGCTGAGTAGTACACACCATATCAGGCACAAGGAAGGAGGCCTTGAGGTAAGGGTGAAGTGGAGCTTGAGGAAGTGAGGGAAGTAGCCCAGGGAATTGTACATGTCATGTTTCTAAAAGGTCAGCTACCATAGCTGATAGTATTAGGGTCCCTGGGCTGGAGCCCGGAGTAGGGGGTGGGCCTGGGCTCCCCCCCCCCCCCAGCTTTGCCCCCTGATTAATCACTGAGACTGGGAGACAACAGAGACTGTGCAAGGAAGGATAACTTCTCCTCACCTCCCTTGCTGGATTATGATGAAAATGGCTCAGTAGACTGTGACCCTTTTCTCTAGAGAAAGAAGGGTTACGTGGAGGGTCACAGTGAGCCTCTGAGGCTAGCGAAATCCGCCAGGAAACATGGAACCCACGGAGGCAAGCACAGAGCTTTGTCACAATATGTATGTATTATGTACAGCATTCTGTAAAACCTCACACATTTTCACTTTACTAATATGCAAATCTGATGATACTCTCACAAAACCCAGCAGTCTCATCCCATTTCACAGCAAAGATTGTAATGTAGTCTCAGCTGCTGCAGCATCAGGGACTCAGGTATGGGGACATATCTCTTGACCGCAGTCAAGGGAGGGGTAGATGGGAAATGATTTTGTGGTTCATGTGGCTGACACTGAAGGGAATGTGGTTAGAGCTGCAAGTGTTGGAGTTAGTTTTCACAGTCCTTCTATAATCATGACATTGTCATCTTTGTATAGGCTGTGCCTGAAATTGGTGATTTTTGGCTCATTCAATGGAGTGGCTCAAATTCCATTTTTAATTATGACCTGAGGCTGGAGTATGAATTCTGGACATGTTATCCTCAATCCCCATGTATGAGGACAGAATTAAACTAGTCTTTAGGTACTGAATAAAGTACTGCAGTACCTACAATTTTAAATTATTTGTTCTGCATCCTGTTGTCACATTCACTATCATTCAAGGTGGAATCTACTCCCCTTTAGAATCATCACTTTTTCTGTCCTATGTGTCTCTTCCTTCCCCATCTTCTTCTCTCTGTTTCTTCCCTTCTTCTTTAGTTCTGGGAATTTATGAGTGTAGAAATGGTTTTGTTCAGGTTTAACTCTTAAAAAATCAGCTCTTAATTGGAGTGGAGACTGTGGGAATAGGCCTTTTTTTAATTATTATTATTGTAGTTTAATCCATATACTTTAATGGATTCTTTATGTGAGGCAGGTTGGGGAGTAAATATTTTTTCACTGGACAATGCATTATGTGGTTTTCAATTAAATGTTTTTTTCACCCAAAGCTATAGGCTGACACACGTACATAGAGGTGAAATGGTTTCTGACCTCAAATTGTGAGTGGTGAAATGGTGACTTGAAACTATTACAGTCACCCCAAACCTACCTCTCCATTTGTGGTGTCCAGACCCTGGTCTGTAAGTGGTAGACCATAGGTCCACTCTTAGTATTTTGAGTTTCATAAATTTTAAAATAATAGATTTCTTGTTAGATACTTGAACTCGCCCACGGCAATGATGTGGGTGCTGTATCGATCTGTGGTACATTGCGCCATCTTGAGCTTAGTAAAAGCACAAGAGTTATTGGAACTTGCAATCTCCATACGCCCCAATTTAATACAAAGATTTAATAATTTTTTTTAAATGTACTGGGAGATATAGAAAGGTTCAGGCCAAAGCTGTATTTGCGAGTTCAATAGCTCATGTGTTCCTTCTACTGTTGGGACAACCAAACCATTTGAGTTTGGGTCAGTTTAGAGCTGGGCATTTTTTGCTTAGAAGCTCTGGTTTCAATGTTAGAGCCAGATTTTGGCAGGGCATTTTGTGTAGGTACCCTTCCCAAAAATCAGTGCCTCTGCGATGGAAATATGGGGCAGAAGTCATGCATCCCATTTGTTGTTTCCCTTAAATTTGTTCAGAGAATATTTTGGAAGTTGAGAGAGACTTAATCAAGCAAGGTGAATGAACAACATGATGGTAATTGAAATTTAATGTCAATAAATGCAAAGTAATGGAAATTGGAGGGGAAAATTAAATGGCTTATACACATTACAGAGTTCTAAATTAGCTGTATAATTTCAAGAAGGGGACCTGGGCTTCATTGAAGACATCTCAGTGAAGACCTCTGCCTGGTGCAACTGCAGTCAAAAAACCAAAAAAGATGCTAGGTTTCATAAGGAATGAGGAATATGGGAATAATATAAGACCTTAGATAAATTAGTGGCATGACCTCATCTTGAATATGGTGTGCAGTACGGTTATCCCATCTCAAAAGGATATTGCAGGACGAGAGGGAGTTTAGGAAAGTGTGAGAAGAATGCTTAAGTACCTGGAAAAGAACCGAAGACAAATTGAAAAGATTGGGATTATTTTCCTTAGGAGATAATAGAGGACATGATAAAAGTGGATAAAATAATAAATGACTTAGAGAAGGTAGATGGGGAAACTTCAGCTCACCCTGTCTCATAACTCAAGAACAAAGACATTTAATGAGTGAATGGTGGTAAATTCATAACTCATAAAAGGAAATACTTTTTCACACAATATGTAACTAACCTGTGGAATTATCTGCCACAGGAAGACATTTAGGCCATTAACATAATAAAATTCAAAAAGGGATTAGACATTTATATGGATAACAAGATTATTGAAAGTTGTTATAATTAATTATAACAATGTTGTGGAAGAGCTATTAAACCTCATGCTTCAGGGGATAATCCAGTCTCTAACTGCTAGAGATCAGGAGACCTTATGTGGGAGGCAGATTTTCCCACGTTTACCTATTGCTTGTTTCTTACCCCTTCCTCTGAAGCATGGCCATGTTGCTGGCCGCTGTCAGATAGAGGTTCCTGGACTAGATAGCTCTTGGGTCAGATCCACTATGGCAGTGCCTATGTTCCTCTGCAAACCAAGTGTTGCAGGAATCATGCCATCGCATTCCAGGGTAGGGCCTGTTCACCAGGCTGCCTGTATACCCTCTGAACCAGCAATGGCCAATAGACTCTCAGCCTACAGGATTATTCTCCTGGAAAAAATAATTTACATGTTTGGCTTGAGCATGCAGTTGCTGCCAACCAAAATATATGTGCACATTTTGAGTCCATTTGCATGTTAAGTCAGAATTTGTCCTTTAATATATTTTTAATATTTCTTTTTAAACTTGTATAGCAATAGCTATTATAAATCAATAGGGTGATTCCAAATGTTCTTGTTTGTTCAGTATAGAATTTAAGTCCTAGTATTTTTATTAGAATGCTCTCTCCTTTTAGTGTTATATAAATTTGTTCTTCTCTAGACTAAACTTCAATGGATGTGTGAAGAGGTGAAAGAGAGAGAAAGCAAGGAAAGGAAGCTGCGGCGCCACCTATTGCAGAGTCGAGAGCAGCTTGAGCACTTGACACTGAGCACGGAGTGTGAGCGTCAATCTCTCTTTGAACAAATAAAAAATCAAGAACATGTCCTGGAGGAAGTTAACAGAGAAAAGAGAGGTAAGTTGACCAGTTCATTTTTGTTAATGAAGGAAGAGAAAGAAGGGAGAAATGCTGATCTTGAGAATTACCAAAGTACATCCAAATCTGCTTTATCTGGTAGTCATTAAGAAATCCAGTTGGTGGTTGCTAGTGCTAACTAGGGAAACAGATTTTTGTTTCCCCTTGGTTAAGTTGGCTTATTTTGCCAACAGCTATATTTCAGTTCAGTAAATGTCTGAAGAACACATGGGTTTGTGAAATGGGAAGTAGACATGCCAATTAGTCTTTCAGTTCTCATATTTAAGGCATATCATGACCAAAAACATTACTAGAAATTATAGAGGAGAGATAGGAGACAGCATTGCTAGGAGCTTACATTGTCTTTGCCTTCATCCTGCTTTTATCTGTAAAATAAATTATTCTCAAGTAATCTCTTTTTTGTTATACAAAAATATGAAGAACCTGTTTTGGAATTTTCCCATTTTTTATTTTAATGGTCATAACTACTTTTTGCTGTCATGAACCACATAAATAGTATTGTTGTTTGTCATAATGATGGCCTATTAAGAAGAATGGAAAATACAAAAATGGTAAATGTCAGAGGATGTCCTGAATTCCTTTTATGATGGTCTAATGAAGCCTGATTACAAGATTTATTGGTAAATGTCTTGTCTCTTACACATGTTAAAATACTGAAGAAAATAAGCTTTGCATTATATAAAATGAGTTTTAACCAGTCACATGTGGGATGAAAAAATACAAAAATAAAACGGGAGAATGTATTTTTTTAAATTAACTTTGCATGTTGGAAAATAGGCATTTAACCTAATTTAAACCAGGACATTTTTTTAATGGAAAAGAGTCTAAGGAGCCCATCTAGTCAAATGCCTGATTGTGCTGTTATATTATTAGCATTATTGTTGGTACCCTTCTTATTCCATTTTCTTAGGCCTATGATGTCAAGCACATTTGAGGGCTATTATCTCTCTTCTCTTTGAGCTTTTTCTGTGTTTACATACAGATACCAAAGAAACAGCCAATGAGGTACCTCATTACTTTTGGGGGGTTTACCTTGTATTATGATTACATTGTTTATATGTTTTCTCTCTGGCTAATTAATATTTCTTTCTGGTTCAATAATCTTATTTCAGTTGCCTCTTTCTTTTTAGAAGATTCTGTGTTGGATTTTTTGCCAAGTTATTGGTGAGTGAAGCTGGTAAAAATAGTTTGGAAGGATGGTCTTGTGATTAAGGCCTTAGAATGGAACATTGAAGATTTTGGTTCTGTTTCTGTCACAGACTTACGTGACCTTTTGCAAAACACTTCATGTCTTGGTGCTTCCATTGTTCATCTGTAGCATGGAGTTAATACTTTGTTATTATATCACAAGGATTTTGTGAGGATAAATTCACTAATGAATGTGAGGTCCTCAGGTCCTGTGGTTCTGTCACTGAAAAAACAATATGCAAAAATGCCAAACACAGGCAAGAAGAAAAGGAAACCAACACCAGGACCTAAAGAAATGTATATTTTATTTTTTGGATCTGTATTACTAACGTTTGTTCAATATTTTTGAGAGAGATCTTTATTAAAAAGATCTTGCATTTATATAGCACCTTTAATCCTGAAGGGTCCAAAAGCAACGTATAACACTGAAAAAAGCAGCAACCTCGGGGTTAGAGAGTAACAGAAAAGAGCTACTCAACAATATGTGGCAGGAACTTTTTTGGCAAAGGATACCAGACCTATGCCAACAAAAAATATCTTTACATTTTTAAAGTCTATGAAGAAATTGTGTTTTTTAAGGTGTTGACCACAATAAATTGCATAATACTCAATCTGGCTACTTCAGAAAGATGAATCACACAACTGACCATGCTTGGATTTGGCCCTTCTGTGATTTTTAACCTGTGAACACTAGCAATTTGAAACTTGAAAACGGAGAGGTATATTAGCTGAGTTGAACTATTAGAATGGGAGGATGAGTGGTTGCATTTCAGTTTTGTACGTTGCTTTGGGATCTCAGGATGAAAGGTACTATATGAAAGTAAGATATTATTTACATGATATTTCTCAGCAATAATAAACAAAAAAAATATTGTTACATAAGCTTTAGCGGTATTGGAATGATAGTGCTTACAGCTCACTTAGGAAGGACCAGATGGTACATGGCCGTCTAAAAGTCTGTCTTGTTTTTGAGTAGGTGCATTTTGTTCATGCTGGAACAAAGTTGAAGGAACAATTTAAGGCCCCAAGTAAACCGGTCCAGAGTCCAGTTTCAGTAGGTCTAATAAATAACTTTGTCAATGTGAATGAACAGATTGAGAAGAGAGGAACTAATCAACAGAGATGTAAATCGCCCAGATAATTTGTATATAGTGCCACATATTCAGAATTGAGATTTGAATACTTTTTTTGTGGGTGAAAGACAAGCACCCATTAATCTCACAAAGGCCAATCCATTTTTATTCCTATTTTTTTAAAATAAAATCCAAGATATTCCACCATGGTAAGTTCAAGTGATCAGAACTGAACCAGAACTTTGTGTTTTATCAGGCATATGCCATCCACTACTTTAAAGTTGCTCCTACAGCTTTCTGTTCTTTCATCTCATAATATTCTCATAACTTTTGGATTGTTAACCTTTGCATAGGAATCATGTCTTGTGTGTTATGTTCATGTTCCTGAAAATTCTCCTGTTCACACCAATTTCCAGCTATTCAAATCTGTTCTTAATATGTGGCTGATTCCATTTTGTCCTAAGGAAAGATGAGTTAGAAATCTCACAATTCAGTACTTTTACTCAGATTTGTTTCTTTGTAAGTTAATGGTTCCAGAGTAGACCAAAACTATTTCAGTAGCTTGTTCTCTTGTGCCATTATGTTGTGTCCTGACACACTGAAGTCGAAATATTCACAGGACTCAACCACATCATACTATGTAAAATTGAATTCCAGATCGCTTCATGTGTCCCTTCCTGTGCCCAGTTGTTCTTTCCTTATCATGAGTAACATGATGCTATGCTTCTTAATGCTTTACTTTGCCTTATCTTTGGACCCTTACAGGATAAGGAGATGTTTATTGCCAAAGTGTGTGATATTTATTACCAAACTAACGGACCTCTTATTTACCATACTTTGTTTTATACCCTGTACTATAGATATTGCCTTTCGTGATGTGGTAATCTCTCAAAATGGCCATATTTTTCATGTGGGTGCCTAAATTAGGTCTCTGCCAAATGGGCAGTTTTAGCCGCAATTATTTGTTTTGTGTTTATTGCTTTAAAAGTCTGCCTTCAACATCCACGTTAGAAAATGTAGACTTAATGTCTTCTCTATTAATTTGGCTGAACTTATTAGAAATCTTGCATTTTTGATTTGCTCAATTTCTGTATTATGTGAGTTTTCCTGGGGGCTGTTTTCATTGAAGAATTTAGGTAAATTCATTCATTCTGTAATTAGTCACCCCAAGTTTCATGGCAGGTATTTAAGTGTTTCACATGTGTGTTGAAGAATAGCTCTCTTAAAAGCACACTTTTTTACGGTACCCATTAATCTTTCTTTAAAAGTTCATTAAACTATATATAATAGCAACCTCAGATTAAATCTGGAAATAGGGAGTGTGTTCTTCATTTCTTTGTGTTCTTCTATCTGTAGAAATATATGCCTAAACTGGGCCTTGGTGAACTATGGTTTTAAATTGAGTTTGGATATTGAACAATAGGCCCAAAGCGTGTAACCAAAAAGAATAAGATCATGAGAAAGAGGGATTGTTTGTGTTAAACTTGTAGTGACCCTTGAAATACCAGCATTATCTTATTTAAGGTTTGAGCTGAATAATTCCTAAGCCAGGGATCAAATAAAGAAAAAATGGTTAATTGGTTACCAGGTACAGTAAATAATTAGTTATATAAGTTTGCTTTAAAAAAATCTTTGTGTAATAATTAAAGAGAAATATAGTAAAGTAAGATGAGATGAAAACCTTGAGAAGAGTAGGGTTCAGCCCTAAACTTCCTCATCTGGCTTTGGCTAAAGTCTAACAACCAGGAATGACATCACTTTTTTTGTTATAGCATATAAAAAAAGAGACACTTTTTTTTTTTGTGGAGGTTCTTTCTCAGAGCTTTCCCCAACCCCCTCGGAGTCACGCCATGATGGGAAGCTTCTTCTCAGGCCTGGTCCTGTTGTGAGTACTTTGGCTAGTATTTTTAACTTATGCACTTCTTTAATGACGGGTTTCAGAGTAGTAGCCATGTTAGTCTGTATCCCCAAAAAGAAAAGGAGGACTATTTTCCACTGAATGCATCCGACGAAGTGAGCTGTAGCTCACGAAAGCTTATGCTCAAATAAATTTGTTAGTCTCTAAGGTGCCACGAGTCCTCCTTTTCTTTTTACGCTTCTTGAAGTATCCTCTGCATATTTCCACTCTTGGGGTTGGCCAGCCAGGTGCAGCTAGGACAGTGGAACCTTCTAGTAGCAGGGTGGATAGGGGTGCCTCGCCCCTCCCTTCCTTGCCTCCAGTGTTTGAGTGCATTAGGATGGCATGCCTATGAAAAGGGCGTAGAGCCCATTGCTGCCTCAGTTCCTTCCAGCCACAGCTATGATAAGACATGAACCTCTCTAGCTCCTCAGATCCATAGTTAAGTGCCTTTAGATTAGTTGTTGTTTGAAGTTAGTGTAGTTAATAGGATAAGTTCATTTTAGATAGTAGTTATAGTTGTTAAGTAAAACACTGAGCAGTTCTGACATGGCAGATCCCAATGCAAAGATGCATGATTTTAAGAGGTGCGTGTCACGTCCATTGGTTTTCCCAGCATCTGACATACACATTCAGTACCTGAAGTGCTTAGCCAAGAATCATTCACTGGCACATGGTGTTACCTGCAGCACATTTACTCCTTGAGCCTGGAAGGAGAGACAGAATAAACTTCAGGCTCTTCTGTTACAAGCGGCCTTGTCAGACAAGCTTCAGGGATCTGATAGTTCTAAAGGATCTGAAAATAATGAGAGGAGACTTCAGTTGGCTCTGATTATGTCCAGATCCAAACAAGCATAGACAGCAAAGGCTTTAGATTCAGCATCATGCTCCTGTTCCAAGTTAACTGACCCTTTGCTAGCCAAGTTCTCAGATCCAGTTCAAAATGGGGTACAGTCCTAAGTGGGACCAATACCAGAAAGACAGTCTGAGACTCCTCAAGACTTACCAGAACCAGCTATCTTGGTTCTGAGGAAGAAATAAGCACATCTCGAGTGGCTCCTCGGATTATTCACATTATATGGATCCAAGAACTTTGGATTTAGGACCTCCAGATTGCTGCGAGAATATGCATCTGAAGAAAAGATCATCAGATCCAGTCATGCCAACCCAACCACATAGAATAATAGTTACAGCCCAAATTCTTTTGGATCCACACCTGTTAACGGATCTGATTTAACCACAGTGCTTGCCTGGTAACAGAGGATCATGAGGGCTCTCCTCAGTCAATATCCTCCCGCCTAAGACTCCAGCTGGCTCACTGGTCTCTATTTTTCAGATCCTGCATCAGTTAGCTCACCTATTGCTTCAGGATTGGATCTGCAATTGGATGTTGAGCCTGATCTGAGGCTCTTACCAAAACCCAAATAATTCCTAAGCCAGGGATTGGCAACTTTTGGCACGTGGCCTGCCAGGGTAAGCCCCCTGGCGGGCTGGGCCGGTTTGTTTATCTGCCGCGTCTGCAGATTCGGCTGATAGCAGCTCCCACTGGCTGTGGTTTGCCGCTCCAGGCCAATGGGGGCTGCAGGAGGCGACAGTCAGCACATCCCTTGGCCCACGCCGCTTCCTGCAGTCCCCCTGGCCTGGAGGAGAGAACCGTGGCCAGTGGGAGCTGCTATCGGCCGAACCTGTGGATGCTCCAGCTAAACAAACCAGCCCAGCGCACCGGGGGCTTACCCTGGTGGGCCATGTGCCAAAAGTTGCTGATCCTGTCCTAAGCAAAGTCTTCCACTTGAAGTAATACTTCTGTATCAAGTAGATGACGTTGCCAGACTGGGGAATTTGGCAAGACTGATTCATGCCATCTTTGGTGCCATGGCCATATTGGCTATCTCCTACTTACCACTACCATGTGATAATCTGGTGCTGGATTCATCTTCCACTGGAACCTACAGATCTGAGGTGTACGGATCTGAGAGGTAGGAAATGTTCCCCTTCTTTGGCACAGGATGCTCTTTTGGAAGAGAAGTACTGGGAAGGATCTCCACTTGATGAATCCCAAGATTTCATGAAACCAGAAAGTGGTTCATGTCCTGATGGCAATGTGAGAGTAACAACAGCATTGTCTTCTTCAGAAGATGCAATTCAGTTTCATGAACTAGTTGATAGAATATCCATTTTAAAAATACCATCAGTGGCTTTGGAGGAGGCCACACATCCAGTTTTTAACATTTTTGGGTCTACTGCAAAGGATTAAATTTTGTTGCCTATATTAGAAGGGCTCTGGCAACCAGATAAATCCATTTGGTCTAATCTGTCATTGTGCCAACCAGTTTCAAAAAAGGCTAAATTACACCAAATACCAAAATAAACTCAGGAGTCATACCCTATGACTGGAGAATTGTTTACCTATTTTTAAGAAAGGGGGAAAAATTGATCCTGGAAACTACAGGCCTGTTAGTTTGACCTCAATTGTATGCAAGGGTCTTAGAACAAATTTTGAAAGAGAAAGTAGTTAAGGACATAGAGGTAAATGGTAATTGAGATAAAATACAACATCGTTTTATAAATGGTAGATTGTGCCAGCCCAATGTGATCTCTTTGAGAATATAACTGATTTTTGACACAGGAAATGCAGCAGATCTAATCTAGCTGGATTTCAGTAAGGCATTTGATACAGTTCCACCCTAAGAAATTATTAGTTAAATTGGAGAAGATGGGGATTAATATGATGATTAAAAGGTGAATAAGGAGCTGGTTAAAGGGGAGACTACCACAGGTCATACTGAAAGGTGAACTGTCGGCCTGGAAGGAGACTACTAGTGGAGTTTCTCAGGGATCAGTCTTGGGACTCATCTTATTTAACATTTTTATTCATGACCTTGGCACAAAAAGTGGGAGTGTGCTAATAAAATTTGCGGATGACACAAAGTTGGGTGGTATTCCAGTACAGAGAAGGACTGGAATATCATACAAGAAGATCTGGATGACTTTGAAAACTGGAGTGATAGAAATGGGATGAAATTTAATAGTGAAAAGTGCAAAGCCATTCATTTAGGGACTAACAACAAGAATTTTTGCTGTAAGATGGGGACTTAATCACTTGGAAGTGATAGAGGAGGAGAAAGACCATAGTGTATTGGTTTATCATAGGATGACTTAGAACTGCCAATGTGATGCAGCTGTGGGAAAAGGTTAATGCAGTCCTAGGGTGCGTCAGGTGAAGTATTTCTAACAGAGATAGGGAACTGGTAGTGCTAGTATACAAGGCACTGGTGAGACCCCATCTGGAATACTGTGCCCAATTCTGGTCTCCCATGTCTAAGAAAGATAAATGCAAACTGGAAGAGGTACAGAGAAGAGCTACTAGGATGATCAGAGGAATGGAAAACCTACCTTATGAGAAGAGACTCTAAGAGCTTGGCTTGTTTAGCCTAACCAAAAGAAGGCTGAGGAGAGAGATGATTGCTCTCTGTAAATACATCAGAAGGATAAATACCAAAGAGGCAGAAGAATTATTTAAGTTAAGCACCAATATTGACAAAAGAAAAATGGATATAAACTGGCCGTCAATAAATTTAGGCTTGAAATTAGATTAAGGTTGCTAACCATCAATGGAGTGAAATTTTGGAATAGCCTTCCAAGGGGAGCAGTGGGAGGAAAAACCAAACTGGCTTCAAGACTCATCTTGGTAAATTTATAAAGGGGATGGTATGATGAGACGGCCTACGATGGCATGTAGCAGATCTGCGACTGCTAGTAGCAAATATCCCCAATGGCTGGTGATGAGACACTAGATGGGGAGGGCTCTGAGGTATTACAGAAAATTCTTTCCTATGTGTCTGACTGTTGGGTCTTGCTGAAATGCTCAGGGTCCAACTGACTGCCATATTTCAAGTCAGGAAAGAATTTTCCCGCAGCTCAGATTAGCAGAGACCTAATGGAGGGGCTTTCACTTGCAGGTTTAAACTAGAGCAAATGGTGGATTCTCTGTAACTTGAAGTCTTTAAATCATGATTTGAGGACTTCAGTAACCCAGTCAAAGATTGCGGGTCTATTATAGGAGTGGGTAGGTAAGGTTCTGTGGTCTGCAATGTGTAGGAACTCAAACTAGATGACCATGATGGTCCCTTTTGGCCTTAAAATCTGAGTCTATCACCTCAAAGATGGGGTTTTGACACAGTAAAGGAATGTTATGTTATCCAGTTCAAATCCCTTCTTTCATGCATCCTCTCTTTCCCCTCCCTTTCCAGTGACCCTTCCTAGGAGAGATTATTAAGAGTGGAAACACAGATTCTGCTGCATGCAGTGGCTGTAGAAGTAGTACCATTAATTCACAGAAACAAAGGATTCTACTGTCATTACTTTTTAATCCTAAAAAAGAATGGAGGTGTTCAATTTTAGATCTCAGAGCTCTAAACAGATATGTCAGGTTTAAATTCAGAATGCTGTCTCTGGCTTTGATCATTCCCTCCCTGTCTATTCTGGATTTATTTGCTGATCTTGATCTCAAGGATTCATATTTCCATATCTCAATAATATAATCTCCCTGAAAATATCTACATTTTGTTCTTGATTCAGAGCATTTCCAGAGCTTACCCTTTGGCCTCTCCACTGCACCCAGGGTTTTTACTAAACTCCTGGTTTTGGTAGCAGCTCATTTGAAGAGGCAAGGGATTTTCATCTTCCCTTATTTAAATGACTGGGTGCAGAAAACTCCGTCCAAAAAGGAATTAGAGCCATTTAGATTACCTGTTTTCTGTCTGAGAACTTTACTCTTCTCATAAACAAAGTCTTCTGATTCCATCTCAAAAGGTTTAATTGGGGTGATCTTCAACTCCATAAAAGAAAGGGCTTTCCTGCTGGAAAAGAGGTTTTTGAAAATATCCATCACCATACAGACACTCCTTTTACAACCCCCTTAAAGAGTGATGTATTTTCTGGCATTATTAAGCCTCATGGCATCTATAACATACATGACTCATTAATAGTCACCACAGATTTATCTGACACATCTCTACACCTTTTCATCTGAGGTCTGTTGGGCTACAGAGATTTCCTGTTACACATGAATATGTGAGAACTGAGGGCCATCCATCTGGGTCTCAACATGTTTCTTCCACAGATACAGGATGCAGTAATTCAGGGAGGCATGGACAACATGTCTGCAGTATATTATTAGAATAAACAATCATCCCAGCTATTCAGTGAAGTGATAAAGCTTTGGGACTGGTACATCCTATACGACATTTACCCAATTGCCTTGAATGTCATGGAGAACCCAACAAGGTCAGAGATCTTCTGGACAGGGACTCCTACCAGATGCACTAGTGATCTCTCAAGGAGTCATTGATTGGGGTTGTACTGTATGACTGGAGAATTGCTAACATAGTTCCTATTTTTAAGAAAGGTAAAAAAAGTAATCCAGGTAATAGGATGAAATTTAATAATGAAAAGTGCAAGGTCATGTATTTAGGGATTAATAACAAGAATTTCTGTTATAAACTGGGGACGCATTACTTGGAAGTAACAGAGGAGGAGAAGGACCTCGGAGTATTGGTCGATCACAGGATAACTATGAGCCACCAATGTGATATGGCCATCAAAAAAGCTAATGCAGTCTTGGGATTCATCAGGCGAGGTATTTCCAGTAGAGATAAGGAGGTGTTAGTACCATTATGCAAAGCACTGGTGAGACCTCATGTGGAATATTGTGTGCAGTTCTGGTCTCCCATGTTTAAGAAGGATGAATTAAAACTGGAACAGGTACAGAGAAGGGCTACTAGGATGATCCGAGGAATGGAAAACCTGTCTTATGAAAGGAGACTCAATGAGCTTGGCTTGTTTAGCCTAACTAAAAGTAGGCTGGGAGGAGATATGGTTGCTATGTATAAATATATTAGAGGGATAAATACCATGGAGGGAGAGGAATTATTTAAGCTCAATACCAATGTGGACACGAAAACAAATGGATATTAACCTGTCATCAGGAAGTTTAGACTTGAAATTAGACGAAGCTTTCTAACCATCAGAGGAGTGAAGTTCTGGAACAGCCTTCCAAAGAAAGCAGTGGGGGAAAACCACATATCTGGCTTCAAGACAAAGCTTGATACGTTTATGGAGGGGATGATATGATAGGATATCCTAATTTTGACAATTAATTGATCTTCGACTACTAGTGGTAGATATGCCCAATGGCCTGTGATGGGATGTTAGACGGGGTGGGATCTGAGTTACTACAGAGAATTCTTTCCTGGGTGTCTGGCTGGTGAGTCTTGCCGACATGCTCAGGGTTTAGCTGACTGCCATATTTGGGGTCGGGAAGGAATTTTCCTCCAGGGCAGAATGGCAGAGGCCCTGGGGGTTTTTCACCTTCCTCTGCAGCGTGGGACACAGGTCATTTGCTGGAGAATTTTCTGCACCTTGAAGTCTTTAAACCACGATTTGAGGACTTCACTAGCTCAGACATAAGTTAGGGGTTTGTTACAGGAGTTGGTGGGTGAGATTCCGTGTCCTGCGTTGTGCAGGAGGTCAGACTAGATGATCATAATGGTCTCTTCTGACCTTAAAGTCTATGATTCAGAACTTCTTCAGCCTTTGGGGGTTTCCGGCAATAGATCTGTTTGTCACCGGATTCAATATGAAATGAAATATGATTTTGCTCAAGAGCGGCCTTGAACAGTCTATCATTGAGGGATGCATTTCTCCTAGATTGGGAAACAGGTTTGATGTATTGCATTTCCCACATTCCCTCTAATCCTCAAAGTTTTAAAGAAAATGAAACAAGATTTGGCCAGGGTAATTTTGGTTATTCCAGCATGACTGAAACAACAGTGGTACACTGAATTACTCTGTTTATCCAACAGCAAATACAAGATGCTTCCATTATTGACAAACTTACTACTCCAGCAGGAGGGGAAGGTTTTCCACTCGGATTTCCAATCATTACACCTAATAGCTTGGGTGATAGGAATTTAACAGATTTAGAAAGATCATGCTTTGTTGTTGTGGTGCAGCAAATTCTTATTAATGTTTAAAAAGCATCTACCAGAAAAAGCTACAATTTTAAATGGAAAAGATTTGTTATCTGGGCAAATGATAGGAATGTTGACCCAATCTCAGTCCCTATAACGCTTGTTTTAGAAACAAGGGGTTTGTCTCTCTCCATTAAAGTCTACTTAGCAGCAGTAGCAGCATTCCATATTCACATTATGGAAAACCCATTTTCTTGCACAAGTTGATGAGAATTTTTTTTTTTAAAGCTGATTGCATTTGTATTTCCTGGTATAGGATTTGGCCCCTCTATGGAATTTTAACTTAGTTTTAACACAGTTTATTGCTCCCCCATTTGAATCTCTAGCGAGAACTGATCATTGTTTTGTTCTTCTATAAGGACAGGTTTTATAATAGCAATCACTTCCACTAGAAGAATAGTGAGTGGCATGCATTGAGTGAACCTCCCCTCCCCCATGCTACTTTTCAAAAAGTCAAAGTTCTTAGACCATACCCTAAATTCCTTCCCAAGGTGGTTTCAGAATTTCATGTTACTCATAGAATCAGTTTAACTGTATCTTTTCCTAAACCTCAACAAGTAAAGGGGAAACAAGTTTCATTCCTTAGAATGCCATTGTATTATTTGGACAGAATGAGGGACTTCAGGTTGTCTCCTAACTTATTTATCTTGTATGCTGGTACTTTTAAGGGTTAGGACATTTTAGCATAGTCCCTGTCCAGATGTGTATTGACAAAAGTGTTACAGAGGACACCCTCTCCTCCTGTTCCTCTTAGAGCCCATTCTACTGAAGTGGTTGCTAAATCTGTAGCATTCGCTAAACATATTTCCCTGATTGAGATATGCTGGGCTGCTAAGACATTATGATTTGGATGTGGCAACCAGAGCTGAGGTTCAATTTGACAGAGCGGTACTTCAGTCATTGTTTATTTAGTAATCTGCTCCCTCCTTCCAATTCATGATACTGCTTCCAAATTATCCTAGGAGTGGGAATATGCAGAGCAGTCTCAAAGAAGATAAAAAGGTTGCCTACTTGTAACTGGAGTTCTTCAAGATAGACTCTGCTTATTCACAGTTCCTACCTGTCTTCTCTGTGTCTGCAAAGTTCTACTTTTAGGGTTAATTGGCATTCCACTTTAGCTTTTGGAAAAAACCTGAGATAGTCACTAGCTCCATGCCCTGTTTATAACCACGCCTTCAGAATGTGCTCAACTGTTTGGAGAGAGTGAGAGGCAAGGAGCCCTAACTAGACTAGAAGGTTCCACCATCCTGGCTGCACCTGGTCAGCACGTCCCAAGAGTGTGAATATGCAGAGTCCATCTAGAAGTCCATCTAGTTACAAGTATGTAATCTTCATTTGCTAGGATGTAGTATATAGATGTGTGCACATTCTTATATTTGTAATTTGGATTTTACCAACAGTAAGTGGCCTTTGGACTAATAAAGGAATGCTTGTGTGGAAATTCAGTCATAATAAACCTTAATAAAATTATTATTACAATTATTTCCAACATTATCATTCTGCCTTCCGTATATGCACAATTTCACTCCCAGATTCCAATGAGAAACTGCTGAGCTTGAATTAGTATGCAAGCTAGATACCATTATCTTGGGTTTGAATAGAGACTGGGAGTGGCTGGGTCGTTACACATATTGAATCTATTTCCTTAAGTTAAGTATCCTCACACCTTCTTGTCATCTGTCTAAATGGGCCATCTTGATTATCACTACAAAATTTTTTTTCTCCTGCTGATAATAGCTCATCTTAACTAATTAGCCTCTCACAGTTTGTATGGTAACTTCCAACTTATCTGTATGTATATATATAATCTTCTTACTATATGTTCCATTCTGTGCATCCGATGAAGTGGGCTATAGCCCACGAAAGCTTATGCTCTAATAAATTTGTTAGTCTCTAAGGTGCCACAAGTACTCCTGTTCTTTAATCTAATGTTTGTTGTTAGTGCTTGTGCTCTGGTGCTCTGACTACAGGAGTGCTTGTGCTCTGACTACGGGAAATGGCTTCACCAATATGGTCAGATGTGTTTTGTTGAAGATAATCTGTCATTTGAATAATATGATACCAAAATTATCAGCCTCCAAAAGCTGTCCCTTGTTCCAAGTTTCCATTTCCCAGCAATAGAAATTTCTTGCTGCACCTACAGACATCCTTTAACATGTTAATACAGCAAGAATTCACAGGAGCGAGACTGGGTATTTTATTGCTACTAATTGCATTTTACTTATGGTGCACTAGACATATGCAAATATATTGTTTTTCTAATAACCACACATGCTATTTAACATAAGAAGAGTAGTATTTACATTAGTTGTTTTTCTTCTTGTAATCCTCTCATTCAAGAATCTTCTACTCTAGGTCTAATGCTCACTGCTGATCTTTCTTCCTCTCTCTTCTTGTCCCTGTTCAACTTTTCTATTGATTCTAGATGACAAGACTTAGAATATATATATTTTAAAAGAAGCAAGTAGTACGATGGATAGTTGTTTGTTTTAGTATTCCCATACAGACTGAGCCTAGAGAATGAAAGCTACTTATTGAATGGGTAATAGTATAAGTGATACTGACAGACTGAGAAAAGCATACAGCTCTTCTTAGTGGTTAGGAGTAAAGCAAACAGTAAATATCTCAGATTAATCTTCTAAATAATGGGATACATATGAATACTTCCACCCCAGGAAGGAGTGGATGGATGCTTTCTGACTGTGGTGCATTGTATTTTAATGACGTAATATCTACTCTTGTTACTGGGAAATACATTTTTTACTGTGTTTTTATTTCTACTGTACACACAACTGTTTTAAGCAGTTTGCAGAACATATAAAAAGGCATGTTTCCTGTCCCAAAGAGTTTATAATCTATATGTAAACATGGTGATGGGTGAAATCTTCACGTAAAAGTGATAATGGGTGAGAGCCTATAGTAGGGGAAAGGATGGGGAGAGGAAGGACAAGTGTGAGAAAGTGACTTTCCCACCTGCTCTAAAACAGTTTCTTTGTAGAGTGGCGTTGGACTTTATTAGTATTGTTGTTAATTAGGTAAAGTCGATGAATTTCTGTTCTTGTGCACAAAGTTCTTATTTTGTTTCTAAAAGTTTAAATATTTAAAGCTTGCCCAAAAGATGTATTGCCATAACTGCAAAGTTAGGTGATATAGAAGGAGATGCTTTTTTGGCCTGGTTGGAAAAAGCAATCAGATCCCAGAGACACTTGTGAAAAGGATGTTGGCAGAAATAGAAACAGCAGCTTTCAACAGATGCTCTCATAACAATTGCAACTAATTTTCCAACTGAGATATCACTGTAATGTAAAAGCATATTAGTAGAATAAAAAGCATAATGCAAGTGATGGTGCCAAGGATAATGAGAAAGTTTGTGTGCTTAGATTTTGAAAGTTTTAAGTTCTTTTTTTAATCAGCTAAACACCTCATTTTGTTAGTGGCATCAGGTTGCTAAGTGGTATTAATTTTTACAGATACAAAACCAGTAATTTAAAACTACAAATTAAAGGAAATCTAATTCCTTTAAAAAATAAATCAAAACATCCTTGTCAAATAAAATTGCATTTAGATGTATTATGTTGTGCAGCTTTTAGAGATTTTTCTGGCCAAATGACTTTCCCTCTTACAGATTTCCCATCTTCAAGTGAACTTTCCAGGTCAAACAAAAGTCTATTCTTAAATAACAATTTAGCTCTCAAGTTCCAATAGTTCAGTTGCTACTCGTGCATCTTTCCTTCTATTTTCTTTATATTTATTAGTTTGTATGATTATATTGTTTCTTCCCCATGTCTATCTCCAGTTCATATTGGGCTCAGGTCAATAGTAACCAGAAAGTATTGTCATGTGATAGATG
Source organism: Lepidochelys kempii (assembly GCF_965140285.1). Taxonomy (NCBI): domain Eukaryota; kingdom Metazoa; phylum Chordata; order Testudines; family Cheloniidae; genus Lepidochelys; species Lepidochelys kempii. Next base: position 95,810,682 of record NC_136385.1, on the reverse strand, counting down.
CTTGCTGCTTTTTGTGAAATAAATTGGTGGTCTCAGTTCAGTTTCTAGTACATAGTTGTTCCTATCACAGAAACTGCCAAAGTAGTTTATAGTAGTTGGAGGTGTCTTCGCTGAGGTTAAAGAACATGACGTAGAGTGGGGTATGTGTGGTAGAGGTAGGAGAGATTCCACGCAAAATCAGATTTGTTGCCTTTTGGTGGAAGGTATTTTTAAAAAATATACGTTGTCACTACCCATGTTGTACCCCTTCTTTCGATAAAGAGAGGTGGTTGTTCACTGCTGTAAATTATGCACCTTTTCTCAACACTAAATAGACTTTTTGAGGAAGCAAATATATATGACATTAAAGCATAATTTTTTTTAAATCCTAGGGCACTGTGTGCCACGTGAAATTGTCATACTCACAATGGTCAATGTAACTGACCTGATGGTCAATGTAAAACAATCCAGTTTTCTGCGCACAATTATTATTTAACTCCAGCAGTGTACTTAGCATTTTATAGAATAGGGGTGGCCAAACCACGGCTTGAGAGCCACATGCAGTCTTTTACAATTAAAGGACAGCTTATGGAGCACCCCGCTCTCCCATTCTCTACTTACCAGACTAGGGTGGTGGGGCTTAGGGCTTCAGCAGGTGCGGGGCACACCTGCCGGGGCTTGGGACTTCAGCAGGAGCAGGGCTGAAGCCCCAGCAGGTGCACCTCGTGGGGCTGAAGCCCAAAGACTCTCCTCGCCACAGGGCAGAAGCCCTGAGCCCCACCACCCCGCTGCAGGACTGCAGCCTCGTTCTGGCAGATCTCCCCCACTCTCAAACTCTGAAGATTGTCTTATGCAGCTTGGAGGGTCAGTATATTTGATCACTTCTGTTATAGAACATAGATCTAAGCTACATTCCATGAATGAAAGGTTCTGAAATTCCTCCTAAGACAGTAATGTTTCAAAATAGGGAAGAAGGGAATTATGTTGAAAAGCATACAAATAATGCTGAAATCAAGTCTTAAAAACTCCAGTGCCATTTAGCAAAAAGAAAAGGAGTACTTGTGGCACCTTAGAGACTAACCAATTTATTTGAGCATGAGCTTTCGTGAGCTACAGCTCACTTCATCGGATGCATACTTGCTTGTCATGGTTTAGAACGGTTTGTCAGTTGGGGTGGTCAATAATTTTCCATTAAAGTTGTTTGTTGAGGCAAAATTGTTTTTTTGGAATTTTCACAAACTTTTTTTTTTCCAAAAAGAGTTTTCTTTCCATGATTATTATTATTATTTTTTTTTACTTTTTTGGATGAAAACATTAGTTTTTTTAAAAACAAATTGAAAATTTCTGTGGGCGGGGAGGATTTCTGCCTAACTTTACTATCGGGGTTCACTTTCGCTAAATAAATTTTCACTGATGGAAAGCAACATGATCTAGTGGGCTCAGAACAAATGAGGGAGCCAGAAACTTCATGAGTTCTAATGTTAGCTCAGATTCTGGTTCACTCTGTGATTTTTGGATGATCGCTTACTCTCTGTGTGCCTTAGTATTTTCATCTGTAAAACGAGGATGATAATTGCATACCTCAAAGTGGTGGTGTGAGGATTAAAGTTAAGAAAGCAGTTTGAAAATGCTAAGTAAAATTATTTATTTGTAAACTTGAGAGGAATTTGAATTAAATTTGTTTTTTTTCCTACTATTTTTCCTCTTTCATTGTTAGAACACTTATTATTGTTCATGTAATTGTTAGCCAGCTTGTGAGTGCAAAGTTGTTGGTATAAATTTATTTTTTACTTGACTGTGTAACCATGGTAAGATTAAGGCTTTTCTTGCTTTTTTCAATGGAGCTCCCTACCATACCTTTGTTGGGGACACTGGGGCATGGCCACTAGGTAACTCGAGGAAATAAAAAACCACGAGTGTCAATGAAGCCCCCTCGCACTAGGCCCCGGTGTCCTTGGCCCCCCCGTCCTGCCTGGAGGCACTTGCAGCAGCTCTGCGTGCTAGGCTCAAGTGTCCTTGGCCCCCCCGCCTGGAGGCACACACAGCAGTTATGCTGAAAATCTGCAACAGTATGCTGCAAAATCAAACTGCCTAAAACTAAGCAAAGCCAAACTAAAAAAACAATGCTAAATAAAGCAGCTTTATATATAGTTTAACAAATAATACAAAAAATCAAAAAACTAGCTAAAAACTAAATTGGCTGGCTATATAAATACTTAAAGCAGCTTGCTATTAAATAAATATGCTAAAAAAAATATATATATAAAAGCCTATGTAACTTTCTGCTCTGTTGTACAGGATTTGAAATTCAAATCTCCCTGTACCTTTTTGAAGCTTCAAATAAACTTTTCTGCTTCTCCACCCCGTTGTAATTATTGGGTGCAGCACACCGGGTAACGAACCAACTCAAGCTGTTGTTCAGCCTCTCGGCACTGGGTGCCGGCAACAGCTTTTGGCGTCCCTGGGTGGGCTCGAGGCTGCAATTTAGCCTTGCCCGGACCCCTCCTGGAGGTCGAGGATTGCGGCGAGAACTGACGCCCAGCGCGCACCGGTGAGTTCATCAGGGGCCTCGGAGGAGACGCGATTTGATTGACCCCAGAGGGCACAACGGTGCAACGCACTCATATAGTGGAGAAGCACCTTTTTTTTTTTTTTTTTTTCCCTTAACAGCAGCTTTTTTATCTTCACATCGCGAGGAGATCTTCCATACCCTTGCAGTACTTGCGGGATTCCCTTGAAGGGGAGACGCAAACTTCTACCACTGGCTTTCCCACAACTAGCTAACTGCCTCACTCAGTTGCTCACTGCCTCTTTTAACAAGTTGATCACTCTCCTCTTCTGAAGAACATAGCAGACACTGTTGTCAGCCTGCTTTCTTGTAGGTCAGGGTCAGATGAAGAAGATTCCTCCAATTTCAGCTTTAGAGCACAATGTAAATCTGAGAAATATACATATATATCACAAATACCTGCCATTCCCTATAGCAGTCCTGTTCTTTTCATGGTAGTTCCATAGTAGCAGCAGTGGAAGTTTCTAGAATGGAATTTCCTTGGATATAGTTATGCCCTGTTTTAAAAGAACATGTAAAACACATTTAGAAATAATATGAACACTCAACCAGATATAAGAAAAAAAAAGTTTGGAACTGCTATCTTCTACAGTGTCTGTTTTAATCTGCATATTCTTGTAAGTGTATTTTTACCAGAACAAAGGGGTCTCATAGTTAACCTTCATTTTGCAAAAGATCATTGCTCTGTTTGACTTAAATTTATAATAGGAATGTTGCTGCCATAATGTCTGTTATGAGCATCTGTTAATTATATAGTTGTCTCATTCTGGTTTCAAAAATTTCAAATATCTAAAACATTCCTCATACCACATTAATTCATTTTACAGCGGAGCCTGATGTGCAGCAAGGTTAAGAAATTTTTTGGGTTGTTTTTGACCTTCAAAATTCAGTCAGTTGTGGTGTATAGGATATAATATGCGGATCTTTCAAACATGCCTTTTAAATTTTCAATCTTCCATAGCGAGCCTTGAAGTGGAATTGTCAATTCATTTTGTATTCAATTTAAAACAAGTAAAAGCAACATTAAAGAAAAATAAATCTTCCAAGCTATGTAACTTTTAAAAGCAGCTTAGTACTAAAAAAAGGAAATATAAAAATAAAAAAGGAAAAGGAATAGTAAATATTCTCTTACTTGATAACCAAAATGAAGAATAATTTTTGACTACTAATAATTCACTAATTGGGTTAGAGTCTTCTGTTCAAAGGGGATTTTCAATAGCTGTAGCACCATTTTCTCTTTCATTTCATCCAGCCCCATCATTGAAGGGCAATTTTCTCTTTTTGAGTCTGTAATGTGGATATCTTTCTTGTTCTGAATGGAATTCTTATTGATGCCAACTGTATGTGGAACAACTATAGATAGATAGATCCAAAGTGAATTAGTTAAGAGAATTTGGCCCTCCAACATCTTTCAGGATTAGTTAATCTGATTTTGTTAATTGTTGAACAAGTCCTGTGCAGTCATTGTTGTCTTGTTTTTTTTTTAAAAAAATCCTATAAATTTCTGGTGATCAGAGGAAACCTTACTACACTGCACCAGTGACAGAAATTTGGGGCTTGTTTACACAGCAAGCTACTGTGCATCAGTTTGTGACTTGTAAAATTAAAAAGGTCATAGAGCAATTTTTAAATTAAGGGCTGGGGAAAAGCCAACAGGTATGAAGGAGCACGTGGTTCGGATAGAGACATCCCTTAGGGGAGGATCTATGAATGGAGATTCTCTATATCCCAGTAAGGAAGAGAGGATAGAAGATGATAAAACACGGGTAGGATCTGATGAGAAGCAGTCAAATAGAATCCCAGTCAATTACTTTACATAATGGCAGACAGCTAAAAAGTGACATTTTTTTAAAGTGCTCATATACAAATGCTAGAAGTCTAAATAATAAAATGGGTGAATGTGAGTGCCTCGTATTAAATGAAGATAATACTGTAAAAAGGCATCAAAGAAACTTGGTGAAACAAATATAATCAACGGGGCATGATAATACCAGAGTACAAAATACATCGGAAAGATAGAATAGGTTGTGCTGGTGGGAGAGTGGCATTATATGTGAAAGAAAGCATAGAGTCAAATGAAGTAAAAATCTTAAATGAATCCAGCTGTGCCATAGAATCTCTAGGAATAGAAATTCCATGCTCTGGTAATAAGAATATAGCAGTAGGGACACACTAACAACCACCTGACCAGGATGGTGATGGTGACTGTGAAATGCTCTGGTAGATTAGAGAGGCTATACAAATAAAAAGTTCAGTAATAATGAGGGATTTCAACTATCCCCATATTGACTGGGTACATGTCAGGATGGGATGCAGAGATAACGTTTCTTGACATCTTAAATGATTGCTTCTTGGAGCAGCTAGTCCTGCACCCCACAAGAGGGGAGGCAATTCTTGATTTTCGTCCTAAGTGGAGCACAGGATCTGGTTCAAGAAGTGAATATAGATTAACTGCTTGGTAATAGTGACCATAACATAATAAAATTTAACATCCCTGTGGTGGAGAAAATACCAAAGCAGCCCACAATGGTAGCATTTAATTTCAGAAAGGGGAACTACAGAAATATGAGGAACTTAGTTAAACAGAAATTAAAAGGTACAGTGCCAAAAGTGAAATCCCTGCAAGCTGCATGGAAACTTTTAAAAGACACCATAATAGAGGCTCAATTTAAATGTATATCCCAAATTTAAAAACACAGAGACCCAAAAAAGTGCCACCGTGTGTAAACAACAAAATAAGAGAAGTAGTTAGAGGCAAAAAAGCATCCTTTAAAAAGTGGAATGTAAGGAAATTTTCCACGAACATGTGGACAAGGATGATCCAGTGGATATAGTGTACCTAGATTTTCAGAAAGCCTTTGACAGGGTCCCTCACCAAAGGCTCTTAAGCATATAAACTGTCATGATATAAGAGGGAAGGTCCTCTCATAGATCAGGAACTGGTTAAAAGATAGGAAATAAAGGATAGGAATAAGTAATCAGTTTTCAGAATGGAGAGAGGTAAATAGTGGTGTATCCCAGGGATCTCTACTGGGACCGGTACTGTTCAGCATATTCATAAATGATCTGGAAAATGGGTAAATATCTGGCAAAATTTGCAGATGACAGAAAACTACTCAAGATAGTTAAATCCAAACTTGACTACAAAGAGTTACAAAAAGGTCTCTCAAAACTGGATGACTGAGCAACGAAATGACAGATGAAATTCAATGTTGATGAATGCAAAATAATGCACCTTAGCAAATATAACCCCTACTATATGTATGAAATGATGGGATTTAAATTAGCTGTTACCATTCAAGAAAAAGATCTTGGAGTCATTGTGGATAGTTCTCTGAAAACATCCACTCAATGTGTAGTGGCAGTCAAAAAAGCTAACAGAATGTTGGGAATCATTAGGAAAGGGATAGATAATAAGATAGAAAATATCATTTTGCCTATATATAAATCCATGATACACCGACATCTTCAATACTGCATGCAGATCTGGTCACCCCATCTGAAGAAATGTATATCGGAATTGGAAAAGGGCAACAAAAATGATTAGGGGTATGGAACAGCTTCCATATGAGGAGAGGTTAATAAGACTGGGACTTTTCAGTTTGGAAAAGAGATGACTAAGGGAGGGATATGATGGAGGTCTGTAAAATCATGACTAGTGTGGGAGAGTAAATAAAGAAGTGTTATTTACTCCTTCTCATAACAAATAACTGGAAGTCCATAAATAGCTATTAGCCAGGATGGGCAGAACCATGCTCTGAAGTGTCCCTAGCCTCTGCCAGAAGCTGGGAGTGGGTGACATGGGATGGATCACTTGATGATTATCTGTTCTGTTAATTCCCTCTGAAGCACCTGGCATTGGCACTGTCAAAAGACAGGATGCTGAGCTAGACGGACTATTGGTCTGACCCAGCGTGACCATTCTTACGTTCATCAAGGCAGTGTGTGAATCTACCACTCACCAGCTTGCCATGTAATAACATCCCATGGCTACACTGCAGTGAAAGTCCATGCAGTAACTTACTATGGAGACAAGCTGTTAGCTAATAAAATCATTACTGTGTAGTATCTTTACACTTTTTCTCTAAAGAATCTGCAGGTGTTCATTGTGTTAGTTTTCTTCAGAAAAAATATTTTTATTGAAATGTTGAGATGTGAAATATAGAAACCTAAATTGTTCTTTGATTGGACTTTCATTCTTGTGGCTTTTACTATATGTGCCTGAGTGCCCAAGGGCGTCTGCCTTTTTAAAGCCTGCTAAGAAAGAAATAATTGCTTTTGAATTTGAGATACAGGCAAAGTAGGGAAGAAAGAGTTCTGTTTCTCAGAGTAAAACTGATATCAGTTTTGGCAATAGCATTAGGCAACATAGGTTAAATTCAAATCTTATCTTTGCTGGGTTTATATTCATTAAAGCTTTGTATAGTTACTTCACGTCAGAATTCTGAGCAGCGGTTGAATAACATTCAATTAAACTGATGTTTTAGAGGGAAATTATTCCTGCTAGTGTTTGTTCTGTATTTTGCCATGCTATGGCATATAATGCACTCAATTGGTATTTCTAGTAGTTCGCTCTAGTAAGGTGAAACTTCAACTACAGAGATACTCTCCACATGATGAAGCTCATATGATGGCATGAGAAAAAAGCAATACAGCAGGAGGCTGAAAAGACGTATGATTAATTTCTTTAATATAATATTTCCTGTTATAGCTTTTTATTTTTCAAAATTACTTACAAAACATGAGTGAAGCTAAAACATCATAAACTCCTTGGAGTTGGGACAGTATTTTTTTGTTCTGTGTTTGTACAGCACCTAGCACAATGCGGTCCAGGTCTGTGACTGGGGCTCCTAAGCGTTTATGGTAATGCCAATAATAATAAATATGTAAATCAGTGTGATATTTTCTATTGCAAAGAGTTATGAAGTCAGTATTTCACTTTCTTGCTTTGTATCTGATAGTATTAGTTAGTCAGATACAGTCTTTGGGCCTTATTCCACAAGCTGATTCTCACAAGCAGACCCCTGAACCTGTGTGAAATCTACTGATTTCAAGATACAGTCCCTCCTACAAACCCCATCCAGGGCCTTCGAAAACTCCATCTACAGTGCATGACTTTCATTTTCATGTATTAATGGGGCAGTGGGTAGGAAGAGTTATACAATGATTTAGGAAGTGCTCTGTTAGTAGACATTTGGACGGCTTTCCAAGAGGGTGACAGAGAAAGGATATGTACAGTGGAGCAGGAGACATTATTACTGAGTGCTGGAGTTGGGCATATTGTGTGGCCTCATATCAACGATCATTCATATAGTCTTGTTTCCACACCACACAGCAGAAATGCCTGATGGCCCTGGAGAACGTCTCTCCAGCTAATCTCTTCTTGATAAACCATTCGTGGTTCCTCCATTGGAGACTTTCAGACAATGATCCACAGGGAGCTTGGCAAAGTTGGCTGCTGTCAAAGTTGCCAAACAGATAGCTGCACTGCTCAAAGCTCTTCAACTCCCTCTCTCCTGTTAGGTTTGTCAGAGAGAGACTGGGATGTGATAAGAGTGTGAAGTTGTGCTGCTTTCAATCAATGGTAAAAGAGAATGTATGATAAAAATCTGTGTAGCTTATTTGTGTGTGGATGAGAGAAATAAGTGAAAACCTTGCTTTCAGTTGCTCCAGTCATCTCTTAGACCATGGAAATGAATAAGTTTAGCTAAAATAGTACGGTTTCAGAGTAGCACCCATGTTAGTCTGTATTCGCAAAAAGAAAAGGAGTACTTGTGGCACCTTAGAGACTAACAAATTTATTTGAGCATAAGCTTTCATGAGCTTCATCGAATGCATCCGATGAAGTGAGCTGTATCTCATGAAAGCTTATGCTCAAATAAATTTGTTAGTCTCTAAGGTGCCACAAGTATTCCTTTTCTTTTTGCTAAAATAGTACCTATCCCTTTGTCCTTGGAAATTTTCAGACCTATCAAATGTTGGTTCCAGTATGCAGTCATTGTTCCCATCTTTAACAAGTTCACCATCTCTTTACCTAGCTAGAACCTTAAAGAAGGTTTAGAAGAATTCTTTTCTAGATTAGAAATGTATATGGACCCTGTGGTAACTGTTTTTTGCCATTAAGTTTTCTTTTTAAAGTTTGTTTTCATAGTCTTTTACTTGTTCCTTCACTTTAAACACCACATTCTAGAGAAATCAGTAATACCTTTTCTTTTTTTCTTGATGTTGAAGCAAATTATATCTGCAGAGTCCTTAAGGAATCCTCTTGTCTCATTCTAAAGTTCATGTAAGAGGTTAATAGTAGGTACTTTTTTTTTAAAATTCAGCTAAGGCCGTTCATTGGATTACAGCATTAACATCCATAATTGTTAATTGTAATAACTTCTGTCAAATAAGGTGCTCAATTATATATTATGATGCATCTGTTGGTGTTATGGAGGCACTGGTTGCAAATTCAGTTAAGGTTCACTTCCATTTTGCACTTAATACAAAGGTTGAATTCCCTGCTTTATGAGAGGCAACATACAGTGCATCTCCCTCAAACTTAAAGCACTTACTCTGAATAAATTCACTAACTAGTTTCAATTAAAATTAAACTGGGTCTTTTAAGCTGTACAAAGAGGGAAAATCATCTCCTTATATTAAAATTTGAGGTTGAGAATGAGCAGCGAAAGCAGCTAAACTCTTAAGAAACAAAGATCCTATTTGCAGACTTATGTCTCTGATTAAAAAAAAAAAAATCCTAAAAACCGTGGAGAGAGAAATACAGAAAATTTGACATGTATTGAGAACTACTTCTTGCTAGAGTTAGATTATAAATTTTCCATTTCTTCACTTTATCCTTTGTGTCAAATTATGATTTGGAATCTTTGATTTGTTCTGGTTGTCAAACTTTGCACAGAACTTTGCATCCATCTTTCTCCGGGTCATCTCAATTATTTCCCTTACCTGTTCCCAAACAGAATACCTCTAGAGTTAAGAAATGCAACCTATATTTAAAGAACAAAAGCTTTAATTTTCAAAAGCACTTTGAGAATAATAGTTAGGAAGCAAAATACATTACAGTTATCTCTGGACCCCAGGATCTCAGTTAAATAAATGTGTTTTCATAGAATGTAAATAATAAATGTATTTTCATCTTCAAAAAAGAACTAGATAAATTCATGTAGGATATGTCAATGGCTATTAGCCATATGGGCAAGGAGGGTGTCCCAAGCCTGTGTTTGCCAGAAACTGGGAATGGGCGACAGGGGATGGATCACTTGACAATTACCTGTTCTGTTCATTCCCTGTGGGGCACCTGGCATTGGCCGCTGTCGGAAGATAGGTTTTGTGGAAAAATTAACCACGCCTTGTGTTTGGATCAGAACAAAGCCTGAGGGCCTCTTTATTTAAGCATGCACATACAGAGAGAGTCAGCCGGAGCTGCTCTGCCGTAAACAGAAAATACAGGAGCTTATATAGCTGAAAACCACAATCTGTTAAGCACACTTCCTTTAACAGCATTTTCTTTATTTGGCAAATAGTGCAAGCTTCAACAGTAGCTTTGCCTTATTTGGAATATAGCAAAACAAGTTTTACCTGTTACTGACAGGTGCTTCCTTTGTGGTTAACAGTCTTTTCTAACTTCTAGCGGTTGTGGTTACATTTTTAAGCTGAGCTGTTGCTATTTGCCTCTTAATGGAATTTTCCTTACCCTCTTCTTATGCTTTATACACACAGTTAGCTTGACCAAAGTTTTAGGCCTATTAGTTTAGGCCTAGTAGATTTTCCTCCACATTCCCCCCTTTGATGTCTTTTTTGGCACCACTAGTTGGGCCTAAACTTCCATACCCATGGGCCTGTTAATTTCCTCCTTTTAGTTCTCATATTCTTCTGCCCAAACTGTGTCATACATTTCATTTACCATCATTAGTGCCACCTGCTTCCTTGCACCGAGGCTGGCAGGTTTAGGGCTGGACAGGCAATGGTAAATATATATTTTTATAGCAACAATAACACAATCCTATGCTAAACAGCAGTAAAAGCAACAACATTCCCATGGCGATAATATGATGTGGTTGGGATTGCCGAATAGCTTTAGTCACAAAGCACAATACATCAGTTTTGGTACACAAAGGAGACATTCTGTAGGCAGTATAAAAGGCGTTCTTTTCAGCGTGTTATATGTTTTGAAGCATGTGAATTTGCCCCTGTTGTTCGGAAATTTTTTGAACCTCCAATAGCAGTGAACGCAGATTTTGGAATCTGTCAGATACTAGAGTAGTCCAGTTAAAGGGTATCTGGAACCTTAGGGCAAATTGTAGAGCTTTATCTGCAGGCCAATACATTTTATGATTGCCTGCAGCTGTGGTATGTATGTCATTTAAGGTGGTGGTCTCAACATGCACACAGCTATTATTAGCTTGGAAAAGTAAGCATCCTGTCAGGGTAGTCCCGTGTCCCATACCCTCCCAACAAATCTTGTCATGAACAGTGACAACCTCTCCTTGTTTTAGTTTACGTACACACTGAAGTTGAGGAGGTTCTAACGGCCAAAGTGTCCATTGGCTTCCAACCCCTAGCCAAATGTCGGGCGTTATTCCAGGAGCACTGACTATGAATCGGTTGGGCAGACCAGGTAGTTTAAGTTCCCAAATGTTTCGGTGAACTATCCAATCCCACATGTATCCTCGCCATGGACCCAGCAGGATTTGGTAGGTGGAAGTCCATACCCCTCCGACCAGCACATATGCTTGGAAGGAGCACTGTGAATGTCTGCATCTCCACTCAGAAAATCTCCAAGTATGTTTCCACAGCCACAGATTAGATGGAACTCCTGAGGTATTTGTAAGGGCAATAGGCCACACCTGATGCTCAAGATCCTTCTGAATGGCCGTGAGCTGGTCATTCAGAAAATCCTGAACCTCCGAACAAGCTAGATCCCACTGCAATGCCTCTCCATCGTTGGTGATACCCAGTATCATCTCTGTTAACAGCTTTTTGGTCATTGAACTAAGGGCAGAGATAACATATAATTCACCAACACCAGCCTGAACCTGGGTTAGCTGTGCTCCAGTAATAAGACCTGTGGCTTTTTCCAACTGTCCCAATTTTTCCTCATGCTGCTGACCTTTATAGATATTACAGATTGCAGCCACGCTATTTGCACCATCCAATAGGTGTCCAGTCAAGTGCCTTTTTTTTTTTCTAGCGGAAGCCTAGGCCTGCTGCTGTGCCAACCTAATGGCAGCTCCCTTTGAACAATTAGGATATAAGAGGTAATCTGAAAACTAGATAAGGGCAGTGTAAATTTTATAGTCCGTTGTCCAGGTTCATTCCCCACTCTTAACTCCAGGGTACAGATATGGGGACCTGCATGAAAACCCCCTAAGTTTATATTTACTAGCTTAGGTTAAAACTTCCACAAGGCACAAACTATTTTACCCTTTGCCCTTGGACTTTATTGCTGCCACCACCAAGCGTCTAACAAATATATAACTGGCAAAGAGCCCACTTGGGAAACGTCTTTCCCCCCAAAATCCTCCCAAATCCTACATCCCCTTTCCTGGGGAAGGCTTGATAAAAATCCTCACCAATTTGCATAGGTGAACACAGACCCAAACCCTTGGATCTTAAGAACAATGAAAAAGCAATCAGGTTCTTAGAAGAAGAATTTTAATGGAAGAAAAAGTAAAAAGAATCACCTCTGTAAAATCAGGATGATAAATACCTTACAGGGTAATCAGATTCAAAACATAGAGAATCCCTCTAGGCAAAATCTGAAGTTACAAAAAGCCACAAAAACAGGAATATCCATTCTATTCAGCTCAGCTTATTTTCTGAGCCATTTAAAGAAATCATAATCTAACGCATATCTAGCTAGATTATTTACTAAGTTCTAAAACTCCATTCCTTTTCTGTTCCTGGCAAAAGCATCACACAGACAGAGAGAACCTTTGTGTCTCCCCCCACATATAGCTTTGAAAGTATTTTGTCTCCTCATTGGTCATTTTGGTCAGATGCCAGTGAGGTTATCCTAGCTTCTTAACCTTTACAGGTGAAAGGGTTTTTCCTCTGGCCAGGAGGGATTTAAAGGTGTTCACCCTTCCCTTTATATTACAATTACCTGAAAGGGGGTTCCAAAGAGGATGGATTTAGACTGTTCTCAGTGGTAGCTGATGACAGAACAAGGAGTAATGGTCTCAAGTTGCAGTGGGGGAGGTTTAGGTTGGATATTAGGAAATACTTTTTCACTAGGAGGGTGGTGAAATAGTGGAATGCATTACCTAGGGAGGTGGTGGAATCTCCTTCCTTAGATATTTTTAAGGTCAGGCTTGACAAAGCCCTGGCTGGGATGATTTAGTTGGGGATTGGTCCTGCTTTGAGCAGGGGGTTGGACTAGATGACGTCCTGAGGTCCCTTCCAACCCTGATATTCTATGAATCTATGACATCCCTAGTGTAGCATTAATTATAGTCCATCGAAATTCCAACTCATTTTTCTCTGATGAAGTATAGTACCACAATTGATGGCTGAACACCTTTATATGCTTTTGAGAGGCCTCAGCATCAATAGCATAGGACGGGGCGTACTGCAATGTGGTACAGTTTAAATTATTAGTTATTTGGACATTTTCAGTACAGGAAATTTTTTCAGCAGCAGAGCAGACTTTTTGGGTACTTGTTTGATTTACCAGTTGGGTGACCAGATAACAATGGGGGCCTTTTTGATTTATCATGCTACAAACTCCGGGAATGGCCATCATATCTGTCCTGCTACGAGCCCCATCAATTTCAATTTCTGACTTTTGGGGCTTCGTAGCAGTGATATGATATATTTCTATTTCCACCACCCCGTCTGTTCTCCACTCAATCATTTGCTCATATGAACGGTCCTGAACCTTAAAAAATAATTTCTCCGAGCAAAATTTCCATAAATCACTTAAATGTGAAGGTTTTGGCCATTGGGCTTCATTTGAATATACGGTATCGTCTACATTTGGGTAGGTTGTGGGGGCGGTGGTGAGGCCAATGGAGGAAAGGATGTTGGATTTGGTGGTTATGGTAGCAAGGCATTTTTGATATTCATTGTCTGGAAGCCAATTAGGGAGAGCAAGGTGAAGGCACTTGTCCAGAAACACAGGGTGCAGCTTGTGGAATAAACCCCAATACCTAATCAATACCACATTCCCAAGAATGGTACCCACAAGTTCCTCCTTGCCAGTTTACAACACTCCGTCTTTCCACCAGGGCCAGTTCTTAATGTCTTTTGTGGTCAGAAATTCTTGTACCTTGGCTTCAGTAGAGTGGATGTTCCTTTTCCTTTCTTGGAACGTCGCTGGTTTAACATTATACAAGGGAGAGGTTACTGGCACTGCATCCACTTCCTCAAAGGGGCCTTTCATTGGAGCATCTTCGCAAGCAGGCTGGCTAACCTAGTGAGGAGGGCTTTAAACTAGGTTCACTGGGGGAAGGAGACCAAAGCCCTGAGGTAAGTGGGGAAGTGGGATACTGGGAGGAAGCACGAGCAGGAGCGCGTGAGCGGGGAGGGCTCCTGCCTCATACTGAGAAAGAGGGAGGATCTTTCTCAGTATGTGAGAAGTGACTAGTGAGTTATCTCAAGTGCCTATACACAAATGCAGGAAGCCTGGGAAACAAGCAGGGAGAATTGGAAGTCCTGGCACAGTCAAGGAATTATGATGCGATTGGAATAACAGAGACTTGGTGGGATAACTCGCATGACTGGAGTACTGTCATGGATGGATATAAGCTGTTCAAGGAGGACAGGCAGGGCAGAAAAGGTGGGGGGAGTTGCATTGTATGTAAGAGAGCAGTATGACTGCTCAGAGCTCAAGTATGAAACTGCAGAAAAACCTGAGAGTCTCTGGATTAAGTTTAGAAGTGTGAGCAACAAGGGTGATGTTGTGGTGGGAGTCTGCTATAGACCACCGGACCAGGGGGATGAGATGGATGAGGCTTTCTTCCGGCAACTCGCGGAAGTTACTAGGTCGCAGGCCCTGGTTCTCATGGGAGACTTCAATCACCCTGATGTCTGCTGGGAGAGCAATACGGTGGTGCACAGACAATCCAGGAAGTTTTTGGAAAGTGTAGGGGACAATTTCCTAGTGCAAGTGCTGGAGGAACCAACTAGGGGCAGAGCTCTTCTTGACCTGCTGCTCACAAACCAGGAAGAATTAGTAGGGGAAGCTAAAGTAGATGGGAACCTGGGAGGCAGTGACCATGAGATGGTCGAGTTCAGGATCCTGACACAGGGAAGAAAGGAGAGCAGCAGAATATGGACCCTGGACTTCAGAAAAGCAGACTTTGACTCCCTCAGGGAACTGATGGGCAGGATCCCATGGGAGAATAACATGAGGGGGAAAAGAGTCCAGGAGAGCTGGCTGTATTTTAAAGAATCCTTATTGAGATTACAGGAACAACCCACCCCGACATGTAGAAAGAATAGTATATATGGCAGGCGACTAGCTTGGCTTAACAGTGAATTCCTTACTGATCTTAAACACAAAAAAGAAGCTTACAAGAAGTGGAAGATTGGACAAATGACCAGGGAAGAGTATAAAAATATTGCTCGGGGATGCAGGAGTGAAATCAGGAAGGCCAAATCACACCTGGAGTTGCAGCTAGCAAAAGATGTTAAGAGTAACAAGAAAGGTTTCTTCAGGTATGTTAGCAACAAGAAGAAAGTCAAGGAAAGTGTGAGCCCCTTACTGAATGAGGGAGGCAACCTAGTGACAGAGGATGTGGAAAAAGCTAATGTACTCAATGCTTTTTTTGTCTCTGTCTTCACGAACAAGATCAGCTTCCAGACTGCTGCCCTGGGCAGCACAGCATGGGGAGGAGGCGACCAGCCCTCTGTGAAGAACTTACACTTACACGAGAGGAAAGTGATCAGGAACAGTCAGCATGGATTCACCAAGGGAAGGTCATGCCTGACTAATCTAATCGCCTTCTATGATGAGATTACTGGTTCTGTGGATGAAGGGAAAGCAGTGGGTGTATTGTTTCTTGACTTTAGCAAAGCTTTTGACACGGTCTCCCACAGTATTCTTGTCAGCAAGTTAAAGAAGTATGGGCTGGATGAATGCACTATAAGGTGGGTAGAAAGTTGGCTAGATTGTCGGGCTCAACGGGTAGTGATCAATGGCTCCATGTCTAATTGGCAGCCAGTGTCAAGTGGAGCGCCCCAGGGGTCGGTCCTGGGGCCGGTTTTGTTCACTATCTTCATAAATGATCTGGAGGATGGTGTGGATTGCACTCTCAGCAAATTTGCGGATGATACTAAACTGGGAGGAGTGGTAGACACGCTGGAGGGCAGGGATAGGATACAGAGGGACCTAGACAAATCGGAGGATTGGTCCAAAAGAAATCTGATGAGGTTCAACAAGGATAAGTGCAGGGTCCTGCATTTAGGACAGAAGAACCCAATGCACCGCTACAGATTAGGGACCGAATGGCTCGGCAGCAGTTCTGCAGAAAAGGACCTAGGGGTGACAGTGGACGAGAAGCTGGATATGAGCCAGCAGTGTGCCCTTGTTGCCAAGAAGGCCAATGGCATTTTGGGATGTATAAGTAGGGGCATAGCGAGCAGATCGAGGGACGTGATCGTCCCCCTCTATTCGACATTGGTGAGGCCTCATCTGGAGTACTGTGTCCAGTTTTGGGCCCCACACTACAAGAAGGATGTGGATAAATTGGAGAGAGTCCAGCGAAGGGCAACAAAAATGATTAGGGGTCTGGAACACATGAGTTATGAGGAGAGGCTGAGGGAACTGGGATTGTTTAGTCTGCAGAAGAGAAGAATGAGGGGGGTTTGATAGCTGCTTTCAACTACCTGAGAGGTGGTTCCAAAGAAGATGGTTCTAGACTATTCTCAGTGGTAGAAGAGGACAGGACAAGGAGTAATGGTCTCAAGTTGCAGTGGGGGAGGTTTAGGTTGGATATTAGGAAAACTTTTTCACTAGGAGATGAAACACTGGAATACGTTAGGTGAAACACTAGGTGAAACACTGGAATGCGTTACCTAGGGAGGTGGTGGAATCTCCTTCCTTAGAAGTTTTTAAGGTCAGGCTTGACAAAGCCCTGGCTGGGATGATTTAGTTGGGGATTGGTCCTGGTTTGAGCAGGGG
Source organism: Lepidochelys kempii (assembly GCF_965140285.1). Lineage (NCBI taxonomy): Eukaryota > Metazoa > Chordata > Testudines > Cheloniidae > Lepidochelys > Lepidochelys kempii. The sequence continues at coordinate 95,794,006 of NC_136385.1, read as the reverse complement.
GTTGGACTAGATGACGTCCTGAGGTCCCTTCCAACCCTGATATTCTATGATTCTAACTGGTGGTGGCTTTGTGCATCCGAAAGAACATAACAGTATCATGAAAATTCAACAATAGTAGGAAGAACATGATAGGTTTCAGAGTAGCAGCTGTGTTTGTCTGTATCCGCAAAAATAAAAGGTGTACTTGTGGCACTTTAGAGACTAACACATTTATTTCAGCATAAGCTTTCGTGAGCTACAGTTCACTTCATTAACACCCGCATTTTACCTGTAAGGAAACCTGGCAAGCAGACTTGGTGCTTTGTCCAGGAGTTGTCAATGCTGCTGTTCTCCCTACCTACCCAGTTGTCCCAAACCCTGCTACTGTTCTCTCCTATATTCCTTCCTCTGCTGTTTATTTCACAGTTGTTGACCTCTGCTTGGCTTTCTTCTCTATCCACAGAGATTGTTAATATCTGTTTGCTTTCACCTACCAGGGGTGTCAATACACTTGAACCAGGTTACCCCAGTGTTACATCGAATCGCCCACCTTGTTCTTGCAGATCCTCAAAAGAAATCGAGTTCAAAATGGGGTCCACTCTATTCCAGTACGTAGACGACCTGCTATTGGCATCGCCGTCTTTAAAGGCCTCTAAAACTGATTCCCTTACGCTATTGCAAGCTCTAGCCGAGAAGGGTCGTAAAGCCTCCAAGTCTAAACTGCAGTTCTGTCTGCCAGGGTCCACTATTTGGAACATGATATTTCAGCTGGAGAGAGACACTTGTCCTCTGCGCGAATACAAGCCATCCTCCAGGTCCCGAAACCAACCACTAAGAAACAAATGCGTGGCTTCCTAGGTATGGCCAGGTATTGCCGACAGTGGATCCTTGGGTATACAGCTATTGTTAGGCCTCTGCAAGAATTAACCATTGACAAGGTCCCTGAACCCCTTCCATGGACCCCAAAAGCCGAAAAACCATTTAGTAAGATTAAGGAGGCTCTTACCAGGTCCCCTGCCTTGAGCTTACCTGACTACCAGAAGCCCTTCACCCTTTACTGCCATGAGAAGGAGGGACTAGCCTTAGGGGTCCTTACTCAAACTCACGGTGACAAACGACGCCCCATAGCATATTATAGCTCACCTTTGGACTGTGTAGCAGCTGAACTCCCTCCTTCTCTGTTGGCGATAGCTGCAGCCACTTCCCTTGTGGAGGCTTCTGCTACTCTCATTTTGGGTTCCCCCTTACATGTTGCTGTCCCACATGCTGTGGCCGCCCTGCTTCTAAAAAGCAAACCCAGCATCTCTCTAACTTCAGATTAGCTAAGTATGAAATGCTGCTTTTAAATGCTTCAAATGTAACTCTTACTCACTGTCCTGTCCTTAACCCCGCTTCCCTACTTCCCACAGCAGCTGAAGGAGAACCCCATGACTGTTTAGTCGAGACAACAGAACTCTCCACTCCTAGGATTGATCTAAAGGACACCCCGCTTCATAATCCTGATCTACTATTCTATGTAGATGGGTCCTGCCTCAGAAATCCTGCCGGCCTGCTTGTGGCCGGCTGTGCTGTTTGTTCCCAACACGAGCCTGTGGAGGCCCACTGCCTCCCGGGAGCACGCTCAGCCCAAGTCGCAGAGCTTGTCGCCCTTACCCATACTTGTACTTTAGCCAAGGCCAAGTCTGTTACCATCTACACAGACTCTCAATATGCCTTCAGGGTGGTTCATGATTATGGGCAACTATGGAAACATTGAGGATTTCTCACTTCGGGGGGTGGGGGGAGATTAGTAATGGGCCTTTTGTTGATGCTCTTCTCTCTGCCCTTCAACTCCCCTCTGCCATCGCCATTGTAAAATGTACTGCTCACCAGAAACCTTATGATGATGTTACCAGAGGAAATGCACTGGCAGATGCTACTGCCAGACAGCCCTTTCTGAGTCTCCAGCTCCATTTGATTTTATTTTCTTCAATTCACAGTTCCCCCCCATGCCTGCTTCTCTCCACGATTTAGCTCTTATGCAAGATTCGTCCCCAGAACCAGAGAAGGACAGATGGAGGCGGGATGGATGTACTTTGCATCCGGATGCCTTGTGGCACTCCCTAGACGGCCGCTTGGTGGCGCCCAACGCTGTGCTCCCCTATCTCGCCCATGCGTCCCATGGATTGGCGCATGTGAGCAAAGGGGGGATGATTGCTTCAGTACTGCGTCATTGGTATGCCCCAAATTTCTCCATTATGGCACAGCAGTACTGCCATTCTTGTCCGATCTGCCTAGCCCACAATAGCGGCAGACCAGTTCAGACAAAACCCGCTGCGCACCGTACTCTGTGGGGACCTTTTGTAAATATGCAAATTGATTTTATCAACATGCTGAAATGTTGTGCTTATGAATATGTTCTTGTTTGTGTCTGTATGTATTCTGGTTGGATAAAGGCCTACCCTTGCGCCAAGGCCAATTCCCTCACCGTAGCAAAAAAAATTGTTACAAGGATTTTATTCCTCGGTTTAGTCTACCTCTCTCTATTAACAGTGACCGAGGTACCCATTTCACAGGCCAAATCATGCAACAGATTTGCAAGGCTCTTAACATCACCCAACACTTGCATTGTGCTCATCACCCCCAGAGTGCAAGGGCGGTTGAGAGCAAAAATGGGGAACTAAAGAACAAAATCTCGAAGATCTGTGCTGAAACCAACCTTAAAAGGCCTGATGTCCTACCCCTTGCTCTCATGTATATGAGGAGCACACCTACATGCAAACATGGCCTATCCCCATATAAAATCCTTATAGCCAGACCCATGCGTATGCCGGCATCCCCTCCCCCACTCCCTTGCCCATTGGACCTGCAACTAAACAATGATACTGTTATGACGTACTGTCAGACGCTAATTCGTTGCATTAGGTCTATCCACTCACAGGTCAAAAGTGCCCTGGTGGAATCAGCGGACACACCATGCCACACTCTTCAGCCTGGAGATTGGGTTGATAATAAGGTATATCAAAGAAAGACTTTGATGTAGTTTGCATCCAGATGCCTTGTGGCGCTCCCCAGACGGCCGCTTGGTGGCGCCCAAGGCTGTGTTTCTCTATCTCGCCCGTGCGTCCCATGGATTGGCGCATGTGACCAAAGCGGGGGGATGATCGCTTCAGTACTGCAATTCTTGTCCGATCTGCCTAGCCCACAATAGCGGCAGACCAGTTCGGACTGTAGGAATAATAACTCCTCGCCGAATTAGGGAGGTAATCACTGGGCGGATTCCCTCTTCAGCCTCCCTTGAGAGAGGGTATTGCTGAACTCTAGGAAGAGGTTTTGCCGGATCTAGGCGAATTTGAACTGGTTGGGCAGTCCTGATGCACCCTACCTGGTCGGCATGCTCGGCCCACAAACAGGGAGGAACCTTGGCCAGCAATTCCTGTTGCAACAAGGAAGGGCTGGGGTCGGTCTCCTCCTCTGGAGCACCCAATTGCAGGACTGCCAGGACCTCATTTTGACTGGGATCAGGAACATCCAAATACACACTGTCTGGGGTACAATAAATAGTACAATTTAATTTGCACAAAATTAAGTCTCTTCCCAAAAGTCTCTTCCCAAAAGGTTAACAGGTGAGCAGGGGCTGAGGAGGAAAGCGTGTTGCTCAGAGAGAGGACCGATAGAGACAGTCAGAGGTGAGGAGACAGGATGGGGAATAGGAGTGTTGCTCACTCCTACTGCGTTTACTATTTCTGAGGTTACTGGAAGGGAAGGGAAGTCGCTCGCGCGGAGGGTGGACCGCGAGGCACTGGTATCTAGCAGGCAAGAGGTAGGTGTGCCATTAATTATACAGTTTACATATGGTCCTGTTTGGTTTAAAGGGACAAGCGGAGAGATGGTGTTACCTGTCTCCTGGCTATCCTAATGGCTTTGAGGGCACAAGGGAACAGGGGAAGAATATTGCGGTGCAAGGGCACGGTCGATTGACTGGTCAGGGCGATTGGGACAATTGTTTTTCCAATGGCCTACTTGTCCACAATTGAAACAGGTATTATTAATTTTTCCCTGGGTAGGGAGACAGTAGGGACCTCTGTTGCGTCTTTCTCCTCTTCCCCTTAATGGGCAGTTGCTGTGGGGTTTCTGTATATTCTGGATCTGGAGGGTCATTAATTTAGTTTTGATGTCGTCCTTTTTCTTTTCTAACTAATGGTAGTAATGCTGGGTGACTGCCAGAATTTCATCTGGGTTTTTTCCTTCCCAATCTACGATACCAATTTTTAATTGGTATTCCAATCGTGGATTGAATCCTTGGACAAAACTGACCACTATGGCTTGTTTAGCATCTTCCTCTGCATTATTTATGCCAGAATATCTCTCAAAAAGCTGTTTAATGCACTGCATATAATCAGCAGGGTTTTCTCCTTTATTTTGTTTACAAGAACTAATTTTAGTCCAATCCGCCTTTTTGGGGCAGATTTTAAGAACTGCATCCAGCAGGTTGTTCCTGTCTGTGTTCAAGTTCCTATTATGGCCTTGGTCATCGTTGGGACACTGGGCCTCTTGTAGGAGGCGATTTAATGTTTCCCTGGGCAGGACTCCTCTTAGGAGTTGATTTAAATCTGCCCAGTTAGGGTTGTAACAGCTTATGACTGTCCTTAATTCTTCTTGAAATTTGATGGGGTCGTCCCTTATTTTATGAAATTTTTCAATCAAATTATACAAATCCGTGGGAGACCAAGAGGAATGTACAGTCACCAGGTTGCCTGACCCAAATCATCAACACTTGGGCCTGGGAGTTGGTGCAAGGGGAACTTTGTTTCATGATGGGGAGACAGGGGCTGAGGGCTGAACATGAAGGACCCCTGGGATCATAACTTCTGTTGTCTAGTATTCCCTGCTGGCGGTCTGGATGAATTTTCCGGCAGTCCATCTAATCGGTCACATAGGTATTGGTCCGAGTCTGCTTCGGTAGTGATTGGTCTTTTTATGGGATTTGAGGGTGACTCAGGGGAAGGGTTGAAGTAAATGCTGACATTGGTGTTACTGCTTGGAGCGGGAGTCCCTGGATAGTGGAGTCAGCCTCCAGACTGCAGCCTGGTGGAGACATGTAGTCTGGTGGAGATGTGTGGGGTCCTCTGCCTGCTTGATTTGTTCTGCCCTGAGTGGATGGACCTGCACTCGCCTGTCTAGGTGTTGTAGGGGCAGTTAGCTGTCTGCATTCTAAGTATAACTCTATAAGATCTGCGGATGGGGCCTAGGCGATTTTTTGAAGAGATCTTGAAGGCTAAAGGGGTATTTGCTGGCCAGGTGAGGTTTGGGGAAGAGTTAATTTCTCCTTTGCCTCTTTAAATTGTGTTTTAAGTTTCTCCTCAGAGTCCTTGAGACTCCTCATTTGAGATTCACAACACTGTTTTTCTGTTTCCCCATACCAATCGAAATATGCATCAAACTGACCTTGTCCGACATTATTGGCAAGAGGTGTGCCTCTGAGGTGCACAGTCTTGTCAAGGTTGAAGCTTCCCTCTAAGGGAAACTGCAATTTCGAATCATCCCTAGTATACCCGTTCAATTTCTCTAAAATCTTGCAAGTGAAAGGACTATAATTTGCGCACATGTAGTACGCCGGGGTGCCTTTTGGTGTGGCGGTGATCCTTTTTGGCTCACCGGCCCCCATCTTTTTCTGGCAAGTGCGGGAATCCCTTTTTGGACCCCCTGGCTCCCAGAATCCCTATGGATCTTTCATACTCGTCACATTCACACAGGGAAGGTTTTGTTTAGGGTCTCCATGACTGTCTTACAGCCTTCCTTCAGCAAAGAGCATCGGCTGGTGCCGCATACTCTGTCGCTTCAGGCGAGGTGATCAGATCAGTCAGTGGCTTGTCAAACCGCCTTTGGGGCGGGAACTAGAGATGGGAGGAAAGAGAGTACGGAAACAGACCGTCTGAGGATGGAAGGGATGGGATCACACACACCTCGACCCAGACAGGCCCCTCGCTGGTCATGCCATGCAGAGGGAAACTGCCAAGGTCTGGGCATTTATTGCGATGCCCATTAGATGGAGTCCCAGGGCTTGCGTTAGGGAGTCCTCTGCTGTGCAGGGAGCTCTGGGCATCTTCTTGTGACTCACATTCACACCAGTTTACTGACCTTCACTTTCACACTGGCACACGGAACCAGGTCTATCCATGACCTGCCCAGCCACACCCAGTGGCTCTTCCCAGCGAAACCAAACCTGGATGGGACTCTAACCCATCCCAAGGGCGTCAGGCGTGTCTGGCAGCAAAAGTCCGGATAGAGTGTACAACTCACCCATTCCCAGAGCCTACGGGCAGTCCTCCACTAGAAACCCAATATAGAGATTTCAAAAGGTCTCTTACCTTTCTGATGGGCCTGGGGTCTGGTGGGGAACAGCTTGCGGTCGTCCGGCTCTCGGGGGGTCACCGTCTATCCGAGTCATGGCACCAAGAATTGTGGTGGAAAAATTAACCATGCCTTGTGTTTGGATCAGAACAAAGCCTGAGGTCCTCTTTATTTAAGTATGCGCATATAGAGAGAGTCAACCGGAGCTGCTCTGCCGTAAACAGAAAATAGAAGAGCTTATATAGCTGAAAACCACAATCTGTTAAGCACACTTCCTTTAACAGCATTTTCTTTATTTGGCATATAGTGCAAACTTCAACGGTAGCTTTGCCTTATTTGGAATATAGCAAAACAAGTTTTACCTGTTACTGACAGGTGCTTCCTTTGTGGTTAACGGTCTTCTCTAACTTCTAGCGGTTGTGGTTACATTTTTAAGCTGAGCTGTTGCTATTTGCCTCTTAATGGAATTTTCCTTACCCTCTTCTTATGCTTTATACACACAGTTAGCTTGACCAAAGTTTTAGGCCTATTAGTTTAGGCCTAGTAGATTTTCCTCCACACAGGGTACTGTGCTAGCTGGACCTTTGGTCTGACCCAGTATGGCTGTTCTTATGTTCTTAAGTCGTTAAAATTTTTTGTTTTGAATCGAGCATGCAGTTGTACCATGTGTTTTCTGGCAAAAGAAAATGCAATTTAATAATAATTCATGGTATTTGCTATCTTTTCTTTTTTGGTGGTGTATGTTTGACTTTGATATCTGACAAAAACTGAATTGGAAATCTATACTTTATCCTGGGCTGAGGCTGCTGCACACAAAACTTATTCTAAAAAAGCTTTTATATAAATAACCTTTTTTCATTTTAAAACAGTGTGTTGTCCTGCTTAAAAAAAATATCTGTTGGGGAAGTTGAGATAAATTAGAACCTTTTTTCTTTTTTCAGTTTTGGGAAAACTAAGGCAAATTCTAGACAGGACATAAATACCGCTTGGCTCAGCATGCCTATTCTCTTATAAATTGATCTAGACTCCATCACCATGACACTGGGCTCTTCATTCTCCATCCCTCCTTAAGTGTCCAGCTGATTTAACATCATATTCTGTGCTTTTATTGGCTTGTCAGTGAAATAAGTCTGCCTGAATCCCCTGTTTACTGTTAGCTTGGTAATTTTAGGGTTCATTCCCCTCTTCCTCCCCCCCTTTTTTTAATATTTCTGCTAGGATATCTTGCAATTTTCTGTTCTATGCAAATAAATTCAGTTTCAGTACCTTAACTATCTCAGACCTGAGTAATAGAAATTAGAGATGTGAAAAAGATTTACTAGAAGGTCAGATCTAGTCAATATATGGTGACCAGGTGTCTGGGTTTTGACTGGAACACCCGGTCACAAAGGGACCCTGCAGCTCGGGTCAGCACTACTGACTGGGCCATTAGAACTCTGGTCAGCGGTGCTGCAGCACTAAGACAGGCTATACCCTAGCTCCATGGCTGGCACCACGCTGCACCCCGGAAGCGGCCAGCCAGTCTGGCTCCTAGGTGTGGGGCCACAGGGCTCCGCACGCTGCCCCCGCCCCAGCACCGGCTCCGCACTCTCATTGGCTGGAAACTGGCCAATGGGAGCTGGGGGAGAGGGGTGCCTGTTGGTGAGAGCTGCCCGTGGAGCCTCCTGGCCCTTCTGCCTAGGACCCGGACCTGCTGGCTCTTTCTGGGGTGTGCAGAGCTCAGGGCAGTGCCAGGACAGGCAGGTAGCCTACCTTAGACTGCCCACTGTGCCGCTGATTGGGAGCTGCCTAAGGTAAGCCTGTGCCCCAACCCCCTGCCCCATCCCTGAGCCCCCCCAAATGTGGAGCTCCCTCCTGCACCCCAACTGCCTGCCTCAACCCTCAGCAGCTTCCTGCACTCTGAATCCCTCGGCCCCACCCCCAGTCTGGAGCCCCCTCCTGCACCCTAAACCGCTCATCCCGGGCCCCACCTCAGAGCAAGCATCCCCTGCCCAGAGCCCTCACACCCCAACCCCCAATTTGCAGCCCCCTTCTGCACTCCGAATCCCTCAGCCACATCCCTCCTGTACCCCAACTCCTCATCCCCAGCCCCACCCAAGAGTCCACACCCCAAGTCAGAGCCTGCACCCCCAACTCCCTGCCCCAGCCCGGAGCCCCCTCCCACACCCTGAATCCCTCATTTCTGGCCCCACCCCGGAGCCTGCACCCCCAGTTAGAGCCCTCACCCCCTCCTGCACTCCAACCCCCAGCCCAGTGAAAGTGAGTGAGGGTGGGGGAGAGCGAGCCATCGAGGGAGGGGGAATGTAGTGGGCGGGGCCTTGGGGCAGAGGCAGGGCTAGGGTGTTCAGTGTTGTGCAACTAGAAAGTTGCCAACCCTAAGTCCATCCCCTCACCTTTCTAAGGGAATAGCAGCCTCCCAATGGAAATACTATTAGGACCAAGACTGTTAAAACATATTAACCAGTGACTGACTTGTTATTAATAGGTTATAATATTAATATAGCACCCAGAAGCCTCATGGGACACAGTTGCACTGGGTGTTAAACTCATAGGGAGTGAAACACATATTCTGCTGACAAGTACATTAACAATATTACTTATGGACTGAAACACACCTTTTTATAGTTGTACCTATATCTTTTTTTACTGCAATTTTACAGTATGTAGATGGTTTCATATATTTTGTGCATTGCATTGTATACACTTTGAGTTTGACCCCAGATTTATTTTTTAAAATTGGGCACCTTTAAACATCTTTTTCACTTCCCTGGTTACTTAAAATGCCTAAATCCTGTTAAATGTGGTTATACTGTTCCTCTTCATTTGCTGTGTCACAGATTGAGAAATAAACAGTGAATTTACATATTTTACATTTGACTTTTTTATTCCAATTACTGTGGTATAAATAGGAGCAGTTCAAACTAACAATTGCCTCATTTTGTCTGTTGTTTCCAAGAGGAGAGTTATGATTTGCACTGAACTACCTGTTTTTCTGTTTAGGGGTTGGGGGTCAGGGCTGAGTTTCTTCAAGTACTGAATTTCTTTTGCATAGGTTGTCTTCCTATGGCTGGAGTAATCAGTGAGGCTGGCACAGAGGGAAACTAAGTTCTGTTGATATTTAACATTTTGGCTAATTGAGCAAGGGAAAAATAAAATAAAATTTAGCTTTTCTAGTATCGATCTTTTTCTGGCCCGGCTATTTGTAGATACAAACTGAACAAGTTAGTAAAGGTAAAATAAACACACACTGATTCTCAGAGACCCATTTGCAAGGCTGGCATTGTGGTATTGACCCATTGTCTCCACGCACAGTGAATGCTATTTTAGCTGCCTGTAAGTTGCCAATATCCATTTGTCCTTGTGAAATGGTTTCCTTGTGTAACATACTGATATCTTTTTGTGGACAACTGAGCATACAATTAATTCCCATTCCAAGCCACTTTTATGGGGCATTGGCAGGAGAACTACTACTTAACCAAACATGTCCAGCCTTTTTGGCTGGCTGGGCTTTTGTCCCATTCATTTAGGAAAAAGCAGAATATAATTTTACAGAAAGACTTGGTATATTTTTAGTCTTCTCTTCCAAATAAGTATATAAGACAGATTTTGAATTTATACTCCATTAATCCTGTTAAAGTGTAATTGTCTTTAAAATAAATAAAAAAAAGGCAATTAACATTTGTAGAAATCCCATGCAAAAATATCACTGCATATGATCTTTTCTTTGTGGTTATCAAAAAGTGAGGTCAAGTGACCTCTGCTAACATAGAGCCTCTGGGGGGATTAGAATACTTACTTGTGTCAGTGGAGTGAAGTATAGGAATTGAGTGAGGATGGGAAACTCTTATGGTGGTTCAAGCAAGTGTGACAGGCATGAGCCTTTGTTATTGTTCTGGGAAACCTTTTCCTTTATTTCTGCTCCTACAATTGTCTATTGTGTTAGAGGTCTAGTCAAGCCTAATCTTAAAGCCCAACTCAAACCTGACTAGACCACAGCCGATCTGAGCCCAAAAATGTCAAGTCATTGTAGTTGGGTCTCATTGGGTTCTTGTCAAGTTGCAGGGTCAGGTGTAGAAGTGCAGAGCTGGAGCCTGCGGAGCAGCATGACCAGGGCGCTGCAAACAGACCCACGTGCTTCTGCCTTTCACAAACTTGCCCTACTCATGCTCCCCACCCTGCATCCTCTCCAAGAAGTCTGGGGCTGCCCACATCCCAGTGGGGCCACAGCCCACTAGACCAACAGCCGGGGCAGCCAGGTGGCAGGCAACCTCATTGCCATATGGTCAAAGGCTAGTCTTCCTCCTCCTTCCCCTCCACCACCACCTCCCATCAGGCCCTATTGCAGGGCTGTGGGTGTGGGTGGTGTAGGCCCAGCAGGGCAGAGCATCACAGGGTCATGTCGACCTGCAGAGCCTCCCATCACCTGTTTTTCGGATTTCATGAAGTGCTTCACTGAGGGCACCTTTTGCACAGGCAGCATGCTAGGAGGAGTACAGGAAAGAGGGTGCCCGATGCAATATCCCAGCTGGTTGCACCATTCTGCTTATAACTGAGCCATGCTGTGTGTGTCTCAAGGCAGGAAACAGCTGGTGTGAGCGCAGTACTTGCTTCCCCAGTGACATAGCCTGCACCAGCCACTGGCCCATGTAAATAATGGACTATTTGTTGCTGCCCCAGCCTCTCTGCCTGTGACCCCATGTTCACCCCCACCTATCTTTAAAGCCTGACCTGAACATGTTGCACATTTTCATGCCTGATCTGAACCCAATGCTTCTAGTTCAGTCCTGCTGTGTGCAGGCCCGGGTTGTAACAAAGCTCTCTGCTGCTATTTTATGGCCTCTTTGTTTCCAAGGAGTGGAGAGAGATTGATGAGCTCTTTTCTCACTGCCTTAAATAGAAAAATCAGTATTTTGGTTGTCTGTGCTGGGGAGTAACTCCTAAGCATTACCATTATTAATTTTATCTGGATTTCCAATAGTAGATTTTTCTTGCCTTCCCTTTTCTTCACATGGTCACTTTAAAGGTCTTGCATCAACTTTACACCTCTAGATTTCTGCATAGCTTGGGAGATAAAACTCTACTACTCTGGCATGTGCAGATCCTTCTCGTTGCAGAGGCAATTGTAGGCTCCCAGGCAAATGTCCCTGTCTTCCTGTAAAGGACTTCTTGGGTCCAGTGCTGCCACTGGTCAATTATCAACTGCAGTGTTCTAGTAAGATTCACTTGAGTTAATATATTATCTGTCTAAAATTCTGTCACCTTAATTGGATAATGTATTTTTGTTTCCTGACTCATAGGTGGCTTTGGTGCCATTGTAATGACTACTGTGTTCCACCCCAGAGATAACTGCATCTTGGTGGTCAATGTAATATATAGGTTTTTTATACACAGACATACACCAGGCTAAAAGAACATTATTACAGTTGGGAAGTCAATCACTCAAAAGTTAGGAAATGCCAGAATCAAAGTTGTCAGTGCAATCTTAATTCAACAGTTTTTGCATGTACATTATGATAGAGTCTTTAATTACATGATCAGATACTGTTTTTTCCCCCACGGGGCTCCTGCCTCATTCAGTGCCTGGGATGGACTGTGCTCATGTAATGACCAGCTACTCAATATTTTGTCTTATTCTCATTGTTCAATTGGTGGACTCATGCCTTATTGACTATACTCTATTTAAACACAGCTCTGAAAACAGAGTTTTTCTCTGGAGATGAATCATGGTTGTGTAATAAAGGAGACTTGCCTGTAGGATCCCTGCCTTATTTGTCATGTATAGTGTATGAGGCAAAAGATTGCAGGAAGAGAAAAAATAATCTCATAGTTAAGGCAATTGAGCGCTGCTCTGGACAACTAGATTCTATCTCTGCCTCTGTCACAGAGTTCCTATGTGATGCTAGACAAGTCATTTAAACCAAACTTTTCACAGGTAATTGTGTAAAAAGAAAAGGAGTACTTGTGGCACCTTAGAGACTAACCAATTTATTTGAGCATAAGCTTTCGTGAGCTACAGCTCACTTAATCGGATGCATACTGTGGAAAGTGTAGAAGATCTTTTTATACACACAAAGGATGAAAAAATACTTCCCCCCACCCCACTCTCCTGCTGGTAATAGCTTATCTAAAGTGATCACTCTCCTTACAATGTGTATGATAATCAAGTTGGGCCATTTCCAGCACAAATCCAGGTTTTCTCAACCCCCCTCCCCCCACAAACCCACTCTCCTGCTGGTAATAGCTTATCTAAAGTAACCACTCTCCTTACAATGTGTATGATAATCAAGGTGGGCCATTTCCAGCACAAATCCGGCGTTTAACAAGAACGTCTGGGGCGGGGGGGGGGGGTAGGAGAAAACAAGGGGAAACATAGGTTATCTTGCATAATGACTTAGCCGTGTGTTCTCCCTCAAGTATATTCCACTCAGATGTGTGCGTGCCCAACTTGCTGGAGCCCCAGAGACTTTTTTTGCAGCAGTACTCATTAGGGCAGCACACACATCCTACACATTGTTGTGGCCTCTCTCAAGGTTATATAAGGGTGGCACCACTCAGCTCCCCACAGTTATTTCTCACAGCCTATGTCCTGAGTTGGAGCTCTCCATGAGGTTTACTTCGTGGTTTTCCTCTGTGTCACTAGTGCTAGTTTAGCTTTCTCCTTATCTGTAAATAGTTAGAAGTATAGTTCTTGTTTTATTTTTTAAAGCTTGTTTTATTATTGTAGTCACTTTTCTGTGCTGGGCACTGTTGGTATGCAGCGCTCTCTGGGCTTTAAGCACTGCTCATCATGAGAGGTGTCTATCCCAAATAGAAGCGCCCATACGCAGTGCCTTTTGTGCCTTGGTGAGGAGCATGTTACGGAGAAGTGCAGTCTCTGCTGCTCTTTCAATAAAAGAATGCAGATTTCTGGAGTCCTGTGATTCAGACATCATCTCCTGGAGCAGGTGATGAGGACTGCTGCAGCTCTGGGCCCCTCCTGTACTCAGGGTACAAGTATGTCTGAGGTTGTATCAGACATACCTTGGACTCTGTTTCTTTCCATGAAGAAAGAGGGGTCAGTCTTCTTTTCTAGGATGTCCCCAGAGAAGGACACACAAGACAGACCGTGATCACTCAGAGTCTGAGAAGAGTTCCTTGTCTTGGAAAATGAAGCCAGAATGTCATTAATACTCACCTGGGACTCAGGAAAGAGGTGGGTCATCAACCCATGATATTCCAGTACTGCCTTAGGAGGACTTCAGTATTCTAGAATATCTCCAGCACCATCTGCAAGACAATAATAGAATCTGGTACCAATGGATGCTGTTTCATTGCCAGCCTTTTCAGTAACAACAACACTGGAAGTTTATAGGACAGTAGGGGGTTTGCTTTGTTTCTCTGTTCCAAGACACTCCTGTAGTCAGGAGACAATTGCTTTGTCAGCACCTCCGTTGGTACTGGGTCCATCTGTCTCTTCAGCTCTGATGCAGAAGCAGTTAGTGATCCAATGTCAGGACCACCTAAGAAGTATGGCAGGGGCTTAGCTCATTCTTCAGTACTGTCTTTGACACTGGTGCTCACTATGTCCGCATCGGTACAGTTCTAGGCCTGTGTTTTGATGTTGGACTCTTTTTTGGCACTGACTGTTTCGGTACAGTAGTGAACATCTACTTGTGTACTGACTCCAGTTTCTACCATGTTACCGACCATGAGGCCTTTCCCAGCACCATCTTAAGACAATATACCATCAACGTCTCATGAAACCTTTACAGTATTATCATACCTACCTTGATACTAATGTTGACCTCTTCACAATGGGTTAGAGATTGATCAGGTTGTGTAGTGGACTTATCAGATTTTGCACGCTTGATGCCTGATTCTGGTAACTCCTTGCAATCTGGCTTGATGTCTTCCAACAGTTCACCATCCCCTCCCAGACACAAATGGCCTAGCAGATCATCCAGGCTGCCTCCAGAAAGGGAGTATTAGTCCCAAAAGCAGGACAGATCATACAGGACAGATTCATGTTACTTTCTGATTCACAGATTAAAAGGAGGTCTGAGACTGGTTCTGGAGTTTTGAGATCTTATCCAGTCCATCATATACATATGGTTTTGCATGGTCTGTCTATCATCGATTATTTCTTTCCTAGATCACAAGAACAGTTTTGCTGCTCTCAATTTGATTATTTCCATGTAGCAGTTTTGCCAAGTCACAGAAGTTTCTAATGTTTGTGACGTCAGGACAACATTATTGGTACAAAGTACTTTCCTTTGGCCTGTTGTTGGCCCTGCAGGCATTCACAAAGTGCACAACAGTGGTGGTGGCCTACCTGAGAAGGAAAGAAATTCACGTTTTCCCTTACCTGGATGATTGGTTAGTTTGAGGAAGATCTGAACAACAGATTCTTCACAACATCCAGTACATTCTTCATCTCTTGGATCATCTGGGACTCATACTGAACAGGGGAAAATCTGTTTTAATTCAAATGCAGAAGATCGAGTTCATTGGGGCCCCACCACAAATTAGACTGCCTATCTCCCTTATGCGAGATTTCAAACCATTCTCCATTCTGTGTGTGTCTGACAAGTGATACCACCACCACCACCACAGTTTGGTCCTATCTAAAATTAGTAGGCCATATGGCATCATGTACTTACATGACTCAACATACCAGGCTTCCCTTGTGCATCCTCCATAGGTGGCTGAAGTCAGTCTATCAAATGATTAGACCCCCCCTTAGACAAGTTGGTCAACAAGCCTTCTACAGTTCTAGCATCTTTTAAATGGATGGACCAGAATAACCTGAGCAGGGATGCTCCATTTTCTTGTCCCTTTCCATCCAAGACAGTTATCACTGATGCATCCATGTTAGGGTGGGTGGCTCCATGGAAGGGTTTACGCATACAAGTGTTATGGACAGAACAAGAAGCGTCCCTTCACATCATTGTTGTCAAACTTTGGGCAATTCGCAAGGCCTGTTATTCTTTTCTCCCTCACATCAAGGGATTGTAGGTCCAGATGCTGACTAACAATACAATCACAATGTACTGCCTAAACAGACAGAGAGGGGCACCATCCAATCAGCTTTGTTAAGATGTGATGAAATTCTGGGACTTTTGTATGGAGGAGGGCATTACTCTCATTGCCTTCCTCTTACTGGGCTCCTTAGAACCTGTTGGCCAGTCATCTCATCAGGAGATTTTCCCAGAACCATAAGTGGTCTCTGAAGAGTAGTACGCTCAGAACCATTTTCCAAACCTGGGTTATACCTTCAGTTGATGTATTTGCAACAAAATGACAACAGGAAATGTCAGTTCTGCTCTCAAGTAGGTCACAGCCCAGGCTTGTTGACCAAACAAAGCCTCATATATGCCTTTCCTTCATCCCCCTCATCCCACAAGTGATCCTCAAGTTGAAGCAAGACCATACCAAAATTATTATTCTGGCTCCAGTATGGTTGTGACAGTACTGTCCTCAGATCTTCACAGCCTCTCTGTTAGACCTCTATGGATATTCCCTCCACTCCCAGATTTACTGTCCCAATAGCCCGGGCAGCTGTTCTATCCAGAGCAAACAACCTGCACCTAACAGCATGCCTAGTGAGTGGCCTGATGAAGCAGGGAAGGTGTCAAGACAGCTGGGTGACTGGCCCTGGCTGGAGTAGAGGCAAGAACAACCACAGGGTGGAGGAGGCAGAGTCCAGGCAGCTGGGGATTATCCCAGACCAAGGTACTGATGTTCAGCAGACTGCCTTCATTAGGTGCCTATATACCTGCCTTGGGTGGTCACTTGATCAGAACCATGCTTGTTCATTAGCTGGACCTTTGGACTCGCAGGTAATTAGCTGAGATGTCTCATCAGGCTCAGAACACTCAGGTTTAGGGATGACTCATTACAGAAGCACTGTTCAGTGTCAGTTCAGAAGATATTAATTAATAGGAGGAAGCAGTTCACTAGTTCTGCATATTTAACCTAGTGAAAACCGTTTTCAATCTGGTCCATTCTCCATAGTGTATCTCTAGCAGAAGCTTGGATTCAGGACATTTTAAAGCACCATTTTTAATCTTTGGGTCTTTCTTTAGCTTCCCTGCAAGTCCATTTAGCAGCAATTTCAGCAATTCACCCACCAGTCCAGGGAAGATTGTTGTTTTCCTAACCTGATGGTTTCCAGTTTTTTTAAAAGAACTGTATGGCTTTTTCCTTTTGGAGAATGATGCATTGCCTCCTTGGAATTGTAACATTGTGTTAGCTTCATTAATGTCCATATGAGCCAATGTCTACCTGTTCCTTGTCTCACCTGTTAGAGAAGACATCATTTCTCATAGCAATCACATCTGCCAGAAGAAGGGGTGAGCTTCAAGCTCTCATGGCAGGACCAGTTTATCAAGTCTTTTTCAAAGGCAAACTCTCTCTGAGGCCACACCCAAAATTCATGACTAAAGTTGTATCTGCTTTCTATGTGAATCAGATGATATACTTACCCAAAACAAGACCCACACAATGTCAAAGAATGCCTACATACTTTAGATGCAAGATGAGCATTAACTTTTTATTTGGTTAGGACTAAAGCTTTCAGATTGTCATCTTGTGTATTTATTTCATATGCTGAGAGAAAGAAAAGACAAGCACCTATAGCCTAATTTCTAGATGGATTAATTCCTATATTACCACAGTTTATGGGATGACAATCATCCTTTCTCCACAAGGGCTGCTGGCTCATTCAACGAGAACTCAAGCTACTTTGGTGGTTTTTCTCAAGAATGTTTCCGTAGTGGAAATTTGTAGGGCTGCCACCTGATCCTCTGTATGAACCTTCGCTCATCATCATGCCATCATGATTTCCTTGAGATCTGATGCAAACTTTGGGGAGTCCGTGTTGCAGTCACTATTGCAGCAGAGTTCAGTCCCCACCTCCTTATGATACTGCTAGGGAATCACCTGAGTGGGATACATGCATGCAGTACTTGAAGGAAACAAAAATGCTTGCTTACATGTATTGTATCTTTTGCTCTTTGAGGTATTGTTGTACATGTATTGCATGATCCATCCTTCATTCCCTCTGGGCTGGAGTCCTTTTTGCCATGTTTCTGGTGCGAAGGAACTGATGGGGGTTGGGATCAGTGTAGCATCGGGAGTAGCTCTGAGGATGCACAAGTCTATCCTTTGGCCTGATGGGTACTGTTGTGAAAACGCTCCAGCATCCTGGGTGCGCACATACACTTGTGTGGAATACACTTGTGCAATATCATCTTGAAGAACAGCAGATACAATATAGGTAAGTAACTTTTTTCCTCATTTTCTGGGTGCCCAATTTAATATCCTGAGGTATGATTTTCAGGAGTTCTGAGCACGCAGTTGCATCTGAAGTCAATGGGACCTGTGCTTTGAAGGTATGAAGTGCTGTAATAATGCTACTTTGAAAAACTAGATTTGCTTGTCTCAAATTGGGCACTCTAAATTAGTGGATATTTTGTCTTAACCTCTCTTTGATTCAGTTCTCTATCTATAAAATGGGGATACCACCACCCCAGGAGCTCACAGCGATATTCTGAAAACAAATTAATATCTGTGAAGCAATCAGATATTACAATGATGAGCACCATAGAAAATCCCAGGAGGAAATTAGTAAATTGGTATGCAGAGCAATTTTTGAATAGTGTGCAGTAAATGTCGCTACACACTGAACAATAAGCATAAAGCTAAATATTGAGTAGTGGCTCAATAAGAAATGCTGATTTAAAAAAAAAAAAGCTCCAAAGGCAATCATGGCAATTACAAGCTGGTAAACCTAGCTTCAGTACCAGGCAAATTGATCAAAATTATAATAAAGAACAGAATTGTCACAAACATAGATTAACATGATTATGATGAGATCCCCAGGGTATAACTTGGAACTGTGGGACACTGTGCCCCCTTAACTCTACAGCCAGGGCTGTCTCTCATGATGCTTTGCTAGTGACAAGCAGCAAACCCCTCCAGGTGCTGTTATCACTCAGCCATCAGCATCACACACCCAGCTAAATTGCATGAATGCTCTCTAAGCCACTCATGGACCATACTCAGGAAAACACCAACAAATCCCTCCAGCCCCCAACCTTGTCCCCCAGAAATATACCGTTTTACGCTGCTCAAGACCTTCTCTTGAACAATGTAAGTTCATTAATTAGTTTGCCACTTCATCAAAGGATAGTGGACATGCACCAGCCTTTATAATCTGAGCAGATTCCCCAAGCACTATAGACAAACTCACTGGTAAAGATAAAACATTACAATAAGTTTATTGACTATAGAAAGATAGATTTTAAGTGATTATAAGCGGTAGGCATAAAGGCCCTAGCGAATTACCTAAGAAATAAAAGTAAACATGCATTCTGAATCCGAATCTTTATCAGACTCAGTAAGATTTGAATCAAACAGCTTTTCTCACTCCATGGGATGTTGCTGGCGGGTTACACTTCTTAATACACAGGCTGAATTCCCTTCTCAGCCTGGGACCAATCTCAGTTCAAAATCTTTGTCTTCCCAGCAGATTTTGGGAGGAGGGAGGATTGGGGGAGGAGAGAGGTGGTCTCTTGATGCCACTGTCTCTTATTTTATACTCTCAGTTCATGTCCCTGGAAAAATACTGGTCCAGACATGTCCTGGTGGGTCTTGCTGAGTCACAGAATTGAGCAATCCCAATTATGCTGTGTTTGTGCAACTGTCTCCTATAGAACTGTAAATCTCTTGATTACAGTTCCCCTACTGGTCAATAGCTGGTGATGGTTGTTTAATGCCCACCTGGGTACGGGTCTCCTCCTTTGTTGCTAGCTGTGGGCATCTCCTAGCCTCACAACATACTTTAATAATAACCATATAGCAAACTCTCATAACTTCATACACAATAACGATATACATACTTTGACAAAACAATGAGTTTCAGCAGATAAAGACCTTTCATATGTTACCTTCAAGGCATGCTTTATAGGAAATACCACAACCATATACACATGATTAATATGGGGGTTACAGAGTGCTATTTTGAGGTACAGTGCATAACAATAATATGGTCAGGAACAGTCAATGTGGCTTTTGTAAAGGGAAATTATACCCCACCAATCTACTAGCATTTTTTTGAGGGTGTCAACAAGTTTGTGCACTAGGGTGATCCAATTGATATAATGTACTTGGACTTTCAGAAAGCCTCTGACAAGTTCACACACCAGGGGCCCTTAGGTAAAGTAAGCAGTCCTGGGATAAGAGGGAAGGTCCTCTTATGAATCATTAGCTGATTAAAAGATAAGAAATAAAGGTTAGGAATAAATGGCCAGTTTTCACAAGGATCTGTACTGGGACTTAGACCATTCAAAATATTAATAAATTGTCTTGAAAATGGGGTAAGCAGTAAGGAGGCCGAGTTTGCAGATGATATTAAATTAGTCAAGATAGTTAAATCCAAAGCTGACTACAAAGAGTTCCAAAGGAATCTCACATAACTGGGTGATGAGGCAAGACCATGGCAGATGAAATTCATTGTTGATAAGTATAAAATAATGAAACTGAAAAAAATAATCCTAACTATACAAAGTGATGGATTCTAAAGAAAGATTTTGAAGTCATCATGGATAGTTCTCTGAAAACATCTGCTCAGTATGCGGCTGCAGTCAAAAAACCTAACAGAATGTTGGAAGCATTAGGAAAGGGATAGATAATAAAACAGAAAACATCATAATGCTACTCTGTAAATCCATGTACACCTACACCTGAAATACTGCATGCAGTTCTGGTCGTCCCATCTCCAAAAACATATATTAAAATGGGAAAAGGTACAGAGAAGGGCAACATAAATGATAGCACTCCCAGCTATCTTCGAGGCACCACTGACTTCCAGAGGAAACTACAGTCCATCGGTGATCTTCCTGAAAATGCCATCCTAGCCACTATGGATGTAGAAGCCCTCTACACCAACATTCCACTCAAAGATGGACTACAAGCCGTCAGGAACAGTATCCCCGATAATGTCATGGCAAACCTGGCTGAACTTTGTGACTTTGTCCTCACCCATAACTATTTCACATTTAGGGACAAAATATACCTTCAAATCAGCGTCAGTGCTATGGGTACCCGCATGGCCCCACAGTATGCCAACATTTTTATGGCTGACTTAGAACAACGCTTCCTCAGCTTTCGTCCCCTAATGCCCCTACTCTACTTGTGCTACATTGATGACATCATCATCATCTGGACCCATGGAAAAGAAGCCCTTGAGGAATTCCACCATGATTTCAACAACTTCCATCCCACCATCAACCTCAGTCTGGACCAGTCCACACAAGAGATCCACTTCCTGGACACTACGGTGCTAATAAGCGATGGTCACATAAACACCACAAACCTACTGACCTCTATACCTACCTACATGCCTCCAGCTTTCATCCAGACCACACCACACGATCCATTGTCTACAGCCAAGCTCTTTGATACAATCGCATTTGCTCCAACCCCTCAGACAGAGACAAACACCTACAAGATCTCTATCAAGCGTTCTTACAACTACAATACCCACCTGCTGAAGTGAAGAAACAGATTGACAGAGCCAGAAGAGTACCCAGAAGTTACCTACTACGGGACAGGCCCAACAAAGAAAATAACAGAACGCCACTAGCCATCACCTTCAGCCCCCAACTAAAACCTCTCCAACGCATTATCAAGGATCTACAACCTATCCTGAAGGATGACCCATCACTCTCACAGATCTTGGGAGACAGACCAGTCCTTGCTTACAGACAGCCCCTCAACCTGAAGCAAATGCTCACCAGCAACCACACAACAGAACCACTAACCCAGGAACCTATCCTTGCAACAAAGCCCGTTGCCAACTGTGTCCACATATCTATTCAGGGGACACCACTATAGGGCCTAATCACATCAGCCACACTATCAGGGGTTCATTCACCTACGCATCTACCAATGTGATATATGCCATCATGTGCCAGCAATGCCCCTCTGCCATGTACATTGGTCAGACCGGACAGTCTCTACGTAAAAGAATAAATGGACACAAATCAGACGTCAAGAATTATAACATTCAAAAACCAGTTGGAGAACACTTCAATCTCTTTGGTCACTTGATTAGAGACCTCAAAGTTGCAATTCTTCAACAAAAAAACTTCAGAAACAGACTCCATCGAGAGACTGATGAATTGGAATTAATTTACAAACTGGATACAATTAACTTAGGCTTGAATAAAGACTGGGAGTGGTTGTGTCATTGCACAAAGTAACACTATTTCCCCATGTTTATTCTCCCCCACTGTTCCTCAGATGTTCTTGTCAACTGCTGGAAATGGCCCACCTTGATTATCACTACAAAAGGTTCCCCCCCACCCAGTCTCCTGCTGGTAATAGCTCACCTTACCTGATCACTCTCATTACAGTGTGTATGGTAACACCCATTGTTTCATGTTCTCTGTGTATATAAATCTCCCCACTGTATTTTCCACTGAATGCATCCGATGAAGTGAGCTGTAGCTCACGAAAGCTTATGCTCAAATAAATGTTAGTCTTTTAGGTGCCACAAGTACTCCTTTTTCTTTTTGCGGATGCAGACTAACACAGCTGCTACTCTGAAACCAATAAATGATTATAGGTATGAAATAGCTTCCATATGAGCAGAGATTAAAAAGGCTGAGACTGTCCATCTAAGAAATGAAAGAACTAAGGGTGAATATGATAGAAGTCTATAAAATCATGAATAGTGTGGAAAAAGTGAATGAGGAAGTGTTATTTATAACACAAGCACTAGAGGTCACCCAATTAAATTCATAGGCAGCAGGTTTAAAACAAACATAAGGAAGTACTTCTTCACACAATGCAGTCAATCTGTGAAAGTAATTGCCAGGGGCTCCAAAAGAGCTAGCTTCTGAAGGCGTCCAGAAACTGCTGAAAATAGGTGAAACTTTACCAGATAGAGTTAGAAAGGAGATCATTGGGGGAGACAGAAGATGACAAGAGGGAGGATCAGAGATGCCAGAAAGAGGAGCAATACTATATAAAGCAAAAATGTGAAGATGGTCAAGGCCAGAGACATGTCTAAGTGGCAAACAACAGGTATTTAAGACCAGAGATTCCAATATTCATAGAGCTCCTTCTGACAAAGTTATCTGTAAAAGAAATAGGCTTAGTTGACGAAGTATGAGACAGCAGGGATGGCCTGCCAGTTGCTTGAGATTCAGTCGATAATCCAGCTGTATGCTACCTGTTGGGGAAGGCACAAAAGGCCAATGGTAGCCTGACTATACCGCAGGCAGATAATTTCTTGTGAGGAAAGGAAGTAATCTTGTTTTCAAAACAACATTTAAAAAAATATTTTGTAGATGGTTCCAAATATATTGCTACTAGCAGGCAAATGGACCTTGAGAAGTTGGGACATACCTTATTGAAGTAATAAATGGATGCAGCATACAAGCAAGGCACTGCTACAGTCTATTTTGAATCTCTTTATGGTAGCACATTGGGCTACTTCTTAGACATCTCAGATTGTCATTGCTCTTATTGAATCTGGGCAGCAACAGTAAGTTGGTTGTGATTTTTTAACTTGTAAAGGCCAATAACTTAGTAGGATTCACAAAATAATTATACATTTATATAGTTAATGAGAACATCCATAATTGCATTAGTTAGGATAAATTTTTATGAGGGATGTACCATTTGGGATTTGGAAGAAGAAATTTCCCTACAGGGTTTTTTCCCTTTTCACTGAAACATGTCGTACTGGCTAGTGC
Source organism: Lepidochelys kempii (assembly GCF_965140285.1). NCBI lineage: Eukaryota > Metazoa > Chordata > Testudines > Cheloniidae > Lepidochelys > Lepidochelys kempii. The sequence goes on along the minus strand of NC_136385.1, from coordinate 95,770,949 downwards.
TTAGGGTACTGGACATGATGGACCTCTAGTCAATTTAATCAGATTACAACAATTGCTATTTTCTAAACATGATGGCATTAACTGTGTTGGACACAATTGGTGTGCATTCAGACTGGACCTTGGATTCACGTGTACGTTATTTGTCACAGCCTCAGGTGGCTCACTTTTTAAATTTCTTAATTATTTTAATAGCAGTCTGTGTTGCTGAAAATATGTGTATAAAACAACCCAGATTATTTTCTTTACAGGAACAGAGAGATCTTAAATTCCGGTCAGGATTTTCTACTTACCCTTTTGTATAAAGAGCTTTGACAGAGAACACAGCTTAATCCTTCAAGCTTGAATGTTCCCATTGTGATCCTTTATTTGTCCAAAACGACGGATGGATGCTGAGACCTTGATGTAATCTTAGTAATAAGTTTTAATGATCTTGAATTACACAAGGCCTTTTTCAAATGATCTCCCAGAGTCCCTTGCTGCCCTTTTAAATTTAATTGTAAGAAGCAAATTAGGCTTTTTGTTTTGTTTCATGTTATAGCAGCACATGCTTTGGTTAAGGCTTTGTCAGAGTTTCACATCATAACTCCTTTTTATTTCAGGAGTTATAGCTACCTTGGAAAGTTTCTGTGGGGGAAATACTAAACCCCTCCCACAAAGAATGGTTTTCCCTGTGATTGGTATATCTGTTAAGAAAGATTAATTGGTTTTCGCTGTTGACCAGGACATATGTCTCATGTTTTCTGTACTTATGTGGAACATTTAGTTTGCTTTTTTCAAATTTGGCTGATATTTTGCATACAAATGATGCCCTGTATGTGGCAGCATAGAAGAAACAACAAGGAAGATGGGTGGGGAGGTTTAGGTTGGATTGTGGAGGAGGTTTAGGTTGGATATTAGGAAAAACTTTTTCACTAGGAGGGTGGTGAAGCACTGGAATGCATTACCTAGGGAGGTGGTGGAATCTCCTTCCTTTGAGGTTTTTAAGGTCAGGCTTGGCAAAGCCCTGGCTGGGATGATTTAGTTGGGGATTGGTCCTGCTTTGAGCAGATGGTTGGACTAGATGACGTCCTGAGGTCCCTTCCAACCCTGATATTCTATGGTTCAATGAATGGGGTATTGAGACTAGCATAATTTTCATAATGGAGGGTATGGAATGTGAGACAAAAAGCGAAACATTTATATATTTATTTACATTTAAATAATAAATGTACAGGCACCTTAACACCATAAATATGGTAATAAAATAATATATAATTCCAGCAACATTAAAGTAATCTTTTCAACATGAACTCAGTCCACTATCTACAGAAATGGCCTTCTGCCTCTTTCATCATTGTGGGAAGCATACTCTCAACTCTCTCCAAAGATCCTATCAAACAGCAAAGTGTATCTGTGAATGGGGTGGGGCAGAATTGCTATAATCCACCTTCCAAGTAGATTTTCCTCCACCAGTGGCCCTGCACCCAGAGTTACTTAAGAATTCACTGATTATGTAAGAAAATATATTTGCTGCCAGCAATTCTATTTATCTTTATTTGTTGGGGAGAGGGAGGGCGCGGGGTGGGGTGGTGTTGGCAGGAAAGAAGCAGTTTAGTCCTTGATCCTGCAATTGAATCCATCCAGGTGAAAGTCTTTCTGAGTGGATCCAATTACAGGGTCAGGGCATAAAATATATTACTAGAAAATCTATTGTTTAGATTTCTGTTTTTAATAATTGCTGTTAATGCAGCTTCATAGATTTTTGTATTTCTGTGGGAGTAGGAAAGGGGCAAAAGTGTTCATACTTATCATACGTTTCGCAGCCAATCAGTTCTTCAGTTCTAGTCCATCTGTAATGTTGTCTTACCAGGTCACCCAGTGGCTACATATAGGTGTTGAATAATGTAGGGGAGAGGACTGAGACTAGTAGAACTCTGCCGGTAAGAATTTTGGGGAGTGGAGGAATAGGTGACCATAATCACCTATTGGTTCAGGTTGAGAGGAAGGACCAAAGCCATTTCATGACATTTCCATTCATCCCTGCAGTTTCCTGGAAGTGGGACAGTTTTATTTGTGATTTCCAGTATCAAATACTGCATAAAGAGCCAGAAGGCTGAGTATGAGGTGTAATCCCCTTGTTGCTGGACCGGGGATGGTCACTCACTAGAACAATAAGAACTGTCTCATTACTATGCCCTGGCCTGAAGATTAATAGGTGCTGTTGGGAACTTTATTTCTTTGTAAGCTTCTTGATTAGCTTGCTTAGAAAAGGGAAGGCTGGCTAGATGATGGATAGTAGTTTTGTATAACATTGAATGGAAAGATATTGCACATAGTAGAACATGTTAAAATATTGAATTTTTTTAAATCTGAATTTCATCTGCATGTTCTACAGTGTTTTTAATACTTTTATTTCGGGGGGGAAACAATGACTAGACTACAAATCAGATCAATATTTGTATTTGTGAGCTTGTGAGATTCAAGTGGAAAGAAATGAGTAAATGCATGGCTGCTAGTATGTGAGATTCAGAAATTAACTAGGCTTTTCGTTTTCCAAGAGATGGACATTTTGTAATATTTCCCTTCTGTACACATTTTGAATGTTTCAAATTATTTTCTTTCAAAGGTATAGAAATAGCAGAATCTCTGTACAGACAAAAGGATTTAAATGGAGCATTGCAAGAGCACTTTAGGTCTCTCAAGTGAGCATTTTTTATGAAGAAATCTTCACTATAAATATTGTTTGTTCTCAGACATCTGCTATTCAATTTCCTGAGAAAATACTCTTACAAAAGACTTGACACTTAAAATTTTCTTTTTATAAAATGCCACTAAAAATCAACCACAAAGTCTCTTTAGGACAAGCCCAGGAAAATACCAGCAATGTAAATAAACACTTTTTAAAATTAGTGATAAGTGACTTCAAAATGAAACTTGAGAAAGATTAGTGAAATTAGAGCACCAAATACACAGTAGAAATTTTGAAAAGGGTAAGGCTGTGTGGTCTAACTTTCTGTCAAGAACAAGCTGCCAAGCTAATAAATATAGCTAAACAACTCAAATTAAGGATGCTTTAAAAAAAAGTAGCATGTATAATTTTGTTACAGAACCATCAGGAGTTTACATTATCTATTATGGATAAAGCCCAAGTACAGAATCAAAGCAATTAAAGATGGGACAGATCAATTATAATTAATGCTGTCAAGCGATTAATCGCACAGTTAAACAATAATAGAATACCCATTTATTTTAATATTTTTGGAAGCTTTCTACATTTTCACATATATTGATTTCAATTACAACACAGAATACAAAGTGTACAGTGCTCACTTTTTATTTATTTTTGATTACAAGTATTTGCACTGTAAAAAAACAAAAGAAATAGTATTTTTCAGTTCACGTAACACAAGTATATAGTGCAATCTCTTTATTATGAAAGTTGAACTTACAAATGTAGAATTACGTACAAAAAATAACTGCATTCAAAAATAAAACAATTAAAAATTTTAGAGCCTGCAAGTCCACTCAGTGCTACTTCAGCCAATTGCTCAGACAAACAAGTTTGGTTATAATTTGCAGGAGATAATGCTGCCCACTTCTTGTTTACAATGTCACCTGAAAGTGAGAACAGGCGTTCACATGGCACTGTTGTAATTGGTGCTGCAAGATATTTACGTGCCAGTTGTGCTACAGATTCGTATGTCCCTTCATGCTTCAACCACCATTCCAGAGGATGTGTCCATGCTGAGGACGGTTCTGCTCGATAACTATCCGAAGCAGAGTGGACTGACACATGTTCATTTTCATCATCTGAGTTAGATGCCACCAGCAGAAGGTTAATTTTCTTTTTTGGTGGTTTGGGTTCTGTAGTTTTTGTATATGAGTGTTGCTCTTTTAAGCCTTCTGCAAGCATGCTCCATACCTCGTCCCTCTCAGATTTTGGATAGCACTTCAGAGTCTTAAACCTTGGGTCAAGTGCTGTAGCTATTTTTAGAAATCTAACATTGGTACATTCTTTGCATTTTATCAAATGTGCTGTGAAAGTGTTCCTAAAACGAACATGTGCTGAGTCTTCATCCGAGATTGCTATGACATGAAATATATGGCACAATGCAGGTAAAACAGAACATGATATTATACAATTCTCCCCCAAGCAGTTCAGTCATAAATTTTAATTAATGCATTATTTTTTTTAACAAGCATCATCAGCATGGAAGCATGTCCTCTGGAATGGTGGCCGAAGAATGGAGGAGCATATGAATGTTTAGCATATCTGGCATGTAAATACCTTGCAATGTCAGCTACAAAAGTGCCATGTGTACGCCTGTTCTCACTTTCAGGTGACGTAAACAAGAAGTGGGCAGCATTATCGCCTGCAAATTTTAACCAAACTTGTTTGACTGAGTGATTGGCTAAAGTAGGGTTGAGTGGATTTGTAGGCTCTAACGTTTTACATTGTCGTACTTTTGAATGCAGTGTTTTTTTGTACATAATTCTACATTTGTAAGTTCAACTTTCATGATAAAGATATTGCACTACAGTACTTGTATTAGGTGAATTGAAAAATACTATTTCTTTGGTTTTTCGCAGTGCAAATATTTGTAATAAATATAAAGTGAGCACTGTACACTTTGTATTCTGTGTTGTAATTGAAATCAATATATTTGAAAATGTAGAAAACATCAAAAAATATTTAATAAATTTCAATTGCTATAACAGTGCGATTAATCACAATTAATTTTTTAATCACGATTAATGTTTTTGAGTTAATCATGAGTTAACTGCGATTAATTGACAGCCCTAATTATAATAGATGAGAATCAATCTTTCACAGAATCACAGAATATCAGGGTTGGAAGGGACCTCAAGAGGTCATCTAGTCCAACCCCCTGCTCAAAGCACGACCAATCCCCAACTAAATCATCCCAGCCAGGGCTTTGTCAAGCCTGACCTTAAAAACTTCTAAGGAAGGAGATTCCATCACCTCCCTAGGTAACGCATTCCACTGTTTCACCACCCTCCTAGTGAAAAAGCTTTTCCTAATATCCAACCTAAACCTCCCCCACTGCAACTTGAGACCATTACTCCTTGTTCTGTCATCAGCTACCACTGAGAACAGTCTAGATCCATCCTCTTTGGAACCCCCTTTCAGGTATCTGAAAACAGCTATCAAATCCCCCCTCATTCTTCTCTTCCGCAGACTAAACAATCCCAGTTCCCTCAGCCTCTCCTCATCAGTTATGTGATCCAGTCCCCTAATTATTTTTGTTGCCCTCTGCTGGACTCTTTCCAATTTGTCCACATCCTTCTTGTAGTGTGGGGCCCAGAACTGGACACAGTACTCCAGATGAGGCCTCACCAATGTCGAATAGAGGGGAATGATCACGTCCCTCCATCTGCTGGCAATGCCCCTACATATACATCCCAAAATGCCATTGGCCTTCTTGGCAACAAGGGCACACTATTGACTCATATCCAGCTTCTCATCCATTGTAACCCCTAGGTCCTTTTCTGCAGAACTACTGCCTAGCCATTCGGTCCCTAGTCTGTAGCGGTGCATGGGATTCTTCCATCCTAAGTGCAGGACTCTGCACTTGTCCTTGTTGAGCCTCATCAGATTTCTTTTGGCCCAATCCTCTAATTTGTCTAGGTCCCTCTGTATCCTATCCTGACCCTCCAGCGTATCTACCTCTCCTCCCAGTTTAGTGTCATCTGCAAACTTGCTGAGGGTGCAATCCACACCATCTTCCAGATCATTTATGAAGATATTGAACAAAACCGGCCCGAGGACCGACCCTTGGGGCACTCCACTTGATACTGGCTGCCAACTAGACATGGAGCTGTTAATCACTACCCGTTGAGCCCAACAATCTAGCCAACTTTCTATCCACCTTATCGTCCATTCATCCAGCCCATACTTCTTTAACTTGCTGGCAAGAATACTGTGGGAGACGGTGTCAAAAGCTTTGCTAAAGTCAAGGAATAACACATCCACCGCTTTCCCCTCATCCACAGAGCCAGTTATGTCGTCATAGAAGGCAATTAGATTAGTCAGGCATGACTTGCCCTTGGTGAATCCATGCTGACTGTTCCCGATCACTTTCCTCTCCTCTAAGTGCTTCAGAATTGATTCCTTGAGGACCTGCTCCATGATTTTTCCAGGGACTGAGGTAAGGCTGACGGGCCTGTAGTTCCCAGGATCCTCCTTCTTCCCTTTTTTAAAAGATGGGCACTACATTAGCCTTTTTCCAGTCGTTCAGGACTTCCCCCGATCGCCATGAGTTTTCAAAGGTAATGGCCAATGGCTCTGCAGTCACATCTAGCATTCTCGGATGCAGCGCATCCGGCCCCATGGACTTGTGCTCATCCAGCAGGTCAAGAAGAGCTCTGCCCCTAGTTGGTTCCTCCAGCACTTGCACCAGGATATTGTCCCCTACACTTTCCAAAAACTTCCTGGATTGTCTGTGCACCGTCGTATTGCTCTCCCAGCAGATATCAGGGTGATTGAAGTCTCCCATGAGAACCAGGGCCTGTGATCTAGTAACTTCCATGAGTTGCTGGAAGAAAGCCTCGTCCACCTCATCCCCCGGTCCGGTGGTCTATAGCAGACTCCCACCACGACATCACCCTTGTTGCTCACACTTCTAAACTTAATCCAGAGACACTCAGGTTTTTCTGCAGTTTCATACCAGAGCTCTGAGCAGTCATACTGCTCTCTTACATACAATGCAACTCCCCCACCTTTGCTGCCCTGCCTGTCCTTCCTGAACAGTTTATATCCATCCGTGACAGTACTCCAGTCATGTGAATTATCCCACCAAGTCTCTGTTATTCCAATCACATCATAATTTCTTGACTGTGCCAGGACTTCCAGTTCTCCTTGCTTGTTTCCCAGACTTCTTGCATATGTGTATAGGCACTTGAGATAACTCACTGATCATCCCTCTGTCTCAGTGTGAGGCAGGAGCCCTGCCCTCTTGCACGCTCCTGCTCGTGCTTCCTCCCAGTATCCCACTTCCCCACTTACCTCAGGGCTTTGGTCTCCTTCCCCCGGTGAACCTAGTTTAAAGCCCTCCTCACTAGGTTAGCCAGCCTGTTTTCGAAGATGCTCTTTCCTCTCTTTGTTAGGTTCCGTCTCTGCCTAGCACTCCTCCTTCTTGGAACACCATCCCATGGTCAAAGAATCCAAAGCCTTCTCTCTGACACCACCTGCGTAGCCATTCGTTGACTTCCATGATTTGACAGTCTCTACCCAGGCCTTTTCCTTCCACGAGGAGGATGGACGAGAACACCGCTTGTGCCTCAAACTCCTTTATCCTTCTTCCCAGAGCCACATAGTCTGCAGTGCTCCATTCAAGGTCATTCTTGGCAGGATCATTGGTGCCCACGTGGAGAAGCAGGAAGGGGTAACGATCCGAGGGCTTGATGAGTCTCGGGAGTCTCTCTGTCACATCGTGAATCCTAGCTCCTGGCAAGCAGCAGACTTCTCAGTTTTCCCGGTCAGGGCAGCAGATAGATGACTCAGTCCCCCTGAGGAGAGAGTCCCCGACCATCACCACCCGCCTCCTTCTCTTGGGAGCCATGGTCGTGGAACGCCCCACCCTAGGACAGTGCATCTCATGCCTTCCAATCGGCAGAGTCTCCTTCTGTTCCCTTCCCACAGATGTATCATCTAGTCCACTCTCCGCATTAGTACCTGTGGAGAGAACATGAAAATGGTTACTTACGTGTATCTGCGTTGCTGGTACATGGACGCTCCCCTTTCTCCTTCTGGAGGTCACATGCTGCCAAATTTCTTCACCGTTGTCCTGTCCCTGCTGCGCAGCCTGCTCTGAATCTTCAGAACGTTGTGCCCGTAGAAGCATATTCTGACATCTGTTCAGGAAATCTTCAATTTCTCTTATGCAATGCAGGGTCGATACCTGTTGCTCTAGACCTTGAACCTTCTCTTCCAGTATGGAGACCAGCTTGCACTTTGTACAGACAAAGTCGCTTCTGTCCTGTGGAAGAAAGACAAACATGGCACATCCAGTGCAGGTCACAACAGCTGAATACTCCCCATCCATATTACCTTCCTTCTACGAGCTTCCTCAGGAGTTGTTGTAACTACTCAGAGAAGCCGGCAAGATGTAAGCCTCAGCAGGCTCTCCCCAGGCAAACTCCCTCAGCTGGTTCGCAGCTGACTGGCTTTTTATACAGTCAGGCCCACTCAAGGCTCACCTGGAACAAAGCACTCCCAATTCACACTTTTCAAACCACCAATCAAGCACACGGTCAAACTGTCCCCACAACAGACAGTGATAGACGGTGTGGTTTATTAGGAAGGTTTATTTATATCTCTGTAGATAAAGATGATGGTATTCAACAAATAAATCACTTAAAGTGAAACACTTATCCTAACACATAACAAGATACAATGTAAAATGAGTCCTTGGGTTTAAATTCACTTGGAAGCAGATAAAAGATAAAAAACAAGATGGGAAAAATTTACTACTTTAACAATTAATTTGTTGATGCCTCTCCTAAAATTGTTAAATATTCCAGTGGTGTTTTTGTGGGAAAGAGAAGAAAGAGGAAGCAAGGTTCATGGTGGAAATATATGAGCTAGGTAGTAGTATTATTTAGTGTCAAACTGCTGCATTGAGGGCCGTAGCCACATTCCAGGAACCTTTACCAAATTTAATACTGTGAACTTAATTGCTGTGTACTCTTCCTGCGTTTCCTTCCCCATCTTGATTCCTTTCCAAAGTTTCTGTGAGTAAAGAGAAGCCTTTTCATTTCTGATCTGCTGGCTCCTCTTTATGAATTTCTTCACATAAGAACATAAGGGCAGCCATGCTGGGTCAGACCAAAGATCCATCTAGCCCAATGTCCTCTCTTCCAACAGTGGTCAATGCCAGGTGCCCCAGAGGGAATGAACAGAAGAGGTAATCATCCCTCATCCCCTGTTGCCCATTCCCAGCTTCTAGCAAACAGAGGCTAGGGATACTAACCCTGTCCATCCGAGCTAATAGTCATTGATGGACCTATCCTCCCTGAACTTATCTAGTTCTCTTTTTAATCCTGTTATAGTCTTGACCTTCACAACATCCTCTGGAAAAGAGTTCCACAGACTGACTGTGCGTTGTGTGAAAAATACTTCCTTTTTGTTTGTTTTAAATCTGCTGACTATTAATTTCATTTGGTGACCCCCTAGTTCTTGTGTTACGAGAAGGAGTAAATAACACTTCCTTATTTACTTTCTCCACACCAGTCATGATTTTATAGACTTCAATCATATCCCCCCTTAGTCGTCTCTTTTCCAACTTGAAAAGTCCCAGTCTTATTGATCTCTCCTCATACAGAAGCTGTTCCATACCCCAATCATTTTTGTTGCCCTTTTCTGAACTTTTTCCTATTCCAATATATGTTTTTTGAGATGGGGCGACCATCTGCATGCAGTATTCAAGATGTGGGCGTATCAGGTTATTTTCTAGAGGCAATATGATATTTTTGTCGTCTTATCTATCCATTTCTTTATTGTTCCCAACATTCTGTTCGCTATTTTGACTGCCTCTGCACATCGAGTGGATGTTTTCAGAGAACTATCCACAATGGCTCCAAGATCTCTTTCTTGAGTGGTAATACTAATTTAGACCCCATCATTTTATATGTATAGATGGGATTATGTTTTCCAATGTGCATTATTTTGCATTTATCAACACTGAATTTCATCTGCCATTTTGTTGCCCAGTCACCCAGTTTTGTGAGATTCCTTGGTAAATCTTTGCAGTCTGCTTTGTACTGAACTGTCTTGAGTAATTCAGTATCAGCTGCAAATTTTGCCTCACTGTTTACCCCTTTTTCCAGATCATTTATGAATATGTTGAATAGGAGTGGTCTCAGTACCAACTCCTGCAGGACACCACTATTTACATCTCTCTATTCCGAAAATTGACCATTTATACCTACTCTTCGTTTCCTATCTTTTAACCAATCCATGACAGCACCTCCCCTCTTATCCCATGACAGCTTACTTTGCTTAAGAGCCTTTGGTGAGGGACCTTGTCAAAGGCTTTCTGAAAATCTAAGTACACTATATCCACTGGATTCCCCTTGTCCACGTGCTTGTTGGCCCCCTCAAAGCATTCTAGTAGATTGGTGAGGCATGATTTCCCTTTACAAAACCAATATTGACTCTTTCCCAACAAATTATGCTCATCTATGTGTCCAACAATTTTGTTCTTTACTATAGCTTCAACCAGTTTACCTGGTACTGAAGTTAGACTTACCAGCCTGTAATTGCCGGGATCACTTCTGGAGCTCTTTTTAAACATTGGCGTCACATTAGCTATCCTCCAGTCATTTGATACAAAGCTGATTTAAATGTTAGTAGTTCTGCAATTTCACCTTTGAGTTCCTTCAGAATGCTTGGGTGAATACCATCTGGTCCTGGTGACTTATCACTGTTTAGTTTATCAATTTGTTCCAAAACCTCCTCTAAATACACCTCAATTTGGGACAGTTCCTCATATTTGTCACCTAAAAAGAATGGCTCAGGTTTGGGAATCTCCCTCACCTTTTCACCTGTGAAGACCAATGGAAATAATCCATTTAGTTTCTCCACAATGGCCTTATTTTCCTTGAGTCCTCCTTTCACATCTTGATTGTCCAGTGGCCCCACTGGTTATTTATCAGGCTTCCTGCTTCTGATGTACTTAAAATTTTTTTTGCTATTACTTTTGAGTCTTTGGCTTGCTGTTCTTCAGATTCTTTATTGGCCTTCCGAATTATATTTTTACATGTCATTTGCCAGAGTTTATGCTCCTTTCTATTTTCCTCACTAAGATTTAACTTCCACTTTTTAAAGGATGCCTTTTTGCCTCTCACTGCTTCTTTTACTTTGCTGTTTAACCACGGTTGTACGTTTTGGTTCTCTTACTATGTGTTTTAATTTGGGGTATACATTTAAGTTGAGCCTCTATTATGGTATCTTTAAAAAGTTTCCATGCAGTTTGCAGGGATTTCACTTTTGGCAGTGTACCTTTTTAATTTCTGTTTCACTAACTTCCTCATTTTTGTGTAGTCCCCCTTAATTAAATGTTACAGTGTTGGGCTGATGTGGTGTTTTCCTCACCACAGAGATGTTAAACTTATTTGTATTATGGTCACTATTACCAAGCGGTCCAGCTATATTCACCTCTTGGACCAGATTCAATGCTCCACTTAGGACTAAATCAAGCATTGCCTCTCCTCTTGTGGGTTCTAGGACATTTTAAGGTATCAAGAAATCATAATCTCATCTATGGTGGAGAACTGACAAAGAGGCTGAAAAATGGAGGGGAAAGAAAATAAAGAAAAATACATTTAAGTTTACTGTGGGGACTCAGAACTGTTTGCAAAGTACGTGATCTGTAACTAATGATTTCTTAACAGTAAATGTGACATGGGTTAAGGAATTTCTTGGCTAAGCCTGCATTCCTTGCTTGCATGTTACGTTGCCCCTGAAGGATTAATTGAGACACTTAAGGTGCATAGCAAGATGGAACTCTGAGGGAACATGTTTAGACACGTGGAGGCTCAAGTGTGTTTCATTCACAAAGAAAGAAACTGAACCACTTTGAATTGAACAAGTGGAACTTTATTAAACCCTGTTCAGTGTTCTGTCCATGTAGGTGAATTACTTTCAGTTTAACTCTCTACATTCCTAGTTCTACTGCTGTCCAATCAATAATAGTACCTCTAGGGAACATGGGCCCTCTGACTCCAGTTTCACTGATCATAACATATCTTCTGTATTTTACAAACATTTTAATATAAACATTAAAAACAAATAATTGATGTGCAGACCCCCACCCTGTATTCCTTTGGTCAGAGATTGCTAGCACATAGGCAATTTGGAGTCTCGTCTTTACCACTGACTTAGCTGGTGACATATTCTGTTTGATAACCTACTCCTCAGGTTATTCTGTGCCACAGCATGCGTGCAGAATTAATGTTCCCCCACAGATTTCTTTTCTTCCCCACAGAAAAAATGTCTTCGGACATGGAAGTAAAGGGAATCCACAAGGGCGGTCACGCGCTCCTCCCTGGCAGCACAGCCATGTCAGTTCAGGATCCCAGAGGAGACATATATCACTGCCGGAGAAGAGCTGGACATGCATGCATGGGGAGATGTCTGTCACCACTGGGGAGGGGACAACTGGGCAGGTATGCATGCGAGTGAGAGGAACTCTGTCCCTCTCTCTCGCTATTGCGGCATGCCCTGTGTGGAGGCGCACGGCTTTGGGGTTGTCATAAGTATAAAGAGAAGGGTAAACACCTTTAAATCCCTCCTGGCCAGAGGAAAAACCCTTTCACCTGTAAAGGGTTAAGAAGCTAGGATAACTTCGCTGGCACCTGACCACAATGACCAATGAGGAGACAAGATACTTTCAAAAGCTGGGGGGAGGGAGAAACAATGTCTGTCTGTGTGATGCTTTTGCCAGGGACAGAACAGGAATGGAGTCTTAGAATTTAGTAAATAATCTAGCTAGATATGCGTTAGATTATGATTTCTTTAAATGGCTGAGAAAATAAGCTGTGCAGAATGGAATGGATATTCCTGTCTTTGTGGCTTTTTGTAACTTAAAGTTTTGCCTAGAGGGAGTCTCTATGTTTTGAATCTAATTACCCTGTAAGCTATTTACCATCCTGATTTTACAGAGGTGATTCTTTTTACTGTTTCTTCTATTAAAATTCTTCTTGTAAGAAACTGAATGCTTTTTTCATTGTTCTGAAGATCCAAGGGTTTGGGCCTGTGGTCACCTATGCAAATTGGTGAGGATTTTTATCAAACCTTCCCCAGGAAGCGGGGTGCAAGATTTTGGTGAGGATTTTGGGGGGGGGGGGAAGACGTTTCCAAACAGTGCTTTCTGAAAAATAAACCTGGTTAGACGTTTGGTGGTGGCAATGGAAGTTCAAGGGCAAAAGGTAAAATAATTTGAACCTTGCGGAAGTTTTAACCTAAGCTGGTAAAAGTAAGCTTAGGAGGTTTTCATGCAGGTTCCCCACATCTGTACCTTAGACTTCAGAGTGGGGAAGGAACCTTGACAGGGGTGCTTTATGAGGAGATAGACATAGGAGGTTCTGTACCCTCAAGCAGAGCAGAATGTAGCCGTCTGCCCTCTTGGTGAATTGTTCCCATTGTTCTTAGTGAATTCCCCCAGGAGTATAAAACAGGTGTAAAAGTTTTAAGGCTCTTTTACATTTCCAGAGTGGTGTAAAGGAGCCTTATTGTAAATGACAGTATGGCCTCATAAATGCTTATGGTGCTTTAGTGATTAGAACTGGCCTCATTTTTTGGACTGAAAAATTTGCCTATCAAAATGTGTTCCATGAACTATTCACTACTGACTTTTCTAGAGATATAGATTGTGAGTTTGATTCCCCAGTCATCACATATTCTTCAGTTGCCTATGAGGTAATAGTAAGCATATGGCTGCATATATTTGTTGACTAATAAGTAGAAATAAAGGTCAAACCTAGCTTTATTATTATTAGACAAAGGGGGTTTGGGGATTTCCTCTAGTGCTCCCCACTGCCATTCTCTATCCATTGTATTATAGTTTAAATAAATTAGCAAACTAATTTAAACTGGTGTGATTATATTCATTATTTTGACAAATAAAATGTACAAAATTGTGCAGAATTTTAAAATGTAGTGTGCATACTTTTTAATTTTTTGGTGCAGAATTCCCCCAGGAGTAGAGGTAGTTTGGTATCCTCAACGGATGACCATACTGGGAGTTACCTGTCTCCATCTCCCTGGCACTTGTCTCTGAGTCTAGGAAACTCTTTGCAGAGTCAGTCTTCCTGTGGCTGGCATCTGGCTGATTTTCTGCCTCTTTGTTTTGTGATGATCTCTGTACTCCACCTACGTGTTGTGTTTGCCAGTTTGTAAAATGTCTCCAGTTCCTTCAGATCACTTGTCCCTCTTGCATAGTTACCTTGTATGACCCACATGCCACTGCACCCCTCGTGATTTCTTTAGTCTGGTCCTACTGTTTCTCCAATGGCTGGATCCCCTCAGATAGCTCTTTGGCTGCCTGACATAAATCTAGTGCCTGCTTTCTCTCTACTCTCAATGGTGTCCCCATCCTCCTATCCGTAACAGGCCTCCCTCACTGGTAACAGGGGTTTGGCCCTTTGTCCTATCTGTGCCTACACTGGACTATTTCAGTACTCCTATGATTTGGTATTCATATGTGCCAAAAATGCTAACACAAGGGTTTTGAATCAGAAGAAGCAGTCTTGTGTAACAATCTCTTAGCTGGTTTCAGAGCAGCAGCCGTGTTAGTCAGTATTCGCAAAAAGAAAAGGAGTACTTGTGGCACCTTAGAGACTAACAAATTTATTTGAGCGTAAGCTTTCGTGAGCTACAGCTCACTTTATCGGATGCATTCAGCTGTTTAGCATTTAGCTGTTTTCATGGCTAATTCCAACTTAACATTACTCTGTGGGTATGCTGGCGAGGAGGATGGTAGTCAAACTCCCCTTTCACGTGCAAATACCTGGAACTCTTTGGTGTCAAATTGGAGTCTGTCACCAGTGAATACAGTGTCCAGAATGCCATATCTGACAAAGTGGGCCTTCAGTTTGCCTATCAGTGACTTGCTTCTTGTATCAGGCAGGGCATCGACCTCCCCAAATTTTGAGTAGTAGTTCATTGTAATCAAGTGCTGCTTTTTCTTCAAGGTAAATAAGTCCGCTCCCATCTTTTCCCATGGTCGGGTGGGCAGCTCTTGTGGTAACAGTGTCTGTTTCTGCTGGTGGTTATTAGATGGTATGTCACCTTTCTGTCAAGGAGTGGAATTGTGTATTCATTACTGTTCAATAATCTCACTCTTGAGCCTGTCTGAGACAGCTGTGTGCCCAGATATGAGGTATATATTTTTCGCATGACATCCATAGGTAATGAGCTTTCTGTCCTCAAAATATTATTTCATCCTGCACACTCATCTTAATTTGAAAATATGTTTCTGCTCCTGCCACAACTTGGCTTTTGTCTTCTGGCCACCCTCTCTTTCTCTTGAATGCCTGTTGTTGGATGTTCTTTTCTGTAGCCTCCCTGACTTCCATCAGCTTCACTGTTGAAATGGTGAGATTGAATCCATTAATATGTTGCACTATGGTCTGATCCCCTTCCCCCAACTCAATGATGCTGGGCGTACATGCCCTGCTTAGGGTGTCAGCTAACACCAGTAGTCATCCTGTACAATATCTGATCTCTACCTGCTAGTGCTGAAGGTGCATCAATATCTGCTGCAATCTTTTTGGAGCACTAAGAAAGGGCGTTGCCATGATTGTCTCTAGTGTTGTGTGGGTCAGTTGCATTATTTCTGGGTGGCCAAAGGTGTGCCGCTGGAATTGCTCTACTCCAAATACCGCACCCAGAGGCTCTTTTTTAATTTGGGCATACCCCTGTCCAGTATCTGACAGGGCTCTGCTGGCATAAGCAACTGGCTGCTCCTGCAGAAGAGCGACACCCAGTCCTTTCTCTGATGCATCATACAGGTGTGTCAGTGGTAGTACTTCAAGACGGTGGCATCCATTATCATTTGTTTCAAATGCTTACTGTTGGGGTCCTTCCCAGTCCCACTCAGTGTCCTGCCTTGTGAGCTGACGTATGGGTTTTGCTACTGCAGTCAGGTGTAGGCAGAACTTGGACAGAAAATTTATCATTCTTACGAAGCATTCTACCCCTTTCAGGTCTCTTAGAGCAGTGGTTCTCAAAGCCGGTCCACCGCTTGTTCAGGGAAAGCCCCTAGCGTGCCGGATCGGTTTGTTTACCTGCCGCGTCCGCAGGTTTGGCCGATTGTGGCTCCCACGGGCCACGGTTCGCCGCTCCAGGCCAATGGAGGCTGCGGGAAGGGCGGCCAGCATTTCCCTTGGTCTGGAGCAGTGAATCGCGGCCCGTGGGAATCACGGCCGAACCTGCAGTTGCGGCAGGTAAACAAACTGGTCCGGCGCACCAGGAGCTTTCCCTGAACAAGCGGCGGACCGGCTTTGAGAACCACTGCCCTAGAGCAGGTATGTCTCTGACTGCTTTGATCTTGTTGGGATCTGCTTTCAGTCCCTCTGTTGTGAACAGATGTCTAATAATATATGTCACCTCACGCTGTTTGAGTCAGATTTTTTCTGGGTTGAGTTTTATGTTCTTGTCCCTGCATCACAGTAGATGAGCTTGTAGTTTTCTATTCTGGTCTCATTCAGCTTCTGTATCACTGCTCCTTTCATCTGCAATTTACTTTCAACCCAGGCAGTCATTCCAGCGCTTGGATGAGTCTTCTCTACAACACCTCCCATGCTGGGTTTATGTCCATTGGCATGCACAGTCATCTATAGTGACCAAATGGTATCACAAAATTATCAGCATTCTGGGCTCTTCATCCAGTTTTATGTACCAAAACCCATTCTTCACATCACAGACTGTGAGGATTCTGGCTTTGGAAAGTTCCGTCAAAGTCATCA
The DNA here is from genome assembly GCF_965140285.1 of Lepidochelys kempii. Classification (NCBI taxonomy): domain Eukaryota; kingdom Metazoa; phylum Chordata; order Testudines; family Cheloniidae; genus Lepidochelys; species Lepidochelys kempii. Next base: position 95,754,479 of record NC_136385.1, on the reverse strand, counting down.
ATTGTGGCCACAGGCTAGTGGCATCTTTCCAATGCCTAGTTCATTTTGGGTCTGTGCAGATGTGTAACTTGCCTGCTGGCTTCTTCACCACTTCCATGCTGCTCATCCAAATCGTATTGGCCTCTACAGGTGCTTTGATATCCTTGCTCTGCAGACATTCAAGCTCCTTGAGATTATGTAGTGCCACTGGTAAGCACATGAGTTCCATTTACAGCTTTCCTTTAAGGCACCCATTGCCATATGTTTTAAAATAATCTCCTTTTTCCCTGGGACTCCTCATTTGCTTCTTGCACTATAGCTATAAAATTCTAATCAAATCTGTATGACTGTATTCTCCAAGAGGGGTCTGTCATGCTTACCGTCTGCCACCACAAACTTAGTATCATCTTATTTTTCGGGGTAATTACTAAGAGGTCACTTTGTCCTATGGGCTCCATTATGCTCTCATAGATTGCACCTGCTCTTTGTAATGAGTGCATCAGAGCACATAAGATCCAATGGTTGGGTCCACTCAAACAATCTCTGTCATCTGTTGGGGGATGAGCTAGGTTGTGACAGTAACATTATCTGGAATAACTTGTGTAGGACTATCTATCTTTCTAGCTCTGTATCCAATCTATCTATTTTACTTATATGTCTCTCATTACTGTAGTATCTGAGCACCTCACAATCTTTTCTGTAATTATCCTCATCACCCTTGACTAAGAGCCAATTATTTTAAAGGTATGTAGATGCCTAAATACAGAGACTGGCACCTACCTGCATTGATATGTACTTTGATAAAGTTCCTCCTCTATCTTGGAGGGTCTTGCACTTATTGGTGGACTTGCTCACCTTGGAGCTTCACGGCAGCCCTCAGTATGGCCGTTTTCGTGAACCCACAGTCCAGGTCAACTCCTCCTGTGTCTGACCAGGAGTTGGGAGGTTTGGGGAGAACCCGGGCCCACCCTCTACTCCGGGTTCCAGCCCAGGGCCCTGTGGAATGCAGCTGTCTAGAGTGCCTCCTGGAACAGCTGTGCGACAGCTACAACTCTCCATGGCCTCCTCCCAACACCTTCTTTATCCTCACCATAGGACCTTCCTCCTGGTGTCTGATAATGCTTGTACTCCTCAGTCCTCCAACAGTATGCGTTCTTGCTCTCAGCTCCTAGCCCCTCTTGCTCCCGCTCCTTACATGCGCACCACAAACTGAAGTGAGCTCCTTTTTAAACCCAGATGCCCTCATTAGCCTGCCTTAATTGATTCTATCGGCTTCTTGATTGGCTGCAGATGTTCTAATCAGCCTGTCTGTCTTAATTGTCTCCAGAAGGTTCCTGATTGTTTTGGAACCTTCCCTGTTACCTTACCCAGGGAAAAGGGACCTACTTAAGCTGGGGCTATTATATCTGCCTTCTGTTACTCTCCTGTAGCCATCTGGCCCGACCCTGTCACAGTACCTAAATACCTTTAAAAGCTGACTCTAAGTGATTTGCCTAAGGTCATATAAGAAGTTTATGGTGGAGCAGGAAATTTAACTTGGGTCTCAAGTCCCAGGCTACCATCCTAATCAGTGGTATTGCAAAATTATAAAGGGTTCAGAGAAGAGCAATACAAATGAAGTAGGACCATAGAAAAACTCATATGAAGAGGGATTAAAAAGTTTGGGATGGTTCTTTTAGAAAAGAGAGGAGAAAAAAGGGATATTCTAGAAGTATATGAAATGAAGTATATGAAGCCTTTGAGGCCAAAAATGTAGTAAGAAATGAAAAAAAAGGATGGGATAATTTATGTGGATAACAAAATTATCCAGCGTTTGTATAGCATGCTAACAAATTTTTGGGAAGTGATCTTAAACGACATGCTCCAGGATTTAGCCAACATCTTACTACTAGGGATTAGGAGGTTTCTTGCACCTTACTCTGAAGTATCTGGTGCTGGCCACTGTTGGAGACAGGGTACTGGATTAGATAGATCACTGATCTGATCCAGTGTAGCAATTCTTAAATATGAGCTGGTTAAATTAAATATGGTGAACCACAATTCAGATTATTTTTCACCTTTAGATAGAGGTGAAACAGATACAGTATAATATAAAATAGTGTTTTTTCATATTTTATTTTCAAAGAGGCATGAACAAACACAATTGTGAAGACTCGTTTATAGATATTGCTGCAATGAAGGGACATCTGTATCTATTAGTATTGCTTTTGTGTGAGACTCTATAATTTCTCATTTTATTTAAAGAATCTGCCTTTAAAACTGTGGACTCATAGCAGCTATGTGATGTCTGACCCTCTGTAGAATCTAAACAGTTTTTTAATTGCTGAGCTGCAGATGATGAATCTTTCATTTCAATCTAAGTTCCAGACTTAAATTGTATAGTAGCCAGCCTTTTGTTGGAATCCTCATTTGAAGTGAAAAATATTTCTACACATGTAACTTCTATCAAATACGATTATAAAGATGATTGGAGAAAACAATTGACTTTATTATAGACCTGAGCCATTTAATTTAAACATCTTGTTTTCTATTACACATTGAGTTAATTGGCATTCTTTGTATATTTACAGATTTTGATTTTACTTGTCCCATTCATGTTAGGGTCATATTTATCTGGTACATGAATGACTGTAGATGTCAGTAGCATAACCTGATTGCTCAATTGTATAATGTGCTCCAAAATGAAGTATTTTTCAGCTTTGCATTTTGAGCCCACTTTTAAGAATCAATATAAGTTAAATGTCTTCTGTTCCCCTTCTAATCTGTTTGGTGTTTATGTGAGTACCTGTTTTTCTCTAGTAGTTGTAGACTTCTTGGATACTCTGTATATCACATTATGTCATTGTTGAAATATCCTGTTTGATTTGTTCATATCTAAAAATGTAGATCCTGTTTAACTTAACTAAAAATGTGAGGAAGGCTCCTTTGCAAGTAAATTCACCACTCTGTTTTATGGCGGGAGTGCATTATAATGAATAGCACACACAGCTGGAAGTCTACGTTCTACTCTTGCTTCTGACATTATTGTGATCTTGAGCTATGCCTTACTATGTCTTCTTTTCACCATGGAAAAGGGGATAATTAGTCTAATTCTCCTTTGTAAATGCTTTGGGATCTGTGGATGAAAAGCATTGCATAAATGCAGAGTAGTAGTACTATTTGTGTCTTTCATATGAACTATATCACAGAATCACAGAAGATTAGGGTTTGAAGAGTTGACCTCAGGAGGTCATCTAGTCCAACTCCCTGCTCAAAGCAGGACCAACAGCAACTAAACCATCCCAACCTGGGCTTTGTCAAGCCAGGCCTTAAAAACGTCTAAGGATGGAGATTCCACCACCTCCCTGGGTAACCCAATCCAGTGCTTCACCACACTCTCCCAGTGAAATTGTGTTTCCTAATATCCAATCTGGACCTCCCGCACTGCAACTTGAAACCATTACTCCTTGTTCTGTCATCTGCCACCACTGAGAACAGCCTAGCTCCATCCTCTTTGGAACCTCCCTTCAGGTAGTTGAAGGCTGCTATCAAATCCCCCCCTCACTCTTCTCTTCTGCAGACTAAACAAACCTAGTTCCCTCAACCTCTCCTCATAAGTCATGTGCCCCATCCGCCTGATCATTTTCATTGCCCTCTGCTGGACTCTCTCCAATTAATCCACATTCTTTCTGTAGTGGGGGGCCCAAATCTGGATGCAGTACTCCAGGTGTGGCCTCACCAGTGCCGAATAGAGGGGCATAATCACTTCCCCCGATCTGCTGGCAATACTCCTACTAATGCAGGCCAATATGCCATTAGCCTTCTTGGCAACAAGGGCAAACTGCTGACTCATATCTAGCTTCTCATTCACTGTAATCCCCAGGTCCTTTTCTGCAGAACTGCTGCTTAGCCAGTCAGTCCCCAGCCTGTAGCGGTACATGGGATTCTTCCGTCCAAAGTGCAGGACTCTGCACTTGTCCTTGTTGAACCTCATCAGATTTCTTTTAGCCCAATCCTCCAATTTGTCTAGGTCACTCTGGACCCTATCCCTACCCTCCAGCATATCTACTCTCCCCCCAGCTTAGGGTCATCTGCGAACTTGCTGAGGGTGCAATCCATCCCATCATCCGGATACTTAATAGAGATGTTGAACAAAACCGGTCCCAGAACTGACCCCTGGGGCACTCCACTTGATACTGGCTGCCAACTAGACATTGAGCAGTTGATCACTACCCGTTGAGGCCGACAATCTAGCCAGCTTTCTCTCTACCTTATAGTCCATTCATCTAATGCATACTTTTTTAACTTGCTGGCAAGAATACTGTGGGAGACCAGTACCTTAAAATGCTTTACAGAATTCAAGAATACAGTGAAATGATAAATTATAGCACTCTGTAAGAAACTGAGTGAGTGGTGTACAATCCTTACTATTTATTTAAAATGTGGACATTAAAGTGTTTCTTCAGATTGGGAAACTGGTTTATATCTTAAGTATTGTAAAGTATTTTATTTTCATCTTATTCATGGTAAGGACTGTTTTCTACCTTTTTAAATATCTATATTGTTGGGCTGAGTTAAAAAGATGGAAATTTCCTTTCAAGACAGGAAGTGAAAGTTCCTGTCTTAAAATTAGGATTGTATAGAAGGTGTTTTCTCAGACTTTTAGGTAGCTCATATAGTAGACGATGTAGATAGCATTTCTTGTCTTTTTCTGCAGTCCTGCTGAGTTCCTTCAATGTTAGCTTCGAATGAAAACATGTTTTATGCTGACTGCGCTGTATACATGCTATTCCATTTCATTTTAATTAGTATTCTCTCCCCTCTCCCCCCCCCGCTCCCTCAAAAATCACCTGCAGAAATTTTGTATTTAGTTTATGGTCAGTTCTTGTGAGTTTATATTGCTCATTAAAAATATGGGAGATATCTGTATTATTTTAATGAACATTATATTTACCTCTGTTTGTTTGATTGTTGTCTGCCATGCGGTGACTAGAAGGTTAATTCCTGCAGGAGTTACCCAGATATCCCTAGGAAAGGAATTCAGTGTCTTTACATATCCAGTCATCTACCAGCACTTACAAGACAGTAACTGGACTGTTCTCTTCAATAGTCTACCTCCCTCCACCCCCTCCAGTATGCTCAGCAGATGAGTTTGGCAAGAGGAAGGAGGGCCCAACTTATGGACAGAGAACAAAGGTGCCTGCTTGGTTTTAAAAAGAAGCTCTTTCTTATGCTCAGGGAAGACTATCACAGAGGCAACATCTGCAGGGAGACAGATTGGAATCTCAGGTCTCAGAAACGGGATAAGTTCAACCTGCCCAAGCTTTGAGGGAAATGCTAAGCTTTACATAAGAAATATGCATATAGGCCTTTTGTTGTGTTAACCTTTTTCTCATTCCTATGGGTAAATAAATAGTACTTTGTTTTGAAGAAGTTACCTGCTGCTCCTGAAAGGAAGTTTCTTTCAAGTTCCAAACCCAGTTGTACCTGCTCAAGAAACATGGTTAGTAAATGAATGCTGCAGTCCGGTACCCAACCAGAGAATGGAGGAATTCCAAGATTCCACCCAGAGAAGAGTGAAAGCACAGGGCTTGTCACTCACTGGAAAGGGTTCACTAAGTTAGGGAGATATTTAAGAGGGTCAAAGATGCAGCTTGCCCTGTAATTGTGACACTGCTATATACTTTTCTGTTGAAGGTATCTTTTTTAGCATGTCATTCTCCCAAGAGTTTCTGTGCTGAAACCTATTTATTATTATTTATATTACACTAGCACCTAGAGGTTCCAAACGAGATCAGATCCTCGTTGTGCTAGGCACTGTAAAGGTGCATAGAAAAGAGAAGTCCCTGCCCCCAAAAGCTTACAATATAAATAGACAAGTTACACAAAGGGTAGGAGGAAAAACCGAGGCACAGAGAGGTGAAGTAACTTTCCCAAGGTTGCAGAACTAGGAACAGAGCTCACATTTCTTGGGTCCCACTCCAGTGAACTACATTGCATGTCCTAAACATGCAACAGATAGCAATCAGTTTATTTAGAGTATGTTAGTAAAAGGAAGCCAGAAAATGATAAACTTTTTGTAGTCTTCTGACTTGCTGTGTTAGATCTCACAATGTTTATCCTTGAAAATGTAAAAGTTATAATAGAACAATTTCCTTATGTTCCCTGGGAAAAAATAGTTTCCTTTGCTGCCCAGTGCCCTTAAATCACTTTCCATTTTCATTCCTTTCTAATTCTGAAATTAGTAAGCAATAATATCAAACTATCCTTTGTGTGTAAGCAATGCTGGTTTATTTTTCTTTGTCTTTGTTGTATATTTAAATCCTTAACTTCTGATTATAATCAGGCTTAGCAATGTTTAGCTTGTCTTAGATGTGAGCTGTGGTTCAAATAGCCTTGGGAGCCATTGTCCTGGAACATCTCATGTTTCCAAAAAAAAAAGAGAGAAAGAGAGAGAGAAGTCTGGTAAGTGTTTTAAAAACACTGTTTTACTGAGTTCAGGCCACGACCTTATTTATCAGTGCCCTCTCTTGATCCTTTCACCTCACTTTGCTTTTGTAGGACTTTACCAGCTTTAGACATGCACTGTCTGTGTCCCAGAATGTTTGTAATCTGCAATTTTGTTCTTGAGACAACTGATCCTGCAAACAGAGAGCAGTTAAAGTAGATGCTGATTGCTTAATTAAAAGAAACAGTGAGATGAGACACTGAAATATGCCGGAAAGCTTGGTATGATATCACTTAGACATGTTTAAAATGTTGCATTTGATTTGATTTGACCAATGTGATTTAAAAAAAAGGGTTAGTCATGTGGTATTGGTCAGATAACAAGCATGAAATGCTTACATATAAACCTGCTTTTAAACTCACAAATATGGGCCATAGTCTTATTTATACTAAGGACTGTACACTGCCAGAATGGAGTGTAGGGAACTTAGTGTAAAAAAGACTCAGGCCCATAGTCCTGTTTAAGATCACATTTTGAACATATTGGTGAAAAAAATCTACAAAAAATACTGATCAAAGTTGTAGTATTTTTATACTTTCAAATGGAATAAAGGATAAATGGATAAATTGCCTGAACAAAAATAATTGTTAGGCTTTCATAAAAGTATTTTACCTAGTCCTTTAGTACAATTTAAACAGTTCTTTCCCGTTCATGCTAACTTCAGAAAAAGCTGCTTTAGAAAAGATTTGGACCCTCACCCAAGGTTTCCCTGTGTGTTAATGGAGACCTTTTCTGCACTGATTTTTTTTTAAACCAATGTTGTTCTACCAATCCAAAACTCTATAGTGAATTTGCTTTTTTCTAGTGCAGCACAACCTGCCCTGATGTTGCTTACACCAAATCTGTAGCATAGACTTGATGCGAACGGTGCAGCTTACATACAACCGCAGGTAAACTATACTTTATATCCGTTCAGTGCATATACAATAGTAGTTTGCACCTGTGCAACTATCACTGTGTTGCTACTCTAGTGCAAATAATTCTGTTTTAGCTGAGGCCTAAGGCTGCTAGTGATTTCAGTCATGATCTGGAGAATTGGTTCTTTAGACATTTTTACATGCCAATTGAGTTTGTGGCCCTTTTCTCTTAGCGTTGTATTTATCATTCATTGTATTTTACTTGTCCCAAAGCAAGGGGTTGGAAAAGGCAGAACTCCTCACATTGTCATCCACCAAACTGACCAATATTTTCAAATTAATTTTAGGGAGATTTGTCGTGGTACTCTGTCATGGTGGAGGGGCAGCCGGGCCAAACCTGAGCAATGTTGAGAACCCATGCACCAGGTCGTAATGCCACTCGCTCAGATTTGGCACAGCCACCCCCCATTGTGATGTCAGTATTATTACTTTCCTCATGAGCTTGTGTCTGGGGGTGAATCATGGTTGTGTAAAGCAGACTTGTCTGTAGGACCTCTGCCTCATTTGTTGTGCATAGTGTATGGGGCAAAAGATTGTGGGAAGAGACAGGATGGTCTCATGGTTAAGGCAGTTGAATAGTGCCCTGGAGAACTGAATTCTATCCCTGCCTCTGCCACAGGGTTTCTGTGTGATGCTAGGCAACGCCCTTAAACCAAACTTTTCACAGGTGGTTCCTAATTGTGTGGTGTTCTTCAAATGGATGCATATGTGTATTCCATTCAAATGTGTGCACACCTAACTTGCTGGAGCCAGAGTTTTCTGCAGCAGTATCTCTGTGGGCAGCACATGTGCCCCCAGACATTAACCTGCTCCTCCCACAGTTACTTTTCACTGTCTGTGGCCTAAGTTGGAATTCCCCAGGTGGTTTATCTCATGGTTTTCATCTGTGTCATCAGCTAGTTTAGCTTTCCCTTTATCTGTAAATAGTTAGTTACCAGTTAGTACCTGTCAATTAAAGTTTTTTTTTATTTTTTAAAGTTTGTTTTATTGTTCAGTGATTTTTCTGTGCTAGGCACAATTGATATGCAGCGCTTTCTGGAGTTTAAGCACTGTACGTCATGTGAGATCTCTTTCCTGAATAGTGATGCCCATACGCAGTGCTATTTATGTCTTGGTGAGGGGCACATTAAGGAGAGGTGAAGCCTCTGTCACTCTTTCTTTCAAGAGAAGAATGCAAATTTCTAGAGATACCAGATTCAGGCACCATCTCATGGAGGTAGGTGATGTGGTCTGCCTCAGCTCTGAGCCCCTCAGGACACCACCCAGCCTTCCATACATAGGCTACAAGTATGTCTGTGGTTGTCTTGGACAGACCCCTGAACTCATTTTCATTTTCATGAGAAAAAAGGTTGGTCTTCTCCAGGGCCTCCTCAAGAAAAGGACATAACAAGAGAGATGGCTCACTCACAGCTGAAGAAGAGTTCTTCTTTGTGAAAGGAATCACAACATCATTGGTAGTCATCCAGTACCCAGGGTAGAGGTGAGCCATCAACCCGTGGCTCCCCGGTACTACCTCTGGTACTGAAGTACTCCATGCTGTTGACTCCAATACCATCTGCAGGATGATCATTGAGTCCAGTAGCAATGGATGCTGTTTCATTGCCGGCCTTTTTGGTACCAACAACCCTGCAAGTTTGTAGGGCAGTACAGGGTTTGCTTTGTCTCTCATGCGTTCAGGAGATGATTGCTTTGTCAGCCCCTCCTTTGGTACTGGGTCCGTCTGTCTCTTCAGCTCCAGTGCAGAAGCAGGTTGTGGTACAATGCTAGGACCAGCTAAGAAGTATTGCAGATGCTCGACTCATTCTCCAGTACTGTCTTTGATACCGGCACTCACTGTAAGCATCAGTGCAGTCATAGGCCTCTGTTTTGGTGTTGGACTCTTGTTCTTCACTAACAGTGTCAGTATTGTGGCAATCATCCACTTTGTTACCAATTCCATGGTACTGAGTACAAGGTCTTTCCTAGCACCATCTCAAGACATTGTACCATTGTCTTCTTGTGAGGTGTTTACAGTACTGACTGTCATACCTGCCTCGGTACTGATGTTGATGTCTTCACAATGGGTTCAAAATTGATCAGGTCATCTAGTGGACCAATCAGACTTTGTACCACTGGTGCCTGATTCTGGTGACTCATTGAAATCTAGCTTGGTGTCTTCCAGGAGTTTGCCATCCCCCCACAGACACAGATGGTCTAACAGATCATCCAGACTGCCTCCAGACAGGGAGTATCAGTCCCAGGAATAGGACAGAACATACAACAGGGAAAGATCACTCTGGCCAGATTCTTACTGGCCCCTGATACTTTATACTCTTCCTAAGTGGCCAATTTGGAATGCTTGGGGTGTCTTTCATCCCCACCCAGAACACATGATGACAAAACTTCCAGAGGCATCTGTTTTTGAAGTACGGAAAGATACTGTTTCCCCCAGAGCAGCCAGTGTACCAGGTGGATCCCTTGCCTGGGGAGTAGAATTTATCACAGGAGGATCCATTTGCTCCCGTAAACCTGTCTTCTTCCTTGCCTGATGACTTGGTGATCTCAGAATCTTCTTCACTTCTAGATGATTGTCACTTCTGAGAAGAATGGCTGCATCTTTGGGCATCCAGGCAGAGCTTAAGAAAGAAAACACTCACGAGTTTTTAGAAATTTTTGGGTTTCTGTCCTTGCAAAGGTAGCCATCCCAAATAATGAGGCTCTTCTAGAACTGAAGACTTGTAGTCAATCTGACATGTATTGCAGCACTGTAGCAATGACAGCCAGAAAGTGCAATAATTATAAACTCTGTGAAAATGATGAGTGTGTTTTCATTATCCAAATTCACAGAAATGCAAAAAGAAAACAAACTGCATAAGTAGTGAAAAATAAAATATTTTAAAATATTTCAAGTTTAATAAGCTATTATGATTAATAGTAAAGCAGGTGAGCTACTTTAGAATATAATTTTAACCTGGTAGTGTCCCTTTAAGATTATTTGATTTTTTTTTTGCATGTGACCTCATGTTACCTTTTTAAAATGTCAACACAATCCTTTCCATGCCAACAAATGGGATGGCATAGACACATTCTGAGATTCCATATTATTGAATTGCTGTTGGAAGCATCCAGTGAGAAAAGGTCTCAGTCTGTGTGGAATAAATAAATAAATAAAATCGATGAGACTCTAAGGAAACTGAATAAACACTCCATAATAAGTACTACTGATGCTGATCCACAAACACATCAGAGGTAAATGTAATTTCTGTTCAAACAACCTATTAATTTTTATAGTGGGCTTGCTCTTTAAAAGTGTGTGTGTGTGTGTTTTGCTTTGTTTTTGTTGTTGGGGTGTTAGGATTTTTTTTTTTGGCTCTTTTTGTTTGTTTTTATTGTGACTTCTGAGTTATTTTAAAGTTTGCTGAAAAGAACCTAGATTCAGAGTATTAGGGGAGTGGAAATCAACCCAAACCATTTGGAAATCTCTAATGTTGATGTAGTGGAAGAGTAGAGAGATCAGTTCTTGGATGCACTAGCCTAATATTTATACAGTTTTGTCTTTGCTTGCCATTGTTTTTATGCAAACGTAAAAGTATGAAAGCCAGGGTGAAAAATGAAAGGTAAGATGTTTGATCAAATTATATCTTACATACTGCTTTAAAACCTAAGTTGATTTTCTTTCTTTCCTGAACCTGTTTTATAATTAATGATTATCTCAAAAATATGGACTTATGATAAGCTAAGGAGGCATGATGTGTTCTTTCAGTTTTCTATGTACATTAATACCAAGGGGATATCATAATTAATTTTTATCACTTGGTTTAAATACACTTGCAAGAAACTAGATCAAAATGAACAAGAAAAATTTGGAAGAGGGGAATTTAATGTCTAATATTTTACTAGTTCTCCTTTTGTGAATTGGGACTTGTTTTAAACCAAGCTAAAAAATTAATGATCTAAGAAATATTGTTTCATTTAAAACTGTTGAAATGGTGTTGGGACGTATGTGTATGTATATGGAGTTATATACACAGTGCATAAGGATATTTGGTTTTTCTTCTGCCTAACGAGGAAGATCTTGTAAACAACCATGGTACTTTATCAGAAAAGAAGACTTGCAGGGCACAAACGTTTCCACACTTTGAGGAAGTAATGAGGGAAAAATCACTGATTTACAGAAGAGAAGAAATTGCAGGCACACTTTTTACAACTTTTCTATTCTGAAATTTGAATTATTTGCCTGAACTGTGTTTAAAGGAAATATGTCACCTTTGACTTAGCCTTCATGAGATGAAAATACTTATTCTTCATATGTAACTGTCTAACCAGTGATAAAATGTCCGTTTCATTAAATATACTCTACCCTTTTTGAAATTAAATTAATAAAATGGCTCCATGATCTTCCCATTACAGATGGGGTGTTAGACACATTTGTATAAGAGAATAACAAGTAACATTGTAAATTTGGCTAGAATAAACAAGAAAATCATGTATCTAATAGGATTTGTAAGTGTAAAAGATGAAGTAAAGGCTTGAAACAGTGAAAAAAAATTATGTTCTGAATACTGTTTGTTACATTAACATCTTTAAATTTTAGTTACTGTATCTTCTTTTCTTACCTAGCTAGGGGATTGTCAGGCCCTATTATAATACATGTAACTCATTGTAATTTCTCTATATGTGTATCTGACAGCTTTAATATCCTATTAACTGACATCCTTGTTCGGTTGAAAACTCTCTTTTTGTAAAAGGAGTGCTCAGATACAGAGTTTTGCAGCATATTCTGGGAATTGAAGTTTTAGTGCTTTGTCTGGTACCAGAGCATTTTTGTCTTTGCTACAAACATCAGCACCAGGAAAGCCTATGCTCAATGTTGATTGTGTAGTACAGTATACTTTTAATTATAGTTTCAAGAATATAAGCTGAATTCCTAGAAAATGATGAAAGGGCAGCTGTTTTTCTTTACGAATATTATTTTTAACAAAATAAGCTTCAGCTGGCTTGGCTTATTTTCCTTCCAGTTTTGGAGATGCACAAGTTTAAATCTGGCAAATTGCATAGACCTCTAATTAATGTAGTCAAAGTTAAATAAAGCTGTAAACCTCTTATTCATAATTGGTAAATTGCTGTACTTCAAAATCAGATTTTATCAGTGGCACCTCTTTGGATTGGATCTGCTATCTTTGCATTTATCAAATGGGGAACTGTGAAGGGTGATTTTGAACCTCAAACACCTATCAGTTTTGATATGTGGGAATAATTTTGAGGATTTTTTCCATAAAACCAATCAGGGCAAACAGATAACTGTACAGATAATACAATAAGGGATTAGTGGTTGTGAACAATAAGCCACAAAGTGATATCCCATATAGTCAATCAATCCTTCTTCATAGTTAATAGAATTAAAAGATCCAGTTGTCCTCTGCTTGCGAAAGGAGTAATACATTCTAGTGAAGCCTGTTCATGTATTCAAATATTAATTTGTTTACTATGGAAAGGAGAGTGTTAGTGTAGTTTTTACTCCCACTACATCAGTTTAACCTTTAGGTTAATATGATAGCTGTTTTGGTCCTTTTGTATGTGTATACTCTCTTACCTTGTACATTAAAGGAGCACAGTTGCTAGTTTTGTGAGAGACAGTGGTGTTGAATGGTGTTAATACAACACACAAGTCCATTTCTGAGGTCAGATTATGTATTTAAATTATGTATTGGCTTTTCGATGCTGCTTATTGCCCTAATATCTGAGCAGCTTACAAATAGCAAGAGATTTATTCTCATAACATCCCTGTGAAATAGGGAAGTGTTTTCCTTACTGTACAGATGGGTTAACTGAGGCACAGAGAGATTGATTTACCTACAGTCATACAGGAAGACTGTGGGAGAACTGGGAATAGAATCCAGGTCTCCTGAGTCCTGGTCTAATGCCTTAAGCAGGAGACTGTCCTTTATTTTCCAAACTATGTATGAACTGTTTTAGAAATCTGTGAGTTTCTATTTGTCCATCCCTATGGTATCTCAGCACCAGAGTGGCCTTTTCTTGCTTTGAACAACAGGTGTACTAACTGTGACTAAACATGATTTAACACAAGCCCTTTAATGTACAAGATATTTGCCACATTAGATACTGTAACTTCTCACTATGCGTCTTTCAAATAAGACTCCATTTTAGGTGTTCTGAAATATAGACTATAAGTCATTGTATCTAGCAATAAATTAAGTATAAAAACCAGGCAAACTCACTTTGTTTAAAATGAAACAAATACATGCTCAACTGTTTATTAAATGTCTGAACAAAAAACAGTGCCTTTCTGAGCCCAACTGGTGGTGACTTACTGCCTGTAAAATATTACTATCTATATGATTCTCAGGCTATAGGCTATAGCGTTTTCTGGAGTGAAAATTTAGTAAGGCCCTGTCTACAATGGCAAGTTTCTGCACAGTAAAGCAGCTTTTTGCGCTGTAACTCCTGAGGTGTACACGCTGCCAAGCCACTTAGTGCGTAGAAACTGCTCAGTTGTAGCACTTTAAAAAACCACCCCAAGGAGAGACGTACAGCTTTCTGCACCGGGGCTAGAGCGCTGCACTGCCAGTATAGACTCCGAGGCGATTACAGTGCTGCAATTGGCCTCCGGGAGGTGTCCTGCAGTGCCTTTTGTCACCTCTCTGATCATTAGTTTGAACTCTACTGTCCTGCGCTCAGGTGACCAACTGTCATCCCCATCCTGTAAATTCTTTTGGAAATTTGAAAGTCCCCTTCCTGTTTGCTCAGTGATGCACTCAGTGGTCTCAGCGCATCTTTCCAGGTCACCGTGCCTGCTCCACACACCAGGCGATCCCCCCTGGATGCCCCCTTAGAGCAATGCCGAGCTGCTGGACCTCATCAGCATTTGGGGAGAGGAGGCCGTCCAGTCCCAGCTGCGCTCCAGCTGTAGGAATTATGATACCTTCAGACAGATTTCACGATGCATGACAGAAAGGGTCCAAGACCGGGACGCATTTCAGTGCAGGGTCAAAGTGAAGGAGCTGCAGAACACCTATCACAAGGTGCAGAAGACAAACCGCGGCTCCGGTGCTGCACCCACAAGCTGCCAGCTCTACAAAGAGGTGGACAAAATACTCAGTGGCAACCCCACCTCCACTGTGAAGGCCCCTGTGGATAATTGGGTGGCTTGTGTGCCAGTTGACAGTGGCCCAAGCCAGGAGGACGAAATTGTGAATGAGGATGTGGAGGGGAAGAGGGACCCAGAGGCAGAGGGATGACTTGGAGGCCAGAGATGCATGCAGCCAGAAGCTCTTTTCTATCCCGGAGGAGGGTAGCCAGTCACAGCTGTCGGAGCTTGACAAAGCACAAACAGGAGAGGAGGCCCCTGGTAAGTGGCTTTGATTTTGGGAATCGCTGAAGCGAGTTGTTGGGGACAGGAGGGTTGCAGAAAGCAATCTTGTCTCCCACCGCATGCCTAGTCTGAGCGGCGGAACAGACTGTTGATTGACTCCCTCACTTCATGGGAATCTCCCTCAGAGATTTCCAGGAAACTCTCATAGAGATATCGGGCAATCTGCTGCTGCAGGTTCTTCGGCAGAGCTGCTTTGTTTCTTGCCCCATTGATGGTAACTTTCCTGCACCACTGTGCCATCACAGGGGCAGAAGGGGGGATCATTGCTGCACACAGGCGAGACGCATAGGGGCCAGGGCGGAAGCCACAGGCTTGGAGAAGACCCTCCCTTGATTCCCTGCTCACCCTCAGCAGTGAAATATCTTCCATAATGATCACATTCTATGGAAAGTGTGGGGGCAGGAATGATTGTCAGCCCCCTTCTCCCACTGCCTACAGTGCTAGCTCTCCCCAAGAGCAATGTGTCCAGTGTACAGCAGGATCCAGGAAGAGAGATTTACCCTGCCTATGCGGCTACTCACCATTTTGGGGTCCTGTGGCTCATTTGTGCTTGCCTGGGGTCAGCCAGTTAGTGACAGGTGTGTGAGCATTGGCTGTGTTTTAAGTCACTGAATCAGTGTTATCTGTGTTGCAAACAATACTGCTTCTGTTTAAATGTTGCATTTAAACTTCACAGAGATGACCGCTTTGTTATCGGCGGCTGGACGGCTGCACAGAATTAGAAAGTGGCCAAGAAGAGCTAAGGAGGACTTTCTGCATGATGTTATGATGCACTCCGCTGCCAAGAAACAGGAATTGAAGGAATGGCGGGACAGTGAGAAGAGGGACCGAAAGGAGAATGTGGCATACCAGAATTAAGCCACGGAGCGGCTCTTAAAGGTTAGGTAGCGCCAAGCAGACACAATACAGGCGATACTAGCTCTTCAAACCGAGCAGCTCCATGCCTGCCCTTCCCTGCAGCCTCTGTCACAAAACTCTTTCCCATGCACCCTCCAGACACCGCCAATACACTCTTATCAACCTCCTGGCTCCAGTCTATACCATGGCATTCCACTTCTCCTCCCTCACAGTCCAGCATTGTGGACTCCCACTGCACTCAACACCCATCCCTCTGCAGTTTGGTTCTGCTGAAGTACAGTACCTGCTGCAGTGTACTCTAAAGGAGAAGGTTGGATATGATCCCTGGACATATACAAATCTTTAGCTGTCCCAGGACCACTCCTCCTCCTGGGACCTTCCCTTCCCCCATTCCCATCCCTGCTGACATTTTTTTTGTTTGACTCTCTCCTCTGGTTGTTGTCTTTTAATAAAAGAATTGTGTTGCTTTGCAGGGCTCTTTTTGCTTTTAATTAATAGACCAAAGATTGCTTTCAAACCAACATACAATTACGTTAATCTCTCTTATTGCATCATATGCACCAGTCACCTCCTAGCATTACAAGCACTGCAATCCCGAGCATAGCAACAAATATTAGTGGTTTTCAGCTTCAAATAGCAGTTTCCCCATGCTGTGCACCTGTAATAGCCCTGGTCTTTGGCTGTTCAAACTCAGCTTCAGGCGCTGAGCCTCTGTGGTCCGGCGCTGAGTGAAGTTTTCACCCTTCCCTTCACAAATATTATGGAGCGTACAGCATGCAGCTATAAGCATAGGAATATTGTCAGTGGCCAGGTCCAGCTTCCTATCGAGGCAGCGCAAGCGGGCTTTTAAACAGCCAAAAGCACACTCAACAGTCATTTTGCATTTGCTCAGTCTATTGTTGAACCACTCCTTGCTGCTGTCAAGTTGCCTCGTGTCAAGGTTCCTTCCCCACTCTGAACTCTAGGGTACAGATGTGGGGACCTGCATGAAAACCTCCTAAGCTTACTTTCACCAGCTTAGGTTAAAACTTCCCCAAGGTACAAATTAATTTTACCCTTTGCCCTTGGAATTTCCACTGCCACCACCAAACTTTAACTGGGTTTACTGGGAAACGTAGTTTGGACACGTCTTTCCCCCCAAAATCCTCCCAACCCTTGCACCCCACTTCCAGGGGAAGGTTTGGTAAAAATCCTCACCAATTTGCATAGGTGACCACAGACCCAAACCCTTGGATCTTAGAACAATGAAAAAGCATTCAGTTTTCTTACAAGAAGACTTTTAATAGAAGTAAAGGAATCACCTCTGTAAAATCAGGATGGTAGATACCTTGCAGGGTAATTAGATTCAAAACACAGAGAATCCCTCTAGGCAAAACCTTAAGTTACAAAAAAGACACACAGACAGGGATAGTCATTCTATTCAGCACAGTTCTTTTCTCAGCCATTTAAAGAAATCATAATCTAACACATACCTAGCTAGATTACTTACTAAAAGTTCTAAGACTCCATTCCTGTTCTGTCCCTGGCAAAAGCAGCATAGAGACAGCCACAGACCCTTTGTTTCTCTCCCTCCTCCCAGGTTTCAAAAGTATCTTGTCTCCTCATTGGTCATTTTGGTCAGGTGCCAGCGAGGTTACCTTTAGCTTCTTAACCCTTTACAGGTGAGAGGATTTTTCCTCTGGCCAGGAGGGATTTTAAAGGGGTTTACCCTTCCCTTTATATTTATGACACCCCGTGTATAGTTTCATAAGCCACGGCATTAAGGAGTAGGCGGGGTCTCCCAGGATCACAATGGGCATTTCGACTTCCCATCTTCTGGTGATCTTCTGGTCCAGGAAGAAAGTCCCTGCTTGCAGCTTCCTGAACAGGCCAGTGTTCCAAAAGATGCATGCATCATGCACCTTTCCAGACCAGCCTGTGTTAATGTCAGTGAAATGGCCACGGTGATCCACAACCGCCTGGAGAACCATTGAGAAATACCACTTGCGATTAGTGTATTTGGTGGGTAGATGGGCTGGTATTAGAATTGGAATATGCATGCCATCTATCGTCCCTACACAGTTAGAGAAGCCCATTTGTGCAAAGCCATCCACAATGTCTTGCACGTTGCCAAGAGTCATGGTCTTTCAGAGCAGGATGCAATTAATGGCCCTGTGCACTTCCATCAATATGAGTTCAATGGTTGACTTTCCTACTCTGAGCTGGTTAGCAACCGATTGGTAGCAGTCTGGAATAGCCAGCTTCCACAGTGCAATCGCCATGTGCTTCTCAATGTTGCACTTCTCTTGCCTTTGTAGTCTAAGGAATAACTCCACTGCCACTTGTGACGTGTTATTCAGAGCAAGCAGCATACTGGTGAACAGTGCAGGGTCCATTCCTGCAGCCCGAAGAGGCTGGGCACGCAGTACACAAACCGTTGAAAGATGGAGCCACATGTGGACAGAAGCACAGGGATTGCTAGGATACGAAGCGTTACGTCATGGGGCATTGGGACAGGACCCAGAATGCCCTGTGACCCCCTCCGCCTTCCCACAAGTCTTAGCAGCGGAAGAGAAAGAGGTGCTCTGTGGAGTAGCTGCCCAGAGTGCACCGCTCCAAATACCGCTGCAAGTGCCACAAGTGTGAACACGCTATTGCGCAGGACAACAGCAGTTTCCGTTCAGCACTCTCTGAGAGGTGCTGTTGCCAGCACTGTAACTTTGCCAGTGTAGATGTGCCCTAAGTTAAATGCCCAAATGACTCTCCTTTCTTAAGGTGCTACATCAGATACAAAATGCTTTTGCCTCTACCAAAATGTGCTCAAGCAAACTTAGAGTACATGTTTGGATAGACAGCTGCTAAGGTTGTAACGTCCATACTCCTGCTTCAGCACAATCTGTGGTATACTATCAACATTTCTTTAAGTTACGCTGTGAAACTTGGAATGTTCAGATTCTTAAACTCATAGGGAAGCTTTTCATATTTTAAGCTAAGTGGAAATTGTCCTTTCTCTAACAGCTTATGTTCCATAGAAGAAATGCTATGGTTGTAGTTGTGCATTTATAGTGGGTTACTCAACATAGTAATTAGGCCCCCATTACATAATTCAGAAATACAGTTCCTCACAAAAGGTGATTGTGAAACACAACTTTTGTCTCCATATTGTGATAAGGCAATCTCAAGTTGATAATACTATGGGTAGTCGATTATAGAATTTCAAAAGGCCAGAACATATCTGAGTCTTGCATTGTTCCCTAGGGGAGGGATGACAGTGACTGAGGAGGATCTTCAGAAGCAGTAAATTCCACAGCCCTCCACAAAAACTATCCTCTCCCTATAAGTTCCATGCTGGAGACAATCAACAAAAGTATGCCTTATTGATTACAGCAGCAGCCTGTTGATTGAGAAGATATCTTTGCAATAGTCAGATCTTAGCGCATTTAGGACTTTGAATAGATAAATATTAGAGCCTTCAAAGCCAGTGCAGGTAATGGTGCTTTTAAAGTGTTTGACCTATTGGCCTGTCTAGAAGGTCACCTACTCCACTCAGAACCTGCTGCAGTTTCTGAGTGGATTACAAGTGCAACAGTAGGTTTAAACACTTTCTGCCTGGATGTGGACAAAGGCAGTTGTATAGATTAGTATCCAAGATGAAGGAGTAGTCTTACTCTTAAAAAAAAAATTCTTATTTTTTTTTTATTTTCTTCATCCTTTTGTGGTTCCCATATTTTTAGTCCATGTCATTGAGAATTCTGGTTTATCATTGGTTCAGAGATCTGGATCTATCCTTGTTACCCATTTATCTTCATATCAGAAGAAATGGAAATTTTCAAGAGCTTGAACCCGAAACTTAAAGTGAACCGTAAGGGCAAGAGTGGGGGGGGGGGTAAGGGAAGTTTAACTAACTTTTTCCCGACACCCTTTAAATTTTGTCTGTGAGACAAACTTGTAGTGCTCAGTTTGCATAGTGTTTTGCTACCTGTCAGTTAATTTTCAGGAGCACTAAAGAGACTATGGTATGTATTTTTAAAAAGTAGCTTCTTAAATAAGAGTGGAATATGAGTAACTTATTACAGAAAAATCCCCCTTAAGTGTTGAAGTCAAGTTAAAAATGTATTCTTTATTCTTTCACAACTACATATACACAGACAGACTCCCTGCTCATGACATTGCAGCGTAGATTACAATGGAATTCATGCTGCTAGGAAAGGAGAAAAAATAAGAATTTACCAAGAACTTACTTGGAATCTTTAACATTTCTTGGAACAAATATTCTGAGTCAGGAATCAAAACATTCCATCTCTCTTTGCCATATATGAAAGAGGGAGAGAAAAAGCACTCTCATGGCATGATAGGAGATCTAACTGAAGGAAGATGAGACTCTAAAACCTAAAATTTATTCTTGGTTGATTTAGTTGTGCTTAAAACAAATCCATTTTAGTATTTTATATGCTTACTATGCACTACAGCTGAAACTTTTATTGCTGATGTAGACTTCAGCACCTTGACTCCTAACTTATGTAAATGCTATTACCATGTAAAATATCTCAGTAGTCTTGTTGAAGGTAACAGATTAATTTTATTAGATTTAATCAGATTATTTTTTCAGAGTAATGAATTCCAGTAACATACAATATTACTTCTTAAAAATGAGAATCAGTGTTAGTTTGCAGATCATTCAGCAACATTGAGTACTCTCCAATTTTTTCTTTGATAGTCCTGTCCTCAGTGTATAGGTGTCATTATGGTATTCAATTTGAGAGCTAAAGAACAGGAGTTAGAGTAAATAGAGCTTGGAGTGTCCCCAAAATACAATACCTTATTGCCTTAAATCATAGATTACAAAGTAAGTGTACCTTAATTTGTTTGATTATATAACTCATTTTTGTTCCCACATCCAGTTTGAACAAATTTTTGCAATTAACTTTTCTTTATTAAAATTAAAAATCAATCATTAATTTAACTTCTTGGTGAGTTTATCCAAAGAGATCTAAATTGCTGTTTGTTAATCACTTGAAGTGGTAATTTGCCATCCTTCAGTAATGTAATTTATATATTATATGATTGATATAATTGAATAGCATTAGAATATTGGGCCAGGTCCTGGGGACCAGTTATGTTGCATGCATCCTAGTTCTGGAGGGAAAGAGCCGGGGAGCTGGTAAGCCAAAGTAGGCTGCTGGTAAATCACACTGGTATTGGGACCAATTATACGGTCCCTGACACAAAACAAAGCAGTCTCAGGACTCTTTTGTCTTATTATTGGCTGCCTATGACCCCTTTCTTCCTCCCCTATCCCTCCATGAGTTGTGTGGCAGTTGGGGATTGGATGGAAGTTGTAGCTCCCTAGCCACTATCCCTTTCCTAGCCACATCTCATATTGTGGGGACAATAAAAAGAGACTATGCTTGCTCTATGCCTCCTGAGCATTGCTTAGGAAGCCAGTTAAACTGGTTTTAAGTCTACCTTGCACTGCCAGAGCAGTGCAAACAAGCCTCAGTAAGTCCAGAATCTAGCCCAGTGTTGTAACCATGGGTCAAATGCCATTAACCTTCAATCTGAATTTACCATAGTTAGCAGGTATACAAGATCAGCCCCTACCTTGATGACTTTACAGTCATTAAGACAATAGACAAGACAAGATAAAACAGTAGGTGAGCTGATTCAGAACACAGGTGAAAATATGTATTTTAATAACTGAAGAGGATTAGAGTTTGTGTTTTGTGTGGTAGAACTGAGTGAGCCTTTACAACATTGAATGTGGATGAGTGGGTATTTGTTGCACTGGGATTGGAAGATTATTCTAAGCGTAAAAGGCAGCATTGGAAAAGGCACAGTATTTAGGTAGCTTTGACTCCATTTTATAAACATAACTTCTGCAATTTCAAAGGTAACGTCTGCTAAATGGCTGTCTTTGATATTTAGGTTCGGTATCTTGATTGTTAATTGGTAGTTGTTCACACAGAAAAAAAATTTCTTCCACATGTTAAATAAGATCCCTTATGAAATAAGTGTGCAGGCACCAACGTCACCATGTCATAATTACATGAAGTTACACCAGATACAAGTACTGGAATTAAATTACAGAATGCATGCAAAGGGATATGGTCTTTTGGAGAACAGCCAGAAGACAAGTATATAAAGCAAAATCAGCTTTTCACTCTGGTTATTTCCTTGTTTGCTGAAAGAAAGGTAGTGAGGTGCAAGACCTCATTTCTCAGGTTTGCTGTATACCTACCCTGTAAATTCCCATTACAGAGTTGAAAAAAATTCCCAATTAGAACTGTTTTAGGAACAGAAAAGCTCTCAAATTGGCTGATTCACCAGTTTGGCTGCCTATAATTCTCTTGCTGATGAAATAGGGTGTCAGACTCTCAGCGATCTTTTGGGTAATTAGTACCAGAGTCCTGCTTAGTGTTCAATACCCATGGCAATGTTTTTTTTATATGCTCGTTTGTTAGCATAGAAATAGTTTTCTGATATGTTACTGTGGGGCACACAAATACAAATGTACTGTATAGAGTACAGTATTTCCATAAACCATACAGGGAAGTAAGATCCTTGTTCCATAACTGTGATTAATTGTCCTGTTTACCCACTTGCTTGTTCCGCTCCATGCAATAAAATATGACCATCTCCTTCCACTGATCTTCTGTCTTTGATCTGATGTTAGCTATCCTGTCCATAATGCAAATCTAGTGGATATCTGCAAATCACAATACGTTAGCGGCCCACACAGCCCCCTTTATAATTTGTAGGTTTCTTTCTTTACAAAATTCTCCACATCTGAGGGTGAGGAATTTTCCTTTTATCCCCAAAGCTTGCATATTAAAACATATAGGCTGGTCCTGGAAAAGCGAGTCTTCATATATTGTAATCATAGGACTGGAACGGACCTCGAGAGGTCATCTAGTTCAGTCCCCTGCACTCACGGTAGGACTAAGTATTATCTAGACCAGCGGTTTTCAACCCGTGGGCCACATGAGGCCCAATTAGCATACAGCTGTGGCCCATCTCAGCTGTGTGCTAAAGGCCCCAGGTGTGCCCGGATTCCCAGGTTCCCAACTGCCCGGGGGGAGGGGTCTGGGCTGCCCCGCTGCCTAGTTCAAGGGATTGGGCTCCCAATGGGACCTGCAGGGTTGGGGGCTCAGGGCTCCCTGCTGACCCTGGGGGTTTACAAGTTCTGGGGTCCAGGGCAGCCACCTGGCCCTGCAAGTGCCGGAGGCCAGGGCAGCTTCGTGGCTGGGGACTGGGCCAGGCAGCCGGACCGCCCTGTGTGGCAGGAGTCCCACGCGCTCTGAGATCTGGAGCATCTGCACAGAGGGGGACCGGGGCGGGCAGTCAGCCGGCTCCCGGGTTGGCGGCAGCGGCCCATGCGGAAAGCGTCTGGGGCTATAGGGTCGGGGTCTGGGCTGCCACTGCCCGGCCCCTGCGGCCCATGTTACACATTGTGGGCCGCATATGTGGCCCACAATGTGTAATATGTTGAGAACCACTGATCTAGACCATCCCTGACAGGTGTTTGTCTAACCTGCTCTTAAAAATCTCCAGTGATGCAGATTCCACAATCTCCCTAGGCAATATATTTCAGTGTTTAGCTACCCTGACAGTTAGGAAGTTTTTCCTACTGTCCAACCTAAAGCTCCCTTGTTGCAATTTAAGTCCATTGCTTCTTGTCCTATCCTCAGAGGTTAAGCAGAATAATTTTTCTCCCTCCTCCTTGTAACAACCTTCTATGTTCTTGAAAACTGTTATCATGTCCCCTCTCAGTCTTCTCTTTTCCAAACTAAACAAACCCAATTTTTTCAGTCTTCCCTTATAGGTCATGTTTTCTGAACCTTTAATCATTTTTGTTGCTCTTCTCTGGACTTTCTCCAATTTGTCCATATCTTTCCTGTAATGTGGTGCCCAGAACTGGACACAATACTCCAGTTGACGCCTAATCAGCGCTGAGTAGAGCGAAATAATTAATTCTCATGTCTTGCTTAAAACAGTCCTGCCAATACATCCCAGAATGATGTCTGCTTTTTTTGCAACAATGTTACACTGTTGATACATATTTAGCTTGTGGTCCACTATGACCCCCCAGATCCCTTTCCGCAGTACTCCTTCCTAGGCAGTATATAAAGTCTGCTGCAGTTTCCACGGTAAACATCTGATGAAGTGAGCTGTAGCTCACGAAAGCTCATGCTCAAATAAATTGGTTAGTCTCTAAGGTGCCACAAGTACTCCTTTTCTTTTTGCGAATACAGACTAACACGGCTGTTCCTCTGAAACCTGTCATTTCCCATTTTGTATGTGTGAAACTGATTATTCCTTCCTAAATGGGGTACTTTGCATTTGTCCTTATTGACTTTCATCCTGTTTACTTCAGACCAATTCTCCAGTTTGTCCAGATCATTTTGAATTTTAATCCTATCCTCCAAAGCACTTGCAACCCCTCCCAGCTTGGTATCGTCCGCAAACTTTATGTGTGCTCTCTATGCCATTATCTAAATCATTGATATAGATATTGAACAGAAATGGACCCAGAATCGATCCCTGTGAGACCCCATTCATTATGCCCTTCCAGCATGACTGTGAACCACTGATAACTACTCTCTGGGAATGGTTTTCCAGCCTGTTTTGTACCCACCTTATAGTAGCTCTATCTAGGTTGCATTTCCCTAGTTTGTTTATGAGAAGGTCATGCGAGACAGTATCAAAAGCTTTACTAAAGTCAAGATACACCACATCTACTGCTTCCCCGCTATTCTCAAGGCTTGTTACCCTGTCAAAGAAAGCTAAAAGATTGGTTTGACATGATTTATTCTTGACAAATCAATGCTGACTGTTACTTATCACCTTATCTTCTAGATGTTTGCAAATTGATTGCTTAATTATTTGCTCCATTATCTTTCTGGGTACAGAACTTATTTGGTTTTTGGCAGTAAGGAGATGGAAGTCAAAGAAGCAAAATATAAAACCAGTTGGAATATAGCAAGCTTCCGGGATGCCTATTGAGTGTTCTAAATGGAAGATACAAGTAGCTCTTCTTAGATTGTAAGCTCCTTAGAGTAGAGACTTGGTATCCTGTGTGTTTAAATTGACACCTCCTCATCTATTGTTGGGAGTGGACTACATCCACCCTGATAGAATTGGCCCGGTCAACACTGGTTCTCCACTTGTGAGGTAACTCCCTTCTCTTCATGTGTCAGTATATTTATGTCTGCATCTGTAACTTTCACTCCATGCATCTGAAGAAGTGAGGTTTTTACCCATGAAAGATTATGCTCAAATAAATCTGTTAGTCTTTGAGGTGCCACTGGACTCCTTGTTATAAAAGGACTATGATACTTATTCGGGCTTTTAGATACTACTCTAATACAAATGTTTAATCTATATTCCTCTATTGATTCCTCAAAGAATCAATCCTGAAGCACTTACGTGAGAGGAAAATGATCAGGAACAGTCAGCATGGATTCACCAAGAGAACGTCATGCCTGACTAATCTAATCGCCTTCTATGATGAGATTACTGGTTCTGTGGATGAAGGGAAAGCAGTGGATGTATTGTTTCTTGACTTTAGCAAAGCTTTTGACACGGTCTCCCACAGTATTCTTGTCAGCAAGTTAAAGAAGTATGGGCTGGATGAATGCACTATAAGGTGGGTAAAAAGTTGGCTAGATTGTCGGGCTCAACGGGTAGTGATCAATGGCTCCATGTCTAGTTGGCAGCCGGTGTCAAGTGGAGTGCCCCAGGGGTTGGTCCTGGGGCCGGTTTTGTTCAATATCTTCATAAACAATCTGGAGGATGGTGTGGATTGCACTCTCAGCAAATTTGCGGATGATACTAAACTGGGAGGAGTGGTAGATATGCTGGCGGGCAGGGATAGGATACAGAGGGACCTAGACAAATTGGAGGATTGGATCAAAAGAAATCTGATGAGGTTCAATAAGGATAAGTGCAGGACCCTGCACTTAGGATGGAAGAACCCAATGCACAGCTACAGACTAGGGACCGAATGGCTAGGCAGCAGTTCTGCGGAAAAGGACCTAGGGGTGACAATGGACGAGAAGCTGGATGTGAGTCAGCAGTGTGCCCTTGTTGCCAAGAAGGCCAATGGCATTTTAGGATGTATAAGTAGGGGCATAGCGAGCAGATCGAGGGACGTGATTGTTCCCCTCTATTTGACATTGGTGAGGCCTCATCTGGAGTACTGTGTCCAGTTTTGGGCCCCACACTACAAGAAGGATGTGGATAAATTGGAGAGAGTCCAGCGAAGGGCAACAAAAATGATTAGGGGTCTAGAACACATGACTTATGAGGAGAGGCTGAGGGAACTGGGATTGTTTAGTCTGCAGAAGAGAAGAATGAGGGGGGATTTGATAGCTGCTTTCAACTACCTGAGAAGTGGTTCCAGAGAGGATGGTTCTAGACTATTCTCAGTGGTAGAAGAGGACAGGACAAGGAGTAATGGTCTCAAGTTGCAGTGGGGGAGGTTTGGATTGGATATTAGGAAAAACTTTTTCACTAGGAGGGTGGTGAAACCCTGGAATGCGTTACCTAGGGAGGTGATAGAATCTCCTTCCTTAGAAGTTTTTAAGGTCAGGCTTGACAAAGCCCTGGCTGGGATGATTTAGTTGGGGATTGGTCCTGCTTTGAGCAGGGGGTTGGACTAGATGACCTCCTGAGGTCCCTTCCAACCCTGATATTCTATGATTCTATATGAATTGTCCAATCCTGCTGATTGTAGAAGGGGGAATCTCAGTGATAAATCATCACAGTGTCAGTTTTAAGGCCTGATACTGTAACTCTTACTCATAGTTATGCAGGTTTCCTTTGAGGATGAGAACTGATAGGTCAGATATAAAGTGACCGTTTTGTGAAGTGTTCACCTACAGGTGATGTGGTGGTTTTGTCTTTTATCATTTTCCTGTGTGAGTTCATCTGAGAGAATAGTGATAGTCTGGTTTCACCCACATAATTGTTGTTGGGCATTTTGTGCACTTATCCTCAAAGGAAATTTGCATAGTACTTTCAAAAGACAAGCCTGGAAGCTTAAATTCATAACTTTGCTTGACACTAAAAATTAGGGTCTTAATAAGGACACTAGACTTATGGCTTATTACAATAATCTGTAACCTACTAACCCTCCTTTTTATTTTATGACTACCGGGATGTTAACGGGTCACTTCACTTTGAATGGTTCCTTGTAATATGTGCTAACTACTTATGCTAAACTATGTGTTTGATCTTGTATTTAGCTATGACACTCAGAATACCTTGCTCAGACCTGAAGAAGAGCTCTGTGTAGCTTGAAAGCTTGTCTCTCTCACCAACAGAAGTTGGTCCAATAAAAGATATTATGTCACCCACCTTGTCTCTCTAATATCATGGGACTGACACTGCTACAACATTAGAATGGGCCATTTCCTGTGGAGCACACTTGTTTTTCCCTTCAGTGGTCTCTGAAAGGAAAAAGGTAGTATTCTTCCACCAGTTTTGTCTGGAAACGTTAACTAGATGTCTGTGAATGTGCAAAATTATATATTGTTTGGATAGTGACAATAGCAGATTTATTAAAAAAAACTTAGGGTACTTCAAGGCTCTGATAACTCTTATCATAGAAATTCTAATGCCTGTGAATAGCAAAGCCAATTTTATGTTGTGAATATGTAAACTGCCCAGTTGCTCTTGGATGTGAATCTCTCCATGTATCCTCTATTACATTTGTGACAAAAATCCTTTATTACCCTGTTTCACACTGAAGGCAACATAGTTCCTCTGGTTATGTGTCTGTCAGTTCCTGCTTGCATTTTAGGAACTAGAATTGTATTATCAGACCTATAAAATGTCTGTAATAAACAGAAAATGGATTACATACAACAGCAGAAGAGGAAGAGACTGGTGGTACTGTGATGCTGAAGTTGCAAAATCTCTCCTATACAAAAATTTCTGAAATGCAGAAATTCCTCTGCAATGTGCAGTAGGGCACATTTTTGTATAGCATCTTTCATGCAAAAGTTTCTTCATATGCAGCCCAGCCAATTAGTCTTCACCTGTGTGTACGAGCAGAGTGTGGACTTCACAACATCAAATATATTATCTAATAATATATTATTAGGATTTTAAAAATAATTGTTTATGATGTGCAATAGAGCTGATCCAGTTCCAAGAAACCTTCGTGTCCTTAAGGCAAAAAGTTCACTTTCTCATTTGAGAGTAGGGAATTTGGATAGGATTATAATATAACTAAGAAGTTAACGATTACATATTCTTGATGATAATCTTTATATAGCTCATATCTAGTGGCTGCGTAATCAGCTGTTGACCAGAATTTGCCACAAAGTTTGAATCTGTGATCTCTGATATGCACTCAATAAACACAGTCTTTATCATATGCTGTGTGGCTTGGGAACGTTGCAATTAAAAGAGACTCTATTCTGGCTATGTCGGGTATTGTACTTCAGTCAAGACCTCTGAGACAACCTGATACAGCACATATGGTAGTCTGAGTGCATTGCTGTAATTGGGAGATACTGGGGTGCTGATTTGTCATATAATTACACATCCAACTTTGGAAATATGTGTTACTATTACTTAGAATGACTATACATTTTACTATAATAAACCAAGTGCCACTAATGTCTATCTGTTTGCTGTTGCTTATAATGCAGTGTCTAGTGAAAAGGTTGTGATATTGGTATTGTTCCTTTCAATGAAAAAATACATTTTCAGAATAACAAGGTTAGCTAATGTTTAATTGCCTTGTGCATTCATCACATTATTTAACTTTAATGTTTGATATTCTTCTTTTTTTTTAATCTTTCTCTTTTCTTTTGTGCTCGGAGGGAATCTTTCCTTACTACTAAGTTTAGTATTGTAAATCTGGTTTGTATATGATATTCTGCATATTTTACTTGGACTGTTATGTTGTGGTTGTTCCACAAGATTAGAAAAAAAAATCTGGTTAAGTTAATTGGGCTGCCAATCACCGCACACCTTAATATTTGAGAACACAAGCCAACCTCTATCTGAGGCAGTTCACAAGAAACATGTATTATGATAGTTTTTCGTAATTGCCCACTTTGGTTTCTTGCATTTTTTCCCCAAAGCATGTGGATGCTGACCACAGTTGGGAGATAGGATACTGCACTCCCTCTAGTCTGATTTGGTATGTCAGTTCCTAAGCACTGGCAGTTAATGGCTAGCTAACAATTATGGGAAAACTTCTATTAGCGGTGGCTTCTATCTATGTGACTAGACCTAGAGTGCCATTTGGGGAGGGGAATATAAAGAAGAAAGCAAGGACTTTGAGAGAAAAGAAGGGGAACAAAAGAAAAGACTATAGTTCAGAAATAGTTCTTTATTCTTTCTCACTGTAGTTGCAAAACTGTTGGTTTGGGTGTTTTGGGATATTTTGTATGTAATTTGGCCAACTTGTATGTATGCATTATGATACTATCTTCATAATCACATACTACATTTTCCATAGGACCTTTGCTTCCTTCAGTGACGGGATGGATGGTGTTCACTATTCAGTATTTCTTTTATCCTCATCATTCAGCATGTGGCTTCAGGCATTATTAACTACTTGTTATTGAAACCCTGCACAGAATTAAGTACCATTTATTTCTTCTTGGACCTTTCCATTGGGCTGTCATTGTAGTACCATAGTTCTTTACAAACATTAAAGAATTTATCTTCACAACATCACTGTTTAATTGAATTGGTATTATCCTTATTTTTCAACTAAGGAACTGTGGCACAGAGATTAAACCCACAACTATTAAGTATCCACTAATTTTGGGTGCCCAATTTGAGATGTATGTGATCTGATTTTTCAAAATACTTAGTATTTTTATAGCACTCTGTGTTCACAGCAGAGTAGCAATTGACCTGGAGGAGCTCTTCAGACACTAGGTGTCTCAAGTTAAGTACCCCCCAAATGAGGAAAGTACAGTGGCTATGTATGAAATATTTTGCTTCTATGACTTGTGCAAGATCACATAGAAACTCTGTGGCAGAGGCAGGGATAGAATACCATTTTCCAGGGTGATATTCAATTGGCTTAAACAGGAGACCATCCTTTCACTTCCTGCATTTCCTTGTCTTATTTTCCACACTCCTTTCAACTTCTGCAGTAATTGAGACAGGAGTCCTACAGACAGCCTCCTTCAGTGCACAACTCTGATTCATTCCTGTGCACTGAACAAGGTGGGGTCCAGTGGAGAAAACAGTATGTGATCATGTAATTAAAGACTGTGTCAAAATGCATAGGCACAAAGATGCCAAATTAAGGCTGACCATGCATACTTCTGGCATTTCCAAACTTCTGAGCATTTGATTTTGCAACCTCAACATTCTTTTAACATAGTTATTTGGATGTAATTTCCTATGTCTTTTAAAAACGAAAAACTGAAAAAATTCCATCATATAGAGCCATAACAACTCCTAACTTGGCTCATCAGCAGAACTGGGATCTTTAGATCCACAGCACAATCCTCTACTGCATCAATTCTCAAACCGTGGGTCGAGACCCCAAAGTTGGTCGTGATCCCATTTTAATGAGGTCGCCAAGGCTGATTTTACACTTGCTGGGGGCTGAAGCTGAAGCCTGAGGGCTTTAGCTCTGGGTGGTAGGGCTTAAGCTTCAGTTTCAGCCCTGGGCAGCGGGGCTCACGTTACAGGCCGCCTGCCCGGGGCTGAAGCCCTTGGGCTTTGGCTTTGGCCCTCCTGCCCGGGGCAGTGGAACTCGGGCTTTGTCTCCCCTCTCCCCGGCCTGAGGCAATGGGGCTCAGGCAGCCTCAGGCTTTGGTCCCCCATCCAGGGGTCATATAGTAATTTTTGTTGTCAAAAGGGGGTCACGGCGCAATGAAGTTTGAGAACTGTTGCTCTACTACTTGAGGTAACAGAGTAGAAATCTTCTATGTGAATATGCTGCTAAAGAGGAACAGGGAGACACTTTGCCAGTGGATTTCACAGCTTCTTGCTGCACAGCAAAGTAATGTTGACTCAGGAATCCTTAGTTCAATTTCAGATTCTGTAGGGGAGTGTTCCCCTCTCCCATTTCCGGCCCTAGCTCCTCTAGGCTTCTATCCCCACCCTGGATCTCTTTTCCCTCCCTGACCTGTTTCTCACCACTCTGCATTTGAGTTAGGCACATTCCTCCTTCCCCTTCTTCTCACTGCCTGGGCACCACCAGGGCAGCACTGAGAGCAGAGGAGAGAGAGTCTCCCAGCTCTGAGTTCCTGTGTCTGTGTTGTTTCCCCCACAATCTAGAGCAGCCATTACGGGAAAGTCCAGCTTCGTTCTTGTAGCCTTGGGCTGGAGCATGCTTTTGTTCTGTGCAGATGGTTCATATGAAGTTCAGTCAGCACATAGGAGTTGTGAAGGAATGGAGCATGTTCAATGTAGATGGAATTTTCTGAATATTTAGCTGTTCAACTCTGCAAGTCTGTACTGAGTATGTACAAACTGAGTTGTTGGGATTTGTTTTGTTTCGTTTTTAAGAGGCTCAGAACTTGGCCAAAATAGGACAGTTTTTCACTGGTAAAGCAAAAGGCACTTTTATAATATCAGAGTGCCCCCTTGCAATATTTCAAGTCCATACTCTAAAGTGTGCGGTCAATAGCGATGCTTAATGAGACAGTTGCAAGACTTTCTTTTACACGGGCAAAACAATGCATTTTTCCCTAATCTTGTTATCAGAAGTAGCTGTACCATTTTAGCTGAAACATCCCCCTAAAAATCAGCTAGAGGGAGACACTTGGCATGAAAAATTTCAGCCGAAACAGGTTGCTTGGAAAAGTTTCATAATACCCTGTTTTCAGTTGCTTATAATAAAGTGTTGGGCAACTTCAACTGTAGGTGTCATTACCTTCTCTGCCTATGGGGGGTGTGTGTGTGTGTGTGTGTACCTCACTTACATGTGCATGATGGGGAGAAGATGACTAGGGGAAAGAAGCAAACTCCTCAGGAGAATGTTTACAACCCAAACATTATAGTGTTCTGCAAATGCTTGAAAACAAAATAGACTAGAATAGAGGATGAAACTATTTGGTCAGTTTTCATTATCCAAGATGGATAAAATGCAACATGGAAACAAATCCCCTAAATGATGACAAATAAATTAATCTCCAAATTATTTGTTTTATATATCCAACATTTGAATATTAACCTTACATTCAAAATCATCCATTTTCTTGCCTATGTATTAATTTTAACCTGATGGTGTCCCTTTAACTCATGAACTTGTGTTCACTTTAACATATTAACCTATCTGTAGCACTGAACATGGGGTTTCCAACACAACTTCCAAGTGCTGTGGGGAATGTTTTTCTTGCTAGTATTGACAGTGAGCCAAGTTCAATCTTTTTAACAGTATGGTTGACCCTAATAAGGGTCAACCATGGCTTCTTACAACAGATGTGGAACAAAACCTAGCCTATCTGTGGCAACAGAACAACTGTTTTCAGCACTGGCTGTAGGGTGGTGGTAGAAAGAAATCATGTTTGACACTTGATATAAAAATCAGCTGATTAAGTTCTGGAACAGCCCCAGATAAGAAATAACTTCTTTTACTCCTTTCAAACTATATTTTGCTCTGCTGAAAGATACCAGAGTATCATCCCCAGGAAACTAAAGTCCTTTCTTTAACATTATGGAACAACTAGAAAATGGGCAGCAGCGGTGCTACTATATGGATGTGATGTACTGACCACTTCTGTTTTCAAGCCAATGCAATCAACCCCTTTGGAATGGTTGGTTCCTACAAGCCTTGTTTGTGCTAAGTGGTAACATTTAATTTATTTTTAAAATGTTGACTCTTTCCAAGAAACAATAAAAATAGACTCTTAAAGGAAGGGAACTAGAAACCAGGTCTGGCCCTAGGCATTTATCAAGTGGACAGCCCCACAGAGCCCTATGCTTTTGGGTTCTTTGTTCCTTAAGTACTTTCTCAGAGCACACAACCTATTGCATTACTTTCTTTCCTTGTCTGGTGTGACCCTCCTTCTCATGGAATGATTTATGTGTGGGCCCAGAACCTTCCAACTTCTCGCAACAAATGCCCCAGTCCAGCTGTTTATACTCTAGGCTGAGTGTGTTGCAAATGGATTACTTTGCAGTGATTGGCAGCCCAATTAACTGCTGAGCTCCAGAGAAGTTATTCGTCCAAAAGTATGAAATGCCCCTAACCAGAAAAGCCTCCTGTATCCCCCAAATGATAATCTTCTTCAACAAGCCCAGTTATGAAGCTCTTCTCCTCCAGATAAACTGCATTGGTTACTGAAGTGTGTTTTTTGGTGCCAAAACAAAGGCCAGCTGATAACAAGTCTCCTAGAAAGCAGCCCTTGCTGCTGAGCCCAGGACGAGCTTTGGTATATTCTTGGGAGTAGAGATAAACAGCTGCCATTATGTAGCCAAGAGGAAATTTGCTGATGTATAAATATGGATAGGGCAATAAAGCATGCAGACAAAACAAAACACTATGATATTAAGACAGAAAACTTATGACAGAATGTAGCATTCAATTTCCTGTCATGTCATTTTATATAAACCATACCGAAATTCTTATATAACAGCCATGCCCATAAGCAATATCATCATCATTTTCTAAAACCAGAAATGACAAATTACCTTTTTAAACTTATACTAGGTGAATTAAAACAAATTAAGTTTTAATTTCTTTCTCCTTGTGCTTGGAGGATTTAAATCATCTGGAAAGGAAATTTAGCTCCATTTGGAAGAGAGCTTTTTAAAAATTATACTATGTGCAGATTCACAAAATAGGATGCTTAACTAGACTTTCTACTTAAAATGTAGGCTATTTCAGAAGTATAGCTTTGAAAACCGTCCTTGGTATATTTAATTATCCTACTTAATGTTAATTCACTAGTTTTCCTTCTTGGTTACAAGTTCTTTCATGTTACTATGAATCATATACATAGCAGAAAACACCAGCGGCCAGTTAGACTCTTAATGAAAGAGGCTCCTGACTTCTCTTTCCCCCACCCTCACGTAAACTTTTTGTTTATTTTCAAGCAGTATGAGGAATTATTTGTTTAAACTTCATGTACTGAGACTTTGTCTGCAATAGGAACATTTTTACTTGTGTTCTAGCAGTGGCTGACAGTGTTGCTGCTTTGCTGCTGCTAAGCAATGGTATAAATAATAGTGCATGGCAGACAGGATATAATCATTTTTACTCTTATCTCATGAAAACTTGTTATAAGCTGCACTTTTGCTGATATCCATTGGAATATAGGTACAATCTTTTTTTTTAGAATGGATGTGTCATGAAAATTTATGCTTTTAAACATGCCTTGCTTGAATTATAGCAAAAATGATTTCCATTAGCTACTACTATAACAAAATTATAGAAATAGATTTCTTGTTTCATAGATAAACAAGGAGCATTCATTATTTTTCTATTTCGATCTGTTCTTGGTTAATAGATAGGTAAAAACATGCCAGCATTTTCCAAAGTAGTTTCCAATTTTTGGCATCTCAGGCTTGGGTGCCTAACTTAAAACACCTAGAGTCTGATTTTTTTCAGGATTACCATGCACCTTTGATAAGTCCCTTGGCATCCAAAAATTGAGGGACCTCAAATTAAATGGTGCTTATGAAAATTTGGCACTAAACATTTAGGTTTTGATCTAGTCCAACTTGACTGAACTTGCTCTTTAGACTAGAGAACCTAATTTGGTTCTTTTAATTCTTAAGAAAAGTTCAATTTTAGGCTGAGATGAGGGCAGCTGAGAACAGGGAATTTCTGTCAGTGTCTTCGTGACTTGGGCCAATCTAAAATGAATGAAAATCTGCCCTTTCATGTTAACTGCAGATAAGAGAAAATCAGCAACATAGAATATTGTTGTCTTGCAGGTTTGGTCATGAAGAACAAAAAACTATGTTTACCATTTTTTAAAAGCAAAAGTAGCCTTGGTTTCCAGTTTCCATACTGAATCCAGGTATAGATGTGTTTAGGGCACTATGTATAGGGCAGGTAAATTTTGAAATAAATCATTTGCACAACTAGTAAATAGAGGTCAATGCCTTCCTTCTTAAGATATATTTTCAGGGTATCCTTATACAGAGGAAATGCTACAAGGACACCCTGAAAGTATATCTTAAGAAGGGAGGCATTGACCTCATGAATTGGGAAGAGCTGGCTGGCAATAGACTGCAATGGCATTGCATCATACAACAAGCCTTAGCCCATTTTGAAGAGAATCACCCTACTCAAGAGGCTGAGAAATGGCAGAGGGGGAAGGAAAGGGTACAGCATCCTGGCCAGTAGTTGTGCTCTTTCCAAGCAACCACCTGTCACATATATGGAAAAACCTAAATTACGAATTGGACTCCTTAGCCATCATAAGTCTCACCAATGACTTTTCCCCCAGCAGACATCAGCCTTGTATTGAGGGATAGCCGATGAAATGGAGGTGTACAGATAGTTCAGGGGTCTGGGTTGAATGGAATCCACTGACTCTTCCCCCCCACCCCACCCCACAGGCTAGAAAACCTCTACATCAGTGGTTACCAAACTTTAACAACCTGTGAACCCCTTTCACTAAAATGTCAAGTCTCGCAAACCCCCTCCTAAAAATGATTATTTCTAGGGATTTTCTCTTTATCTGAGTATAAATTATAAAAGCAGTGATCTTGGAAATATACAATTTGTTTTTATGACATGCTTATTACACGCTATTTATTTTTAATTATTATTTTTAATTACAGTATTTTTATTACATTATGAAAACAGCAACACTCTTCCAGGATCTCACTTTCATAGTTTGTATCACTTTGGATAAGCCTGTCATAAGACCAGGCTTCTATGTTTCATCAAGAAGTATCAGATGTGAAACAGCATGAAGGTATTTAAGAAGCCAACTCAAAGAGTTCCTCCTACATAAGCATTCAGGTCTTGAGCAGTCCAGGCAAACAACGCATGTTACAACAAAGCTTAAATTTGTTCTTCATAATAATTTTAAAAACAATACTAGCTGCCTATTTAATTTTAAAAACAGCAAAAAAATCCACCTCTCTTTCCATTTCTTATAAGAAGTCTTGAAGTTTAAATCTCCTCAGTGTGATAGATATGCTTTGATCTGCTTAGCTCTTGGAAGTCCAGGGGCTACGGGCTGCTGGCCTTGTACTGCCCAGGGTCCCTAGGGACAGCTCTGTCCGCCATTAGGGAATTTTTTCCCGAGAACCCCCTGCAACATTTTGCTAACCCCAGTTTCGGAACCACTGCTCTACATGGATGCTGCTCCCTCTTGTGGCAGCTGTGATCCATGGGTGACAGCCCTGCACTCCATTACCTCCACAAATACCTTCCTAGAAGTGGAGTTGTGCAAAACACAGCTTCATAACCAGTAGGGGTTGTGCTCCTTCTGCTTTAGCTCTGTGCAGCCTGCATGCCTTCTCCACACAGGTGAACTGCTCCAATTCTTCTTCCATTTGGGCAACAAAGCCCTGTGGACAAGGGGTGAACTGAACAGAAGTATTTGGGTCTAATTTTCTAAATAAGAAGGGAGGGAATATATTTCAGTGAATATAAAGATCAGCATTCTAGAGCCAGGCTGTCTCTGTTGACTTCAGCTCTTCTTAGACTGTGGTGTTCAATTGTACATCAACAAATATCATATGCGTGCTATACTGATGCATAATATTCAGGTGCTGGGAAGATGAGGGCCAAAATAGCTGTCTTCCAGGATTGAGCATCTGCTCCCCAACTGGTCCTGGATAGCTTGTGGAATATATTGTTCTTAGCCTTTATCTTAGCAGCAGTCTTTGTGGGATGTTGGCAACATGTGAGGCTGTGTTCTAGGATCACTGCAAGAAATCCTTTTGCCTGAGTTTCATGTTGCAGAAGGTGACATATAGGTACTTTTTTACATGTTGGTTGCTCAGGTGACATGCGGAAACAGCTATTTTTTGAGGGTGTGATTGGAGTTGACATAACCAGTGGTGGTACTCTAGTTTTTTCAGCTCTTCTGTTGGGATGCATTCCACCTGGGTGAAATTGGTTGCTTGGATGTTGAGCATAAGATCATCCACTTATCTAAATTTCCATGGCTAGGTCAATGGCATGTCACTGTTATAAATATTAAATAGTAAAGGTGCCAACTCAAATCCCTGTGGGAGCTCATTGTTCAGCAGGTGAAGTCTGCTGGCCTGTTTCATTAGATGTACATGAAATTTATGATTTGTGAGCATAACAGGACAATGGCAACCTTCACGCATTCTTCCCTGCTAAGAGCTTTGGCATGACCACTGCCATCAACATGGTGACTGAACATTAACTGATGGCCTTGCAATCAAAAAATTAACTCAAACAATGATTCAGGTGATGAATGGATCTCTTGTGCCCTTCCTATTTTGTACTACTTTAATCTGTCAACTGCTATAGGGATATTTCTTATGTAACCAGACAAGCCCTCCCTTAGCTCTTACTAATCAATTGACAGCTGCTGTTGACGTTTCAGGTATGTCCAGTTAAAATGTATTTACTGTACCACTGTGAATATACCAGATATTATACAATTTCATACTGTGAAAACTACAGTGTTGCAAATTTCAGTCTTAGGTTTATCTACAGTCTTTCCTAAATCTAACTGGAGAGAACTGAGCGCTACACATTCTACATTTTAATCAAATTCAGTGCATGCAAATTCAGCACAGCCCTTTGGCTATGGGCATGTTGCCAAAGTGGCTCTGGGCTGGACAAATGTGTATGCCACTGACTCATCACGACCTTTCCTGATAAAAGAAATAATAAAGGCTAAAATAGCTGAGGAAGGAAAAAGTGTATAACAGAGATAGTACAAGAATGCAGACTAAAGCCTTTAACTGAGCATATTATACAAAGAAATTCTCTGTTACACCAATACACACACACTACATTCAATATCAAATTGTTGCTTCTGCAAACTTCCGTGGCACGTATATGAAACTAGCTGAAAGCATTTAATTTTCTGATGCACTCTGAGTGCATATGATCACACACCAGCTGACTTCCACACCTTCCAAGATGCTTTGATAGATGAATGTGTCAGAGGAAATGTTTTAACATTTGCTCATCCTTTCACACTTCACTGGAATGGACATTGGCAATGATGCATTCTCAGAGGGTGGTATTATAGTTTAGCACCTCATTAGAGATCTGTTTTGTTTTTTTAATCTTGGGTCCAGCTGTGACCCACTTTTATAACTCAGGCTGCCTCTAGCCTACATTACATGTGACAGAAACATATATTACAAATTGTATAGGTATTCATATGGTGTATTTTTTGTCAAACTCCCCTTTTTGCTTTATTACAATAGATGATGAAGCACTTGATACTGTAAGAGTAATCAAAGAAGGCACTGTCAATTTATGTGGGCTTTTATTATTACAAATGAAAATGTTAAACAAGTGATTTCTTATTGTGAGTTTTGGGAGATCTGAGGTAAAGGAATCTGATGTCATGTCAAAAGCTTAGAAATATGTCACTTGTTTTGTAACTTTCATAAGAGGATCTCTGCACTGTACAAACTTTAATGAATTAAGTCTTTAAGTCCTGTGATGTAAATCAAGTATTATCCCCAGCTCTCAGACAGAAAGATTACAATGCTCACCCAAGATCACAGAGGAAACGTGGCAGACCTGGAAATAGAATCCAAGTCTCCTGCTGCACAGTCCTGCACATTAAGAACAAGATTATCCTTCCAATATGTACTGAATATCCACTTTATTTTTCTCAAGCCATACAAAGGCCTACTTGTCCTATGTTGTTTGCTAACGTCTCTGAATGATGGACCAGCATGCACTCTGTGCTGCCATGACATCCATCAAAGAATGCTGTTGGAGCCAGCCTAAAACAGTCTTGCAAGTGTCAGGTCTTTTCAATATGGAACATGTTTGCACCAAAATATTCTTTAGAACTTGTGTGGTATGCAGTAATGCTAAGATCTTTGCAAAAATGCAGGCTATTATGTAAATAGTCAAATAAAACTTAATTGCTTTAGAGATTGCTTCCAGGCATCAGCTGGACACTAGGTTCTGTGACTGATGTCACATCGCTATGGTGGGAGACAGCAAGCGTCAGTGGATACACGAACACAGCACGTGGCATCAAGTCTCCAAGCCCAGGTCAATAGGCTCAGGCTCATGCTACTGCGCTAAAAATAGCTGCATAGGCATTCTGGCTCAGGCTCTGAAGGGTAGACACAGGCATGGGCTTCAAAGCCCAAGTTCCAGCCTGAGCCACAACTTACAGGCACCGTCTACACAGCTGCTGTTAGCGTGGTAGCATGAGCCTGACTCTGTTGATCATGGGCTGCCACTGTCGGTGTAGACATACCCAATGGGACTAGATATTATATCTAAAAGACGAAAAATGAGGTTGTTTTAATTATGAGTACCCATCCTAACCTTGTATTAAATTACTTGATGAATACTAGTATTATAGATTTATGTGCAGTAATTATATTTATAGCTCAGTATTCCCCCTCCCTCAATCAGATCATAAGTCCCCCAAGTATAGCATCTGCCTTTAATAGGGGCTTGATGATTTAGATGGGTACTTCCTCTCCTTCCCTCCACACCACTCCAAGTAAATGCATCTTTGGAATTATGGAATTCATTGCATGAGTGAAAAAAAATGTCAGCAGAATGAGTAAATAACTTTATTATCTGAAGTATAAGATTTCATTCCCTTACCTTAAAATGCATAAGTAGGGCCAGCTCTAGGCACCAGCAAAACAAGCAGGTGCTTGGGGTAGCACATTTCTAGGGGCGTCATTCCGGCACCGGCCCTGCTGCCCCAAGAAATGTGCCCCTGCTCGCCTCTGCCTGCTCCCCTGAGTGCGCTGCTGCCACTCCGTTTCTCCTCTACACCCCCCAGGCTTGCTGCGTGCCAAACAGCTATTTTGCGCATCAAGCCTGGGAGGGAGGAGAAGCCGAGCGGTGGCGCGCTCGGTGGAGGCAGCGGTGGTGGAGCGGAGGGGAGCTGGGGTGAGGAGCGGTTTCTCTACCCCGCCCCACATTATTTCTTGCACTCCCCCCCACCCTCACTCACCTCCGCTCCGCCTACTCCCCTGAACGCGCTGTCTCTCCCTCGCCTGAGAGGGACGGGGGAGAAGCGGAGCGGTGGCACGTTCAGGGGAGCAGGCGGAGCGGAGGTGAGCGAGGGCGGGGGGTTGCTGTGCGGGGAGCCACAGGAAGCAATGCGGGGGGGGGAATGCGGCACACCTGGTGGAGGAGGCAGAGCCGGGGATTTGGGAAAGGGGTGGGGAAGGGGCGGAGCTGGGGGCACAAAAAAAAGCGGGGGCGGCCAAAATTTTTTTGCTTGGGGCGGCAAAAATCCTAGAGCCAGCCCTGTGCATAAGCTACACATGTCCATTCTGATCGTAAAATGTATCCTGTCCATCTTTTAAATCTAGCTGCAGTATTTGATTCTATGACAAAACACTGCATTAACTTCTACACGAGTTACAGGTGCTAGCATTTTTGTAAATCAGACTGCTTTTATTTAGATGCTTAAGTTTATGCCATTACACTGGAAATTTATGGACAACATTTAGTAAGTAGTAAATCCATAGCCTACAACTGCTAGGGTGAAATCCTGGCCCCACTCCAGTCAATGGGAGACTTGCTTTTTACTTCAGTTGGGTCCAAGTTTTCATCCATAGGTTTTAAAATTATGTATTAATCTGGAGTAAAATTTGCTAAAGCAGTTTAGAGAAGGTGAACCTTGAAAAAAGAGAGGTTCTGACATTGATGTTTCTAAGATGATGGCTGTGAGGAGTGAAGGAAAAACTGCTTTCCAAACTGTTCTGGTATTTCATGCTGCTTTGTACTATGAAACTATTCTTATGCACGGAATTTTATGCTGTTATGTCCTAGTGCTTCTCAGTGTATTATGTCTGTGTAGCAAAAATATAAATTAGAAACAAAATTATAATGTGATATCTGCAATCCTATGTGACGTGATAAGGTTTATGTTCTTCAATTCAGAACTGTTTGGCAAGACAGCTGGGTATTTTTTTTCTTCTGGTTTTCTTTTTGACTATACCATTGAGGATGTATATTCTCCTTTGAAAGAAGGTATACTGCCCAACCAATTAAAACATAAGAATGCCCATACTTGGTCAGACCAATAGTCCATCTAGACCAGTATCCTATCTTCCAGCAGTGGCCAGTGCCAAATGCTTCAGAGGGAATCAACAAAACAGGGCAATTATCCATCCCCTGTCATCCAGTCCCAGCTTCTGGCAGTCAGAGGTTGAGGGGCACCCAGCTGTGTCCCTGACCATCTTGGCTAATAGTCATTGATGGACCTATCCTCCAGAACTTATCTAAGGCCAGGTCTACACTATTAATTTATATCGATATAGTACATCACTCAGGGGAGAAAAATCAATGGCC
The DNA here is from genome assembly GCF_965140285.1 of Lepidochelys kempii. Lineage (NCBI taxonomy): Eukaryota > Metazoa > Chordata > Testudines > Cheloniidae > Lepidochelys > Lepidochelys kempii. Next base: position 95,713,488 of record NC_136385.1, on the reverse strand, counting down.
CCTGAACAGCACAGTTATACTGACCTAAACCAGGGTGTAGACATCACTATGTTGACAGGAGGCCTTCTCCCAACGACAGAGCTACCGTGTCTTTCAGATGTGGATTAACTGTGCCGACGGGAGAAGCTCTTCCGTCGACATACGAGCATCTTCACTAAAGCACTACAGCAGCACAGCTGGAGTGTTTTAGGTGTAGACCTGTCCTAAATTTTTTAACCCAATTATTCTTTTGGCCTTCACAACATTTAGCAATCAGTTCCACAGGTTGATTGGGTGTTGTGTGAAAAAAGTACTTCCTTATGTTTATTTTAAATCTGCTGCCTATTTGTTTTATTGGATGACCCTTTATCCTTGTATTTTGGAAGAGGTAAATAACACTTCCCTATTCACTTTCTCCATACCATTCATGATTTAATAGATCTTTATTATATCCCCCTTCAGTCATCTCTTTTCTAAGCTGAACAGTCCTAGTCTTTTAAATCTCTCCTCACATGGAAGCTGTACCATACCTATAATCATTTTTCTTGCCCTTCTCTGTACCTTTTCCAATTCTAATATATCTTTTTTGAGATAGGATGACCAGAACTGCATACAGTATTCAAGATGCTGGTAAACCATGGATTTATTATGATGTTTTCAGTCTTATTATCTGTCTCTTTCCTAAGAGTTCCTAAGATTGTTAGCTTTTTTGGCTGTTGCTGCACACTGAGCAGTTGTTTTCAGAGAACTATCCATGATGATGCCAAGATCTTTCTTGAATGGTAACAGCAAATTTAGAGCCCATCATTTTTTATGTATAATTGGGATTATGTTTTCCAATTTGTATTACTCCATAGTTATTGGTTTCAGAGTAGCAGCCATGTTAGTCTGTATCTGCAAAAAGAAAAGGAGTACTTGTGGCACCTTAGAGACTAACAAATTTATTTGAGCATAAGCTTTCGTGAGCTACAGCTCACTTCATCGGATGCCATCACCTTCAGCCACCAACTAAAACCTCTCCAATGCATCATCAAGGATCTACAACCTCTCCTGAAGGATGACCAATCACTCTCACAGATCTTGGGAGACAGGCCAGTCCTTGCTTACAGACAGCCCCCCAACCTGAAGCAAATACTCCACCACACAATACAGCAACCACACACCACACAACAGAACCATTAACCCAGGAACCTATCCTTGCAACAAAGCCCGTTGCCAACTGTGTCCACATATCTATTCAGAGGACACCGTCATAGGGCCTAATCACATCAGCCACGCTATCAGAGGCTCGTTCACCTGCACATCTACCAATGTGATATATGCCAACATGTGCCAGCAATGCCCCTCTGCCATGTATATTGGTCAAACTGGACAGTCTCTACGTAAAAGAATAAATGGACACAAATCAGATGTCAAGAATTATAACATTCAAAAGCCAGTCGGAGAACACTTCAGTCTCTTTGGTCACTCGATTACAGACCTAAAAGTCACAATATTACAACAAAAAAACTTCAGAAACAGACTCCAACAAGAGACTGCTGAATTGGAATTAATTTGCAAACTGGATACAATTAACTTAGGCTTGAATAAAGACTGAGAGTGGATGTGTCATTACACAAAGTAAAGCTATTTCCCCATGTTTATTCCCTGCTCTCCCCCCCCACTGTTCCTCAGATGTTCTTGTCAACTGCTGGAAATGGCCCATCTTGATTATCACTACAAAAGGTTCCCCTCCCCCGCTCTCCTGCTGGTAATGGCCCACCTTACCTAATCACTCTTGTTACAGTGTGTATGGTAACACCCATTGTTTCATGTTCTCTGTGTATATAAATCTCCCCACTGTATTTTCCACTGAATGCATCCAATGAAGTGAGCTGTAGCTCGTGAAAGCTTATGCTCAAATAAATTTGTTAGTCTCTAAGGTGCCACAAGTACTCCTTTTCTTTTTATAGTTATCGACATTGAATTTCATCTGCCATTTTGTTGCCTAGTCACCCAGTTTTGTGTGGTCTCTTTGGAACTCTTTACAGTCAGCTTTGGACTTAATTATCTTTGACACATTTAGTATTGTCTGCAAACTTTGCCACCTAACTGTTTAGCTCTTTTTCCTGATAATTTATTAATAGGTTGAACAGCTTGGGTCCCACTACAGATCCTTGTGGGACCCCCCCCCCGCCATTTACCTCTTTCCATTGTGAAAACAGACCATTTATTCCTACCTGTTATTTCCTATCTTTTAACCAATTATTGATTCATGAGAGGACCTTCTCTGTTATCCTAGGACTGCATACTTTGTCTAAGAACTTCTCGTGTGTGATGTTGTCAAAAGCATTATGAAAATTGCAGTACACTATATAAACTGGACCCCCCCCCGCCCCGTCCACAAACTTGTTGACAATCTCAAAGAATGCTAATAGATCGGTGAGGCATGATTTCCCTTTACAAAAGCCATGCTAACTGTTCCCCAACATATTGTGTTCATCTATGTCTCTGGCAATTCTGTTCTTTACAATAGTTTCTGCTAATTTGCCTGGTACCGAAGTTGAGGTTACCAGCCTGTAATTGCCAGGATTGCTTCTGGAGCCTTTTTAAAAAATCAACATTACATTAGCTGCCCTCCAATCGTGTGGTACAGAGGCTGATTTAAGCAATAGGTTACATACCGCACTTAGTAGTTCTTCAGTTTCATATTTGAGTTCCTTCAGAAGTCTTGGGTGAATTTCTTCTGGTCTTGGTGATTTATTACTGTTTAATTTATCAATTTGTTCCAAAACCACCTATACTGATACCTCAGTCTGGGACAGTTCCTCAAATCTGTTACCTCTAATTTACCTCAGGCTTCCTTATCAATGTACTGTAACATCGGGTTAAAGGAAGTTCGCTCTCTATGCTCATCGATTTGCAGGCCTTTCTACTGGCATGACCAGTAAAATGCCAATTGTTATCGTGGTTTGTCCACTGACAACTGGACTTAGATAACCAACTCACTTGACGTAGACCACTGAACAGTCTACAGAGTGACACATCTTTGCTGTTATTAACCTGAATTGAATTCGAACCAGATACATATTGCATTACTAATTAGTTCTCTGAACTATCTTGTGCTCTACTAATGTGCTCTTCAGGAACTGTAGGTTAAAATAATATTAAGAACCTTAGTAGCTAATTGTTTCTGTTAACTGTTTCACTGCTGATCATTTTAACACTGATGTTTAAATTTAAAACTCTGAGATGAATGTGGCTGTTAAATGTGGCTCTCAGGACTATTAGGTCAAATCTTAGTATAACTCCACAAGTATCAATTGAGTATTTCCATCTGCAGACTCAGTTCAGAAGGTTAAACTTCACAACCAAAAGGTCTAGAAAACCTAGGGCTCACTTATGCAAAGTTCTGAGGCTTTCTTAAGAGGTATTGAATTTTCAACTCAGAGCCAACTTCATTGGAGCTAAGAGTGCTCCTTAACTTTATTGAGGTTCTCAGCATTTCACAGAATTGGACCCTTAGGGTTTTTTTTTTTTTAATTTTCAAAGAAAGCGTAAATTCTTCCAGGAAGAATTAGGGCCACCAGAGCAGTGCTGGCACTCTACTACTGAGTGCAGTCTGACTTCTGGCCTATAACATGATAGACAAGTTTCAGAGTAGCAGCCGTGTTAGTCTGTATTCGCAAAAAGAAAAGGAGGACTTGTGGCACCTTAGAGACTAACCAATTTATTTGAGCATGAGCTTTCGTGAGCTACAGCTCACTTCATCGGATGCATACCGTGGAAACTGCAGAAGACATTATATACACACAGAGACCATGAAACAATACCTCCTCCCACCCCACTGTCCTGCTGGTGACCAGCAGGTCAGTGGGGTGGGAGGAGGTATTGTTTCATGGTCTCTGTGTGTATATAATGTCTTCTGCAGTTTCCACGGTATGCATCCGATGAAGTGAGCTGTAGCTCACGAAAGCTCATGCTCAAATAAATTGGTTAGTCTCTAAGGTGCCACAAGTCCTCCTTTTTATGATAGACAAGGAATATACTGGGAATACCTCTTCAGGGATCATGCAATGTTCAAGTTATGGACAAATTGGTAAGTAATAAAAATGTCTTTTCACTTCGCTACTACCATCCTTTTGAACGTTGCAGAGCACTTTGCACATATTACCAAATTAAGTCTCTCAGAAACCCTGTTAGATAGGTAAGTATCATATATTAGCATTTTAGAGATAAATTGAAGAAGAGGTATTTGCTCAAGACCGCACAGTTTAGCCTTTAGTAGAGTTTTGTTTAAAAGCCAGATTTCTTGACAGATTGAATCTGACTTTTCTTGTTTTTCTCATGTTAAGTCTGTCACTTAATTTTTGTACACAAAATTAGTTTTTTTCTGTTGCAATGTAATAATTGCTAGACCAGTCTGGTGGATAATATGAGTTACACACATCATGAGCCCTAATTTGCTTGCTTGAAAGATCTTAACCAATGTATTAAAAATTGAGTTAGGATGCTTTACAGCTTTGGCATTATTGGGTGATGGGAGGGAATTCAGTTACGCAAATGCTTATATTCCTAGGTGAAACATGAGTGCACCCACTACTTGTCTTAACTTGCCCCTCATCTTTCACTCCAAACCTTCTATTTAGTTGTTATCTAGAAGCACATCATCTTCTCTTGAACATTTTGCTATTGCTTGCTTCAGTGACTCTTTTTGATAACATATCTGCACGTTTGTCCTCTATAAAATATTGCTTTGTCTGAACTCTTCTTCTGAACCACACCTTTTGAGTGTTTCTGCAATAATGAAGAGATGATTTGGATTACATTTGTATAGTAACTTCAGTTAAGTATTGAAAAAAGCCTTTATTTCAGTGAGAATAATTTGAAGTTGGATCTTATTACTTGATAAAATGCAGAAAAGTAGAATTTGGATTTAGATTTTGCTTTTGAAAAAGGTACATAATGTGATTTACAAATGGTCATGGTGGATTCTCCATCACTGGCAATTTTCAAATCAAGATTGGATATTTTTCTAAAAGATCTGCTTTAGGAATTATTTTGGGGAAGTACTATGGCCTGTATTATACAGGAGGTGAGACTAGTTCAGCAGTTCTCAAATGTATTTGATTGGGCCCCCATTCTTTATGTCTGTTGTTTTTTTACATTCCCTTCCCCACAAGTACATATACTGCCACCCAGATCTAAAGGCAGAGTGGAGAGCAGCGGCTGCTGGCTGGGTGCTCAGCTTTGAAGGCAGCTCTGTGCCAGCAGCAGATCAGAAATAAGGGTGGCAATGTGAAAGTTATCAATATCACTTTTCACAGCAGTCTGAGTACCCCCATTTCCACCTTTACTTTTGCGCTGCTGCTGCCACCCTGGAGCTGACAGCCAGAGCCCTGCTGCCTCCCAGTGAGGGATTTGTGGGGAGGAAGGAAGGAGAGCCTGAGCCTGGATTGCCTTCCAGTGAGGGACTGAGGAGGAGGAAGGAGAGCCCAATCCCAGGTGGTGAGGCTCTGGCTGTCCCTTTTATCCCTGCCTCCCAGGTGAACACGGCCCTTCAGCGTGTACCCCAGCCACCTGGGGTTAATATTAACCCCAGCCACCTGGGGCTAACAGCCAGAGCGCATGCACTCTCTCTCTCTCACGCACACACACTCGCCATCCTTGGGAGGCCTGCCCCATAGTTGGAGAACTGCTGGACTAGATGATTACAATTGTCCCTTCCAGCCTTGGACTTTATGAATCAATGTTAAATATTGGGAGGGCTGCCCTGAATGTAGTAGTAATACTAATAAATTAACTTTTAGGATGTTAAATGCTTTATCAGTGATTTATGATGACTCATGGTTACTAGCTATTGTGAGATTTGGCGTTTTACTTAAAGCCTCAGCCTCTGAGACAAGTGATTACATGAGAATCTCAGCTTTCATTTAAAAAAAGAAAAGTTTCTGTCCTTTATGGTTGTGGAGAGAAGTTTGAAAATGTGACCCAAGTTCACCCTAAAACCCAGAAAGTAAATGAAAAGAACCCAAAACTTGAAAAACAAACAAACAAAACCGCTCATGATTTCTCATTATCTGGGTCCTGACTCATGATTTTTGAATGTTTGGGATTGGCAATATTGATATTATGTATTGTTCATCACACTTCTGTGAAAAGTCATGCCCCCTAGTGAATCATTGCCTTTTTTGGAAACCATTGTGTTCTAATAGTCTCATATTGCTATTTACACATCTGATAACTTGGAGGCACAGATCTGTAATTCCAGACTTTGGTGACCCACATAAACAGCTGCAGGTAAAGGGCTTGCTGTATGCCTCCAAGGAGGACAGCTTTTGCTGCCCAGCCCATGCTGAGTAGCCTCTACTGTCATCTTCCTTCATTTGAATCTGCCTTCTATCAATAGAAACTTAAAACCATCTTTTTCAAAAATAGTAAGTGTAATTAACTGTAATACACATGATTGTATGGTCACCATGCACACTCATATGAACTACAGACTGATAAAATTGATGCTGAACTAGTTATTGAAATGTTATCTTTACTTTAGCTTAACTGTTCATTCACTTTGGTGGCTTTTTCAAATTATAGGTAGGCATCCGCTTCCTTCAGCTTGTTTTGAGATATGGAGTGTTTCTAAGCAAGTTTTTTTTTCTCTTCTCCTTGTTCCACAAAGAGAAGATTCAGTTTTCCTGCTTCTTTCTCCCACAAAGATAAATTAGAGATCTCTAATTCTAACTCTTGAGATTATATGATGAATTTTTGCCTCTGCCTTGATGTGTAAAATGTCTATTTGTAAATGATGATTAGTAAGTATAGGCCAATACTGTCAACAGCATTGTAAATGATCTGTTAGCTAGTGTCCTTACACATAAGTGTGCCACATCTTTTGATGTAACAGTGCCACCCAGCACTTTCTGTACTTTATTACAGCTTTGAGAATAGGTTGAGAATAGTTTTACCGATACCTAGGAATACTATTTTCTGGCCAGTATGCCTCAACCATATTGTTACACAATGGAAAAAAACCTTGAATTAACCTTCTTTGGAGGTACTCAAAAATCTGTTACACCATGATTTATTAGGAACTGTTTAATGATAAAGCACCCTTATTGAGGGTGATATGCTGAATAATAAAAATTTTCAATGCATTTTAAAATATCAAATAAAAGGGCACACTAACATTTGTAAACAACCGGAAGGTAATAAATATGGGCCAACATTCTTCATACAGCACCAGAAACACCTTTGGAATAAAAAAGTTTAAGAATTTTTTTTAGCAATTATCTATAATGCAATGAGTTTAGGTATTTAGATTTTCCAACTGAACTATCAAAATATGTAGCTCACAAATATCAGAAGAAGTCTTTTATCCATCCTTAAACTATGTCACCCATAATCACACTTCTGAGGCAAAAGCCTACAAGAAAAAAGTATGCTCCGGAAGCCAACAAGACCGCCTCTCCTGGTGCAGTGAGAAGCAAATTCCAAATCAGTGGACTTTTCAGTGAAAATGCCCTGTCGACAACCCCTACTCAAATGCCCTAGGCTATTTCAGCTGCTGCAGTTGTAAGCTGGGAAAGAGGCAAACTCTCAAGCAACCAGTATGCAAACTATGCAAAGCTTTACAGAACAAATACCATACATTTCTACAGCCCAGCATCTCCCACAAATTTGGATATCTTGGTTGTTCTCCTTCTCTGCAGCTCACAGAAGCAAATCAATGTTCTGTTAAAGCACGATCAGGCCATGCCCCTCTGTTCCTGTTGGGTTCCAGATTCTCTGCCTTTGCTCCCACCCTTACTCCTCCTCCCTAGATTGTTAATCCTTTGAGAGTTTAACTAGGGTGACCCATATGTCCCATTTTGGCTGGGACAGTCCCTTTTTTAGGCCCAGTCCTGGCCGACCCATCTTTTTTGGCAAAACTGGGCATTTGTGCTGTTTGCTCTTGCCAGCTGATCATCAGTTGTCAAGAGCAAATGGGACAAATGCCCAGTTTTGCCAGAAAAGTGGAGTGGGACCCTTAGAGGTGCATGGAGGAACATGCGGGTGTGGGGGAGTGGCAACACCAGCCCTGCGCTGGAGGGAGGGCTAGAGAGAACATCTCAGGCCAGCCTGAGCAGGGAGAACAGCCAAGAAAGCACCAGCTCAAATCCAAGTGCTGTTCTTTTTGTTAGGCAGCCTTCCCAGGCTTCGCTGACTGCAAGTTGAGCCCACCCTGCACCCAGCCTTCAATCCCTAACTCTGTTAGGGATGGGGTTATGAGCAGTGTTCCCTCTAATTTTTGACAGGCTGTGTGCACAAAAAATTTCTTCTGTACAAATTGTTGTGCTTCTGTGCAAATTTCTGTGCGCGCGGTGTTTCGCCATGTGCGTTGGCTTTAGGATCTGTGTGCGCGTACACACGCGCACAGCTTAGAGGGAACAGTGGTTATGAGTCAGACAAGAAGGTGGGGTCCCCTACCTATTGAGGCAGCTGTAAATTCAATGAGGGAAAAATGGATCTTGAACCTCAGTGCAGAGCAAGTAGAGGTTCCAAAAGCAGGGTGAACCCTGCCCACTTGACTCAAGGGACCTCTGCAGAACAAAGAGGGAAGACTTGTGGGGCCATAAGTCTACACCACCCCAGCGTGGGTCCTGACTGTCCTCAGGACAGAAGCAGAGGTTCTAATCAGACCCTTCCCTCCCAAGTTGGCCAAGAGGGCTCTGACAACAAGTCCACCCCTCCCAGGAGGAATGGGACGCAGTAGGAGAGGATCCTGAGACAGACCCCTTGAGAGGGCTCCCATCCCAAAGGAAGGCATGCTTCTATGCTCCCAAAGCATGCCACAAAGGTTTAAAAATTTCAAGAGTAAAAATGGACAGTAAATGCACAAAAAATCCAGGTGATATGAATCCTCTGACTCCTTTTCCTCCTCCTCAGAAAGCAATGTTTTTGCCATTTCAGTGAAAACTGTTTAAGAATTATCCGGGAAGACAGACACATTCTGAAACCCACAGCATGTCTAATGGCCAGTGTAATGGAGTATACCAGACCCTCTGAGGCTCTCTGCTGGAGCCCTCGTACCCCTGCCACACCCTACCCAACCCCCAAAAAGGGCAGTGGAGAGGGTCCTCCAAGTTGCCTAGAGTGGCTGTGTGGGACACAGCAAATCAGGTCCCAGCAGCCTAATGTAAGAAGAGCTGCAGGGTCAGAGGCAGTTCAGTTCTTTGCTGGAGCTGTAGAAATGTGGCTGGTGTACGGCTCGTTGACTCAGATACAAAATCCTGGACAGGGCAGTGCTGCCAGAAGCCGGGGAGAGCAAGAAGGAGCCCTGAGCTGGTTGCTGGGACTCCATTAGGACAAGGCCCTGAGGGAAGTGGCCCTGCGGGGAAGTGGCCCAGGGAATTGGAGAAGCCATGTGACATAGTTAAAGGGTCCCAGAAGACACTTCTATCTACAGGGTCCCTGGGCTGAGACCTAGAGTAGTGGGCGGGCCCATGTCTCCCAACCCCCCATTACCCACTGGGGACATTGAGGCACCCCAGAGGGGGAACTGAACTATAGTGGCCCACCTGGAGAGCTGTAGACAGGAAGTCCAAGAGAGTGAAGACATTGTCTCCAGGGGGCGAGCTGCTCTGTCCCGGGGCGAGCTGCTCTGTCCCAGAGCAGGGACAATCTGAGAAAGAGTGTGCAGGCACACGCAGTTGGCGAAGGGGCTGCTCATGAGAAGTGAGGGCACCCCATTACAACCAGTTCTCCTGACCAGAGAAATAAGGCTCTCTTGATGGAAACCTGTGATACCACTTCCCAATATGGCCTTTGACTGTACATTTGTAACATTTTCCACCTAGGGACATTTTTTTATTCTGATACCATGGAGAGTCCTAAGGGGAATTTTTCATTGTGCTATCCAGGCCAGTAAAAATGTACTACAAGAGTAAGCTCTCTGATTACCTCTCTTTTTACTGTCTTCTTGAAAGGATGTGACACTTGCAGTACTATGAGCACCAAGCCTACTTGAGAATGAGAAGACGGAAGCAGAAGAGAGGAAAGCTGAAGAAAAAAGGGTAGCCAAGCAAATTCTTTCTGTGGTAGACAAGCACACATTTTGTTAGACTTAACACACACTTTAGGCATTACACTTTTTGGTATACAGAGAACAGAAAGGAGTGCAGAATAGCCAGACATTACGAAAGTGGTTCCCAATTTTTTCAGGTACATTGCATTAGTTTGCGGGACTACATTCATATATCTCTGAGGTGCACTTTACAAGAATTATGCGTGTTGCCTTTGCAACTTCCGGATTGGATTATTAACTTCCAAGTTGGATTTGCAACTTCCAGATTGGATTACTTCCGGACTGGAAAAAGGCTAATGTAGTGCCAATCTTTAAAAAAGGGAAGAAGGAGGATCCTGGGAACTACAGGCCAGTCAGCCTCACCTCAGTCCCTGGAAAAATCATGGAGCAGGTCCTCAAAGAATCAATCCTGAAGCACTTGCATGAGAGGAAAGTGATCAGGAACAGCCAGCATGGATTCACTAAGGGAAGGTCATGCCTGACTAATCTAATCGCCTTTTATGATGAGATTACTGGTTCTGTGGATGAAGGGAAAGCAGTGGATGTATTGTTTCTTGACTTTAGCAAAGCTTTTGACACGGTCTCCCACAGTATTCTTGTCAGCAAGTTAAGGAAGTATGGGCTGGATGAATGCACTATAAGGTGGGTAGAAAGCTGGCTAGATTGTCGGGCTCAACGGGTAGTGATCAATGGCTCCATGTCTAGTTGGCAAGCGGTATCAAGTGGAGTGCCCCAAGGGTCGGTCCTGGGGCCGGTTTTGTTCAATATCTTCATAAATGATCTGGAGGATGGTGTGGATTGCACTCTCAGCAAATTTGCGGATGATACTAAACTAGGAGGAGTGGTAGATACGCTGGAGGGGAGGGATAGGATACAGAAGGACCTAGACAAATTGGAGGATTGGGCCAAAAGAAATCTGATGAGGTTCAATAAGGATAAGTGCAGGGTCCTGCACTTAGGACGGAAGAACCCAATGCACAGCTACAGACTAGGGACCGAATGGCTAGGCAGCAGTTCTGCGGAAAAGGACCTAGGGGTGACAGTGGACGAGAAGCTGGATATGAGTCAGCAGTGTGCCCTTGTTGCCAAGAAGGCCAATGGCATTTTGGGATGTATAAGTAGGGGCATAGCGAGCAGATCGAGGGACATGATCGTTCCCCTCTATTCGACATTGGTGAGGCCTCATCTGGAGTACTGTGTCCAGTTTTGGGCCCCACACTTTAAGAAGGATGTGGATAAATTGGAGAGAGTCCAGCGAAGGGCAACAAAAATGATTAGGGGTCTGGAACACATGACTTATGAGGAGAGGCTGAGGGAGCTGGGATTGTTTAGCCTGCAGAAGAGAAGAATGAGGGGGGATTTGATAGCTGCTTTCAACTACCTGAAAGGGGGTTCCAAAGAGGATGGCTCTAGACTGTTCTCAATGGTAGCAGATGACAGAACGAGGAGTAATGGTCTCAAGTTGCAGTGGGGGAGGTTTAGATTGGATATTAGGAAAAACTTTTTCGCTAAGAGGGTGGTGAAACACTGGAATGCGTTACCTAGGGAGGTGGTAGAATCTCCTTCCTTAGAGGTTTTTAAGGTCAGGCTTGACAAAGCCCTGGCTGGGATGATTTAACTGGGAATTGGTCCTGCTTCGAGCAGGGGGTTGGACTAGATGACCTTCTGGGGTCCCTTCCAATCCTGATATTCTATGATTCTATGAATACACTGTACATGGGGCTCGTCATGGAAGATACAGCTAGAGTAGAATGTAGCAGGGTGGTAGTGTGAACCACTGGGATTATATTACACCCACTCTTTAAGAATGATGGTGCACCCCAGAGGTGGTATTTGATTACAAGGGAACAGAAAATTTCTTACTGATGATTTCCTTTCTAGAAACATCTCCCACAATTCTAGTTGTCTGGGCTGGTCTCCTCTCTCTGCAGCTCATAGAGGAGAATAAGCATTTTGGTACTGCCCAGTTTTGCCAGGCCTCCCCTGCTCCCACTTGCTGTCAAATGAGTTATTCCCAACCTGTAAAATTCACAAAACATCATTATTAATAAATATTCCAGAAAACAAAATAGCTATGTACATTAGACCAAGGAAAACAGTCATATGATAACAATTCTGCTTAATATCTGACCCTTGATTCATAAGCCATGCAGGGTGGGTAGAATTATGGGAGACACTGCTAGCAAAAGGAAATTATTGGTAAGAAATTTTCCATTCTGTAGCCCAGAGTTTCCCACAATTCTGGGTGTCTGGTTGTCCATAGGGGTTCCCTTCATTATCATGCCACCCATAAAGATAGTAGGGATGCCTTTCTGATGGGAGAGTACCTGGATAGCCATACACCTTAGATTCCCTGGACTCTACAAGACTTGAGATTACATATCAATCTTCTCAAGCTTCAGGCCATACACAAGGCATGCAAGATATTCCTACCCTTCATCCAGTTAAAGATCTTGTCCAGGTCAAGTTAGATGACATGACTACTAGTTATTCTATAAACAAATAAAGGGGAGCAAGGTCTGCCCCATGCTGCAGAGAAACAATTGAGCTCTGGCACTGGTGCATCCAACATCATAGTACCCACTCAGCAGTAATGAACTCCCTGGCGGACAGTGTCAGCAGGCATTTTCACAAGGATCATTAATGGGAGCTTCGCTCTTTGGTGATTCAGTATATTTTCTGGCAGAGGGGATTTTCCTCAGACATCTTTGAAATCAAAGAAACAAGAAGTCCCCATGTTATTGCTCTCAAGTCAGCTCAGGCACAATTCCAGGGGTGATGACTTCCTGGTACAGTGGTTGGACCCAGAGATTGAAGTTTTCCCACCCACTCCTCTACTACCTCAATACTCAGAAAAATCAAGCAAAGCAAGGTAACAGTAATTCTCATAACGCTGTGGTGGTCAAGGCAGTTCGGGTTCACCGCTGTCCTAAAGGTGGCCTCTTTCCCCTACATACACCTCCAACTGAACTAACTGTCTCAGAATGGAGGCAGAACCATCCATCTCAGCCCAGCATCCCTCTATTTGTAGTCTGCTTTTTGGATGGACAACAAATTTAGAGAGGTCATGCTCACAAGAGTTATGATCCATTCTTAACAATAGCAGGAACCCTCAACAAGGAAGTGCAAAGTGGAAGCAATTCTCCAGTTGGTGTCAGCAGCATCATTTACCTCTGAGGAGTCTGGGATCCTTCTTATCCTGGATTATCTTCTCTCCTTGAAGACACCAAGCCTATCTGTCTGTTCTATGTGTTCATTTAGCAGCTGTTAATGGCTTTCAGTCTTTGGTGGAGAACTGCTCAGTTTTCATCCAGCCGACAACCATGAAATTCCTGAAAGGCATTATCAGAACATTCCCTCCAGCATGAAAACCTGCTTCTATCTAGGATCTGAGCCTGGTGGTATTGGCACTTATAAACTTGCCATTTGAGCCTTTGGCCTCCTGCTCCCTCCTACACGTCTATGAAGGTGGCCTTCCTTATGGCAATAACCTCGGATAGGAGAGTGGGTGAGCTCTGTGCTCTCATTACATGGTGTATCACAGGGATAAAGGATCTGTGAGGTTGCATCCCAAGCTCCTCACAAAGTTACCTTCTGAATTTCACCTAAGCCAGATTGTTAATCTGCCCATCTTCTACCAGAAGACTCATGATAACAGGGAGGACAGGAAGCACCACTTCCTGGATGCACATAGGGCCTTGATCTTCTATTTGCACGGGACAAAGTCCTTTAGGAAATCTATGAGATTATTTATTTCCATAACCAAAATGTTGACCAGGAAAGTAATTGCTTTCCAAAGACTCTCTAGATGTATTTTCAGCCGCATCCTCCTTTGCTATAAGTTTATGGAAGTGTGTCCTCCTCAGTATGTCAAGGTTCAATCAACCATACCCCCAGCTGCCTTGGTGATGTCCCTACAAGGAATCTCACTCTTCAAGATCTGCAGGGAAGCAGCTTGGGGCTCCATTCACACTTTCACTAATTATGCCTTAGTTCATGCTTCTGCCCAGAATGCTTCGTTTGGTTCAGTAGTCCGGGGATCTGTGGTCCAGAATATTTCCACGCACCTTCCTCCTGAATGAGCATAGGGACCAGTGCTCAAAAAAGAAAGGAAGGTTACTTACCTTATAGTAGCTGGAGTTCTTTGAGATATGTGGTCTTTATGGGTATTCTATAACCCGCCCTCCTTCCCCTCTGCTCAGATCCTCCCTTGATTTGCAATAGAGTAGGAACTGGTCAGGTGATCGGTCTACACTGCCCTTTATACCCTCGGTTCAGAGCACGAGGAAGTATAGGGCACAGGTGCTGACCAACAGACACTGCTATTGCAGAATCTTCTGGTCCCACAAGCACGGAGCGTATGTACGCACACAGTGAATCCCATAGGGACCAAACATCTTGAAGAACTTTGGTTACTATCAGGTAACTAACCTTCCTTTGAGATGTTGTCAGTGTGCATCCCATGACTCTCCCTCCATCCCATGCTGTTGGAATCCTCAGCAAACACAGGTTTTGAATAGCGAAGGAACTGAGGGATGGTCGCTGCTGCTCCACCTTGCATACTCTTACACAGGAGCATGAGGAGTCACAGGATGTAGCTGCGTCCCCAGTGGGCACTGCTGTTCAGTTGATTCTGATGTTGTATGGATGAGGCTTGTGTGTAAATACAGTGGGTTCCATGCTGACACAGCATGTCAAAGAACCACAGTTACTGCAGGGTGAGTAACCATTTCTCCCTAATGCAGTAGTCTCTGACAGACTATTGCTGAATGATTTTCTTACACTTAGTAGGAATAGGGCTGTAGTGTATACTACACGTATTGCTTCTGTTGCTCCTGGCATTGGCCTACACACATAACTGTAGGATGCCTACTGGGTGGGAGGTTTCCAGTAGCACACTTGTCATTGTCTTCAGTGAATGTTGTGCTTCTATTAGTGCCTTTAGGTTTCTTGAATGTTTTAAGTTTAATTATATTTTTAAAAAGCCTTTGAGCTCAGTATCTCCCTTGTGCATCTCCCTCATTTTAACTACTTTTCTTTTTATGATATTAATCCTTAGTTTCTATCACTTATCTTTTTGCTTTAAGGTAATTGGAATTGATTTTGTAGATGATTCAGTCAGGTTAATTGCTTTTGAGATTTTTGCAGAGGAAGAACTTGAACACACACACACCCAGGAGACCTAGTCATTAGTCAGGTAAAGACTAAGCAAGCATCAAAAGCCAAGGGCTGCAGATCTATGGACATAACCTTTCTAAGGGCTATTTTGAAGGGTTTCTGGACTCTCAGGATGCTGGCAGTTTCCAGATTACAATCCAGAGGAACACTGAGAGTTTGTATACACAGGATATTAGTGCATGGTAAACCAGGGTGTGAGTCTGAAGTGTACTAGTTTGATGTCCAGTTGTGTCTCATGTAGACACTATTATAGCACACTAAAAGTTATGTAGTTCACTTTAACATACTTCCATTTCAAAGTATGTCAAAGTGCAGTATTGAACTTTTAGTGCACTTGTATCACAAGACATTACTGCACTGCAACCTAGAGCACTGTAGTTTCACATCCTGGTTTGGTGCACACTAATGTTCTATGTAGACAAGCCCTATGTGTTTAAATGGATTGTAATCTGGAAAATGAGAGCATTCTGAGAGTCCAGATATGCTTCAAAATAGCAAAAGGATAAATGTTTCAATTTTTTTTAATTGTATATTTTAACTTTCCCGGTGTGCTGTTTTTGTCTGATGTGTCATACTATATTTTAAAATAGACAAGGTGGATGAGGTAATATCTTTTATTGGACCAATTTGTTGTTGGCGAGAGAAAAAAACTTTTGAGTTTACAGAGCTCTTCTTTCAGTTTGGGAAACTATATATTTTAAGATGGCAGAAGTTAGGGCATTCAGAAAAACTCTCAACTTACTGAGGCTATTTCCTATAAATCTACTATTGTTTTGATTTCATGTACCATATTTATTTCTGTTTTTATCTTTCACCAGGGACATTTCTTCTTTCTACTAGAATAATTCTTGAATTACAAACATATATTTATATGCTATATTAATTTATAAACTCATTGAAGTGAAGATGCTAAGACAGAAAGATAGTTGGTAGCACAGTATTGGTTTACTTTGGAAAACCTAGATTTAAAATCCAGTTAGTGCTCAATTAAAAACTGACTTGATGGTCTCATCCTAGTACATTAACAGACAGTAGAAGGCCACAACGTCATTTGCAGTATCTCATAGTCTCTGTCCAGGATTGGAATAGCAGGCCAGGTGGCAGGTCAGGATTGAGGTTCATTGACTAAACTGTTTGGGAATGCAGAACTGGAATACCAGGGGTCTTATTTGACATGATTTAGATACTTTTGCATCTTTGTTGGAGAAGGTTTACTTTGTACTTTGTGAGCATTGCTCTGTCTCTTGAAATTGCTGTTAATTTCTTACTTTCCTCAACACTAACTTCTGTTTTGAGCAAATCTGAACCAAAAAATCTGATGTCTTTCTTTGTCTTTCTTTCGAGTAATCATTCTGATTGATTGTTTGATTTTTATTGTCAGAGGAAATAAAGATATCTTTTCTAAAATCTCAATTTATCAGTACTATTTTACAAAATTACCCTTTTTTCTTGTTTTCAAATAGTTGTAATGATACAGATTAGACTTAATGGCTTCCATCCCGTTTTCTAAGATCACTAGCCATTATCTCACTAGCAGCAGGTGCTTTAATTAATTTCTAAGCTTTTAAGAACAATGTTTACTGGCTTCTACATACTTTACTATGCTCAATGTTCTACTAATATTTAACAATTTTCTCCCAGAGCAATGCTTTAAATGAAGCTGTCATTTTGTCAAGATGTTAATTTATTTAAGGAAATCACTATACATCATATACCATACTGAAGTTCATGTTACTTTGAATCATCCATGCAATTTACATTAGGTTTCACTGCTGATTTGTTTGGCCAGAATCCATAATTTGTAATTATTTTTTCTTCTAAATTCATAGCTCACATGCATGTTGAATGCTATGGAAGTCTGCAAGTCATTTACACTTTCATTTGGTTGAGGCATTACTTGGTACTAGGATTTGATTGAAGTGGTAAATGTTGTGGGTTTTGTTTCATCTCCAGCGTTGCTTCTCACGTTAACTTAAGCCTTACAACAACTCTATGAAGATAGGGAAATATTTCCCTGGTTCTTTTTTACAGAAGAATAAAATGAAGCATAAAGACTTAGTGATTTGCCCTGAGTGATGCACTGAGACAGCGTCAGAGCCAGGAATAGAATCAATGAGTCCTGTTCGACTACTAAAAAATAACCATTTTCCTCTGGATGAAGGCCTTTTTTTCAAAATATCACAAGAAATTCATTACTCTATAGTTGTTGGTCAGCTGTTTTGTAATAAGTAATGCCTTTCTTTTCTTTTTTTCTTTTCTTTCTAAGTAAAATTTTCTCTTTACTTAATTTACCATATTCCAAATACACAGTATTCCAGGGCAAGCACATTTAAGGCTAGTCTACATTAGAAGCGCTACATTGGCGCAACTGCTCTGCTGTAGCGTATCTAGTGAAGATACTCTATGCCGATGGGAGAGAGCTCTCTCGGTGACATAATAAATCCACTTCTGCGAGTGGTGGTAGCTTTGTCGGTGGAGAAGCTCTCCTGCCAACAGCACTGTCCACACCGGCACTTAGGTGAGTGTAATTTATGTCATTCCGGGGATGACTTATTCACACCCCGAACGACGTACATTGTACCAAAGTAAGTGGTAGTGTAGACCTGGTCTAAGGATGTAGGTACTGCATGTAAACATATTGTGCACTGAAATTGTGCATACTCAAAAGTAAATTTGTGTTCACTTCAGGGTGTAGAATATGGTGCCATGCTCTGTGCCAAAAGCTTGTGAAATTTCATTTTGGACATCTCTGTATCATGAAGTATAATTAATTTTGATGTGGATTTTCACAGCACTGTCTTATATGTGTAAACTTGCTCCATATTTTGTAGAATTTACAATCTAAGGCAAATAAAATAACAGTTCCGGTAAGGACAGTAGAGCGATTAATGGTGAGGATGGCAAATTAGGAAGGATTCTTGGAAGAAGTGGGCTTGAAGATGACAGAGAGGATACTTAATAAACAGGGAATGGGAGACTAAGTATAATTGGCTGTGTGAAACAGGTGTGAAGCTGAATGGGAGCTTAAAGGAACAGTGCAGAGCATAAGGAACAAGAGGGGAAAAAGAAGAAAGGTGGTCCAAAGTTGTAGGTGGAAATGAGTTTGTGGCAGAGAGCCAGTAAAAGTGGGAAGGAAAGATGACTTTAGGAACAGCGGTCTTGAAGGGATAGAGAAAGAAATGTGGAAGCCATCAGTGTGAAACATGACCAAGTCATGGCCATGGGTTTTAACAGTAGAGATAGTGAGAAAAGAAAGTTAGAGACAGAGCTGGACAAGATGAGGAAGGGGAAAAGTTCGATGAAAAGGAGTGGGAGATAATGGAAGAAATCCCCTACTAGTCAGGTTTATGATTTTTATGTTTGTTTTTTGAGATAACTTAAACTATTCCAGGTCGTCTCCCTACGACCATCTCAGTCATAGCTTAGCTAAGCTATATGTAGTTAAATTATATGTGATGAATTGCAGCTATATTTGTACAAAATGTGAATTTTGATTAATATTGTCAAATTGTATTATGAAAATCTGTCCCTGTTCCAAGAAGTGTTAACAGACTGAGAGTCAGTGCCCAGGAAGTGTGCCAGAAGGGCTAAGGGAGGAACCTGTGCTACTGCCTGCCGGGGATGTAGAAGCTTAACACTCCCCAGGAATCCAGAGCACAGAGACTTGGATTACCCTTTCAGCAGTCCTAGTGGGTGGTTAGAGGGGGGAGCTCACTAGGATCTGTGGCACTCTACATAAAGGAAAAAGAGATTTATGTGTATATTAAATTTGCCTGTTCTGTGTTACTTTTGTTTTTTTCTCCAAAAAAACTGATTTAGTTGCTTTTCATATGAGGGAGATATAGAGTAGGATGGCATTCGAGATGTGAAACTTTAAAGGTCTGTGTTTAAAAACTGTCAAACCTACCTAAGCCTGAGGGATTAGAGAGCAAGTACAGTACATTCTGGTTCCTGAACAAAGATAAGTTTCTTCTTTGGGGAATCCAAACAATGACTGTTGTCCGTTTCTATCCCCAGATTGAGAGTTTAAACTCCTCCTTTTCTGTTTGTCTGTTATGGTTATATGTGCTTCTTCAAGTTAATGCAAACAAAGCACATTGCTATAGAACAGTGGTTCCCAAACTTGTTCCACCGCTTGTGCAGGAAAAGCCCCTGGGGGGCTGGGCCGGTTTGTTTACCTGCCGCATCCGCAGGTTCGGCCGATCGCGGCTCCCAGTGGCTGCGGTTGTCTGCTCCAGGCTGATGGGAGCTGCTGGAAGCGGTGGCCAGTACGTCCCTCGGCCCTCGCCGCTTCCAGCAGCTCCCATTGGCCTGGAGCAGCGAACCGCAGCCACTGGGAGCTGGGATCGGCCGAACCTGCGGATGCGGCAGGTAAACAAACCGTCCCAGCCCCCCAGGGGCTTTCCCTGCACAAGCGGCAGAACAAGTTTGGGAACAACTGGTATAGAAGGTTGGTTTCAAGAGTCTGGCAAAACTAAGCATTGTTGGTCTATAAAAACACACTTTTAGTCTGTAAAGCATAAAACTCCTTGAATGTTGAACATGCAGCTGAATGGTATATGACAGAATCTAATACACTGCTACATTTTATGTTAAACTTTGGGGATTTTGTGGGGAGTGGGGTAAAGGGTTACTTTTCTGACACAATTCTGCGTATGTGTGTATTATTCCTGTGCACTGATGGGAATGCTATAGGCTCAGCCTCAAATAAACTGAACTATTTCTTTCCTCAGTGCTGTCACTGCTTACAATGATGAACACTAGGGGGGAAAAGTTAATTAAAATCTATGAAATAGAGCCAAGGAAACCTTTAAAGATAGGCAGTGCAAGGTGGGCAGTGTTAATACAACAATTTGTTAATGGACTAGACAGCTGTAATCAGTATTAAAAATTACTTGAGGCTTTTTATGTTTAGCAAAAGCTACTAATTAAAGAGAGCAACGACCTGTGAGATTGGCCATGAAAACCATTAGCCATCTGAATATTACTCCAAAGAAAACATTAGCTTTGGAGGCTTCTCCCAGCTGTATCTTTCATACACACATTGGAAATTGTTTCACTTTTCTTTGCTTTCTCTGAACAGCAGTTGCACATTTTTTAATTCTTAATGCTTAAATGAAAAATGAATTTGTAATTCTCATTAATAAGAAAGGATGAATGCAGCACAAATTGCAATCCTTCTTTATATTCATTCATGAGCTGTTACAGTTTGGAAAGCTGATATGAATTTGTGTCTGGCTTCAGGAATAGCTCATCTACTTTTTTTACTTATTACTATTTATTTGTATTGTAATTATGCTTAGACATCCTAAGACAGTCCCTGCCTCAAATAGCTTACAGTCTAAATAGGGAGAAGGACTATGACAGGTAGGTGTATAACACAATGAGGTGAGAGGACAAGGACGAATGTAATAGGAATGTAAGGCTCCATATACAATTTGGAGGCCTCCTGAATAGTTTTTTCTCTTAATAACTGAACAACCAAATGAGGAAAGAAATCCTGTTACATAATGTACTGTGTAAAGGAATATTGGATAAAATTCACTTCCACTGGAAATAATTGATTGAGATAGTTTAGAGGGATTTTAAAGGAGTTTAGATCAATGTTGTGGAACTTTTAGATTATTTTTAAGTTAATTAAGCTTCACAACCCACATACAGTAGGTGAGAAATTGTTTCCCTATTTTACACACACAGAAAGATGGCCACTCACAAGACGATACAGTGAGGCGATGGCAGATTCTAGTCTCTTAACAATACAGTGCTATTTCTAGGTCTCTCCTAATTTGAGCCTTGTCTACACTAGAGAAACTTACCATTCTAATAACTATTTGTTCCTACTAGGTCCCTGTAAAATGCTTCATGTCTACATGCAAAAGTGTTCTAAATAGTTTACGTGCATGCTAAATACTGTTTGGATTAAACTTTATAGAATCATAGAAGATTAGGGTTGGAAGAGACCTCAGGAGGTCATCTAGTCCAACCCCTGCTCAAAGCAGGACCAACGCCAACTAAATCATCCCAGCCAGGACTTTGTCAAACCGGGCCTTAAAAACCTCTAAGGATGGAGATTCCAGCACCTCCCTAGGTAACCCATTCCAGTGCTTCACCACCCTCCTAGTGAAATAGTTTTTCCTAATATCCAACTTAGACCTGTCCCACTGCAACTTGAGACCATTGCTCCTCAGTGGTGGCAGATGACAGAACAAGAACAGTTGAGCTCCATCTTCTTTGGAACCCCCTTTCAGGTGGTTGAAGGCTGCTATCAAATCCCCCCTCACTCTTCTCTTCTGCAGACTAAATGAGCCCAGTTCTCTCAGCCTCTCCTCATAAGTCATGTGCCCCAGCATGCTGATCATTTTCGTTGCCCACCACTGGACTCTCTCCAATTTGTCCACATCCTTTCTGTAGTGGGGAGCCCAAAACTGGATTCAGTACTCCAGATGTGGCCTCACCAGTGCTGAATAGAGGGGAATAAACACTTCCCTCGATCTGCTGGCAATGCTCCTACTAATGCAGCCCAATATGCCGTTAGCCTTCTTGCAACAAGAGCACACTGTTGACTCATATCCAACTTCTCATCCACTGTAATCCCAGGTCCCTTTCTGCACAATTGCCGCTTAGCCAGTTGGTCCCCAGCCTGTATCAGTGCATGGGATTCTTTCTTCCTAAGTGCAGGACCCTTCACTTGTCCTTGCTGAACCTCATCAGATTTCTTTTAGCCCAATCCTCCAATTTGTTTAGGTTACTCTTGATCCTATCCCTACCTTCCAGCGTATCACTCTCTCATTGTAAGGAGAGTGATCACTTTAGATAAGCTATTACCAGCAGGAGAGTGGGATGGGAGGAGGTATTGTTTCATGGTCTCTGTGTATATAATGTCTTCTGCAGTTTCCACAGTATGCATCCGATGAAGTGAGCTGTAGCTCACGAAAACTTATGCTCAAATAAATTGGTTAGTCTCTAAGGTGCCACAAGTACTCCTTTTCTTTTTATCTCTCCCCACCGCTTAGTGTCCTCCATGAACATGACATGGGTGCAGTCCATCCCATTATCCAGACCATCAATGAAGATGTTGAACAAAACCAGCCCCAAGACCGACTCTTAAGACACTCTGCTTGATACCAACTGCCAACTAGACATCGAGCCATTAATCAATACCGGTTGAGCCTGACGATCTAGCCAGCTTTCTAGCCAGCTTATAGTCCATTCATTCAATCCATACTTTTTTAACTTGCTGGCAAGAATACTGTGGGAGACGGTATAAAAAGCTTTGCTAAAGTCAAGATATATCACATCCACCACTTTCCCCATATCCACAGAGGCAGTTATCTCAGCATAGAAGGCAATCAGGTTGGCCAGGCATGACTTTCCCTTGGTGAATCCATGTTGAGTGTTCTTCATAACCTTCCTTTTCTCCAAGTGCTTCAAAATGGATTCCTTGAGGACCTGCTCCATAATTTTTCCAGGGACTGAGGTGAGGATGACTGGTCTGTAGTTCCCCGGATCCTCCTTCCCTTTTTTAAAGATAAACATTAGATTTGCCTTTTTCCAATTGTCCCGGACCTCCCCCGATCGCCACGAGTTTTCAAAGATAATGGCCAATGGCTCTGCAATCACATCAGCCAACTCCCTCTGCACCCTCAGATGCATTAGATCCAGCCCCATGGACTTGTGCATGTCCAGCTTTTCAAAATAGTCCTTAACCTGTTCTTTTACCACTGAGAGCTGCTCACCTCCTCCTCATAACTGTGCTGCCCAGTGCAGCAGTCTGAGAGCTGACCTTGTTTGTGAAGACTGAGGCAAAAAAAGCTTTTTCCACATCATCTGTCACTAGGTTGCCTCCCCCATTCAGTAAGGGTCCCACACTTTCCCTGACCTTTTTGTTGCTAACATATCTGTAGAAACCCTTCTTGTTACCCTTCATATTCCTTACTAGCTGCAATTCCAATTGTGCTTTGACCTTCCTGATTACACCCCTGCATGCTTGAGCAACATCTTTGTAGTCCTCCCTAGTTATCTGTCCAAGTTTCCACTTCTTGAAAGCTTCCTTTTTGTGTTTAAGCTCACCGAAGATTTCTCTGTTAAGCCAAGCCATATTTACTATTCTTTCTGCACATCGGAATGGTATGTTCCTGCACCCTCAATAAGGTTTCTTTAAAATACAGCCAGCTCTCCTGGACTCCTTTCCCCCTCATATTAGCTCCCAGGAGATCCTGCCCAACAGTTCCCTGAAAGAGTCAAAGTCTGCTTTTCTGAAGTCCAAGGTCTGTATTCTGCTGCTCTTCTTTCTTCCTTTTGTCAGGATCCTGAACTCGACCATCTCACGGTCACTGCTGCCCAGGTTGCCACCCACTTCTACTTCCCCTACCAATTCTTCCCTGTTTGTGAGAAGCAGGTTAAGAGGAGCACAGCCCCAGTTGATTCCTCCAGCATTCGCACCAGGAAGTTGTCCCCAATACGCTCCAAAAACTTCCTGGATTGTCTGTGCACTGCTGTGTTGCTCTGCCAGCAGATGTCCCTATATTCTTTCATTTTCAACCATTTTAGTGCCAGTGTGGATTGTGGTTGCTTGCATAATATTTCAGACTGTTCAAATTCTCCTCCTGTTGTTTTCTCACAGTGTATCTGTGGCCTTTCAAAGTCTACCAGAAGCCACTGCAAGATCTCTGGTATAGATATTCAGAGGGCATTGCAACAGAACAGCACTAATGTGGATACATGGTAAAACTGCAGTGGCACAGAATGAGTATGGCTAGTGTAGACATACTAAACTGTTTGTGCTTAAACTGGTTTGTCATACTGGTTCAATTAGGAATGGCTTAGTTCTTTAAGGTAGACAGGGCCTTAATGTTAGAGTGACAATGTGAAAGGGAAAATGTACAATTGGCATAACATATGATTCAACTCTGCTCTGCAGATTTACACAGGATGGTTAATTGCTAGCTGTGAGAAACTAGTTTATTCAGCTGCTTGGAAATTCCAGGACAAATGCACTTCCAACACGATGGAAAAACCTGCTTGGCTGCCTTGGGAACCTACAGGAACTCTTCACAAACTGCTTGGAAAATTTGTAGGCTGCATATCAAAGTAACAATTCAAAACTGCAGAAGTATGATGTATGTCTGAAGCTAAAATGATTAAACCTGAGGTAACCTATTGACCTACAGCAATTTGTGATCAAAACAAATTTAAAATTAAAATGGTCAGAGAATCTAGTCAGGTGTTTCCTAATGAAACAGTTTGTGCCAAGTAATTGCATAAAATGTAAGTTTCTCATTTTCTTCATATTGAAAATATGGAGGTCAAGAGGTCATCTCTGTCTTGGTTCAGTGATGGATAGAGTATACCATTACTATTCTCTGATTGTGCCAGTCATGTCAGGGAGGGGTAGGAGCCAACATCAGAACTTCTTGTTTGTAATAGCATGATGTGTAATAGGATTGTGGTGCTCTGTCTTTGTGAACCATGGGGAAAACTTGCAGAGCTTCTAGCTGGTACTAGGAGTCCTTCTTTTTTTTAGCACTGAAATTATAGAATTGTTATCTATTAATACATAACACAGATATATAACTCACATATACTATAAAAATATGTTCAAAGCACTGTATAAACATTAATTATGCCTGATCACCCCTTGTGAAGTAGGTAATTAAGTACTTTTCATTTTACAGATGTAAAAATTGAGACACAGGACCGAAGCAATCCCTAATATAACTCTATTACCTTTATTGTAGTTACATCAAACCCAGGAAGGTTAAGTGACTATGTTCATATAATCTGTGATAGAGCCAGGGATAGAGCTCAAGAAGTTTTGGCTCCCAAATCCTTGGTTGGTCCACCCGGCCATGCTACTTCTAAGTACTCACCATCTGTACACTCTGGGTGCTACACAGACCATATTAAACATACAGTTATCACAGTACCTTAACAGTATTGATTAAAACACGTTATAATGTGGTAAATAAGAACAAGTACCAAGATCCTAAATCCAAATTGAACACCATCATTGAGTAAAGGGAAGGGGCAAGGATTGCTACATATGATCTTAGAGTGCTATGATTTTTTAAATGGATATTTTCTGAGAAAAATACTTAACATTAATTAATACTGACAAAATGTTGATTGCCTTACTTTGGGTACAGTTTCATATCGCTTTAAGCTCATATGTAGGAACCCCTACTCCACCTTTTATTCCCTTTGTTGTAGTTTCTGTTACTCAATTGATAAAGGGATACAGATATGCAGAGCACCTGCCCAAGGTATATTCTATCTTCCATTTTTAGTTTCTAAAGAGGAAAATCATCATGCAAATAGTGACCCTATAATCTTAAAGTGAGAGTTTTGAATCCAGCCCCAGGTGGACAATGATTGAAAGTTGGGTGTCCCATCTGAAGTGAGCGGGTGGTTTCAGTTCAGGTCCCATGGGCAGCTGTTCCACTTCACAGAGAATACTATCACAGTTGACTTCCTTGTCAATAGCCTCAGCATAGTGACCATGGACTGAACTGCCTTTTCAATACTCCAGAACTGAAGTATGGAATATTAATGAAGTAGCCAGTGTAGATAAGCCTGGACTGCTGCTGTCTGTTTTATATGTAAAGGATGTTAGTCTGACACTGTTCACCAACAGTGAATTCACTGAAAATAGAAACTCAAGAGAAGGAAAAGCAACCACTCTGAATAACTATACAATTGTTTTTCACACACACAAGATGTATGATCAGCTATAAAATCCTCATTTATTGGGTAGCGTGGAATTTGTCTGCAGACTGCCATGTTGTTTCAGTGTCAAAAACAAACCACAGAGGGTATCCATTCTTCTGGAACGTTGTTTTAAATTTTAACGTGCACATTTTCTGCAGTGACTTCTGATCAGGGACATCTAAGCTACTGTGTTATAATATCTAGCATACCCAGCTGTGCACCAGTGGGTGGCAGTAGACTGAGACATAAGCTTAGATTATTTAGTTATGCACAGTAGTTAAGCGCTCTTTGAAGGCAATACATTAGGCCTAGGTCCAACATACTTCTTTTTTTTTTTTTACAAGTTTTAAAATATGATCCCTTATTTTTCCACACAGTATCCTGAATTTGCTATTGATTTTGGTTGATATTAAAAAACACCTGAAACTCGTGATTGTTTGGAATAATTTGGGCTTAAGCAGGGGTTTATTATAATAGTGTTTGATTTTTATTGGTCTAATAAAGAGAAGAAAAATGTGCTAACGAATGTTTTATTTTTAAAACTCAGATCAGTTGCCAATCCTTTTAACTCTTACCAATGTGTGTCCTTTTCTGAATGTTAATCTTATACTGTGGGAGAAGCAAGCCATATGTGAAAGTGCCCTCATGATGGCTTTCCACTAATGCAAACTCTCCTTTAAAAGTAGTGAATTGATGTGTATTTCACAGTGCATGAGTGTCACAGCCGGCTCATAGGCAGACAGTGGTCAGAGACAGAAACTACGGTTGACAGGAGTCAAGAGTCAGGCCAAGTCAGGGTACCAAGGGGTCAGAGGCAGGAGACAAACTGGAGGTCAGGAACCACAAGCCAGACACCAGGAGTCAAGCTGGGTTGCAGTGCCAGGAAGCCAAGCTGGGGGATGGGGAGCGGGAGCAGGAAGCCCAAGGCACACAGTCCCGTGCAGAGTAGAGTCTAGTTGTTTTGACAGCTTTCTATTCCTGCTGCTGGCTTCAGTAGGGGCCAGCGGGCCAATCAGCTGCTCTGGGACTCTGCCAGTTAGGACCTCTGGGGTAGAACCTCAAACTGGGACTGGGCTTCATGGGTCCTAGATAAACAGTTGTCAGCAAGCTGCCAGGTGGAGAGTTGGAGTATGGCCACTCCCCTGAATCCTAAGGACGTGAGTTTAAGGTCTGTGGGTCATGACAGCTGTTCCTCCCCTAGGGGATCTCTCAGGGCAATGTAGGTCAAGGTTTCTCAGGGTGGCTCCTGTGGAAGGCCCAAACCAGGGCAGGAGCATGAACATTTTCAGCTGGCTCCCAAGTGCTTTCCTCCAGGCCATAACCTTCCCAGTCAGTCAGGTACCATAATTTACCCCTCTTGATCTTGGAATCAAGGACTTTGTGAACAATATATTCCTCCTGATCTTGTACTTGCACTGGCGGGAGTGATGATTGGGTTGTACGGGCCAATGTGTTCTCAGTGTAGGGTTTTAGAAGTGAGACATGGAATACAGGGTGGACTCCAAGGGATTCAGGGAGCTGGAGCTCGAAGGTGAGTGGGTTGATTTTTCATGAAATCTGGTACAAGCCAAAGGTACTGGTATTCTAATTTCTGAGAGGGTGTGGAGGTGTTCAATAGACAGCCATACCTTTTGTTCTGTGAAGTACATGGGCCCTCGTTGCTTACGCTTCTCTACCTGCTTTTTGTAGTCCTCCTTTCCCTTCTCAAGGTGGTCCTTCACCTCCTCCGGGAATGTGATGGATGCATTGTACTAGGTCCAAGGCCAATGGGTTGGGGGAGGATGTGGGTAGTTCTGAGTGAAACTGGGGATAGTATCCGTAGTTGACAAAAAAGGGGCTGTGGCCCGTGGATGCATGGTCTGGATTATAATGTGAGAATTCAGCATATGGTAATCGGGAAGACCAGTTGTCCTGGTGATGGTTGATGTAGCATCAGAAGTATTGCTGTAGGATCTGATTGATTCTTTCCCTTTGGCCATTTGACTGAGGGAGGTATGCAGAAGACAGGTGCACGGAGACCGCTAATAAACATAGGGCTTTGTGCCAGAAATGAACAGTAAGCTGGGCCCCCGGTCAGAGGTGATGTAACCCAGGGGGCCAGGAAGACTGATTATATTGTTTATCCAGAGCCAGGTGGTTTCCCCTGTGTAAGGTAAATCATGCAGGGAATGAAGTGGGCCATTTTAGAAAAGTGATCCACCATGGTCAGAATGGTTATGAAACCACTTGATTCTGGTAGTTCCACCACAAGGTCCAAGGAAATGGCCTGCCAGGACTGAACAGGGTGTTCAGAGGCTGGAGGAGATCACAGGGTTTTTGGCCTGGGATCTTAGTGTGGGCACACATCTGGCAGGAAGTGACAAAAGTCTTTATAGTGGTGCACATAAGGGATCACTAAAAGTACCAGGACATTAATCATTAGGTTTTATATCTCCCCAAGTGTCCTGCACTGTGGAGTTGTGCCACCTTCTAATTCATCTTCTCTCAGCAGTCTTATTACCAAGACCCTTGCACTGGTCAGAGGCCTAGATTTTGGGATTCATCAGAAACAGAAGGTAGCATTGGTTCGTGAAGCCCCAGAACCACTAGTGGTTCCCATTGAATTGTTTGGGCAAGGGTACTGCTCCTCTGTGTTCGGGGCAAGGTGCTGTAGGCTTTGTGTGCAGCAAGGTGTTCTTGGCGCTGAGCTGCCTCACTTGCTCCTGCAGCCACTGGTTTCCCCAATGAGCTGCACAACTTGGGCCTGCAGTGTTTGATTATCCTCCTGGAGGCAGAGGGCCTATTTGGACGAGTCTGATGCTTATGGTGGCTGTGGTGATGCTACTGGGTCCATCTTTCTCACACCTGTCTTGGTCCCACATGGATATTGTGATCCAAACAAGCTGTCACAGTCTGATCATGGGCAGTGGTCAGAGCCAGAGTCCACAATTACAAGACAGGAATCAACAGTAAGCTGGGTCAGGATGCCAGGAGATCAGAAGCAGAAGATAAACTTGAGATCAGAACCACAAGTTAGGAGCCAGAGTCAGGCCGAATCAGGATACCAAAGGGTCAGAGGCAGGAGACAAACTGAAGGTCAGGAACCACAAGTCAGACACCAGGAGTCAAGCTGGGTTGCAGTGCCAGGAAGTCAAGCCAGGGGATGGGGAACGGGAGCAGCACCAGGAAGTACAAGGCACACAGTCCAGATCAGAGTGGAGCCCAGTTGTTTGACAACCTCCTGCTGCTAGCTTAAGTAGGGAGCCTCAAACTGGGGCTGGGCTTCATGGGTCCTCGGTAAACAGTTGTCAGCAAGCTGCCAGGTGGAGGGCTGGACCTCTCCCAAGAAACACTGTGGACCCAGGTTTGTGACCCATAAGTCATGACAATGAGAGTTCTGATATAGCACCTTTTTAACCATTAGATTACATCAGGCCTTGAAAATAAGTGATGGTTTACTAGGGTCTGAAATCTGGGAATTCATAATATTGGGCATCTTCCTTTCAGCAAAAGTGTTGTTAGAGCAATACTGACATTGTTCACACAGGAAGTGGGAGATAGGGGAGAAGGGGGCACAGAGAGCTTTCTCTATTGGCTCTCTGCAGGATGTCCTTGTTTGACTCTTGATCCAGTTGTTAACTCCTCAGACTCGTGGTAGCTTGAAGTTCTACTCAGCCAGTGTCTTTGTGAGGAGGATGTGCTGAACACCACCACAGTAAATAAACTGAGTTGATTTATTTTACAATTTATAAAATATTCCCATGCCTAAGTAATTGGGCAAATATACACATCTATAAATCTGCCCAGAAAAAAACTATGTTAAAATGGATTGAAGGTTGAGAATACGTCTATCAGTAATTTAGGGTAAAATACATTACAGGGATGTTCCGATATTAATATCATCCAGGATCCTGCTTTTGAGCAGGGGGTTGGACTAGATGACCTCCTGAGGTCCCTTCCAACCCTGATATTCTATGATTCTATGATTGCTATTGTCTGATACCAGGTGCTATATTTCTTAAAGGACCAATTTTTAAATTAATTTTAAACATATTTTTTACAAAATTTACTAAATTTAATTCAATTTAACCAAATGAAAAAGATATTTGTAAATTTTTGGAAAATTCATTGTGTTAAAAATTACAACACTTGCTCTTTGAGATCACATTCTGTATTTTTCCTACATAACAGAGGCTGAATCACCACTTTAAGTGCAAAAGTCAACTCCATCTTAACTATGGAGCTGCAAGTTGCACCTCCATAATGTAGATATATAAAATACAACAAAAAATCATATTGACCATGGTCAGCGAAACTAAATTTCTTTAGTACAAGAAAGAAAGAAAACTTTACACAGTGTCCTAGGGTCAACCAACTTGGACTTTGGATTGACAAAGGGAGTAAATTCCAGACTTCTCTCACTTCAGGCACACACAATTCCGATCCAGAGGCTGTTAGCAGAAGCTTGCCTCAGCTACCATAATGATTTGGAGGACTCTACAGGGGTTCTCATTAAGTGTGTTTTATCTAGAAAGGTGGAGTCTGTTTCATGAAGTCTCAAGTGGTTCAATATAGTTAAAACAGCATTAAGTGGAGCATAGTGGGAACCTGAGGGCTCCAGTGAATATGTGGAAGAATCCTCTCACCTTCTCCCCCTTTTCTCCAATAAAGATTTTAAAACAGAGCCAGTATTCCATAATCATTTTGTACCACCTCAATTACAACACTAGATAACACCAACAAAAACATGCAAGTCAGATACTCTCCAAACCCCAAATTTTCTCGTTAACTAATGTTGATGGAAGTGCATTTAGCTACAGTAATTTGCATGGCAGTTGAATCATTGTATTGAACAGCATACCTAAGTATAATCAAGAAAACCATGAATATGCCAATAAAGAGTGGGAATGAAGAGACAAGCGTCAGCTCTTTCAATGCAAAGGAGGTGCAAGGTCATGAAGAATGAACAGCAACTAAATTGGTCTTTGTAACAAGTGATATTAATTCATTTCTGTTATAGACTCAGCTCTGTATACCCATACGCCACCTGAATTGTATCCCCTTCTCCTCCTAAGTTATGCATTAGTGTTTCAGGTAGGTCTGTAGCTGTACTTTTACATCACTTCATTAGTGTACATGTGGTCTTCTATTCCATAAGCATATTCCAGAACAAAGCAGCTAACAAATATATGTAGTGGAAACAAACTTCTGTAACCCAATTATTGGGAGAAAACAGTGTCATTAATGTGCCTTGCCATGAACTGTCCACATAAAAGTATAGAAACCCTTATGGGGAAACTTCCTGGCATTTTTCCCTAATACTTGTCAATGGGGAAATTCTATTCAAATCTCTGTGTGATTGGGTGGAAGGATCATCTAGTGTTTGGCAGAAAGAGTTTTAAAGCCTTATCCCTGAAAAGGGAACTGACAAAAGACTGTCTGCTGGGGAAACTAGTCAGTGAGAAATGGAATAGGGTCCGGTTAAAAACTGTTACGCACATGGAACAGGAAAACTGACTATGAGAAGGGGGAAAGGTATGACTCATTCTCTTGCTGGGAGTTGAACTTAACAGATCATAAGGACTGGACTCCCCAAGAAACAGGGAAGCAGGAATATTAAGACACCTGTTGAAGGTACCACACCACTTTCTCTGGTTCAAAGACTCTGGCTGTTTCATTTGTGTTTTAAAAACCCAGCTATAGGAAGCCAAATTTCCCCTCCAAATATGAGGCTTCTGGAATCCTAATTCTTTTCTTGATTGTCTTTTCAAAGGCCCTCACTTTCTGTTCAGACTCTTTGCATAGAAGAGACCATTTTCACTTGCATTGGCTGTCTGAGGAAGAGCTGATTACTTCCATGGACTGTTAGGGGACTGGTCATGGTTATTTATTACTTGTGCCACTGACTTCAGTCAGGTTTTGTGGAATTTCTGATTGTTCTAAATGAATTCTCCATGACTATGTCAAACTGCTGGCCATGAATGAGTTAAACCTAGTAAAAGGTAATAAGAGGAGGTTCTATAAATACGTTAGGAATAATGCATTATATGCAAACAGAATAAAGTCCAAGCCAGTAATATATATGTTTGATGCTTCAGTAGGACCAATTTTACAAAGCTGAAAACCATTATTAGCCAAATCAGCTCGGAGAAAGAAATTAATCAGAAAAATTTGAATGATAATTGAGAATCATTTAACACCTTACTAGATGTTCCAAAAAAAGCCATAATTAAGGGGGGAAAGTCATACTGGTTTAAAAAACTGACTAGGTTTAGAGAGGAGGAGAAGGCAGCTGTTTTTACTTATACACACACATGCACACAAATAGAAGAATGCATAAATTGATAATGAATATAAATCAGAATTGTGGAAAATTGATAAGGGAAGCAAAGGCATATGAGGAGAAATCTCTGGTCAGAGAAGTTAAGGACAATAAGGAGCAGGTTTTTACATTGTATTGGGTCAGGAGGAGGGGTAGATTCCCGACAATGGTATTGATCCATTACTCAATGGAATAGTAAAATTATCAATAATAATGCAGATAAAGCAGAAGCTTTCAATAAATATTTGTTCTATATTAGACAGCAAACCTCTCCAGATGCTGTTATAATTCAGCCACCAGCATACAGAGCTAAATTGCATGAATGCTCTTTAAGCCACTCCTGAACCATACACAGGGAAACACGAGCAAATCCCCCCAGCCTTGCATCCCAGAAATGTACTGTCTTATACCGCTCAAGACCGCCTCTTGAACAATGCAAGCTCATTAATTAGTTTGCCACTTTGTCAAAGGATAGTGGACATGCACCAGCTTTTGTAATCTAAACAGGTTACCCACGCACTTAGACAAACTCACTTGGTTAAGATAAAACATTAAAATAAGTTTATTAACTACAGAAAGATAGATTTTAAGTGATTATAAGTGGTAGGCATATAGGACAAAGATGGTTACAAAAGAAATAAAAGTAAAAATGCAGTCTAAATTCTAAACTTTATCAGACTAAGCAAGATTTGAATCAGTTTTTCTCACCGTAATAGATGTTACAGGCAACTGACAGTTCTTAATACACAGTCTAAATTTCCTTCTCAGCCTGGGACCAATCTCCTCAGTTCAAGTCTTTGTCTTCCCAGCATTCTTGTTGCCTTCAGCATGGGTGAGGGAGGCGAGACGTGGTCTGATGATGCTGCTGTCCCTTGTTTTATACTCTCAGTTCATGTCCCAGGAAAGATACTGGCCCAAATATGTTCTGGCGAGGCTTGCTGAGTCACAGAGTTAAATAATTTCCATTGTGTGGTGCTTGTGCAATTGTCTCTTTTTGAACTGTATATCCCTTATTTACAGTTCCCCCACTGGTCAATGACTCGTGACGGTTGCTTAACACCCATTTGGGTGTGGGTCATCACCTTTGTTGTCACTGGAGAGCTAGCAGTGGGCATCTCCCAAATTCACAACACATTTCAATAACAACCTTATAGCAAAATCTCGTAACTTCATACATAATAATGATATATATATATATTTTGACAGAACATTGAGTTTCATATAGTATCTTAAACCTGGCATGCTTTTGTATGAAATATTGCAACCATATGATGAATTTGGGGATTACAGGGTGCTAGTTTGAGGTTCAGAGTGTCACACACATGTTTATGGAAAATAGATCCTCTCAAACTAACGTGATATGTTATTGATGAGATGAAAAGTTTGGTTGATAAAGGTAACAGTGTTGATGTAATATACTTAGGGTCTGTTTACACTGCAATAAAAAACCCACAGCACTGACTGTCAGAGCCCAGGTCAGCCTACTCTGGCTTGTGGGTCCTGGGCTGCGGGGCTTAAAAATTGCAGTGTAGATGTTTGGGCTTGGGCTGCAGCCCGGGATCAGAAACTCCATGATGGTGAAGAATCTCAGAGCCCTGTCTCCAGCCCAAGCCCAGTGTCTACACTGCAATTTCTAGTCCTGGAGCCTGAGCCAGTTGACTCAGCCTCTGAGACTTGCTGCCGCAGGTCTTTTTTGGAGTGTATACATACCCTTAGATATCTGTAAAGCATTTGACTTGGTACTGCATGACATTCTGATTATAAAATCTAGAATGATAAAAAAGTCACACATTAAATGGATTAAAAACTGGCTAATGGATAGGTCTCAGAATGTAATTGTAAATGGGGAATCGTCGTAGAACATGTGTTTTTAGTGGGGTCCCACAGGCATTGGTTCTTGGCCCTGTGCTATTTGACATTGTTATCAGTAACCTGGAAGAAAACACAAAATCCTCACTGGTAAAGTTTGCAGATTACACAAAAATTGGGGGAGTGGTAAATAATGAAGAGGACAGGTCACTAGTAAAGAGCAATTTGGATCACTTGGTAAACTGGGTGCAAGCAAACAATATGCATTTTATAATGGCTAAATGTAAATGTATACATTTAGGAGCAAAAAATGTAGGCCGTGCTTATGGGAGGGGAACCCCTACTCTACAAATCAGTAACTTTGAAAAAGATTTGGATGTGGTGGTGGATAATCAGTTAAACAAATATCACATTGTGCCCAAAAGAGCTAAAGCAATTTTTGGATGCGTAAACAGGGGAATCTCCAGGAGGAGTAGAGAGGTTACTTTATCACTATAGCTGGCACTGGTTCAACTGTGGCCAGAATACTGCATCCAGTTCAGGTGCCCATAATTCAAGAAGGCTGTTGATAGATTGGAGAGGGTTTAAAAAAGAGCCACAAGAATGATTAAAGGATTAGAAAACATGCCATACAGTGATAGACTCAAAGAGCCAAATCTGTTTAGCTTAACAAAGAGAAGGTTATGGGGAGCCTTGATTAAGTTCTATGACTATCTACATGGAGAACAAATATTTAATAATGTGCTCTTCAATCTAGCAGAAAAAGTTCTAACACCGTCCATTTATAACACAATCCAGCGTTGAAGCAAGACAAATTCAGACTAGAAATAAGGTGCAGTTTTTTAATGGTAAGGGTAATTAACCATTGGAACAATTTATCAATTATTGTAGTGAATTTTCCATCACTAGTAATTTTTAAATCATGATTGGATGTTTATTCTAAAAAATATGCTCTAGGAATTATTTTGGGGACGTTTTATGACGTGTGTTACACAGGAGGTCAGTCTAGATGATCACAATGGTCCCTTCTAGCCTTGGAATCTATGAATCTATAAATGAGAGAAAGATGAAGGCAAGTGTAGGTTCACTACTTAGGGCGGAATGAGAGCTAATAACAGATGATATTAAGAAGGCTGAGGTGTTTAATGCCTTCATTTTAATACCTTTAATTTTGTTGGTCTCAGTCTTCACTAAAAAGTTTTTTTTTAACTAGCTACTTAACACAATTAAATTAGCAAGGGGGGAGGAACAGGTTAAAGAATATTTAAATAAATTAGATGTATTCAAGTTGGCAGGTCCCGATGAAATTCACCCTTGGGTATATAAGGAATTAGCTGAAGCAATTTTGAAACTGTTAGCAATTATCTCTGAGAACTCATGGAGGATGGGTGAGCTCCCAGAGGACTGAAGAAGGGCAAACATAGTACCTATCTTTAAAAAGGAGAATAAAGAGAACCCAGGGAATTATAGACCAATTAGCCTAATTTTGATACCTGGAAAGATACTGGAACAAATTATTAAACAATCAGTTTGTAACCACCTAGAGGATAATCAGGTGATAAGTAATACCAGTATGGATTGGTCAAGAACAAATCATGCCATACCAACCTAATTTCCTTTTTTGACTCGGTTACGGGCCTAGTAAATAGGGTGGAAACTGTAAACATTATATAGTTTGATTTTATTAAGGCTTTGATACCATCCCACATGACATTCTCTTAAGCAAATTAGGGAAATATGGTCAAGATGAAATTACTATAAGGTGGGTGCACAACTGGTTGAAAAAATATATTTAAGGAGTCATCATCAATGGTTCCCTGTCAAACTGGGAGGACGTATATTTTAAGATCATAGAATCATAGACTATCAGGGTTGGAAGGGACCCCAGAAGGTCATCTAGTCCAACCCCCTGCTCGAAGCAGGACCAATTCCCAGTTAAATCATACCAGCCAGGGCTTTGTCAAGCCTGACCTTAAAAACCTCTAAGGAAGGAGATTCTACCACCTCCCTAGGTAACACATTCCAGTGTTTCACCACCCTCTTAGTGAAAAAGTTTTTCCTAATATCCAACCTAAACCTCCCCCACTGCAACTTGAGACCATTACTCCTTGTCCTGTCCTCTTCTACCACTGAGAATAGTCTAGAACCATCCTCTCTGGAACCACCTCTCAGGTAGTTGAAAGCAGCTATCAAATCCCCCCTCATTCTTCTCTTCTGCAGACTAAACAATCCCAGTTCCCTCAGCCTCTCCTCATAACTCGTGTTCCAGACCCCTACTCATTTTTGTTGCCCTTCGCTGGACTCTCCCCAATTTATCCACATCCTTCTTGTAGTGTGGGGCCCAAAACTGGACACAGTACTCCAGATGAGGCCTCACCAATGTCGAATAGAGGGGAACGATCAC
The DNA here is from genome assembly GCF_965140285.1 of Lepidochelys kempii. Lineage (NCBI taxonomy): Eukaryota > Metazoa > Chordata > Testudines > Cheloniidae > Lepidochelys > Lepidochelys kempii. The sequence goes on along the minus strand of NC_136385.1, from coordinate 95,677,068 downwards.
GTCCCTCGATCTGCTCGCTATGCCCCTACTTATACATCCCAAAATGCCATTGGCCTTCTTGGCAACAAGGGCACACTGCTGACTCATATCCAGCTGCTCGTCCACTGTCACCCCTAGGTCCTTTTCCGCAGAACTGCTGCCTAGCCATTCGGTCCCTAGTCTGTAGCTGTGCATTAGGTTCTTCTGTCCTAAGTGCAGGACCCTGCACTTATCCTTATTGAATCTCATCAGATTTCTTTTGGCCCGTCCTCCAATTTGTCTAGGTCTCTCTGTATCCTATCCCTGCCCTCCAGTGTATCTACCACTCCTCCTAGTTTAGTATCATCCGCAAATTTGCTGAGAGTGCAATTCACACCATCCTCCAGATCATTTATGAAGATATTGAACAAAACCGGCCCCAGGACCGACCCCTGGGGCACTCCACTTGACACCTGCTGCCAACTAGACATGGAGCCATTGATCACTACCCGTTGAGCTCGACAATCTAGCCAACTTTCTACCCACCTTATAGTGCATTCATCCAGCCCATACTTCTTTAACTTGCTGACAAGAATACTGTGGGAGACAGTGTCAAAAGCTTTGCTAAAGTCAAGAAACAATACGTCCACTGCTTTCCCTTCATCCACAGAACCAGTAATCTCATCATAGAAAGCGATTAGATTAGTCAGGCATGACCTTCCCTTGGTGAATCCATGCTGACTGTTCCCGATCACTTTCCTCTCATGTAAGTGCTTCAGGATTGATTCTTTGAGGACCTGCTCCATGATTTTTCCGGGGACTGAGGTGAGGCTGACTGGCCTGTAGTTCCCAGGATCCTCCTCCTTCCCTTTTTTAAAGATTGGCACTACATTAGCCTTTTTCCAGTCATCTGGGACTTCCCCCGTTCGCCACGAGTTTTCAAAGATAATGGCCAATGGCTCTGCAATCACAGCCGCCAATTCCTTTAACACTCTCGGATGCAACTCGTCCGGCCCCATGGTCTTGTGCACGTCCAGCGTTTCTAAATAGTCCCTAACCACCTCTTTCTCCACAGAGGGCTGGCCATCTACTCCTCATGTTATGATGCCCAGCGCAGCAGTCTGGAAGCTGACCTTGTTAGTGAAGGCAGAGGCAAAAAAAGCATTGAGTACATTAGCTTTTTCCACATCCTCTGTCACTAGGTTGCCTCCCTCATTCATGAAGGGGCCCACACTTTCCTTGGCTTTCTTCTTGTTGCCAACATACCTGAAGAAACCCTTCTTGTTACTCTTGACATCTCTTGCTAGCTGCAGATTCAGGTGCGATTTGGCCCTCCTGATTTCATTCCTACATGCCCGAGCAATATTTTTATACTCTTCCCTGGTCATATGTCCAACCTTCCACTTCTTGTAAGCTTTTTTATGTCTAAGATCCGCTAGGATTTCACCGTTAAGCCAAGCTGGTCACCTGCCATATTTACTATTCTTTCGACTCATTGGGATGGTTTGTCCCTGTAACCTCAACAGGGATTCCTTGAAATACAGCCAGCTCTCCTGGACTCCTTTCCCCTTCATGTTAGTCCCCCAGGGGATCCTACCCATCCGTTCCCTGAGGGAGTTGAAGTCTGCTTTCCTGAAGTCCAGGGTCCGTATCCTGCTGCTTACCTTTCTTCCCTGTGTCAGAATCCTGAACTCAACCAACTCATGGTCACTGCCTCCCAGATTCCCATCCACTTTTGCTTCCCCCACTAATTCTTCCCGGTTTGTGAGCAGCAGGTCAAGAAAAGCTCCCCCCCCAGTTGGCTCCTCTAGCACTTGCACCAGGAAATTGTCCCCTACGCTTTCCAAAAACTTCCTGGATTGTCTATGCATCGCTGTATTGCTCTCCCAGCAGATATCAGGAAAATTAAAGTCACCCATGAGAACCAGGGCATGCGATCTAGTAGCTTCTGCGAGTTGCCGGAAGAAAGCCTCATCCACCTCATCCCCCTGGTCCGGTGGTCTATAGCAGACTCCCACCACTACATCACTCTTGTTGCTCACACTTCTAAACTTAATCCAGAGACACTCAGGTTTTTCTGCAGTTTCATACCGGAGCTCTGAGCAGTCATACTGCTCCCTTACATACAGTGCTACTCCCCCACCTTTTCTGCCCTGTCTGTCCTTCCTGAACAGTTTATAACCATCTAGATCCCGCAGGGGTCTGTCCTGGGTCTGGTACTATTCAATATTTTCATTAATGATGTGGATAATGCAGAGGAGAGTATGCATATAAAATTTGTGGATGGAGTTGCAAGCACTTTGGTGGACAGGATTAGAATTCAAAATGACAGATTGGAGAAATAGTCTGAAATCAACAAAAATTCATTAAATCAAGGGCAAAGTACTACACTCAGGAAGAAAAAATCAAATGCACAAAAAGTGGATCATAACTGGCTAGGCAGTAGTACTGCTGAAAAAGATCTGGGGTCATAGCAGATCACAAATTAAAAATGAGTTGTCAATATGATGCAGCTGCAAAAAAGGCTAATATCATTCTGGGACATATTAACAGGAGTGTCATATGTAAGCCAGGAGGTAATTGTTCTGCTCCACTTGTCACTGGTGAGATCTTAGCTGGATTCCTTTCTCCATTTTTGGGCACCACACTTGAAGAACGGTATGGACAAACTGGAGAGCATCCAGAGGAGAGAAACAAAAATGATAAAAGATTTAGAAAACTTGATCTATAAGCTAAGGTTAAAAAAACTGGTCATGTTTAATTTTGAAAACATAAGACTGAGGGAGGACCTGTTAAGCGCTGTTATAAGAGGACTGTGATTGTTCTGCAATATCCACTGAAGGTAGGAGAAGTAAGGAGTGTAACCTGCACCAAAGGAGATTTTGGTTAGATGTTAGGGAAAACTCTCTAAATATAAGAATGGTTAAGCACTGAAATAGGCTTCCAAGAGAGTTTGTGGAATCCCTGTCATTGGGTGTTTTCAAGAACAGATTAGATAAACACCCACCAGGGATGGTCTCGATATACTTAGTCCTGCCTCCATGCAAGGGGCTGGGCTAGATGATCTCTTGAGGGCCCTTCCAGCCCTATGTTTCTATGTTTCTCCAAGGGTCTAAGCAAGGAAACTCCCAGAGGAAAATATTCTTTAAGTCTTTAGACCCTTGTATGTTTAGGTGGAAGAGGATATCACCAGAGCACCACTGCGGTCTGCCTTTTCTTGGCTAACACAATAGCCATGCTGCTCTAAATTATGGAGGAGACAAAAATAACCCAAGAATATGGGGTGGTGAAAAAGTGGAATAAAACCACCTTTGCCCTTCACTTCTTTTCCTGCACCAAGTAGGATGTTAAATAGAGCCCTTGGCTTTGTCTCTGTCTGGAGTTATTACCAAGGTGTTGCAGCCTATGTCAGGATTGGATGGCTTGAATCTAGTTTTCCACATACTTGCTTTTATAGGAATGATTTGGGTGTTTGTTTCTTGAATGGCCTTTTTCTTAAGAAAGCTTGGATTAGCAGGTTGTATAGGAATGAGTAGAAGGACTGTTACTAAAACCATTGGTATTTTGGTAAAATACCTCAAGACTGTCATTAGGACAAAAGAGAAGGCTTTTTGCTGGAAGAGTCCCTTGTAATAGTAGAAGCATATCTACTGCTAGTGATGCTCCGGTATGGGTATGTTGAGAGAGACTTGCTATTATGGGTTTTAGAGATTCCATCTGAAATCTTGCCTTCGTGTGTATTTTCTGAATGATGTTAGTCCTGTCCAATTTTCTCATCCCTTTTTTGATTTTGGACAGCAACGGTCTCTGTGGTGTTATCAGAAACCCCATCTGAACTGTGTGAAGCACCCCATCGATACCAGAAATTCATCTCCCTCTCCTCTAGTGTGACCCTTTCCCTAAAGGTTGTCCTCCCAGAGTCATGCAGTGGTTTGATTGTTCTTTGATTGGTCTGGAATACTACTCTCTGTAGTATCTTCTTCTGCAGAATCTATTTCATCAGGCCATCCCAAGGGGGTAATCATGGTTTTGGGTTGGAGGTGGGTGATGGCCACCAAAAAGTCTTCTGTTCCAAGAAGGCTTTTTCCACGTCCCTTTGTGTTCAGTGTAACAGTAGTATGTAGCAAGGACAAATTACTGTTATACTCATTCTCTCCTGGATTATGATTCCTCGTAACTCTCAAGAAACAGTGGCAAAGGGGGAAATTGAGAAACTTTTACTATGTGTAATACTAAATACTGTGGACTGAGTAAGAAAAATAAGAGTACCAAGAAAAGAAGGAAAGCTCTGTTGCATACAGGAAAAATAATTAAAATAGCTCTCACTATGGATGCTTTTGGTTCCTTGTTGCCCAGTGAACTATGTGCAAATGAAGCTCTAAGCACATAAACTCCGCCCTATACTGGAAACCTACTGACCGATAGACTTACCTACATGTCTACAACCTCATTTGCTCCAATCCCTCAGACAGAGACAAACACCTACAAAGTCTCTATCAAGCATTCTTAAAATTACAATACCCACCTGCTGAAGTGAAAAAATAGATTGACAGAGCCAGAAGAGTTCCCAGAAGTCACCTACTACAGGACAGGCCCAACAAAGAAAATAACAGAATGCCACTAGCCATCACCTTCAGCCCCCAACTAAAACCTCTCCAACACATCATCAAAGATCTACAACCTATCCTGAAAAAGATCCCTCACTCTCACAGATCTTGGGAGACAGACCAGTTCTTGCTTACAGACAGCCCCCCAACCTGAATCAAATACTCTCCAGCAACCACACACCACACAACAAAAACACTAACCCAGGAACCTATCCTTGCAACAAAGCCCAATGCCAACTCTGTCCACACATTTATTCAAGTGACACCATCATAGGACCTAATCACATTAGCCACGCCATCAGGGGTTCATTCACCTGCACATCTACCAATGTGATATATGCCATCACGTGCCAGCAATGCCCCTCTGCCATGTACATTGCCAAACTGGACAGTCTCTACACAAAAGAATAAATGGACACAAATCTGACATCTGGAATCATAACATTCAAAAACTGGTAGAAGAGCAATTCAACCTCTGTGGCCACTCAGTAAAAGATTTAAGGGTGACAATTTTGCAACAGAAAAGCTTCAAAAACAGAATCCAACGAGAAACTGCTGAGTTTGAATTAATATGCAAACTAGATACCATTAACTTGGGTTTGAAGAGAGACTGGGAGTGGCTGGGTCATTACACATATTGAATCTATTTCCCCATGTTAAGTATCCTCACACCTTCTTGTCAACTGTCTAAATGGGTCATCTTGGTTATCACTACGAACGTTTTTTTTCTCCTGCTGATAATAGCTCATCTTAATTAATTAGCCTCTTACTCCACCTTTTCGTGTTCTCTGTATGTATATATATGTATATATATATGTATATATATATATATATAATATAAAATCTTCTTACTATATGTTCCATTCTGTGTATCCGATGAAGTGGTCTGTAGCCCATGAAAGCTTATGCTCAAATAAATTTGTTAGTCTCTACGGTGCTACAAGTACTCCTGTTCTTTTTGCTGATACAGACTAACATGGCTGCTACTCTGAAAATTGTATGAATGGACTCTTTCTCCCACTAAGTCTGCATAGGTGCTTTTGGAGATCTGACAATCCACTGCTCCTTCCCTGAGCGGTATCAGGGGGGAGCTGTGCATCTTGAGACTCCATTCGTACTTTCCCACAAAGCTATTGTGGCAGTTGAAGTTCTCTCAAACTAACTTATTTCCTCATCCCAGCATATTGGAGCACAACTATCTCTGACTTTGTTGGGATACTCTTTCTGTTTGATGCCAGACTCTGAACTGAGATTTTTGTCAGTTACAGTAGTTAGAAAGAAAAATGTGTTAGAATAGTCAATTCTGTTTTTCTTGAGGACTTTGTGAGGTCACCTGTCAAGCTTTCCCAGATAGAACTGTGAACATCACACACTATATCCTGAGTTTAATTGTATTCCCAGAGTATGTGAGTGAAACCAAGAGTAGTGCAACTCATGTGACAAATCCTATATGGAGCTGCAATTGGCAAGTGCACAACAACATGAACTGTCGAGTATATTTTGGTGGTTGTTACATAAGTGAATATCAAAATGTAAGGTGTCATGGTGCATAGACTGCAAGAGAGTGAGTTCTCCTCTGGTGAGTACTTTTCCTGTCAGGCGCTGATCTTTCAGGGAGATTGTCATTTGCATGATCAAATGTTTTTTTCACTCCCTCCTGGTGAAAGGTGATAATTATTGTGACTGTGATTAAGACTGCACTTCTATTAATAAGTGTCCTTTTCTTCAAGGGGTTGTAACTTGGCCATAAAAATTTACTCCAGAGTGAATGATGACATGTAATTGAATGTCTTTGATCTCTTTCCTATTTTTAATCAGTTTTCAGAAAAGATCTCTTTGGTCGTTTCCGATACAAGTGTTAAAATAAAGAAAAATTAGAAGTAAATATATCTTTTTGTCTGAATTAAACTCTATCCCATTCAGTGGCTTTCTGAGTCAAATTGCCTTCTTATATATAGTTTTTAATCACTTCAGCAGCCCATGCTTGGCAGCATTCTTATCAGTGACACATTTCAGTTTCACAGGGCACATTTTTATGACATTTCATACAAAAACTTGACATCTTTATTACAGGTTTTCTTTATCAGGCGCTAACATTTCAAGTTGAGCTTAATAACAAGTAACTCAGTTCTCATTGCTTTGTGTTTTGTGTCTTTCTTACAGATCTGCTGGAGAAGACTCACAGGAGAGAGGAAGAAATGAGAGCTCTACAGGTATATCTACTAATTAGACTGAAGAAGCTTTATTTTTTGGTAACCTTCCTCCTTAATGTCTTTCTCCTAAATCCACATAGAGGAAACCCACAGCCACACAGTGACTGCTCATCAGTAAGACCACACTGCTGCGTTGCTTCCGGCCAGCCAATAGCTAGACTGATAATAAAGCAGACTTAACTGGCTAGCAGTCTTCCATCTGGTGGTTGTACTTCCGGCTGTCTATTCTATTCATGTTACTATAGCCACCAGTGAGATTCAACCCAATTACTCTTGTGTTCTGTAGGTGGCAAATGCAGTTCATCAGCAAAACAAGTGCTTTCCCTTTGGAGTGAGCCAAGCTGTACTGAATTTGTCTCAGTTGGCAGTTGCTCTGTTTATATTATATGTTTGGCCCCTCTCCATGTGGGCACATATATAAGGACAATGCAAGTGCCGGGGGAAATGTATGAAAGCACTTCTCAATTTTCTTTGCCAGGAAAGCAAATTCCATTATTTAGAAAAGTTCCTTGAAAGACCAGATGTTTCAGAAGAAAATTATAGAGCTATGCACACATATGTGATGTAATATGTATATATGTGTGTATATATTTTTGTGTTTTTACTCTAGTTCATTAGGTTGATTCATCTTCTTGGAATATATTTGTTTTTCCCATAACACTGAGTAAAATCTCAAATTTAGGTACAATTTTCATCCCAGCTAGCTTTGGAAATCTCCATGCGGCTACTGCATGTGTGTGTGTTCTGGCAGCAATTTCCAATGAAATGTCCATTCAAATAAATGAAGCATTGGAGTGTGCCAGGTATGGTTGAATTTCCTATGGCAAACCCTTGCTAGATGTACAGAATTTAGTATGTCATCCAGCAGTGAAGTGGTTAACTTTATTAGCACTTAGTGGTTTACATTAGTCTTCAAAGCTCACATTTTTTAACCTTAGACCCAGCACTGGAATACTATTGAAGCATACTGTAACAGTCACAGAAGGCATGCATTCCTTTGAACTCAAAAGGAATAGGAAGGCAAGAAATAAACTAGTATGGCTAAATGATGAGGTTCAAGAGGTTTATTCAAGCAAAGCAGGTGTCTTTCAGAAAATAAAAATCAAACCCATATGAAAACATTTGAGAGGAGCAAAAAGTACACCAGGCAACATGTAGTATGGAAGTTAAAGGGCTAAAATAAAACGTGAAAAGCAAATAGTCATAAATATAAAAAACAAATAAGACATAATTAACTATGTTAGAAACAGGAATATTGTGAAAGAAGCTCTAGGTCTGTTGCATTAAAAGGTAGTAAAAGGAGCAATGAAGAAGAATAAGGCTATTGTGGAGAAGCTAAAGACTTCTCTGCATAAATTTTTCCCACGGGGTAGTTAAGATATCTACTCTTTTTGGATTGCAAAGATGAGGTACAGTCAGAGGTTGAGAAGTCAAAAGTAGTAGTACAGAATCAAATTGTTAAATTAAGCAACAAGGTACCAGGCCCATATAGTACACCCAAGAGTTCTGAAGGATTTATGAATTAAGTGTCTGAACTCCAAAATTATCTTTTGACTCTTGAGCTTTACTAAGTTTTATACTTTTGTTGTTAACTTTATTCAGTGGCTCACAGTAAACAGGATAGTACCAGTGCTGGTCCTTTTCAGATTTTGTGACAGGTACACTAGCCTCTTCACGTTTTACCTTGATGCCAAGCTACTGTGCTGTGCCTTCATGATTCTCCTGCCCACTTATTTTTCATTTTCATTTTCTTGGACTGCAATAGATACTCCAAACTGTAGTGTCTTTTGAACAAGTCAAGTTCCATTGTGCGTAGGAGAATGCACAGTTAAAAGGGAGGTTTTGGACAATAAAGCCAAGATCTTTAGAAGGTGGTATTTTTATTGATAAACTGGAACAGTTGCCTGAAGAGATTGGGAAACAATAAAAATGTAAAATAATAATAAATTGTAACAACACATGTCAGGGTGTCTTTAAAACACAACCGTACAATTATTAAACTCTTCATTGCAGCTTGGGATTCTTGTTCATTTTTTGTGTCATTAGTTTTATCCCCGGTGTTTCGTTTCTTGCATCTACAATAGTTGTCTATTCTCTTTAGTAGTAAGAAGAAAAGGAGTACTTGTGGCACCTTAGAGACTAACCAATTTATTTTGAAAGCTCATGCTCAAATAAATTGGTTAGTCTCTAAGGTGCCACAAGTACTCCTTTTCTTTTTGCGAATACAGACTAACACGGCTGTTACTCTGAAACCTCTCTTTAGTAGTGTTATTGTTTTTAAATTTAAATGTTTTGTAAAGTATCATAGTTCCATTTGCTTAAGGGTTTATGAACTAATCAAACAGCTAAATCCCTTCTCCAACCCACTTCAGATCAACTGGGGCATTGAAAAAATGACTTGAGGGGAGCATTTCCTAATTCAGCATAGCAGCATGAGTGCAAATGGACCCTTGGAGTTGCTTTTCCTTTTCAGACAGATCAAGGCAATGAAAACTTCCTACAGAATCTTCCAGTCTGACTGCATGTCTGATCTTGATTTACAATATTTATCTTTGCAAAGTCAGTGCCTGGGAAGCACTGCTGAGGGGTCATAGTGCTGCCTAATTGTTAAAGAAGCCAAGCCATTGGTGGTACTCAGCAGTTGTTTACTAAATGTCTGGAAAAATCTATTCATGTTTAAAAAAGGTTTGTTAATCCTTTGTGCTGGTGGAGATCTTTGTTCTAACTTTATTTGATATAGCAACATGACTTTTTTAAAATGCATATTTTTCCCATAAACATACAACAAAATAGAAATGTACAAAAAGAGCAGATTAGACAAAGCACTTTGTGTTGTGAAAACAATTTTCCTCCTCTTCCTTTTCCTCCTGGGCTAGAATCCAACCTCTAATGTCAGGCTCGGCCCATACTACCAGGATTTTTTTATCCACTCTGAACAATTTATTCATGTAGAGACCATAGAGAATTAACCATTAATTACATATAGGAAGGCCACCATGGATTTCTCAGAATTCAGGTTCTAGTTTCCAGCCCTCAGTCTAGCTTTGTAGCTTCATTTGCAGGAATTGGCATGTTATATTAAATTATTACTGAGCCAGGCAAGATAACAAGGTGTCCTGTGCTTTTAAAAAAAAAAGAAAGAAAGAAAGAAACATGCATTCCTAGTAGCTGACTGATAATGAAGTTATAAAGCCTCGGTTTTTTCACCTTGCTATAAAAATGAAGACCATAAGCTCTAGGGATGGGGCAAATATTGAGATAAACTAGCTGACTGAGATCATGAGACTATTATTTTATCCCCACTAGTATAGAGAGTGGAAGTATTGCAGATGCAATGGTCTTAATTTTTTGAGAGACCGACACAAGCCCAGGCTGTTCTCATCATTCCTTCATAACCATCCAAGATACAACAACATTATGGGAGCCTTTGGAGAACTGACAGGAGGATATGTGTCATGTAGGCAGAGTTCGGAAAGGGCTGAAACTTAGAGGGAAAAAAGCTGGGTGAAAAATTAATGATCTCATTTTAATAGTTTACAGAGAAGCTCACTAGACTTGGGCTCTGGATTGTGAAGGAGAGCAAATTCCAGAAACAGGGTCAATTCTATCTGGCCTTGGAAAGTTTTACTTTAGAATCTGGTTTCAGAGTAGCAGCCGTGTTAGTCTGTATTCGCAAAAAGAAAAGGAGTACTTGTGGCACCTTAGAGACTAACAAATTTCTTTGAGCATAAGCTTTCGTGAGCTACAGCTCACTTCATGGGATGCATTCAGTGGAAAATACAGTGGGGAGATTTATATACATAGAGAACATGAAACAATGGGTGTTACCATACACACTGTAAGGAGAGTTATCACTTAAGGTGAGCTATTACCAGCAGGAGAGCGGGGGGAACCTTTTGTAGTGATAATCAAGGTGGGCCATTTCCAGCAGTTGACGAGAACGTCTGAGGAACAGTGGGTGGTGCGGGGGGAATAAACATGGGGAAATAGTTTTACTTTGTGTAATGACCCATCCACTCCCAGTCTCTATTCAAGCCTAAGTTAATTGTATCCAGTTTGCAAATTAATTCCAATTCAGCAGTCTCTCGTTGGAGTCTGTTTCTGAAGTTTTTTTGTTGAAGAATTGCAACTTTTAGGTCTGTAATCGAGTGACCAAAGAGATTGAAGTGTTCTCCAACTGTTTTTCGAATGTTATAATGCTTGACGTCTGATTTGTGTCCGTTTATTCTTTTACGTAGCGACTGTCTGGTTTGACCAATGTACATGGCAGAGGGGCATTGCTGGCACATGATGGCATATATCACATTGGTAGATGTGCAGGTGAACGAGCCTCTGACGGTGTGGCTGATGTGATTAGGCCTACGATGGTGTCCTCTAAATAGATATGTGGACACAGTTGGCAACGGGCTTTGTTGCCAACTAGACCATTTGCTCAAGAAACTCCCTGAAAAAGCACAAGAACAAATCCGCACAGACACACCCCTGGAACCTCGACCAGGGGTATTCTATCTGCTACCCAAGATCCATAAACCTGGAAATCCTGGATGCCCGATCATCTCAGGCATTGGCACCCTGAAAACAGGATTGTCTGGCTGTGTAGACTCCCTCCTCAGGCCCTACGCTACCAGCACTCCCAGCTATCTTCGAGACACCACTGACTGCCTGAGGAAACTACAATCCATCGGTGATCTTCCTGAAAACACCATCCTAGCCACTATGGATGTAGAAGCCCTCTGCACCAACATTCCACACAAAGATGGACTACAAGCCATCAGGAACAGTATCCCCGATAATGTCACGGCAAACCTGGTGGCTGAACTTTGTGACTTTGTCCTCACCCATAACTATTTCACATTTGGGGACAATGTATACCTTCAAATCAGCGGCACTGCTATGGGTACCCGCATGGCCCCACAGTATGCCAACATTTTTATGGCTGACTTAGAACAATGCTTCATCAGCTCTCGTCCCCTAAGGCCCCTACTCTACTTGTGCTACACTGATAACATCTTCATCATTTGGACCCATGGAAAAGAAGCCCTTGAGGAATTCCACCATGATTTCAACAATTTCCATCCCACCATCAATCTCAGCCTGGACCAGTCCACACAAGAGATACACTTCCTGGACACTATGGTGCTAATAAGCGATGGTCACATAAACACCACCCTAAACCGGAAACCTACTGACCGCTATTCCTACCTACATCCCTCCAGCTTTCACCCTGACCACACCACACGATCCATTGTCTACAGCCAAGCTCTACGATACAACCGCATTTGCTCCAACCCCTCAGACAGAGACAAACACCTACCAGATCTCTATCAAGCATTCTTACAACTACAATACCCACCTGCTGAAGTGAAGAAACAGATTGACAGAGCCAAAAGAGTAACCAGAAGTCACCTACTACAGGATAGGCCCAACAAAGAAAATAACAGAACGCCACTCGCCATCACCTTCAGCCCCCAACTAAAACCTCTCCAACGCATCATCAAGGATATACAACCTATCCTGAAGGACGACCCATCACTCTCATAGATCTTGGGAGACAGGCCAGTCCTTGCTTACAGACAGCCCCTCTACCTGAAGTAAATACTCACCAGCAACCATACACCAGAACCACTAACCCAGGAACCTATCCTTGTAACAAAGCCCGTTGCCAACTGTGTCCACATATCTATTCAGGGGACACCATCATAGGACCTAATCACATCAGCCACACTATCAGAGGCTTGTTCACCTGCACATCTACCAATGTGTTCCTCAGATGTTCTCGTCAACTGCTGGAAATGGCCCACCTTGATTATCACTACAAAAGGTTCCCCCTTCCCCCTCCCCACCCCCCCTCTGCCCTCGTGCTGGTAATAGCTCACCTTAAGTGATCACTCTCCTTACAGTGTGTGTGGTAACACCCATTGTTTCATGTTCTCTATGTATATAAATCTCCCCACTGTATTTTCCACTGAATGCATCCCATGAAGTGAGCTGTATCTCACGAAAGCTTATGCTCAAAGAAATTTGTTAGTCTCTAAGGTGCCACAAGTACTCCTTTACTTTAGGATCTGATCCTCTAGCCTAGTCATTTTAATTGTGTATGTTGTTATTCACGTCCTCTCTTAGACTCTGGTGTAGAGTTTGTTTGTGCTATTAAATAGTTGCTCTAGTTTCACAAAAGATATGACTGTCCTTTAGAGATAGATGGAGTGATTTCCATATAGTACATGATTTGTGAAGGGCTCATGGATCCTTTGTAATGATGGGTGCTATATTATCAATAACAAAATGGTTACCATCTACAAGTGTTTAAAAGGTATAGACAGAGAGAAGGCAGTGAAATAATTTAGGGTAGCATAAAGGAACAGAACTAAAAATATTTGAATGATATTAAGCAAAAGTAAATTTGAACAAAATCCTGGGGAAAAATTCTAAACACTGAGATCTAGGAGACTGTGGCACAGTCTGTCGAGGCTGGTGGTAGGTTCCCTGTTATTTGTAATTTAAAATTGAACTAGACAAAGTTATGGGGAACATACTGAGGAAATAAACTTTCATTGGTTTGGAGGTGGACTAGATGTCCTAATAGGTCTCTTAATCTCCAATTTTGATGAAGGTGAAAAGGCTAAATCTAACTTTAGGATGTAATCTTTACCCAAGACTGAAACCTCATCATTTTGCAACATGGTCAAATAGCGCCTCAGCCAACTAGAACTGTACTTCTCAATTTACTGTGCTGGGAGATCTCAGGAGCGCAGAGAGATGAGGATAGTAAAACACCTTTTCACTTTAAGTTTTAGTGGTGGTTAAATTTTATCACTCTATTTTACCTGAAGTTTGTAGCTTAATTTTGAACCCAAATTTATTACAAATAAGCCTGAAAATAAGATGCCCTGAGAATAATGTATCCTTCAGCTAATAATACTGAAGTTCAGCAACTGAATCATCTTCTGTGAAAGTATCAAACAGAAGCTCAATTTCAATGTCTCTTTGACTCATCAGAATAACAGATGATAGTAGAGGGTGTCTCCCTGGATAGTGACAGGATGTCTTCAATAAATGATAAATTACAGGGTTCCCCTGCTGCTTAGGGGAAATATTATTCTGTTATAGTATGGATTACTCTGCATATGAATAGTGAATTTTTTAAGCTAAACATTTACTTGGAGAATTAGTACAGTTGTCCTAATATTTACTCTCAGAACCATCCTTGTATTTCAGAAGTAGATGGAACGCACCTATATCTCCAGATATTATCGTGTGCACACTTGAAGGACGTTGAACTATATTGATAGGTTTCAGAGTAGCAGCCATGTTAGTCTGTAGCCACAAAAAGAACAGGAGAACTTGTGGCACTTTAGAGACTAACAAATTTATTAGAGCATAAGCTTTCGTGAGCTACAGCTCACTTCATCGGATGCGTAGAATGGAACATACAGTAAGATATAGATATATACACATACACACACACACACACACACACACACACACACACACACACATACAGATAAGTTGGAAGTTACCATACAAACTGTGAGAGGCTAATTAGTTAAGATGAGCTATTATCAGCAGGAGAAAAAAACTTTTGTAGTGATAATCAAGATGACCCATTTAGACAGTTGACAAGAAGGTGTGAGGATACTTAACATGGGAAAATAGATTCAATATGTGTAATGACCCAGCCACTCCCAGTCTCTATTCAAACCCAAGTTAATGGTATCTAGTTTGCATATTAATTCAAGCTCAGCAATTTCTCCTCAGAATCTGATTTTGAAGCTTTGTCCTCACCCACAACTATTTCACATTTGGGAACAATATATACCCTCAAGTCAGCGGCACTGCTATGGGTACCTACGTGGCCCCACAGTATGCTAACATTTTTATTGTTGACTTAGAACAACACTTCCTTAGCTCTCGTACCCTAACACCCCTAGTCTACTTGCACTACATTGATGACATCTTCATCATCTGGACCCATGGAAAAGAAGCCCTTGAGGAATTCCACCATGATTTCAACAATTTCGATCCCATCATCAACCTCAGCCTAGACCAATCCACACAGGTGGTCCATTTCCTGGACACTATATATCTTACTATATGTTTCATTCTGTTCATCCGATGAAGGGAGCTGTAGCTCACGAAAGCTTATGCTCTAATAAATTTGTTAGTCTCTAAGGTGCCACAAATATTGAACTATACTGTTTGTTGATGCTGATTAATAGAGCAATATGGAATGTCATCCATTTTAAGGACCAATCCAGCAAACACTCATGCATGTGCTTAACATGTGAGTTGTTTCCTTGAAGTCAAATGCTGGACTGTGGTGTTCATACATCATCCTAGCTGTTCATAACTCTTCCAGACAAAAGATACAGTCTCTGCCCAAAGAGTTTAGAACCTTGGGACCAGATCCTGCAAAGAGTTATGACCCTATTCATTTAGTGCCTGGTACAGTGGCCGTTTAAATCAATGAGACAACTGACTTCAATTGACAGTGTGTCAGTTTGATAGTTGTTGTTTATTATTTGTATTACAGTAGCATCTACAGTCCCCAACTGAGATTGGGTTTTTGTTGTACTAGGCACCTTACAAAGAATAAGTGTCAGTCTCTGCCCCAGATTGTTTGCCATCTAAATAGACAAGACAGACAAAGGGTGGGAGGGGAAATAGAGTCACAAAGAGGTGAAGTGACTTGCTCAAGGTTACATAGCAAGTTAGTGGCAGAGCTGGGAATAGTAGAACCCAGGTCTCCTGACTACCAATGCTTTATTCACTAGCTCACACTTCCTTCCTCTCATAATATGAATCCCATTGATATCTGTGGGACAGCATGAAGGTAACTGGATCATTCCTTAAGCTAGATGTGATACAAAAAGAGACAACAACAAATAAGTGAGTTAGGCAAGGGAGGGAAAAGGTTTAAACAGAATAGAACTGTGATATTATCTGTGTTTACAGGACGTGCATAAAAATAATTCTACTGGGTAGTGTTTCCTTAGTTAAAATTTTAAAATATTTTAAATTCTGTTTGTATTAATTTGGCAAAGAAATATGGGTCAGCCTTGGATAGAGGCTCAAAAGAAGAACGCTGGAATATGCAGCATGGAAGTATAGACAAGAAACGTCCTACATAAATTATACAGGTCTACAAAAGCAAATATTATTCATGTCATAATGACTTTCTGTTCTAGAAATTTCTTGTTTGGTGTATAATTCTGGGTTGCTTTTGGAGAGCGAACATAGTCATTGTCTCTAATCTAGAACATGTTCATATTCAAACTGCTCTCTTCAGCAGGTAGAAAAGGTTCTATATCAAATTTGTAGATGTTTGAAAAAAACAAACATGGAATAATCCTAATAGTCTCAGCTTAAAGTGTTCTTGAAAGGCTCTGTCCCCCTTCACTACACGGGATAGGAGGAAGTTAACTCTGTGACGTTAATACTGTGCTTCTCTTCTGCTTAATCCTGCAGAAGTTCCTCTGCCCGCTTTCTGTGAGGTCAGCGCTTAGTTGTTGTTAGGTGGGCATGCCACAGAGCATCCTTGTGGAGGGAGGCACTTGCCCCACCTCTGTTCCCCAACCATTGAGCATTTCTTCACTGAATATAATGCTGACTAGTCAACATTATCTCTCATGGGTTCTTCCTCCATATGGGTAAACTCCATCTTAAAGGTGGGTGGCCTCAGAGCAGCCAGTGACAAGGGAGGACTGTGCAGCACAGATCCAGAAATCACTGTACTGCTATGGAGGAGGGAAGTCAGGGAGGCCCTGGGATTCTATGCTAGTGCTGCTACCCCAAGTGGAAGTTTCATGATCATGTGGTTGGAAGAGACCTTCAGGAGGTCATCTAGTCCAGTCCCCTGCTCAAAGCAGGACAAATCCCCAAGTAAATCATCCCAGCCAGTGCTGTGTCAAGCCTGACCTTAAAAACCTCTAAGGTCGGAGATTCCACCACCTCCCTAGGTAACCCATTCCAGTGCTTCACCACCCTCCTAGTGAAACAGTTTTTCCTAATATCCAACATAAAGCTCCCCCACTGCAACTTGAGACCATTACTCCTTGTTCTGTCATCTGCTGCCACTGACAACAGTCTAGTTCCATCCTCTTTGGAAACCCCTTTCAGGTAGTTGAAAGCAGCTATCAGATCCCTGTGATGGTGCACCCCATAAGGCTTTATGGAAATATGCTTATGAAGGTATATATGACATAACTGAAATATGTTTTATGCTCCATATGCCATTGTGACATATCTCTGTAAAGGTTATGATCTACTGAATCTATTCATCCTATTTGTATTTAGGTATCATTTTTGTATTCAAAGTTATGAATATTGGCTCTGTACTTGCTTGATTTGTAAGTAGCCTTAGTAAGCATTTGGTCAGCTTCTTGAGAAAGCAATGTGCAAGTTAAATGCCCAATCAAGAAGCACTTAACGGACAATGGATCTTGAAGATGCTAATCCACATATGAGCTTTCCCAGGAATGTGACTTGGCTGGTAAGAAACTCAGTCATACATGGACATGTGACTTGCCCATGTGACTCCAAAACTCCATTTTGTAGCTGGATTCTACACGGGGGAAGGAGGGGTGTCCACCCACAGGAAAAAGTCTATTTAAACCCCTGGGAGACCCGTCCATTTTGTCTTCAGCTTGCTCAAGAGATAGCCTCTCCACCCGCAAGGATACCTGAAGGAAACTGGAACAAAGGACAGTAACTACAGGGGGTGTGAGTGATTGCTGGTCTCAGACTAGAAGGAGACTAGTTTGTAAAAGGAAGCTTGCTGGGTGAGGTTTTTATCTGTATTCAGTTTTCTTGGACATAGACTTGCGTGTTCTACTTTATTTTGCTTGGTAATTCACTTTGTTCTGTCTGTCACTACTTGGAACCTCTTGAATCCTACTTTCTGTATTTAATAAAATGAGTTTTTACTTAATTAATTAACCCAGAGTATGTATTAATACCTGCAGGGGAGGGGGCAAACAGCTGTGCATATCTCTCTATCAGTGTTATAGAGGGCGAACAATTTATGAGTTTACCCTGTATAAGCTTTATACAGAGTAAAACAGATTTATTTGGGGTTTGGACCCCAATGGGAGTTGGGCAGCTGAGTGTTAAAGATGGGAACACTTCTTAAGTTGCTTTCAGTTAAGTCTGCAGTTTTGGGGCATGTGGTTCAGACCCTGGGTCTGTCGGAGCAGACTGGCATGTCTGGCTTAGCAAGACAGGGTGCTGGAGTCCCAAGCTGGCAGGGAAAGCAGGGGCAGAAGTAGTCTTGGAACATCAGTTGGCAACCCCAAGAGGGTTTCTATGATCCAATCCGTCACAATCCCCCCTCATTCTTCTTTTCTGCAGATTAAATAATCCCAGTTCCCTCAGCCTCTCCTTTTAAGTGATGTGCTCCAGCCCCCTAATCATTTTTGTTTCCCTCCGCTGGACTCTTTCCAATTTTTCCACATCCTTCTTGTAGTGTGGAGGAGTATTCCCCATAGACCTAAGGAAATCAATGGATTTTAGTGGGCCTTGACTTCTGCTCATTCTGCTATGGTGAGATGGGCATGAGGAGGTAAACACCACCCCATTGTCAAAAAATTTGCAGGAAATGGAATGAGTTGAAACTAAGGTTTTTTTTATCCCCCAGCAAAGTTCTTCCCATTTAGGGAATGATTTGTTTACAAGTACTCAGCTGAGAGAATCAGAAGGTAACCAATATTCCTGCTGTAAATACAAATAGTTACACTTCGTGCTTTTTATGTTTACTAATCTACAAGGCCATCAGCTGAAAAGTATGAAGGACAGAGGAAAAATAGTTTGCAGTGTTGTAGGTGTGTTATACCCAGAATATTCGAGAGACAAGGTGGGTGAGGTAATATCTTTTATTGGACCAGCTTCTATTGGTGGAAATGATGGGCTTTAGAGCTATACAGAACTCTTCTTCAGTTAGCCCAGTTTTGTTGGGGCCATCGCATGAAATTTGCATCTGTTAGGTTGGATTTGCTCCACTAGGAAAGGAAAATATCATCCTGTGTGTTTGGACTGTGACTAACATGATAGGGCCAAAAGTCTGTTATTCGTAATAGTTTGCTTAGCAGATGAAGTGAATCTTTGCAGGCACATATCACTATTTGAATCCAAGAAGCACATTGAAGAATTGCCTAGTTCTTCAAGAGTTTGCTCATGTTGATGCCATGTTAGGCGTGTGCATGTGCCATGTGCACCATCGCCGGAGATTTTCCCCCTAGTAGTATCCGTAGGGCCGGATAGTGCCCCCTGGAGGCCTGCGCTCATGTACCGGTATAAGGGCTGCCTCCAGTCCCGTGCCCTTTCAGTTCCTTCTTATCACCCTTGACGGTTGCTGGAACAGCCTTCTCTTCCTTGCGTTTTCAAGCCTTCTCTGATGGTTTACAGATTCAGATGTGGCTTGCATTGGTCTACTCACCGAGCAAGCACCATTTGGACTCAATTCTCAGCATTCCAGAATCAGTTCTGGCTTCTTGACATGGTGGTTAGACCCAGTCTCGGTTCTATCCAGAGTGCCTTTTGAGTTCCTGCAGCCATCGATAATGTTGGTGTCCAACGCATCAGACCTGGGGTGGGAAGCCCACCTTGGCAAACTCAGGACCCAAGGTCTCTGGTCAGAGGACGAACTATCCTTACACATAAATGTGAAGGAACTCAGGGCAATTCTGGTGGCCTGTGAAGTATTCCTT
Source organism: Lepidochelys kempii (assembly GCF_965140285.1). NCBI lineage: Eukaryota > Metazoa > Chordata > Testudines > Cheloniidae > Lepidochelys > Lepidochelys kempii. The sequence continues at coordinate 95,657,586 of NC_136385.1, read as the reverse complement.
GCCCAGTTCTCAGGCAAAAGTGTGCAAGTATTTCCGGACAAAACAGTATCAATGTTTTATGTCAACAAATAGGGAGGTGCCTGCTCCATGGTCCTCTGCCCAGAGCCCTCGGGCTGTGGGATTTCTGCATGAAGCATTCCATTCACCGAGAGGCATTGCATCTCCCTGGGAAGTTGAACGTTTTAGTGGATTGCCTCAGCAGGTCCTTCTCCTCTTCTCCTCTTGGATTCAAATAGTGATATGTGCCTGCAAAGATTCACTTCATCTGCTAACCAGTCCACCCAGAGGTCATCAGTGTCATCTTCCAGAGGTTGGGAATGCTCTAGGTGGACCTGTTCACCACCACAGAGAGCAGGAAGTATCGCTGCTTTTCCTGAGGCTCTCTCTCCGATGCCTTCCTACGGTCATGTCGGACAGCCTTCTGTATGCTTTCCCTCTGATCCCCCTGGTTCACAAGGTCCTCCTGAAGATTAAAGGGGATAAGGCGAAGGTCATCCTGATGTCCCCAGCATGGTGTCAGCAGCATTGGTTCGGCATGCTCCTAGACTTCTCAGTCGCAGCCCGGTGGACGCTCCCTCTCAGACCAGACTTGATCTTGCAGGATGATGGGCGACTCCTCCATCTGAACTTCACAGGTCTACACTTGTGATAAATGAACGGGGGAGGTAGCTCCCTTTTATGGACAGCCAGCCAGTTAGCTATAAAGTCCCTCTTGGTGGCTGTTCTCTGCTTGCTTTACCTGTAAAGGGTTTAAAAAGTCCCCCAGTAAAGGAAAGGGAGTGGGCACCTGACCAAAAGAGCCAATGGGAGGGCTAGAACTTTTTTAAATTGGGGAAAAAAAACTTCCCTTTGTCTGTTGTTGTTGTGGTTCTCTGGAGAGAGGAGAACAGGGAGCATTTATGCTGTGAGAAGCTTAAGCCAGATATGAAAAATCATCAGATCATACCTAGAAATTGCTTACCTGAAACCCCAGATATGTAAGTAAATTTGGTAATGTCTAGAAAGACACGATTAGGTTTATTTCTGTTTATCTCGAATTGGCTTGTGGACTCCTCTGTGCTAACCCAAAATGCTTTTTGATTTGCTTGTAACCTTTAAGCTGGACCTCAAGAAGGTTATTCTTGATGTTTAAATTTTGTAAGTGGGTTTTTTAAATCTAGCAAAAGCCTAAGTTCCAGTTGTATTTTCTTTCTTTTTGTTTTTAATAAAATTTACCTTTTTTAAGAATAGGATTGAATTTTTGGTGTCCTAAGAGGTTTGTGCATATGCTGTGAAATTAGCTGGTGACAACAGCTGATATCCTTTGTTTTTCTTTCTCAGCTCTTCCCCAAAGTAGGGGTGAAAGGGCTTGAGGGGACCCCACAGGAAGGAATTCACAAGTGTGCCTTTCTGGTTTCAAAAGGGTTTTTTGCGTTTGGGTGGTGGCAGCAAAAATGTAACCTTGGGAGTTTAATACAAGCCTGGAATGGCCAGTATTACTTTTAGAAACCTTGAGGACCCCCACCTTCTGCACTCGAAATACCAGAGTGGGGAATCAGCCTTGACAGCACTTGACAGCATGGTTGCTGCATGGCTAAATCCCGAGAAGAGAGCATTCCCGGAGCAGGTCCAGCAGGTTTTGCTAGGTAGCAGAAAGTCCTCTACACGGCCAAGTGGAAACACTTCACTTGCTGGGCAACCAAGTGGGGCCTTTGCCTGGTGCAGGTGTCCATGCAGTCCATCCTAGAGTATCTCCTTCATCTGAAGCACCAAGGTCTTTCACTGTCTTCAGTTAAGGTCCACTTGGCAGCTATCTCAGTGTTCCATCGCCCGATCCAAGGCAGATCTTCATCCAGCAGCTGATGAGCAGATTCATTAAAGGGTTGGAGAGGCTCTAACCACAGGTTTGTGACCCAATCCCACTTTGGGATTTAAATCTGGTCCTGTCCAGGCTCACGGGGCCACCTTTCGAGTCCTTGGCATCTTTCTCCCTGCTGCTGCTCTTGTGGAAGGTTGCTTTCCTGGTAGCTATCACTTTAGCCAGAAGTGTTTCAGAACTTCAAGCTTTGACCTCGGAACCTCCCTATACTGTTTTCTTCAAAGATAAGGTCCAACTGCGTCCCAACCTAGCCGTTCTATCCAAAGTGGTGTCGCAGTTTCACATCAATCAAGACATCTTTCTGCCTGTCTTCTTCCTGAAACTGCCCAAAACGGAAGAATGGTGTCTGCATTCTCTGGATGTTAGAAGGGCCCTACCTGTTTTTATTGGCAGGACAAGACCCTTCCACAAATCAGCGTAGCTTTTTGTTGCTGTCGTGGATAGAATGAAAGGTCTCCCCAGAGGATCTTGTCCTGGATCATGGCCAGCATCCAGACCTGCTATGAACAGGCAAAGGCCCCTCCTCTGGCCATCGTGAAGATCCATTCAATGAGAGCACAAGCGTATTCAGCAGTTTTCCTGGTGCAAATACCAATGCCAGGCATCTGCAGGGCAGCGACATAGTCATCAAGCCACACATTCACATCCCATTATTTGGTCACCCAACAGGCCAGAGATTATGCCAGTTTCGAGAGCTGTGTTACAATCAGCATGCCCCTGAACTCCTAGCCCACCTCCGGGTGTATTGCTTGTGGGTCACCTAACATGGAATAGACATGAGCAAGCACTCAAAAAGAAAAAAAACGGTTACCTACCTTTTGTACCTACCATTTGTTCTTCGAGATGTGTTGCTCATGTACATTCCATGACCCACCCTCCTATCTCCCCATCAGAATTGACGGCAAGAAGGAAATGGAAGGGAGCGAGGCCAGTGGCGCCCCTTATACCAGTGCACGAGTGCAGGCCTTTAGGAGACACTCAAGCCGGCCCTCCAGATACCACTAGGGGAAGAATCTCTGGCAATGCTGTACGTGGCATGCGCACACACTTAACATGGAATGGACATGAGCAACACATCTCGAAGAACAACAATTACGAACGGTAGATAACTGTTTTTTCCTAGGTGGCAGCTGTGTGTAGTATGTGCAGTGCTTTGATGCAAAATAAAATAAAATGAATACATAGAAGAGAAAAACTGATAACTGTTACATAAGAGTTGTGGTTCCTCTAAATCGTTATGATACACAATACATGGTTCAGCTTGCCACCAAATGCAACATATTTTGGGGGTGGTATAGATACAGTTGGAGCAGTTTCCAGCTTGGAAAGCCAGGATATGATGTTTGCACAGGTGTCAAGGAATCAGCCCTAGAGGTGTTGAGGAGCTGCCATCTGCTCTGTCATTGAGAAAATTATAGGAATATTTTTAGATGTAATTTTGTGTTAATGTAAAAGGTGAGTTTGTCAATTTGAATATGTGAAACACCTGTACTGCTCATGCCCAAGTCCTCTGTGTCAAATCTCTTCATAAATTACACCGTAATCATTGAAAAATTATGTTTGAAGAAATTTTCAAAGATTATTCAACAGCCAAATACCTCGTAGTTCAAAACTAGAGGCATACATCTAATTTTAAAATGTAAATCCTTTTGAAAATATTGTTTATTTTCCAATATTGGGGTCATCCTACTACCACTGTCCCCATGCAAAAGCTACTTTTTGCTTGGCAGTCCTCATTTTAAATTAGACCATGTCTAAGCTACAGAGTTAAGTCCACTTAAGTTACGTCAGCTATCATAAACCACTGTAATTACAACGCTTGTGCGTGTTCACACAATGTTCCTTATGGCAGCGGAGCACATCCACAGTCGGTGCTTTAGCACCAACAGAGAGAGCAGTGCACCGAGGGTAGCTAGCCCACTGTACAAATCACGATCTTTTGCTTCTAGGAGTTCTGGGAATGGATTGCAGTGTATCATGAGGGCAGAGGTGCTCCGCCGGTATGTAGGAGCTGGCCCTCAAAGGCACATCTGCAGAAGCAAAAGAAACAATACAAAGAGTCAGTACTGTGAGTGCACTCACAGCCTTGAATCATAAAAGTTACATTTACCTCTTTCTCACTTTCCCTTGGCAAGCACGGAGCACGGTGAAAGCCATAAATATGGTGAGTTTGGCCCAGGCGGGGAAGGTGCAAAATAGAACAAAGGGTGTGGGTGATTTCAGAGGGGGATCACAACAAGCGTCTCGTGACACTATTCTGAATACTTGCACTGTTTTCCATAGGTGAGTGTGATCAAAGCTGATATCTCATTACTGAGGGTAAACAAGGATGCAAAGGTGCATCTCTGCATGCATGCGGCTTCAGATCGGGTCCATTTGATTCCTACTTTGATTCCTGCAGAAGTAGTTGCCGATTGACACAGCAATGTTTCCTACAGCAGGGAAGAAAAAAAGCAGCTCTTCCAAGGAACCTTTGGCAGAGGATTGCAGAGTACTTTTAAGAAAGTTTCCTAGAGATCTCTGTGGAGGATCCTGGGAGAGCCCAGTGTGCATTAACAAACTTTACCGCAGCGTCCCCATTGCAGAGCTGCACAGGGGAATGTGAAGCAGATGCAAACAGTACCCAGTGTTATTTTCTGTCCCTTCTCCCACTTGTACCATGTAACAAAATAAAGGACACTTCTCCCTCATGTCACCGTGCAGTATTGAAGCAAAATGAGTACTTACCGGAGCTCCCTTCTCCTAGTTCAGGTGGGCAAGAGCTGGAGTACTGGGACTGGCTAGACCCCTCTGCTCACTGTGCGCCAGATGACCCTGTCGCCTGTCCCACAAACTCTTCCAACTCAACTTCCTCATCTGCCACTTCGTATTCAGGGTTGACTCCACTGACTGCTGCCTCCAGTCCTCCCAAAGTATCCCTGGGGCTCTTGGTGGTGGGAGTGGGGTTGCCGCTGAGGATGGCGTGTAGTTCCTTGTAAAAGTGGCATGTCTTTGGCACTGCACCAGAGAGATGGTTGGCCTCCTTGGCCTTCTGGTATGCCTGCCTCAGCAACTTGATCTTAGCATGGCATTGCTGTGTGTCCCTTTCATGCCCCTTCTCCTCCATGCTATGAACAATCTGCTTGTAGGTATCCGAGCTCCTACAACTGCGGCTACACTGCCTCGTCTCTCCACGGACCCAACAGATCCAACAATTCCGGTATACTCCAGGTAGGAGCATGTTTGCTGCAGAAAGCCAGCATGGTCAGCTGGGAAGAAGCAATGTGAGCTCTCCACACTGAGCAAACAGGAAGTGGAATTGCAAAAATTTCCATGGTTTTAAAGAGGGGGAAGTGCATGCCTGTGTACTTGGCTGCATGGTAGTGGAGTTGAAATTGCTGACCAAAGTGGTCATGATGGGCATTGTGGAACATTTCCCGGAGGCCACTTAGGGAGACATAAACAAACGCAGTGACTACGCTGACACTGCATCGCTCTACCTTGGTCGCAAAAAGCTCTATGCTTCTTGTCAAGGTGGTTTTATTATGTCAGTGTAGCAGGAGAGTTAAATTGGTGGGAGAAGCATTGTAGTGTGTACACCTCCACTATTTTGTCAACGAAAACTGACTTTTGTCGACAAAGCTTGTATAATGTAGACAAGGCCTTACAGAAATTGTCATCTGGATTGCCACAAACCACTCTCACAGCCTTTATTAGATATGTAAATATTCTCTTGGTGTTCCCAATCGAGATGTGGCTCATTGATGAGAAAGCTCTTGAACAAGTGTGTGCTTGTAACTACCACTGCAACTTCATAGAGGAAGTGGGCATTTCGAAATGGATGTTGTATCTTTTTTTACATTATATTTTGTTTAACTGATTTTTGTGTCACAAGTTCAAATACTAATCAGATGTCTCAGACATGCTTGCAAACCACAACCAAGACTCTGTTTAGACTAAAGTCCCAAAGGTATTAAGGCAACTTGTAAGATTCTTTTATTATTATTTGTATTATAGTGGTACCTTGATGCCTTAACTCAGTTTAGGGTCCCTTTGTCCTAGGTGCTGTATAAACAACACATAGTAAGAGGCAGTACCAGCTCTACAGAACCAAACAAGCTCAGTGTGGAAGAAATTTAGTCTTATTGTTCTGCTGATGAGCTGAAATACAGAAAGATTAAGTGACTTGCTCAAGGAAGTCGGTAGCAAACCTGAATGTCCTGAATGTCCATCCAGTGTTTTAAACACAAAACCATCCTTTCTGTTTTCAAAGGATAGCAACTTAATAATTACACTTCTGGTTTTTTTATCAACTATTATCAAAGGTAAAACCTAAGATTCCTATACCTGAAACAAAGGAGAGACATTTTTCTCTATTTTCTCAGGGTTTTTTTTTTCTTTCAGCATTTGACAGCAGTTTGTGTCGATTTCACCATTTTACTACTGTAGTTAGTAGTGTCTATTTGTTGTGGGCATTTCACACAGCTTCAAGGGAGAGAAAAATATTCTAAATTGGAAAATGTAATTCTAAAACTACAAAAATTGAGAAACACAGTAAACTTGAAATGTACTAGATTTCAAGTTTACTGTGTTTCTCTATTTTGTTCAGCCATACTGTTCGTATGGTTTCAATGTCAGCCAGTCTTACTGATATCCATTTTTACTGGCAGGAAATCAGCTATAATTTTTACACAGTTGTATTGTAATACTGTGTTTTGGATCTCAAATATGCTAATTTGCACACTTTTTTGTGCCAGTTTTCTTTTTCCTAGCTTCTTGAATATGTTTATACACATTCACTCTCTCCAGTCTTCTATGAGCAATTCTGGCATGGTTTGCACGTTTTCAAAACCACATGTCACTTGATTTTCTTGGATTTTTCACTTTAATTTGATAAAGCTGTTTTTACTGGAATATGTTGTCTATTTTTCTTTCTGCCCCTTGAAGATGTCCAAAGGAGCTATGATTGTGGTTTAAGGCAACCTGCCGACAAAAATACATGTCAGTACTGTAATGAAGGGTGCAACTACTGTACAGTGCTGATGCAAGTTAACTTTATTTCAACCCCAACATCATATAGTGGGTGTATGTGACAGGTTGGATCACAGTAACCCCCTGGGGGCTGCCACCTGATGTGCCAAGACTACTTCTGTCCTTGCTTTCCTGCCGTGGCAGCTTGGGACTTCAGTGCCCTGCCTGGTTTGAGCCAGACCCTCTAGTCTGCTGCAAATCCAGACCCAAGTCTGAACCACGTCCCCTAACAGCTGTAGGCTTAAACTGAATGCAGCTTCAGAAGTGTTCCTGTCTTTAACACTCAGATGCCCAACTCCCAATGGGGTCCAAACCCCAAATAAATCTGTTTTACCCTGTATAAAAGCTTATACAGGGTAAACTCATAAATTGTTCACCCTCTATAACACTGATAGAGAGATATGCACAGCTTCCCCCCCCCCCCCCGGTATTAATACATACTCTGGGTTAATAAGTAAAAAGTGATTTTATTAAATACAGAAAGTAGGATTTAGGTGGTTCCAAGTAACAGCAGACAGAACACAGTGAATTACCAGCAAAATAAAATAGAACATGCAAGTCTGTGTCTAATACAGTACGAAAACTGGATACAGCTAAAAACCTTACCCTCAGAGGAATTCCAGTAAGCTTCCTTTTGCAGACTAATCTCCTTCTAGTCTGGGTCCAGCAATCACACCCCTGTTGTTACTGTCCTTTGTTCCAGTGTCTTTCAGGTATCCTTGGGGGTGGAGAGGCTATATTTTGAGCCAGCTGAAGACAAAATGGAGGGGGTCTCCCAGGGGTTTGAATAGACTTTCGCTTGTGGGTGGATACCCCCTCCTCTCTCCTATGCAAAGTCCAGCTCCAAGATGGAGTTTTGGAGTCACATGGGCAAGTCACATGTCCATGCATGACTCAGTCTTTACAGGCAGCAGCCATTGTCCACATGCTACCTTGAAGAAGTCATGTAGACTTCTTATGTGGATTGGAGCCTTCCAAGATCCATTGTGCTTCTTCATTGGGCACTTAACTTGCAAAATCCTTTCTAAAGAAGCTGACCAAATGCCTTACTAAGGTTATTTAAAATCAAACAAGTATACAGCCAATATTCATAACTTTGAATACAATAATGACACATGCATACAAATAGGATGAATAGATTCACTAGATCATAACCTTTACAGAGATATGTTACATGGCATATGTAGCATAAAACATATTCCAGTTATGTCATGTATACATTCAGAAGCATATTTCCATAAAGCCTTATGGGGGGCACCGTCACAGTGTATTTCAGATGTTTTCAATGATAATAAAGGCATATAGTGCTCTGATCCCACGGAAAGATTAAAATACATTAATCTTAGTATTGTTTGATAACATCAGTGGCAACTGATATCTAGTCTTACACACTGATTTGCTAATTGATTCAGCTGTTCAGTCAATACAAATAGCCATTCCTATTAGGTTTCCTGATACAATAATTAAAAATTCTTGATGAGCTCTTTCTGCTCACTGTCATCCTGACGTAAAAAGAAATTGCTTTGATAGCAACACATACAGCAAGATCAGTTTTTGGATCCTGATCTCTTACCTTTGTTGAAGACAAATGAGCAGCATCTCTGTTCCTGCAAATACTGGGGGCCCTTCAGTCTTGTCTATGTGTCTCTGGGTATGTCTACAAATGCAGTTAAAAACATGCAGCTGGCCCATGCCAGCTGACTCGGTCTTGTGGTGCGTGAGCTAAGGAGCTGTTTAACTGCTGTGTAGATGTTCGGGCTGGTGCTGCAAACTGAGCTCTGGGACCCCAGGGCTGTCCCAGCTGCTGCTCCTGCCTCGGTGACTGTCCCAGCCTCGGCCGCTGCTCCTGCCCCAGGAATTGACCCAGCCTCGGCCGCTGTTCCTGCCCCAGGGATTGACCCAGCCCCAGGCTGCTGCTCCAGTCCCGGGCAGTGACTGCTGCTGCTGTCCTGCTGCTGCAACTGGGTGGGGGCTGACAGCTGCTCCAGCCCCACCACTGTAGCATGCTGATGCCACAGATGTCATGGAGGTCCATTCAAGTCACGGTATCTGTGACAGTATCGAATCCTTATTCATGATCTATCTGGTTAAACCAAGAACATCCAGCTCCCTGTATCTCTTTTCTGGTCACAGTCACATTGGCAAAGAGAGTCTTTGAAATCTCTGTTCTTAATAATACTTAGCTCTTATATAGTACATTTTCCAGAAGGACAAGATATGTCTGAATCATTCATAGCCAAGGTTAACTCTTCCTCTTGTACCTCAGAGGAGGAGAAATTCTTCATTCCTTTAGCCCAAAACTTTGTTTCTTTCAATTTTAACTTCATGGGCCTGAAACCATCCAAATACCACATAGTTAGGATCAAGTGCTGCATCACTTGAGCACATTCAGCTGCAGATAATCAGTTTCCAGAAAGGACCAGAGCCCACCCAGTGTGGCACGTGACAGCCTTGTGGGCAGAGAGGGCATCGCTGACTATCCGGCCACCTGTTCATCTACCAACACTTTTATAAAGCACTTCATCTTGAATTTCATTCCTCTGAGAAAAACATCCTTCAGACATCCACATGGACGCACCCTCAAAGCCCCGACCAGAGGTAGTCTATCTGCTACCCAAGATCCATAAACCTGGAAACCCTGGACGCCCCCTCATCTCAGGCATCGGCACACTTACAGCAGAATTATCTGGCTATTTGGACTCTCTCCTCAGACCCTATGCTACTAGCACTCCTAGCTTTCTTCGAGACAGCACCGACTTCCTGAGGAAACTACAATGCATTGGTGATCTTCCTGAAAACACCATCCTGGCCACCATGCATGTAGAAGCTCTTTACACCAATATTCCACATGAGGATGGACTACAAGCTGTCACAAAACAGTATCCCTGATGAGGCCACGGCACCCCTGGTGGCTGAGCTTTGTGACTTTGTCCTCACCCACAACCGTTTCAGATTTGGAGACAACTTATACCTTCAAGTCAGTGGCACTGCTATGGGTACCCTCATGGCCCCGCTGTATGCCAATATTTTTATGGCTGACTTGGAACAACGCTTCCTCAGCTCTCGTCCCCTAGCGCCCCTCCTCTACTTGCACTACATTCATGACATCTTCATCATATGGACCCACAGGAAGCAGGCCCTTGAAGAATTCCACCTGGATTTCAACAACTTCCACCCCACCATCAACCTCAGCCTGGACCAGTCCACACAAGAGATTCACTTCCTGGACACTACAGTGCAAATAAGTGATGGTCACATAAACACCACCTATACCAGAAACCTACGGACCGCTGTACTTACCTACATGCCTCCAGCTTCCATGCAGGACACATCACATGATCCATTGTCTACAGCCAAGCCCTAAGATACAACCGAATTTGCTCCAATCCCTCAGACAGAGACAAACACCTACAAGATGTTTATCAAGCATTCTTGAAACTACAATACCCACCTGGGGAAGAGAGGAAACAGATTGAAAGAGCAAGATGGGTAGCCAGAAATCACCTACTACAGGACAGGCCCAACAAGGAAAATATCAGAACACCACTGGCCATCACGTACAGCCCCCAGCTAAAACCTCCCCAGCACATTAACAACGATCTACAACCTATCCTGGAAAACGATCCCTCACTCTCACAGACCTTGGGAGGCAGGCCAGACCTCGCTTACAGACAGACCCCCAACCTGAAGCAAATACTCACCAGCAACTACACACCACACCACAGAAACACTAACCCAGGAACCAATCCCTGTAGCAAACCTTGTTGCCTATTCTGTCCCTATATCTACTCTAGCGACACCATCAGTGGACCTAACCACATCAGCCACACCATCAGAGGCTCATTCACCTGCACATCTACTAATAAGAAAAGGAGTACTTGTGGCACCTTAGAGACTAACCAATTTATTTGAGCATAAGCTTTCATGAGCTACAGCTCACTTCATCGGATGCATACTGTGGAAACTGCAGAAGACATATACACAGAGACCATGAAACAATACCTCCTCCCACCCCACTCTCCTGCTGGTAATAGCTTATCTAAAGTGATCACTCTCCTTACAATGTGTATGATAATCAAGTTGGGCCATTTCCAGCACAAATCCAGGTTTTCTCACCCTCCGCCCCCCACACACAAACTCACTCTCCTGCTGGTAATAGCCCATCCAAAGTGACCACGCTCCTTACAATGTGTATGAAAATCAAGGTGGGCCATTTCCAGCACAACCTGGATTTGTTGTGGACTACATCCACCTTGATCAAATTGGCCCTGTCAACACTGGTTCTCCACTTCTGAGGTAACTCCCTTCTCTTCATGTGTCAGTATAATAATGCCTGCGTCTGTAATTTTCACTCCATGCATCCGATGAAATGAGTTCTAGCCCACGAACGCTTATGCCCAAATAAATCTATTAGTCTTTAAGGTGCCACCGGACTCCTTGTTGTTTTTGTGGATACAGACTAACACGGCTACCCCCTGATCCTTCAGAAGGAAAGTGCTCCAACAGTAGTCCCAAAATAGATTAATTCTACCAATTTTAGGGATGGAGCAAGTTTTTCCTCTGCCTTACTTATTTCTCCTCAGAACTAATTTTTCCATGCTGCTTCCTACCTCCCAGTTTGAGATTGGAAGACAAAAACAGAACCAAAATAGAAAATTTGTTACTTGATTACTTCCTTTCTGGACTGACCTGTCCCCATTCCTTCTCCACCTGAAAAAAATTCTGTGTGTGTGTGTGTAGCTTCTTTAGTCTCTGTGTATAAAGAGAGTACAGTTAGCGCATAATTTATAAATTATGCTTAATCTACTTATAAGAATTAAGTGTTTCCTTACAACTTTGGAAACATTGATCTCGCACAGGAGCAGAAGAGGGCATAGCCAAGCCCCAGAGCGTTCATGGATGAGTCTGAACTGCTCCAGTATTTGCTAGATGAGAAGCACAGCTCATTTGTCTTGGACTAGAGGAGAGGTCAGTCCCAGAAAGAAAATCATGAGGAAACAAATATTCCATTGCATATATTATCAGTGTACTAATAGTAGATAATATCAGGGGACAAATTTAGAAAGTTCAGTGTCAAAGGTGTGTCACAAATGTTTTTCTTTTCCAAGATCATATCCAGTAGATCTTTATGGTGTCCTGGGGGTACTAATTTTCAGGGTGTCTTGTTTTATAAAGTGTTCTGGTTTGATCTATATAGTATGATAAAGTGAAGCTGTGTGGATTTTTCCCAGATAAATGGTGGTACATGAGAGACACAATAATATAGACAGAAAAACCCTCTAGGCACCTTATACAATTTTATAATTCCAAAAAACTCAAACCTCTGTCAAAACCAGTTAAGGTTGCTAAGTGAGAACAGTGTAGTTATCTATCACATCATTTATAAAATCCAAGCACTTGAAGCAGCAAATAAATAGTTACAGTAATCGTAAATATTGCACAATCCATATAATGAGAACATATTATTTAGTAATAAAGAAATGCATATTCCATCACAGCACAACAAACGTGGATCAAGGGACTGTTGGCTTCTTTTTAAAAAAGAAGTATTTGTGGCACCTTAGAGACTAACAAATTTATTTGAGCATAAGCTTTCGTCAGCTACAGCTCACTTCATCGGATGCATTCAGTGGAAAATCTTCCACTTTTTGGCTTCTTTTATATTTTATATTTTATGTTTTGTTTTTGCACTATCCAAACATTATTTTCGTAAGGATACTCTTAAGTGGGAAAATTTCAGTTGACTTATTTATCACTAGACAGGATTTTCAGGTAAAGTTCTTAACTGTTTTTGTTGATCAAAATTAGAATGTCTCTTGTGCAAATCTGCCTTATACAATGCACACCTGAAAAGATGCACATTCCTGAAATAGTGAAATTAGCCGTGCATGCAAGTGAAGCAGGCCTACTGTCTTACTCTGAATGTGCTAAGATGTGCTAAAAGAAAAACACAGCAAATGGTGTCAAACACTACACTAGAAGCTGTGTCTTTTGGTTTCACAGCTAGTGCCCAGACTGCTAGGTCACAGTGCCTGTACCAGCCTCTGAACCTCATTGTGTCTTACTTATCCATCTTAAAAATATGGTAATTATGTAGTGGTGATAAAGCTTTGTGCGTACCTAACACTTTTTTCTCTGTAGATCTCAAAGCACTTTACAAAGGTGAGTATTACCCCCATTTTACAGTTACCCTACCTAAGTATAAAGATTTGAGTGAACTTCGGAGGCAGTGTGCTTAAACAAGAAGGCACTGGACTTAAACTCAGGAGGCTCAGGTTCCATTCCCCACTCTGACACTGGCAACAAGTGTCTTTGGGCAAGTCACTTCCCCTCCCTGGGCCTCAGCTTCCCCATCTGTAAAATGGGATAATGACACTGACCTTCTTCATAAGGAGCTTTGAGATCTACAAATAAAAAGCACTATATAACAGCTAGGGTTTTTTTCTTAATGTATCAGAGGCAATGTGGTCTACTACCTCAGTTATCAGGTTTCTGTTCGTAGCTGTGCCACGTATGTCCTATATAACTTTTGTCAAGTCACTTAAACCACCAGTTTTTCAGTTACTCATCTGAAAGATGGACCCATGCACATTATCTGTAGAACAAGGGGGCACTTTAGTTGGAAATGCAGGAGGAAGAATAATTTTTAACAAATGTTGAGATTTCTTTTCTCTTTTTGAAAACAAGCCCTGGCTAGTTCAGAGGCCAATGATGAAAATATTTTTTCTCTGTGTGTGTGTGTGTGTGTTTGTTTTTTACCAGCAGCTTCATTTGACAGAGAATGATGTCTACATGCAGCAATGGTCAAAAAAGCAGACAAAATGTCAGGATGCGTAAGAAATACGGTAGAGAGTACTGAAAATATAACACCACCATATGAAATCAGGAGTACACACTCACTTGGAATTTGTGTTCTGATAACCCCATCCCAAGAAGGACATTAACAGAAATGCAGTGGGGTGCTTGAGGCTATAAAAATGGGTTGGTGCATGGAGAAACTCTCACATGAAGAGTTTTGAATGATTGAAACAATTCATCTTAGAGAAGAGAGGAATAAGAAAGTGCACAATAAATATATATATAATATAAAATAATGAATGGTACAGATAATGTAGATAGGAACTTCTTTTTACAATTTCATATGATGCAAGGACAAGAACAAGAAGGCATCCATTAAAATTAAAAGATGGCAAAAAGGAAATATTTAATGTAACACTCAGACAATGGAACTCATTGCCATGGAGGCCAAGAATTTATCAGGATTCAAAAAAGGATTGGACATTTACATAGTTAAAAAAATATTCAAAGTCATGATAATAAATACTTCAAAAAATTTCTATCATCTCTCCTGCTTCAGGGCAGAAGCCAGCCTCTAATGGGGGTTAAGAAGAAACCTTTATTTTTTGCAAGTTCTTTCATAACTGTTTTCTTCCACCTTCACTAAAGCAACTGCTAAAGACGGGATCCTGAACTAAATGGGCCACTGGCCTGATCAAGTATGGCAATTCTTGTGTTCCTATATAATAAGTTTTTGTACAAAATGTTGTATGTGCTAATACAGCAAAGACAAAATGAAGCCCTTTCATCATGGTCAACTTGTTTTTTCTAATTATGTATTCTCCTTTATTTGCAGGAGCGTATCATGGCCTTAGAAACAGTAAGTTTCTCTTGTTCCTTTTCAAACCCAATTCTAGTTCTTAAACAGATTTTCATATAGTCTCAAAAGGGAAAAGGTCCAGGATGTGTGAAAGCAATTTTCCAAACACTAACCCAATTTCCAAGAGGTTTTTGTTTGCGAGTTGACAAAAATGAACCAAAGAATAGGTGAAATTATCAACTAGCAGTGAGTTGGCATGAGGTCATTTAATGGACATATGTCGGTAAAGTCTAGCATATTTTAAAGGTCAAAGCTCTATAAATACTAATTAGACGAACACTGCCATTTATTGAATTTGTTTAATTTGCTTAAGTTTAATGTAAAGTATATATTAGTATCTCTTTACCAGCAGTTTCGCACTTGGACAGATGAAGTGAGCAAGTAAATTACAATTAATACTTCTGGGGAAATTCTGCACAAAAAAAATAAGAATTCTGCAGGCAATATTTTAAAATTCTGCAAAATTCTTCATATTTCATTTGTCAAAATAACACTATATAATCATGCCAGTTTCAATCATTTTGGTGATTTATTTCAAAATACCTGTCAGCAGCTATGTCTGTAGCAATACAGAGACACAAAAAGTCCCCAAAAGTAGAGAGTTAAAGAAACCTCTACGACAACCTAGTTCCTGTTTTTCTGCCCCCCTCCCCCGCCCCTGAGCCTAACCGGGGGGTAGGGGGGGAGACATCCATGCCCCCTTCCCCCGGAGCCCAGCCACGAGGCACCCTCCAGCCCGGACACCTGCACCTCCTACCCCCCAGACCTCAGCCACATCAAGCCCAACCCCCACCCCAGATCCCAGCCACGGGGCACCCCATGAAAATCACCATGAAAATCTGCCCAAATTTGGCCAAGTTATAAGCCTTTAAAAAAACACATTTTGTTCAGTAGAACAGTGGTTCACGGGCCGCACAGCTGCAGCCCAGCTGTGTGCTAAAGTGTGGTGGGGTCCAGGACTGCCAGGGGCTGCCACGCAGAGAGGTCCAGGCCACCCAGCCCCACACATCAGCATCCAGGGTCAGGGCTGCTGCACAGCCCTGCACAGCAAGGGGCTGGGTCAGGGTTGGTGGCAAGGTTGGGTCAGGGCTGACGCCTGGCCCCATACAACCGGGTAAAAGTTCCCTGCTGCCCAACCCCACCACCAGGGCTCCGCTCCTGGCCCCACTCTGTGGAGGAGTCTCTGGCCTGGGGGTGCTGGACATAGCAGGTTGGAGGGGTTTGGGGGAGTGCTGCGGTTCTCAACCTGCAGCCCAGGTAGCACATTGTGGCCACATGTGCGGCCCACAACGATTAGTTGGTTGAGAACCACTGCAGTAGAGAGTTGGTAGAGCTTTGCAACTAAATTCTCCAAAAATTCCATCTGCACAAATATTTGATAGCAATATTCTCTAATCAAAAAGATCCAATAACAAATTGACTAATGTGTCAGTTTATTCCAGGTAAACCCATGGTAACAGTTTCCATATACCTTGTTGATTGTAAGAATAAATTAAAAATACCTTTTTCTCTGCTATGCGGGACAATCATGTTAATCAATAGCCACACTTGTGTTTGCCATGGCACTTCCTCCTCCTTCTAAGAAAAATAACCAGATAAACACATCCTCTACCTGCATGCCTGCTAGAGATCTTTTCTTCTGTGCTGGGTGCCATTTGAGACAAATCTCTTGATTATTCACTGTCCCTAATTTAAAAAAAAAATCTTTCAAATGTGATTTAAAAAGCAAGCAGTAAATGTGCCAAATAATAAATTTCCGAGCATCAGCCATTATATTTTGTTCATTCATAAAAAATCTGCATGCTAAAATATACTGTTGCATACAAAATAGTGTATGTCAAACAATTTAGTCCTTTCTTAAGCAAAACTATCATTAAAAAGCTATAGGATTTGGCCCTATGTTACCTTAACACAATCATTCTGACTTAAATGAAAGACCAGAAAATTCTATTTGAGATTAACTCTTCATTAGTTTACCCCATTGGGCCAATGTGTTACATCTCCTTTGATGTCTATTATAGCCTGCTGTTCTCATGCTCATCAACAGAAAACACGGAAGTTGAGGAAAAAGTTACTCTGAATTCTTGGCTCTTGTTAGATAGGTTCAGACTCCTAGGAACGGTTTCTTCTCTCTTTACAGTAGTGTAAATCTAGAGTAACTCTGTAGATTTATGCCAGTATCATTGACTGGTCCTGAATGTTATGAAATGGTTTTATATATTTTTCAGTATTAGTGTTTTTTGTGTTTTGTTTTAAATCATATTGCATGTGCATGAAAGTTAAGGCTTTAAGCATCAGTAAGGCAAGTTTCTCCCTGAGGCCTTGAACAGACACAGAAACTGAAGAGATTCTCTACTCTTCTTCTCCATTAGGAGGACCAGAGTAGAGTCAATTCTCTGTTCAATCTCCCCTTCCAGCAGTTACACTGCAAGGGAGACAAGGATCACAGTGCATCAGAGAAGGGTCTTGTGACCATCTCCGACCCCTGAAATTTAGAGGGGCCGGCAATATTTTTAAAACTTGGGGTGTCATATAGTACTAGGCAATTCACTCTCATGCCTGTTTCTTGGCTGTCGTTCTATGTGTCTTTGAGCATTTAGGAACTCTTTAATCTAAGAGTTTATAGTCCCCTCCCTTTTTGGTATGCTACTGTAGTGTCATGCCAGAACTGCTCTCACATCAAAGGGTTTGGAATGCTTCTGGAACCAAGCAGTCTTTTGATGTTACAAAAATGACCAGGGAAGGGAACTCAAAGCTCCTCCACCCTGCCTGCCTTACCCCTTCCTTTCCTTTCATCAACTAGCTAGCATACCACTTCCTCTAGCCAGTGATACGACCCTTGCCCAAGATTCCCTGCTTCCTTCCTTTCTCCCCAAACCCAAGACCTTTGGTGGGCAACTACTGCAGCTACCACTGCCAGAAGCATTCCCAGTTACGTTTCCCTTCAGTTTGGGCTCCCACCTGCCTCTTTCTTCCAGGTTCTTACCTTCCTCCTCAGCTACTTATTTACATTCTTTACTCCTGTCTGCTTCTCTCATATAGGCTATTGCTCTTGCCCAAATCCCCTTATGGTTCTCTAGCCTCTTCTATGTCTCTTCCCTTGTCCTTCAGTTCGCTACTAACCTAGCCCCCTTAATAGTTTCCCCCACCCCCCACCCTGTTTTGATGTTCCTCCTCCTTTTATTGCTCAGTGACACACATTTGCCTCCAGCACCTTCCGATGGCCCTTTGTCCCAGCTATCTCATATTTCCTGTTCCTTACCCCATTGCTGCATTTAAAAAAAAATAGGATTGAAAAGGTTACCGTAATAGATTTATAAGGATACTTTAAACTGTACTCATCTATAGTATCTAGTTTACATACATAGACTCTGCAAAATAAAACTTTTGTATTCAAAGTTTGTCCCCCAACTCTATTTCCCTTAAACGTTGCACATCATCATAAAATTCTATACAAATTTGTATTCCTTATTCTGGAGTAGTGTATTGCTAGTTTTCTGTTCTTAAAATGTAGATCCATTTTAGTATTTTAAAATAATGTGAAATAATCAGTTAATATTTTTAATGGGAAAAATGAATATGCTTGTGTTGAGACCTTGAAGGCCAAATATGTGGCCCAGCATAATCTGAGAAAAGTAGTGTTCTACCTTGCATGTAATAAAAAATGTTTGAAGACAGTGGCACTAGAAGACATTATATAGAATCATATAAATGTACAGCTGGAAGGGACCTCAAGAGGTCATCTAGTCCAGTCCCCGATACAGAGGCAAGACCAAGTATTCCTAGTCTAACCTGTTCTTAAGATCCATCAATGACAGGGATTCCACAGCCTCTCTTGGAAGCCTATTCCAGTGCTTAGCTATCCTTACAGTTAGAAAGTTTTTTGTAATACCTACCCTAAACCTCCCTTGCTTCAAGTTAAGCCCATTTTCAACCAGTTATGTATCCATCATATAGTAATTTCATCTAGACCACATTTCACTAGTTTGTTGAGGAGAACATCAATTGGGACTATGTCAAAAACCTTACTAAAATCAAGATATCATCTATACAGCTTCCCCCCATCCACTAGGCCAATACCCTATTAAAGAAGAAAATTAGTTTGGTATGGCAAGAGTTGTTCTTGACAAATCCATGTTGGCTATTACTTATCCTCTTATCGTCTAGGTGGTTATGTAGACTGATGGTTAATAATTTGATCCGGTATCTTTCCAGGTATTGAAGTTAGGCTGACTGGTCTATAATTCCATGGGTCCTCTTTGTGACCCTTTTAAAAGGTAGATACTGTGGTTGCCCTCCTTCGAGTGATTGCACATGTGCATTCTACTCTTGGAGTGTGCGCCCCCATGCACAGTCACCAGAAATTTTTCCCTTAGTGATACCCATCGGGGTGGCTTGAGTGCCTGCTGCTGGGATCAGTATAAAGTGCCCAGCCAACTCGAGTCCCCTCAGTTCCTTCTTACTGTATCTGATGGTCACTGGGACTGCTCTCGTTGCTTCTGCAAGTACTCTCAGTGGACTGGTTTCAGAGTGGTAGCTTGTGTTAGTCTGAATCAGCAAAAAGAACAAGGAGTACTTGTGGCACCTTAGAGACTAACAAATTTATCTGAGCATAAGCTTTCGTGGGCTAAAACCCACTTCATTGGATGCAGGCAGTGGAAAATACAGTAGGAAGATATATATATACACACAGAGAACATGAAAAAATGTGTGTTGCCATACACACTATAATGAGAGTGATCAATTAAGGTGAGCTATTATGAGGGGCGGGGAGAACACCAGTCAGAGAACACTTCAATCTCCCTGGTCACTCGATTACAGACCTAAAAGTCACAATATTACAACAAAAAAACTTAAAAAACACTCCAATGGGAGACTGCTGAAGTGGAATTAATTTGCAGACTGGATACAATTAACTTAGGCTTGAATAAAAACTGGGAGTGGATGGGTCATTACACAAAGTAAAACTATTTCCCCATGCTTATTCCCCCCACACACACACACTGCTACTCTCACCTTCTTGTCAACTGCTGGAAATGGGCCATCCTGATTACCACTACAAAAGGTTTTTTTTCTCCTGCTGATAATAGCTCACTTTAATTGATCACTCTCTTTAGAGTGTGTATGGCAACACCCATTTTTTCATGTTCTCTCTGTGTGTGTATATATTATAATAGTATATATTATATATTATACTTTCTTATATATAACTTCCTACTGTATTTTCCACTACATGTGTCCGATGAAGTGAGTTTAGCCCACGAAAACTTATGCTCAAATAAATGTGTTAGTCTTGAAGGTGCCACAAATACTCCTTGTTCTCAGTGGACTGTATTCACTTGTAATTTATTTTGAATAATTTAGTGTAAGTAAGTTTATTAGTGTTTAGTTAGCTAGGTTTTTACTTCATCTGATGGTTTCACTTGGTTCCGAGTGCCAAGGTATGCCTCTGTCATCGGGCTTCAAGCCCTACATTTCCTGCAGTAAGGCTTTGGCTGTGAGCTATCTGTGCTCAAGTTGCTTTAAATGCCTCAGGAAAGCTCAGATCAGAGATCATTGTCAAATTTTCAGAGACTTTAAGCCCCTCATGAGGAAAGATTGTGAAGCCAGGCTAAAGTTTCTACTCTTAGAGCGTTCCTCGGACCTCTATCTGAGGTCGATCAGACTCAGCACTGGGTGTCTCGGCCTCAGTAAGGACTGTGTCTCCTACCATGCCTGAGTCCTGTCACCGTTCACCATCCGCAGTGCCCAAGAAGAGGCATAAGAAGCAGAGTGCAGAAAGGGGGAGATCCCGGCACCAAAGACTGCTAGTTACGGGGTTAAGAGTAGTTTAAGTCTAATCGCACCACTGCTTCAGTATTGCAGAAGAAAGCACCATTGACCCCAACTTGTAGGAAAGTACCATTGACTGAGTAGCCAGAAGAAGCACCTTCCACATCTGTGGTACTGCACCGTACCAACCCGATCTCAGTACCAACTATGCCATAGGTATTTGCAGCTGCTAGGGACATCCTGACCTTAGTGTTGATGCTCTTGGTGCTGGAGGGCATGGGAGAACCAACAAGATTGCTACAGCTCTCAGTACCTTGCCAGTCTCATGTACTCCGGATAGCTCACTCTTTGGTACTGTCAAAGGGAAAACCCATGATGCTTACTTCTCTGCAGGCTTCTCCACATAGGCATCATACGGAATTGCGCCTCCTTGGTGAATAGGAGAGTCATCTTCTTCTGAACAGGAGGTTGGGTTCTACATTTCCCATGCTCAGAGCTGCCCTTGCTAACCCACCTCCAGATGTTTCCACCCTTCCACAGATCCTGTCACAGAAATGCCATAGAGTGGTTGGCCAGGAGGTCACTGGTACCTGTCCCATAGCCTTTTGGAAATCCCTCTTTCCCCCTGTTTCCAGATCTGATTCCAAGCTCTTCTATTTGATTGCCCTGGAGAGGCGTGCAGCTCTTACTCACCAGACAGCATCTGTTCCTGATTCTGGTACCAACCTCATATCGGACATCAGGAGCTGGCTCATCAGGACCTGGCAGATCAAGAAATGAAAGAAGAGCATCTTCAGCCAGTTCTGGCCTCCTCTTCCTCTTCCCTTGATGAGGTAGTCTCAGAAGGGGTCATATCGCCTCCTCCAGATGACGATAAGGCACACCAAGAACAGTTAAAGATGGTTGCCTTAAGTTTGGGCCAAACACAAGTATTGTGCACCTGACCAAGGTTATTAGTTCTTTTACTCCCATCCTGCCCCCTGGGGTTCCTGGCAGTTTTGGGCACTAATGATAGGAAAAGGCAGGGGCATCAAGTCACAACCCCAAAATCAAAAGACTCAAAAAAGCTAAACCAGTCTGATAGGAAAATTTATTCTACCTGAGGGGTTGCAACTCAGGGTTGCAAACCAGCATGCACTTTGGGGCAGGTATGACTTTAACATATGGGACTCTGTGCTAAAATTTAAAGAAATGCTGTCAGCAGATGGTAGGCAGGAGTTCTCCTCACTAGTGAGTGAGGGAATCTCGGTGGCGAGGGCCTCGATGCAAGCTGCCCTGGATGTGGCTGACTTGGCTGCCATGTCTGTGGCCATTCATAGGGTTCTGGTTACAGTTCTCTGGGCTCTCGCAGGAGGTCCAACAGACTGTGCAGGATCTGCCCTTTGAGGAATCCTCCTCCTTTTTGGAGCAGACTGACCCTAAGCTCTGTGGGTTAAAGAACTCAAGGGAAACCTTAAAGTCCCTTGGGTTGCACACCCCAGCCCCTTCCAGGAATCACTTCAGGCCTCCATAATCCCTCTGGTATTCTGCTCCAGTTGTCCAACAGGACCTGCAGAGGAAACTGAGTAGAGGTGATTGGAGTAGGCTTCATCCTTCTTCTACCTCTGTATCAATGCCTGTTCCACCTAGACATCTAGGGAGTTCTAAGCTGGCATTTTGATGGGATGCTTGAGGATGTCATACCAGTTCCCAGGTTGCCAAACCCCATTTTCCTCTATTTGCAAACTGCCTTTCCCATTTCCTCAGTGCTTGGTCCTGTATCACCACAGACCTTTGGGTGCTGAGCACTGTAGAAGTGGGATACATTATCTGGTTTATTCCTACACTTTATTCCCACCCTCCCTCCCTGTCCCTCTTCAGGACCCCCTCTCATGAAGAACTTCTGGTTCCAGACATTTAATCTCTCCTTCAGGTGAGAGCCATAGAGGTGGTTTACCAGAATTTAAGAGGGAAGAGTTTCTGCTCCCAGTATTTCCTAATCCCAGAAGCAAAGGGAGGTCTCAGACGTATCCTAGACCTGTGTCAGCTCAACAACTATCTGAAAAAGATAAAGTTTTGCATCATTCCCTCTCTGGATCCAGGGTATGTCAACCTTGATTTTAGAGACGCTTACTTTCATGTGTCAATATATGAAGGACACAAAAAGTTCCTCAGGCTTGTAGTGAAGCATTCACATTACCAGATCACAGTGCTTCTGTTTGGCCTCTCTGCAGCATCTCAGGTGTTCACACAATGCATGGCTGTGTAACAGCATTCCTGAGGAGACTAGCAGCGCAGGTCTACCCTTATCTGGACAACTGGCTAATCATGGGCTGGTCCAAGTTATATCCAGTGTTGTACTCATTTTACTCAACATTCAAGATCCTAAGGCCTATTGATCCATGCAGACAAGTCTACCCTTTGCCCGTTACAGAGGATAGAGTTTATAGGGGCAGTGTTGGACTCTACCCAGGTCACAGCGTTTCTCCCAGAGTCAAGGTTCCAATTTGTCTGATCGTTAGTGACACACCTCAAGTTTCATCCAATCACAACAGCCCAAAACTATATGAGGTTCCTAGGGCACATTTCTTCATGTCCATATGTAATACAACATGTGAGACTGCACCTCAGATCCCCCAGTGTACTAGCAAGCCGTCTTCATCTGGACACTGTGCTCACGGTACCTTCTTAAGTTCTGGTTTCACTGAATTGGTGGTTAGATCCTCTCAATGATTCTGTGAGCGTTCCCTTCATCTGCCCTCAACCATAAATTAGTCTGGTCTCAGACACATCGCTTTAGGATTGGGGCTCACCTGGGACCCCTCTGAATTCAGCGTCTTTGGTCCTTAAGGGAGCTCTCTCTTCATATCAGTGTCCAAGAGCTACGTGTGATTCATCTTGCCTGTGAGTCTTTTCTACCTCATGTCAGAGGGAGAAACCTGTTTGTTCTTACAAAAAACACTGCAGCTATGTTTTATCTCAACAGACATGGAAGAGCTCACTCATCGCTCCTTTGTCAGGAAGTGGTTCACCTATGGGACTTTTCTAGCCCATTCAATCAACATCAAGGCCTCTTATCTTTCAGGGGTGCAGAAAAAGCTATCAGACTGCCTGAGCAGGTCATTTTCAAGTCACCACAAGTGGTCTCTTTGTCCGGATGTAGCCAGATGCATTTTCCAGCAGGGGAAGGAGGGGGAATTCCTCAAATAAACCTATTTCCAAACAAGTTCAACAGAAAATGTCACCAGTTCTGCTCTCTGCACGGCCACAGTCTGGGCTCAATCACTGTTGCCTTCCTGCTACCCTGGACAGAAAAGCTTTGCTACAATTTCCACCAATCCCAGTCAGACACCGAGTGCTACTGAAAATCAAGCGGGATCACACCCAGGTTATATTAATAGCCCCAGCATGACCCTGCCAACACTGGTTCTCCACGATACTGGACTACTTAGTGACATCTCCAATTTCAATACCATTGCACCTGGCTCTCATCTCCCAAATCCACGGTTGGCTGCTCCACCCGAACCTGCAGTCCCTTTATCTAATGTCCTGGAAACTCCACAGCTAAATCCCAGAAAACAGGCTTGCTTGGAGCAAGTTTGCCAAGTCTTATTAAGTAGCAGAAAGCCCTCCACCGGGGCCTCCTACATGTCAAAATAGAAGCGGTTCTCTGTCTGGGTCTGTCAAACTGGAGTCTCACCAATGCGTTCATCCATTCAACACCTACTTAACTATGTGCTGCACCTGAAACAGCAAGGCTTAGCAATTTCCTCTATCAAGGTTCCCCTGGCAGCAATATCAGCTTTCCACTGTTGGGTGGATAACTGTTCTGTTTTTTCTAATGACATGACAATCAGACACCTTAAAGTCCTGGAAAGGTTTTATCCTCAATTAAGCGAGCCTGTTTCCCTTTGGGATGTGAACTTGGTCTTGTTTAAACTGATGGGACAACCATTTGAGCCTTTAGCAATGTGCTCCTTACTATACATTTCCTGGAAAGTGATTTTCCTAATTGCCATAATTTCTTCCATAAGGGTCACTGAACTGTGTGCCCTCACATCTGAACCACTGTGTACAGTCTTCTTTAAAGATAAGGTTTACTTACACCTTCATCCAAGTTTTCTCTCAAGTGGTTTCAAATTTTCATAACAATCAATTAATTTACTTTTCTGTTTTCCACCCGAAACCACGCGCAAAGAGGGACAAGCAATGGCTACACACGCTGGCCGTTAGATGAGCACTAGCATTCTACTTAGACAGGACCAAACCATTTCCACAATCCATCCAACTGTTCATTGCAATAGCATACAGAATGAAAGATCTTCTAATCTTCTCACAAAGAATTTTGTCTTAGATAACTTACTGCATCTGTGCTTGTTATGATTTGGCAGGCATTTCACCACAAGTCAAATTGACTGCTCACTCCACAAGATCATAAGCATCCTCAACAACGTTCCTAGCTCAGATTCCTATCTAGGATATTTGAAAAGCAGCAACCTGGTTATCAGTGCATATTTTCTTCTCCCAGTATGCCGTCACCCATTATTCTAGAGATGATGCCAAATTTGATCAAACTGTTCTACAGTCTGTTTGTACAGGAACTCTGATCCCTCTGCCTATACTAGTGCTTGGGAGTCACCAAGGGTGGAATACACATGTGCAATCATTCAAAGAAGAAAAACAGTGACTAATCTTTCTTAACTGTTGTTCTTCGAGATGTGTTGCTCGTGTCCATTCCATGAGCTACCCTTGTACCCCTTTATACTGGAGTTTCTGGAAAGAAGGAACTGAGGGACTTTAGGGTCAGCTGGGCCCTTTATACCAATGCCAGCAGCACGCTGCAGCAGAGGACGCTCAAGCCCCCAGTGGGTACCACTGAGGGGAAAATTTCCGGCGACTGTGAATGGGGCATACACACACCAAGAGTGGAATGTACATGTGCAACACATCTCGAAAAACAACACTTATGAAAGATTAGTAACCACTTTTTCTCTAGTCCTCTGGGACCACCCCCATCCTTCATGAGTTCTTGACGTTCATTGCTAACCATTCTGCGATTGCTTCAGCTAGTTCCTTAAATACCCGAGGATGAATTTCATCAGGTCCTGTTGACTTAAACACTTCTAACTTATATAAATATTCTTTAATCTTTTCTGTTCCTGTTCTGGGTTGTGTTCCTTGACCCTAGATATTAATATTAATTGTGTTAAGTATCTGGTCACAGTTAACCTTTTTAATGAAGAGTGAAATAAAATAGATGTTAAACACCTCAGCCTTCCTGATGTTATCCATTATTAGCTCTCTTTCCCTGCTAAGCAGTGGACCTAAAGTTTCTTTCATCTTTCTCTTGCTCCTAATGTATTTATAGTACTTCTTCTTATTGCCTTTTATTTCTTTTGCTGGGTGCCTTAACCTTTCCGATTTTGACCTTATATGCTTGTGCTATTCTTTTATACTCCTTCTTAGCTTTTTCTCCATGTCTCCACTTTTAGTAGGATTCCTTTTTGATTTTCAGGTCAGTAAAGAATTCCCCAAGGAGCCATATTGGCCTCTTACTTCTCTTCCTATCTTTCTTTAACATCAGGACTGGTTGCTTTTGTGCCATTAATATTCTCTGCCTAAGTAACTGCCGACTCTCCTGAACTCCTTTTTTCTTTAGATTTTCTTCCCAGGGCATCTAACTTACCAGTTCTCTGAGTTTGCTGAATTCTGCTTTTTTTCAAGTCCGTTGTCCTTTTTCTGCTCTGCTCACTCCTTCCTTTTCTTGGAACCATTACATTTACTATTTTATTATCATTTTCACCCAAATTTTCTTCATCCTACAGAGTCACAACTAAGTCTTCCCTGTTAGTCAGAATCAAGTCTAAAATGGCAGCCTCCCTGGTTACTCTCCCCATCTTCTGAAACAAGATGTCACCAATACATTCCAAGAACTTATTTGGATATAGTGTGTTTTGCTGTATTACTTTTCCAGCAGATGTCTGGATAGTTAAAGACCCCCATTACTACCAGGTCTTATGTTTTGGATAATTCTCTTATTTAATATAGAAGTGCCTCATCCACCTGCTCCCCCTAATTTGGTGGTCTATAGTGAACCCCTACCATGATGTTACCCCAGTTTTTCCTTCACCAGAGACTTTCAGCTGCTCTGCCTCTCACTTTCTCCTGGACCGCAGAACAAGTGTATATATTCATGATGCATAATGCAACACTTCCTTTCTTTTTATCCTACCTGTTCTTCCTGAAGAATCTATAACCCTCTATACTAATATTCCAGTCATAAGATTTATCCCGCCAAGTCTCTGTGATGCCAATTAAGTCATAATTTAGTTTATGTATTAATACTTCCAGTTTTCCTATTTATTCCCGAAAACCTTGCATTTGTTTATAGACATCTAAGATGTTGATCAGATTACTCCACTGTTTTCCTCTTGTTGCTCCTATGACCCAATTGTAACTTTTCATTCTCTCTCTTTCTCTCACTCACACTCACACACACCTAGTCCTCGGTTAAGGTCCACGTTTTTTATACATACCTATGGGCTTTTGTCACCTGCACCCTTTGAACCCCTTGCTGAACTTCTTATGGAAAAGACATTACTAATGAAGGTAGATCTGCCCAAAGAAGGGTTAAACTTTATTAAATCAGTCCGTGTTTGGAGGTCAGAATGACAGCTTCATATTTGGTTGCTGATAAGTAGTCATCCGGTTTGTCTAACTGCCTGGCTTGATAATGTGTTTTATAGTCTGGCTCAGAATGCTATCAGTACATAGTGCATTCTCCAGGTAAGAAGCTGTCCTTTGATTTTGTGAAGATAATGTGAGCTTGTTCTGCAGAGTGTAAGGGACTGAACCCTGCTGCAAGATTTTAATATACAGAAATGTTCTTGGTTTCCTTC
Source organism: Lepidochelys kempii (assembly GCF_965140285.1). NCBI lineage: Eukaryota > Metazoa > Chordata > Testudines > Cheloniidae > Lepidochelys > Lepidochelys kempii. The sequence continues at coordinate 95,630,411 of NC_136385.1, read as the reverse complement.
CAGGGAGAGTGGAAATCTACAAATCTCCAATGTCAGGGGCTATAATTTTTTCTAGATATCATCTTTCATTTCTCAGAGACCAAGCACAAGTGCTGATATACAATGATCCTCAGTGAGGCAGTTTATTGGGCACGGCACATACTATAGAACTGCTTAAAGGGGTTGATCTGTATTCAGTCCATAGGATTTTCTTCAGGAATATTACTTTTTCTGTATGTGAAATGTTTTTCTGCATATTTCCATACACAGTAGTAAAATATGCCAATAAACTTTGTAAATAGGCCATTCATATGTTTTTGTAAGCATTTTATTTGAAATAACCACCCCATAAGGAGGTTTTGTCAAAGTTTAAAAAAACATAGTTTTAATGAAATCTAATAATAAAGGAAGTTTCTAATGTGTTGATAGTTTTCACTGTAGTATCCCATACATTAAGATTAACTCTTTACAATCAAATCCATAACCCTAAGGAGTACACAAATACCAACTGCATTAAATGGTGAAACTGCAGACACTTTTCATGCTACGTAGTAGTTAAGATGGAAGAAACTTTGAGTCGGGACTTCTGAGTTCTCCTCCTAGCTCTGCCCCTGATTTGCTGTGTAACCTTGGGTTAATCACATAGCTGCTCTGTGTTTCAGTTTCCATTATCCTTAAATTGTGGGTAATGATGCTTTCCTCCCTCTCTATGAGAGCCAGTTAATTAATGCTTATAATGCTCTTTGAGAGTCACTGTTAAATTATTTTAGAGTACAAAATGTTAATTTAAATCATAAGTGAAAGATTTCAGCCTGTAACAACCCAGAAAAATTGATTGTCCCTCATGATTGGAAATCCTTGTTAAACCTGTAGTATGTGTATTGAGTCAGGCTCTTTCCACACATGCTTTCAAATAATTATTTCCAAAAGTATTTTCATTGACTGCAGTGGGCATTGGATCAGATCTTAGTAAATTATGTTAAACTGAGTTTCCCAAATGTGTGGCCCATGGACCACTAGTGGGCCCACAGAGCACTAGCTAGTGAATTATAGAGAACTGGTTGGCTAATACAGTGCTGCTGCCTCCTCAAGTCCAGCTGCTAGTTTGCATTAAAACAGCTCAAAATGCCTGAAATACATTCATAATATTACTTTTTCCATGTAAACAATTCCTGTCGTTACCACAGGGATGTTATGTGATCATGAATGTGAGGGGAGTTGGTCCATGCAATTGCAAATAGGAGGGGAAGTGTCCATCAGACAATATCTTAATTACAATGTGGTCCACCCCATGCTAAACATCTGGTGTCTAGATTGAAAGTTCATTTTTTTGGCACGTCCAGTTATTTCTCATTCAGATCCCCATGTTAACAAAGATCCATTGTTTTTAATGTGTATGAATACAGTTTTTGCGTAACAAAAGTTCCAAGTCATTTAAGCATCAGTGAAAACAATCCATTGTGACAAATGCCAGTTGAACTCATACATTGTGTAACTTCACAAGTTTCTATGGAGAGTTGTTTATCTTCACTTTCTTGCTCTTTCTTTCACTTATTTTAAAGGTAAACTGCACTTTTCAAAATCAATTGTACTATTTTGTGCTGAAATGCACAATTAAGATGAGTAAGAGGGGCTATTAAAGTGTAGTGAACTATATTTTATTTCCATCGTGGGCTCCTCCTAAACTCATGGGTCACTGGGTCATAGCATGTCTCAGCTACCATGGAACTTGTCTGGTGCATGAGCTAGCCTATAAGCAGTCAGGTACCTTAAGTGTAAGTTTTTACATTGTGTGGTGTATTTTTGCAAAATCCCGTCTTTCCTATCCCCATTGTTAATTAGACTCTTTGTGATCTGAAGCAATGGGAAAGCTACAAAACCACATCATATAGTAAAACACCATTTACCTGGCATATTTTATACTGGGTCTATGATCCAGACAAGTTCCATAGTGGATCTGAGACATCATCATCCTAGTGCTAGCTTAGGTGTTGGATCTGGCACTCTACAATTTTAGGGGTCTTTAAATGGAAAGAAAAAGAGACCTTCAAAATCACACGTGTGTTAGGTGCATTTTGCTAGTCGGGTATTCAACATGCAACTTTACACTTAGTTCATTTTAACAAAAAACTCCTGTGGGTCACCTTTTACATTATGTCTTCCAGATGAGTTATAAGTAATTGCCTGCTGAAATACATGGTGTCACTTAAAATTATGCATACATTTAATCTTTTTTATGGATAGTCTTTGGGGATTAACTAACTGGTGCTTAAATTGTCTCTAATTTTTTTTAAAAAAACTCTAATTCTACTGATTGGTCATTTGTTTTACCTATCTCAGGAAAGAAAGCAACACTAAACATGACAGTCAGTAAAGTTTTATTGTGTGTGTGTATTCAGTGTATTAGCTATTAAACCAAACTTTAGGTGGAATATATACAAACCTGATTTGATTTATTTTTATGTTTATCACTGTGGCTTTGAGACTAAAAATAAAATAGAGTGTCTGATTTTGATTTAGATCTGTCCCTGGGGACAGCACACAGCTGCCTATCACCGAGGATACATCAGTGTAGGAGGATTAACTGTTCACATGCACTTTAAACATCAAAGTGTTTATATGAAGTCATGGAAAATGAGTAATTCGTTTTATCATACTCTGTCTGAACTTAATGCCTCTTAAAAAATAAATAAACTTTTATTTTAAAAACAGAAACGATTAATATCATTAACTGAATGGAACAGTGTGTTTTTAAGTAAATTAACATGGATGCTGCTTCTATCAGTACAATTGGAGTTCTTTCCACTTATCAGTACCATCAGTGCACTGTATCAGTACCCTCTGTTCCCTGCTAAATAATGAGCAGACAGACATGATTGCTCTCTTCAGGATTACTTGTATGCATTATGGCACATAGTTTGCTGCTTTCTGGAAAATAATTAGCAGCATTTAATTGCCCTCTGTGTCAGGTGTTTCCACCATTCTTTTTAGCATTTTGTTCTGTGTGGCTAAACTCTAAACTCTTTTAATAGAGAAGAGTGTAGTCATTAATGATATAAATGCAGCACTTAATCCATATTATGGAGGTTACTGTGCATATTATTAAATCATTGTCACACCACTTCTATGGGTCAGCTAAAAGCTTAGCCTTCTTTTCTTCTTTCCCTCCCTCTCTTTGACTTGTTCTTTGTGCTGCCTCCCTCTTTATTGCAGTTCTCCCTCTCTTTGGTTTGTTTATTTTGCTTTTTCCATTCCCCCATCCCCAAAATGTCTTCCTAGGGTCTTGTGGGACATATGTTATGTGCCTTCTGTGCCTCAAAATGAGATACATTTGGGAGTGTACAAGTTATCCTATGCAACTCAGATCATAAATTACTCTGTGGAGTTTGAACTTCTTTTTAAATTAACATATATAAATTGAATGCTGTCTTGAGGGCTTTTAAAATGAGAATCTGAGTTTTCATTTTTTTTAAAAGTATAAAACCGTTGTGGATGCAAAGTAAAGCTTTAAAACATGAAGAGAGTATAACTGCTGCCTGCCTGAGTCTGCAAACAGTCTGAAACATGAGATCCAAGACGTGTGAACTGCCCTTTCTAAAACTTGCTGCCACTCCAAAGAGGTGCAGGATAATGGCATAGGCCTGATGTTAAGGGGGCTCCATGTGAGCTGTGCCTAGGACCCCCAGTGAGCTTTAATTCAGCCCCACATGAAAGTTAAATCTCAAATGAAAGCTGCTTCGCTGTTTGGAAGTCTAGTACTTCAGGAAGATAAAGGAGTTAACGTATACAGTAAACTAAAGCTTTTTAAAGTTTGATTTGGCTTGTAAACCAAGAAAACAAAAGATGTTTAATTTTGTAAGGTGTTTTTGTTCAAAGTCAGTAGTTTTACAGTCCTTTTCATGTGATGGGATGTTCCTGAAAGGTATTGTTCCTCTAAGGGCTTGTCTACACTGGCAAGTTTCTGTGCAGTAAAGCAGCTTTTTGCGCTCAAACTGCAGGCGTGTACACCCTGCCAAGCCACTTTGTGCGCAGAAGCTCCTCAGTTGCAACGCTGCAAAACAACCCACCTCGATGAGAGTCATAAGGCTATTTGCGTAGAGGCTCCAGCACTCTGTTGCCAGTATAGACACTAGATTGCTTTCTGCACTGTAATTGGCCTCCGGAGCTGTCCCATAATGCTTCAAGTGACTGCTCTGCTCATTGTTTTGAACTTATCTGCCCTGGAGACATGCGCCCCTCCTCTTTCAAAGCACCGTTTCTGACAACTGTTGAGTGCTGTGCTGATATGCTCCAGAACACAAAGCAAACCACTAATGTGGAATGCTTGTGCTGTTGAACACAGAGGGGTGTGTGTGTGCGAGAGAGAGAGAGAGAGAGAGAGAGAGAGAGAGGTGGGGGCCGATGTCTGGGTTTCCCCCACCCCCTACTTCAGGACTGGTTGCTTCCTGCCGCTGTCTGAACTTACAGCATGCTGACACACACTTTGTCCCCCAAAACACACTGTCTCTCTCCTCCTCCCTCCATATACAAACACACTCTCTGTCACACACCAACACCCACCCACACACACACACACTTCAATTGAAAAGCAGCTGGCAATGTAGTAGGATGCCCATGGAACAATGGGATTGGGAAACCTGCATCATGTGACACTGTGCCTGCCCCATGAGACATTGCAAACCCTTCCCAAAGCACCCTATGGCCAGTTGCACAGTGGGATAGCTACCACAATGTACTGCTGTGTTTGCCGTTGCAAGAGCTGCTAATGTGGATGCGCTCCAGCGTCACAAGGAGCACAATGTGGACATGTAACAGCAGTTTAATTACATCATTTTAATAAAAGTGGTATAACTTATGGTGCAGAAACTTGCCAGTGTAGACATACCCTAGGATGACTGCTGAGCAGTAGGGGCTGATGTTTTGTTTCACACATAGTTAACTTTTCCATTCATGAAAGCTGGCAGATAGATGGCTGGTGAGAATCTGCTGTGTCTTTCACATATCCCTCCACCTTTCAAACCCACATACAGACCAGGACCACAAACTACTCTGGGAAGAAGTAGCAAACCATGCAACTCATCGTAAATTAATGGAGTGGAAAATCAAGGCTTTGATGAACATAAGGCTACTGTAAATGAAGCATGCAGTATGAATGAGTACAGTTTCATTGTGGGAGAGGAGCAATTGTGGGCAGTTTAATGAGGGAGATGCTTAGAGATTGATAGATACTTCTGGGCAATTTTAACCTGAAACAGAAAGGTATAGTCAGACCCAGTTTGAAAAACTTGATTTAGGTATTTTACAGATATAAAAACAGTTCTACATTAAAATCTGTGGAAAGCACTTAATCAGGATGTGATTACCATATCATTGTTTGCAGGGTGGAGGTATAGAGAACAGAGTGTGCTTTTGATTAATTTAATTTTTGCAAATTATAAGAGTTTGAGCAGTAAAGAACCAGATGTGGTGTATGAGGAAATAATTCCTTTATTTCTTTAACGTGTTCTTAACGTGAACTTTGAAGGTAAATCAATAATTTGACTTTAAAACATTTTCAATAGGACTTAATAAATTAAATTACAAGACATTCATCTGAAAATAAGAAATATACAATCCAGTTTTGTCTAGGCTTAGATAAGCCTTGCAAAATTATCATGAAAATTTACCAGCCAGGTTCAAAATCTGCTCACTCACCATTCCCATTTTGGTGACGATAAAGAAAGAAATGTTTCACTTGTTATCAAAAATATTTCTCACTTTGGGTTTGAATTTTGCAAGACCAACTTTTATTAGCTCACTGTTCAAAGATAATTAGAATCAGGGTTTAAATTCAGCCAGAGCTGTCCAGGGCAGAGCTCCAGTAAATATTTTCAACCCCCCTGGAGTTTTTATAGCATGTTGTGGGAGGAGAGGGGCACCTCCGGGAAATATTCAGTAAGAATTTTACACCTGATTAGAATGAATATACACTTAACTTTCCTTTCCATCTCTTTGGTATTATCTCTTCTAAACAATTTGTTATGGTAAGTTTTCAGTCTCACAGTTCACCACTTTTCTTTGTATTGTATGTCCTCAAATTCTTCCAGCTTCAAGAAGTGGCTCACTTATCTGAGAGCATTTTTTCTTGTATAGGTTTTTCCATATCTGTACCCATGGTGCCTTTCAAATAAGATTTTGAAACTCAGGCAAAATAATGCAACAGTAATATCAGGTGAAAAGACAAAATCCATGGTTTTAAATTAAAATGTATCAGATTTACTCTGAGCAATTCAATTATATTGATTTTAGCAGTTACTTAGATTTCTTGCTGGAACAAGTTAATGTGCATCATCAACTGCATCTTCATGCATGTTCCATCCTGCAGCTTAATTCAGAGGTCTACAAGTGATAGAAACAGAAGAGGGAGTATTCCACTTTTATTTGACATGTTGAGTTGCAACAAGCATGTTTTCTGCAAATGTTTGGCCCACTTTCAGCAAATTTGTTATATAACTTTATTGAAACATCTCCCTGGTGAATTTTATACAACTGCATTTGCCTCTAATCACTGCAAACTGAAAAGGTACATATACCATAATGATTTCATCCTACTTCACCATGGATAATTATGAATGTAGGTCCTTTATTATTCTTTGTCCACTTCTAAGGTATAATTTATATCTGGTCTTCTTTACAAATAAGCTCAAATCCTTTAAAAAATTAAATGAATACACCACTTAAGATCCCAAATCATTTACAGATTGTTTGTAGATTAAACACTTACAGATACATTTTGTGATTTGGAGTCAGCAAAACGACAGTGTTTTTAGCATAAAATGTGTAGATTCAATGTATGAATGAAAACACCCTCTGATGTGCCCATTTATTGATACTAATAAAAACAAATGCTGTATGTGTAAAGTCAAAATATGGACTTTACAGTCTGAACTCACTCTGATTACTTAAAGAGTCTATGCTTAGTCTTCCCCAGACAGTGGTCCCCAAATTTGCTCTGCAGAATCATGTAACACCTTAAACATATTAAAAATATATAGTAGTAAAGTAGTTTATTTTTATTATTTTTACTGATATTTTTTAGTTTTTTAAGAGCCCACTGTATTTTGGAAAACCTGCACCAAGACTTGATAAAACATCTTTAATTAAGCAGTTTATCTAGATTTATATTGTAAACATTTACGTACCTTATTTAAAAAAAACAAACACCCTTTTTAGGCCTATAGCAGACAGGTTATTTTTCACATGTTGATATTTCTCCTCAAAGCACTGCCTTTCAAAGGGCTACTCATCCTCACCCTCACCAGTTTACTCCTTCTCATCGGCATTGAGCAGAGATGCCTCTCCCTTGCCTTCAGAGGGGGACACCTGGAACAGTATTGATGGTTCCTTGCCAAGAGTGCTGCCCCAGGCTAAATAGGAATGGCACTGGGCCAGATTCCTAAAGCGTGCCATCTTGACCATACCCACCTTACTGGGGACCATCATTGTACATGCCCTAGAGCAGATCTCTCTCTCACGTATCCAGAAAAAGGGTGAGATCCTACTGTCCATCAGCTTTCCTGGACAGATCTGTAATACCAGAGCCTGATGTTACCCTCCAGCAGATGGAGTTAATGGAAAGCCAGCAGTGATCCTCAGCTCCACCCAGAGTTGTCATCTTCATCACCTGATGAGGTAATGACACCAGTCCCTACCCTGCCGGGTGATGACTTCAAAGCCTTCCAGGAGTTTCTATCCTATATAGCAGAGACCCTGTGCATCAACAGAGTTACCCAAGAGAAGTCCCACCAACTGTTTGGTATTCTCAGCTGCACTACTTGGGCCAGGATTGCCCTGCCCATCAATGAGGGCGTAATGGAGCCAACTAAGGCACTGTGGCAAACCCTGGCCACTCTTCCTCCGACCTCTGAATGCCTGCAAAAAGGGATATCAGGAGACTCTAAAAGGCTTCAAACATCTTTATGTCCACTCAAACACAAAGTCCTCACTAGTATCTAGAGTCCAGCAGAAATCCAGATCTTCATAAGATACTCCTAAGGGCACAGACTCAAATAAATTAGACTTGTTTGTGTGCAAAGCATACTCCTTGGCCTCATTTCATCTCCAGGTGGTGAACTACCAGGCCTTGTTCATGAAATATAACTTCCTCATGTGGGAGAGGTCTCTCCCTTCCTGACAAAGGTCCCACCTCAGTACAGGGAGGAGTTTAAAAAAAAAAAGGTCAAATAGTTGCAAGCATGGCACCGCAAACAGCCATGGATGACATGGCTATGAGGTTGATGGCCACAGATACCATGATGACATGGATGCTTGGCTGCTAGTGTCAGCGATACCCAAAAGGAACAATCCACCATTGAGTTCCTGCCTTTTGAGATCAAAGAACAATGAGGTGCTCCATTCCTGAAAGACTCAAAGGCTATGTTAAGGTCCTTAGGGATTTACACTCCAGCTCTCTACCTGAGATCTTATAAATATCAGCCCCAACAGAGACAAAGGTCACAGTCATACTCTATGGGCCTACAACCTGAATGTCAGCCTCCTGAAAGATCCCAGTACTTTCGCAGACATCCATCCTTGACTTTCTCTGTTACTTACCTGACAGTCATAGAGGCAGCTGCTTTGATAAGAGTGTTTAGAGACACACCAGAGCTGATCGAAACCCTCTCTTTACCCTCCAGAGCCATCTTGCCCCTTTCCACTGAGCTTGGTCCACTGTGATATCAGACACATGGGTTAGAGACATCATCAACAAGGCAATGCTGTTCATTTCCACTTTACCTACTACCCACCTCCCTTCCCCTTTCCTCTTCAGAGACCCTTTTGTGATGCTCAGATGTTCAACCCAGACAGTAAGAGGTTGTGTCACCACCTGCCCTGCAACTCTTGGTTCCTTAAATGTAATGCAGCTGTGGCTCACACCCTGACACTAACAGCCAGCATACAAGCATGCAGGTCACATCCTGGCTTCTACTGCCCAGTCACTTTTTACAGGGTGACCGCAACACCCGCCAGTCCCAAATTTCCCCAAAACCATCTGCCCTGGAGTGTCCAGCTCTCTCGCTGAACGCGTGCAGAAGTTAAGTTCGCTGCTCCCGTAAAAAGAGAGCACCCCCTGGCTGATTACCTTAACTAGGGTTAACAAATAGTCTGTTTTAATCAAAGCACTGAATTGGTTTATAGAAAACATAAAGCAAGTTTATTAAACAAAAGGTCATAGGTTTAAGTGATAACTAATAAAAGGAATAAATATAGAAAGTGTTAAAAGAAAACAAAAGTAAAAATACACTTCTAAGAGTAAAACTTAATTATATGATCCTTGTTCACGATGGTTTCCCTACTTACAGCAACTTTTCCAGCATGACTAGCTGTTGCATCCAGGATCCACCCTTACAGAACCAGAGTGCTGGTTTCTTTGTTCCTTCAAGAGATGGATGCCAAAATGGCTTTCTGTCCTTGTTTATATCTTCCCAAAGTCATTGACCCTGCTTCAAGAGGCAGGGAAGGCTTCCTGGAGTTGCAGTCTCCATCCCCATCAAGATTATTAGGTGGTCAGTTTTTCCCGCTTGCTCTCATGATGGCTTTGTCTACCTTGATTGTAAATGTGCTTTCATGGTCTGTGCCTGATGACCAGGTTGGTCAGACAAGTAAATATGCATTCCTATGTCTAGGGCAGATGGGGCTTATGCATTGCTTGTCAAACACATTTAAAGAACATAATTCTATCACATATTTATAATTCATTGTGCACATCCTTCACATATATTACACAAATATTAAGGATCAGTGAGTTAGTTTTCCAGTGAGATATTACATGCCACTTTTTGGGTATATATCATGACAACAACGTGTTAAGTGTAATGAGTATGTCAGGCCTGACAACAGTTGCTGACACAGAGTAGTGAACCACCAATGGGCCTCTTGTTTCACACCTCACGACAATCCAATTACATACAGAAGTGGCCTCATTGCTTTATCTCAGCACTTTACAGGTATCACAGGAGTACAAGGGAAAAGGCTTCTAACTCCTGATACTTCATCGTCCCATCCTCAAACAACTCCAAAGCAAATACATATGCCTCCTCAGGTTCAGGATGGTAACACTTGCTTCTGTCATTCCATCTCTCCAGGGTCAGATTGGTTATTGGCTCTCACCTTACAGGAAGCATCCTTCCACATTCACTTGGCCCGCAGGAAGTACTTGAGATTCATACTGGGGCCAAATCATTATCAGTACAAGGTACTGCCATTTGGACTCTTCAGAACACTGAGAGTCTTTACAAAATATTTAGTCATGGTAACACCCCACTTGATAAGACACTTCCTAAGCAAACAACCAGTGACCAATCATGCATGGTCCCTGTGGAGATCCATCATAAAGTTGAAATTCCGTATTTGTGAGATTTCCATGATAGACCAAGGATAATGCCAGAATATCTTTTCCAGGGGGGGACAGGAGCCAGAGCTCATTGCCTGATGCCTTCCTTCTGCAGTGGAACCTAGGCCTTCTTTATAACTTTCCACTGATTCCCTTGATTCATCGGGTGATTTCCAAAATCAAAAGAGAACAAACCACAATCATTCTTGTGGCTTCATACCAAGAGAGATGGCTTTGGATAATACACCTGCTACAGATATCCTGTCAGCTGCCAATGCATCTCCCCCACTCCCTGGATTTGCTTGCACAGCACCAGCCTGATAGCCTATCCAGACGCAAAGTCACTGCATCTGATTAATTTGCCCAGATGTTAGCTGGGTAAGTAACATAGACAGGACTGTTCTAGAGAAGTCCAGGAGATCCTGTTATAGAGCAGGAAGACATCCACCAAAAGGACTTGTGCATCAAAATGGAAGAGATTCTTGATTTGGACCTCTCCATAGGGCATGGACCTTAGGCAGGCTACAGTACCAAAGATCTTCCATTGCTTGCTGCATCTGAAACACTCTGGCCTTATGGTCCACCTTCCAGCAATCTTTGCTTACCATATGCCAGTACAGTCATGCTTGTTCTTCTTATACCCCAGAGCACTGAAGTTCCTCAAGGTCCTGCTACATACTTATCCACTAATAAGAGAACCTTCTCTTGCCTGGAATCTCAACATTGTCCTCTTGAGATTCATGTGCTTTCCCTGTGATCCTCTGTCAGAATACATCTTACTTCAGCTCACTCTGAAGATGGTCACCCTTGATGCTGTCACTTCAGCTAGGTGAGTGATTGAGCTCCAAGCACTTCTGGCTGACCCCCTCTACATGATATTTCATAGATACAAATTGATGTTGTATCCTCACCCTAACGTCATCCCCAAGATGGGGTCTCACAGTTCCATCTCAATTAATCAATCAATTTGCCTGTCTTCTTCCCAATACCCAATTAACATTGAGAGAGAAGTTACAGATGCTCGACGTTTCCAGAGTCTTACTTTACTACATGGACAGAACCAAACTAATCATATTGTCTCCCCATTTATTTCTCGCTATAGCCATCCATTCCAAAGGCCAGGCCACCTTATCACATCTAATATCTAAGTGGATAATGCAACATATCTTTCTGTGTTGCCAGCTGGCTGCTGTACCTCTCCCACTGAACATCAAGGGTCATACCACCAGAGCTCAAGCAACATCCTCTGCCTGCATCAGAAATGTGCCAAATTCTGAAATCTGCAAGGTGGCAACACATAGTAACCCACTGACCTTTGTCAAACATTATGGATTGGACTTAGCCACAAGGGCAGATGCCAAGTTTGGGAAAGCAGTACAACAATCATGGTTCAGCTGATGCAGCTGATAATGCTTCATCCCACCATCCAGTGAGGGTGCTACTTGCCTATCACATACAGTGGGATCCATGCTGGCATACACTCAAAGGAGAAAGAACACTTACTTACTCTATAGTAATTGCGGTTATTTGACCAGCCCTCCATTTCCTGCTTTCAGAGACCTCAGTGAACATGGGCTTTGAATTGCAGGGGAACTGATGGAGGATTGCAGCTGCTCCAACTTTGATGTCCTTGCATTGGAGCATGAGAAGCCATGCAGTGCTTGCAAAGCCCCAATGGATACTGCTATTCAATAGACTCTGATCTCATGCTTGTGAGACTTATATGCACTTACAGTGCGATTCGCACTGACAGCAACATCTCAAAGAACCACAGTTACTGTAGGGTAAGTAATCATTCTTTTCTCTGTTTCGGATAAGTTTTGAATATGGCTTTAGTTGAATTATACAGTTGCTGATCTCCTGTTTGGCTGACACCAATACACTGATGAGGGTCACAGAAGACACTTTGTTTTTCTGAGGGAGAGCTATTACTAGTGTGCTTTCTATGAGCTGAGCAGATGAACATCCTGGACTTTTTTCCAGATTTTTTTAAATTGAGCAAAAAATAATAATTTTATACCCTGAAGACTGTTGTTATTAGACCTAGAAAGTGAGTTTTTGAGCATATACCACACTTTGTTTTTATTTGTTATATGCAGTTTCACAAAGAGAAACAGTACTCTGAAAAAGATGAGACAGGCCTGCTTCCCTTTAGAATATTGCCTTGTTAAATCTTTTTATCTGTATAGTTAGGAAACTGTTGCACATTCTATTTTTTGATGTTTTCGTCTTCACATTATAGTAAGGTTTGGTACTACTGAGATTTTAAACTGTCTGGGACAGGAACTGTCTTTTGTTGTGGGTGTACGGTGCAATGCAAATAGCAACTGCTTTCGGGCTGCCATCTGAGTGTGTCTTCCATTGCTCCTTTGTCATTAGAGACCCTTTTATCTCTGTTAGGTGATTGAGGTTTGACTCCAACTATGCTGTTGAAGAACTGCACCTTTTGCTATATTTCAGTCTGATACAGATTGATTCTCTTTGGGAATAAAGGAGGCTTGTAAAGCCATATTAAATCTCTGTTTGACCAAGGAAGTGTACCTTTTCCTTCCTAATGCTGACCATATAAAGTTTTTATGCATTAGTTATTTTGCTTCTATGACTTTTTGGGTGACCTTTCATCTGATGTAGATTGTTGCCTTCTGGGGCAGGCTGCACTAAACATGTAATAGCCCTGCTTAGAGCTATCCACTTGTTTCTTTCTTTGTATCTTGGTAAAATTAAAGGTGTCACTGTCACTCTAAAAGCTTGGTCTGGGACCTAGATAGGATGGTCTTGCCGTCTGGTGAGCTGAACTCTCCAGGATGAGCAGCAGAGCTTCCTTAGTTGAAGGCCTTTTGCCCAGTTTGCACAGATTTCAGAGCATGTTGTCATTTGACTTTGTAATTGATTAATTTTGTGTGGCTTGTGGGGTTTTACTTAGTTTTGGTTTATACTTCAGCTTGCAGCAGCAGTAATAAGGTTTATGGTTCTTTGCAGATTAGGAACTAGAGTAAAAGAACCCGATGCAGAGTAATGTACCGGTAATTTATACCTCCATGTGCCAGTGAGACCTCTTCTGCCAAAGGAAGTATTCACTCAAAAAGCAATGTTGCTTCTACGTGTCCTTCAGCAAGTAGTGAAGGGACAGCCTTTGAACTTCCAGAGGAACCTGGTCAGTAGGAAGGCTGAGGAGATGCTCAGTATTATTGCATGCACCATCTAACCTAGCCACACGCCTTCCCTGGATCTTACCACCCACTTGTTTTCAATTGTGCTCAACTTGCTATAGGTTAGATTTGAACCATTGACGTAGAGATGAAATGCTGCCTATGTATCCTGCTATTGATTCACTGCCCGAAACTTTCTGCAATATTTAGTAGATATATTTCTACTGCAAAAAATATAAAATTTTGACTATACATATTCTTTGCATAATTCTTAACTGTAAATGTTTCTATTTATGAAAAATGACTGTGATTCATTCCTCTTGGGGGTGGGGGTGTACATACACACACACTTCTGTTGCAGATATACAAAATAATATTTTTGTTAAATCCACTTCACTATTATAATTACAATACAAAGAAATTGTAGCTTCTTTCTGCATAATATCACTAAGATATGGCCTATTCTATCCAGCCACACATCAAGTGCTTAAAGAGCTCCGAAAAAAGTGGGAGGGGATCATGATCCCCACATCTGCCCATCTCCCTGCCCAGTGCTCAATTCTGACCCCAGTGCCCAAATCAATCCTGTCCCTTCAGCCCTCCCATCTGTTCTGCCCCCTCCAGCCTCATCTCTGCTCCTCCTGCAGCCCATGGATTTTTTCACATCCATCTTCTAGGCCTAGTGGGGGGCCTGCAGCAGGGATCCCTTCTGACCCTTCCAGGCTGGGGGGGCAGCTCCAAGAATTCTTCATCCTCCTCTGCCCTTTCCAAGCCTCATGTTGCAGGGAAGAAGAGGGGAGGAGCAGAGGAGCCATCCAGTTGTTCCCAGGAGAGGCTGGGGAGGTGGGAGCGTAGCTGCTCTGAGCTACTGTGCTCTTTCTGCTCTTCCCCTCCTCCATCAGAATGGTGTGGGCTTTTGAGGGGAGGGGCAGCGAGCTCTGCCTGCTTTCTGCACTAGCTCTGATTCACTGCTGTACTCCAGGAGGTGGGCAAGTAAGTGGTGAAGGCAGCTAGTCATAGAGGGTTTTCTCCAGTTTGTACTAAAAATGTGCACCCTTCAGCAACCCATAAAAAGAATAGGAGGACTTGTGGCACCTTAGAGACTAACAAATTTATTTGAGCATAAGCTTTCATGAGCTACAGCTCACTTCATTGGATACATTCAATGGAAAATATAGCGGGGAGATTTTATATACACAGAGAACATGAAACAATGGGTGTTACCATACAGACTATAACAAGAGTGATCAGGAAAGGTGAGCTATTACCAGCAGGAGGGGGTGGGGTCGGGGGAACCTTTTGTAGTGATAATCAAGTTGGGCCATTTCCAGCAGTTGACAAGAACAGTAGGAGGGGAAATAAACAAGGGGAAATAGTTTTACTTTGTGTAATGACACATCCACTCTCAGTCTTTATTCAAGCCTAAGTTAATTGTATCCAGTTTGCAATTTAATTCCAATTCAGCAGTCTCTTGTTGGAGCCTGTTTTTGAAGTGTTTTGTTCAAGAATTGCCACTTTTAGGTCTGTAATTGAGTGACCAAAGAAATTGAAGTGTTCTCCAGCTGGTTTTTGAATGTTATAATTCTTGACGTCTGATTTGTGTCCATTTATTCTTTTACGTAGAGACTGTCCAGTTTGACCAATGTACATGGCAGAGGGGCATTGCTGGCACATGATGGCATATATCACATTGGTAGATGCGCAGGTGAACGAGCCTCTGATAGTGTGGCTCATTGTGGATGTTATTAGGCCCTATGATGGTGTCCCCTGAATAGATATGTGGACACAGTTGGAAATGGGCTTTGTTGCAAGGATAGGTTCCTGGGTTAGTGGTTCTGTTGTGTGGTGTGTGGTTGCTGGTAAGTATTTGCTTCAGGTTGGGGGGCTGTCTGTAAGCAAGGACTGTGCTGTCTCCCAAGATCTGTGAGAGTGATGGGTCATCCTTCAGGATAGGTTGTAGATCCTTGATGATGTGCTGGAGAGATTTTAGTTGGGGGCTGAAGGTGATGGCTAGTGGCGTTCTGTTATTTTCTTTGTTGGGCCTGTCCTGTAGTAGGTAACTTCTGGATACTCTTCTGGCTCTGTCAATCTGTTTCTTCACTTCAGCAGGTGGGTATTGTAGTTGTAAGAACGCTTGATAGAGATCTTGTAGGTGTTTGTCTCTGTCTGAGGGGTTGGAGCAAATGCGGTTGTATCGTAGAGGTTGGCTGTAGACAATAGATTGTGTGATGTGGTCTGGATGAAAGCTGGAGGCATGTAGGTAAGTATAGCGGTCAGTAGGTTTCCAGTATAGGGTGGTGTTTATGTGACCATTGCTTATTAGCACCGTAGTGTCCAGGAAGTGGATCTCTTGTGTGGACTGGTCCAAGCTGAGGTTGATGGTGGGATGGAAATTGTTGAAATCATGGTGGAATTCCTCAAGGGCTTCTTTTCCATGGGTCCAGATGATGATGATGTCATCAACGTAGCACAAGTAGAGTAGGGGCATTAGGGGACGAGAGCTGACGAAGCGTTGTTCTAAGTCAGCCATAAAAATGTTGGCATACTGTGGGGCCACGCGGGTACCCATAGCAATGCCACTGATTTGAAAGTATACATTGTCCCCAAATGTGAAATAGTTATGGGTGAGGACAAAATCCAGCCACCAGGTTTGCAGTGTCATTATCGGGGATACTGTTCCTGACGGCTTGTAGTCCATCTTTGTGTGGAATGTTGGTGTAGAGGGCTTCTACAAAACTAACACTCTCATCCAGGTTCTTATCATCTCACATCTCAGTTAGTGCAATGTCCTTTTCTTGCCTCACTCATACCCAGTCAGAATGCTTCTGCAGGGATCATTTTCCTAGCATGTTGCTTTAACCTCATCACCGTTCTCCTTGCTTCCTCCTTCTGGCTCCCTCCTCTCTGTCACATCAAACAAGCTAGTTGTTTGCGCTTTCAGGACCCATCCCAACCCATCCCTACCCTGCCTATCATCTCTCATTCTGTATCAAAAGATTGACTCGCACCTCATTTGGTCTATGATGCCAGTCTCCATTGTCTGCTTGTTAAATTTTTAAACAAGCTCCGTCATGCTTTCTCCATGCAGCCCCTCATGCTTGACAGGAGCTCCCTGTAAACTTCCATAGAGCTATTACATTCTCCTCTTTCAAAACCCCCTTAAAACTTTCCTTTGTTAGGATGCCTACAAAAGCTGTACCGTGTTTTCAGCTGTTGGGGTCCTGAGACCACAACCTATCATGCTGACCAATATTGTCTCATTGTTTTCTTGTATTTGTCAGTATTAATCTATTGTCTCTTGTCTTAAAATTAGCTTTTAAGGTCTTTGGGGCAGGGACTGTCTTCTGTTTGTACAGAATCTAACACAATGGGGTCTGGGTCTATGTCTGCTAAATGCTATGGCTATGATGATGGTGATGGTGATGATGATGATAATTAATAATAAGATGAAAATCAGAAATTACAGCCCTTGTGAATAAGAATCATTGCAATCAAGAAATTGATGAAAAATTATTTATAGATGCTCATGATAACAGAGCAATTTGTTGACAATTGCATTACTGTTGTCATTTTTAGCTGTAAGTAGACATTATTTTTACACTGAGTAGTTTAATGACACAAACACAGATATTTACATAAATCCTGGAGGCTACAACATGTAAAGGGAATTTTAGTGTTTCAGACTTCAGAATAGGGTTGAAAGCATTTATCAAACTTTTATAATGCTTCTTTTTTCTTGTGTTCTATTCTTCAGAGTACCCGAATGGCCTTGGACCATCTAGAGTCTGTTCCTGAGAAACTGAGCCTTTTGGAAGATTTCAGAGATTTTGGAGTGAGAAAGTTTTCACTTGTCTCTCAGTATTTCTGAATTGTTGAGAATAATTGACAACTTCCTGATGTGCAAAGAGAAATCTATCACCTAAAGGACATACAATGAAATCTAAACTACAGTATTCCAATTTTAACTCATATAGTAATAATGGGGTTTATTTCCTACTCTTGAGGAATTAGTTGAAAATCGTGGAATTAGTTTAACTTTATACTGGTAAGGAAATACTGGAATAAGAACAGATTTAAAAATTTTATTAAAGCTAACATTAAAAAAATTATATAATACGTAGGTTGGGAAAAGAGTGTTTGTACATTGGGGTATAGTGCTTAGATTAGCCACAAATATAAAGTTAGTTTTTAAGTTATATGACTACATTATGAAACTTTCAGTTTAGGCAAGCCAAGATAATTGAGTAAACTATTTCAAGGACTGTTGCTATAGTCTTTACTGACTTGTTCAAAATAGGTTGATGTGGTGCCTTTTTTATTAGTGATTATAACTTCTGCATCAATAATTAGAAAGAGGCAGGTTATTGTTTGATTTTTGTATAGACATAACATCCTGCTGAGTGCCTGTGCTTTCATAACTCAGGTCATTTATTGATAAGCCTGTGAAAACTGCATAATAAGCATAAAAGCTGTTTGAGAGTCAAGTTTGTTCATTATGTTAGGTAGATACATCCTCATATATTGAGGGGAAAATCAAGCACGAAGTTCAGTATGCCAAATTGATGAACATTGTCACATCATCTTGAACATCAAATGCTATCATTACTTTCTATTAATGTATACTCCAATGTTTAGGAGTGCAACTCTTACATGCAAAGTGCGTTCTTTGGAAGGTTACAATATGTGTTCCAGATCTTCCACATTCTGTTTGACAGTTCCAAGGTTCAAGAATGACTTAGGTCACAAGGCACCAATTCAGCAAAACACTTAAGCATGTGCATAAGTTCCACAGAAGCTGATGAGCTTTGCAGAATCAGGTCCCAGCAGAATGAATGTAGTGGTCTCAGTCTCATCCTTAGACTGTTTGCAGCATTGTGCTATTCGTTTTTCCGGCTTAGTGGTGTATTAACAGAGAGATTGTTGTGCATGATGAAGGGAAATGCATTAGTAATACAGAACAATGCAATTTAATGGCCAAAACCTGTTTGCTGTACTCAGGCAAGTAGTCCCACTGATTTTAATAAGACTACTCTTTTGAGAGAGGTAAGCAGAATTTCACTTTATTTTATGTACTTCACTTTTTATCTCAGACAAAACATTTCCTAAAGCACTTTACAGAGTTAAATTGTAGCACAAAAGGGAGAGAGAAGGGAGTTTAGAAATTATATTTGAAGGTTGAAGAGCAATTGGTAATTGATTAGCTGTAACGATACGGAGAGGCTGAGTGGAGTTGTAATGCTTACATGCTAACCTGGCATACAGCCTGGGTTATAAATTCTTTGGCTTACACAGCCCTTGCCATCATCTTTTGCATGTGAAGCACTACACAACTTTTTGGCATTGTAGGAATAATAATGGGTCAAATCATAAAGTCCTTCAGATTTTACTCAGTTACTTGATGATTTCAATAAGAATTTTGATTGTGTAAGGACTTTAGGATTTCAACAAATAATAACAACAACAGTAATACAGTTAGCTCTTATTTAACCATCATCTGTAATAATTCACTTTGAATTATTAAATCCATTCATCCCAGTTTTTAACATATCTTCCCAACAAATCCAGAAAAGTGAGTAGAAATAGCTGATGTTTGCAGTAAATTTCCTGTATAGTTTCTATACTTGGTTTCTGACCCAATACCTAGAAAAGTGTGTTTTTTTTCACAGCACAGCTGTCAAATAAAGATATATGGTTGTCTTGACTCATGGGGACATACTGACATTGTTAAGAGAGAGCCTGTCAAGGCTGGTAAGCCTACAATTAGATCTTTTGGGGCTTAATGGCTAAATTGCTGTGCTGTAATTCTTTTACATTCATGAGAGCCACACAAAATTAGGAAGTTCTATTCTGAAAACCTGTTGTTGTTTTCGAAAGTAGAGTTGGGAACCCAATAGCTCAAACAAACTTTCAAATCTGAATTATTTAAAACATCCATCAGTGAAAATGCATATTAATTTTCATTTATTTTCTATATAGAATCTTTCATACTGAGAGATCCACAAGCACTGCACACATTATGTTTATGGGGGACACTGTATTCTGGTCTTTAAAGCACAAGGCTGTGAGTTAGGAGACCTTGGGGCTGATTCAGACTTCATCTTGGTTTTACATCAGTGTATGTCTGTTGTCTTCAGTCGAGCTCTGATTAGAGCTGGGTGAATAACTGATTTTTTTGGTTCATTGGCAGTTCCTCCTTCTGATGTGGAACAGGAATTTGAACTTGGGTTTCATGCATTGCAGGAGAGCACCCTAGCCACTGAACTATAGGATATTCTGGTCTTTCTTAGTCTCTCCCTGTTGAAGTTCTTCCACTTTTGATGAATAATTAACTAGTAATTGGAGTAGGGACTTGAACTAGAGTCTTCTATATCTTAGGGGAGTGTCCTAACCACCAAGCTATAGAGTAATTCTCACATTTTTTCACTGGCCCAATGACTATTCATTGTTATTCATAGTAGCAATTCATAGTATTTCATAATTTGTTTATAAAAAGTGGAACACCTTCAGTGGGAGAGAGTGAGAGACCCACAACAGAATATCCCATAGCCTAATGGTTAGGCTGTCTCTTGCAAGTTGGGGCTACTCTAGTTAAAATCCCTTCTCCACATTAGGTGGAGGGGGGGAATTGAACCTGGGGCCACATCTCACATGATTGTACTAACCACTGGGCTAAAAATTATGAAGAAGTGCACCAGCAACACCACAACCACCACCTCCTCTGGTAGTTTTGTGAATGGCACCTTACGCTCCAAATATATTTGGCAAATTCAAATCAAATTTGCAAATAGTTTCGGTTCAGCCCAAACTGTATTTTTTGGTGAATAAACTATTTGCTCTGAAAATTTTGCTCTAGCTCTAGTTCTGATATACCCCAGCATGAGTAAGATCAGCATCAGACTCCTGAGCTCTAATCCTGGCAATGTGATTTGGGGCAAGAAACTGCACCTCTCTGTGCCTCACTTTCCTTGTCTGTTAAGTGAAGCTGATGATACCTATCTCACAGAGGAGTTGGAGTGGTTGGGCAATTAGTATTTGTAAAGCACTGTGAGATTACCAAAGGGAAAAGCATTCATTCCAATTATTGTTTCTGATATTTACTCACATCAGCACTGAAATGTAGCCAGTGTTGGGGTGGGGGAGCAAACCCTTCTGCACAAAATGTGAAGAGGGAAAATTTTAGGGAGAGTCACCAGGGCAGACTTTTCAGACAAGTGAAATAAGTTGGGTAATATCCACATAGAACAGTCAGGACCTCCATTTTTAAGGTCCTTTCTGAAGAACCTCTACCCAGTAAACTTGGTGGAACTCATGTGGTCCAGGAAAAATTAGTTTGTTTTTTTTTTTAAAGTGTAGCTGTGCTCTGAAAAGTGACATTATAAAAATGGCTTTGTGGGGTTCTATGTATGTTGTTTCTCAGTCACTTCATAACAAATTTACCGAGTTTACAAATCTGATTTTTTTTTTGTAACTACCAGCTTTGAAAATTAAACCTGTGTTCTGAATGTGAAATTGAGTTCCTTCTGACTCGTATAATCATCATCATAAGTACTGAAGGTTCTGAGACTGGAACTTAGTTAATAAATCTTTGGGTGAAATGTGTGCCTGATTAGACCCTAGCTTACTCTTCAGTAGCTGTGTTGACTCTGCAAATTCACCTGTGAGTAAAGGTGGGGAAAACTTTGCTTTTTTCAGTCAAGTATGTAGAGAAATGATGAACTTGTGGTGAAATCACTGAATAAGGATTCAAAAGATCTGATTTCACTCAATGCTTTGTCACAAACATCTTGTGTAATTGTGGGCAAGTCATTTAATCTCTATGTGCTTCAGCTCCCCATTGGTAAAATGCGGGCAGCATTACTTAATTTCTCCTTCCCTTTGTCTGTTAGATTTTAAGATATTTGGGGCTGAGGCTGTCTCACTATGGATTTGTAGAGCACCTAGCACAATGAAGCCACTAGCTTTGGTGAGGATGTATAGTCATGCAAATAATAAATAGTTATAATGATATCATAATTAAGGCTACGATTTAGTCATGGGTACTTTTAGTAAAAGTAAATGGACAGGTCACCGGCAATAAACAAAAACTCACGGCCTGTGACTTCTCTATGACATATACGCATGACTAAATCTTAGCGAGGGGGGGGGTGGCAGCGGCACTGCTTGGGGGAGGGACCCCGGGAGGGGCCCGGGGCCAGCTGTACCAGCTGCTTGGCTGCTGTAGCCGCCCCCAGAGCCACCCACTCACCGCTGCTTCATCCGTCCTGAGACCGCTGCTGGGGGCTGCAAAGAAGTAGCTGCTCCAGCCGCCCAGGACCGCTGCTCAGGCAGTCCCCAAGGTCAGCCGCACTGGCCACTGCTTGGGGCTGCCCAAACAGTGGCTGGTGCGTCTGGCCCAGGGGCCGCTGCAGCAGTGACTGGTGCAACTGGCTGCAGAGCCGCTCCAGCACCAGCCATTGGGCTGTCCCCAGAGCCACCTGAGCAACTGGCCCTGGGGTCAGCCACGCTGGCCACTGCAGAAGTCACAGAGGTTGTGGAAAATCAATGAATCCATGACAGACACGGAGCCTTAATCATAATAGATGGACTTTAATTCAAGGAGAACCTCGGCTGAGTAAGCATTTTTGTGTAGCCGTTTTTCTGACCATAAATATCCACCCTTATTTCCCTGACCCAACACCTCAAGAAAGAATGGTTACAAATACTGGATTTTTAAGAAAAAGCCTCACATATTTACTAAGAGTGCATTTTCCAAGACAGAGAAGTGCTCTCAAAGGGATATTTCTGCTGTACTACAACTTTATCAGATCCTACAAGCTAAGCAGTGTCGTTTCTGATTTGTATTTGAATGGAGACCTCCAAAAAACACCAAAGTACTGTAGAAAATGGTGGTCGTGGGTCTGTATATAGAATTCTTCCTTCCAAGTCAATCTGCCATGGATTGCAGATACGTAATTTAGATCTGCTACTCAGGGTTCAGTCCATATCCAGATTTTTAGTTCCGGCCTATCTCTAGTACTGTATGTCTATATAACCCTGTTTGAAAACTTGCCACTTGGTACAATTTGAAGTACAAATTTCAAATATGAATTTGGCAGTATTTGGTCCCTTATGCTGGAGGTTTTTGATTATTTTATATAGGAAGACAAAATTATATTTATTAAATGTGAGTTCTGTCATGTTTCCTACTTGGTATGCCATGTAGGTGGTGGTTGTCATTTAAATGCTTGAAAATTGTGCTTTTATTGAGTGTTTTCCGACATTAAGCCACAATAACTATCTGACTGCAGTATTATAGAGAGCTAGATTTTTATCCCTTTGCTGTGAAGGTAGGGTTTGATTTGAGGTTCTGTTCGTATTTCAGTTTGAAATGATACATTTGAAAATGATGCTTCCATACTATGGGGAAGAATCTCTCTTCTAGATCCTGCTAAGTACAGCAGAGTCCTAGAATATTACAGCACACTTCCAGCAAATTTCACTTTGCTGTAGGATGAACAAGTTAAGCGCTTCAACACTGTTTTTCTCCTTCCAAGGTTAATGTTAGTTGTCCCCCATATGTCAGTGGGAGGGTGGGGTTGGGCAAAAGTAGGCACTTCTCTTTGTAATTACGGTTCACAGCCTCTGTTGCACCCCACTACACGGACTCATTTACGTAGTGCATTGGCTGATTTATCACGTCTGTGTTGCTTTTTTTTTTTCTTTTCATTTCCAAGGCATTGTAAGATAGTACCCTCAGAACATCTTTCTTATTTTTTTATGTATTAAGGGAAAGTTACAATAAAACATTAACATATGACATTGTACTTTACTTATTCAGGATCAGGGTAATATTCAAGGAATTTGACTAAAGATTATGGCTTGCTGGCAGGGGAGCCCTCCTCCTCTGAATACTCTAAAAAGGGTGACCACATTTCTAAATACCTATCCTCTTTTTGGAGCTTCTCTTGTGTACATACTTTCTGTGAAAGTTTTTCCATTATAAGGACACTCCATATTTTACTATACCACAATTCCCTAGAAGGAGAAGTCACATTTTTCCAATATTGTGCAATACGAAGTCTAACAATAAAAAATAAATTAATTTATTGTTCCATTTAAAATGTAGATCCTTTACTGGAGCATTAGGTAAACAGATATGGGGATCTCTAGGAAGCTGGCATTTTGACATGAAGTGAATCTCTTCAATAATTTCCTCTCCAAACTGTCTAATTCCTGGACACAACCACCACATGTGCAAGTATGTTCCCTTTTCCCCACAACCTCTCCAACAGAGCTCCTCCCTAGCAGCAAAAATATGATGGATCTTAACTGGAGTCGTATGCAATCAGTACCGTAATTTATAAAAAAAAAATTCTTTCTGAGCTACACAAAAGCAGCTTTATCTAAATACCCCTAACTAATTTTGTTTTTCCCCCATGAAAGAAATAAATTGAATTCCATGATATGATTTAGTGTTTGGGGAAAGTTGTAAGGAATCATTGATTAATCAATATTTATTAGCAAGGGGGAAAAAGCCTTTTATTTTTTAATTTGATTGTTTTCATCTTAACATCCGGGTTCTGTAGAGAGTCTCTTACACCTTTATCACCAGCAGTGCAATAAAGTTCCTATATTTCTAGCCCTGAATGCCAGTATTTAATCAGCCTTTACTGTTTTGAATGTCTATTAGCGATACTCTTATTTACACGAGTAGACTGGGTTTCTTTCTTTAGGTACTCTTTCACCTTACAAAAACAGTCAGACCTTTTTATGTGTTTCCAGGAATCTCATCGTCAGAAGGAGATAATTGAAGAGAGATACACTAAATACAAGGAAATTGTGGGCTCTCTACAGCAGCAGCTGGAGGATTCAAAGCGCAGAATCAAAAACTTCAAAGTATGTCTGTCTCCTTTCTCTTGTGTTGTTCCCTCTTGCATTCAGTTACCAGCAGATGCACATTTTATGGAGATTAGCTCAAGTTTCAGGCATTGACTAAAATCCTATATGAGCAATGTTTCTGCTTCAGTTATCAGGCCTCGCCTGCCAAGTGTGCAGCCAAATGGGCCCCAGCTCTGTCAGCATTTATTCCCTAGAAACACCCCTTTGCACTTTTTCTATTTGCTTTCCTTCTGGTCCTCTAACTTAAAAGGTAAATTTAGAGATCTAATTTTCCCCAATTCCCCAAGTGAAAAGTACCCTGATCCCAGAGGTGAAAGTAAGCCGGTACGCAAGAGCTGGTGCACCATACCGGAGCAGCCCGGCTTCCCCAGGGGGCAATTTAAAGGGCTTGGGGCTCCCAGCAGTGGCCTCCAGAGCCCCGCTGCTGGAACCCTGTGGTAGCGGCTGTGGGGCTCTGGCGGCTATTTAAAGGACCGGAGCAGGAGAAGCAGGGGAGCCCTGGGCCCTTTAAATAGCCCCCGGAGCCCCGGTTGCTGCTGCTATCCCGGTGGGGGAGGGGAGAAGGGGGAGGAGAAAGAGTGGGGGGGGCACTTACCTCACAGGGTGGGCTGGGGCTGGCTCCGACCCACTCAGCCCCTCCCCTTCCATCCTAGGCCCCACCCCTTCCAGGGGCCTGAGCTGGCCCCAGCGTACCGATAAGTCACTCGATTTACTTTCACCCCTGCCTGATCCCCTCTCTCAGCTACCAATCTTATCTACTTACAGCAAAGTGCTTATTCATAATGTCACTTCTCACTGGTTACACTGCTAATAGCTGCTTCCTTTAATTGGAAATTGAGAATTTCTTGTGGCACAGTGTGTCAGGGCAGCTTCCTGCGCCAGTGAAGGAGTTAAAGAGCTCATAAATCTTTTAAGGATGGATCCTCAAAAGGAGGGATCCAGGCTCATGCTGGGTGGCATCTGGTAAAAAAACTGCACTAGAGTACAGCGCTCCCTGGTCCCAGGCAACAGGCTGTCTACTGAGAAAACTGCTTGAGAGCACCAGCCACACTGAGCCCTCTGCTGAAAAAGAGGGACCAGCTTTTCCTTTCTTTTCTTTGTGAATCCCTGGGATTCAGCCAGGGTTGTTCGGACATGCAAGGGATAAGGAGCCCAGATCTTCCTCCCAAGGACTATTGGGCTTTACCCTACATGAGGCTGCAAGGACCCGGCCCATTTGTGAGCCATGGATATCTTTTGCCTTTTTCTTTTGGATTATTTTAGCCCCAGCCAGAAGAGGGCAGACTCCCTAAGAGTTATGTATCCCAAGTACATAACACAGACTACAGTCATGCTGCCATCCAGAGAAGGATATCCAAGATAAGAGAGGGGCACCTCCCCCGCTTAACCCAGGGGGCAGTCAGAGAGATACAACTTATCACACACAGAAACAGGCAACAGATGATGGCAAAGACCAAAATAAAACAAAAGGTCCTTACCAATATTCTCACAAAACAACAGAGACAAAGTGAAACTCCCTTTCTTTCAACTATTTTTCAGGCCAGTGGTCAAACTCTAGTCAAGTTGCCCATGCTCCTCTTGACCTGCTGCTCACAAACAGGGAAGAACTGGTAGGGGAAGTAGAAGTGGGTGGCAACCGGGCAGCAGTGACTGTGTGATGGTCAAGTTCAGGATCCTGACAAAAGGAAGAAAGGAGAGCAGCAGAATATAGACCCTGGACTTCAGAAAAGCAGACTTTGCCCATCAGTCCCCTAAGGGAGTCAGAGTCCCCTGGGAGGCTAATATGAGGGGGAAAGGAGTCCAGGAGAGCTGGCTGTATTTCAAAGAAGCATTATTAAGGGTGCAGGAACAAACTATCCCGATGTATAGAAAGAATAGTAAATATGGCAGGCAACCAGTTTGGCTCAACAGAGAAATCTTCAGTGACCTTAAACACAAAAAGGAAGCTTACAAGAAGTGGAAACTTGGACAGATGACTAGGGAGGAGGATAAAAATATTGTTCGAGTATGCAGGGGTTTAATCAGGAAGGCCAAAGGACAATTGGAGTTGCAGCTAGCAACGGATGTGAAGGGTAAAAAGAAGGGTTTCTACAGATATGTTAGCAACAAGAAGAAGGTCCGGGAAAGTGTGTGAACCTTACTGCATGGGGGAGGCAACCTAGTGACAGATGATGTGGAAAAAGCTGAAGTACTCAATGCTTTTTTTGCCTTGGTCTTCACAGACAAGGTTAGCTCCCAGACTGCTGCACTGGGTAGCACAGTATTGGGGGGAGGTGAGCAGCCCTGGTGAAAGAACAGGTTAGGGACTATTTAGTAAAGCTGGACATGCATAAGTCCCTGGGGCTGGATGCAATGCATTGGAGGGTGCAGAAGGAGTTGGCTGATGTGATTGCAGAGCTATTGGCCACTATCTTTGAAAACTCGTGGCAATTGGGGGAGGTCCAGGATGATTAGAAAAAAGCAAATATAATGCCCATATTTAAAAAAAGGAAGAAGGAGATTCTGGGGAACTACAGACGGGTCATCCTCACCTCAGTCAGTGGAAAAATCATGGAGCAGGTCCTCAATCCATTTTGAAGCACTTAGAGGAGAGGAAGGTGATTAGGAACAATCAACATGGATTCACCAAGGGCAAGTCATGCCTGACCAACCTGATTGCCTTCTATGATGAGATAACTGGCTCTGTGGACAGGGGGAAAGCGGTGGATGTGATATATCTTGACTTTAGCAAAGCTTTTTATACGGTCTCCCACAGTATTCTTGCCAGCAAGTTAAAGAAGTATGGATTGGATGAATGGACAATAAGGTGGAAAGAAAGTTGGGTAGATCGTCGGGCTCAATGGGTTGTGATCAACGACTTGATGTCTAGTTGGCAGCCAGTATCAAGCGGAGTGTCCCAGCGGTTGGTCCTGGGGCCGGTTTTGTTCAACATCTTCATTAATGATCTGGATGATGGGATGGATTGCACCCTCAGCAAATTTACAGATGACACTAAGCTGGGGGGAGAGGTAGATATGTTGGAGGGTAGGAATAGGGTCCAGAGTGACCTCGACAAATTGGAGGATTGGGGCAAAAGAAATCTGATGAGGTTCAGCAAGGGCAAGTGCAGAGTCCTACTCTTAGGATGGAAGAATGCCCTGCACTGCTCCAGGCTGGGGTCCAACTGGCTAAGCGGCAGTTCTGCAGAAAAGCACGGGGCGATTACAGTGGATGAGGACCTGGATATGAGTCAACAGTGTGCCCTTTTTGTCACAAAGGCTAATGACATATCGGGCTGCATTAGTAGGAGCGTTGCCAGCAAATCAAGGGAAGTGATTATTCCCCTCTATTCGGCACTGGTGAGGCCACATCTGGAGTATTTCATCCCATTTTGCCCCCACCCCCCACTACAGAAAGGATGTGGGCAAATTGGAGGGAGTCCAATGGAGGGCAACGAATATGGTTAGGGGGCTGGGGCACATGACTTACCAAGAGAAGCTGAGGGAACTGGGCTTATGTAGTCTGCAAAAGAGAAGAGTGAGGGGGGATTTGATAGCAGCCTTCAACTACCTGAAGGGGAGTTCCAAAGAGGATGGAGCTAGGCTGTTCTCAGTGGTTGCAGATGACAGAACAAGGACCAATGGTCTCAAGTTGCAGTGGGGGAGTCTAGGTTGGATATTAGGAAACACTATTTCACTAGAAGGGTGGTGAAGCACTGAAATGTGTTACCTAGAAAGGTGGTGGAATCTCCATCCTTAGAGGTTTTAAGGCCCATCTTGACAAAGCCCTGGCTGGGATGATTTAGTTGGTGTTGGTCCTGCTTTGAGCAGGGGGTTGGACTAGATGACCTCCTGAGGTCTCTTCCAATCCTAATCTTCTATTACTCTATGAAGATTCCAAGCTACGTTCAATGATTTAGTTGTATTTGGGGGGCTTAGTTTTGTTTTGGGGTAGTATGTAATGTCTAATGTCTACAGATTCTGAGCACATAAGCATGGAATTATTTATCTATTTCCTCCGGCAGAAAAATAAGAGAGGTGTTCTGGGCATTGACTTTGCAGCTGACAGTGTTGCTATAGTAAGAAGCCCATGACTTCCCTGACATGTCCAAGCTATACTTCTTGCACACTAACAGGAAGTATGCAAGGCAGCATTCATTTCAGTTCAAGTGCTGGAGATAACCTTCAACTTCCCCCACTTCTCATGTCCCTCCACAGCAGTTACCATCAGCAATTACCAGATTTCAAAACCTGTTGAAATGTTGGCTGGCAGCAAGGCCTGCATCAGCTGAGAGTGTAATGCAATATTGCACTAAGATGACCAAGCTCACTGTGCTGGCTTGATCTGAACTTATATTAAGAACCCAATACTTGGATTATTCCAAAATAATAATTTCCCCTTTCTTTAGACAACAGGAAACATTTAATGGCTTCCCTTTAGTCATTAGGCCTAATTTGGTTTTTGCACAATATAGAGTCTTCTTTGCTGTCACAGCTGTTCCAAATAGAACAGAATATTCAAAGCAGGTAACAGAAGGGTGCTAATCTGATTTCAGTGATCAGCGTGGCTTAGTTCAAGAAATCGCTCTTTATTGCTTGCATTTCTTACCATGCACTGAATTGTCTTATCTGCCTCAAATACACTATTGTTTTGCTTCTTTATGTTATTGTTACAATTTATCATTAGCAATTCTATCACTCAGCCTTATGGAAGAGAGGGAGATCGAGAGAGATCAAAGTTCCTGCTTGCTAACCGTTTCAATTCACACTTTATATACAGTGCAGTACTCTCACTGTATAAAGTAGCCAAGTATTTGTTAAGTGATAAACAAGTGTATGTTAAAAGAGAGTTTTTATAAAGAGCTTCTGTGGTGTGCAGTAGCCTTATATCAACCTTTTTACATACAGCTTCTTGCCTGAGTCAGCCTCCCTCCTCCTGTACAACCTTCAACCCCTTCCTCACCGAACGTACTTCTTTCAGCTTGCTTTCTCACATTAATCTCAGAGAAGGCTCTATTTGGTCTCACTTTATGACCTGATTATTTTATTTTAAGCAACAAAAATAAAAACAAACACAAACCAGAAAGTTCATGATCACTCTTTGTAGACTGCTATCCCAAGATCAATTTTGCCCTGTCCCTTTGTTTTCAGTTGGCTCCTCTCCTTCTCACCTCCCTCCCATACTCTCTGATTTCATCTGTTGAATTTAGGCTCATGACAGGCTCTAAAAACCTGATTGCTTAGAAGAGCAGGACAAGTTAGTTATAAGTACTATCTGGACAGATTAAAATGTCAGATTTCCTGCAATGGGGGAGGTGGGGAGTGGGCTGAGTAACATTATGCATAATACTGAGCTGTCAGTCAGGGGGCTGAAAGATAGTGGAGAAAAGAGAACTGAGGGTAGGGGAAGGGAGCAGGAGGAAGGGCAGAACACAGGAATAGAACTGATGATAAAACAATATGTAGAATAACAAAATGAAATAAGAGAGAGAAAATTTACAGTGATGGGCACTATGCTACATAGAACTGAACGTTTTAAGAAAAGTTCCCTGCCCTGAACAGCTTACAACCTAAATATGCGAACAACACCAACAAAAAGCAAAACCATGAAGAATGTGGGGAAGGGTGTAACAGAGAAGCTGCCAACTCTGCAAATGGAGAGGCTTCTTGCAATGCAGAGATTGCAGGTGAAGTATTGGCCCCAAGTACTGCTTGTTAATAGGTTCTGTTTTAAGATGGGATTTTTGGAGGGAGTGAAGATGAAGGAAGAACAGCTTTACAGTTCCATATTCAGGGAAAAATCCTGAAATTTGGTTTTCCTTTTAAAGTTTATTACTGTAGGGTGTATATTGTAGGTACCAAGTCCCTCGTTGACACACGAGGGGATTAATGTGTGTAATTCCCATTAGTATTAATAGGAGCAAATCCCCTGTACATTAATGGGACAAAAGCTCCCTTTTAGTCTCTAAATTAATGCGGGGGGGACAGTTTCCAAAGTGTAATACAAGAATGATAAATTGCAGGATGCTTTTAAGAAAATCCCCTGATGCTGTTTGTGAGGAAATTGAATAGCAAAATATAATATTCTATGA
Source organism: Lepidochelys kempii (assembly GCF_965140285.1). Lineage (NCBI taxonomy): Eukaryota > Metazoa > Chordata > Testudines > Cheloniidae > Lepidochelys > Lepidochelys kempii. The sequence continues at coordinate 95,599,963 of NC_136385.1, read as the reverse complement.
ACTAATACATGCGTGTTATCATCCCTTCTCATCTGAAGAAATAAAGTAATTTAGAAACTAAGCCAACCTGTTAATCTTGTTTTGGTGAGCAATATATCTAAAGACCCCTTGCTTCAATGCTAAAACAGATTTCCAGATATTTTTGGTTAAATTGCATTGTTTAAATGTTCTACTCTAGCCGCTCAACCAAGTGCCTCCTCTCAACAAAGTAATATGTTGTATGCACATATCCAGATGCTCTTTACTGTATAAATAAGAACAGCATATATGGGATTTTACTTTATTTTAAAATTGGGAGGAAAAATGGAAAAGCAATTTCAGGTTTTCATAGGTGAAATATCAAACCTGTATTTAAAAGATAAAAGTTTTGGATTTAATTCATGGGAGGGGAAAATGGATTTGAGTTTTGCAGTTACTTAGATTTCTTGTTGGAACAAGTTGATGTGGATCAGTGTTCAGTTGTGTCATCAATGCATGCATGCTCTGTCCTTCTGTTTCATTCTGGGGTCTACATGTGATTATACAGGAAAGGAACCATGCCACATTTATACAGCTTGTTATAGTGGCAAGAAGCAGCCAAGCTCCCTGGGCAAAGCAGGGAAAGTAGCTTCTTTCCAGGAGTTACGAATGTTGACAAGGACAAGAAATTTGGGACAAAATCAGATTTAAACCTAACTACAAGATTTATGTTCTGTGGATTGGAATCAGAGTTTATTAGTTTAATGCTAAAAAATACCATCTCTGTGTATAACCAAACTGGAGGCTGTTTTTAATCTCAGTAAATAAGGAGATATATAACTTAAGTACTGCACATTTTTCACAGAAAGCATGTTCATTGCCTTTCTTAGGATGAGAAAATGGATGCTGATGTTTCTGACATACAAGCGGCAGCTTTCTCCTCCAACTGGCGGACTAAAACCAGCTTTATGTCCAGCTCACTGCTTTCAGATTCAGGCTGTAAGTATTGGGTATCCTCTGTTTTTAAAACTATTTTAGTGGAATGATCGAGACCCCATTGAAATCATCATAGGATTCTTGCTGGCTTTCAGCTTCAGGCACTGAATTTATCCTGTAGTTAGTGCTATGTCACACTGGGATTTTTTCCATTTGGAAATACTGCATTTTGTCAGCAAAGTCCAGAAGAAAGAAAATTACATGCATTGTAATATGAATCCTGGAAGTGGGAACCTTAGCTTTAAAAGACACTGCATTTCCAGGCCACATGCAAAATACCCAACCAAAGCACCCCATGCAGATTCCTATTAATTATTCTGTCTGACATTAGAGCCAGTGGAGTGTAACAGCAGAAGTAGAATTCCCTATCCATGACCTCCTTTTTGGAAAGTTGCTGTTTGGTTGCAACTTCTAGCCCACGAGTCTATGCATAACGGGTCACAAGAGGCTGCAGCGGTCTCTCAAAAAGGTAGTGATGTGATGAATGGGAGACTCTGAAGGGATCTTAAGCTCCAACTCTGATGAAGTTGCTTCTTTTTTGAACACTACTAAACCATCTCTGCCACAACTGACTTACAAAAATACCTCTGAAGAGATTTTTTGTTCTCTGGAACAGGCCAGTTTGCAGCAGGCATCAGATATTTTTTTTAAAAATCCTGAAACACAATACTACCCCTGCAATTTTGTCACACACACACCCCCCAAATAATTTCAACATATACAGGTTGAATGCTGTACTATATATTTGCAACATTGTACTCTGTATTTTTTCTGAAACAGTGTCACAGTTCAGTGTTACCTGCACCTTTCATCCCTCTTTGGTCTCTCTGAGTGGCCCCAACACAGGTGTCAGAACAACGCTTCCTCAGCTCTCGTCCCCTAATGCCCCTACTCTATTTGCGCTATATTGATGACATCTTCATCATCTGGACCCATGAAAAAGAAGCCCTTAAGGAATTCCACCATGATTTCAACAATTTCCATCCCACCATTAACCTCAGCCTGGACCAGTCCACACAAGAGATACACTTCCTGGACACTACAGTGCTAATAAGCGATGGTCACATAAACACCACCCTATACCTGAAGCCTACTGACCGCTATACTTACCTACATGCCTCCAGCTTTCATCCAGACCACACCACACAATCTATTGTCTACAGCCAAGCTCTACGATACAACCGCATTTGCTCCAACCCCTCAGACAGAGACAAACACCTACAAGATCTCTATCAAGCGTTCTTACAACTACAATACCCACCTGCTGAAGTGAAGAAACAGATTGACAGAGCCAGAAGAGTATCCAGAAGTTACCTACTACAGGACAGGCCCAACAAAGAAAATAACAGAACGCCACTAGCCATCACCTTCAGCCCCCAACTAAAACCTCTCCAGCACATCATCAAGGATCTATAACCTATCCTGAAGGACGACCCATCACTCTCATGGATCTTGGGAGACAGGACAGTCCTTGCTTACAGACAGCCCCCCAACCTGAAGCAAATACTTACCAGCAACCACACACCACACAACAGAACCACTAACCCAGGAACCTATCCTTGCAACAAAGCCCATTTCCAACTGTGTCCACATATCTATTCAGGGGACACCATCATAGGGCCTAATCACATCAGCCACACTGTCAGAGGCTCGTTCACCTGCACATCTACCAATGTGATATATGCCATCATGTGCCAGCAATGCCTCTCTGCCATGTACATTGGCCAAACTGGACAGTCTCTACGTAAAAGAATAAAGGGACACAAATCAGACGTCAAGAATTATAACATTCAAAAACCAGCTGGAGAACACTTCAATCTCTCTGGTCACTCGATTACAGACCTAAACGTGGCAATTTTTCAACAAAAAAACTTCAAAAACAGACTCCAACGAGAGACTGCTGAATTGGAATTAATTTGCAAATTGGACACCATTAAATTAGGCTTGAATAAAGAATGCGAGTGGATGTGTTATTACACAAAGTAAAACTATTTCCCCATGTTTATTTTCCCCCCCTACTGTTCCTCACACATTCTTGTCAACTGCTGGAAATGGCCCATCTTGATTATCACTACAAAAGTTTTTTTTTTCTCTCATGCTGCTATTAGTTCACCTTACCTGATCACTCTCATTACAGTGTGTGTGGTAACACCCATGGTTTCATGTTCTCTGTGTATATAAAATCTCCCCACTGTATTTTCCACTGCATGCATCCGATGAAGTGAGCTGTAGCTCACAAAAGCTTATGCTCCAAATAAATTTTTTAGTCTCTAAGGTGCCATAAGTACTCCTTTTCTTTCAACATAGGTGACAGGCCTTGAGTCCTCACCTCCTCTATGTGGAATCCTGTCGTTCTGTCACTCTTAAACTGTCACACAGGGGTGCTGCACTCTCTGTACCAACTATGATTGCTCAGCAGACACAATGTGTTTGGCTACCTTGGTTCTTCCCTTCTGAGCCATGACCAGTGGTAAATAGTTACCCAAAACAACCTTTTTAAAACCAAGTATTGTTTAATCACAACAGTAGATATACAGCATGTCATGACAATAGGTTTTGAAACACAATAAGAGGTCTACACACATATCTGTTTTGTCTGTAGGCTTAGGTAGGCAAGCTTATCCCAGATACCCCAATCTCTGGGAACTTGAAGTTCAGTCTGCTCCCCAGAGGAGTTATTTAAGTTAAGCACCAGTGTGAACACAAGAACAAATGGCTATAAACAGGCTATCAACAAGTTTAGGCTCAAAATTAGGTGACAGTTTCTAACCATCAGAGGAGTGAAGTTCTGGAATAGCCTTCCAAGGGGAGCAGTGGGGGCAAAAAACCTAATTGGCTTCAAGACTAAACTTCATAAGTTGATCGAGGGGATGGTATGATAGGACTGCCTACAGTGGTATGAGGCCCATCAGCGACTGCCAGTAGCAAAAATCCCCAGCAGCCAAAGATGGGACAGTAGATGGGGAGGGCTCTGAGTTACTACAGATAATTCCTTCCCAGGTATCTGCCTGGTGGGTCTTGCCAACATGCTCAGGGTCCAACTGATCACCATGTTTGGGGTCAGGAAGGAAATTTTCCCCCAGTCAGATTGACAGAGACCCTGGAGCGGGGGGGTTCACCTTCCTCTGCAGCATGGGCACAGGTCATTTGCAGGTTTAAAATAGTGTAAATGGTGAATTCTCTAACTTGAAGTCTTTAAACCATGATTGGAGGACTTCAGAAACTCAGCCAGAGGTTAGGGGTCTATTACAGAAGTGGGTGGGTGAGGTTCTGTGGCCTGCAATATGCAGGAGGTCAGACTAGATGATCACAATGGTCCCTTCTGACCTTAAAGTGTATGAGGTAAATGACCCCAATATTATCTTTTAAGTACCAGCAAGTGGAGCTATCTGAAGCTATTGTTCTCTTTCCTGCACATGTGCAAATAACCCCTGCCTGAATTAACCTCTTGCAATCCTATAGCATGAAACACAATACCAATCAACCACAATATATAATATTCATAAAATATTACAGGCATCCCCATGTCCTTCATACAGAGTAGAGATATTCTCTGAGTGGCATTTATAGGAGTTTATTAGCCAAGTAATTTTTACCTACTTCAGCAGTTGTGGTTCTGAAAAACAATTTTGGAAAGTAAACAAATAGATTTACCAATCCCTTATTCTTCCTCTCTGACCCTAGACAGGGCTTCCTGCAGACTAATATAAATACAATGTTTTGGTTGGAACCCTTTGTTAAAATATTGGCAGACTGAAGGTTGCCAGACCCTGAGTGAGGATTATAGGCAGGCAGAAAGTGATGAGGGGATGGGAAACAATTTTATATTCCATCCCTCTGTGTGTGGAGTGGGGGTAAAATAGCTATGTAGAGAGGGAATTGGATTGCATCCACTTATGTTACCTGACAAAGGGCCTTGCAAAACTATGGGCCATCTCTGATCCTGTAAAGTGGTAATTAGTGCTTCCATAGCAATCTTCAATTTTATAGCACTTAGAAATGATATTGATTGTATAGGTTTCAGAGTAACAGCCGTGTTAGTCTGTATTCGCAAAAAGAAAAGGAGTACTTGTGGCACCTTAGAGACTAACCAATTTATTTGAGCATAAGCTTTCGTGAGCTACAGCTCACTTCATCGGATGTATGGGATTATCATCTTCCTTTCATCATACTACTTCTGTTACAGTCCTTGGTTATGAATCCTTGACAGTCACCTCTTAATTTAGTATCAATCAGATGACACTATAATATACTTCTGTGAAACCCTACAGAAAAGCTAACAATTTATTCCCCCTTGGTCTGCTGCTCCAGCACATCTGAGCTCTTATATCTACACAGCACAAGGAATCTCGCCACAGAATCAGCAGAGATACTCTTTTTTTTTTTTTTTAGGTGGAAGTCCTGACACAGTCTGTCTTGCAGTGCAATCTAGTAACTACCTCTGACATTCTATCAACTATCTCAGTGTTGTAATTGAAATCAATATATTTGAAAATGTAGAAAAAAATCCAAAAATATTTACAATAAATTTAAATTTGTATTCTATTATTGTTTAACAGTGTGATTAAAACTGTGATTAATCAAAACTATTTTTAATCTAGTTGATTTGTTTTGCATTAATCACTTGAGTTAACTGATTAATTGACAGCCCTACTTTGCAGTGATGGGAATAAATACAAACGTGGAGTCTGTGTTTGTGTATTATTACATCTATCCTTGATTAAATTTGATTTTCTTCCAAATAAGAACTGGAATCACAATTAGCAACAATCATTTTTATAACATTAATGGATTTCTGTATGGGAAGTAGCAGTGGTCTACCTGATTCAGGGGACTGGTAATGGGATAAAAATTCTATCACCTCTAGATCACTGGTTCAAGTCTACGTCAATAATGGTGAACACCATGAGGTCCTGGACTTCTGTCCAGTGCCTAGTGAAAAGGGGCCATATCAAAATATCACAACCACATGAGGCAAAGAGAGCAAAAATTGAATGGGTCCTTGAAATGGAATTCTTCTTCAACCATTAGAGGAGTGGTTCCACCAGGGTAGAGCAAAATGATGGTGTAATGTGGGGTAAGCTTGAATGGCCACTCCCCACAGTGTACATGTTTTTTGGATGAACAGTGAAATTCATTTTCTAGAGCTAATCAAAAGACCTTTCAGCGAAACTAAATGCTCTGGAGGGGAAAAAAAAAAAGCAGCTGCTTGATAAGAGCATTGATCCCACTGTAATCGTTATGGTATATCTGCATTCAACATCATATGGGGAAAGTTCCTTTCTAAGTACATAAATGTGGCTGAAAGATTGTTGCTTACTGAGTTTTTCTTAACTTTTATAATTGATTGGGGTGGCATTTCCCATATGGTCATTTTGGCTAACAACCCATCCTTGTAGATCTGGTGGTAATCCTCTCATGAACCTGTCCAGCACTATGAATCTTTTCTTTTTGTGCTCCTTTTTTGCTAGTTGATTCTGAAGGAATACATTGGAGCTGCTCAGCGACCAGCTTTGGTTGCGGGGGGCGCAGCTCCCCAGACCCGCCACTGGCAGGCCCCCCACAACTCCTAGCCCTGCAGGTTGTGGGGAACCCTCCCAGCCACTGGGCAATGGGGTCACTGTAGCTCCTAGCTGCTGCCGGGGGGACAGGGTGCTGTATCCTCCTCCCTCCCTATTTTGTCAGGGATGTTTTTAGTAATTTTTGTTTAATGCCCGTCATCTGTCCATGGCTCCATGACAAAATCATGGGCTTAGCCATCACCATTGAAAGGCAGGTAGTAAATCAGTCATTGGAGTCACCTCAGTGGCATACACTCCATGCACTTCTAATTTCAAGCAGTGATATTTATCAGCACTAATTTAAGGTTTTGACAATCATATCGGATTTTCTTTTCCTGAGCCCTAGGGTATTTAATAAAATTGACAATGAGTCTCTCTTATTTTGTCACTCATTACCTGTGGCTAATTTATCTCCTTGCTTGTTCAGAAACAGAAGACTAGACTTTAGCCATATGAACCAATAATATTTTCGATCAGTCACTCGCAGTAGCTGTGTGCTAGACCTTATAACATTATATTTTTCTTCCTATATTCTGATGAAATATAGACAGATTGACAACATGGGAACTGAGGTCTTCTACAGAACAAAAACAGTATAGCCAGTAGCACTACAAGCTTCCCCTATGTTTCCCTGCCAGTGTGGTTCAGCCCTGACTTGGAGAGATCATTGTAGGGAGGAGAAAAGACAATTTTGATATAATTTAGAAATGAAGGAGACTCTGGAATTGAATTCAACCTTGATCTATGTAAAATTGTTGGAGGGAAAGAGAAGAAAAGAAACGATAAAAAGTGAATAAACTGCAATCTGTGTATTTATAGATATATTTAGTATGGAGATGCTAATTACAGCAGTCACTGAAAGGGATAGCAATTAGTCATCTGCTTCATGGCTGGTCTTCATGTTTTTGTTATAATTTCTACAATTATAATATCTTTTCCATAACCAGCTATTTTATAGAGTGCTAGTTTTGCTTACTATACGCATGTTCTTAGAAAGGAAGAGGTTTAACTGAGAGCATAATTTAGACAAGAAGGCATTCATTAGATACATAGTTTACAGTCCATATTATTTTCAGCTGCGACTGAAAAAAGATTAGTCTAAAAAAAATCAGCTACTGGCTGTTATCTATAGAATAATCCTCAGAAATTGCTTTTTTCATGGCCACTGTGTTTTTCTGCAGTTTTATATTACTAAGCTTCTAACAATTGCAGATGCTTTGCATTAGTTCTGTAAATTGATTCCTGTCCTTCTGTTTGTACAGTTTATCATTTCAAGGTTTTGACCTGGAATATTTCCCAGAAGTCATATTGCTTCTCGGCTTTATATTGTTGATCGGTGTCTCTATCCCAGGCTTTCGTACCCTAAGCCTGCAGAGAGAGGAAAATAGTGGTTAGTCTTCCTGATCTCATAAAACTGGGATCACAGCATTCCATTACCCATTGGTTTTGCGGATACATAGCACTCTTATGTCACCATGGTATATAGTAGGGATGGACTAACCACTGGGCAAAATAAGTAATCCTGAAACATTGTCCTTTCCACTATAACACATACACGCTCACCCCACTGTAGTGTTGGCTTTCTCTATTCCTCTAGTCACAGGCCATACCTAAGCATTGCCAGACAGTAGTGATTTGTTTGCATCATAGCAAAGATAGGTTTTAAGGAGGGATGTAAAAGAGAATAAAGTGGGAAATTTGCCAATTTTGATGGAGAGTTCTTATCAAATATAAGGGACAGCATGGCAGAAAGCACAAAGGCACATGTGAGGAAAGTAGGCAAGCTGTGATCAAGACAGACGTCATGGGCAGACCAAAGTCAGGGGATGACGTTTCAGTAAGAAATTAGATTTGAAGACAAGTTAGGACTAAATGGTGAAAGGCCTTATATGGTGTAAAATTGGGGATGGGGGATGGAGAGAGAGTGGGGTGAAAAGATGGGAGTGAAGTGGTTTGAACAATGTGCCAGGAAGATGAGCCTAGAGACCACATTTTGAAAGAACATCTCAAGCACATGGTGATAGCTGTTAACATTTTTATCTTAAAAAGAAAAGGAGTACTTGTGTACTTGTAAGGAGTACACCTTAGAGACGAACAAATTTATTTGTCCAGTTTTGGGCCCCACACTACAAGAAGAATGTGGAAAAATTGGAGAGAGTCCAGCGGAGGGCAAAAATGATTAGGGGACTGGAACACATGACTTATGAGGAGAGGCTGAGGGAACTGGGATTGTTTATTCTACAGAAGAGAAGAATGAGGGGAGATTTGATAGCTGCTTTCAACTACCTGAAAGGGGGTTCCAAAGAGGATGGATCTAGACTATTCTCAGTGGTAGCGGATGACAGGACAAGGAGTAATGGTCTCAAGTTGCAGTGGGGGAGACTTAGGTTGGATATTAGGAAAAACTTTTTCACTAGGAGGGTGGTGAAACACTGGAATGCGTTACCTAGGGAGGTGGTGGAATCTCCTTCCTTAGAAGTTTTTAAGATCAGGCTTGACAAAGCCCTGGCTGGGATGATTTAATTGGGGATCGGTCCTGCTTTGAGCAGGGGGTTGGACTAGATGACCTCCTAAGGTCCCTTCCAACCCTGATATTCTATGATTCTATGATTCTATTTGAGCATAAGCTTTCATGAGCTACAGCTCACTTCATCGGATGCATGCAGTGGAAAATACAGTGAGGAGATTTTATATACACAGAGAACATGAAACAATGGGTGTTACCATACAAACTGTAACAAGAGTGATCAGATAAGGTGAGCTATTACCAGCAGGAGAGGAAAAAAAAAAACCTTTTGTAGTGATAATCAAGATGGGCCATTTCCAGCAGTTGACAAGAATGTGTGAGGAACAGTGGGGGTGGGGAGCGGAATAAAGATGGGGAAATAGTTTTACTTTGTATAATGATACAATAATTAATTTGCAAACTGGACACCATTAAATTAGGCTTGAATAAAGACTGGGAGTGGATGTGTCATTACACAAAGTAAAACTATTTCCCCATGTTTATTTTCCCTCCCTACTGTTCCTCACACATTCTTGTCAACTGCTGGAAATGGCCCACCTTGATTATCACTACAAAAGGTTGTTTTTCTCTCCTGCTGGTAATAGCTCAACTTACCTGATCAATCTTGTTACAGCGTGTATGGTAACACCCATTGTTTCATGTTCTCTGTGTACATAAAATTTCCCCAATGTATTTCCCACTGTATGCATCCGATGAAGTGAGCTGTAGCTCACGAAAGCTTATGCTCAAATAAATGTGTTAGTCGCTAAGGTGCCACAAGTCCTCCTTTTCTTTTTGCGGATACAGACTAACACGACTGCTACTCTGAAACCTATTTTTATCTTAGTTACTTCAACTGTAGACTCAACTCTTAGTCATAGGTGTCTAATCCTTTTTAAATTTTTGCTGAACTTTTTGTCTCAATATCCTATGGCAACAAATTCCACAGGTTAATTATACATTGGATTAAAAGAGGATTTGTTTTATGTGTTTTAAATTTTTTGCCTCTAATTTTATCAGGAGCCTTCTAGTTCTTGTATTACTGGAAAGGCAAACAGAAACTGTCTACTGTTACATCTGTATAAGTCTATATACCAATTCCTTTGTACTGGTTACCAGCTGGTAGTGAAAATAATGTGTATTGCAAATCCCTGCTTTTAAGACCACCTTAGCTTTCTGGAAAAACACACCTGAAACATTCTGTTAAGCCATTTTTATCTGTGGGGTGATGAAAAAAGAATAGACTTTTTCAACTGTAAAATAAAAGTTTACTATATTTTTATCAACCAGACAACTCAAAAGTGGCTGAACTCTGAAATCTGGTGTGTCAGTAATACTCTGCTAAATGGTTGAAATTAACAAAGACAGGAACATTTTGAAAATTGCATACTGAGGGCAGGTCTATGCCACAGATTTCTGCCGACAAAGCTATGTCAGCCACAGATGTGATGAGGAGTTATCTCTCATAAAATTGGGGGAACCGTGCCGCAGAAGCCCCTACTGTAGATACAGCTATGCTGGCAAAACTGCTCGTTTGCTAGTATAACTTGCTTTGCTCAGGTGTGGTGGAATATGCTATACTGGTAAGAGTTCCTGGTATAAGTATAAGCTGTGTCTACTCTCGGAGCACTTTGCTAGTATCATATACCTATATCTAATCTTGTAAAGTGTTCCCTATGTAGACGTGGCTTGAGTTTGTAGAAAATGTCATCAACTTTGCAAGTATGTAGTTCCAGAGAGATGAACTGTGTTTGCAGGAAGAGTGCTGGAAGTGTACTCTCTTTCTTACAAACCAAAGGAGACGTACTCGGCAGTGTGTCTATGCTCAGATACCACTCACTGTGTGTTTTCCCCTAGTATTCAGGTTTTTGCTGTAGAAGATTCTTAGTGTCTGAAACTTACTGCTCCCTGAAATCCATCTGAGTCTATCACTTCCTGCTGTTAATAAACCAAAACAAAAAAGCCCCAAAGTGTTGCCCATATATTTATTATCTTTCCCATTTTCTTTCTTTTTCTGCTCAGCTTGTAGTGCTCATGGTGTGGTAGACAGAATGGTTTACATGTTTCCCACATTAGTGGGAAAGATGGAAAAATCATCGTTTTATTTAACTCTTCCTTATTGCAGATTATTATTTTATTTTATTATTTATATTATGATTGCCCCAAAAGGTTCCAACAAAGACTGGGCTAACCTCTATTCAAACACAGTGACATAGACTCTGTCCCAAATTGCTTACTGTCTAAATAGACAAGACAAAGAGTGGAATAAAAGAAATAGTATTATCTCCATTTGGGTGACAGACATGAAGATTAAGGGTGAAATTCTGGCCCGATTGAAGTCAGTGGGACTAAGTGACTTTCAAGGTCACACAGGAAATATGTGGCAGAGCCCAGTTGAACCCAGATTTACTAAGGTCCAGTGCCTTAACCACTATACCATTCCTCCCTCCTAAAAAATGAAATTAGCTTTAATGTGAAGAGACCAGTGAGACAAAGCCCTGAATGTGATGAGCATTAGAAAATGGTCAGTTTTCAGAATGGTGAGAGGTAAATAGTGGTGTCCCTCGTGGATCTGTACTGGGACTAGTGCTGTTCAACATATTCATAAATGATGTGGAAAAAGGGATAAACAACAGGATGGCAAAATTTGCAGGCAATACAAAATTACTCAAGATAGTTAAATCCAAAGCAGACTGTGAAGCGTTACAAAGGGATCTCATAAAACTGTGTGACTGAGCAACAAAATGGCAGATGAAAATCAATGTTGATAAATGCAAAGTAATGCACACTGGAAAACATAATCCCCACTATACATACAAAATGATGGGGCCTAAATGAGTTGTTACCACTCACGAAAGAGATCTAGGAGTCATTGTGGATAGTTCTCTGAAAACATCTGCTCAATGTGCTGCAACAGTCAAAAAAGCTAACAGAATGTTGGGAACCATTAAGCAAGGAAACAGAAAATGTTGTAATGCTACAATATAAATCCAAGGTTTGCCCACACCTTGAATACTGCGTGCTGTTCTGGTTACCCCACCTCAAAAGAGATATATTAGAATTGGCCAAGATACAGAGAAGGGCAACAAAAATGATTAGGCTGAACAGCTTCTGTAGGAGGAGAGATTAAAAAGACAGAGACTTTCAACCTTGGAAAAGAGAAGACGAAGAGAGAATATGATAGAGGTCTATAAAATCATGACTGGTGTGGAGAAAGTGAATAAGTAAGTGTTTTTTACTCCTTTACATAACCCAAGACCCAGGGTTCACCCAATGAAATTAATAGACACCAGGTTTAAAACAAACCAAAGGAAGTATTTCTTCACACAATGCACAGCAAACATGTGGAACTTGTTGCTAGAAGATGTTGTGAAGGCCAAAACTATAATAGCATTCAAAAAAGAATTAGATAAGTTCATGGAGAATAGGTCCATCAATGGATATTAGCCAAGATGGTCAGGGATGCAATCCTATGCTCTGGGTGTCCCTAGCCTCTTATTCCCAAAATCTGGGAGTGGATGACAGGGGATGGATCATTCGACAATTGTATGTTCTGTTCACTCCCTCTGAAGCACCTGGCATTAGCCAGTCAGAAGACAAGATACTGGGATAGATGGACCATTGGTCTGACCCAGTGTAGCTGTTCTTGTGTTCTTAGGTCTTATGGGAGGAACTTGATACGTGTTTTATTTTTATTTTCCCCAGACAGCTGCAAAAAATGACATTGCAAAAATTTGTTTAATTTTACCAGCAGGCTCTCTGTAATAGCTTTTCTCTTTATTTGCCAAAAGAAATTGCATAATGAATTAGGCATTTCTAGTTTTCTTAGGAGATGAGCATTGTAAATGTTCAGAGAATAAATAGTACCATGACTGAGAGATTAGTGAAAAATGTGCTCTTCATGTTTCCTGCCAACCTCTCTTAGCCTCACACTGAGGGGGGGCGGGGGGGCGCTGTGTTTCTATCCAAAACAGCCCTTAGGTTTTTCAATATTATCATTACTCCTTTGAATTGTCTAGCACCAAGGGGCCTCTTAATTTTATGTTCTGCAATGGGAGTCATATCACAGATTTGGGACTCCTTAGCTTACAAAACTGAATACATTGTAGTACTTACCTTTTGCTTTTCGTCTGCAAAGCCCTTTTACAAACAACAAAGCCTCATAACCTTGCTATGAGGTAAGTAGTATTATCCCCATTTCATTGATGTGCATCCAGTAGTAGTTAACTTATGACTAGCCTATGGTCACTGGGAGACAGCAGCAGAGCCAGGATTAGAATTCAAGAATTCCTGTCTTCAGTCTTGTGCTCAGATTGCTAGACTGTGCTTCTCTAATATGGTCTATGGAAATTTTCCAGATCTACCTGGGAGTGGAAGAGAAGAGGGTGTGCATTCAGAAAAGAAGTTTGTGGCAAATAATGATGGTTTCACGCTTAGAAAGCTAACACTGTATAATTCTTGAGAGAATTCTAGTTTCTTTGGTGCAGAAAAATGATAATTCAAGGATTTATTAAGGGCTAAGGAATCAAGATAGTGATTTTACTTTCACTTTTGGAAATTGAAGAATTCTACATTAAAGAGTGAAGATTTGTTCCTTGGTACATGGTTCCCAGATGGGAGCTGCTAAGTTATTACAGTACCGTTTGTAAAAAGTACACTAAGCATATTTATAACAAACTGCCCGGTATGCCCAGCATTCTGACACTTTCGTGATGCATGTGTGGACAGTACAAGAATGACATTTTGTAGAACTAGAAGCCTGATGACTGATTCTGTTTCATGACTTGGTGCCTCTGCCTCTTGTCAAGTCCTTATCATCCAATTAGTGTTCTTTTTACCAATGGATAATTACTAGATGCTGCATCTAGTTCATATTTACTTTGGGGCTTTGTGCTATATCATGCACTCAAGCTAAGTTTGTGGAACTACCCAGAACCAAGAATTTAAAAAATTACACATGCACGCCTAAAGTGCATATACATTAATTCTGATGTCATAAAAACACTGGGGACAATACAATTTGTTCCTCTAGAATGTTCCACTAAGAAGGGTATTTTCTTTGGGGATTTTCTGGGTTTTTTCCCCTTATTAAAAAAACTACAAAATTAAATGCAAGCGAAGTGTAAATACAATATAAAGGGCACATAATTACAATTCTTAAATGTCAGGTAAAGTAGAAGTTAAGGCTTCCTCTGTGTAACAAAGCTGACTCAGGCAGGTTAATCATCGATGGACTTAAAAAATCTGTTTTTCTTGACCAATAAGCACTTATATTACTCTCTGTGTTGATAAATGTATACCATAGTATGTTGCTGTATGAGCACCATCATTACTCGCATTTTCTGACTTTAATATTTTAAATGTGTAACCAAAATGTTGTATTTAACATAGCTTTTTGCATGTAGTACTATATCAGGCAAGTATGTACAAATTCTGACTGTGAAGAACAGCACAATAGTGAGATTACTGTAATATAATATGATTTAGCACACCAGCTAAATTGACCAAGGTCAAACTTATGGTAGCTGCCCCTAGCAAATCTATGTACACTACTAGCTATTGATAGTATTTCTTTGCAGATGGTTGATTGGTCCCTCACACTCCTTTGTTCTTTCCTTTCCAGCATTTATGAGAAGAATGGTTCCTTTCGATTTAAATACAACCAAGGAAGATCCCATTAGTATTACTATCAATGAAATGAAGTCACACGCAGAAAAAGAGAAGCACTAGAGCAGCTAAAAAATTATGCAAAAACATGGCAGCTTTACTTGCTGGAGGTTCAATTCTGCTCCATTGTTTTAAAACAGTAATTCTGTCTGCAATCAAGCACAGCTGCACTTATAGGAGTGATGCAGCTTCAGTAACTCATCAATTGCCAAATATTGACTGAAAGTTCATAGTTGTTTCAGGGGAGTGAGCCTTTTTAAATCTGAAGATAACGGTATGTATCACATCTGCGAAAGGGTTTCATGGCATAAAGCTTTGTCCTCTTTGCATTCGTTTCTGTAGTTCGCCTGACTAAAGTTCATTCTTGCTTATAGCATACATGGATTCTAGAGATTACTATCTGAAAAACTAGTACACAAACTTTTACTATGAGCAAAATTACAAGTGTAAGGAACTTTGGGTGACACTTAAATTTAGGCATCATTTAATAATGATTAATAATCAAGAAACAATTACTAGAAATGACTTTTGTCCCAATACATTATAAGAGGCTTTATAATATGTTGCAGCGAAATGTATACATGATTTTAGGTATTTCAGTTTATAAAAACCATGTAACAGGTCATTAACTATTAGAAAAGAATCCAATCAGCAAAGTTTAAAACTTATAACCAAAGTTCCCCAAAGTTGGAGAGAATTTAGATCATAGTTTGGTGCAGCCTATCTCTGTTGTCGGGGTTTAGAATTATTTCTAAAATATAATATTTTATAATCCGATGGTATGGCAAAAAGGCATTATTATCTAATGGTTAGAGAATGGCAGTCAGAAGACTGGTTCTCAGCTCTTCTCCTAAGTCACTGTGTGACTTTTTGCAAATAACTTAACCTCTCTGTGCCTCAGTTTCCTCACCTGCAAAATGACCTGATGATGCCGATCTTTGTTAAGCACTTTGAAAACCTTCGATGAAAGGTGATATATGAGCATGAAACATTGTTCATTTTTAAAAGCAACTTCTAATAACCACTTAGTTATTCTTTTTTATTTTATATTAAGTATTTTGAAATTTCACCTTAATTTTAAATTGTTACTGATTATTCATAATTCTGGATGTCCTTCTTGCTTCTGATGATCCCATTCCATTCAAATCTGATACATTTCCTAGCTTACTAAAGTCCCCAACAAACCACTATTGTAGCATCTTCCACTATCTCAAGAATCTTAAATATTTGCACAAGTCCTGGTTCAGTTTTATGATACATGCCTATCTTTAGTGTTCCAGGTTGAGTTTCCACTAAAGTGCCTTACTGGCCAAACACACCAGGGAGTATCAGAGTAATATGAATTACATTGCAATGGTTCATTTATGTCAGCCTTTTCTTGTATAGAGAGCCCTCTCCTTCTTTGAAAGACTGTGGCACTTTTACCAGCAATGTCAGTAGAGATGGAACCTTTAGTAGCAGTTTCCAGGTCATTATGTGCCAACTAAGAAACAGGCAGGCAGTGCTTTTAAGGAGTTTACTGCAGACAGATTCTGCTCACAGCTGGGACAATGGGGAGTCTGTTGGAGCAAGCCCTTTATACTCAGCATTGTTCCAAGCATACCTTATTGCTGAGAGTATTAACAGCATAGACTCCACAGAAAGGGAGATGAGAAGATACACTCGATTATTGCTTTGCATTAATTTTATGTGCGTATGGTAACTTCTTTGTATGAAAACAGCTATTGACTATTTTTCTTATGTCTCATAAAAGACTGGCTTAGCCTTTCTGAAGACATTCTCTTTGCCTTCTAGATGTGCATAGTGTAGGCTGTAGCTGTGCTGGCATTAGCCCTTTACAGATTGCGGGCGCATTTCCTACCTCGAAGGCCCAGAAAAGCATAACAGGGTCATCCATCTCTTCCAATCCCAATGGCTGTGTCAGAGCCAGAATAAAAAAAACTACACAAAAGAACCCTCTCTACTAGTGAAAATAAGGTTAATGAAAACTTGTTTCTGTCATAGAGTAGGAAGGAGCATGGACATCATGAAATATGGGATTAACTCAGTCCATAGTTGCCCTAAACTAAACCAACTGTAAATGTATTCAGCATTTGTAATTTATTTTTTTAGTTAAATCAGGTAACAGCTGGAAATTGGTGTTTAAAACACTTCAGCCAGTTTGCCTGGTGAAATGTTGGAAAATCAGAAAATAAAATATTCCCAGTTTCCAGAGTTTATGGTGCATACAGATAATGGTTAAAAGAAATATTGGACGGTCAATTTAAAATAAAAACTGTTGTTTTGCAACACAGTAAATTGTGACCTTAAAATAGACCACATTGCAAGATCTTTTTTAAAAGAACCCCCTACAGTTTGAATTGCTGGATAGATAGATGTGTATCAACCACCTTTTACTGAATCTGGAACAACTTCCATGGTAAATGCCTTTTTGTAAGTGGACTAGGCTGAAACCTGGCAACTGAGAGCCTCATTTCAGGAGCAAAATTATTATTTTTGTAAAAATAAAAATCTCTTCGCTTTTCCTAAGGAATGTGAAAAAAGCTGGATATTCATTGCTTCTGGCTCTCTTGGCTTGTATTTATTATTTCTTACTTGTGTTTACTAAAAGTAGTTTAGTTAGTTTTAATAATTGTGTTTTTCCATTCTCTGACTACTACATTTAAGCAGTCTAAGCTCCAGGACATGCTTTCAAAATGCTCTATAAATACATTCACACAATAGAATGAAAATGACTATAGGGTGAATTATACTGGCTTTAAAACTCCTTAAATATGTTAATTCTTTACAAATTGGGCCATGTGATATCTTCTCCCAAGCAATTTATTTCCTTTTTGTAATTTATCAAGAGGGTTGGGAGAAAGAAATTAAACCACAAAAACATTAAAGGAACTTTTTAATGGGTTGGTGTAAGCTTTCCAAACCCAGGAAATTCTTTCCTAAACTTACCCTCTTGGCATTGCAGCCCAGATAATGTATAACATCGGCCTGAATTCTGCCTTAGATAGAGGATCATATTTCCTGCAATACCTCAGTTGTAATACAGTGAATTAATTTCCTTCCTAATGAGGGTTAAAGTCTCTTTCCTGACACTATTTAAAAATGTCCTTTTGTGGTTTAATAAATGATAGTTTTTCATCTTGGCAAAAATATTATTCCTCCTGACCAGTTTCTGATTCTAAAGTAGAAAATCAGATTGTTCATTTGAAACATTTTGTGCATTCACTATCCTAAAATTACTAGCCATTTCATTCATCATAGATCCTCTGTATATTATTTAATTAATTAATGGTCTAATCCTTGCACACATGAGCGCTTTCAGTATGCAAGAAAAACACCACATGTTGTGGTATCCAAGCATCTTCAGTTGAATTACTTCAGTTTTACATTGTCCCGCAGTTCTCTAGAGCTTCATCTGGAACCTTATATATTTTCAAGCTTTGGCAGCCATGTAATCCAGTGATGCCTGCTTAATGGTAAACTTTCTTCTACTTGAATGGGCAAGTCAGACTCCTAGTACACCTATATTTAAAAACCTTGCCTATTGGATGTAATCATTAATTAGTCAAACAGCTGATTTTTATGCTCAAATTAGGTTCTTCTAGAAACAACTGCAAAGAAAAAAATAGAGCTAGGCACAGAGCACCATGTCTCCCTCTTGTGGAGCGAAGAGTAGAGAGGGCAGGGATAGATCGCCACATGGAGAAGCAATGCAGCCTTTTTTCTCCTCAAATTTTTCATGGAAATGAGAGGTTTCAACAGGAACGGTACTGAAGTTTTATGCATTCATCCATCACCCACATCTCTTCTACTCCTTCCAGCTTTTCCTCAAAACAGATTTGAATGGATTAGAATACCCAGGCCCTAAGAAAATACAGTCATCTTGTTCCCTACAGTCCTCTTTTGGGTGGGAGAGTGTTTGTTCCCACATCCCATGTTTTTCTCGTGGACATGTTTCCACAACATGGCCTCTTAAGTGACCCTGCACTAGATCAGGGATTCTCAAAGCCAGTCCGCCGCTTGTTCAGGGCAAGCCCCTGGCAGGCCGGACCGGTTTGTCTACCTGCCGCGTCTGCAGGTTCACCTGATCGCGGCTCCCACTGGCCGTGGTTCGCTGCTCCAGGCCAATGGGGGCTGCAGGAAGGGCAACCAGCACATTCCTCGGCCCGCATCGCATCCCAGAGCCCCCATTGGCCTGGAGCGGCGAACCATGGCCAGTGGGAGCCGTGATCGGCCGAACCTGCAGACACGGCAGGTAAACAAACCAGTCCAGTGCGCCAGGGGCTTTCCCTGAACAAGCGGCGGACCGGCTTTGAGAACCACTGCACTAGATAACTGTGTTTCCCTGGAAAAACTGGCTTTTCTGCATGAAAATGACAATATTTTGGCCCAGCAGTGTATTCAGGTATTTTTATAACAATGATCTTAGTCTTTATTCCTAAAGGAAAAAATGGAGAATTTTTCACATCTGTAGCTGTTGCAAGAATATAGCCATAGACTTAAATTGCCTCTTTTTGTGTCCTCTGCTTTGTGTGTTGTAAACAAGAGAGTTAAATCTTACCCCCTTTTTGTAAAACTCTGACCCTTTGGTCTACAAGTCTATCATCTATAGTGTTAGTAACCTTGTCCCCTCTCAGCTGGGCCCTGTTCTGCCCCCACAGGTGCAATTCTCAATGAAGTCTATAGGAGCTGCACCCATGTGTCTAGGGGCATAGGCAGGTCCAAATGAGTATAATGTTGCAAGAACAAATTCCTGTGTCTTTTAATCTGGTGGAGGTGCTGATGATGAAGAAGATATGATAAAAAAAAATTTAGAACCAAGGATAATATGGAGGAGAAGGGTCCCTCTTCAGGGAATAGTTGTGCCATTTTATCTGAGATCTGTCACCAGGATGAATTTCCAGGTGCTGCATATTTTTGCTATTGTGTTTAGCTCTTATCAGCATTTAAACAGAACGGTAATTCAATGAGTAAAACCCGTGGATTAACAATGAATCTTCAGAACACCTTCATCATTAATTCAAAAATCTCTACGGGGATTTGAGCACATTTTCATGCAACAATTGTGGGTTTGAACTTTACTGCATTACTGTGTGGAGGCATAAATCAAATTTTAAAACTTAGCAAAACGTGTATTATAGTTGGAAGTACAGCAGAAGCAAAGTATAATTTGGCAAACTGGGTCTTGCAAAATCTGGAACCCAGTTTTTCTGAGAATGTTGGTAGCAAAACTGAAAGCGAAAAGAAAGTAATTGCTACTGTGATTAAAATACAGAGACATCCACCATATATCATCTGTACTAGCAACAATAAATAGTCATATTTCTAAAGTTTCAAGTTACTAACCTGCCATGCCTCAGCCTGCAAGAATGAGACTCTGGTTATTGGTTTTTTTGTTTTGTTTTGTTTTTGTTTTTGTTTTGTTTTCACTTGGCAGATGTAAAATTTTAATGTCACGCACGCATAACTTGAGAAAATAGTCAGTGGTTTGGATTTCAATATAACAAATATAAAGCAAACCCACTTGTTTCATCGACTGAGATTTCTTGACACCCTATACTGCAGGTTATTTCCAAGGGAAATTTCTGATTAGCCTTTTAATTTAAACAAACAAAAGAAAGTGAGTGGGGGACAATGTATATTTATTAAGTGCAATTTTCTGTCATGTCAGCACAGATATTTTACTGAAATAGAAAACTAAATGTGGGCCTGAAGCAAAATAAGTTTCAACTGTTCGAATGGATATTAAAATTACTAATAAGTCAAGCTTATAATTAAAAATCAAACAAAGGCCAATTCTCCTGTGATTTGGTAGCAAGGGAGGAAAAATTAGGCTCATTAATTACTCTCAGGGTGTTTGTATCTTTTTGTAAAAAAATTCCTGCCTTTATTTTTAATGAAGGACTTGACTCGGGGGGCAAACAGAAACTATACAAAAAGCAGTCAACTTTGTCAGCAATTATTGTCTCTCTCTTCTCTGTGCTGTTACTGTTAAAGGTATTTGTATTTTGAAGTAGTCTAGTGGCTGCACCATGAGCCGGTTGCCATGAAAAGATAATATCCTACGCTCATCAGTGTGCTTTCATTGCAAGACCAAATAAAGAAAAAAGAAGGAAATCCACTCATCATTCCCTGTTGTGTGATGAATGGATCTTAGAGCAATTAGAAATAGGTATATAGCAGGCCAGCTTTTTCCAAAGTGCTCAGTACCCAACATATCCTGTTTTCAACAAAAGTACTGATTACTTTTGAAAGTCCGGCTACTTCATTTCAGTGCCTAATAGGAACTATTAAGGGCTAAGTTCTACTGAATATCTGGTCTTTCACGTGATTAAATATTGTATAAAAATAACTCATTACGGATCAGATCTTGCCATCCTTACTCAGGCAAAACACCCATTGAAGTCATTAGCTTCATTCAGGGGTGAAAGTAAGTTAGAGGACTTACCGGTTCGCCGGAGTCCTGAACAGGGGGCGTGGCCTCAACTGGAAGAGGCGTGGCCTCAACCAGAAGAGGCAGGGCCTTATATCCCCAGGCCCTTTAAATCTTCCAGCTGCGGTAGTGGCGGCTGGGAGCCCAGGGCTCTTTCATCTCTGGCGTCAGTGGGAGCTTTGCCTGAGTAAGGACTACAGGATTTTAGCCCTCTCTCTTTACACTGGAGTTGTTTTGATCTCAAGCTGCTTTATTTGTTGCACTTGTATATCAGGAGAAATCATTCAGCTGTTCTACCATCACCACATCATTTAGCTCATGGGATCAATTTCAATAGCTGATTTGCCTGTAGGGTGGTAGCATCATAAAAGGGAATGCTTTCTTATAATCTCTTTTCACGAGGATTTTGTAACTCCAGTTGTTTGCTAAAATAAAAGCCATACTGTAAACAGGCTAACATCAGATCACATGCTGCTTAATTTTAAAGATCATCTCCTGAGCAGGAGCAAGTACATCTGAATGTGGTGTTGTTGAGTTATTATACTGAGTTATTATCCAGATGTGCTGAGTGCTACAATTTTCCCCCCAATCATGAGTGGACTAGTGGAAAGGAGGAAGGGGGTGGAGGTGCTCAGAGATAGTATAATCAGTGTTGAGTACAGTACGTAAGTCATGTCTGGAAAATAAAAGATGGAGACTGTTTACTTAAGAGAACTGCACCCCTGTTGCTCAGTACAGAGTTCTAAAAGCTCATACCCTGAAAGGTAATTTTTGAACATGTGTCAGTTTCAAATTATCATCTCTGTAGCCATTTGCTAACAAATAAAATACTGCTGAAAAGTTATACTGATACTTGCTAAACACAGTCCCAGTGTCAGTTTGCACATTTGAGTTTTGATGTTGCTTGTGTCATTATTAAACAAGCATTAAATTGGGATGTGAGCCTAGTTTTTGTTCTGGCATTGAGCCCCTCACGTGTTCCACCAGTGTCCCAAAAGATGTCAGTTGCCTTACTGCAAAAACATGGTTATTAATTAAAAACCATAAAGACTGGGTATGCTTTGCAGATGGCCCGTAGAACTGTATGCTGTACTGAGCACGATGGGTGCATCATTTTTAATGAGGCTTTTGCTGCCACTGGCAACCCTGGCAACACCACCTCATTCAAACAGCTGCAGATTTGAAAACATCAGGTGGTCGGCAAAGTTTGTTCATTCTGTGTTTTGACTGATAGAGTAGCCAATAAATCCAGTGTGTACGGTGGATTTGTTTTTTCTTTTTTCGACTGGAGAAGTCTTTAGTGAAGTCATCAGACCGTAAGAACAAGAAGCCGTAGTCAGAGTGAGCACCGGAGAGTGCAGAGTGCTATGTAGGGGTATAGCAGTGGTGATGTTCACCAGTGGCAAAATATGCATCTGTTAGCATGCCATATGTTGTTTCTTGAGAGAGTTATATGTGCAAGTGAGAGCTTTTAGCTAGCCCACCATCAGATAAATAAATAAAGGTTTGCTAGCACCATATCAGGTGACCAAAACGCCTTCTCTTCGTTGGTAACAAAATCTTTTTCTCACTCAGCTCAATTGGGTCTCAGGTGTAATTATGTCAGAGCAGGATATGACAAATCATCTTCAAGAAGAGTCAGGAAACACTTTCCTCATAGTGTTTCCTTTCCTGTGTTCAAGTAATTTCTTAATCCCATCTTGAGTTGCTACCTTTTGTAAATCATCTTATGTTGCGTCTTTACAACAAAATTGTACGTCATTTCTCAAATTTTTGAAAGCTTCAGGGAAACAAAACCGGTCAGTCTCCATGTGTTGTAAAATGCTCACTTGTCTTAATGTATACATAGAATCATAGAATATCAGGGTTGGAAGGGACCCCAGAAGGTCATCTAGTCCAACCCCCTGCTCAAAGCAGGACCAATTCCCAGTTAAATCATCCCAGCCAGGGCTTTGTCAAGCCTGACCTTAAAAACCTCTAAGGAAGGAGATTCTACCACCTCCCTAGGTAACGCATTCCAGTGTTTCACCACCCTCTTAGTGAAAAAGTTTTTCCTAATATCCAATCTAAACCTCCCCCACTGCAACTTGAGACCATTACTCCTCGTTCTGTCATCTGCTACCATTGAGAACAGTCTAGAGCCATCCTCTTTGGAACCCCCTTTCAGGTAGTTGAAAGCAGCTATCAAATCCCCCCTCATTCTTCTCTTCTGCAGGCTAAACAATCCCAGCTCCCTCAGCCTCTCCTCATAACTCATGTGTTCCAGTCCCCTAATCATTTTTGTTGCCCTTCGCTGGACTCTCTCCAATTTATCCACATCCTTCTTGAAGTGTGGGGCCCAAAACTGGGCACAGTACTCCAGATGAGGCCTCACCAATGTCGAATAGAGGGGAACGATCACGTCCCTCGATCTGCTCGCTATGCCCCTACTTATACATCCCAAAATGCCATTGGCCTTCTTGGCAACAAGGGCACACTGCTGACTCATATCCAGCTTCTCATCCACTGTCACCCCTAGGTCCTTTTCCACAGAACTGCTGCCTAGCCATTCGGTCCCTTGTCTGTAGCTGTGCATTGGGTTCTTCCGTCCTAAGTGCAGGACCCTGCACTTATCCTTATTGAACCTCATCAGATTTCTTTTGGCCCAATCCTCCAATTTGTCTAGGTCTTTCTGTATCCTATCCCTCCCCTCCAGCGTATCTACCACTCCTCCCAGTTTAGTATCATCCGCAAATTTGCTGAGAGTGCAATCCACACCATCCTCCAGATCATTTATGAAGATATTGAACAAAACCGGCCCCAGGACCGACCCTTGGGGTACTCCACTTGATACCGGCTGCCAACTAGATATGGAGCCATTGATCACTACCCGTTGAGCCCGACAATCTAGCCAGCTTTCTACCCACCTTGTAGTGCATTCATCCAGCCCATACTTCCTTAACTTGCTGACAAGAATACTGTGGGAGACCGTGTCAAAAGCTTTGCTAAAGTCAAGAAACAATACATCCACTGCTTTCCCTTCATCCACAGAACCAGTAATCTCATCATAAAAGGCGATTAGATTAGTCAGGCATGACCTTCCCTTGGTGAATCCATGCTGGCTGTTCCTGATCACTTTCCTCTCATGCAAGTGCTTCAGGATTGATTCTTTGAGGACCTGCTCCATGATTTTTCCAGGGACTGAAGTGAGGCTGACTGGCCTGTAGTTCCCAGGATCCTCCTTCTTTCCTTTTTTAAAGATTGGCACTACATTAGCCTTTTTCCAGTCATCCGGGACTTCCCCGGTTTGCCACGAGTTTTCAAAGATAATGGCCAATGGCTCTGCAATCACAGCCGCCAATTCCTTCAGCACTCTCGGATGCAACTCGTCCGGCCCCATGGACTTGTGCACGTCCAGCTTTTCTAAATATCCACATCCATGCACTTCGGAAAATTCTGATGTGCATAGTGGTATATACAGTATTTAGGGCTTGATCCTGTGTGTCCTCTGTGAAGAAATTCCATTGATGATGTGGGTGTTCTGCGCATGGAGGACTTGCAGGAATAGACTCTGTGCATTTTCTGTGACTTGTCACATGTTGAAATTTCAGCCTTAACATTACAGTAGCATAAGTTTTTAAAAAATTTATTAGAGGATGGAGGGAGACAGAGAAAATAGATAAGCAACATTTATGCTGTAGGTAATGTTGCAAGATAGTTTACATTCTATATCTCAATTTCCTCAAACATTCAGAAACTTCCATGATTGATGGCTGCAAAAAGTTGATTTTTTTGAGTACTTGAGTAAAATCCATTTAGCCATTTTTGAGTTCATGGCAAGTGAAGCAAATACATTTTTCTAAATTTTCAAATAACATTCTGGCCACTTACTTTCTTTTTAATTTTGGGTTAATTAAAAACTGGCTAAATTTTAAGAACTTGAAACCTCAGTTTTGAGGTGAAATCCTGGCCCTGTTGAAATCAGTGATAAAGTTGCCATACATTTCAATGGGGCCAAGAGTTCACACTTGATTGTAATTAGACCTTAATGAGCAGCACGGGCTTTCTGTTTGAAATAACCCTTTTTTGAACATGTTGACTGAGCATGTATAGCAGACAATATGTGCAGTTATCAACAGCTCACTTTAGATCTGATTCTGCAAGGGGCTTAGTGCAATCTTTGAGGTACCAATTGACTTCAGTGTGAGTTTTGGAGACCCACTACCTTAAAATAGGTAATCAGCTCTTTACCAGATTAGTCCCTTAAAGCTGGACAAGTCACAGTCATGTATGTCTAGTCAAGTGTGCACTTGCATTTCACAGAAATTACAAACACAGCTCATAAAACTAACTGTTGCATGAGATACTTTACCTTCTGATTTTGTGTCTACTTAATAAGAAAAAAAAAAGTAAGAAGCTAAATGCAAAAAAAACCCTAGCATTGATGCAGAGTGAATCTTATGCACTTACAGCAGGAAATTACAAAAATCAAGGTTTGTCTAGCAGTATTATATTGACAGTGTTACACTTATTGGGCAAGATTCTCCAATCCACTAATGCCACTTTGCACTGCTTATGTAGTGCAAAATGGTTTTAAAGCATCCAGAGAAGGCAAGTAGAGAATTCCCCCTGTGCAGAAGGACTGGTGTGAAGTTGTCAGAGGTGGTTCCACCACCTCCTAAAACAGCCCCTCCCACAGCATATGGGGAAGAGTCTGGCAGAATGAAATTAAGCTATGCTTGGTTCTTCAGTAGCATAAAGTCCCTTAGGGACCTTATGTTTGTGATGTATGTTAGGGCTGCCTTTTTGCAGCTCTAATCTGCACTGAGGCTGAGTTGCCTCTTATCAAGGTGCTTCCTGTGCCACCCTGTTCACTACAACTGAGCTTTGCTCTCAGTGGATAATCTGGGGCCACTGTGTAGAACTTTCCATTCCTCTTTCCTTTGTAAAATATTTTATCCTCCCTCATAGGGTTTTTGTGGAGATTAATTAGATAATGCTTACAAAGCACTAGGAACATGCAAAGTGCTATATTAATGTCTCTATACTATAAAATATATAGAACATGCAACACAGCCAAGCTAACATTCCTGAAGCAATCTTCACTCTTGCAATTTCCTTTACATTAGAGTGATTGATTTCATAATTTTTTAAGGTTGTATTAAAATATTTTAATTTAATATGTACATTTTGTATGTTGATATAGATACATTTATCTCTTTTATATTCACTCATGTGCATGAACATGAACACACATGCATCATTAAGCTTTATGTTTCAAAGAAAATATTATGCTTTAGGGGTGAAGTCCTGACCACATTGAAATCAATGGGTTTTTTTCCCATTGCTTTAGAAGGAACCAGGATTTCATCGCAGGCTATTCTAAATGTTTTCTAAACACAGATTTATGTGGTAATTTTTTGTTGGCTCCACATTTTTGCAAGACCATAAATAACTGTCAGACTGATGGGCAAACAAATACGTATTCAAAAGAACATGGTTTCATCTATATATTTTCACGACAGACCATAATGACTCAGAATAATTCAAAGTTACCTAACTTTGCCACGTAGGCTGTGTTTTGAAAATACAATAACTGGATATTTACACAGTATGGTTTCATTATGGGCCATTGTTAGACCTTAATCCTATTTTTTTCAAGAGATTAAAAGGAAACTTAAATACACAATCAAACCCACTGTACGTTTACATATCATTAATACAAACCAACAAAAGTCAGGAAGTTTAGACATATAACTACCCTGTCTTTGTTCCCTCTGTTGTATGATGCTATTATAGGGCTCTCAGAATAGTGCATCCCTGCTACAGCAGGGGGTGGAGAGTGGATTTCAATTGTAAAAATATACTCAAGGAAATGGGGGTCAAAAAGAAACCCTGCATTTCACACTGTATGTTGAATTTTCTGTTTCATGCTGTTTTGCACAACAAAATTAACCAGAGACATAGAGAGTGTGTTTGCACGTGTGTGCTAATTTACAAGTAGTCAGGATCTAATTACACTCTAAATCTAAATACTTACATATTGATGGGATTATACATTTGAAGAGGATATTAACTAGTTAAGACCACTGTGTAGTGAGATTCTCTTGTGATTTATCTTATTCTGTCAAAGATCACCCAGCTTCTGTGATGAGACTCTTGCTTTGTTTGTCAATTGATGGTTTTATTCCAAAGTAGTCTCATCATAGGATATTTTCCCATTAGACACTGTCTTCAAATAATATCCTTATAGGGCTGACATTGAGATTTGTGAAATTAAATTACTGCTATACATAAATTAACCTTCACTCCTCTTATCTTCCTGAAGTTTACAGTTAAAAATTTTTAAAAACATGTCTTTTCTCTTTCTAGGAACAAAAGGTTTGCTAGGGAAGTATAAAGGCAGGAACTTGGTAATGTGGATATTCCTAACCATGGACCATTCACAATCTGTGGAGTTTGTGATAGTCACATTGGGCCTGATTCCAATCTCACAGCTGCTTTTCCAGGGCGTAACTTCATTGGCTTTAATTAAGGTATACCTGATCTACACCAGCATGAGATCAGAATCAGTCCTGCTGTTACCTTACCTACTAAGTGCAATGTCTGAACCTAGGCAGAACACAGTTATGATCATTACAACAGGAACTTTAAGATGGAAGTTTTTGAAATCTCTAGTATCATGCCCCTGAATATGTTGATACAAACTAAATGCCTCATCCAAAGTCCATTGAAGTCAGTGGGAGTCTTTTTATTAATTTCAGTGGGATTTGGATCAGGCCCTAAATGAAATGTCTGTAATAATGTCTGTAATTCACATAATGCCAACATTTATACCTCTGTAGTAGTCAAAATGTGGAGGTCTTTATCATATGTTAACTATGCTGACTTTGGGCCTAGTACAGCAAGGCACTGAGTGCCCTCAACTCCTACTGAAGTCAGTGTGAGTTGGAAGTGCTCCTCACAGTTCAGGAGGTGCCTAATACCTAGCAGGATCAAAGCTACCAGCTTTTATTCACCACTTTAGTGTAACACAAAACTTTACGAAAATTTTTGTAACTTGGAAAATTAAATACTTTTTTTTCAAATAAGGCTTGATATTGTATACACATGTTTTTTAACAAATACATCTGTCTTATACTTTTCAAAAGAGTTTTGATATCTTTTAAGTTTGTGTGTGTTTAGATCAGTTGATTTCCTTATGCTTTGTGTGAAATCTTGAGGCATCTGATATGGATTTATATTAACTGTTTTGTTTTTTGTTTTTTATTTTGACACTGGAAGAAAAAAAGCCTTTTGGTCTTCTTGTGTTTAATTTTAAAAATGTTTATTTGAAATGTTTTTAAATCTGTTAAATATTCAATTGTGATGTGTGTTTTGATACAGTTACGAGCCCTAAATAGGCTTCCTCAAAAAGTGTTTATTGCCATTTATTTAAGAAAAAATATACTTGCATTACTAATGGAGGAAGAATGGAGCATTTTCCCACTGCAACATGTTACTGTGTTTGGCCCCAAACCTGTGACCAAATCAATACAAACAGACCCTTACACTTGCTGTGAGTCCCACTGAAGTCAGTGGAGGCTCCACAAGTGTGTGACTGTACAGATCAGATTGGAGGATCAAGGCCTTTGTGTGTACAGCCAGGTAAGCTTACACATCATCCTTCATGGAAATGTGGGACCAAATTCTTAATTGATGTAAATGGCAAAACTCCACTGAAGTCAATGGGAGCTGTACACATATAAACCTTCAGATAGTTTGGCACATTGTGTAAAGTTTCTAATCATTCTAAAATAAATTGTTGCTGAAAATTCACATAGAACTAGAGACATTTCAAACAGAAGCAGAGCCTTGTATTATGTTCAGAAAAATAACAAAATTCTTACACATGCAGCAATGCAATAACAAAGAAACTTGCACATTTGGGTTCTTGTGGAAAACTGCCCAGGCTCTGTTTTCATAATGCCATGAGAATTCTTCACTGAAAACCCATAATTATATCACTAGCTCTGTTGTCCTCTATTACATTGTTCTCTGTTGGGTTTGACATTTTTTATAACCCTGTGTCAACCCAGCTGTCTCATGCAAGTGTCTCTTACATGACCCCATCCCTGCCAATATGTGGTCTGTCATTAGTATCAGACAGCTGAAGTCAGTTCTAGTCCCTCCCTCATAATTCAAGTCATGCAAAAACCATGACTAAGAAAGTTTAAAAAACAGCTGATACTTTGTTCAGTGCCTGAGGCTTGTATCACCCTAGACTACTATCCCTTCATATATCACAAGCTAAACAGCATCAATCTGGATCACTGTTTGGCGAGGAAGACTCCAGAAGGAATACATAGGATTTGCTAGGCTGAGCCAATGGAAACAGTACAGAGGACAAAACTTCACAGTGAATGTTTTGTTGCTGTGGATAGATACTGTTTTACAGAAATATACTTTAAACATGAAACTTCCTGCATTAAAAATAAAGTTTTTTAAACCTACAGTCTAATAAAGCACACCGAGTGAAGATTTCATCTCTTTTTAATGGGGCTTAAGTAGTGACCTTTGGCCATTGCCACCCACTGTTGATCCCTTTTGTTTGAGTGGGTTGCAAGGAACCCACAAAGCAATAATTTTGCCTGTCTTTCAGCTGAGTCTAAAAATGAGGATCTTGACCACATGTGTTTATCGGAGATCTCCTGGCACTTTTCACCAGAGTCTGGGATTGAGCCCAGATGTCCTGGACAGGTTCCAGTTTGGGTTATTACATACATTCTGCCTACCCTGTGCAATTCCAGTTGGATATGGGCTTCCTCTTCATTTCCTGCCTTAAACTGTTGTAGCATTTCTATGCAGTGTTAAACAACTGCTGGCTTTTTTTAGAGGGGAATGGTGCAGAAAGATTAGAGAACATAGGCAAGTGGGGCATGTGGCATGTGGAGCCATACTATCTCCACACCCTACAAATCTATTCCCACACCTGTGGGTAAACCAGTCTGTAGATTATTGAAAGCTGCCTGCTTTCCTATTTCTGTAGTTGCGCCTAACATATCTCACAACAAGAGCAGCTTACAATACAGGGCCATAAGCTTTTCATCAGTCTGTTGGTCTAAGTTTTGCATCTTTGCTTTCACAAGGAAGCTCATCTACAAGAGCATGTGTGCTCCTGTTTCACAGGGCCACCAAAGGTTCTAGAGCAGTATGTAAGTCCTAATGAATGGGAAGCAACCAACAACAGCCAGCAAAAAGGCAAAGGAGCCTCAAAATGAAATTTTTTAAAAGGGAAGAAAAAAGAGAGGAAGAAGACAGAAAAGAAACTTTGAGCAGGAAAAAACAATTTAGGGAGCAAAGGAGAGAGAAAATGGGTTGAAGAAAGAAGAGATTTAGCAGTATTGCAGGGCCTAGTGTGGAAGAATATGTGTTGAGGGGTGTATATCTGCCAGTGCATGATCAGAGGTTTCCCACAAACATAGCTGGGAATCTCTGCCAAAGAAGCAGCAAGTTTAGGAGCAGCTGTTGGGTAGAATGAGTTCCATTAGGGTTTACATAAAGCACTTATTAGACAAAACGTGCCATGTGAACCCAAGAGCTTATGATATAATTATATTATTACTGCAAGTCCACACACTTTTCCCTATTTATATTATGCAGATAGATAATTATCTGTGGCAGTACATAGTGAACTTATTTGTGTTTTTTCACAAGATAAGAAAGAACCATTCAGTGATCACAGGTTTTTGTAATGATTTTCCCTCAGGTAAGTTTGCAGTTGGTATGGTGTGAGTATGAACATGTTTTCTAGAGGTTCTAAGAAAAAGAAAAAAAATACACCCGAACAGATTATCATTTTCAAAATCTTTCCACTGCTGAAGGTCAGATTTTAAGTACAAATCAATTTTTTTGTTTTTTATAATTTGTGTTGGCTGGTATTTTCATATTGCAATGGAGTAGGGAAAAGTTTTAGCTCAAAGATGTCTGCCTTTGCCAGATTTTTAAAGAGGCGGAAATAAAAATAGTGAATTTTTTTATGTGTCTGTACAATGTATCATTAAAAAGACTATAGACTTTCATATGCTACTTTTGTCAACTTATTTGTGTTGATTGCTTACTTTCAACTGGTGTCACATGCACATGTGTAAGCAACTTACTAAAGTATTTCTTGGTTCCCTTGGAGACTTGGAGTAGAGGAATTAAAATTTTATTTTTTTTAATTGTTCAACGGCCGATACTTGACTACAATCTCAGACCTTCTTGGCTACAATCTTAGACCCGCTTTAGGGAAAGATAATGAATGTTGCTGATAGCTAAATCTAATTTATGAAGAGCTAAAAGGAAACAGACATGAGAAAATGTAATAAATAATCCTAGGACAAGCAATATACAGGTCCAGTGGAACATAGAGTAGATGCCTTTAAAAAGTCAGTATTTGTCAGCTGCTATCACAGATCTCTCCTATTTTAATTATAGGATAAATCTGTGCTAATCTCAGAAACCACTCTGTTGTAAGGTTGGCAAATGCAAACTTTTAGAGGTAAACACTATTACAGAAACTGATCCAGTAGTCTGGAAGAACTATTTTGTCCCCTTTCAGAATCCAAAAGAATTCAGAATGAAAGCACTTAGATATTGCAAAGTTCCTCTATTTCCTGCCTTTTCAACAAGGCAGGAAGATGCAAACATTCTCGCACTGGTTTTCCCATTGCCAGTTGAACAGGGTTTTGGTGGCAGTTCCTTGTCCATCATGTGTGTGCTTTAATGTGGATTTTGTTTTCACCAATAACAGACTGAGTCCCTCTTTCTTGGTCATCATATGGATTGCATTTGGTCTTCTAAAGTTGTTGGATCTTCATTTGTATCGATGGATAGTATCTCAAGGGTCTCTAAACTCATTACAATTCTTCTGAGATTCTGGGAGTTCAAGAGAAAGGTATTCTGAGGGAGCTAATGATTCCTCTCTGCATTTACCAGCTGCAAATTCTGAGATGGTGACAACACTATACTCCAGTGGTTCTTAACCTGGGGTGCGCACACCCCTTGGGGATGCGAGATGCCCATTCTGGGGTGCAAGACATCCCAGATCCTTGTGCCATTTGCGACTACATACATGTGTGAGATAGGATTTTCATCACTCTTATACATCAAAACAAAGGCCAGAAACCGCCTAAATGCGAGCGATGACATGCGTGTGGCTATTTCAAAAAAAGTTCCTCGTTTCTCAAATATCATTGAACAAAAGCAACAGCAGAAGAGTCACTGAGCCGGTAAATTTTTAAAAAAGTGTGTAATTTTTCATGTATTACTGCAAAATTAAAATAAATATATAATTCTATCTCTTTCATTCTATAGTTATGATATATGTAGGTTTAAAGAACTGACCTACTTCAACGATTTTTGATAAGCAGTGCAAGAACGTAATTTGAGAACCAAAGGGGTGCAGGCTGCAGTAAAGGTTAGAACCACTGCTATACTCTAACAACCATAATAAATTGCTGCAGTGAACAGATGTGTAATGAGCTGGGTTAAAAATTCACTCCTCTGTTTTAACTTAAGCTTTAGGGCATACTTGTGGGGCTTAGAAGCAAATTTCCTTCCATGTTAAAAGTATTACATAACTACTGTTTCTCTCCTCTTTTCTCTTTATAGGTATTTTGGATAGGCTACTTCCAGATGCAGGAGACTAAACAGACAATCCGTCTGTAGTAATTTAACAGCTGTTGTATTACTGTTAATGTCACAGTTTTTAACATATAAACCCTGAACTCTTAACTGACTCACTGTGTGACCTCAGGCAATACACTTAGGGCTGAACGCTTTACATCTTCAAAACACTGTACAAATATAAACTAATTAACTCTCCCAACATTCTGGGAGGTAGTTCAGGAGAACATATGGAGAACTGAGGCAGAGACTCATTTTCAAAAGCATCCACTAAATTTGGCTACCTCCACTTTTGGTTTTCTAATTTGAGACACCTCTGCTTTGATTTTCAGAGATGCTTAGCAGTCATTGACTCCCAAAGTCAAAGGAGAATATGAATGCGTATCACTCTAAAAATCAGGCCCTACATGTTCTATTGCGCACCTAGAGCCAGAGGCCAGTTTTTAAAATATGGCCCTAAGGGTATGTCTACACTACGAAATTAGGTCGAATTTATAGGTCGTTTTTT
This sequence comes from Lepidochelys kempii, assembly GCF_965140285.1. Taxonomy (NCBI): domain Eukaryota; kingdom Metazoa; phylum Chordata; order Testudines; family Cheloniidae; genus Lepidochelys; species Lepidochelys kempii. The sequence continues at coordinate 95,566,706 of NC_136385.1, read as the reverse complement.
TAGAAATCGGTTTTATATATTCGAGTGTGTGTGTCCCCACAGAAAATGCTCTAAGTGCATTAACTCGACGGAGTGCTTCCACAGTACCGCGGCTAGAGTCGACTTCCGGAGTGTTGCACTGTGGGTAGCTATCCCACAGTTCCCACAGTCTCCACTGCCCATTGGAATTCTGGGTTGAGATCCCAATGCCTGATGGGGCTAAAACATTGTCGCATGTGGTTCTGGATACATATCGTCAGGCCCCCGTTCCCTCCCTCCCTCTGTGAAAGCAAGGGCAGACAATCATTTCACGCCTTTTTTCCTGAGTTACCTGTGCAGACGCCATACCACGGCAAGCATGGAGCCCGCTCAGCTCGCTGTCACCATATGTCTCCTGGGTGCTGGCAGACGTGGTACTGCATTGCTACACAGCAGCAGCAACCCATTGCCTTGTGGCAGCAGACGGTGCAATAGGACTGGTAGCAGTCATCGTCATGTCCAAGGTGCTCCTGGTTGCCTCTGTGAGGTCGATCAGGAGCGCCTGGGCAGACATGGGCACAGGAACTAAAGTTGGAGTGACTTGATCAGGTCATTCTCTTTAGTCCTGCAGTCAGTCCTATTGAACCATCTTATGGTGAGCAGGCAAGAGATGAGGATGGCTAGCAGTCCTATTGTACCATCTTCTGCCGAGCAGCCATGAGCTGTGGATGGCATGCAGTCCTTCTGCACCGTCTGCTGCCCGCCAAAGATGTAAAAGATAGATGAAGTGTATCAAAACAAAAAATAGACCAGATTTGTTTTGTACTCATTTGCAACCCCCCCCCCCCATCTAGGGGACTCATTCCTCTAGGTCACACTGCAGTCACTCACAGAGAAGGTGCAGCAAGGTAAATCTAGCCATGTATCAATCAGAGGCCAGACTAACCTCCTTGTTCCAATAAGAACAATAACTTAGATGCACCATTTCTTATTGGAACTCTCCGTGAAGTCCTGCCTGAAATACTCCTTGATGTAAAGCCACCCCCTTTGTTGATTTTAACTCCCTGTGAGCCAACCCTGTAAGCCATGTCGTCAGTCGCCCCTCCCTGCGTCAGAGCAATGGCAAACAATCGTGCATCTGAGTTGAGAGTGCTGTCCAGAGCAGTCACAATGGAGCACTCTGGGATAGCTCCCGGAGGCCAATACCGTCGAATTGTGTCCACAGTACCCCAAATTCGACCCGGCAAGGCCGATTTAAGTGCTAATCCACTTGTCAGGGGTGGAGTAAGGAAATCAATTTTAAGAGCCCTTTAAGTCAAAATAAAGGGCTTCATCGCGTGGACGGGTGCAGGTTTACGTCGATTTAACGCTGCTAAATTCGACCTAAAGTCCTAGTGTAGACCAGGGCTAAGTGTATTGCCTGAGGTCACACAGTGAGTCAGTGGTAGAAGTGGGATTAGAACTCATGGAGCTATGAGAGTTTTTCTTTTTGAAATAAGCAGAGTGGGGAGAGGGTTGTCCTTAGACTCTTCTATTCCAAAAGAGAGACTCAATTCATGTTCATATAGTCAGATAAAAAATATTCCAGGTAATGTGGTTTTCATCCACACCCCAGTAGTGTCTATGTTACAAAAAGCCTTTACTTTAATTGGCATATTTGTCAGCAGTCTCAGTAGTGAAGCAAAGGAGGGAATTGTTCATGGAGATTTGAATTACCTCAGTCATCTCCAAAAACAGTCCCTCCAAGTCATAATTGAGACTTGTTGGCAGAGCAGTATGGAGAACTTCACACTGCCACTGTCCAGACTGTTTCCCCACAGATAATCAAAAATGTCAGTTCTCTAGAGTGGTCAACATTTTTGTTCTGAAAATGTTAAGGATTTCAGAGAATTCTTCGTGATGACAAAAATATCATTGACATGCTGAGCCAGATTTGTGAGTGCTGTAAGTAAGAGTGGTGTTTCTCTATTGAAGTAAGTGAAACTAAGCTGATTTTCATCATTAGAGGATCTGGTCCAATATTTCGACCAAGGATGGCAGAGTTTGTAGTTTAACACCTTTCAGACCAGCCATGAATTTTTTTGCAGAAATTGCAAAAACAGCTGATTCTCTATCATTTCCCACATACCACAGTAGTGTTTAATAATATATGCAAAATAAGAGGTTACTAAAATTTTGAACTTAGAGCAGCTTTTTTGTTTTGTTAATAGAATTTATATTTAATTTCTTGATTTAAATTTTTTTAAAAGTAGCAGGAGACTCAGAGAAATTTCTTCAGTGGTTGATTTATTTTAATATATTGTGTACCTCTGCAGTAGTCCTGCTCACCAAATCATGTTTATGTATTTATTTAAGAAGAATTTGTTTACTAGGGTTGGGTAGCATTGCTTACATTCCTGCAGGACTGTCATGGAAGGAAAACGTATCTGTGGTCTTATGCCCATAGTCATTCATCAGGTATTGATACAGGTTTGTCTGAATAGTGCTAGCCACTACTGTAATAGAATGGCAGATTGATTTAACTCTAGTCTCCCTCCAGCCAAAAGCATCCATTGTGTTGTCTAACTCTGAGAGATGCAAAAGATTGCAACCAATAATTGTGATAATGATTTCTGAAGCAATCAGTTGATTTTTGTTATCTACTGGGTGCTCTTCCCTAAGAGTCAGTACTGATCCCAGGCCCTAGCATGCTGCTAGCAGTATCTGTACTAAAGAGAGTGGTGTGGGTGATACAGTAGGAGCTGCTCTTCCCTCAAATCCGTGCCAATAACAATGCCCCAGCATATTGCTAGGAGGTCGTGTGCCAGAAGGAGTGATGCAGGTGACTCAGTAGGGACTGCTCTACCATTTGAATCAGAGCTGAAACTATGCCCCAGCATGATGCAGGAAGCGGTGTCTTGGATGAGACGTAAAAACCTCCTTTTCAGTGCTCTGTTTACTGTTTGTGTTTTTCTTTTGTACATCTTATGAAGTCTTAATATGTTTATTATGTTTTTTATTTCTGTGCTGCATGCCAAGTACTCTGGGCTGGGGTGAAAAATACTTAATGCTAATTATTTTATTCATAATGTATAAGATTCATGAGTATAACAACTGGCATTTTACAAACTGAGTCATCTCACTGGGTTAGTACATATACAAAATCTTGTATTATTCATCTTACTTCCATAGCTTCCCCCATTAGAATGCAGTAGTTAATTAGCCCTTATGCTTCCTATGAAGCAGGTAAGTAATGTTATCCCCATTTTACAAATGTGGAAACTGAGACAAAGAAATTAAATGACTTGACCAAAGTGGTGCTGAGTCAATGGGTAAACCAGGAAGAGAACCTAGGAGACCTTTATCTCAGTCCCCTTGCTCTAACCATAAGACTCTCTATCTACAATGTAATCTACATAAGATACTTATAGCCAAAATATTTTAGAGAACTAAAAATCACATTTATACTATAACAAGTTGCCTTTGTGAATGGACTAAGAGGCATGAGAGAATGTCTATTGAAGACTTTGCCTGACTGATTTTGAGTCCTGTGCCTGAGCACTGGGAAAGCACAATAGTACCAAACCCAGAGGAGATCTGGACATATGGCAGGCGGTAGCGAGCTAATCAACACACGCCAAGCTTTGAAAGGAAATGCACAAGTCAGGGGGAGGAAAAATACTTCAAAAGCCAGGAGTCAAATGACTGGTCACAGCTGTCAGGAAACATCAGTCCTGCTCCCAATCTTCTTAGCTATTTCAGGAAAGAAAATAAATCTAAAGAATTTAATTTTAATTTTATAAAATAACATGCTAGGGAAGTTGAGCATGCCAGAGCCTACCTCATATCTAATGTCTCACATAAGTTGCCTGCTGCTCTGGCAGAGAGCTCCCATGCATGCCTATCATGTGAATTGCAGTCCCCCAAAGCTTTGGGATTATTCTGCTTTTGTGCCATAACACTCTGTTCCTGTTGCTTTAACCCTGATTAATTAATCGGAAGTTGGGTTGATTAGCACTTCAGGTATCGGCTCAGAATTAATTCTCATAATAGCTTTCACAAATCCTCTTGCTGTCCTCCTATTTCCTCAGAAGGGGAAGGGGAAAAGTAGGTCAAACTTGGGGAAGGCTTTGTATGTTTTAATAACCCTACAAACTAGGTGCATAGTGTGCAGCCAGTGCTAATAAGGTCTGGGGAAGGGAAAACTGGAACAAGTCAATCCTCCAGTTGAATTCTCCTGGCCATGCCAGGGCAAGTTCCATAGCTGCTGAGCCATGCCAAGCATGCCAAGGCATAGGTCTTGGCAAGAGAGACTGCAATGGCAGGATACAATTTATTGTTTAAAAAAAAAAACACCAAATACATAGGGGTGTCTTTGATACTTCCAGATGTGATCTTTATGCAGCATAAGATCTTTCTTGTCCACCTCTTACATTAAAAAAAAAAAAAAGTCTTATAAAGACATTCATTCACAAATGTACCGTAACCTAACCTGGTTGCGCAACAGTGAGAGTGATTTAGAAAAGCCATAATGATTAAATCATCTTTCCCTGCTGTTTCCAGGTGAAGTTTATTTTCATGGGGACACTGTAAATGGAGCAGTCGAAAAGCTGCACCTTGGCATTTTCTAGATACATAGATTGCACTAAGTCTTTCTAAATGGATTGTCATATTTGAATGAATGGGGAGAAATATCCGATCTCACTGAGAAACAAAAGAGTTAAGGGCGTGAAAGCACTTAGAGAGATGAAGAATGGTATACATGAAGAATGACTATGAAAGAAGATGCTAATTACCATTGCTTCATCCCTCCCTTTCCCCTGGGTCAGTATACAGAAAGAACCAGAATGATATAAACACTAAACAGATTGGATGTTTCAGAAGTTGTTATTTTTAAAAAGACATTTTAAAATATAAATCTCAGAATTCCAGGAGAGTTGTCTCCTTTTCAAACAGTCTTTTTACTCCTGTTTTAGACACTGCATGCACCTGAACAACAATTTATCAACTCTAATGGAGAGAGGCTGGATGTTCCATTCACTAAGCAATGTCTGGCCATAAACATTGATCAAAACTGAGGCAGCTCTCCTTGGAAACAAGTTTAAGACAGGCATGGCTGGCTAGTGATTAGAACAAGGAAATAGGTTCCATTCACAACTCTGCCGCTGATTCACTACGTGACCTTTTTCAGGGAATCATGCGCTGAGGTAAAGTGGTCCAGAAGGTGTGGCCACACTTCAGGATTTTGTGCCTCATAATTGGGAGGGCCCTCCAGCATACATTAGGTGTAATGTGCTGTACAGGACACTTAACTTTCTTGTGCTAAAGTATTCCCCATCTATATAATGTAGTAATAGTACCCATGTTTGGAAAGCACTTTGAGTTAATCAGATAGAAGGTAACATTTAAGTGCAAACTACCATTTGAATTAAAAAATAAAATAATTCAACTCAAATTGTGTGTGTGTCTATGTGTTTTAAAAATGCATGTGTGTGCTTAAGGGCCATTACTTTCTACTGTATATACATTTAAACCAGATACAGTGTGTCCTAGGCTGTTTGTTCAGACTCTGTGGTCATTTCTCCATAAAAGCTTCAGACTACATTACAGCTCCATATAATGTCAAGTGTGTAGCTTCTGCCAGCAAGCTAGGCATAAACACATAGACCTGAAAAGTAAAAGGGTGTGTGGGGGTGGTGTTGGGTAGGCAGTGCCACATTTCTGGAGTTTGTGCCTCATAATTCAGAGATCCTACAGCATAATTTAGGTGTAATGCACTGCATAAGATACGGCACCTTGAGCATAATTGTCAACTGTACATCTTGTTTGACCATTTTATAGCCAGAGCATGCTTCCTTGCCTGCCTCTGATCCTGTATCTCATGGGGCCAGTGCACTGTGAATATAGCTGCTCTAAACTGCTTTCCTGGACTCTGAGAGGTGGTATCAGAAACACCAAATGCATCCAATGAAGTGAGCTGTAGCTCACGAAAGCTTATGCCCAAATAAATTTGTTAGTCTCTAAGATGTCACAAGTACTCCTTTTCTTTTTGCGAATACAGACTAACACAGCTGCTACTCTAAAAACTGTCAGAGAGTTCATCCTCTCTAAGCCCTGGCCAAAGGCAGAATCTTCAAAGTAGCATCTCTGTTCTACTTCCTGGTAACTCAGCAAGGGTCTGATCCTGTGCCTACTTAAGTCAATGGGAATCTTTCTGTTGATTTCAGTTGGTGCTGTATCAGGCTACAGATCAGGCTCTTTATGCATCAGTTTCACTCTACACATTAAGAAGGAAAAAAGAAAGGAGGCAAAGATGAAACTAAGGTTGAAAGTCTGGGTGGGTGGGAGAGAAGTGGGTGAATAATTATAACCACAGGTTATGACATGCTAAACTGTTAACTATGATGCATCAAAGAGATGAGCTCTTGGGCAGATGGTGAAAGATCCCAGACAGAGAAGTACGGTAGATGTCCACAGAGATATCACAGTAGAGCACAGAGGAAGAAGAAGGAGAAGGATCCTAATCTGGAATCCTGGGGTCTCCAATAGTGATGAGGGAAAGAGTTGGTGGAGGAAGCCCAAAAGTAATGCTGAAGGACTGATTAGTCAATGAAGCCAGAAGAGACCCAGGAGTAAGCAACACCTTGCAAATGTCAGTAAGGAGGCAATAGGGTATATAGTCATGACAGTGCCAGCACATAGTTCAAGGAGAACAAGAGTGCAGAATGGGCCTTGTTCAGGAGAAATGTCTTCAAAACATTGAGAACTGTTTCAGTGGAATGCAGGATACAAAATCCAGATAGCAGGGGATTAAAGAGATAAAGAAGTTGGAAGAATAGTTAATTCTTCAAGGTGAGTTTATAGGCAAAGAGGAGGAAGGAAATGGGTCGTCAGTGGTTGGAGAGCCAAAAAGAGTCAAGGGAGAGGTCTTTCAGGATAGAAGGTGGGGGGATACTTAAAAGCCCTTTGACCTCACAAAGAGAGGAAGACATCTGAGGGAGAGGAAGGTGGTGGGAGGTACAAGATAAAATATTCAGGTTATGGGGTGAGATGAGGACAGGAAAAAGTAGATTTGAGAATTGGAGTTGGGAAAGAAGCAGCAGCACAAAGTGAGTCAGACAGTGTCATCTTTGCTTTTGAAAATCCTGCACACTGTTTCTTAGAAAGGGTGACCACAGGAATACAGGGAAACAGCAAGAGAGCTTAGGGGATAATGAAGAAATACTGCAGGTTAGAAGTGTCAAAGTTGTTGAGGGGAGGGCAAGTAAATTTGTTTAGTGAGGCAGCTGATACAGGGAAGAACAAGCTTGTACTACTATCCCTTTCTTCAGAGATATGCAAAGTTTTGGGTCTAAGTGGCAAAGGAGAAGACAGAGCCAAAGTTGAAGGTTAGATGGGAGGGTAGAACTCCAATAGAGCAGTAAAGGTATCAAGTACTGAGAAAGGAGAAGAGTTATGGAGAAACTGGAATCAACAGAGTGAAGTGCAAGTTGCGGGGAGCCAAGAGCAAGAGAGCGGTTGCGGGAGGTTAGTGAACTGGAGATCATGAGAGGCAGGGAGAATGAACAATGTTAAACAAGAGATAATGATGAATGAGGAGAGAAAATTTACAGATGGAAAAGACAATAGGAGAGAGAGAAAAAGTACATCTTGTATTAATATCTACAACAAAAGTGTGTGAGAGACGGGGGATATAGGAATTGGTGCACTGTTTGTGATCAAAGGAGAGAAGTAGAAGCAATAGGGTCTGGGGTTGGATCCAGGATCAAGATGGAGTAAGAAGTAAATGAGAGAGGCAGGCATTGATCAGAGGAGGTGGACAGAGGAGATCAAAGGAGACAATAGATAACAGCAACTCAAAGGAAAACCAGACAGAGCAGATCTCAAAGCAATATGCTGTGTGAGAGGCAGGAAGAAGGGCTGAAAGTAACAGAAAGGGAAGGGAGGCACCAAATGTAGTCATGTCTTCTTGGGTGGTCAGTCAGAGGATAGCTAGGTTTTGATGCAAGTGGGTAGAGGGAGCAAGATATAAAGAAGTCATGAACAACACTTAGTTTATTGGAGTAGCAGGAGCAAGTTCCAGTGGGATCAGAAGTAAAAGATACCTCCAGAAAATTAAAACTGCACTGGCATGTTATAGCATATTCCTACCTACTCTCATGCCACCATCATAACCCAATATCTCCCAGATTTACCCACAAGGAAACAAAGTGGGCAGAACTCCTGCATAAATGTCATGGGTCTCTTAGCAACTTAATCCCTCTATATGAGTGCAATTTTTGTTCATGAAATGTTACATCTTAAGTGGTGCTCAAGAAAGAATAGATAAGACTGGTCCAGATCCTCAGCTTCACTGGAGGAGTGCCCATTTGCACCAGTTGAGGATCCGGCCCAACAGTGACCAGAGAGAAAAGAACCTGCAGGTGTTAAATATTTTGTTTTTATTTTTACATTTTCTTTGACGGTGCCAAATACCCTCAGAAGTTTTGGCAGCTTAGTCTAACCAGGCCGTGGACGCTTGCATAGGCACTGAACAAACAGAGCAAGATGGAGAGGACTGTACATTATGTTCAGACATTATTAAACACAAAGGGCTGCCAAGCTGAGCAAATGTTAGTTTTCCAGATTAATGAACAAAACTTGACATGCTTAAATGAAGTTGATTAGACAGTGCTTAAGCTTGCACCTTTGGGTAACTGCTTTATTTAGGTAGTTTTGCTGGGTGTTATTCTTAATTCCCACCACTTCTGTTGTTCAGTTGCAGGATGATGAAATGAGATTGGGGAGGGAGTGGAGAGGAGTCCTGACAAGTTTGCATATCAGCAGTTTCAGCAAAACCTCCACTTCTTCAGCCAAACAAGTAGAAGAGATATTCAACTTAACTTAACCCTCTGCAACCTGAGAGGAAGTGTGACCTTACGGTTAAGGCATTAGATTGGGTTTTGAGGGAGCTGGGTTCAATTCCTGGCTGTCTTAGATGAACTGTGGTTGAAATCCTAGCCTCATTCAAGTCAATTGCAAAGTTCCCATTGAGTAGGACCAGGAGTTCACACTGGACAAATAACTTAGTTTCCATGTGCCTCTGATGAGACTTCCTATCACTCAACTTTTGTCTGATTAGATGGTAAGCTCTTTGGGACAGAGAGACTCTCGAAACATGTTTGTAATAGCATCCCACAGTACAACTAGTTCCTGATCTCACTATTGCAATAGTAATAACCCAAAATACTATTATAGAAGTAGGAACTGAGAATAATATTTCTTCCTGCCTTTTGATACATACTTACGGATAGACCGGGACTACAAAATTTGGAGCTTAGTTCAGATTTTGACCACCCCAAAGCTATGGGGCTCTTGGATCTGGTGTTTTGGCTTGGGCCTTTCTCTCATTCAAACACAGAGGAGTTCAGTCTTGACTGTACACTTGCAAGTAGCTTAATAGTCTTATTGCTATTCCATTTTATATAGAACATGCCTTTACAGTCCTGTAGGTAAATAACTTCCCTACTCCAAAGGCCTTAAATCTAAATAGAGGTAGTGGGGTGGATAGTTTATTAGGGATGGGTGACCTAATTTGTGTAACTTGTGTTTTGGGGAGGCTTGTGAATCTTCTTTAGCTGAAATCACATTAAAGTAATTATGTTTTAATGTGTGAGTTTTATAAACTGAATACCTATGGATAGTATTCTTCCTATTTAACGTTTATTTTGAGATAGAAACCAACCAAATTGGGGCACCATTGTTCAAGGTACTGTACAAACACACAAAATGACCCGTCCCAAAAGGCTTATAGTCTGAAAGACAAGGTATAACAGATGGATGAGACTAAAAAGTGGATAGGCAGATGGGAAAACAAAATAAAATGAGACTTTAATACAGACTAGCGATGCACACAATTTCTTAGCCAAACAGTAATCAGAACTTACCACTTGTCTAGCTGTTGTCAGATGGCAGTTTTCTATATTTACTGTTACAAAGGTGAGTTTTGAGGGGGGACTTGAAGGTATTACTATACAAAATAATAAAGGTGCCCATCAAAGTAACATTTGGGCACATTACATTGCAGATGGTTTAGATTAAGAGAAAAGATCACCTCCAAAATATAGGGAACATATGCTCTCTGACCCACAGCAACATCTGAAAGGAGCAGAGTTAGGGTAACTCGGCCAGCCGGCTAAATAGAAGGGGGGTTCTGTCCTATAGTTAGCCTGTAGAAAGAGATCCATTTTAACACATGGCCCTGTTTGTGCTCAGACATACTGTGTATCCACTAAGAATTTGTTCCAGAAGCCAAGGTCTACTACTGAGAATGGCTAGCTCCCAGCTCCATGTGTTTAGAGACTGCAATAGATACCTCTTATAAACTGAAAAAATAAATAAAGATTGACCTAAACCTTCACTCTCGACTTTGACTCACTTGAACTTTGGATTGAAATAAGTTCAATTAACTTCTTAAAACAATAAAGTTTCATTTTCACATGCGTTTGCACTTCCTGGTCCAGCCAGGATTGGAACTAGAAGCTCTAAGATTCCATGAGAAAGGCTTTTCTCCTGATTTTTCTAACCTCAGCAGAAGTAGGGAGCACTGGAAATCTCTTTGCAAGATTTCCAGTTCAGTTTTGCTGGTTTGCATGAAAATACTAAATTCTGAGTTGGCGATTTCAATAAATATCCAATTCTTCTGAGATGTGTGTATCACTAGCAATTATGGAATTAATAGCATTGTAAAATATTCTCCCCCTAGATGTAGGATACTGCTCAAATACTCAAAATAGACGCCAGCTTATCATGAATTTACCATGGAACATACATGATGCTTAGATTAAAGGCTTGCTCTAGCTTAAGCTTCCCAGCATGAGTTCTACCCTTGAACTAAATCAACATGGACTTGATTCTCCATTGTTTTGCAGTGGAAAATGTAAATGAAAACAAAAGAGAGAGGGCAGTGAAGAATCAGGCTCCATAAATCAAAATTACACAGGATCTTATGTCTGATTTAGTGCTTTCCTCTCATGCCGGGATCTGAAAGAATTTGTGGTTTTGTTCGGCTGTTTTTTCCCATATCAGAGATGCCCTCCTGGATAGGGCTGGTGGCTGGCTTAGGAGATGACAGACCTTTTTATTTTTTGGACTGAACTTGGCTTCATTGTTACCTAAATGTATTAGTATCTGATGAGTGTTTGGCTAATATCAAATGGTTTCCTCTGTGCCCCGCTGGGGGTCACACCCTACTTTTTGGCAAAACTGGGCAAAAAAGTGGTGGTATTGATGGTCAAACAGGGACATTAAAGATACAGGGCTTTTTGGACATTGCCACCAGTGTGAGAGGGACTGGCTATGTGTGATGATCCCATTCTGTAGAATAAATGTGCATCCCAGGGGCTGAAGGTGAAGTAGCTGGAATTTCATGACTGAACACAAGTCTCTAGGCTAAATGTTTCTTAAGATGCATGGGTTTGACCTCTGCCTTTTTGTTTTTCTTTTGGATGGGGAAATCTCATACAAAATTACAACACTGTTTGTGTGTATTGTAGCTAAGGGCCGTGCTAACTGATGTGTGAAGTACAGATCCACAAACACAGCAACTCAAACCACAATTTTTGCTTCCTCACTTAGAAATGGAAATTAGGAGCTGAAAATAGCATTTGTCAAGTCACCAATTGATGGGTCTAATCCTGGCTGTGAGAAATTTTTTAATCAGTGTTGTTTACACTCAGTAATGGAAACAAATGTGTATCATCTCTGAATTTTTGACCACACTGTCTGCTTTCATTGTTGCAGAACGCAGTCATATGGGAGACAAACAGTTGTCTTCTCTACTTAAGTTTCAGCCTGTGTTGTACACTGACATTTTATAACTGCTGGGAGAGTGTTGAGCTGTGATGTATAAGTTAGATCCATGTCTCTCCTGGCAGGTAAAAGTCAGCAGGGAGCTGTTGGAACCATTGTTTGGATGTTATTTTTGAACACCTCCCATCTGGGGCGCAAGGTGCCAGGTTCCTATCAGGAAGCAATTGTTAGACTGTTGCTCAAAAAGCCACCTCTTGATGCTGACAAACTCTCCGATTACCATGCTGTTCTGAATCTTCTATCTTTATGGATCATGAATGTGAAGGTTATGATGGGATAGCTCCAGGAACACCTGGATCCCTTTGGTCTCCTCAGCACAATCAACCAGAGTTTAGACTACGTATGTGTCACAGGGCTGGCTCTTTAAGGGAGTCAGCCTCCCAACTACCTGTGACAGGCTCCACTGAAGAGAATGAGCCAACCCAGGTCCACTTGGGGATCATTAGCTGCCTAAGTAGCTGGAAGTATGCAATATTGTTGTAGCCATGTTGGTCCCAGAACATTAAAGAGACAAGATACGTGAGGTATTACCTTTTACAAGATCAACTTCTGTTGGTGAGAGGGATAAGCTTTCGAGCTACACCAAGCTCTTCTTCAGGTAGCTAGAAGGCAGTTAATTAAGTAAGGAGAACCTGGGCCTGATAAAAGGCTAAGAGTGCTCAGTTGAAAAAGGCTCCTGAGGAGAAAAGAAGCTCTAGAGGAGGGGAGCCCAAGCTAGGCTAAAGCTTCCCAGGCTGTGAGGCCTGGGAGAGACCGTGAGCCAATGGGAGAGACTGCAGAGCTCTCTGGGTGGTGGAGAAGCCTGAAGGTTTACAGCAGAAGTAGCTGCTGCTGGAACATAGACACTTTTGTTGTGGGACTTTTAAGTTTTATCTGGGCTCGGAGGAAAAAGCTTTTAGACCCTTGTATACTGGGGTCCTTTCAGAAGGCTTTATTAAAGAGAGATATACTACTGGAAAGTATAGTGTTTGACTTCTACGTGACCAAGCTGTTTTAGTGACCTCATTGTTAACTCATTAAGGAGGCAAAACTGAGGAAGGCCACAGCAGAGACACACTCAGCCGCAAAGGGTCCTGGGGAGGTAATGGTGCCCCTTCTGTTACAGACATTGTGCAGGATACGCTCACTAGTGAACTGTCAGCTGCCTTCAACACCATTGACCACAAGGTGGCATTGGCCCACCTACAGACCCTCATATAGTGTGAATGGCGTCACTCCTGAATAGCTCCATACTTTCCTTGTGAGTGTTCCCAGATGGTAGTACTGAGCAATTGCCCAGATTGGGATAGTTGATTCCGTATTTATGATGTGCACAAAAATTGTCTCCTCTCTGGTTGCTTCCCTTACATTTCATATGCCACTTGTCTTCCTAGCCTGTAAACTGTCTCAAGCAGTGAGCATGTGTCTGTACATGTTGGGGGCTACTTTAACATAAATGATAAATATTAAGAAATTGGTAAGATTTTAATTATCTTTACTCATGCACCTAGAGCAGACGGTTAAGCACATTTAAATATCCAAATAATAAATCAAGATGGGGAACAGTCTGCTGGCTCTTTTTACTAGAAAACGGAGTCACTTGCTAATATAGTCAGTCAGACTCTGGCTGCTGAAGTCACTCTTAGCTTCCTTGCTTTCACCTTTATCTAGCAGATGCTATCAAAGTTTTCTATAAATATGTCAAGGGAACTGTATGAGTGCTATCTGTACCTGGTTTAATAAATAATAATGACTGACATTTATAATAGCAACTGAAGATCCTACACCTACAACCTTCTACAAACAGGATATCATACAAATGAATTTACCTTTTAACTCCTTCCCCCACTAAAATGCAGCCACCTCTGGGATTAAAGGCATCAGTAATTTTCAAGCACACAGCAACATCATACAGCAGTGCAGAATAGGATATGAAGATTCCTCTAACCCACTGAAACTGCAGGGGGAGGCAGAATGTAATGACCTGGATTGGGATTAGCTATGATTTCACTCTGACTCTCCTCTATTATTTTTATTACAGTGGCACTGAGAGGTCCCTAAGGCATAATACATGTGTACAAGGAGAGACCCAAAGAATTTACAATCTAAACAGACTGAACAGTCAAAGGGTGGGAGAATGGAAGTGATATCATCTGCATTTTACATATGGGGAACTGAGGGGCAGAGAAATTGTGGCTCGCCCAGAAGGACACTGGAAGTGTGGGCAGAGCTAGAAATTGAACCCTACTCGCCTGAGCCCCAGGCCTGGTCTACACTGCCACTTAAATTGATGTGAATTACATCACTCAGGGGGTGAAAAAATGACCCCTCTGAGCAATGTAGTTTACATTGACCTAACATGGTGTCTACATTGCGCTATGTTGGTGGGAGATGCTTTCCCGCTGACTTAGCTTCCACCTCTCGGGGAGGTGGAGTAATGAAGTCGATGGGAGAGCGCTCTTATCATGTCTTCACCAGACCCGCAAATTCACACCGCTGCATCAATCGCAGCAGCACTGATTTAGCGGGCTAGTGTAGACAAGCCCCCAGTCTGCTGCCTTAGCCATGAGACCCTCCTATCTCTTTCATTCTTATGAAAAGTGCTACATCCAGGCAAGCTCAAAGCCTTTTGTACACAATGCTTTTTTTTTACCTGTGTCTTCACGAACAAGGTCAGCTCCCAGACTACTGCACTGGGCAGCACAGCATGGGGAGGAGGTGACCAGCCCTCTGTGGAGAAAGAAGTGGTTCGGGACTGTTTAGAAAAGCTGGACCAGCACAAGTCCATGGGGCGGAACGTGCTGCAGCTGAGAGTGCTAAAGGAGTTGGCAGATGTGATTGCAGAGCCATTGGCCATTATCTTTGAAAACTCATGGCGATTGGGAGAAGTCCCGGACGACTGGAAAAAGGCTAATGTAGTGCCCATCTTTAAAAAAGGGAAGAAGGAGGATCCTGGGAACTACAGGCCAATCAGCCTCACCTCAGTCCCTAGAAAAATCATGGAGCAGGTCCTCAAGGAATTAATTCTGAAGCACTTAGAGGAGAGGAAAGTGATCAGGAACAGTCAGCATGGATTCACCAAGGGCAAGTCATGCCTGACCAACCTGATTGCCTTCTATGATGAGATAACTGGCTCTGTAGATATGGGGAAAGTGGTGGATGTGATATATCTTGACTTTAGCAAAGCTTTTGACACGGTCTCCCACAGTATTCTTGCCAGCAAGTTAAAGAAGTATGGGCTGGATGAATGGACTATAAGGTGGATAGAAAGTTGGCTAGATTGTCAGGCTCAACAGGTAGTGATCAATGGCTCCATGTCTAGTTGGCAGCTGGTATCAAGTGGAGTGCCCCAAGGGTCGGTCCTCGGGCTGGTTTTGTTCAATATCTTCATAAATGATCTGGAGGATGGTGTGGATTGCACCCTCAGCAAGTTTGCAGAAGACACTAACCTGGGAGGAGAGGTAGATACGCTGTAGGGTAGGGATAGGATACAGAGAGCCCTAGACAAATTAGAGGATTGGGCCAAAAGAAATCTGATGAGGTTCAATAAGGACAAGTGCAGAGTCCTGCACTTAGGACGGAAGAATCCCATGCACCTCTACAGACTAGGGACCGAATGGCTAGGCAGAAGTTCTGCAGAAAAGGACCTAGGGGTTACAGTGGACGAGAAGCTGGATATGAGTCAGCAGTGTGCCCTTGTTGCCAAGAAGGCCAATGGCATTTTGGGGTGTATAAGTAGGGGCATTGCCAACAGATGGAGGGACGTGATCATTCCCCTCTATTCGACATTGGTGAGGCCTCATCTGGAGTACTGTGTCCAGTTTTGGGCCCCATACTACAAGAAGGATGTGGACAAATTGGAAAGAGTCCAGCAGAGGGCAACAAAAATAATTAGGGGACTGGAACACATAACTAATGAGGAGAGGCTGAGGGAACTGGGATTGTTTAGTCTGCGGAAGAGAAGAATGAGGGGGGATTTGATAGCTGCTTTCAACTACCTGAAAGGAGGTTCCAAAGAGGATAGATCTAGACTGTTCTCAGTGGTAGCAGATGACAGAACAAGGAGTAATGGTCTCAAGTTGCAGTGGGGGAGGTTTAGGTTGGATATTAGGAAAAACTTTTTCACTAGGAGGGTGGTGAAACACTGGAATGCGTTACCTAGGAAGGTGGTGAAATCTCCTTCCTTAGAAGTTTTTAAGGTCAGGCTTGACAAAAGCCCTGGCTGGGATGATTTAGTTGGGGACTGGTCCTGCTTTGAGCAGGGGGTTGGACTAGATGACCTCCTGTGGTCCCTTCCAACCCTGATATTCTATGATTCTATGATTCTTCTTCTCATCAGCAAGACAGCATCTTCATTAGGGCCATGTCCTTTGCAGCACTGGGAGTAAAACGTGGTTGAAATAGATCAGAGCAATGCTGATGGCCTTCAAAGGGCATTCTGTGAAGTCCTTTTTAACCAATGTGGAGTTGAGAGAGAGAATGATTAAATGGAGGAGAGTGTTACAGTTCCAGCTGCAATGTGCAGGGCCTCTGTCAAGAATGAAAGCAGTAACGTGAGTGGGAGTGTATGACATAGGGATAGCACTCTGTTTTTCTACTTTAAAAGAGACAGATCTCATCACTTTTGTATTAGTGAGGATTCCACACCACCAGATGCAAGTAGTAGTGGAGGTTTAGAAAGGGAACGCTAATGGGTTGTGAGAAGATATACTCACCTGTCCTAGTTAACCAACTCCGTGCAATCTCTGGGAATGCTGTTTGAAGAAAACGCAGAAAACCAAGCAAACAAAAACTGTTTATCCTAAATTATTACAATAACAATGCCTCTTACAGACTTACTGAACAAATAAGACTCTGTTATCCCCTAGTTAAAACAGAACTCCTGGGTTCTGTTCCTTGCTCTGCCCCTGACCAGCTGTGCTGCCCTGGATAAGTTACTTCACATTTCTGTGTCTCAGTTTGCCCATCTGTAGAACTGGGGTAATATTACCCACCTCATGAGTGGTTCTTGTTCTTTAATTAATGTTTACAACATGCTTTGAGATCCTCAGACTTACAGTCTTATAGACATGAAAAGTATTAATACTTTAGCGTGTTCTCCATTGCACATATCTAGTTTCCTTCTTTTTAAGATACAAAGCTAGCTGTTGGTCACACTCATATTTGACCTTTCTGGTCTATTTCTGACAGTAATAGGCAAACTGCTAAGTAAATGTTAAATTCACACTGGTTATGTAAATTTGTGTTCTGTGCTCCTGGGAAACATTCAATGCCTTCCCACTGTTTGTAAACTCCACTGTGTGGAGTTCATCTGTTTTTTGTGTTAATTTATACATTTTAAGGAAAAAACATATTCTTACATGCATATGTTATTAAAAAACTGTGAACATTAAAAAAAAGTTAAGTGATGGCACTTTCATTCATTTTCTGAACTATTCTCTATGTGCTTGAGCCTTTGTGGTTTTTTGATACAGTACAAAGGACACAGATTCACCCCCAGATCCTAGTCATGCTCTGTAAGTGGTAAGTGAGTGCTGTGAAACTTAGAAATTTGAGCTTTTACCAGATAAAATAAGAGACCTTCAACTCTTTGAATAGTCAGAAGCTGAATCTATTTTAAATCCATTCTAGTTAATGTTAAAAAAAAAAAGTCAAAAATCTATACTACCTGGAAGCCAGTGCAAAGGTTTGGAAGAGCAGCAGAGATAAGATAAGTTTCTTCTGTGTGAAACCCTTTCACCTTTGTGGAGTTTCATTTATATCATGCATTTCCAATGTAAAGTGTAGCAGCAGCTGATGTAATGTTCTGAGTGGGTGAAGTGGCTTCCCTTCTCCACTCCTCTTTCACGTGGCGGCCTATTGTACTCTGCTGTCCAGTATGCCAAAGATCAGAGAGCTATGAATCTAAAGTGAAGAAAATAAGGATTATATTCCAGGCGCTCTAGACATAGAAGGCCAGAACAGATGCATGTCCTTACCACTAGTAGAAGTCGGGACATAACCCCCACAATTTAATGTTGATCAACTGTCCAATGCAATATGAAAGTGTTTTTCTTTCTTGGACATCTAGTGTAGGACCCTGCTGGGCTAGATAGACCATTGTTCTGTTATGATGTGGAAACTCCTATGAGAAGACATAGTACTAGTGATGAAATAAGGGAACACATTAAATAAATATATAACCTAGCACCTGTGAGTTGGAAGGGATTTTGCTGTTTGCTTTTTGGATGAGCTTTCAACAGAATAGACTAATATTTAATCTTGTCTGTAGTTATTTATCAGGATAAACTGTTACATCACCTGTACGTTGCTTCCAAATGCTTAAAAAAGCTCAGCAGTTTGCCCTGAAACTTGAGTGCTGTCCAAATGTTAAAATAAGTCTCTAAAAGCACTGTTAATTCTAAAAGGCCATTCCCTGTGGGACAAGTACCAAGGCACCCAGTGCCCTACATTATGATTATCTGCTGGCTGTGGGTTCTGGGCAAAAGGTTACAGAATCATTGTTCTGTGGCACCATGGGGGAGCTGAGTATAAGCCAGGTTGGTCAGTGGTAGGGAGGCAAGGGATTGGAAAGGGAAAAGCAAAACAGAGAATGAAAATAATGATATGATTATTGAATAACACTTCATAAGCCAATCCTCATAAAGCATCCCCCAAACTTCTGATGCTAAGAGTATAGAAAAGGGTCCTCATTAGATGGTGGTGAGGAAAGTGTACTGTGCTCTGTAGAAGAACATTGCTATACAGTATTAAGCATTTACTTCCTGGGGCCCCCAACCCCCCTGTGGGTTATTAACCTCATTCTACAGAGGGGAAATTGAGGCACAGAAAAGTGGAATGATTTGTCCAAAGTAACACAGAGTAAGTGGCAGAGTTGGGAATAGAACTTGGAAATTCCTGTCTGCTAGGTCAGTACTCAGTGCCCCAGAAACCACGGTCTGTTCGGCACTCTCACTGCCCACACTGGAAAACAGAAGGAATGATATATTGATACATGATGGATTTTGTTTATGTGAGGGGGCAGGGAGGAAGTAGGCAGGAAACACTGCCTTTTATGGTAAGAGTGTCATTTCTTTCTCTGGTGACTGATCCACTTAGTCAACTTGACCCACTCAAGAGACAGAGCTGTTGTACCACAGAGACACTCCAGGGGGCATGTGTGTACCAATAGACTGCATGTGGGGGGGTTCTAAATGATAGAAAATTTCTCCTGGGTGAAGGCACTGATATGGTGCCCCAGAAGAGCGGTGCATTTTCATGGAATAAGTTGTGTGAATTTATTTTAACCTGTCTATTCTTCCTATTCCTCCACCAAAGAGACCATCTTGCTAAGCCCTTTTCAGTTTTACTTTCATGGTAACCTTTTTACAGGGAACATACAAATGAAAAGAATCAGTTAATATGCAGGAGAAATGCAGTTATAGAAATAAAAGTTCTAACAGTGATGGTAGGGAACCTAAGTCAAGTTTCTTTTCTGTCAGTGCATGACAGAAAGCAGTTCCCAGCAATGCTCATGAAAGGTATACCTAGTCCAATCTACGTGAGATATATACAGCATCTATCACCACAGTAGCTAAACACTGAACCCTGAATATGCTGAATGCATAACAACCCAAGAAAGAACCCTCTCATTTTCCAAAGACCTTTGAAACCAATTTCTCTTCAGGCGTCTTTGGAAACAGATGATAAACACAAGGTTCTTTCTGCTTATCAAAAGGAGAAACAGATTGACTTTTGGTTCAAGTGCAGGAATAGGTGTTGGGGTATCTGGGTTCTACTCTGGACTGTGACACAAACATGCCATGTGACCTAGGGCAAGTCACTTTACTTCTCCGTAACTCTGTTTCCTCCTCTGTCAAATGGGGATAATAATGTTAACCTGCCTCACGGGAGAACCTGATGATTGAAATTCATTATGTTTGAGGTCCTTGGATGAAAGGTGTTAGAGAAGGATGGTGCATCAGGAATCCAGATACTAAGGCAATGGGACAACAAAAGTACTTCGGCTAGAAATGCATTGATAGACTGATAGACATCCATAGTAGCTATTGTCCAAATGAGATTTAAGGATCCTGGGGCACTTTGTTGAGAAGAGGATTACTACTGGTGCCCTGGCTAATGTTCTTTTCCTCTCACTAAGTCACCATTCAGCATCCAAAATTATGAGTTACTGTTAAGCTCATCATGGTTGCAGTTTTGTGATCCTGCCATTACTAACTCATTTTGGAAAGTGCTTTTAGAGAGCTTGGAAAAGAAAAATGAAATTCAAAACCTACTTCTATTCTTCAGCCCATGCTCAAGCAGACAAAATTAATGCAGAGAGTTCTCAGAGAGGTACTCTAAACTGTGCTCTGATATAATATCATCCAGGCTTCTGAAGTTAAGGAAGAAAGACCCTGATAATGATCAAGGCCCTATATTGCTCGGTTCTGTACAAACACATAGTAAAAGATGGTCCCTGCCCTAAAGAACTTACAATCTAATTTGAAAGAAGAAACAGTGAATATATTAAATAATAGGAAGAAAGAGGGGGCAAGGACCAGGTTAAAGTGCATATCATCACAAGGCTTCATAGGATGTGCTCATTCTGATGGTTCAAAACATAAAAGTAGTTCTTAGCTAGAATATGTTAGAGCATCTATCTGAAGGCTGGGTAGCTATGTGAATTGGTAACAGACTGATGGAGTCTTTCTCAACTAGTTTGCCAGTTGGCAATGGCTGAAAGTTACCACCGCCTGACTGCTGGTTGGTAGCCTTTGTGAAATGAGTTGGTGATCTCAGTCCAGTTCCTAGTGGACAGGTGGACCTAGTGGACCACCATAGTTTGCACCTTGGTTGGCAATCTACGCAGATAGCCCAGCAAATGGAAGAGCACAGAGTAATCCACTCATCCATAGAAAAATAGGAATTACTCCACTGGATCAGACCGATGGTCCATCCAGTCCAGTATCCTCTCTCAGACCATGGCCAGCGCCAGAGACTTGAGAAGAAAATGCATAAAAAACCCAAACAACCAAACCAAACCCACCAACAATCCTATACTCATAAATAAAGTTTCTTACTAACCGTTGCCAGTTAGTGGTTGAGCTGTGCCCTGAAATGTTAAGGTTTATATCCTTTATACAGTAGATAAGAAATTATACAGTTATCTGTATAAGTTATCCTATCTTTCATATAAATGTCTAATCATGGAGATGTTTCTCCCAAGGCAAGGCTGAGACATTGGCTGGCGAGAACATGGGAAAAGCTTGCACTGCAATTTCCTGTGCTGTATCTGTTCTGTGGATAAATAAAGGACTTCACTCTCCAAGGTTGACACCTTTCACCAGCACTAAATTTATTTTAAACCATTCCCAACCCTGGTTTTCCTTGGGAGGGTTAAATCAGATTAAATCAAATTAATCCAGTTTGAAAATGGTTGCCTACACATGATACAATCCATTATAGCACATTGATTCCACATTTATCAAACTCTGGAGTCTTCTTCAATAATGAATTAACAAATTGAGTTAGTTTGGTATATTGTTCATGGACATGTGCAATGCTGCTGTGCTGTCCCACACTGCTTTGCAGGCAACCATCATTACTGACTTGTCTGTTCACCTGTGTGCCTCCCCTGCTCTGGTGTCAACTTCAACAGGTGCCCCCTCCCCCATTTAAAAGCTGGCAAGGGGCTAGATTTTGCCCATTTGCTCCTAGATTTGAGTATATCACAATTGCTGCGATATTAGTCAAGAAGCCCTACTATATGCCCCAAGCAGCTGCTTAGAGCCACGCTGTGATCTTGAATCTCATCGCCATCTGGGGAGAGGCGTCAGTGCAGGAAGCTCTTGTGGCCAGCCACTGGAATAAAGATCTTTGTGTGGATGTTGCTAAGCAGCTGCCCATAATGGGTCATAAAAGGGATGCAAACCAGTGCAGGGTAAAGAGCAAACAGCCCAAGATGACCTTTATTAAAAGCAGCGATGCCAGGAAAAAATTGAGCAGGGGTCATGTAACCTGTCCATGTTTTGAAGAGCTGGATGAGATTTTGCACAGCTACATTGACCACCAAGCTCAGGAAGGCTGCAGACTTTGCTGCCCAGTCTCTCCCTCCCTCCCCCGCCCACCTGCAAGGATGATCAGAAAGACTCTTCAGAGGATGAGCATGAGGAAGCCAGTGAAGAGTTCTCCCCAGAAGCCAGGATCTCTTTGGGACTCAAGATCCTGATGCCATCCAGGTAGAAGGTAAGTCCAATTCCTGTCTTGGAGCAACTGAGCCCATTTCCCAAGCAGTAAACCCAGGCTGGGACTGAGGAGGCAGATCTTATGGAGGGAACCTCAGCATATAAGTATCTATCATTACAATTTATTAGTATGCTATACTGCTTGGTGGATGTGACTTAGCACAGGGGCACCATAACAGGGGAGGCCAGGGGGCCATGACCCCACCACTTTAAAAGTGGAAGGAGTATGCCCTCCCACTTTTTATCAGCTGTAAGGGTGAGCGACACGGGGAGGGGGCTGAGAGGAGCAGGAGAAAAAGTGGCATGAGGGCGGAGCCTCAGCGAGAAGGGATGACACGAGGGTGGGGCCTCAGGGGAAGGGGTGGCATGAGGGGGGCGCAGGGATGGTTCAGGCACTGGTATCCCCTACACTTTTAGGAAGCTTTCACCACTCCTGACCTAGCAGCCTTTCCAAGCCCGAAGGCCTGCCCTCAAACCATGTTGTCTGTTCCTCTCCCCATCCATTCACATTTCCAAAATGGTGGCGGCTCTGGCTGGGCAATTGACCTCTGTCTCATGCTAAAGCCCTGGCTATCGACTGTTTTTAGGCCCATGCCACAGAGGACACATGCTAATCTACTTATTTTGCTTTCCCCTTCCTTCATCTGTTCAGCCTGGCAAACAGCCCACCCCCGAGCTGCATTCGCCAGCTCAAAATGGTGGCCAGCAGCTGCAGCTTCTAAACCCCTCCCCGCAGCAGATTTTAATAATATAAACATTATTTTGTGCAAAATGCTAAAGTTTATTGAGACGGTGATTATAGGAAAAGACGTTTGGTTGGTATTCTCAGTTTACCTGAGGTAAACCTGGACATTGCATGCCTGTAAAGTTACAAAGACTACAGCTCCCCATTGAGGTATAAAAGCATTTTCAGGGGCTTACATAGAGAAACATGGGTGTAGCTCTAGCGCACTCGGGGCCAAGATGGAGTCTGCTCTGCAGGCAACTCCTGCCAAGAAAAGGGGTGCACAGGAACACAGCAGGTAAGTTCCCTTCTGCCCCAGAGGCACCAGTTCCACACCCCTGGAGTAAACACACACAATGAATATAGGGAAAGGGAAATATTTATGTACAGAGGGATGGATAGAGAAAGACAACAGGGGGTAAGATATGGGGGAGTGGTAAAACAGGGTTACACTCAACACAAGGCCCCACAGGCCCAGTGAACTTTCCCCCAACAAACCCTTCTGGTGCCCTCTTCGGCCACAGAAAGCGCCAACCTCCCCACTTAGTAAGCTACAGCCTCCCTCCTTATTCCCAAGGCAAGGTCACAAGGCCCAGTACTTACAGCCCTATACAGCGCTGGGCAGCCGTGATACTGGGTCCAGCTCCGGTTTGGCCTTCTTGGGTGACTCCTCCTTGGCATAGTGCTCCTCCTGGCTCCTGTTCTGGGGTGTCCCCAGTCGGCCACCACTTGCTCCTCTCGTCCCACCTGCTGGCTGGCTGAGGGGCGGGCTGGCTTCTCTCCACCCCCTGGGAGATCAACAAGGTAGGAGCTGGCATGGGGCAGTGGGTGCTGGGAGGGATTGGGAGCTGTGGCCCAGGGCTCCCCCAGCCAATTTGGGGCCCCTGAAAAAATGGGCACCCCAGCAGACAGACAACCGAAGCTGCAGGGCAGAAGAAGCCCCAAGCTCGTCTGGGTGCTCCGATAGAAGCCATGCCAGGCAGGTAGGTGAGGGGGGGCAGGTGGGGGAAAGCCCCGGCCCAGGCAGATGCCATGGGGCGGGGGGGCGGAGGGAAGCCCTGAGCCCTAGTAGAAGCCATGCCAGGCAGGGAGCCCCAGGAGAAGCTGCGGGGTGGGCAGGGGGAAACAGGTTCCAGGACAAACAACTCCCATAGATTTCAAAGGAGATTTGGCCCTGAGTAAAGAATGCAGGCTTGAGGGAAACAGATTAGTTCTAGCCTCACTGCTTTTTCTTTGGCTGGGGGAGGAAGGTGTTGAATATGAAACTAGAAGAGAGGTTATGAGGAAGAGATGGCATTTGTCAGTCCTCTCCTGTTTCTGCTTCCTAGCAATTGTCCTAATAATTGGCTCTTAGGCTGTACCTGAATTCAGCAAAGGATACATGGGGCGTGTAGACGTTCCACTTCTTTATGTGGGCAGCCATTTTCTAAGAGCTCAGTTGTGAGCTGCCTACACTGTGCCCACAGTGAGAAGTAAGAGATCAGAAAGGCATCACCTTACAATTCTGCACATGGAGAGAAAGGAAGGGGAGTACAGGGAAGACAGCATGTTTGGGGGGAGTAAATTGTGCCAGAAAAGAGGCTGGTGCAGGTTACTTCCCCTGCGGAGCAAGAGGGAGGGGAGGAAGAGACCAAATAGTGATTGAGTCACAATTCAGTACCTGCTATGAACATGAGGACTCAGGGTGGCTTGTAAGGTGGTGTTATTAACTAAGTGACATTATTAATGTCACTAAGGTGCAAGTGTATGAAACCTGGACCTGCAGATCTTCCTCTGGAAAATATAAATAGTGCAAGGACCTCATGGGAAGCAGTTGTTTTAAGTTCAAGTGAACAGGAAGAAGCAGGTGTGTGTGTGTGTGTAGTGACACAGAGACTCACATCTCTATGCTGTGGGGCGTTGTGTTTCCATCTTGGTGCCCCATGTAGCCTGGTCAGTGTAGGTGCTCCTTGTGGTGTTAAGCACAGAGGTTGTGGGGGGCCTGGAGCAAAATCTGAAACTGAAGCTTCTCACCCTTCCAAAACGCCTACCTCCACCCCAGCCCATGGGCCTGTAAACCCACTTCCTGCCTCCCCCACCCTATTCCTTGCATTACCTCTCCCTGCTGGTGACCCTCATGGTGGAGGGGCCAGGACTCACCATAGCAGCCTGGGCTCTGTGGGCAGCTCTTACTACAGCCCAGATCTGTGTCTGTTGGGTTACTAGGGAGTGGGGGTTCTGTGTGGGGTGCTGGGCAGTTGTGGTGGGGCTTTAGGGGATTCTGGGCAGTTGTGGTGGGGCTGTGGGTAGGAGGGGCTCTGGGCAAAAGAGGTCATGTGCAGGGTCCAGTGTGCATCTGGCGGCTGCTGGTTTGTAAACAGTGCCCTCGCACTGGGCTGGGTGGAGCTGGGCTGGCCCCACCATGCCATGCCCTGCCCCATTGCACCTGGCCCACCCCTGACTCCGGGTACTGATCTCCTCGTGCCATGCTCCATTGCCCCCATGAGGGGCCCACAAATATGTTCCCACAAAAGGTTAATCCAGCCCTGGCCGGAAGAGCATGCCCAGCAGTGTTGACCAGACAGCACAGGTGCAGTACCGCCCAAATATCAGGCAGACCACATCTGCGTGGGCACAGCTTATGCATGCGTGCACCAGCTGCCACACGTGGTCCAGCTCCACACCCACGTGGCAAAACTACGCCGGGCCCTCCCTTTCTAGGGGACCCATTGACTGTTCTGCCTTGGAGCCCGGAATTGCTATCTGCGGGCCTGCCCTCACGTCTAGAGCTCCAGCATGTCACTCTCCCTCTCTCCATGCCCGGGGAACAACCAGCACTACTTCTTCCTGGACCTATCAGTACTGCCTCTGACTCAGGACAAGGCTTTAAAGGGGCCATGCTCTCTAAACCCCAAGGGGTTACACTGGTAACAATGAATGTTTCAGACAATCAGTGTGAACTCGATCTTGTTTCTCTGTAATTTCATCATGTCTGCAGGGAGATCAAGAAAAATCTAAGACCAAGAAAATGCTCTGTTTTTTGTCTGGACATTATGAGAAATAGCTGTACGGTCTTCCCCCCTGTATAGATCACAACTTCCTTCCACTCCTGCAGCACTTCTGAGGGGACCATCTTGGTGAATAACTTCACAGAATATCTCACTGCTCTGCCCTTTGTCTTTTTTAATAAGGCCATTCTGTGCCTCCTAGTCACGTGCCTCAGTGCAACATCATCTGGAGTCAGGAGAGCCTAAAGGGGATGTTGAGGCAATTACTATCTAGTTCACTCCCAGATGCCCCCCAAGACCCCATCCCCCACTTGCCCCTCTCTGCCCCCTGCCTCCCCTGTTGCTTGCCCTTACGACCAGTAAAAAGTGGGAGGGCCATGCCCATTCCAGTGCTCCTGTTCCCAACCTGTGGCCCAACTACCACCCGGGCCTCCAAGGCACTGCAGCCAAACAGCATATAAAAAATCCCAAGGCACGCAGCATTTACCGTGTCTGAGGTTCTCCCAAGACTGGGAAGAATCTCAGGGAGGTAAAGTCAGAAATTCATATTAAAGAAATGTTACCACATCCTCTGTAGAATATGAACAATAACCTCTTGTGGTTTTTTTAATACTTCCATAGCCAGAGCATCTGCACCAGCCAGATCCTCCAGGACAGGACCTTTACCAAAGGCTGAGCCGCTAGCCAATCTGAGGGGGAGGAAATGTAAAACTTGTAATGAAAATGTTCACAGACATCCTTGCAGAGTCCACCCCCAAATCCCAGCCTCAGAAAAATAGGAGCAAGATAGAGGCAGTATGGAAGGCCAGAAAGAGAAATAGACAAGGAGATTGTGGGAGCAGGAAGGATGGTGTAGCAGTTCCCAAGGATATCTTTGTCATTTTCAAAGACAGGAAGATACAGAGGCAACTGCTGGAGGTAATACAGAGCCAAACTGCTTTGCTGCAGCATATGTTGCTGTTAGGGCACTAGGCACTGCAATGTTGTAAACAGGGACAGCCATGCTCTGCAGCCGTTGGACAATAGAAGCATACCTGGAACACCAGCAACTTCTCCTTGCTGTACCCCTGCGACAAGTGCTCCCAGAGGCCATTCCCTTCACAGAACCAAGCTCAGGGTACTGAGAACAGTTGCATCTGGGAACCCAACATCCTTGAACCCTCCGCTGCCCATGGTAACTTTGAGCCTCGCCATTCAGCACCAGAAGGCTCATGAACAGGAAGAGGCAGAGGTAAGACATACAGTCCCCTGTGACTTTAAACCCTTCACTGCAATGTACTGTTGCCCTTTGACGTTTTGTTTGACTATTGTTTTAATTAAAGGTTGCTTTATAGCTGTTGGACAATTGATTGTTTAATATATCTTTTCATAATTAAAAAACTGTTTCATTATTGGTTCATTTAGAGGTTTATTTTTGCTTGTTACATAATAGATTATTTAATAATAAAAACATTGAAAAATGCATTCATAAGGAGTCAACAACACATTTAACAGAAATCCATTCAGTTCTATATAGTTAATAAGGTTTTAAAAAGTATCTATGCAAAGCCATGAGGTAAAATCAGGATTACCACAATGTTGCACCTCCACCACCCCTCAATAACACTGAAAAACTCACTACCCCCCCCACACCCCTCCACAAGTTAACAGCTGGATATACAGCTGCACAGATTCAGGCCTGAGACTCAAAATAGGAGCAACAGGTATCCCTAATAATATTTCCCCAGCTGTTTCTGTTTTATATTGGACGCCTTGCTGGTTACTCAAACTGGTGAACAAGTCTCTCCATCTCAGCCTCCGACCCATTCTTAAGCATTTCTCTGTTACTTTCCCAAATATTGTGCAAAATACAATATGCTGCTATAATCTTTGGAACCCTTTTTTCCGCTGCTCCCAACCTATTCCACACATAACGCCATCTTCCTTTCAAATGGCCAAATGCACCCTCCACTACCATTCTGCAGCTTCTGAAGTGGTAGTTAAAGAGTTCCTTCCTTTTGTCCAAGTGGCCTGAGACTGGTTTCTTGAACCTGGGAAGCAGGGGATAAGCCACATCTCCCAGGATAACCGGAGCAACACCATTAATGTCCACTCTGTTCCTAGGGGCAAACAGTCCTTTCTCCATTAGGGTAAATTTAGCTGAGTTCCAAAAGATCCTAGCATCCTGGATGCTCTAGACTACCCAGCATTTTTATGTCTGTAAACCTGTCATGGTGGTCAACCAGCCCTTGGAGCACAATGGAGAAATTCTTCTATCTGGTTATAAATTCTGAACCCTGATAGAGTGTGGGGGGCAAATAATAGGCAGATGGGTCCCTTCAATTGCACTAATATTGTTTGGGAACCTTGTGCACGCAAAGTCATCAATGATCTCCTGATCATTACCAAGCTTTAAAACGCAGAGCAACAGTACCTTTTCCATGGCATCACACACCTGCATGACAATGGCCCCAATAGTCGACCTCCTCATGCCAAATTGGTTGGCTACACATCACTAGCATTTGAGGGCAATCAGCTTCCAGATGGCATTGGCGACCTGCTTGTCCACAGGGATGGGGCATTGCCTGTTGGTATGCTGCTGCGGCAGCTCCAGAACTAGTTCAGGACAGATCTCTAAAACTGTTGTATTCACCACCTGGAAATTCTCTTGCCCCTGCTGCTCATCCCAGGTGTGCAAAATGACCATTTCCCACCAGTTGATGCTGATTTCCCAAGTACAGAATGGCACTGCATGGTGTGAAGCTGCTCCAGGAACTGGTCCTGTATTATCAGTGGCTCAGTGCCCTCTTCTTCCTTGTCTCGCTTCCTCTGCTGCCGAAACTCCTGCTGCTGCTGGGGGAGCTGCTGCCACATCATCTGCTTCATGGTGTGATGGGCAGAGTCCAAAGCTGAATTCACCCACTTTTGAGAGCTGAAACACAGCCCAAGCAGCCTCTGTATCTTTGTGGTTGCCAGCATAGCTGGGTCCATGCTAGCCAACAGCAATTTGAAAATGGCGCTAGCTCACCCAGAAAGGAAGTATGCGAGAGAGAGAGATGAAACATGATATTTTTTAAAAAAATTGAATTCACGTGACTTCTGCTATGCATCCCACAATGCACAGTGAGAAAAATCCCAGAATGCCCGATGCTCAACAGAGAAAGCCAAGTACCATGGGATACCTTCCGAGAATGCCATGCCCTTAGTACACAGCAAGCTGCTGCTGTGTGTGTACACTGGTGTACATTGAAAGAAAGCACACTGTCTTGTGTACATGCTATTAGTATGGCCTGCGTGCTGCGCGTTACCTGCAATGCATCAAAAAGCTGTGGATTAAACTCTCTATGTAGACAAGCAATCAAATGCATATAGCAGATGATGCTGGGGAAAAGTGTTATGAAACAGAACCTGGAAAAATCTTGTATGAGTTGGTCTCACCCACACTATTCTAACTCTATCCTTTATTAATACACTAGGGGTGTGACTCTATGGAGTAATCACACCCTCTGGCACTTAAACTGAATGCTGTTAATCATCTCAAGGTGTCTTTATCTTGTAATCACTCCTCAGCTCAGTATTACATAAATGCTGTTAGACCACAGCCTTTATGTGTTGGTAGGAGGAAAGAAATAATTTTAAAAAATGACGGTGAGGAAACTGGAAGTCCTGATGCAACAGAACTGTGTTAGAGTTGTGATGGTAAATATGAGGAATTCACTGGACTATTCCTTTTCTCTTTCAGTTCCCTCTTTTATAAAGACTCGGGTCAACTCAGATTATTGTTTGTATGGAAGTAGAAATGTGATGGAACCTGAATCTATTTATCTGTCTATGTATTTACATGGTCCATGTGACTGGGGCATCTGCTGGATTTCTGGGAATCCATGGCCTTGAATGTACTTCAAGACTCTTCACAACATTTGTCCTCCCTGCTTATCCATTCTTGTCCCTTACCTGTAAGTATCTGACTGTATCCTTCTCCCCACTACCCTCCATATGTTACTAACTTTTGTTGAGCCACATCCAAAAGGCATTGAAGTATGTGGGAAGGCTCTATTAGTTTTAACAGGCCTTGGATCATGCCCTGAGATTGCAAGCTCTTTCTGTTTGCATAGTGCCTCTCCCAGTGGGGCCTAGTTCTGGCTGGGGCCCCAGATAGTTCTGTAATACTAACATTAAATACTATGAATAATTTACACAGGATATAGGTCAGCTCACAATTTTCTCTGATCTTTGTTTTTTAAATTGACTCAAATTAATTCATACTGCACTAGGTTCAAAAAGACAGATCTTTATTTTACAGTCAACTAAAAACTGTAGCTTTAAAGTAGAGAAGTAAAACACTCAAGTCAGAAATTTCCCAAAGCTAAGTTTCTTGTATTACCTCAGCCATTCTGCACATCTTGGGCACGATTTACATTGACACTAAAGCTACTTTACACCACTTTGGCAGTGTAAAGAGGCCCTAGTGTGGGGGTATATTACATTTACTCACTTTCAGGTCCCTTTACATAGCTAGAGTGCTGCAAGGTGGCCTTTGTGTAAATAAAAATTAGGCCCTTGCTTATTTTATGGTACAAATCAAGTAGCAAGCATTCTATTCATTAAAATTTACACAGAACAGGGGGAACGGGAATACAAAAATAATACAATGTATTATTGTGCAATGTATCTAACACTGAAGTCCTAATCTTTAGATTAAGAAATTCCTGATTTTGGGAGGTAATTTCACAAATATAGGCTCCAATTCTGCAAACACTTGTGCATGTACATAACTTTGCACACATTTGCATGAAGTTAATCATGTGCATAAAAGTTTGCAGGCTCAGGGCCTTCATGTGTATTCACACTAGTTGTTGCATTTAATTTCCCTGGATTGTTGTTTTTAAGAAACAAGGAGAGGGAGAAAAATATCTCAGTTCTTCTAAAATGCATTAGGCACCTGATCCAAAGCCCACTGCGGTCACCAAAAGATTCCCTTTGACTTCAATGAGTTTTGGATCAGAAACCAATTGTATCTCACCACAGCTGTGATAGACATTTTTAAGCCACCACAGTACTGCTAAATAGCTGCAGCAGCACATAGTTAAGGAAAGCATACTTAACTGAGGGTTTTTTAACTCAGCTGTCAATAACAAACATGCTAAACTGAGGACATCCTTAAACGGTATCACAGGTAGTCTTAAATCAGGCAGCTTAATTGCAGGGAAGTGCTAAGAAATGCATCAGACAAAATCTAGTGGAGTTTCTAAAGCCCATGTGTGAAAGTCAGGCATAATTTAAAAATATTGAACTGGTTTTCTTCAAACTCGAATTGTTTTCCCATCTTCAGCGAGGCTATAAAGGAAGTGGAGTTTAACATTTCTTCCTTCAGGCATTATGGTTTAGTTAGGCATGCACAAAATTTCCTTTGGAACATCTGACTTTTTTTTCCAGTCTCACATTTATTATTTATTTGTTTGCCGAGTGCCAGCATTGTGCTCATCACTTTACAAGATGTGTCTTGGTCCCACTGAAGTCAATGGGAGCTTTGTCGCTGATTTCAAAGGGTCCAGGATTTTACCCTTGGGTCCTTGCCTGAAGAACTTAGAATCCAAGTAACTCTCACAGTGGTTTTTACCTATTTTGTTTAAATTAAAACAGAAACAAAAACAACCCCTAACCCACTATTCACCTCACTGCTAAAGCCAAGCTTAGGAAATTACAGCCCCAAAGGAATTTCTCTGGCAAAGATATGAGCTATTGAAAAAGGGGATTGCAATGGAAACCACATCTCAGCTTTTTCTATAGCATTCATCATCAGCAGCAAACAGAATGAACTTGATTGTCCACTACGATTATAGTAATTTTGTAGCACTGCCCTAGTTCAGTGCTTCCTTAAACTGGGAAGACCCAGCCATTGGAAGATGCTGCCCTTATCACAGAAACAGTGGTGTAGTGCCATTCTAGGGAATTCTACTCTTCCTCCTTTCCAGCCGTTGGTGCAGGAAACATGGCCAGGGCTCCATCACACACTGGTAATCCCTGACTCTCAGAATAGCCCCTTTTGGGGTCACTGGTAGCAGGTATAAATTAAAACAGCCTGCAGGCTGCTCTAATATCCTGGAGCCTAAATCCATCTATATGCATTTGCTCCCATCTCCCTTCCGGAGCTGGTCACAGCCCAGGATCTGGGCCTATAGGGTATGTCTACACAGCAATTAAACACCCATGGCTGGCACGTGTCAGCTAACTTGGGCTCACGGGGATCAGGCTACAGGGCTGTAAAATTCCGGTGTAGATGTTTGGGCTTGGGCTGGACCCTGAGCTCTGGGACCTCGGAAGGTGGAAGGGACCCAAAGCCCTGTAATTATTCCAGAGGCTTTGACATTTCCCATTTCAGCCTTCATCTTTTTTCTCCTTGTACAGGGTTTTACCTAGACAAAGAGAGTTTGTGTTTACAAGTGAAGACATAGAACAGGGAATGATTTATTCTCCACCCCACCCCATCCCATGACTGGGTTTCTTTAAAGCTATCCAAGGTTACATCTCCACTTGGAGCTCGGGGTGTGATTCCCAGCTTGCACTAGCTCTCATCATGCTAGCATGCTACAAATAGTTGTATAGCCACAGGAGTATGGGCAGCAGCAGCAAGGGACAGTACAGGCTCGCCACCCCAAGTACAAACCTGCCCAGACCCCACCCTTCGGGCAGCGAGCCCATGTTGCCACTTGCTGCTGCTGTGCTCCTGCAGCTACACTATTGTTTTTAGCAAGGATGTCTACGCGAGCTGGGAATCACACCCTTATCTCCCAGTGTAGACGCAGCCCGAAAGAGCCTGCCCATCTTCACCCAGTAATAGTCAGCCTATACTTGTGTTATTTGATGTGGTTTGATTGGAGTAGGTGAATGAGACCGGAGAGACTGAAGGTAAATGTGATTCATTTAGGCCCTTACTGCAGCTAGGCTACCTAGGCATTTCTCATTTGCTGTACATTGTGGTGTCTAGACACCATGCATGTAATTAAGAAAAGCAGCATTTCATGTCAGAGGACCATGCTTTCTATTCCTCACAGATCTTATCAATTTCTTAGCAGGGTTTTTTTGGATCACTTACGTGTAACTAGCCATTCTGCAGTCATAGCTGTTGCAGGGAGGTAGGTGAACAGAAGTATCTTGAATTATATCTTAAAGAGGAAAAGATTTGGCCTTATTCTGGTATCTGGTGGTAGGGAGTTCCACAAGATGAGCATATGTAGGTGGCTGAGGGTCTAGTTTTGAGGGTCTAGTCTCGCATTTCACTTTAGTCTTCATCAGCAGCAACATCTCTACTGATCACAACTGTTGAGGTGAGTCAAGGATAGAGAGAGGTGGGGTTAGACATCGGTAGGACCCAGCTGGACCTCTAAATATCAGCACCAAAACCTGAAGTCAATCTGGCTAAGGGGCCAGTGTGGAACGTGGACTGTTAGTGTGATACACTCTCAGTGCTTTGTTTTTTATTGCTTAGTAGGTAAGAATTGCTGAAGATCCCCAATGGCCTTTGTGGGCAAGCCCGGGTAGTCTCGTTTTACAGTTGTTCAGTGGTAATAGATTATGGTCCCTTATCTTAAATCACATCCATAGATTAATGAGACAATATTCCATTTTCTGTGCAGATATTTCAGGGTATTAAGAGATAGCAGCATTTCTGTTTTTCAGTTACACTTTCCCCTTTCCCTCCACTATATAACAGAACTGAAAGCACCCCCAAGTAGTTCTAAACTTTCTGGCTCAGAGTTCTGTGGAAAAAAGTCCAAGAACATAGCTGCACCTTTTAAATAATGTGCTGGGAATAAAATGTTGCTGACAAGTCCTTAGCTAAGGTTACATTGACCTTGCTCTAATAACAAAGAGAAAGGCATCATAATGTTACATATTCTGAGTGCCAGAAATATTGTGATGCAAATGCCTTGATGTAAACGGCAGCAAATGGACTATCCTTGTGGTCTACAGTTTTGACATGGGAACTTGGTGTGTGAAGATTCTCACAATATCCTCCAGCGTCTGCCAGTGAATTTCTTGACATCACTGAAAACACAGAGCCCATTGAAATGCTGTTTGGCTTGGGAAACAGTGGAACTGGGCATGAATTGGGAACTTATTTTAAAATAGAGATTTTATATATCTATGTCTCTATTACAGAGTGTGAGTGAAAAAGAAATAATTTAGCTTTCAGACCCACTGTGGCTTCCCTGTCCTAATCTGTGTCAAATCAATGGGATAGAAACATAAAGTGCTTTGCTTCATTGATGCCAGACTTGGTATACAGTTTTTCTTCAATTACTTACAAGTGTCATAGGGGAGAAAAGAGGGCGTGGGAGCCAGGAGACATGGGTTCTAAGACCATCTCTGCCACAAACTCACTGTGTGACCTTGGGCATGTCTCTTAATTGTACTGTGTCTCAATATCCCAATCTATAAAACATAGGTAATCATGCCTGCCTCACAGGGAGGATGCAAGTAGAACAGGTAAATAAATGTCAAATATTTTTACAGGAAATTTTGTGTTTAAAAAGTCAAAAAATGCATGGCTCCTGAAAACCATTTTCAGTAAAATCTTTCAAGGTAGAGTCAAAACTTTTTGGTTTTGATAACTGATTCTTTTTATAACCAAAACCTCAAAATTTTTGCTGAAAAATTTCAGTTTTTGGTTTCTGTCAAAACAGAAAAAGAACCCAGAATTTTTACCCTACCGAACATTTTTTGTGAAAATTTATTTTTTGTTGGAAAAAATGTTTTCATTAAAAACTTTCAATCAACTTTAGTATGAGGCTCAGCTCATTGTCCACAAAATGCTTGGAGAGTCTCAGATGGAAGGTACCATATAAGTGCAAAGTCAGCTTTTTAATTCTATTTTTCTCTTGTAAATAAGAAACCTTAACATTTTCTTCTAGATTATGTTGTTTTGAACTCCCCTGCTTATTCTTGAAATTACAGTTTAAAAATGACTTTAGCGCTGCTGAAAGGCACCAAGCTGACTGCTGTGGAGACTGAAGGCTTGCTTTTATCCACTGAAAGATCCAGGATACACCATTGACAGTAGAAGAGCAGTGGGTCTCAGTGCCTGTCAATGGGCCTCAGCCCTGACCCAGTCAGTCTTTGGCCTTTCAGCTATGACTGTCAATCCTGATGGTAGTTTTCGTGTTTCAGATACCTGTCTACTGGGTCCCAAAAACCTATTACATCCAAACTTCCGAACAGCCATTGTATAGTTACAACTTTTGGTCAGTTCCAGGCCACATTTAATCTGGCAGCCTGGAGGTGAAAGGCACCCTACCTTGTTTCCAGTTCCGAGAGCCCTCCTCCACTCCCTTTAACTCAGTTATAACTAATATTGTTCACTTTTGACTCAAGAAAGCTATTCCCTGGTGACACACAAGGGGATCACTGTGCCATCTTACTCCAGCTGATACTGTATGCCATCCTCAGGAATGGAAAGGAACTAACTAAACTACTGCACAAAACTTGCTTTATTTCTTACTGGCTAAAAGTTCATTGCCCTTGAGGTTGGCATTTTTTCTTCTTTTTTTTTCCCCTTGTGGTGTGTGAGCTATTGAGCTGCTCTTACAGTGTGTGAGTATAGCAAGCTGCAAATCCTGAATTCTGTGTGGATTTGCAGGCTTGCTCCACTAAACAGGCAACAATGGTTGTACTGTAAGTGGGTTAACTAGAACTTGGCAACTGGCTATCAGAGGAAGGTTGTATGCTCCTCTTCCCTCCCCCTGCCCTTCCAAAGTGATCTTTTAGTTGTGGAGCTGGGGCATCCATGAGCCACAATCATAAGCCACATTTTAAATAAATTAAATAATTTAAATTGGTCAAATGGCACTAAAACAACGCCACAAACACACAGATATCTTTATGCTCTTTTAAAATTTGTAAATATTTCCTAAAATCCTGTTATAAATGATGCCTCACATAACAAGCACAAAAACTTTTGAGAAGGGAAGGCCTTGACATGTCCTTTCCCCAAAAAATATTTGTATTAATACTGCATTATCTCATTAACCCTTTATAGGCTATTATCAAAGATCATTGTATTAATAACAGGCACATTTGGTAATAACAGACAAATCTGGTGACAGAGTTCCTTCCCCACTCTGAACTCTAGGGTACAGATGTGGGGACCTGCATGAAAGACCCCCTAAGCTTATTCTTACCAGCTTAGGTTAAAAACTTCCCCAAGGTACAAACTTTGCCTTGTCCTTGAACAGTATGTTGTCACCACCAAGCGTTTTAAACAAAGAACAGGGAAAGAGACCACTTGGAGACATCTTCCCCCACAATATCCCCCCAAGCCCTACACCCCCTTTCCTGGGGAGGCCTGAGAATAATATCCTAACCAATTTGTTTCAAAATCATCAAAGACCCAAACCCCTGGATCTTGGAACAATGGAAAAATCAGTCAAGTTCTTAAAAGAAGGATTTTATTAAAAAAAAAAAAGGTAAAAATCATCTCTGTAAAATCAGGATGGAAAATACTTTACAGGATATTCAGATTCAAAACACAGAGGATCCCCCTCTGGGCAAAACCTTAAAGTTACAGAAAACAGGAATAAACCTCCCTCTTAA
The DNA here is from genome assembly GCF_965140285.1 of Lepidochelys kempii. Lineage (NCBI taxonomy): Eukaryota > Metazoa > Chordata > Testudines > Cheloniidae > Lepidochelys > Lepidochelys kempii. The sequence goes on along the minus strand of NC_136385.1, from coordinate 95,530,431 downwards.
CACAGGGAAAATTCACATAAAACAAAAGATAAACTAATCCACCTTGCCTGGCTTACCTATCCTGGTTACAATATTGGAGACTTGGATTAGGATGGGTTGAAGAAGATGGATTTCTGTCTGGCCTCTCTCAGTCCCAAGAGAGAACAACCCCATAAACAAAGAGCACAAACAAAAGCCTTCCCCGCCCCCAAGATTTGAAAGTATCTTGTCCCCTTATTGGTCCTTTGGGTCAGGTGCCAGCCAGGTTAGCTGAGCTTCTTAACCCTTTACAGGTAACAGGATGTTGCCTCTGGCCAGGAGGGATTTTATAGCACTGTATACAGAAAGGTGGCTACCCTTCCCTTTATGACATCTGGTATGTTTAGAGACTTGTAGGGCTCAGTGCTGATCTCCATGCCCTTTGTGTGACTCCTGTGGCAGGAAGCAGCCAGATCTCCCAAACAGACTGTCCCCCCTGTATGTGGGAATCAGAGGCATGTAGGCACAGAAGCAGCATACCCTCCTCCAAAGTCACCTATTCCTGCAACCCAAAGTGTACGGGACATGTCAGGAGAGGGGAAGGGGACTGCATGGAGTATGCTGTGCTCCAGCAATCCCCAACTGGCAGATGACCTCGTAGGGACTGTAATTAGCTGGCATAAATTATAGCAGTCCTGACATTGTTCTAATCTGCATCAGAGCTGGCACCAGCAAAGTGCTGGTCCCAGGGTAAGGACAAGGGAGCCCCACTGGCTCCTTTGTGGGCCCCACCAGTTGTAACCAGTGGAAGTGGGCGCAACTGAGGATGAGGCCACGGACTGCATAGCTCCTTTTCTGTAACTAGAACTTGGGGAAGTTCTCTCTCCAATACAGAATTTCATGTATTTTCTTTCTGAGGCTTAAAAAGAAATCAAAGAAACCTAGATCTGCCACTGTAATGTTTCTAATGTGTCGGTAAATCCTACAGGCAGCAACTCTGCATCTTTATCTCTCTGCCTAAGTTCATCATCGTAGCATCTATATGTATTTAGGAGTGGTTCTTCTGAGTCAAGGTTGAGGCACCTGAGTGGGCTTGTACTGTCAGGATACACCTTTTCTTTCTATAAATAGGCCTTCAGAACTGACCTAATGATTCTTGGAGTCTTTCTTTAGGAGACCTGATAATAATGCTATGACACCCAGAGTAAGTGCAATCACAGAACATTCAGCATATGTTTCCTACTGTTTCTTGGGCTGAGTGAATGCCAAAGGGTAGAATCATAGAAGATTAGGGTTGGAAGGGACCTCAGGAGGTCATCTATTCCAATCCCCTGCTCAAAGCAGGACCAACACCAACTAAATCATCCCAACCAGGGCTTTGTCAAGCTGGGCCTTAAAAACCTCTAAAGATGGAGATTCCACCACTTCCCTAGGTAACCCATTCCAGTGCATCACCACTCTCCCAGTGAAATTGTGTTTCCTAATATCCAACCTAGACCTCCGCCACTGCAACTTGAGACCATTGGCCCTTGTTCTGTCATATGCCACCACTGAGAACAGCCGAGCTCCATCCTCTTTGGAACCCCCCTTCAGGTAGTTGAAGGCTGCTATCAAATCCCCCCTCGCTCTTCTCTTCTGCAGACTAAATAACCCCAGTTCCCTCAGCCTCTCCTCGTAAATCATGTGCCCCAGCCCCCTAATCATTTTTGTTGCTCTCCGCTGGACTCTCTCCAATTTGCCCACATCCCTTCTGTAGTGGGGGGGACCAAAACTGGACACAATACTCGAGGTGTGGCCTCACCAGCGGTGAATAGAGGGGAATAATGACTTCCCTCGATCTGCTGGCAATGCTCCTGCTAATACAGCCCAATAACCCATTGGCCTTCTTAACAACAAGGGCACATTGCTGACTCATATCCAGCTTCTCATCCACTGTAATCCCCAGGTCCTTTTCTGCAGAACTGCTGCTTAGCCAGTCGGTACCCAGCCTGTAGCAGTACACGGGATTCTTCCTTCCTAAGTGCAGGACTCATAGAATCATAGAATATCAGGGTTGGGAGGGACCTCAGGAGGTCAGCTAGTCCAACCCCCTGCTGAAAGCAGGACCAATTCCCACTTGTCCCACTTGTTGAACCTCATCTGATTTCTTTTGGCCCAATACTCCAATTTGTCTAGGCCACTCCGGACCCTATCTCTACCCTCCAGCTTATCTACCTCTCCCCCCAGCTTAGTGTCATCTGCGAACTTGATGATGGTGCAATTCATCCCATCATGCAGATCATTAATGAAGATGTTGAACAAAACCGACCTGTGGGGCACTCCGCTTGATACCGGCTGCCAACTAGACATCAAGCTGTTGTTCACTACCTGTTGAGCCCAACAATCTAGCCAGCTTTGTATCCACCTTATAGTCCATTCATCCAATCCATACTTCTTTAACTTGCTGGCAAGAATACTGTGGGAGACCATATCAAAAGCTTTGCTAAAGTCAAGATATATCACATCCACCGCTTTCCCCATATCTACAGAGCCAGTTATCTCATCATAGAAGGCAATCAGGTTGGTCAGGCATGACTTGCCCTTGGTGAATCCATGTTCACTGTTCCTGATCACCTTCCTCTCCACCAAGTGCTTCAAAATGGATTCCTTGAGGACCTGCTCCATGATTTTGCCGGGGATTGAAGTGAGGCTGACCGGTCTGTAGTTCCCAGGATTCTCTTTCTTCCCTTTTTTAAATATGGGCATTATATTTGCCTTTTTCCAATCGTCCTGGACCTCTCCCGATCACCACAAATTTTCAAAGATAATGGCCAATGGCTCTGCAATCACATCAGCCAACTCCCTCAGCCTCTTTGGATGCATTAGATCCAGATCTATGGACTTATGCATGTCCAGCTTTTCTAAATAGTCTTTAACCAGATTAACTCACACGTCCCTTGTGAGATATTTTTATTTTATCTGCCAATCCCCAGATTTGCCATCCAATACACTGCATCAGCCAATTTACTTATTACATCATCAGATTAGGTATCTGGTAATGTTGATTACTTTTTCTTGTGGACTTAGAGCCTCAGTTCTCAAGTTCATGTTTTTCTCACTATCAGCATGGAGTTTACCATCCCTGTCAGATCATCCACTTTGACAATTACCCCTAAAATTTCTAATCTCAAAATGTCTTTGCCCACTTGGTTTTGGAGCACCAATAACATTTTTTATGGGGTTGTTGGGTTTTTTTGGTGATGTTATGTGCTCTACTAACTATCCAAGTACAAGTATTGTATCTTAATATATACAAAAGGGTGACAATGCCAAATGTAATTCATATCTTTGTAAGACAGCTAGGCTCACTGTACAAATGAAATTTCAGCAGCAAATTAGAAAGAAAGTGAGGAACTAGTAGGCAAAGTGGGTGTTTCAACATAAGGACTTCTGAGATCTCTTCTCAGCTCTGCCACTGACTTTTGACAAGTCACTTCACCTTCTGTGTGCCTCATTTGACCCCTCTGTAAAATGAGGATAGTGATACTTATCTGTATCACAAGGATTTTTTGTGGCTAAATAAGTGCTATGTATTAGACAAAAGAAGGGCAGGGATGGAGGGAGATTTCACAGGACACAACTGAGAATGTGTGGGCACACATTAGGGATAACTAACTAGCAGGTCAGAACCACATTCCTTTTCCTGTCCATGTATGCAGAGCACTGGTCACATCTCCTTCCAGAGAAGAAAGGCTGCCAACGGCTGCAACATTTAATCATTCATTGAATGTGTTTGCAGGATGTCTAAATGTCTAAATTAACGTCCCGCTATGATATCTGTGGCTTGACTTTGGTTTGTGCTCCATGACCTGATGAAGAGCACGAATGTCCAACACTTCCTCATTTTTATTTGTGGTTAGGCCAGTAAAAGAGATCACACCTCCAAATAATTATTTCAAAATTACTTTTTAAAAATATTTTAAAAGTGATGTAATGTGGAGGATTGACTTAGAAATATTTGGTCAGAATTTAAAAACATATTGGGTACCAAAAATGCAATCTGTAAGTTGACTGTCAGTTTCAGGAGCTACTAGAGACTCCCCAGAGAGAGAGAGTAAATGAGGAATAGATAGTATATGTGCAAACGTACATACACATCTCAACAGTACTTGATTATAAGGTAAGTCACTCATTTTTAGACCCCATTTTACCACTGTTCCACTCAAACCTGCCGTTATCTAGACTTTAAATACTTGCTGGGAAAACTGAGTCTTGAAAATGAGGTTATAGAATTCTTACACACGTTGCAGAAATGAATTCTATATTGATATATAAACATTTTTTTAAAAACCCACATGGAACTCAAATTCATTCAGCTCTCGACACGCTAACATTGTGCTAGTTGCCTGACTCGTCTGAAGTACTGAGTCCTCCCTTTAATGTTTTTAGATACGTTCAGATGAATGGTGGCCTCTTCACAGCCATGCCATTTCCTCCAAAGCTTATGTTTGAGCTGCTGCAGACAATGTTAAAAGATTGGGTGAACAGGCTGAAGGTTGGTGATCACAGGGAAAAAGTTCTGAAGTCCTTGCTGAGGCCCTTATTAAAGAAAAGGGGCCATTGCATTGTAATTTGCAGACTATGGAAAATAGCTTTCAGTATTTTGGCTTTCTAATATTGGGTCTGGGAGAGAGGCTGCAAGTGGGAGGACCCTGGTAACACATTACTCTGTCCTTATAACATGTTGTAGTACTTTGCTCCTCACTAGCACCATCAATCTGTGCAGCACAGAAGGCTTTACAAATATTGAGTTAAGTCTATCCACAGCCCCTGTGAAACAGCACAGCATTGTTGCCTCTATGTTGCTGCAGAAGAAACTGAGGCACAGAGAGGTGAACGGCGTGCTGACATTCATACAGGACATCCATGACGCAGCCAGAATCTCCTTTTGTCCATTCCTTGTGCTTTAACCACAAGACCAGAACCCACCTTTCCACTGTCGCTGCTAATTAAAGGTTTGATGCAAAACCCTTAAACTCAATGGGAAGCTTTCTGATTTACTTCGATCAGGCTCCGTACCCTTTGAAGTACAGTGATATTATTGCCAATTTGGTAATAAAATGAAGCGGATATTTTATGCCAGCAATAATCTGACAGGATAGGGCTAGGTTTACCACGATAGTCCAGGCCTAATTGCTGTGAGTACTGGAGTGGCTGCAAGTGCTTTCCCTTGTCTGACTGGAGATTCCCAGAAAAGCTGACTCCAGCAGGACTGAACTACCCTTTGTGGTGGGAACAAAAGGGATCATGTGGCACGGGGAGATCTGACTTTGAGCTGTGAGTGTTTCAAGGCCAAAGTTTAGGAGCCAGCATGTTGGAAGTCCTAGGTGAGACACAGAAATTGCTTTACAAAGGGCTTGTACATAGTCTTCTATGTTCACTTCCAAATGGTGCACTTCCTCCTTGAGACTTTGTGGCTGTCTTTTTCTTTTCTTTGAGGAAGATGGGCAGAACTTCTGTACATATTGGGTAAAATTCTTCCATGTACAGAAGGCCAGCACAGCTTTAAGGTTTTTATGAAGCCCTCAAACTAGGGGCTTGCATGGTACATAAGCCTTGTACCATGTCTCTCCACATGGGTGAATTTCACTTACTGTAAATAAAATTAATTAGGGAGGGATATCCAGTGTTGTTTGTTTTTCTTCTAATCAGAAAACAAGCTACTCTAAAGTCTCAAAACCTACTGATAATTTTTCAGACAGAACAATACCCTGGAAACTTCTGTCCACTTATAAAACTCCAGTTTGAACATCCAAATGATGACTATTATTTATTACTTGAATTGCGGTACTGCCCAGGAACCCAAGTCATGAGCCAGAATCCCATTGTACTAGGTGCTGTACAAACACAGAATGAAAAGACAGTCCCTGCCCCAAAGCTGGTTATATAATTAGGACAGTGCTAGACTTTTGTTATTGACTGAATCCAAGAAAAATGAACATTTGGATGAGGACAGCTTGTGTGGTTCAGATGATGTTGTTGAACTCTCTCTTTCCTGATTTTGAATGACGTTAGTTTTTATTGAGAATGATACTGTATTAGAACTCCTTCCCATCAGCTGAATTCCCCATTAATGAGAATCTTGCTTAATAGAGCCAAATTCAACACTTGTATAACTCCAGGGATGAATTTGGTTCATTCCAATATCGGCAAATAGTTTTACATGTACTTTTAATGAGGTTTCTTCTAGCTTTAGTTTTTGCTTGACCTTTCTTCTTGGATTCTGCTTTATTATTCTCGTATTATAATTTCATGTTCAAGTAATCCTTCCAAAACACTTCTCCTTTCTGGTTCTGTTGGTTTTGACTTTGCAAAACAAAGAATTTATATAGTGAGCTTTTATCATTCTATTCATAGTTGTTGTACTAATAAGGGCTGATTATTTCATTAACTAATCAATAGAAGGTCATATTTAGTGCCTTTATCTAGATTGTCCTGGGATCAAAACAAAAAAAAAAATCTCAGAAGTAATAAAATCCAACAGCTTTCTTTCGAGAAGCACATGAAGAAATATAGCTAAAGTTTTGGCCCAAGGCCTTTGTCAGGGCTTGTAAATTTTGTTCCTCCTTTTCCTCACCCGGGAAGTGCTATCAAACTTTTGGTTTTAACAGTAATACCTTAATTACCAGCAGCTATACCAACATTTAACAACCAAATGTTGTTAATGCTGCTCCAATTAGGAACTATCCCTTGTTTAACAAAGTGTTCATTTTTAACCTTGCATTTGTGTTTAAAAAAAAGTTAAATAAACAAATGACAAGAGCATAACATGGTGCATAAGCCTTGTACCGTGTCTCCCCACAGGGGTGAATTTCACTTACTGTAAATAAAATTAACTAGGGAGGGATATCCAGTGTTATATATCCCTCCCTAGTTAATTTTATTTACAGTAAGTGAAATTCACCCCTGTCAGGAGACATAGTACAAGGTTTATGCACCATGTAATGCTCTTGTCATTAGTTTAATGATCCCAGATTGTTGCTGGGATCTTGCTGCAAAGTACTCCTCTCATTTTGAATAAGATCTTCAACTTCTAGAGAGCCACCAGAGTGGAGAGGGACATTTACCTAATGTCTTCTTTAGAGGATGGCACCTCTAGGAATACGTTATCTTCCCCACTCACTACTGTTGCTGGGCTTGGGCACAATTTCTTGAGACAGATGGCGTTGTGTTCACTTCTTCCAGGACTTAATTTGGTCCTTAACATGGAGCTTGGCCCTTCTTGCAGAGAGCCAATTGTGCTACATATTATGCCATCCCAAAGTGCTATCGTTTGTGTGGTGTGTTATGTGATATAACTGTGTGCTGCCTTTATTTTCTGCACACTGCACCTGTACCTTTCAAAGAACTCTGCCTATCTGGTGAGACTGCAGCCATTGCGGTCCCAGAGTTGATTCTGACTGTCACAGAAGAGATACACACTGTGTTCTTTCCTGGAGATTTTACTTTTGTTTGCTTTTGTTGTTTTCCTGATCTGGCACAAAAGGTTCTTTAAGACTAAAAGTAAATGGTACAGCTGAGAAAGAGCAGTGCCTCATTTTCTATTTGGCACTTCTTGCCTAGTCTGTTTTGTGATTTCCATTCCCTCTCCTCACTGAAATGTACAGCACAGTCCTCAACCCTGTCATTTGCCATTATGATTTGCAATCCACATATTTTTAACTTTCTGTTTATGGAATGGATATTTGTCATAGCATACAGTTTCCACGCCGAGCAGAGAGAGCTACGCTACAGAAACATAGCGTGCAGGAGAGTAAATATTCCATCTCCAAATATACAAATCCCTGGAGAAGAATAATCCAAATACGGCATACACATGCCCTCAGACCAAGACCCTACATGTAGAACCGTTTCCATACTCTGATAGGGAAGGGCTCAGTAAGAGAGAGTGGCTCCCATGTGCTACTGAATATGTTTGGGTCTGGCTCTTTACAGCTGCTATTTCAGAAAATCAGAAGCCCATGACGAAAGGGCTCTTCGAAGCACAGGCAATGTGCATTTGAAAGAGAAGGCTGGCTGTGTGTGTGCAGAACTTTGAAGAATGGTATCCCTTCCAAAACTCCTAACCTGCCCTGTCACTTTAGCCAGGAACCCCGGCCTTCTCCTACACACAGCAACCACCAGAGGATCAGGCAATACTTTTGAAACAAAGGGCCAGATTCAGAGGTGGTATGTAAGGTGGCATAAGTTAGGTTCCCAGATACTGAGCTACACTCCCTTACCAATGTGTAAGGGAGTTTAAATTACAGATGAGCTCGGAGAAGGTGTACATTAAAGCAGGGCTCTGGTTACTTGATTACTTGACGTGATCGTTCCCCTCTATTCGACATTGGTGAGGCCTCATCTGGAGTACTGTGTCCAGTTTTGGGCCCCACACTTCAAGAAGGATGTGGATAAATTGGAGAGAGTCCAGCGAAGGGCAACAAAAATGATTAGGGGACTGGAACACATGAGTTATGAGGAGAGGCTGAGGGAGCTGGGATTGTTTAGCCTGCAGAAGAGAAGAATGAGGGGGGATTTGATAGCTGCTTTCAACTACCTGAAAGGGGGTTCCAAAGAGGATGGCTCTAGACTGTTCTCAATGGTAGCAGATGACAGAACGAGGAGTAATGGTCTCAAGTTGCAGTGGGGGAGGTTTAGATTGGATATTAGGAAAAACTTTTTCACTAAGAGGGTGGTGAAACACTGGAATGCGTTACCTAGGGAGGTGGTAGAATCTCCTTCCTTAGAGGTTTTTAAGGTCAGGCTTGACAAAGCCCTGGCTGGGATGATTTAACTGGGAATTGGTCCTGCTTTGAGCAGGGGGTTGGACTAGATGACCTTCTGGGGTCCCTTCCAACCCTGATATTCTATGATTCTATGATTCTATGATTCTACTTTAACCTAATACCTTCTTACTTTGGCCTGCAAGTGGCTTTTTTCTTTTTTTACTACATTCCTCTCTTCTTGCCTCTTAGAGTATGTCTACACTGCAATTAGACACCTGTGGTTGGCCCGTGCCAGCTGCCTTGGGCTCATGAGGCTTGAGCTAAGGGGCTGTTTAATTGTGGTGTCGACATCTGGACTTGGACTGCAGCCCGAGCTCTTGGACCCACCCACCTCACAGGGTCCTAGAGCCTGGGCTCCAGCCCAAGCCCAAACATCTGCACTGCAATAAAACAGCCCCTTGTCCAAGCCCGCAAGTCCGAGTCAGCTGGCATGGGTCAGCCACAGGTGTCTAATTGTAGTGTAGACATACCCTTAATTAGACTCCCTCATACTGTGTAAGGGTGGAGTAAATTACAGATCAGCCAGTGAACTTGAGTCTAAGCTAGGGTGGTATCTAGCTTTGTGTATTGGACACGTTAAAAGGGGCAGGAGAAGGTGTAAATTACATCAATTTATATTCTTTCTAGATCAGTGGTGGGCAACCTGCATCCAGTGGACCTCACAAGGCTCATCAGGGTAATCTGCTGGCGGGCCGCAAGACAGTTTGTTTACGTTGACCGTCTGCAGGCACGCAGCTCCCAGTGTCCACGGGCCCACGGCTCACCGTTCCTGGCCAATCAGAGCTGCGGGAAGCGGCGTGGGCTACAGGAACGTGCTGGCCGCTGTTTCCCTCAGCTCCCACTGGCCGGGAACGGCGAACCGCAGCCACCGGAGCAATGTGGGGCCGTGCCTGTGGACTGTCAATGTCAGCAACATGTCTTGCGGCCTGCAATCAGATTACCCTGATGGGCGAGCTGCAGGTTGTCCACCACTGTTCTAGACTCACTTGGAATTGCCTCCAGATTGGGCCATGGTGTTAAACATCTTGGATAAAATTCTGTTCTCCAGTATAAATCCAGAGTAACTGAAGCCAGTGGAATTACTGTGGATTTACACCAGTGTAACAGAGGGAAGAGTGTGGCCCCTCTGCTTAGAAAGTGTCATAAGAGTGAATTCATACTGTCATTTTTATTTAGTGATTCCCATGTTAGTTCATTGCAGATGCTGCTCTGTATTTGCCAGGCATAACTTCCCTTAAGTATTTCCTGTAGTGAAGTCTTTGGCCATTTGTTATTAGTATGAGATTCTTAGTACCAATATTGCTTAAGTGTACATTTTTTTCACAGTGATTCATCACTGTATTTTACTTTTACTCTCTATTTCTCTAAGTCTGGAAACAGTTGGGATCACTCTGTGCCCTGCATACCTCTGTTGTTTGATGCACCTAGATAACCTTGCTGTAATGTGCTTACAAAAGAGCCAATGCTGAATTTTAGAGGGGTACCGTGTACCTTTTTAAGTGTAGGTCTTTGGTCAAATTACTGTGAACTCTAGAGTTCAGGGTCACTGATTGGATAACACAGTCGAGTACTTTTTTATGCAACATTTGCCTGGTGGGTATGTGTTGTAAAATTTCATGTTTACAGCATGAAACAGGAAGTCTCAAACTCTATACCATCTGGTCTGACTGTTATAAAAGCAAATGAGCTCAGGCCCCAATTCCATGTGTGCCAGATGAGACTCATATATCATTTATTAATGGAAGACTACAGCATATAGAGTAAGAATAGCCTGTCCTTAGTATGTGCCCATGGCATGGATGAGTCTGGGGCAACCTAGGGACTGTATTAGGGCAGATGGAGCACATAGGACCACCTATGGTGAGCTGCTGAGGGACAATGAAAGTGTGGTGCCTTGATGTTTTTTTTGTGGGGGGATCCTGCAGCTATATCACTGCTTTCCATTACCTCCCTTGAGATGCCTGTCACCCCAGCCCCCATTGAGCCCCTCTTCCCTCCCATCATGGACCCTCCTTCCATTCTTTTCCCTGCACCTCCCTGTAGGGTGACCAGACAGCAAGTGAGAAAAATTGGGACACAGGGTGGGGGGCAATAGGAGCCTATATAAGAAAAAAACCCAAAAATCAGGACTTTCCCTATAAAATCGGGACATCTGGTCACCCTGCCTTCCTGCCAGCAAGCCCTGAGGCAGCAGGTATGGCTGCCTCCCTTTCGCTAATGGCTCCACTCTGGCAAGGTACCATCCAGGTAGCATTGAGATTAGAACAGGTGAGAGCATCTCCCTGCCTTCAGGGCTAGCATCAGAGCAACCCCACAAAGGAGTCACTGCAGGGGGAACCCTGCTCCGTGCAGCCCTGCTGGATGCGTGAGAGAGACTGGAGGTAGGGCAGGAACATAGGAATCCAACAGGAAATCCCACACAGTCATGTGCCTTTTCTTAATTCCAAGACTAAATAAAAGCAAATACAAGTTTTCAGGCCCCACCCAGACAGTGTCCAGGCCCTCACCAGTGAGGCCAGGTCCCAGGCTCCAGAGGGCCTGGCATGAGATCTATGTATAAAGCAACATTTCCTGCAGAGAGTTTTTTTGGCTGGTGACATTTGTCTTTGTCCAAATAAAAATGAAATCTCTTCCTACGCTGTGCAATCTCTGGTTAGGTTCAGACAGTTAGTTCACAATGAGGTGATATTACATATCAACATCTGTTTCGATGGCCTCAATTGCCAGAATCTTGTGCGTCTTGCTGTGTGTATAACTTTTCATTTCTCTCTCTCTTGCTCCTGCTTCCATCCCCCCACCCTTTCCTTCTCACCTCTCTTGTCTTTTTTTGTACTCCCTCTCCTCCTGTCTTTCTCTTACTCCCTCTCTCTCTTTCTCTCAGTGCTGCGATGAAGTGGAGGTTGTTCTGTGTGAGTATGAGTTACCTTTGCTGGGAGAGGACCTCTGTGATTTTGTGTTGACTTTGTCAGAGTACAAGAGCTGCAGTGGGCTCCAAAGTAAATGAGTTTGAATGTTTGAGCAGAAAATGTGGCTTTAAATGTGTGCCTGGTAGGAATGTGTCAGGGGAGCACTGTTTAGATGCAATCAGGAAGAATGTTGGCTATGAAAACATTAACTTCACATCGAGAATGAATAAAGCTATAGTATGAAAAATTAGCAAAGCAAATTCAAGTGGGAGACTTGTGGATAGAAGAGATCTTTTTTCCTCTATTATCTCCTTTAATCTAACCTTTAAATTAATTCTTATTTCCAGTAGTCCTCTTCCTTGGAAAATGCTGAGCTTGCAGAGGTCCTCTCCATGTAATAAACTTTAACTTCAGCTATTATTTCATTGATCTGCCTCTGGAGTGTACATTCTCAAAGTTAAACATAACATTCAGACTACAAGCATACAGTGTGTGATTTGAAGATAGCTTTTAAAAACCCTCTATGGTAAATTCAGGAATTGACAATAGCGTTTAGCTGTGACACTTGGAGTAGCTTTCCCAGACCTGAAGAAGAGCTCTGTGTGGCTCAAAACTTGTCTGTCACCAGCAGAATTTGGTCCAATAAAAGATATAGCTTCACCCACCTTGTCTCGCTAGATAATAACACTTACGGTCACCTACCCTAGGTGGTGTTTTAAATATTGGTCATTTAAGGGGGAGTTTTAAGAGTGAAACTATTATGCAGAGCAGTTCTGATTTACCCACAAATCTGTTTACCTTTGAAGTGTTTTTTTTTTTACTTTGACACACTTCTTGCATACAAGTTTTTTCTGCTCATCTTTTTCTTCCTCTTGTAGTGAAGTCATTAATAACCAGTTTATGACATCAGTTGTTTCTATAGAATCTGCTTGTGAGTTTATAAATATAGATTTATGACTTCATTTCAGGATGAAGCAGAAGAGAGAACTCTCTTATTTCAACCTCTTGTTGAACCTTCCACGACTATAGGGGGAAGAAGAGAAGGATAATGCACTAGTCAATTGATTGTAGCTAGTTATCCCTCCAGGGCAAGGGATAGTTTCTTTAATTGTGTTTTTATAGAAGAGAGAAAAATAAGGACCCAATTTTGAGTGGGACCTTTGGGCACTATCATAAGATAAATATTTAATAATAAATACACTGTAGGACACAGTCCTGCACTGATAGTAAGATAGACTGGGTAGAACCTGATGTCCTTTCCAGCTCAGGTTCATATGATTCCAAGGCAAAATTACTTCTTAGGGAGATAGGTTTAGGGTACATTAGATTAGATAAAAGTACTCAGAAAGCACAGGCTGAGTGGGTTAGAGAGGGTCAGGAAGAATTACAGCCCTGCACTCAGATGATTTGTAAGGGCCTTATGTTAGCACGTTGTTAAATGAATGGCTTTTAGGCATAGCTAGAAATGTATAGAAAGTCATTTAATAATAAAACTTAACTGATAGAAGCCGATTGCTAAGGTTGATCCTATGGGAGCCCTGAGCTTGGGACATAAAGCTGAGGCAGTAATGAAGAAAATGACTGTTCTGCTTAATGTGAGAAGACAAGTGCAGGGGCCCTCAAAATATGGAATGACCCTGAGTATGGGCCCCTTAGTAAAATACTAGAGTGACAGCCAGGCGGGCAGCACTGCACTCAACAATAATCCTAATTTTGCCATACTGGGGAACAAGGCAGAGAGGTCTGCACCACTCTGATGCTCACAACTGCTTCAAGCGTCATTGCAGTCTTGGGAGCCCTGGTGACCTCTTGCTCCCCAAAGCAGAGTGAAACTGTGGAGTAACACAGGTTTTTCACTAGAGACCAGGCTGAAGGGAAGGGGATAGAACTCTGTGGCATTGGCTTATGCACACTGGCTGTTACATGCAATCCTGGGGACTTGACGGATTCCCTGATTTAGGAAAGGGTAGTCTGCAGCATTTGGGATCCCCACCTGCAGGAGTGGCTGCTCCAGGGTGGTGTTAAACCAATGCTGAGGCATGAGACATGCAGCAGAAGCATGAGGAGAAAGAATGAATGTTCTAGGAAGCACAGCACCACCCTCCCCCCCCACCCCCGGCCACACACACAATACACCAAAGTACATTTAATCAGAGAACAGCAAAGAAGAGCCGGTGGCCTGGGTTCCATACCCATAGAGAGATGCATTTACAGTAAGGGAGCGAGTAAAGGAGAAGTGCCTCCACTAGGACAGCATTACAAGGAATGTGCAGATTGAACCATTTATCAGAGTCTGCAAGAGCAGAGGAAGGTCTCAGAAAGATTCAACCAGATTTGTATACGAGTGGCATTGTACATCAGACAACGGTGAATACAACAGGACACCGTCCTTGTTTCAGAGAGCATATCAGGTTCAGGCTGTCAAGAAAGGAAAGCAACATGGGGCAATGCCACTGTCATGGGGCATGCAACAATATTAATAAGGAAATGCCCTGTGCATTTTCAATTGGATAGTGGAGCCTACTGCAGTGCGATACCTCGGGGTGAATTGAACTCAAACACACACACTCCAAAGGGCAGATGCAATTAATAAGGTACAATGAGAGCATAATGCAGTCCACAGAAAAATGTTACCGTGAGGGATTGGATCCCCCTTCCAGGGTGTCCCCTGATGTATTGGGGTCCCCCTGAGCCTGCCCATTCCACCAGCCTAGCCTCACCCTGTCCTGCTGCACACACACACACAGAGGTAGGGACACACCCAGCTATAGAATCACACAGAGTCTGCAATCAGTTCTGTGTGGGAAGACTCAGCTCGGGGAATTGCCCAGCACCCAGGTGCGTGCAAACCCAAAATCATATTGTCTTGTACTGTATAGAGCTTTATAAAGCGTAAGCTCATGAAATTCGCTCAATGCCTGGAAGCAATTCTGCCACATGGACAGAGCAGTCTACAGGGTTTAATAAAGTTTCATTTCTTCATATTAAACTGCATTCAGCTTCCTATTTTGTGAGTGAAACAAGAATCACCTCACTGACTTTCCCTATAGGCCTCAAATTACCCTCGTACAGTGTTGTGAGAATGATGGGCAGAAATCAGTGATGTTCTGGGGACAGAACATGGGAACACATTTTACAGGCTCGTGTGAGAACACAAAGGTTGCCCTGCTTGTGAAAATGTTCATGCCCCTCTGAGGCTGGGACTCAGCAAGGTGCTATCTGCAAAAGTTCTAGGTGGCCACGGATTTGTTTTAATATGTATATTCATTCAGAAAGCCCAAATGATAGAATCGTATTCTCTCTCCCCGCCAGTATTGCAGAGGCCTCATCTGTCCAAATGGGCACAGAGACAAATTTGGCAGTGGTGTTAATGTTTTTCATGTTAGTGATGCTCTTCTCTGGGAGATGCATGTGTGGAAATTTGTGAGTACCTGTGATCGAGTGATTGGAAGAAGGAATCATTTCTAAGTGCTGGTGTGACTGAGAGCGCTGGCGTAGCAATTCTACTCTCACAAAGCCTAGCAATGCCAAGTCTGGCTATTCAAGAGATTGTAAAAGGAAAACTGCCTATTGTGTAAGTGGCGGTGCTGGCATTCGTAGTTGTACTTTTATTAACATATGTGCACCTACTATTGGCTGAACTCTATTGCATTTTAAAAACAGCTTGCAGATGCTGTTTTGAGGATCTTAAACCTGTGTTTGTGATTTCTTTCTTTCTTTTTTCCTTTTTTTTTTAAAGCAGCAGGAGATTTTAATCATGCTGCAGATTTCACACTTGACAGAAATCACAAAGCATCCCATCTTCAGTCAGCTAAAGAGCTAGAAATGCAGTTTGGCTAAGCTGGTCTAGTTTTAAAGGAGGGATTTCCATCCAGCTGACAAACAGTGGCACACCGGGATAAAAAGCCACTTCAAATCAATAGGGGGATTGGAATAGATTTTTAGATCCCACATCATCATTCTAATCATGTCACTACTAGGGCCCTGTACAACAGTAGGGATCCAACCTTCTGGAGGGATTAGAAAGTAAATTGCCTTCACCTTCATGTTCCTCTCTGTGGGAAAGTATTTTGTTTAATTTCTGTTAAATTTAATTTCTGTTAAATTTACCTGCCACTATTTTCATAGCATGACCCTTTGTTCTCAAACTACAGAACAAGGTAAAAATGAGAGATTGATGAGCCTTACCTTTATCCTTTGTAATTTGAAGTATATTAGAATTACATGCATGAAACTTACATTGAAAGTTCCAGGTCTCTCACATTCACGCTTTCTCTCGCTTAGTCCTGGTCTACACTACGAGTTTAGGTCTAATTTAGCAGCATTAGATTGATTTAATCCTGCACCTGTCCACATGATGAAGCCATTTTTGTCAACTTAAAGGGCTCTTAAAATCAATTTCTGTACTCCTCCTCAACAAGGGGATTAGCGCTGAAATTGTCATCACCGGGTCGAATTTGGGGTAGTGTGGATGCAATTCGATGGTATTGGCCTCCAGGAGCTATCCCAGAGTGTTCCATTGTGACTGCTCTGGTAACAGCACTTTCAACTCAGACGCACTAGCCAAGTACACAGGAAAAACACCGGGAACTTTTGAATTTCATTTCCTGTTTGGCCAGCGTGGCGAGGTCATCAACAGAGGTGACCATGCAGAACTCATCAGCACAGGTGACCATGCAGTCCCAGAATCACAAAAGAGCTCCAGCATGGGCTGAACAGGAGGTACTGGATCTGATCACTGTATGGGGAGATGAATCCTAACTCCGTTCCAAAAGACGAAATGCCAAAATATTTGAAAAAATCTCCAAGGGCATGAAGGACAGAGGCTATAACAGGGACCCGCAGCAGTGCCATGTCAAACTTAAGGAGTTTAGGCAAGCCTACCAAAAATCCAAAGAGGCAAACAGCTGTTCCGGGTCAGGCCACTTCTATGATGAGCTGCATGCAATTCTAGGAGGTGCCCCTACTAATACACCATCCCTGTACGTGGACTCCTACAAGGGGGTAGTCTCATGCAACAGGGATGAGGATTTTGGGGAAGATGAGGAAGAGGAGGTGGATGAAACCGTTCTCCCTGACAGCCAGGAACTGTTTATCACCCTGGAGCCAATACCCTCCCAAGGAGGGCTCCCTGACCCTGAAGGCAGAGAAGGCACCTCTGGTGAGTGTATTTTTGTAAATATAATATATGGTTTAAAAGCAAGCATGTTTAATGATTAATTTTCCCTGAAGACTCGGGATGCATTCATCTGTTAATGTGTCTGGGCATGGAACGGAAATCCTCCAGGGACATCTCAGTGAAGCTCTCCTGAAGGTACTCCCAAAGCCTTATTCTGTCCTCCGTGGTAGGACACTTTACCACGCCAGGTCAGTAGCACGTAGTCTGGAATCATTGCATAACAAAGCATGGCAGCGTATGGTCCCAGAGTTTGCTTTCATTCAAGCAACATCCATTCTTTATCTCTCTGTGTTATCCTCAGGAGAGTGATATCATTCATGGTCACCTGGTTGAAATAGTGGAATTTTATTAAGGGGACATTCAGAGGTGGCTGTTCCTGCTGGGCTGTTTGCCTGTGACTGAAAAGAAATCATCCCCACTGTTAGTCATGCAGTGTGGGGAGGGGGGAAGCAATCATCCCAGAGAATTCGGGGGTGGCGGGGGGTGGCAGCGCTCTTGTACCGAAAGCACATGTGCTATGTAATGTTAACAGCTTGGTTCACTGTGCAAGCGTCTACCCATTGTTCTCTAAAATGTGTCTTTTTAAATACTACTCTCCCTTTTTTTCCTTCCGCAACTGCAAATGTTTCAATGCTCCCCCTATCATCTCCGTCCCATAGGCCAACCCAGATAAGAAGGCAGTCGCAATGAAATGTTCTCTGAGCTCATGCAGTCCTCCCGCACTGAAAGAGCTCAGCAGAATGCGTGGGGGCAAGCAATGTCAGAGTCCAGGAAAGCACAAAATGAATGTGAGGACAGGAGGGACGCATGAGAGGAGAGGTGGTGGGATCAAGATGATAGATGGTGGCAGCGTGATGAGAGGAGGCAGGATGCAATGCTGAGGCTACTGGAGGATCAAACTGATATGCTCCAGCATATGATTGAGCTGCAGGAAAGGCAGCAGGAGCACAGACTGCCGCTGCAGCCCCTGTGTAACCAACCGTCCTCCTCCCCAAGTTCCATAGCCTTCTCACCCAGACGCACAAGAATGCTGCGGGGGGCGGAGAGGACCTACGGGCACTCAACCACTCCACCCCAGAGGACTGCCCAAGCAACAGAAGGATGGCATTCAATAAGTTTTGAAGTGCAATGTGGCCTCATCCTTCCCTCCTCCACCACCCTACCCGGTGCTTCCCTCCTCCCCCACTCCTCCCGGGCTACCTTGGCAGTTACCCCCCTATTTGTGTGACAAATTAATAAAGAATGCATGAATTTGAAACAACAATGACTTTATTGCCTTTGCAAGTGGTGATCGAAGGGGAGAGGTTGGTTGGCTTACAGGGAAATAGAGTGAACCAAGGGGGCGGGTTTTCATCAAGGAGAAACAAACAAAACTGTCACACCATAGCCTGGCCAGTCATGAAACTGGTTTTCAAAGCTTCTCTGATGCGCAGCACTCCCTGCTGTGCTCTTCTAACTGCCCTGATGTCTGGCTGTGCATAAACAGCTGCCAGGTAATTTGCCTCAACCTCTCACCCCACTATAAACGTCTCTCCCTTACTCTCACAGATATTGTGGAGCACACAGCAAGCAGTAATAACAATGTTAATATTGGTTTCGCTGAGGTCTAACTGAGTCAGTAAACTGCACCAGCGTGCTTTTAAACATCCAAATGCACATTCTACCACCATTCTGCACTTGCTCATCCTATAGTTGAACAGCTCCTGACTACTGTCCATGGTGCCTGTGTACGGCTTCATGAGCCATGGCATTCAGGCGAAGGCTGGGTCCCCAAGGATAACTATAGGCATTTCAACATCCCCAATGGTTATTTTCTGATCTGGAAAGTAAGTCCCTTCCTGCAGCTGTTCAAAAAGACCAGAGTTCCTGAAGATGCAAGTGTCATGTACCTTTCCTGGTCATTCCACGTTGATGTTGGTGAAATGTCCCTTGTGATCCACCAGTGCTTGCAGCACCATTGAAAAGTACCCCTTTCGGTTTATGTACTGGCTGCCAAGGTGGTCCGGTCCCAAGATAGGGGTATGTGTTCCGTCTATCGCTCCACCACAGTTAGGGAATCCCATTGCAGCAAAGCCATCCACTATGACCTGCACATTTCCCAGAGTCACTACTCTTGATAGCAGCAGCTCAGTGATTGCATTGGCTACTTGGATCACAGCAGCCCCCACAGTAGATTTGCCCACTCCAAATTGATTCCCGACTGACCGGTAGCTGTCTGGCATTGCAAGCTTCCAGAGGCCTATTGCCACTCGCTTGTGAACTGTGAGGGCTGCTCTCATCTTGGTATTCTTGTGCTTCAGGGCAGGGGAAAGCAAGTCACAAAGTTCCATGAAAGTGCCCTTACGCAAAAATTTTGCAGCCACTGGGAATTATCCCAGACGTGCAACACTATGCAGTCCCACCAGTCTGTGCTTGTTTCCCGGGCCCAGAATCAGTGTTCCACGGCATGAGCCTGCCCCATTGCCACCAGGATGTCCAAATTTCCGGGGCCTGTACTTTGAGAAAAGTCTGTGTCCATGTCCTCATCACTCTCTTCACCACACTGCTGTCGCCTCCTTACCTGCTTTTGCAGGTTCTGGTTCTGAACATACTGCAGGATAATGTGCAAGGTGTTTACAATGCTCATAACTGCTGCGGTGATCTAAGCGTGCTCCATGCTTGCCGTGGTATGGCGTCTGCAGGAGAGCAGAGTTGCAGTGGAAGCGGTGGCTGACGATGGATGCCACGAGAACAGATATTTATAGAGAACGATGAGAGGACCTGCGAGGTGTATTCAGGAGAGCAGAGTTGCAGCCAAAGCGAGAGCCCATGACAGCCAACATGGAGAAATTTGCTATCGAGACAAGAGCAGGAGGGCAGAGTTGCAGCAGAAGCGGTTGTTCGAGGACGACGGTTAGCAGTCCTACTGCACTGTCTGCTGAAAGCAGTATGGTGTCCGCACGGAAAAAAGGCGCGAAACGATTGTCTGCCATTGCTTTCATGGAGGGAGGGAGGGGCAACTGACAACATGTACCCAAAACCAACCGCAACAATGTTTTTGCTCCATCAGGTATTGGGAGCTTAACCCAGAATTCCAATGGGCACTGGAGACTGCTGGAACTGTGGGATAGCTACCCACAGTGCAACGCTCCGAAAGTCTATGCTAGCCACGGTACTGTGGACGCATTCTGCCGACTTAATGTGCTTAGTGGGGACACACACACAATCGACTGTATAAAATTGCTTCCTAAAAAATCGACTTCTATAAATTCAACCTAATTTCATAGTGTAGACATACCCTTAGACTGTGAAACCCAGTCCATTTACTGAGACAGGTATTTCCTATTGGCCTTAGGCCATCATATGATCTCAACAAGAGCTGCTACTTTTAGCTCTGGATAAGTGATGCTCAGGCATGTTGAGGATGAACTCACCATTTTTTGAGAAGTTCAGACATGTCTCACACCTAATGCAGCATTTGTGGCATGTTCCCTGGCTAATCTGCTTCTTTGTAGGTGCCAGCCAGACTGCAGGAGAAAAAGCAAAATCAGTGTGCAAAATGGTAAAATACTATAAAATATTCCCTTGCACCAGGATTTGTGGCAACGTGCTAAATGAAAACTCTCCCACTTTGCTCTCTCTCTCTTCATTGTTCTCTTTGCCACCTCCTCCTATTCTTGGCTTTGCACCTTCTTCCATGCTGTCCTCTTGAACCTGGAACAACCACCCATTTCCATGTGACATGTGCCCTCCCTCTTCAAACTTCTTTTCTGAAACTGCCTATGTTGGTGCCTTCCCTCTTGATGTCTCCCCCTTGTGTCTCAACAGGCTTAAGGTGGGTTTAGCTTTCACAGTTTTGGGGAGGATACTAGGGCCCTTGTTACCATATTTGCAGACAGTCAAAGAAAAGCAGCCTGGTATAGGGTGGCTGGGGGCACTGGTCAGGGAGTCAGGTGACCTGAGATCTAGTCTTAGCTCTGCTGTTGACTCACTGTGTTTGATCTTCAATGAGTCACTTCATCTCGTTGTGCCTGATTTTCTCCATCTGTGAGATAGGGATCATTTATGCTTGCCCACCTTTACAAATTGCTTTGAGATCTACGTGGGGGTGGAATGCACATGCCAGCCCTGACTTCAGCAGGAATTAAGTGAAGCACAGTGTGGGAAAGGGCATTTTTAAAGGATCTAATAAAAACTATAGCTTGACACTGCAGAACCATGCACTCACCTGGTGTAAATTAGCACTGCTCCGCTGAAGTCAGTAGAACTATACTGATTTACAACAGCTGAGGATCTGGTCCACTATTTATAGTGACCACTTATTACTCCTTTAGTTGAAAAAAAGGACCTCCAGTGGACAATAATGCCCTCAGCCTCTGCCTATCATATCTGACTGTTAGTCAAGTGTTCAATCTCCTCAGAGCAATAACTTTTCTAGAAGCGATCCTGGCTCCATTCACCAAATGATAAGTATGATGCTGAGATCATGAAAACCTGGCTGCAGTCAGAACTCTGTCATCTTTGCAGAGTCTTGAGCCCTTTCGTAATAGTGCTTCAGGGCTGGATGCAATAACAGATTTAAATATGTCTTAATCCTCTTATGTAATTGGTTAAACACCTCTGTACGGAATGGGTATTAGGGTTAAATTATTCATTACACTGAGAGTTGTATCATGTGGCGCCAGATGCCGCTTTCCTTGAGATTTTTGATTGTGTCGGGCCCTGAACTAAATTCAGTGACTCCATCAAATTTGATCAGGCTGTAAAAAGGGACCCTGCTGTGTATTAAAATGCATCAGAACACATCCTAGGTTCTGCTAAGCACCTATAAAAGGTTCCCTGAACGTGACTTTATCAGCCATGCTACACCTGACATTTTTCCCTTTCTCAATATTGCTCTTGACTTTTTATACACCATTACTCATCCTACAGGCAAATACTCAACTGATTTCAGTGTGTGTGGGGAAATGAGAGGGAGTTACACAGCAATGTGTAAAGGCTGAGGGCTCGCCAATGCTTAATTTGTGCCAAGGCTTGCCAGGGCTGTGCCCCAGCACCTCTAGACTTGGCAGTACAGAGCTTGCCGCATCAGTTTTGAATGTAAAAAAATTGCTTGAGCCTCGGCACTTCTTTCATTACAAATTAAGCACTGGGGCTCTCCCCTTTTATCACTGAATTTTGCAGAAAGATGTCTAAATTAGAGAGAATGTGATCCTGAAGGGACTAAATGCTTTTCTCTGAGGGTTATTCAAAGGCAACAGGGTGTATGAAAATTATTATTGTTACTACTGTGTATTATATATTCCTTCTTAATTTAGTGTATTCTCAAAAGAAAATATATATACTCCATAATTCTACATGGTGCTTTGCAAAGGTGGGGTCCAGTCCTGTATTCCTTCAGTTGCATACCAAGAATTCCCCTTGATTTCAATGGGAGTTTTAAGTTTGCTAAAAATTCAGGATCAGACATACTGATAACACATGTGCTGTGCTGCAAAGAGCTTCCAATCTTGATAAGACCAAACTTGACTCAGGATGACACTTCAAGTGGAAAAGTGAGTGTAAGAAATCATTATATGCATAACATTTCACCCATTCTTCAAATCCCTCTTTAAAACATTTCTTCCTAACTGTCTTTCACGTATGAGCTCTCTGAGATCTGTCCTGCTTCACATTTGAGCCACCACCGTCTACAGTGTGTGTCTGAACTGTATTGTCTGTCTTAATTACACTGTTAGTGCCTGAGGAAGAGGCTTTGTATGTTCGTGCAGCATGTAGCTGCCATGCTCTGTAGTTACCTAACAGAGTCATTACCGCATTAATATCCCATGTAAGATAAATGTGTAGCTTTCTGTAACTGTCTGCCAGGTGCTAATGGTAACCACAAGGGCTGGGTTCAATCTGCCTAAGGATTGTTTTCTAAAAGGAATGAAATTATGACTCAAGCCCCCACCAAGAGTTGTACCTCTACTTCTGTCTCTGGGAAATTAAAATACACCCTCCCTGGACACCTCGGCAGGTACTTCTTCCCCACTTGCAAGAACTGAGGAGTCCTTGGGAACAAATAAACCTCACGTACCTTTTATGTGGGGGGGAAAGGGAAAAAACAAAAGCAGCATTTATGTATTTACACTTATACCCATTTCTGCATATGCATACACTGGGTTTTGCCCAGTTTATTGTATCAGGTGTTTGGCCAACCCCACGGATTAGGTCCAGAACTGTTAGTTACAAAGCAATCCCCATCCACCTAAAATCCCACTGATGGATCCAGTCGGATTTAGTGTTAGTCAGTTTTGACAGGGGGTGGCTATTCCCAACTTGTCTGCTCCAGTCCAGAGAAGTTCACACCAGGCATGGCAGATTCTTCCCAAAGTGGGGAGGCCACAAAGCCCTGCTCACTCCGTGGCCCTGCCCCTACTCTTACCCTTACCCTTACCCCTCCTCCTCTTTTCTGGTCCAAGCTGAAAGCTGGACCAGGGAGCCTGGGCCCCTCCACCTGACTGGGTGCGGAGTCCCGGTAGCAGCCCCTGGCCCATCTCCCTGTGCCTTGGGCACCCTGCCCAGGGCAAGTAGAGGGTCCATGGCTCTCCACAGCTGCCCGCGTGGCTCTTACCCTGATCCGGCTCTGGCTTCTTGCCTGGCTGGGGGGTGAGGTAGCGGGGGTCTAAGAGCCACAGCCTGACCATAGTAAGATCCATCCAGGCAGCTGTGGGGAGCCGCAGACTCTCCACCTTCCCTGGATGGGGGACCTGAGGTGTGGGGACACGGACCGGCCTGTTCTTGAGCCCCCCACCCTGGGCAGGTGAAGGGTCCGCAGCTGCCCAGGTTCCCCAGGCCAGGCTCCAGCTTCTAGCCTGGCTGGGAAGTAGGGCCTCAGGAGGAAGAGGAAGGGCAGGGGTCCAGCCCAGTGGTGAAAAGTGGGAGGGCATGGCCCCTTGGCCACCCTGTTCCAGCGCCCCTGGTTCACTCATTAGGTCCCACTTTGATGCAACTAGTTGGTCCAGATCTGTGACATTGGATCTGCGACTGCTGATCTGGTCAGGCCTTGTTGGGAACATTAGCTCTGTACCGCCACCATCTGCCTTGGCGCTGTGAAGTCAGTTCTCCACTGCTGGTCCAGGCAAAACATTGTTGCCACTGTTGGGCTGGTTGGACCTTGCTGCAAAGCCAGTTCTTCTCTTCTTTGCTGCTGCCAGTTTGGTTTGGTCCAGTCCCACAGAATCTCCAGATGGGGAACCCTGAGCGAAAAAGGACTTGGACAGAGTCCCTGGGATAGAGCTCCTGGTCTCTGAACAGAACCCTTTGCTCTCTCTTCTTTGAACCCAAATCCCATTCCCCAACCAGAGTCCATTCTCTGTAAACTCAGGGTGACCCATTTATTCCCGGGCATATCTTGCACAATTCTTTTGCCCTTTCATAAGTACTGACACAGTAACAATTATCATTTATTATTGGCATAATCATAGCACCTAGGAGACGTAGTGAGGGACCAGAACCTCATTGTGCTAGGTGCTGTATAAACAAAGAACAAAAAGACCATTCCTTCCTCAAATAGCTTACAGTGTAACTATAAGACAAGATAAGGTAGAGGGATGCAGACATATATCTGGGGAGTCTAAGGAAACTAAGACAATATTAGTCAGTATGATTGGCCATGGTATTTATCACCAGTTATACAATCATAATAGACAAATCTCAACTAAAGCAACAAAACACTGTATCTGGAACTATGGATAAACAACATAATTTATGTAATAAGGCTAGCTAGATTAAAACAAGTGTGAGTATGCCTACCCAAGCTGCAAAGCACAACTCCAACTGCAGTGTATCCATACCCTTGGAAATGAAGACGTTACTGCTGCTGAGAGAGTGCTCTCCAGAACTTTGGTGGTCCATGGACCACTGTTTGAGAAGCACTGCTTTAAAGCACCTACTGTACTGAATTGTATTGTCTCTTTGAACTAAGCCCTTAAACATCCATGGAGTTTTATAACAATGTTTATAACCACATGGAGCTCAGTCAGATGCATCTGGAGCCAATCAAACGCTTCCCTAATGAACTATATAATGGTAACCCTAGAATGAGATTTAAAAATACACACATATTTTGGCCAATTTCTTTGATGGAAGGCTAGAGTCCTGAGGACTGGAAAGTGACAAATATTACACTATTATTCTTAAAGTGGCCACAGGACTCAGTAAGCAATAAAACACGCATGATCAACTGTGTCGGAAATAGTATAGTCAATGCTGCAGGATTTAATGGAGGTTGGGGGGGTGGAAGGAAGGGGCATTTCTGTAATGTGTAATTTGATTAAAGACGAGAACAAGTTTAATGGATTTTTGGCACAGGGGAGGTCTTGTTCAAATGAATTCCTCAGAATTCTTTGAAGGTTTTGGGCCTCACCCTGTTCCCATTGAAGTCAAGGGGAAATTTGCAATTTATCTCAACAGGAGCAAGGCTGAGTTAATTGTTTATTGCGTCATAGGAAACAAATAGGACACAGTTACTGATATTTCTTTAGACTGCAGATGGAAAGGTAAGGGTTGTTTTTCTTCTTGCTTTTTACTATGTCTATGCCTGCTAGTGCAGCAGGAAAGGGGTGAAAACTGGCTCCATGGAAGTCAATGGTATCCCTTATTTTTAGAGGCTTATGGCTCACCCATAAACATTTTGCCCCCAAATGAAAGCTGGAGTGGAAAGGCTGTTTGTCCATTGTTGAACTGCTTTGGTGCTAGACTTCTGTGGCATGTTAGATTGTAATGACATTAATTACAGTGCAGACATTTCATTGAAATATCAGACATATTAGATACAGGTGTCACCATTCTTGGAGGCAACTTTTGCCTCATATGCCAGTTTCTTTAGGCAGCAATGAAGAAGTGCAGTTACATCTGTGTAAAGGGAAACACAAAATACATGACAGTGCTGGGAGTACAAACACACAAAGCCCTTTCCTCAGGCACAAGCATCCTCAGTCTAAAGTCCTGCTTGTTATCCATATCTTTTCCTAAAAACACTTTTTTCAGTAAATATAGAGCCAATGAAAGCCCCAGCTTGAAGGCCCTGGAATAGAAGGTGTGTATCCCTAAAACATGCGTAGCATCAGTAGGAGCATGGCTAGATTCCCCCACAGGGCCTGTTGCCAGTGTGCCCCAACTCTGGTCAGGTAGGCTTGCCCTTGGGTATGTCCAGATACCTTAGTCTCCAGGGTCTTCTCAGTATCTGAGCTGGCTGTTGAACACTTAACATGAGACATCTTAAAGAGGCATGATTTTCAGAAAAAGCTGAGAAACCACCCACTGACGAAAAGTGGGCACCTTTACAGGGGCCTCAAGTTGGACACCCAAAAACCACCAGTCACTTTTGAAAATCTTGGCCAGAGAGGTAAAGTGACACCTAAAGTAAAACAGCAAGTCAATGGCAATATCAGGAGAAGAGCCCACAAGTCCCCCAGGCCTTTTTCCCAACACAATTAAATATAACTTTTTTGTCTGTTGCTAAAATACAGTCCATAAATTATGTGAATTAAACTATTGCATTTAAGATGTTGAGGTGTGGGTCATAATATCATGACTGGTGGTATAGACAATGAAAAAGAACAATGATAATAGGGTCTTTGGTATGTGGATGTTTAGTGGGATTGGCAACCAGACAAGGACAAAGTAAAGTAGCCTTCATGGAGTAATAAGCATGAGGGAAAAGAAAAAAAAAAGTGGGGTATACACTGTAACTATATAATATACTAGAACATGTGCTCAGTAGGGAGGTTTTCTGTGAAGAAAATCTCTGAATCCATTAATCTGGTATATAGCTGTAGAAAAAGAAGGCAAATGGTATATGGAGATGCAGGAACAGATGAGGGAAAAGCACAAATGCCAGAGGGTGACACTATTCTAGTGTAAGACACTGGTGGATGAGTCTTCCCTTGATCACTACATTCAGGACTGGTTCACATTTCAAAGAACAGTACCAGTGATAGGTGAATATCTCAAACACATTGGGAAAGAGGTGCTAGGACAGTGAGGCCTATAGCAATGTAGAAGGGGGAAGTTGAACATGAGCAGGCTTCATGTGTCAATGACCTTCTCCATCTGCTAATTTTTTTATCCTTATAAATAATCACAGGGTGGGATGAGTGCTAGAATTCCTGCTTCCATCACCAAACAAACAAATTAACAAACAAAAAGCAATCCTTTTAGCAGTCCCTGGACTTAACCTAGACTCAGGTGCATTTGGGATGAGATGTAAAACCGAAGTCCTGATCTCTTGTGATCACCACAGTTCTCATGGCACTTTTTTTTTTTAATAGGAGTGTTGTCCCATATGTCCCGGGACACATTCGGTGTGAATAATTACATTCTGCCAACCTAAAAATTCTCAATATGTTTTCATTTTGATACGGTATTCCTCACCTGTCAGACCCGGGGTCAGTGTTGCTGTGTGCTGTTAAATAGCTGTAGTGTGAGTTGAGATGATTTCTTAGACAGTAGAACTTTCATTAACATCTAACAGAGAAAACAGAATATGGAATTTGAGGATCCTGAAAGATGAATTTTGTCCTTTGGCATGAAAAACATAAGAACATAAGAATGGCCATACTGGGTCAGACCAAAGGTCCATCTAGCCCAGTATCCTGTCCTCTGACAGTGGCCAATGCCAAGTGCCCAGAGGAAATGAACAGAACAGGTAATCATCAAGTGATCCATCCCCTGTCTCCCATTCCCAGCTTCTGGAAAACAGAGGCTAGGGACACCATCCCTGCCCATCCTGGCTAATAGCCATTGATGGACCTATCCTCCATGAATTTATCTAGTTCTTTTTTGAACCCTGTTATAAATCTAAGGTTATCATGATGATTTTATTATTTGTTTTACATGGATGGCACGTAGAAACTTGGTGTAAAATCTTGGCTTCCATTGAAGTCTGTAACAAAACTACCATTGACTTAAATGGGGCCAGGATTTCATTTCTAGTGCTTGATCCTGAGCCCATTGAAGTCAATGGCAAAGCTGCCTTTGATTTTAATGGCGCAGGACCTTGGCCTTCATCGGTTAAAAACACACAAGCCCCTATTAATTTCCTTTCTCCTACAGCTTTTTTTTTTTTTTTTTCAGGAAGGGCCCTCTAAAGAGAAAACATTCTGTCTATTATGTTACTTAGTCCTAGCTGCTGAGATAAGTATAGGGTTAGATTAAATCATAAGCACTATAAGGCCTCTGCCTAGGGTCCCAGCTGCTGGAGTCATGTGATTGCATCAGAAGACAAGATTTCCTTTTTATTTAAAAAAAGCAGCAGCAGCAAGTGTCTGGCCCTCCTGTTTGGGAAGAAAAGTCTGAAAACATGACTGCAGAGTAACTGATGCAAAAGCATCTGCCTGAAAATACAGACATCCTGGAAAAATAGCTCTGAAATGTGTGAGCTGCCCCGTGCATCTTAACAGGGTGCTAAATTCAAGTCTCTCTGCTTATTCTGGTAGCCAGCAGGAGATTCTGTGTGGTAGGACTGGGGAAGTGCAGGAGGCCAGGTCTACTCACCCGATCAGATATAACCCAGCATCTGTACAGATACACCTCATTACTGTGACCCCTGCCTCTCTGGAGGGAAGAGTAGACCCCTGCTGCTCCTCAGGGGAACCCCTGCTGCCACGCCTTGATGAGAAAGGAGCCTGTGCCACTTCCCCTGCCTCTAACATATGGATGGGAGAAGGGCCCCCTGCCAACACGACTCCAATTGAGGGAGTGGGGATGCTTTTGGTGACATTTCTAGGGCAGCAGATTGGCTTGATCCAGGCCTGCTCCTTCATTACTCTTAATGGAGATTCCTCCTCATCACTTAAACCAAAGAGTTACGATGTGGGCCTGCCTGCGTGGAGCTCATTGCAGGATCATAGGCTAAATCACACCCATTTCTTGGCTGGGAAGGTTTGTCTGTGGCTGTTTCTACACTACAGAGCCAATACCAGCATAGCTGTTCTGTGTAGCTATGCTGACATAACCCTATAGTGCAGACACAGTCTGTACTGATGGAAGGGGTTTTGCCATCTGTGTAGGAACGCTGCCTCCCCAAACTAAATTAGCTACGTTGAGGGAAGCACTCTTCTATTGACAGAGCTGCATCTACACCGTGGGTTAGCTCAGCATAGCTATGTCAGTCGGGGTGTAGACTTTTCACCCACCCCTGACTGACATAGCTTTGTCAACCTAACTTTTAAGTATAGGCCAAGCCTGTGTACCTGTGTTTGTATAGTATGGTTAGTATCCTGCTCTGCAGTTAAAAAAGTTAAGATCAGGTCGAATGTTCCAAGGTAGCTATTTTTATCCCACTGTCTCTATCTCTGTTGCAAAGAGTGCACATGCTAGATGATTATCAAATGAGCTTTCAGCACAAATAACAGTAGTGCCACCCTCAAGAGATAAAAAATCATGAGTCAGACACCCAAAAATCATGAGTGGTCCCAAAACTCATGAGATTTTTTAAAAAAAAACTTCAAATCATGTTTTTTTACTCAGTCGTGTGACTTTTAAACTCCCACGTCAATGTATGCCTGATGATTTCAGACTGAAAAGTCAACCTTTCATGAACATAAAACACCTAGCCACACAGATGGAGACTCCACTTATTCTCTCTTCACCCCTAAGATAACAGAACTGCCATCCATATCCTATTACTGTCTTCACTCTCTCCCCTCCTAATGTATTTCCTTTGATAAAAGAAGGGCTGGAAGGCAAATGGTTTGCAAACCACTGATCTAATTCATGCATCATGATCCCCACTTGCATATAGAATTTATATTTCTTTTTTGGGTTGGTAAGTTACAGATAAGACATATTGTAGAACTTTAAACTTATATCAATCATTCATATAAGCGATAATGTCACAGTAAAACTTAATATGCGATTGGTTTAGCCTTTTGTGAGAAACAACACTTCCCTCACTCCTCAACACAAACGCACACACTCTCTCTCTCTCTCCTCCTTTCCCGCCCCACCTCAGCTGAGACTAGGCATCACTCTGCTGCCGTCCTGCCTCCCCTTGCTCCAGACCCTCCCCCTCTGCTCCCCTCCTCACCCTGTCCTGCCTCCCCCTGTTCCAGACCCTCCCCCATGCTTCTCTCCCCACCCTATCCTGCCTCCCTTTCCTTCAGACCCTCCCGCTCTGCTCCCATCCCCAGCCTGTCCTGTCTCCCCCTGCTATGGAACCACTTCCACACCTCACAGTCCCCTACAACTCCTAAATCTGGATCCTGCTCTCCCAGTGCCTTGCTCCCCCTCATTCTTCCCACCCATCTTTCACCGAGTCTCTGCTGCTTCTCACAATTCCAGTCTCCTGTTTACCTCCCCCCACCCCGAACCACAGTGTGGGAGCCATTTTGCCTGTAGGCATCGCCTCAAACTCAATGAAGACTGTGGGAGGTAGCAGCCAACTTTATTAAGGTCAGCCTCACTTCCACATGCAGATAGCCTGGCTTCATCCCCACTGACAGTAATAGGAGATGGTCACCATTTTGAATAAGGGGAAGTTCATAAATTGGCAGCCTTTCATTACGTTTCATCAGTAATCTCTCTGGAGTCCAGGGAGATTACTGATGAACCCGGGAAGCTGAATAGCACATACCACTTTCTCAGCCACCCCAGAACCTGCATGGGGCATAATAAAGCCAAAACGTCCCCTGCCAAACCCTCAACCGGGTGGCCGGTGGCAGCAGCAGTGCCAGGGGAGGCTGAGTCTTCCCTGGGCTACTATACCCACTGCCCAGGATAACACATTTAATTCTTTTAGATAAATTCATATTGGCTCCTTCCCCCCAAAAGGGGGAAGGGACAATGTCTTAACGATTTCAAAGTGGCGGGCACATGACTGAGGTGCAAGTAATAACAAATCAGGCTTTTTGAGAAATGTTCACTATGAAATTTACAAATGTCTGTATTTGAGGCTTTCAAATTTAGTTTCAAATTCACTGAAGTGGCCTGATTTCTTTTTTCTTTTCTTTGATTTTTTTTTGGAGCGGGGGAAACGGATTTTCTGATATTAGGAACTAGTTCTGTTTTTGAGTGAAAAACTTTTAATTTCAGAATTTGACATTTCATTTGGACTGAGATGAACTTTTGCAATAAAACCTGAAAGGAGCTTTTGCTCAGTATATGGTATCGTAATATTTTAGTCAAATAAGGGA
Source organism: Lepidochelys kempii (assembly GCF_965140285.1). Classification (NCBI taxonomy): domain Eukaryota; kingdom Metazoa; phylum Chordata; order Testudines; family Cheloniidae; genus Lepidochelys; species Lepidochelys kempii. The sequence goes on along the minus strand of NC_136385.1, from coordinate 95,499,422 downwards.
TGGCTACACACTACTTCTGTCTTCATTTAGCTCAGTAAGCTATCGCTCTCTTTCTTTTTTGTATGGAGGATGAAATTATCTCCATGTGAACTCTATGGGTAAGTGTGATGGGGTTTTCAAACCCCACCCTGGGCTAGAAGGGGTTAAAGAACAGTACTGGTCCCAGGTAGCCCCACCTTTGCCCACCTACACAGCAGTTAAACACTTGTGTCTGGCCTGATTTAGCTGACTCAGGCTCACAGGGCTTGGGCTGCAAAATTGCTGTGTAGACCAGGGATTGGCAACCTTTGACATGCGGCCTGTCAGGGAAAGCCGCTGGGGGCTGGGATGTTTTGTTTACCTGCAGCGTCCACAGGTTCGGCCGATCGCAGCTCCCACTGGCTGAGGTTCGCCGTCCCAGGCCAAGGGGGGCTGCGAGAAGTGGTGACCAGCACATCCCTCGGCCCACACTGCTTCCCACAGCCCCCATTGGCCTGGGATGGCAAAGCCCAGCCAGTAGGAGCTGCGATCGGCCGAACCTGTGGATGCTGCAGGTAAACAAACCGCCCCAGCCTGCCAGCGGCTTTCCCTGACGGGCCACGGGCCAAAGGTTGCTGATTCCTAATGTAGATGTTTTGGAGCCTGAGCTCTGGATCTCTGCGAGGCAGGCGGTTCCTAGAGTCCAGTTCCAGCCGAAACGCAAATGTCTGCATAGCATATTTTAGCCCCATGAGCCCTATAAGCCTGAGTCAGCTGACTTGGGTCATCCATGGCCATGCCGTGGGTCTTTTATTCCAGTGTAGATACATCCTTTGTGGGTGGAGTGTAGAAGGGTTATCGAGCTGAAATTCAGCCTCTAGCCAAGCATCAGGTTTTGCATAGGTTATGTGCCTCTTTGCTTGCAGCTTTGCTTCCTGCTGGGTGGAATGCAGGCTACAACCCCCCGCCACCAATTGCGCAGGTTGTTGGGGCCACTCTGGAGCCATATAAATGTGGCTCTGTGGCGCACCACTGGCCCACCTTGGGGCAATTCCATTGTGGGCTTCCATACCAGCCTAGTTGGGTCTGGCACTAAGGCCCTTTCCATGTTATTTAGCAGGTATAGCTGCTTTTCCTGTGGCTCCCCCTACCCACTCATTCCCAAGGAGTGGGAGAGCTTTGCATTTGCTCTCTACACTGCAGGTGAATTTCACCCTAAGAGCAGCAGTTCTGTATTTCCTTTTATTGTTTTGAAATTTCCCTCCAGTGAATGCAATTCTAACTCTAATCCCTTTCATATCTCCCTGTTTGGAAATTGGATGTCAGATCAAACGATTTTTATATTAAACTCAGAGATCTTACCTGACACAAGTTTCAGAAAACACGCTTTGAAATCCTCCTTCTGAGAGCTTAGAAATTTTGAGCCACTTAGTGTCAAATCAAGAAGTGATTCTGAGTTGAGATTTCCAATATCTTGGTGACTAGCCCAGGAGGGTTCCTGCTTTTCAAATACAGATAGACCCATTACCGTGATTTTCTTTTGGAACTGTAAAATTCAAAGTGACAGTCTGAAATTAGGTGTCATACTCGTAGATGTTTCCAAAGAGAGGCCACTTAGGGTCTGAAGCCAGTGAAATACAAATGCTTTTTTCTTGTCTCAGGTCTGTGTGGTACAATTCGTTATATGAACAGAGTAGAAGTATAATTCTGGTAAACAATTGATGGCGCAGAGATTTACTGAAACAAATCTTGATTCCTCAGAGCCTGACTTTGATTTTGGTTATGTGTATGTTGCAGTAATGCTCAGGGACCCCAATCACAATTGGGGCACTTCAAGCTAGTTGTGTATAAATACATATAAAGACACAAATTGAAATCCTGGCCCCACTGAAGTCAAAGGCAAAATTCCCGTTGACTTCACTGGGGCCAAGATTCACCCACAGTTCTTATCCTAAAGAGCTTACAATATTCAGTCAAAGGAAGTACCAGGCACTCAGCATTTTGCAGAACTGGGTCCTTATTTAACATAATGAATAAATAGGTGTCCAAATATATGGGTGAATAATCCCTACTTTCTTTTCTGACTTATGGACTATATGGAATTTTAGGCTTGTAATAATAATACTTTGCACTTATATTGATCTGGATCTATCTTTTTAACCATAGATCTCAAGTCACTTTAAAAATTGGATATCATCAATTTACATTGAAGATAAGTGAGGCACAGAGAGTTTACATGACTTCTCCACAGCCATACAGCAAATCTATAGAAGACTAGACTAGAACCCACCTCTTATTATTCACAGTCCTGTGTTGTAGTTTCCCTTGTAATGTACCCACCATATAGTGTCAGTTTTTGAAGATGTTATTTTACATGTGAATGTATAAAGTCAGGGACTAAAATCCCATCTGATAATATTCTATACTTAGAATCATAGGACTGGTAGGGACCTCAAGAGGTCATCTAGTCCAGTCCCCTGCACTCATGGCAGGACTAAGTATTATCTAGACCATCCCTATTGCAATAGAAATCTTCACATATACAAGCAATGTGTATGTTACTGAGAGCAATGCAGTGCGTGGTGGATGAATTTCAAATGATTTGGAGGTTCATTTTGGGGTAGATAAGTACCAGAAATGGGCCCAAAACACAAAGTTCAGATCTGGATACAAACATCTTCAGTGTTCAGGGGGGTTAGAGGTTTGGAACCCATCTCAAATATCCCCTCCTCGCCCCTCTCAGATTTTAGATCCATGTTCCCTCGATACCTAATGTTAAAAGTTTCATGTGAATGGCTTACATTATAATGTTTTTACTGAGAGTGAAGCCCCAAGTGTTTTGAGAGGAAGGGCACACTTTATAAATATCTAAAATTACTTTGTTTTATAATTACCCATACCTCCTGTGTCTGGAAAACCCATGAGAACAATCTATTCAGTGAGGTTTCCGATGCTTCCTGCCAAAATACTGCAAGAGCATCATTTCTCATGGTATTTTTTCAATTCTGTTTCCAGACTCATCTGTAATCCAGAAGTACAGAGGCAGCATGGAAATGAGAAATAGTTGGAAAAAGGAAGAGTTCACCAAACAGCTCAGAACCTTCAGAATAAATTGGTGCTGTTTCAGTTCTTGAAAAGCAAAAAGTTTAGGTGGGGTTTGATTTTCTTTCCCAAACTTTTCCCTCTCTAAAGCAAACTTTATTAGGACTCATGACTATGAAGACTTCCAGTTTGAATTTTTATATAAGTGACAGATTCTCCTTTTGGAGATTCAGCTTAAAGGATGGCCCCGTCAGAAAAATGGCCATACAAATAGCAGTGTGGGTTCCCACATTTATTGTCTCTGTGACTCTAAAGAAAATGTGCTCACTTGACAAGTAAAAATGTGTCTTCTAAATACCATCCCTGCCCCACTCATGTTGGGATCAGAAAGACAAGCTGGGTTCTTTCCTTCTTATGCATCCTCACCAGTGATAAAGGTTCAGCGGGTCAATACCTGTATAACTTCAGGGGGTCAGGCTTTGAGTTAGTCTAATCTCCTCTGAGAACTCATTCCATAGACAAACCTCTTCATCCAAGAGCTCTTTATTTCCAGCTCTCGAATGCTTCATTCTGGGCTATTATTTCAGGGAAGCACAGCTATCTATGAGAGTCATACAGATGCAGTTGCTGATGTAGAGCCATTGTAATGCTGTGATCTCCACTTCACCTATGTCATTTAAATGTATATAGTTCCCACAATGTGTAGGAAAAAAGCTGCATAAACATGAGGGACTTCAATTTGGTGACATATGCTGGAAGTCTCATACTGCTAGTACTGAAACATCTTGGAATTTCTAAATATTATAGAATACAATTTCCTAACTCAAAATGCAAAGAATATAAGAACAGCCATATTGGGTCAGACCAAAGGTCCATCTAGCTCAGTATCCTGTCTTCCGACAGTGGCCAATGCCAAGTGCCCAGAGGAAATGAACAGAACAGGTAATCATCAAGTGATCCATCCCCTGTCGCCCATTCCCAGCTTCTGGCAAACAGAGGCTAGGGACACCATCCCTGCCCATCCTGGCTAATAGCCATTGATGGACCTATCCTCCATGAACTTATCTAATTCTTTTTTGAACCCCGTTATAGTCTTGGCCTTCATAACATCCTCTGGCAAGGAATTCCACAGATTGACCATGCGTTGTGTGAAGAAAGACTTCCTTTTGTTTCTTTTAAACCTGCTGCCTATTAATTTTATTTGGTGACCCCTAGTTCTTGTATTATAAGAAGGAGTAAATAACACTTCCTTATCTACTTTGTCCACACCAGTCATTATTTTATAGACCTCAATCATTTGCCCTCTTAGTCATCTCTTTTCCAAGATGAAAAGACCCAGTCTTATTAATCTCTCCTCATATGGAAGCCGTTCTGTACCCCTAATAATTTTTGTTGCCCTTTTCTGAACCTTTTCCAATTGCAATATATCTTTTTTCCGACCACATCTGCATGCAGTATTCAAGATATGGACGTATCATGGATTTATATAGAAGCAATATGATACTTTCTGTCTTCTTAATGGTTCCCAACATTCTGTTTACTTTTTTGACTGCTGCTGCACATTGAGTGGATATTTTCAGAGAACTAGCCACCATGACTCCAAGATCTCTTTCTTGAGTGGTAACAGCTAATTTAGACCCCATCATTTTATGTGTATAGTTGGGATTATGTTTTCCAGTGTGCATTACTTTGCATTTATCAACATTGAATTTCATCTGCCATTTTCTTGCCCAGTCACCCAGTTTTGAGAGATCCTTTTGTAGCTCTTCACAGTCTGCCTCGGACTGAACTATCTTGAGTAGTTTTGTATCATCTGCAAATTTTGCCACCTCACTGTTTACCGCTTTTTCCAGATCATTTATGAATATGTTAAATAGGACTGGTTCCAGTACAGACCCTGGGGGACACCACTATTTACCTCTCTCCATTCTGAAAATTGACCATTTATTACTACCCTTTGTTTCCTATCTTTTAATCCATGAGAGGACTTCCCTCTTATCCCCTGACAGCTTACTTTGCTTAAGAGCCTTTGCTGAAGGACCTTGTCAAAGGCTTTCTGAATATCTAAGTTCATTATATCCACTGGATCCCCCTTGTCCACATTATTGTTGACCCTTTCAAAGAATTCTAGTAGATTGATGATGCATGATTTCCCTTTACAAAAAACACGTTGACTCTTTCCCAACAAATTATGTTCATCTATATGTCTGACAATTTTGTTCTTTACTATAGTTTCAACCAGTTTGCCCGGTACTGAAGACAGACTTACCGGCCTATAATTGCCGGGATCACCTGTGGAGCCCTTTTTAAAAATTGGTGTCATATTAGCTATCCTCCATCATTTGGTACAGAAGCTGATTTAAATGATAGGTTACAAACTACAGTTAGTAGTACTGAAATTTCACATTTGAGTTCCTTCAGAACTCTTGGGTGAATACCATCTGGTCCTGGTGACTTCTTATTGTTTATTCTATCAATTTGTTCAAAAACCTCCTCTAATGACACCTCAATCTGGGACAGTTCCTCAGATTTGTTACCTAAAACGAATGGCTCAGATTTGGGAATCTCCCTCACTTCCTCAGCTGTGAAGACCAATGCAAAGAATTCATTTAGTTTCTCCCCCGTGGCCTTATCATCTCTGAGTGCAGCTTTAGCATCTTGATCACCCAGTGGCCCCACTGGTTGTTTAGCAGGCTTCCTGCTTCTGATGTACTTAAAAAAAATTGCTATTGCTTTTTGAGTCTTTGGCTAGCTGTTCTTCAAATCCTTTTTTGGCCTTCCTAATTATATTTTTACAGTCTTAATTTTCCAGAGTCTATGTTCCTTTCAATTTTCTCACTAGCATTTAACTTCCACTTTTCAAAGGATGCCTTTTTGTCTCTCACTGCCTTTTTTACTTTGTTGTTTAGCCACGTTGGCACTTTTTTGGTTCTCTTACTATGGTTTTTATTTTGGGGTATATATTTAAGTTGAGCCTCTGTTATGGTGTCATTAAAAAGTTTCCATGCAGCTTGCAGGGATTTCACTTTTGGCACTGTACCTTTTAATTTCTGTTTAAATAACCGCCTCATTTTTGTGTAGTTCCCCTTTCTGAAATTAAATGCTACAGTGTTGGGCTGCTGTGATGTTTTCCCCACCACAGAGATGTTAAATTCTATTATATTGTGATATTATATATCACAATTACCAAGTGGTCCAGCTATATTCCCCTCTTGGACCAGATCCTGTGCTCCACTTAGGACTAAAGCAATAATTGCCTCTCCTCTGCCTCTTCCAGGACTAGCTGCTCCAAGAAGCAGTCATTTAAGGTGTCAAGAAACTTTACCTCTGCATCCTGTCCTGAGATGTCATGTGCACAGGCAATATGGGGATATTTGAAATCCCCCATTACTATTGAGTTTTTAATTTTTATAGCCTCTCTGATCTCCCTGAGCATTTCACAATCATTACCACCATCCTGGTCAGGTGATCGGTAATATATCCCTACTGCTATATTCTTCTTATTTGAGCATGGAATTACTATCCATAGAGATTCTATGATACAGGTTGGTTCATTTAAGATTTCTACTTCATTTGATTCTGTGCTTTCTTTCTCATATAGTGCCACTCCCCCACCAGCATGACCTGTTCTGTCCTTCTGATATATTTTGTACCTTGTTATTACTGGGTCCCATTGATTATCCTCATTCCACCAAGTTTCTGTGGTGCCTATTATATCCTCATTTAATATGAGGCACCCTAGTTAACCCATCTTATTATTTAGACTTCTAGCATTTCTATATAAGCACTTTAAAAACTTGTCCCTTTTTAGCTGTCTGCCATTATATGATGTAATTGAATGGGACTCTCTTTCATTTGACTGTGTCTCATCAGATCCTACCCGTATTTTATCATCTTCCATTCTCTCCTCCTTACTAGGACACAGAGAATCTCCATTAATAGATCCTTCCCTAAGGGATATGTCTGTCCAAACCATGTGCTCCTCCATACCTGTTGGCTTTTTCCCAGCCCTTAGTTTAAAAACCGTTCTATGACCTTTTTAATTTTAAGTGCCGGCAATCTAGTTCCATTTTGGTTTAGGTGGAGCCCATCCTTCCTGTATAGGCTCCCCCTTTCTCAAAAGTTTCCCCAGTTCCTAATAAATCTAAACCCCTCCTCCCTACACTATCATCTCATCCACACATTGAAACCCTGCAGTTCTGCCTGTCCAACTGGCCCTGCACATGGAACTAGAAGCATTTCAGAGAATGCTACCATGGAGGTCCTGCACTTCAATCTCTTACCTAGCAGCATAAATTTGGCCTCCAGGACCTCTCTCCTATCCTTCCCTATGTGGTTGGTACCTACATGTACCACAACCACCGCCTCCTCCCCAGCACTACATGTAAGTCTATCTAGATGTCTTGAGAGATCTGCAACCTTCACATCAGGCAGGCAAGTCACCATGCGGTTCTCCCTGTCATTGCAAACCCAGCTATGTATTTTTCTAATGATTGAATCCCCTATAACTATTACCTGTCTCTTCCTAATAACTGGAGTTCCCTACCCTGGAGAGATATCCTCAGTGCAAGAGGATACCACAACATCATCTGGAAGGAGGGTTCCAACTGCTCCAGTTGGATGTTCTCCTTCCCTGAGACTTCCATTCTCCACAACAACACAGAGGCTGTCAGACTGGGGGTCAGATCATTCTACTGTATCCCGGAAAGTCTCATCTATGTACCGCTCAAACACAGGGGAATTCTATACTAGACCTTGTCTTGATAGATAAAGAGGAACTGATCACACAACTAAAAATTAATGGTAATTTAGGTACAAGTGATCATGACTCGATCACATTTATAATGTGCAAACAGAATAAAGTCCAGACCAGTGATACATATACTTTGTCCTTTAAAAGGTCCACTTTCACAAAGCTGAAAACAGTTATGAGTCAAATCACCTGGGAAGAAGAAATTAATCAGAAAAATGTGAAAGATATTTTAGGAATTGTTTAAGAACACTTTACTAGTGCCCCAAAAGTCACAATCAAGGAAGAAGGCTGTATTAGATAAAAACTGACCTGGTTTAGAGGGAAATTGACCGCATTTATAAAAAATATATAACAAATCAAAGAAAGGGGAAGTTGATAGTAATAAATATAAATCAGAAGCTAGGAAATGTAAGAAATTGATAAGGAAAGCCAAGAGACACAAGGAGAAATCTACAGTCAGCACAGTTAAGGACAGTAAGAAGTAGTTTTAAAAGTATATTGAGAACGAAAAGAATCCTAACAATGGTATTGGTCTGTTACTGGATGTAAATGGTAGAATTATCAATAATAATGCAGAAAAGGCAGAAATGCTCAGTAAATATTTCTGTTCTGTATTTGGGGAAAGAATAGATGATGTAGTTATCTCATATGATAACACACGTTCTATTCCACTATAGCGCAGTAGGATGTTAAACAGTAGCTAGTAAAGTTAGACATTTTTAAATCAGAAAGTCAGGATAACTTGCATCCAAAAGATTTAAAAGAGCTGGCTGAGGAGCTTGCTGGACCTTTAATGTTGATTTTTAATAAGTCTTGAAATTCTGGGAAGTTCCAAAAGTTTGGGGAAAGCTAATGTGCCTATATTTAATAAGTGTAAACAGGATGACACAGGTAATTATAAGCCTGTCAGTCTGACATTGATCCCAGACAAGGTAACTGATATGGGACTTGATTGATAAAATATTAAAGAAGGTGATATAATTAATACCAATCAACATGGGTTTATGGAAAATAGATCCTGTTAGACTAACATGATACCTTTTTTGATAAGATTATAAATTGTGTTGATAAAGGTAAAGGTGTTGATGTAATATACTTAGACATCTGTAAGGCATTTGACTTGGTATCTCATAACATTTTGTTAATTTTATATCTTTCTGGCTTTATTTAATACGGCACATATTAAATGGATTAAAAACTGGCTAACTGATAGGTCTCAAAATGTAATTGTGAATGGGGAGTCATCATCAAATCGGTGTGATTCTAGTAGGATACTGCAGGGATCAGCTCTTGGCCTTGTGCTATTTAACATTTTTATTAATGACCTGGAAGAAAACATAAAATCATTGCTGATAAAGTTTGCAGATGACACAAAAATTGTGGGCATGTGGTAAATAATGAAGAGAACAGGCAGGTCACTAATACAAAGAGATGTGGATCACTTGGTAAGCTGGGCACAAACAATCAATATGTGTTTTAATATGGCTAAATGTAAATGTGTACATCTAGGAACAAAGAATGTAGGCCATGCTTATTTGATGGAGGACTCTATCCTGGGAAGTAGTGACTCTGAAAAAGATTTGGGGGTCATGGTGGATAATCCACTGAACATAAGCTCCAGTATTATGCTGTGGCCATAAGGGCTAATGCAGTCCTTGGATACATAAGCAGCTGGATCTTGAGTAAGAATAGAGAGGTTATTTTACCTCTGTATTTGGCACTGTTGCTGGAATATTGTGTCTAATTCTAGTGTCCACAATTGAAGAAGAATGTTGATAAATTGGAGAGGGTTCAGAGAAGAGACATGAGAATGATTAAAGGATTAGAAAACATGTATGATAGTGATCGACTCAAGAAGCTCAATCTATTTATCTTAACGAACAGAAGGTCAAGGGGTGACATGATTATATGGGGAATAAATATTTAATAATGGGCTCTTTAATCTACCAGGGAAAGATGTAACATGATCCTTTGGCTGGAACAAATTCAGACTGGAAATATGTCTAAACAAATTCAGACTGGAAATAAGCTGTACATTTTTAACAGTGAGTAATTAACCGCTAGAAAAACTTACCAAAGGTCATGGTGGATTCTCCATCACTAACTATTTTAAAATCAAGTATGGATGTTGTTCTAAAAGATATACTCTTGGAATTATTTGGGGAATTCTATGGCCTGTGTTATTCAGGAGATCAGACTTGATGATCACAATGGTCCCTTCTTGCATTCGAATCTATGTAATGCTCTCCAGTCCCTTGTGACTGACTTCGTCAAATACTGCATAGAGGTCAAATCACCCCTAGTTATTGACATGATGTAGTCCTGTTTTAGTGCCCCTATGGCCACCTCTATGCTGTGATCTGGTCTGAAGCCTGATCGTGAAATATCCAAGATGATGGCAGATGCCTCATGTGGGTAGTTGTCTGTCATTACCTTCTCAGTGATTTTTGCCTAAGAATGGGAAGTTGGAGATTGGCTGTAATTGGAGCATTTTTCTGCATCCAGGGAAGATGACTTCTTTGAAGGAGGCATTGATAAATTCCATTAGCAGCGGGACAGTTGGTCATTGTTCTTTAGCTTCCACCAGCCAAAGCAGAGAAGGTTCTCTTTTGCAAGTGATGGCTCAGATATGTCTCAATGCTTCTTCAGCTCTCAGGCAAAGAAACAAACATATCTATCTATCCATGGTGCAAATGGAATGGAGATATTGGAATGCCAGTGTAAGAGATGGCTGTCTCTCCATACCTACTTAGAACTGAACCTTTTTATGGTCAACGGGAATAATAAGAATAATGTTATTGTGTGCAAATGTAAAATAAGATGCATTTTAATTTTTGAAGGGAGGCTGTTTAGGTAGGATGGTAACTTAATTTGTCCCATGGAGGTTAACGGAGTATTAGCAGCAGCAATGGACAAACCTTAAACTGTTCAAGTTCAGTTCCACATTATAGTTTGGATACATTTTCAAACTCTTTGAACCGCCTGAAAGTTGAAAAATTAGACTTTTGAGATATGCCCAAAAATATAACAAGGAGAGCATTTCCTGTGATATTTTGGTAGTTCTGCTTTGATCCCAGCTGGAATCAAGAAATGCAGAGGAAATTGCAAACATGAGACGTAGTAATAACATTTTGCATTTATAAAGTGGTTCAGATACTAACATTTCAAAGTGCTTTACAAACATTAATGGCTTGTGGTTTAAATTAATAATGTAAAATGGCTCAGTCACACGTTCATTGCTTCTTCTTAAGTGGTGAGGAATGGGGAGAGAGATATTAATTTTGTCAGGGCTGGAATAGATAAACCAAAGGTGCAACTGCCTGCAAGTCTGAAAAGGCCTTTAAATCAATCCAGTCCAATCCTACCCTGTGGTATCATTGAACAAGAAGCAGTGACTGAGTGTAATTAAATTTTTAAATGAAACCAGTAGAGTAAACCTGAATTACTTGGAGCTTCTCAGAGAAGAGAGAAGGATGAGAAGTCTGCCCTGTCCTGTCTCATCCTGTCCTGTCCCATCCTGCACTATCTATCATGGTTGAGATTTTCCAAGACAAGCAGGGGATTTGGACACAGAACTCCCATTCATTTAAATGACAGTTGTGGGGTTAAATCCCTTATTCAGCTTTGTAAATCTCAACCCATATTTCTAAGGCTCCTAAACTGGAGATTCAAACACAAAATGATCGATATTCTCATTAGTTTTTATTGAATAAAGAAAAATTACCAGTTTTATCACTTACTAATGGTGGGTTGTTCCGGAACTATATGGCATGACTTGTCTTTATTGTTAAAAAATTAATACACACTAGCAAGTTCATGAAGAACAATCAGATGTTTGCACATCCATCCAAAACCCATGAAAGAGCTCACTGAATGTTTCTGGATCTTGGTCCATAGTTATATACTATGTGGCCCAGCCCTTGATCAGATAAATTATGGAATATAAAGAAATTAGTTCATTGTCCAAGTCCCAGACCCATGAAGAGTGACCACTGTTTGCATATTTGTCACATGGGGTATCTGAGATATCTCTGTGTTGGTCCTGTGCATAGAACAGAAAATAACTGTGGAACCTCCAATATTACTGAGTGGGAACTCTATTTTCATTATTACTCATTACTTCTATTGCAGTAGCACCCAGAGGAGCTAATCATAATTGGGGTCCTATTGCATTAGGTACTGTAAAAACACATAGGATGACACAGTGCATGCCTTGAAAATCGTATAGGCTAAAATGACAAATGTAGATGAACATGGACTCTCTTATTGGTGATCACTGTGCTTGTGTCCCAGTAAAAGCAAACAACATTCACATAACAGTTATAAATCTGTGGAACACAAACCTGAGCTGAACAAATTTCACTCAGCATGAAACACCAATCGTGCAATACATCCAGCAAAATTTCACAATCTACCTGTGGAACCTGATATGCAACGTACAAAGAATAGGAATACCCCAGTGAGGGCAAGTAAAAATTCTTCCAACACACACAACACAAATTCTACAGGATACATGAAAAACAAGTTCAATAATATGTATGTGAGGGCTCAGAACATAAATAGAATATCCTGATAGTTCTTTAAACCTGAAATGACACAAATGTCTCAGCTATTGTACTTGTGTTTGTTTTATTATCGGCTTTCAGTGCCTCAGGGATCCATTTATGAGGCTGAGATGATGTGAGAGCTGGTCTTTCAAATGGATTTTCACATCCATGACCTTAAATACTACAGAAGGCTCAGATCTCACCTGTTATTGGCCACATAAATGGCTCCCCGAGGCACTAAAAAAGCTCTGAAAAACAGAAATGCAAATAGAAAGGAATACAACCACTTGAAATGTAAATACAAATACTATATGCTGTGCACTCCTGTAATGTGTATAATACAAACTCAGGACTATACACAGCTCAAATTCATTACAGGCAGGCAGAATGGGTTCTGGAGCAGAAGTGAATTCAAAATTCACCACACACAAAATAAATGTTGCAATGAACACCATAAACAGTTCATAAAGATGTATGCCCAGCTTGAAATGAGGCTAATATGGCACATCTGCACTTTGGTGTCCCATGCTGGTGCATACAGGGGTCCCAAGTTTTCCCTCTTCTAGCCTCCTCCTCTCTGCACTCCCTTTACTATAGGTGTTCTTTTGTCGGTGTTAGGCTGGCTGGCTGAGTTTCTAATTCTCCTGCCTGGTTCTTCTATCCCAACATTCCTCATGGTCTTCACACAGGAGAAGAGGAGTGAGATAACTTCTGAGGGGGAAGAGCCTTGTTGGGGTGAAGCAGAGATTAAGGAGCCTTAAAGGAAGGGAGGACTATGGGATCTTAAGAAAAATAATAAAGAACTGAGAGGAAGGGGAACGAAAAGAGCTGGCTAGGCAACAGAAGAGAAGAGGGGAAATTTAGTGTGTTTGATTGTTATCAATTGTTTAATGAGTGATCCATCCCTTGTCATCCACTCCCAGCTTCTGGCAGTCAAGAGGCTAGTGATGGCCAGAATAGAGAAAAGGAAAAAAGATGGTGCTAGAGAAAGATGCAGGAGGTGAAGTTGGGGAAAGACATCACTGAGTCCAAGAATTTAGCAAGAGTCAGGAAAGGATTAAATATTAATAGGCATGAGAACATCCACAGCTACCTTAAATAGGATGAAAAACAAAAGGGATATATATATACCTTTTTCCATCAGGGGATAAGCTGACCATTGATGGTTTGGGGTGAGGAAGAAACTTCCCCTGTGGGTTAGTTATTCCATGTCAGGCGTAAGGCTTCTTGCACCTTTCTCAGAAGAGTCTGATTCTGGCCACTGATGGAGACAAGATACTGGATTGGGAAGGCCAATAATTTGATATCGCAAGGCAATTACTGTGTTTCCATGACATCTGGACCCTCTGGAAATGCATAATGACACAAAACTGGGGATGGGAGAAAGGTGCAAAAGAGTGAGAGGGAGAAGGGAGAGCTGTGCATATATTTAAGAGAACAATAGCGAGATATGGTAGAAAGATTAAAGAAAAGAAAATGGTTGGCAATGATGGAAGGGAGAGAGAGACAGGAGTAAAGAAAATGAGCAGAAACAAAGCTCCACTGTTTTTAGCAAAGCTTATTTAAGTGCCTAAATGTTATTGTGTGCTCCTGGCACACACAAGGGGAACTGTAAAGAAGTGCAAGGGCTGATTTCTGTTTGGGAATGGGTGCATAGTGGAGAACTGTCTATCTGTAGCTTTGGTGAGAAAAGAATAGTGCCAGTATTTACACTTCCCAGTTTGAGCACTTCTCATATGCTAGGACACATATTGCATATGCAAGGCACAGAGCATAACACAGCCACTAACAAGCCCCATGGATACAATGCATGCACTAGTACAAGCAGAATTGTGTTACATTGTAGGCCAGTGGGAATCTACAGCAGCCAGTAGCACCCCCCATTATCAAGCTTTGCTATAAATACAAATGCAAGAAAGATCTGAAGGAATTTGGAATTGGTCCTGACTGATGGGAAACCTTGGCAAGTTATCATAACAAGTGGTGCCATTGTCCCCATCAGGGTATCAAAGTCCCTGACAGAAGCTGACTCCTACAGCTGGAAGAGAAAGGAGCTCATAGGAAGCAAGCAGCTCCCCACCAAGATACGTAAATTTGCAATAACTGCCAAAGATCACGCAAATCTCGGATTGGACTCGTCAATTACATGAGACTTTGAAAACCATCTACATCATAGGTTACAATTCCCACCGTCTCTCGCAAATGAAAGGATGCCAACAAAAATGGTGATAATAATATTAGTTGGCCCATTGATATTCTCTAGTAATGTGCCAGTCATAAATTCCCATTCATTATACAAGATACTGATTCTCTCAAGTTCTGTTGAGACTGCTAATACCATGGAATTGCTTATTGAATCATAGGCTTTGTCCTCTAATTTTTATCCAGTCTAGTCCTTCCTCAGCAGCCAGTGGAGGATTATTATCTACAAGTTATAATTCCACTGATGTTTAATACAGAGACTGTGCTGGTTAAAACACGTTAGTAGTTGGATAAGGGACAAATCTCATGAGTAGTTCAGTTCACATGTGCTATCTAAAGATCTTTGCACCTGGAACCTCCAATAATACTGAGTGGGAACTCTATTTTCATTATTACTCATTACTTCTATTGCAGTGGCACCCAGAGGAGCCAATCATAATTGGGGTCCTATTGCATTAGGTACTGTAAAAACACATAGGATGACACAGTGTATGCCTTCAAAATCGTATAGGCTAAAATGACAAAAGCAGATGATCATGGACTATCTTATTGACAGATAATCAAGCCAAACTCTTACCCCATGGGCCCAATCCAGAAAAGCATCTAAGCACAAGCATAGAATCATAGAAGAGTAAAGATGGAAGAGACTTCAGGAGGTCATCTAATCCAATCCCCTGCTCAAAGCAGGACCAACACCAACTATATCATCCCAGATAAGGCTTTGTCAAACTGGGCCTTAAAAACCTCTAAGATTCCACCACCTCCCTAGCTAATCCATTCCAATGTTTCACCACAGTCCTAGTGAAATAGTTTTTCCTAATATCCAATCTAGACCTCCCCCACTGCAACTTGAGACCATTACTCCTTTTTCTGTCATCTGCTATCACTGAGAACAGTCTAGATCCATCCTCTTTGGAACCCCCTTCAGGTAGTTGAACACTGCTATCAAATCCCCCCCTCACTCTTTTTTTTTTTTGCAGACGAAATAAGCCCAGTTCCCTCAGCCTCTCCTCATAAATCATGTGCCCCAGCCCTCTAATCATTTTCGTTGCCCTCCACTGGACAGTCTCCAATTTGTCCATATCCTTTTTGTAGTGGGGGGGCCCAAAACTGGATGCAGTACTCCAGATGTGGCTTCACCAGTGCCGAACAGAGGAGAATGATCACATCCCTCAATCTGCTGGCAAGGCTCCTACTGATACAGCCCAAAATGCCGTTAGCTTTCTTGGCAACAAGAGCACACTGTTGACTCATATCCAGCTTCTCATCCACTGTAATCCCCAGGTCCTTTTCTGCAGAACTGCCACTTAACCAGTCAGTCCCCAGCCTGTAGCAGTGCATGGGATTCTTCCTTCCTAAGTGCAGGACTCTGCACTTGTCCTTGTTGAGCCTCATCAGATTTCTTTTGTCCCAATCGTCCAATTTGTCAAGGTCACTCTGGACCCTATCCCTACCCTCTGGCATATCTACCTCTCTCCTCAATTTAGTGTCATCCACAAACTTGCTGAGGGTGCAATCCATCCCATCATCCAGATCATTAATAAAGATGTTGAAGAAAAACGGCCCCAGGACCAGCCCCCTGGGGCACTCCACTTGATACTGGCTGCCAACTAGACATTGAGCCATTGATCACCACCCATTGAGCACAACGATCTAGCCAGCTTTCTATCCACCTTATCGTCCATTTATCCAGCCCATACTTCTTTAACTTGCTGGCAAGAATACTGTGGGAGACTATATCAGAAGCTTTGCTAAAGTTAAGATATATCATGTCCATCTCTTTCCCCATATCCACAGAGCCAGTTATCTCATCATAGAAGGCAATCAGGTTTGTCAGGCATGACTTGCCCTTGGTGAATCCATGTAAACTGTTCCTGATCACCTTCCTCTCCTCCAAGTGCTTCAAAATGGATTCCCTGAGGACCTGCTCCATGAATTTTCTGGGGACTGAGGTGCGGCTGTATTTCTCTGGATACTCTTTCTTCCTTTTAAAAGATGGGCACTATATTTGCCTTTTTCCAGTTGTCCGGGACCTCCCCCAATCACCAGGAGTTTTCAAAGATAATGGCCAATGGCTCTGCAATCACATCAGCCAACTCCCTCAGCACCCTCAAATGCATTGCATCTGGCCCTTGGGACTTGTGCATGTCCAGCTTTTCGAAATAGTATTTAACATCTTCTTTCACCACTGAGGGCTGCTCACCTCCTCTCCATACTGTGTGCCCAGTGCAGTAGCCTGGGAGCTGACCTTGTCTGTGAAGACCGAGGCAAAAAAAGCATTGAGTACTTCAGCTTTTTCCACATCATCTGTCACCAGGTTCCCTCCCCCATTCAATAAGGGTCCCACACTTTCCCTGACCTTCTTATTGCTAACATACCTTTAGAAACCCTTCTTGTTACCTTTCACATCCCTTGCTAGCTGCAATTCCAATTGTGTTTTGACCTTCCTGATTATGCCCCTGCATGCTCGGGCAATATTTTTATACTCCTCCCTAGTCGTCTGTCCAAGTTTCCACTTCTTGTAAGCTTTCTTTTTGTGTTTAAGCTCACCGAAGATTTCTCTCTTAAGCCAAGCTGGTCACCTGCCATATTTGCTATTCTTTCTGCACATCAGGATAGTTTGTTCCTGCACCCTCAATAAGGCTTCTTTAAAATACAGCCAGCTCTCCTGGACTCCTTTCCCCCTCCTATTAGCCTTCCTAGGGATCCTACCCATCAGTTCCCTGAGGGAGTCAAAGTCTGGTTTTCTGAAGTCCAGAGTCCGTATTCTGCTGCTCTTCTTTCTTCCTTTTGTCAGGATCCTGAACTCGACCATCTCATGATCACTGCTGCACAGGTGGCCACCTACTTCTACTTCCCGTACCAATTCTTCCCTGTTTGTGAGAAGCAGGTCAAGGGGAGCATGGCCTCTAGTTAGTTCCTCCAGCACTTCCATCAGGAAGTTGTCCCCAACACGCTCCAAAAACTTCCTGGATTTTCTGTGTACTGCTGTATTGCTCTCCCAGCAGATGTCAGGGTAACTGAAGTCTTCCATGAGAACCAGGGCCTGTGATCTGGAAACTTCTGTTAGTTGTCCAAAAAAGCCTCGGGTACCTCATCCTCCTGGTCTAGTGGTCTATAGCAGATGCCCACAATGACATCACCCTTGTTGCTCTTGCCTATAAACTTAACCCAAAGACTCTCAACAGGCTTTTCTCCAGTTTTATATTGGAGCACTGAGCAATCATACTGCTCTCTTATATACAGTGCAACTCCTCCATCTTTTCTCTCCCGCCTGTCCTTCCTGAACATTTTATACCCATCCATGACAGTGCTCCAGTCATGTGAGTTATCCCACCAACTCTCTCTTATTCCAATCATGTTGTAGTTCCTTGACTGTGCCAGGACTTCCAGTTCTTCCTGCTTGTTTCCCGGGCTTCTTGCGTTCGTGTACAGGCACCCAAGGTAACTAGTTGATTGCCCTGCTTTCTCAGTATGAATCAGGAGGCCTTCCCCATTGCACCATCGTCCTTGTGTTTCCTCCTGGTATTCCACTTCCCCACTTAACTCGGCTTCGGTTTCCATTGCCCCAGCAAACCTAATTTAAAGCCCTCCTCCCTAGGTTAGCAAGCCTGCTGCGAAGATGCTCTTCCCTCTCTTCATTAGGTGGATCCCATCTCTTCCTAGCAATCCTTCTTCCTGGAACAATATCCCATGGTTGAAGAATCCAAAGCCCTCTCTCTGACACCACCTGCATAACCACGCATTACTTCCACAATTTGATGGTCCCTACCTGGGCCTTTTTCTTCAACAGCGAGGATGGACGAGAACATGACTCGTGCCTCAAACTCCTTTATCCTTCTTCCCAGAGCCACATAATCTGCAGTGACTTGCTCAAGGTCATTCTTGGCAGTATCATTGGTGCCCACATGGAGAAGTAGGAAGGGGTAGTGGTCTGAGGGCTTGATCAGTCTTGGCGGACAGTCCATCACATCCTGAATTCTAGCTCCAGGCAAGCAGCATACTTCTCGAGTTTCTTGATCTGGATAGAAGATGGATGACTCTGACCCCCTTTAGGAGGGAGTCCCCGACCACCACTACCTATCTCCTCCTCTTGGGAGTGGTGCCCATGGAACCCCCATCGCTAGGACAATGCATCCCATGCCTTCCAGCTGATGGGGTCTCCTTCTGATCTCTTCCCTCAAATGACTCTTCCAAACCATTCTCTGCCGTAGTACCTGTGCAGAGAGCCTGAAAACAGTTTCTTACCTCTGTCTACATTGGGGTACATGGGTTCTCCTTTCTTCTGGAGGTCACATGCTGCCAATTTTTTTCCCCGTTCTGCACTGCCCTCTCTGATTCTTCTGCATGCTGTGCCTGCAGTACCAAATGCTGACTTCTATCCAGACAGTCTTCATTTTCTCTGATGCAACGCAGGGTTGATACTTGGGTCTCTAGCCCTTTGCCCTTCTTTTCCAATAAGGAGACCAGCTGGCACTTCATATAGACGAAGTCACTTCTATTCTCTGGGAGAAAGACAAACCTGGCACAACAGCTGATTGCTCACTATCCATATTGCCATATTGTCTTCCTTCTCAGAGCCTCTTGAGATGTTATATTTACTGCTCAGGGAAGCCTGAAAGGCAAAAACTCTGTGGGAACTTGCCACAGGTGAACTCCCAGGCAAACTCCCTCTGTTGCCTTCAATTTTAATTTTAAGCATGAGCATATTCCCATTGAAATTAATGGGATCCATGTTCTTAAAGTTATGCATACTCTTAAGTGTTTTACTTGTGAGATTTCTTCATTTCTGGAGGGGATTGTTTAGTTGTCTAAGCATTATGTTAGTCTGGCAGGAAACTCAACTCTGAATCCTGGGTAGAGCTGATTGAACTTTCTTCCCTCTTCCAAAGTGAACAACTCAAGTACCATGCAGTTTATAGTGTACAGAATATTATTAGACAGAAGGAAAACACAGGAAAGAGATGGGAGGAATAAAATAAGGGTTGGAAACTGACCCAGTAAGGTGGGAGAGGAGGAACCTTAGTGTCACACCTCATGTTTTTCTTAGGACACAAGCATGGAGCTGGTGGTATTGTCTGATTCCTTCTTCTCATCTGGTCAGTTCATAACATCTTCCAAGATAAGGAAAGTGAAGGCCCAGCAGTGTGAGGGTGAAAAATCTTGGTGCCAGCAGGTGTTAATGGTCATGTTGTGGATGGTGATTACAGTAAGGATGGTGCTGCACAGAAGCTCCCTGCCATGCTGTGTAAATCATGAAGTTGGGCTCAAGAAAAGATGTCCAAAAAGGTGGCAAGCTTTCTGATCATCTAGGCCTGCACACTTCTTCCTATTCAAAGCAGAGTCTGGTCTTTTGCTATGAGAATTTTGTAACCTCATCAGAAGCTTTGAAAGCATCTATCAATAATGAGGACTTCAATAGCTCAGACATAGGTGAGAGGTTTTACGCAGAAGTGGGTGGGTGAGATTCTGTGGCCTGCGTTGTGCAGGAGGTCGGACTAGATGATCATAATGGTCCCTTCTGACCTTAGTATCTATGAGTAATGTTCTGTCTCTTTGATGCCATTTGTGTTCTTTCTTTATAACCCACTCTTATTTTCTTTGAATGTATTCATTACTCATAAGTACTAACTAAACAGTTTGGATGAAGAAAATCTCATCCTATGGGTAGTCTGCAAACTGTGGGTCACTTTGACTATTCATTAATTGTTTGTGTTGGATGATTGGCCACTTAAGTCATATGGTATTGTTCACATTCCCTGATTGGGTGACTGAAATACTTAATAGTAAATAAATAAATAGTTTTTCACTCTTTGGACACAAATATTTGTGCTTAAATTTATGGAACTTTTGGGGCTTGTGAATACTTCCACAAATACTTGTCATTTGTCCCAGTTCTAGAGAATGATAAATAATCTGACTCATGAATCACAGCCTACCACAGCTATTATCTGTTTAATTACTGGATCAGCTCCCATGTGTATCGATTTTGATGTGCTTTGGGATCGTTTGTGATGATAGGTGCTATATCAATGTAAAGTAACTGTATTACTGGTTCTGTTTTAGAAAGTGAGTCCCAGCTTGTATTAGCCTGTTATGGAATGGAAGGGTGTTAGAATCTAGACTCTTTGCAAACTGGTTTCTTCTCTTCAGAGCAGCTATTTTAAGTTGTTTGTCTGTCAACACTCAAAACTGGAAAATACATTGGTGCTGTATGAATAAAGAGAGAATGCCAGTGACATGGTTTGTATAACATCACAAGGTCCATCAGTTGGGCATTAACTGATTATTAGCTGGGATCAGGAAGAAATGATGCTCCCTCCCATGTTTTAGAATTGTCCAGTTAGATGCATTATGGGACATTTTATAACTTCCTCAGAAGTATTCACCCCTAGACACTTCATGAGACATGATAGCAGATGGTCTGTTCCATCATGGAAACTCCTGTATCCCAAGCTTTTTGGTTCATTTTGGTTTTTTGGTGTTCAAATAATGCTCCATCCTTGATACATTTGACATGGCTCACAAACTCTTT
This sequence comes from Lepidochelys kempii, assembly GCF_965140285.1. Taxonomy (NCBI): domain Eukaryota; kingdom Metazoa; phylum Chordata; order Testudines; family Cheloniidae; genus Lepidochelys; species Lepidochelys kempii. The sequence continues at coordinate 95,478,385 of NC_136385.1, read as the reverse complement.
ATATCCTACTGCGGCTGCTTCCCCTTTCTCTTTCCCACATTTTCTCCTTCTTTGAGGGTGACTCTATTTCCCTTTTCTCTCCAAATATCTTTCAGCTGCCATTCCCCTGGATCCTTCTCCTTCTCCTTCTCAGACTTTGGTGCCTGCTTCTCCCCGTTCCTCCTCCCCTCCACTCTGAACTGGGGTAAATTTTGCTTCTACCAGCATGATCCCTCTACATCCAGAGGCTTTCTTTCATCACCTCATTTGGACTCCAATATTAGACCAATCCCTGTATTCACTGACAGAGTTACACGCTGGTTGTAGTGTTTACCTTGAACTGTTTCGTGTTTGACTTTTCCATCTCTGAACTGCTTCTTTCTGCCAACTTTCTTGTCACAACCTCAGTGACTCATTTGATGCCTCTCAGTTTCTCTGTTTACCTGCAGGCCTTTGACAAATCCTTCCACTTCTTTTTATACAATATCCACAATGTTGACTGCATCCTCCCTAACAGCGAAGACTATAGTCTGTATCCTTATTTCCTAGTTTGACTACAGCAACCTCCCAATTTCCTGCCCTCTCATCTACACTTCAGCCTATATTCTCTTTCCATTCTGGCCATGTCTCCCACCTACCTTTCTCTTGTATTTCTGCCCTCTCTGCATTAAGTCCATTCTTCACCTCCTCACTTTCAAAGCTCTACATTATTAGGCTCCTGCCTATATCTGTTCTTAACTTCTATATCTTTTGGCTGCTCCATCTGTTTCCCCTAGCCACTCCCAGATTTGTCTATTCTTTCATGTTCTCTAGGGTGACCATACCTCCCATTTTGGCCGGGACAGTCCCCTTTTTAAGCCCTGTCCTAGGCATCCCAGTTTTGGGGGGAAAAACTGGCATTTGTCCCAGTTGTCCAGTTTTGCCCCAAAAAAGTGGGGCATGCCCACCTACTGGAGCACAGAGGAAAGTTGTGTGGATGGATAGTGAGTGGCTCGGGTGAGCAGCTTGTGCCAGCCCTGCACGCGGGAGGGATTTCAGGTGAGTGGCTCGGGCCAGCCCCACGCATGACATGGGACTTAGGTGAGCCCTGCACAGTCTCCCATTTTCCCTTTGGGAAATATGGTCACCCTAATGTTATCCCATACATTTGGAGCAGCCCTAGCCAGTATGCCAAGTCTTTCTCTGAGCAGAGGCCGGCTTCCCTTTGCTCTTACAAAGCCCTCCTGAAATCCTATCTGTTCAGTGTAGCATTCCATCGGGAATGACCACGTGCTACTCTATGTTTGTTCTGAACGTATTTCTCTGTATTGTACCTGCTCATGCTTCTGGACAGTAAACCCTTTGGGTGAGGAATTCCACTCTGCCTGGCTCTCTGTCTCTATTGTGAAATCCTTTGTATATTTACAGAACTCTATAAATGACAGAAATGCTGGTAAAGATCTCAGATAGAGGAGGAGATCATCCCAGGAAGAGGGTGAATAAAGTAGCTGTTCTCTGAGTGTTGATTCAGACTGAAATGATTAGGTTGTTGGTATGAGGCATGTTAAAAAAATGCACTGTGAATGCATTTGAAACACCTCTGTTTGCCAGTGTGAGTGAGTGCACTTGCCGAGACAGGTTGGTCCAGGATTTCATGGTGTTTTTCTAAGAATTGAGGGCTTGCCTGCTGTGCACCTGGAATACTGCCAGCAATGGATCAGAGTGTCATGAAAGTTTAATCTGCTATTCTCTGCCTCCTTCACACTTCCCCCTCACGTCCAACTATTTTTTGAATGTCTCATAATCTAGTATTCGTGGAAATACTAGAACAAAGATTACAGATATCTGAAATTTCAGCGAAGAATAAAGTCTGTCAATAAATTTTACCTGGAAAAAATGCTTTTAAAAAAAGAAAAAGATAAGGAATAATCTTTGTTTTAATCCAGCATTGCACAAATTAATTGGCTGCTGTGAAGCATAGTTATTTGGCATGATGTATTTATCTGGAAGCTGTCTCCAGGTACAATACAAAGCAGATCAAGCCTTTTCTTGTTTCTGGGAGTTTCCTGTGCTTCCATGGAGTTGCATTAAGCAGTTAGAATGCTGCGGTCAGCGGCAAGTTTGGGTCCAGCCAATGAGATGGATTGGAGGTGAACTAATCAGGGGTAAGGGGAAAGGGAGAGGGCTCTGGAAAGAAGGCATAGTTGGGGCTGAATATGAAAAATTCAACAGTCTTGGATGAACTTCAGAAATTTCAGAGGAGACTCACAACCCCTCACCTACCTCCAAAAATCTGGATTATATACATTTTATCGTTCAAACTTGAGGGTTACACTTTAAACCCTTCCCTTTCACTCCAAAATAATAGTGACCCTTGCCTGGTTCTGTTTCCACTTACTTGGATACCCTTTCATCCCGTACCTCTAGGATGACCCACTTCCATGAGAGAAAACACCCATCCAGTGACTGAGTTTTCTTCCCTGCACCTAGGCTGTAGGGTACTTTATAGGGTCTAAGGAAGAGAAGATGGTCATAGAAAGAAGTGAGAGAGAGAGACAAGAAAATGGATCTGGTCGGAGAGCCCCACTCCCAGTTGCGGAAGGTGTCAGTGATGGGTATGAGACAGGAAGGGATTGATAAATGGGTGGGACATCAGCTTTCTGTTTGAGAAGGTGTCTGAGCTTCTGGTGCCAGGATCAGTTAAATTTGGGGTAGGAAGTAGACTTAGGACACGTTTTCATAGCACTTCCATTATTTTCCAAACCAAAGAACCTCCTGTGCAATGCAATTGGGACTAGTGGTTAGAGCAAGGACTGGCAGTCATTCCCAGTCCTACCTCTGATTCTGTGCCATTTTAGACCCATCATTCCAACTCTCTGGACCTGTTTCTCCATCTGCAAAATGGGCTACAATAATAATGTTACTTTATTATGGTGTTCATGGACTTTAGTTCTTTGAAAAACGCTTTGAGCTTCAAACTATTTTGTAGGCATTCCTATACTCCCAAAAAGCTTACTGCAGTGACTTGAGAATGTTGCCCCTTTGGCTGGAGTGGTTAGCCTGTTTTTGGTGCCTTGCTGAGTTGTTTCTCTGAGGAAGAGAAATTAATGGTGGAGTTAGGTATGTCTTTGGAGTAATCCTCTTTCATTACAAAGAATGTACACACATTCCTGCTTCCCCAAACACAGTATGAACAAACAAAAACAAGCAGATTCCTTGCTCACCATTTCCAAGCCTGAGTCTCCAGCAAATCCTGTACCTCAGGGAGCCATATCTCCCTCAGGGCCATCCTCACAACTGCTTCTCACTGTCTGCTGGCTTTCTGGTTGCTTTCTGCTCTCTCACGCAGAGCTGTTACCAATGAATCTCTCCTTCCAGCCAGTTCTAGATAAACCCCTCAGCTCACATATCGTGGGGTATGTCTACACTACAAAATTTGGTTGATGTAAATTACATTGGCATACAGTTACCTACTTTTGTGTATTGCTTGGGCACGCACATACTTAGTTGCTTGTGTCTGAGCTGTGTGTCCTCACCACAAGTGGTTGCGTTGATGGAAAATGCAGTGCACCACAGGTAGATATTCCAGTGTGCTCCATACCACTGTCCAACACAATGCCTTGTGGGAACATTTTTGCAGTGTTTTATGGGATACCAGCAGTTTGTCTAGGGATGTCTGGAAACTAGGGTCAAGTTCTCACAATGGCACTTTCTCTGTACCATAATTTTTGTGCTATTTTTAAAACTCCCACAGTCCTGTGCACCACTTTTAGGTCTTAGACATCTCTCTGGCAGAAGCAAGGATGCTGCAGAGTTCAATGCATTTCTAAGGACTTTTGCTAATGAGTCTACTGTAATGGGGGAAATTCAGTGAGGACTACTACAACTGGTTTTGTGAAGAGGAAGAGAAGATGTTTGATGACAATCACTGGATGCTGATGGACATAGTGAATAAAAATGTCAGGTGGCTGCTGGCATTCATGGAGCAGTTCCACATGGTGGACTGGTGCTTCTGCACCTGAGAAATGAGCACTGATGGGTGGCATTGCATTGTAAGGCAGATTTGGGATGACAAGAAGTGGCCGCAGAACTTTTGGATGCGAAAGGTTGTATTTCTTTATCTGTGTGCCAAACTTGCCCCAGCCTTCCAGCTCAGGGACACCAGAATGACAGCTTCATTGACAGAGAAGAAGTGAGTGCCAATCATGCTCTGGAAGCTTGCAATGCCAGGTTGCTATTGGTGAGTGGCCAATCAGTTTGGAGCTGGAAAATCTACAGTAGGAACTGTTGTCATGCAAGTGTGCCAGGCCATTAAGCATATCCTGCTGCACACTCTTAGCAATGTGCAGGAAATAGTAGATGGATCTGAAGCAATGGGGTTCCTGAATTGTGGTGGGGTGATAGGTCACACATCTCTATTCTGGAACCACCCCACCATGCCAGTGAGTACGTAAAGAGAAATGGGACTTTCCCATGGTTATGCAAATACTGGTGGCTCCCAGGAATGCTTCACTGACATCAGGTGCGTGATGCTCAAATCTTAAGAACACAGGACTGTTTGGAAAGCTGAAAGTGGGGACATTCTTTCCCAATTGGCAGATTAACATTGGTGATGTTGAAATGCCAGTAGTGATTCTGGGGCTCCCAGCCTACGCCTTGCTCTTCTGGCTCATGAAGCCAAAAATCAGCCACTTCAACAGCACTAAGGAAAGATTCAGCGACTGGCTCAGCAGGTGCAGAATGACTATTAAATGTGCTTTTGGTAGATTAAAAGGTTGCTGGCAATGTTTACTGACTAGATTGGATCTCAGTGAGGCAGACATTCCCATAATAATAGTTGCATGTTGTGTACTACATAATATCACTGAGGCAAAGAGGGAAAGGCTACTGACGGGGTGGAGGGATGAGGACTGGCCATCTGATGAATTTGAAAAGCCAGACACAAGGGCTATTAGAAAAGCCAACTGTGGAGGCATTGGGCTGATGGAGGCCTTAAAAGAACATTTTAACAGTCAGCCATAGTAGTGTTGTATGATTCTTTTATGAACTAGTGTGCCTTTGTGTGTACAGTGTTTAAATATGGGTGGGTTACTGACTCCTGCTATTAATTTTGCAACGTTTCATTTATGCTTGCTGTAAAAAATATATGCTGAGTTTCAGAAAATAGAACTTTATCGTGTGCAAAGAAACAGGAAACTAAGTTAAAATGCAAATACCCAAGATACACAAGTTAAAAACATTTTAGCAGTCACCCTCTTATCCAAATTTTAACAATAACATATATGTTTACATATTAAAAACATTACAGTGTTTCATTCCAATTGCAAAACATGTAGTGCACTGTGCTTGGTGGCTGATCCTCTGACTAGCACAGGTCGGTGAAGGTGTAGCCATTGTTCTCCTTCTTCTCCTCTGGTGTGCAGTGGTAGGGGTAAGTGTTCATGCCATGCTGCCACCTGTTGTGTTGGAGTAGGGGAGTTAGGGAGCAGTGGCCACTGAGTTTTCTGTGGATTGGAAAGGCTGCTGTGTCCAGGTCTTTGGGCGCATGGGTCAGTAATGTTCTCCAACATCTGCATTTGTTGCCTGAGCAAAGCCCTTATGTCCTGGTGCACTTACTGCTGCACATGTCTGTCCCTTTGCCTCTCCTGCAGCAACCACTCTCTCCAGGGCCAGCCTTAGGGAAAATGGCACCCTGGGCAAACTTGTATTTTGGCGCCCTCTTTCCCCCACCATCACTCCGGCCCCCATGGGCTCCCTGGGCTTCTCCACCCCCATCACTTCTGGGCCCCACTGCCTCCCACAGTGTTTAATTTGTATTGAAAGAGATGCCAGAGCTCAGCCCTGGCACAAATTAAACACTGGCAGGGCGGCCTGAAACTGGCAGGTGCTGACCGGGCACCCAGCTCTGAAGGCAACACCACTGCCAGCAGCAGCAGTGCAAAAGTAAGAGTGGCCTGGTATATGGTGTATTGCCACCCTTCTGCGCTGCTGCTGTGGCTTGTGGTGCCTGATGCTTGGCATGTGGCTCAAGGCGGGCTTCGCGCTGTCACATGGCGAGTGCATCTTGCCACAGACCATGGCCCTCCTGCAGACCTCTGGCCATGCCTGGCTCACCCAGAGTGCCATTTCAGACAGGTAGGGGTGGGGGAGGAAACTTTAGCCATGATTCCAGGGACTACTTAGGCACCTGAAAACTTAGGAATTAGCTGACAGGAGCACTGTATCTAATTGTTATATGAAGAAAGAAAAAAATGTGCCAACTGCAATTAACACCACGTTTAAAGTTTATATGTAAATTTAGAACAATTAGGAGATAATACAGCAATATATTCCCCATCCCAACCCTTGAGGTATTAGTTCTGGAGCTTTAACACAGATATCACAAACACACTTTTGATACTTTGTACACTATCTTTAGTAGAGATAAATAAAAGTTAATAAAACCTGCTTGCTTTCTCTAACAGACACACTATGTGTTACTGCCATTATCTACTCTATTTTAGTCAATTGTTTTTTTTTTTTACTAAAAACATAATTTTAACATATGTGATTAAGGTTTTTCCTCTTTCATTAAGAAAGGGAATTTATTTTTCTAATTATTTTGGCATTTATGTTTACCGATCACAATCATGTATGTGACTCACTAACATTTGACTCCATCATTGCTATTGGTATCATAGTTCATGCAAATTTTAAGTTATTTTACAGATATTACTAAAAATACAATCTGAAAATAAGCGACCTTCATCTGCCCAGTGTCTAAAGTTATGTGTTTAGTTAATGGTTTTTAATCTGGCACTGCTAAGGTTAGGACAAGCTAAAGTTACATTCTAGGAGGATACTATTATTTGATTGTACCACTTTAAATAATGAATGACAAAGCACAAAATGATAATAAAAGTAATAATGATAATTACTCCAGCCAGGACATATTAGGCATTTTAGAACTCACTACTCAAAGAATTAAATGTAAGCATAAGAGAGAAAATTATGAAATGTACAGACCAGTCAAGAACCTAAAATAACAGCCCTTTGAAAGAATAAACATGCAGAGAATATATGTGCATTGCAGGAAGTATCAAGAAGTAACACCAATGATAATACAAGTATGTGTTGGGCGGTGAGTGTGAAAGACACAGTGTGTGTGTGTGTGAGACAGAGAGACACTGTGTGTGTGTGTGTGTGTGTGTGTGTGTGTGTGTTTGTGTGAGTGAGAGAGAGAGAGAGAGAGAGAGAGACTTGCTGACCCTTTAAGTAGATCAGCACTCACCAGTCTGAAGCTTGGTTGTTCAGACACATTAGCAGCTGTCAGCAAGCTCTGTCCCATGTCCCAGTCTTCAGCCCGGTCGTGTCCCCCCAGCCCCAGCTCTAGCTCTGTGAAGATGGGGTACAGGGACAGGGGAGGCAGGGGCAGGGAGACATCCTGACATCAGCATGTCCCCCCTCACTCTGCACAGCAAGCAGAAGTCTCCTAGGAGCAGCTGGCCAGCAAGGCAGAGGGCAAGAGCAGCGTGGCAATGCGGGGAAGGGCACTTGAAGTGCACAGCACTTGATAAACAGCTGGGTGGCCATACAGCTTAGAGGGTACTTAGCTCCTGGCTTGCCACATGGTTTCAATCTCCCTCCTATCCCCTCTCCCCCATTGTTGTGTACTGCAGGGGTCTCCATGTCAGACTCTCACAAGTGTACACACTCACATTTGGGGTACTGTTGGGGTCCCCGCCAAGTGTGGCATGCAGGTCTGAGGAATGGTCCAAGATTTGTTGTTTCCTCCCTTCCCTTCTGATATGCCTGCCAAAGTTCCTTTGCTTTCACACTGCCTTGCTGCTCATCCGTCTCATGCCCCAGCTTTAGCATCCCCAGTGCAATCTGCACGAAGATCTCTCTATGTCTTCAGCAGCTCCTTAGCTGCGCTTGCTCAGCCTCTTATCCCTGAGACTGAGATCCATGACTCCTTTCCTGCTCCGGGCAGGAGCACATCTCTTAGCTCTCTGTATGCTTGGAGCCAGCATGGTCGGATGCTTGCAAAGATGAGCTAGTTGATGTGCGCACCAACTTGGGCAATCAGGAAAAGGCATTTCAAAAGCACAATGGAGGTTTTAAAAGGGGAGGGTGGGTTTCCAGTGTCTGTGGTCCTTGGGAAGTGGACTTCAAAATTGTGACTGGAGTGACCACTGTCACGGGGACATGAGCATTTTGGGACAGCAGTTGGAGGACTGTTGGGGTTGACACAGATAATGCAGTGTCTACACTTGCACTTAAATGACTTAAGAAGATCTACTGCAGCTCTCTATCCTTTGGGAGAGGTGGTACAATTGTGTTGATGTAATGGGCTGCTTAATCTTTCCTTGTTTGCTGTATAGGATGTTGATCAGGTGATTCTGCAGTTTCTTTGAGAGTGTTACAGGTGAGGACCTAATGCCCCTACTCTACTTGCACTACATTGATGACATCTTCATCATCTGGATCCATGGAAAAGAAGCCCTTGAGGAATTCCACCATGATTTCAACAATTTCCATCCCACCATCAACCTCAGCCTGTACCAGTCCACAGAAGAGATCCACTCTCAAAGAAACTGCGGAACCAATTGATCAACACCCTATACAGCAAACAGGGAAAGATTAAGAATGAGCTCTCAAAACTCGATACTCTCATAAAAAACCAACCTTCCACACAAACTTCCTCATGGCTGGACTTTACAAAAACTAGACAAGCCATTTACAACACACACTTTGCTTCTCTACAAAGGAAAAAGGACACTAAACTATCAAAACAACTACATGCCACAAGGGGCCACAACAGTGGTTCCCTTAACCCACCCAGCAATATTGTTAATCTATCCAGCTATACTCTTAGCCCAGAAGAATATGTCCTACCTCAGGGCCTCTCCTTCTGCCCCTCCACCCCCACGAACATGATACAGTTCTGTGGTGACCTAGAATCCTATTTTTGACATCTCCAACTCAAGGAATATTTCCAACACACCTCTGAACAGCATACTAACCCACAGAGACCTTCCTGCCAACACTACAAAAAGAAGGATTCTGGATGGACTCCTCCTGAAGGTCGAAACAACAGATTGGACTTCTACATAGAGTGCTTCCACTGATGTACACGGGCTGCAATTGTGGAAAAGCAATATCACTTGCCCCATAACCTCAGCCGTGCAGAACACAATGCCAACCACAGCCTCAGAAACAACTCTGACGTCATAATCAAAAAGGCTGACAAAGGACGTGCTGTCGTCATCATGAATAGGTTGGAATATGAACAAGAGGCTGCTCGGCAGCTCTCCAACACCACTTTCTACAAGCCATTACCCTCTGATCCCACTGAGGGTTACCAAAAGAAACTACACCATCTGCTCAAGAAACTCCCTGAAAAAGCACAAGAACAAATCCTCACAGACACACCCCTGGAACCCCGACCAGGGGTATTCTATCTGCTACCCAAGATTCATAAACCTGGAAAACCTGGATGCCCCATCATCTCAGGCATTGGCACCCTAACAGCAGGATTGTCTGGCTATGTAGACTCTCTCCTCAGGCCCTACACTCCCAGCACTCCCAGCTATCTTCAAGACACCACTTACTTCCTGAGGAAACTACAGTCCATCGGTGATCTTCCTGAAAACACCATCCTAGCCACTATGGATGTAGAAGCCCTCTACACCAACATTCCACACAAAGATGGACTACAAGCCGTCAGGAACAATATCCCCGATAATGTCACGGCAAACCTGGTGGCTGAACTTTGTGACTTTGTCCTTACCCATAACTATTTCACATTTGGGGACAATGTATACCTTCAAATCAGTGGCACTGCTATGGGTACCCGCGTGGCCCCACAGTATGCCAACATTTTTATGGCTGACTTAGAACAACGCTTCGTCAGCTCTCATCCCCTAATGCCCCTACTCTACTTGTGCTACATTGATGACATCTTCATCATCTGGACCCATGGAAAAGAAGCCCTTGAGGATTTCCACCATGATTTCAACAATTTCCATCCCACCATCAACCTCATCCTGGACCAGTCCACACAAGAGATACGCTTCCTGGACACTACTGTGCTAATAAGCGATGGTCACATAAACACCACCCTATACTGCAAACCTACTGACCTCTATACCTACCTACATGCCTCCAGCTTTCATCCAGACCGCACCACATGATCCGTTGTCTACAGCCAAGCTCTACGATACAACTGCATTTGCTCCAACCCCTCAGACAGAGACAAACACCTACAAGATCTCTATCAAGCGTTCTTACAACTACAATACCCACCTGCTGAAGTGAAGAAACAGATTGACAGAGCCAGAAGAGTATCCAGAAGTTACCTACTACAGGACAGGCCCAACAAAGAAAATAACAGAACGCCACTAGCCATCACCTTCAGCCCCCAACTAAAACCTCTCCAGCACATCATCAAGGATCTACAACCTATCCTGAAGGATGACCCATCACTCTCACAGATCTTGGGAGACAGGTCAGTCCTTGCTTACAGACAGCCCCCCAACCTGAAGCAAATACTCACCAGCAATCACATGCCACACAACAAAAACACTAACCCAAGAACCTATCCTTGCAACAAAGCCCGTTGCCAACTCTGTCCACATATCTATTCAGGGGACACCATCATAGGGCCTAATCACATCAGCCACACTATCAGAGGCTCATTCACCTGCGCATCTACCAATGTGATATATGCCATCATGTGCCAGCAATGCCCCTCTGCCATGTACACTGGTCAGACCGGACAGTCTCTACGTAAAAGAATAAATGGACACAAATCAGATGTCAAGAATTATAACATTCAAAAACCAGTTGGAGAACACTTCAATCTCTTTGGTCACTCGATTACAGACCTAAAAGTTGCAATATTACAACAAAAAAACTTCAAAAACATACTCCAACGAGCAATTGCTGAATTGGAATTAAATTGCATACTGGATACAATTAACTTAGGCTTGAATAAAGACTGGGAGTGGATGTGTCATTACACAAAATAAAACTATTTCCCCATGTTTATTCATCCCCCCACTGTTCCTCACACGTTCTTGTCAACTGCTGGAAATGGCCCACCTTGATTATCACTACAAATGGTTGTTTTGTTTTGTTTTTTCTCTCCTGTTGGCAATAGCTCACCTTAACTGATCACTCTCATTACAGTGTGTATGGCAACACCCATTGTTTCATGTTCTCTGTGTATGTACAGTATATCTTCCTACTGTATTTTCCACTGCATGCATCCGATGAAGTGGGTTTTAGCCCACAAAAGTTTATGCTCAAATAAATGTGTTAGTCTCTAAGGTGCCACAAGGACTCCTGTTCTAAATGTGTATGTCATTGCTTTTTCCCTTGAACCTGTGTGTATGGGGGTGGGGGGGTTGTGAGAAAATCTGGATTTGTGCAGGAAATAGCCCAACTTGATTGTCATGCACATTGTGTAAAGAGTTGTCACTTTGGATGGGCTATCACCAGCAGGAGAGTGAATTTGTGTGGGGGGGTGGAGGGTGAGAAAACCTGGATTTGTGCTGGAAATGGCCCACCTGATGATCACTTTAGATAAGCTATTACCAGCAGGACAGTGGGATGGGAAGAGGTATTGGTTCATATTCTCTCTGTATATATAAAGTCTGCTGCAGTTTCCACGATATGCATCTGATGAAGTGAGCTGTAGCTCACAAAAGCTTATGCTCTAATAAATTGGTTAGTCTCTAAGGTGCCACAAGTACTCCTTTTCTTTTTGAAAGAAAAGTGCTTCACATTCCCATCAGCTTTAACCAGGCCTGTGATTGTCTACAGATCAAAGTCCTGCTTAGCACATTCCAGCACAACAGACATGCTCACTGACTGTCTCTGTCACCATTGTGGAACAGCTGGATTGTTAGAGAAAGACCATGCAAGTCCAGGAGGGGAAAAGGTGACAGTGTGCACGTGGATACAAATACGGCAGAGTCGTGGTCTAATGCCAACAAATGACTTTTTCATCAGCTCAAACACTGATGCAATTTTCAGCTCAAGGAACAGACTGAAAACAGTCTGTGTGCACTTACAGCTGGCACTGAAGGTACTCCAGAGTGGGTTGGATTGATGCAATTTAACTAATGAACTGGAGTCAGATTTGACAGCATCATGCAGCTAATGATCTGTGAATCAAATGAAAGTGCCTGAGTAAGGGAAAAATAAAACCAGCTTATCATTTGTTAGCTTTTAATGTATGTTAGTGGTAACTCCGCTGCCCTAGCTAGTAGAAACACCCTTAGATTTTCTCATAGATAGGGTGACCATATTTTCCCAAAGGGAAAATGGGATACCGCAAGGGGCTAGCCCAAGGGGGTTCCCCCTCACCCCCTGGTGAGAACCCCCACCCCTCCAAAGCCCTCCCTGCATCCTGCCTGCGGGGCTGGCCCAAGGCTCCGCTTCATCCCCCATGTGTGAGGTTGACACGATCCCCATCCACGCCCCCACAGGGCCCGCCTGAGCCCTTCCTCCCGCACAGGGCTGGTGTTGCTGCTCGTCCCCCCTCCACACGTTCCTCTGCGCCCTGCTAAGGATTACACACACACCCCTTTTTATCTTTGCAACTAGCAAATGGGACAAATGCCCAGTTTTGCCAAAAAAGTCAGGACAGCCAGGACAGAGCTTAAAAAGGGACTGTCCCAGCCAAAAGGGGACGTATGGTCACTACTCATAGAAATATGATACAGTTTATAGCAGAATAATTAAGGCAGGGCTGTGAGTAACAGTGCTAGTGGAATTGTGCAGACAAACTACCTTTTGGGTGGAGTTTGTGGAGAACTTTTCTTAGGTATGGACTTGGCAGTGAATCAGAGATGCCTTAATAGCACAACATCTGAGATCCTTACTCATTTTTCACTCAGAATGTTAATGACAGTTTTCACAGTAAGGACTGAGAATGGGAGAAGTGAATTACTGAAATGTGCAAGATTATATGAGATATTTAAAACTGGACTGAACCAAATTCTGGAGGATAAACTGAAAGGAGCAGTTCTAGACTAGATGTGCTCTGATACAACTTATTTATTTTCAACTCTGATGATTCCATGAAGATACAAAATATGCCCATTCTGTAAGGGAAGCCATAATTACATATTAATTATGCGTACAATACATGTGACAAAGAGATGGGCCTGAACCATGAAGTTCTGATCTTGATACAAACTTTCCTCAACTTTCTCCAAAGTTCAGGGATATGCCTGTCTATTTTTCTTTGGACTGATATAGTCTCCATCACTGCTGTGTATGAGTGCCTAACAGACATTAAGGAATCATCACAATACCCCTGTGTAGCAGGAAAGTATTACTTCCCAATTTGGGGTACTGTTGTGGTCCCTGCCAATAGGTCCATCAATGGCTATTAGCTAGGATGGGCAGGGATGGTGTCCCTAGCCTCTGTTTGCCAGAAGCTGGGAATGGGTGACAGGAGATGGATCACTTGATGATTACCTGTTCTGTTCATTCCCTCTGGGGTACCTGGCCTTGGCCACTGTCAGAAGACGAGATACTGGGCTGGATGGACCTTTGGTCTGATCCAGTAGGAACATTCTTATGTTCTTATTTCGTGGAATTGGGACAAAGAAAGATTCGGTGAAGTGATTTGCCCGGGGTCATACAAAAAGTAGGTGGCAGAACCAAGAATTGAACACAAGTTTCCAGAATCCCAGGCCAGTGCTGAAACCACAATTTCTTTTTTCTATATGCATGTGGAATACAGGAAGGTGGGGCTGTGAAGTAAACATTTTATTGAAAGCAGTCTGGGATGTTTGATGAAACCATGAGTAAGTACATGGAATTATGTAGCATTATAGGAGCACTTCTAGGTGGGGGAGTAGCCCTGTATATAAGGGAGCAGTATGACTGCTCAGAGCTCCGGTATGAAACTGCAGAAAAACCTGAGTGTCTCTGGATTAAGTTTAGAAGTGTGTGCAACAAGAGTGATGTAGTGGTGGGAGTCTGCTATAGACCACCGGACCAGGGGGATGAGGTAGATGAGGCTTTCTTCCGGCAGCTCACGGAAGCTACTAGATCGCATGCCCTGATTCTCATGGGTGACTTTAATTTTCCTGATATCTGCTGGGAGAGCAATACAGCGGCGCATAGACAATCCAGGAAGTTTTTGGAAAGCGTAGGGGACAATTTCCTGGCGCAAGTGCTAGAGGAGCCAACAAGGGGGGGCGCTTTTCTTGACCTGCTGCTCACAAACCGGGTAGAATTAGTGGGGGAAGCAAAAGTGGATGGGAATCTGGGAGGCAGTGACCATGAGTTGGTTGAGTTCAGGATCCTGACGCAGGGAAGAAAGGTAAGCAGCAGGATACGGACCCTGGACTTCAGGAAAGCAGACTTCGACTCCCTCAGGGAACAGATGGCCAGGATCCCCTGGGGGACTAACTTGAAGGGGAAAGGAGTCCAGGAGAGCTGGCTGTATTTCAAGGAATCCCTGTTGAGGTTACAGGGACAAACCATCCCGATGAGTCGAAAGAATAGTAAATATGGCAGGCGACCAGCTTGGCTTAATGGTGAAATCCTAGCGGATCTTAAACATAAAAAAGAAGCTTACAAGAAGTGGAAGGTTGGACATATGACCAGGGAAGAGTATAAAAATATTGCTCGGGCATGTAGGAATGTTATCAGGAGGGCCAAATCGCACCTGGAGCTGCAGCTAACCAGAGATGTCAAGAGTAACAAGAAGGGTTTCTTCAGGTATGTTGGCAACAAGAAGAAAGCCAAGGAATGTGTGGGCCCCTTACTGAATGAGGGAGGCAACCTAGTGACAGAGGATGTGGAAAAAGCTAATGTACTAAATGCTTTTTTTGCCTCTGTTTTCACTAACAAGGTCAGCTCCCAGACTGCTGCGCTGGGCATCACAAAATGGGGAAGAGATGGCCAGCCCTCTGTGGAGATAGAGGTGGTTAGGGACTATTTAGAAAAGCTGGACGTGCACAAGTCCATGGGGCCGGACGAGTTGCATCCGAGAGTGCTGAAGGAATTGGCGGCTGTGATTGCAGAGCCATTGGCCATTATCTTTGAAAACTCGTGGCGAACCGGGGAAGTCCCGGATGACTGGAAAAAGGCTAATGTAGTGCCAATCTTTAAAAAAGGGAAGAAGGAGGATCCTGGGAACTACAGGCCAGTCAGCCTCACTTCAGTCCCTGGAAAAATCATGGAGCAGGTCCTCAAAGAATGAATCCTGAAGCACTTGCATGAGAGGAAAGTGATCAGGAACAGTCAGCATGGATTCACCAAGGGAAGGTCATGCCTGACTAATCTAATTGCCTTTTATGATGAGATTACTGGTTCTGTGGATGAAGGGAAAGCAGTGGATGTATTGTTTCTTGACTTTAGCAAAGCTTTTGACACGGTCTCCCACAGTATTCTTGTCAGCAAGTTAAGGAAGTATGGGCTGGATGAATGCACTACAAGGTGGGTAGAAAGCTGGCTAGATTGTCGGGCTCAACGGGTAGTGATCAATGGCTCCATATCTAGTTGGCAGCCGGTATCAAGTGGAGTACCCCAAGGGTCGGTCCTGGGGCCGGTTTTGTTCAATATCTTCATAAATGATCTGGAGGATGGTGTGGATTGCACTCTCAGCAAATTTGCGGATGATACTAAACTGGGAGGAGTGGTAGATACGCTGGAGGGGAGGGATAGGATACAGAAAGACCTAGACAAATTGGAGGATTGGGCCAAAAGAAATCTGATGAGGTTCAATAAGGATAAGTGCAGGGTCCTGCACTTAGGACGGAAGAACCCAATGCACCGCTACAGACTAGGGACCGAATGGCTAGGCAGCAGTTCTGCGGAAAAGGACCTAGGGGTGACAGTGGACGACAAGCTGGATATGAGTCAGCAGTGTGCCCTTGTTGCCAAGAAGGCCAATGGCATTTTGGGATGTATAAGTAGGGGCATAGCGAGCAGATCAAGGGACGTGATCGTTCCCCTCTATTCGACATTGGTGAGGCCTCATCTGGAGTACTGTGTCCAGTTTTGGGCCCCACACTTCAAGAAGGATGTGGATAAATTGGAGAGAGTCCAGCGAAGGGCAACAAAAATGATTAGGGGTCTGGAACACATGAGTTATGAGGAGAGGCTGAGGGAGCTGGGATTGTTTAGCCTGCAGAAGAGAAGAATGAGGGGGGATTTGATAGCTGCTTTCAACTACCTGAAAGGGGGTTCCAAAGAGGATGGCTCTAGACTGTTCTCAATGGTAGCAGATGACAGAACGAGGAGTAATGGTCTCAAGTTGCAGTGGGGGAGGTTTAGATTGGATATTAGGAAAAACTTTTTCACTAAGAGGGTGGTGAAACACTGGAATGCGTTACCTAGGGAGGTGGTAGAATCTCCTTCCTTAGAGGTTTTTAAGGTCAGGCTTGACAAAGCCCTGGCTGGGATGATTTAACTGGGAATTGGTCCTGCTTTGAGCAGGGAGTTGGACTAGATGACCTTCTGGGGTCCCTTCCAACCCTGATATTCTATGATTCTATGATTCTTGGACAAGCATACACAAACCCTTACTTTCCTGGAGTTCATTTCAGTATTCTGGTATATCTGGAGATGGGATAGTAGGTAACAGCTCTGGAGTCAAGAGGATAACACCAGTCGTTCCTCTCTCAACAAAGATGGTTGTGATGTCTGTGTGTGTTGACTAAATGCCCAGTGCACACTTCTGTTATATATGAATCTTGCCTGCCTAGCAAATGGTTCCCGGCAATGTCTTTGACTGCTATTAGAGAGACAAGGTGGGTGAGGTAATATCTTTTACTGCAGGGGTTCTCAACCTTTTACTTTCTGAGCTCTGCTCCCCCGCCCCCACATGCTATAAAAACTCCAGGGCCCAGTGGGAGCAGCGGGTGGCTCTGGGCTCTGAATTTCAGCGGCCAGAGCAGGGGACTTGGGGCTCCCAGATTCAGCCATGGGGGGCTTTAGCCCTGCAGGGCTGGGGCTCGGGGCTTCAGCCACGGAGCCAGGGAGAGCCCTTAGTGCTTCAGCTGAGGGGGAGGACTCGGGGCTCTGGACTTCAGCCACCAAATAGGAGGGCTTGGGGCTTTAGCCCTTTGGAACTGGGGGCTTCAGCAATGAGGTAGGAGGGCTCAGGGCTTCTGCCCTGTGTGGCTTGGGGTTTGGGTCTCAGGGCTCCCAGCTTTAGCCCCATGAGGTGGGGGACTCATGGTTTCTGCTCCATGGGGGCACTGAGGCTTGTGGCTCTGGGTTTCAGCCCCGGGGCTCTGGGCTTCAGTCCCACGGGGGCACCAGGACTCTGAGCTTTAGACGCCCGGGGTGCTGGGACTTGGGGCTCCAGGCTTCAGCCCTGAAGCTCTGGGCTTTAGCCCTGCAGGGAGTGCCAGGGTTCAGAACTCCAGGCTTCAGCCTCACAGGGCACAGGGACTTGAACCTTTGGGCTGCAGCTGCAGGGCCCTGCGGACCCCTGAAACTGGCTCATGGCCCCCCAGGGGGCCACAGATCCCTGGTTGAGAACCGCTGTTTTATTGGACCAACTTCTGTTGGTGAGAGAGACAAGCTTTTGAGCTTACACAGAGCTTTTCTTCAGGTCTGGAAAACTTAATCAGAGTGTCACAGTTAAATACAAGGTGGAACAGGTTGTTTAGCATAAATAGTTAACACAAATTTCTCATGACACATAGTTGTCACCTACCACTTCACACTGGAACCCATACAAGATATCATCAAACAACTACAGCCCATACTCGAGAGGGACCCCAACCTAAAAGAAATCTTTCCTAAATCCCCACTTCTGGCATTCAAATAACCCCCCTGGCCCTCCAAGCTCATCATCAGAAGTAAGCTCCCTACAGACCAGGACGCATCAACTCAGAGCGGCACCAGACCCTGCCAAAACAACAGATGCAAAACTTGCAGACATATCTCCACTGCTACAATGATCAACACCCCCACAACACACCTTTCAGGATTCATGGGTTCTACACATGCCTATCACAACATATGGCAGGGATCAGCAATCAGGGTAGGCCCCCTGGTGGGCCGGGCTGGGCTAGTTTGTTTACCTGCCGCGTCCGCAGGTTCGGCCAATCGCAGCTCCCACTGGCCGCGGTTTGCTGCTCCAGGTCAATGGGGGCTGTGGGAAGCGGCGGCCAGCACATCCCTCAGCCCGCGCCACTTCCTGTAGCCCCCATTGGCCTGGAACGGTGAACCGCGGCCAGTGGGAGCTGCGATTGGCTGAACCTGTGGATGCGGCAGGTAAACAAACCGGCCCGGCCCGTCGGGGGCTTACCCTGGCAGGCCGCATACCAAAGGTTGCCGATCCCTGACATATGGTGTATTTCATCCAGTGCACTAAATGCCTCAATAACAACTATGTGGGTGAAACCACACAGTCACTACACTCTTGAATGAATTCACACAGGAAAACGATAAAAAATAAAAACACCCTATCACCTGTGTACGAACACTTTTCACAAAGTGATCGGTCTATATCTGACCTATCAGTCCTCATCCTCAAAGGAAACCTGCAAAACACCTTCAGAAGACGAGCCTGGGAGCTTAAATTCATAACTTTGCTAAACACTAAAAGTCATGGACTGAATAGAAACTCTGGATTTATGGCTTATTACAACAATCTGTAACCCACTAACAACCACCCCAGATGCCCTTCCGACCCTGCCCTTCCTCTCCTTTCTATGACTGAAGGGGTGTTAATGGGCCACTTAACCTTGATTGGTGCCTTGGAATATGTCAGGTTTCAGAGTAACAGCTGTGTTAGTCTGTATTCGCAAAAAGAAAAGGAGTACTTCTGGCACCTTAGAGACTAACCAATTTATTTGAATGTGTGTTAACTACTTATGCTAAACTATCCGTTCCACTTTATATTTAGCTGTGACACTCTGAGTACCTTTCCCAGATCTACAAAAACAACAAGGAGCTTTAGATAAGCTATTACCAGCAGGACAGTGGGGTGGGAGGAGGTATTGTTTCATGATTTCTGTGTGTATATAAAGTCTGCTGCAGTTTCCACGGTAAACATCTGATGAAGTGAGCTGTAGCTCACGAAAGCTCATGCTCAAATAAATTGGTTAGTCTCTAAGGTGCCACAAGTCCTCCTTTTCTTTTTGCGAATACAGACTAACACGGCTGTTCCTCTGAAACCTGTCAACAAGGAGTCCAGTGGCACCTTAAAGACTAACAGATTTATTTGGGCATAAACTTTAAGAAGCGGGTTTTTTAGCCACGAAAGCTTATGCCCAAATAAACCTGTTAGTTTTTAAGGTGCCACTGGACTCTCTTGTTGTTTTTGTGGATACAGACTAGCACGGCTACCCCCTGATACTTTCCCAGATCTGAAGAAGAGCTCTGTGTAAGCTGAAAGCTTGTCTCTCTCATGAACAGAAGTTGGTCCAATAAATATTACCTCACCCACCTTGTCTCTCTAATATCCTG
The DNA here is from genome assembly GCF_965140285.1 of Lepidochelys kempii. Classification (NCBI taxonomy): domain Eukaryota; kingdom Metazoa; phylum Chordata; order Testudines; family Cheloniidae; genus Lepidochelys; species Lepidochelys kempii. Next base: position 95,458,990 of record NC_136385.1, on the reverse strand, counting down.
GGACTGCCATGGCTACAACAACATTGCATACAGCTATTGTTATTTATTTGTATTGTGGTAGTGCCTAGAGGCCCCCGTCATAGATCAAGGTCACATTGTGTTAGGCACTGTACAAACACATATCAAGAAGATCACAAGATCTTTGTCCAAGATCTCACAGCGAGTCAGGGACAAAGCTGGGAATGGAACCTTCATGAATCGTGACTCTCAGTGCCAGCCTGTAACCAATCTGCAGTACTCCCTCACTTACTGGCTGTGGCATTATCCTGGCACCATTATTTTAACCCTTTACTCCCTCTTCATGCAGCCCAGTTTTTCTACAATGAAAACATATATCAAACACTGTATTTGTCACTCTCTCTATGGGGAAATGGTTAGTCAGTGACTGACAGGCACACCCAGGAGATCTAATCTTACAAGGTCCTGCCAGTGTTGCTGGATTCTTCCATCTTTGGCTCATGGCATCCCCTGGTGTGTTTGGCTATAGCAGCTAAAGCACATGCTGATACATCAGTGAGACCTCTTGAAAATCATCCTTTTCTGCGGATGTGTCCGATGTGTTCAATAGTTCCCTTCCCTCACATGTCATTGCTGGAGGTATTTGCGTAACAACAGGATTTTTGCTCCTTAGGCATTCATCAGCTGCTGGCACTTGAAGTCACATTCCTTTCTATAGCACATCACATTTAGTTGCTGTGGATACCATTGTGCTGCCACAAACAGAGGATTAGAACTCACGATAGCCCTTCCTCTCCCTGGACGAGAAGTTCTGCTTCTGAAAGTTGCTTCAGCAGGACAGACAAGTGGACTACCTGCTGTAGGGGCAACACTAGTAATAGTGTTGGTTGATGAATGGTGGGCACTATATTAGACCATTTCAAGTTCTTTCAACCCATCTAACAGTGATGTGAACGTCTTACTTGCTGGATAAAAAAAGTAGGACATATAGTTTGAGACTGTGAAGGAATAGCCTTCTCAAAAGATCTGGGTCTTTCATTAGGTTCCCGTCCTCTAATTGTGTAAAAACAGTCTTTCTTACAGTATTTCAGCACTTTGGCTTCTTGTTTTTCCTGTCTGAAAACTAGAAGAGCAAAGGATTGTAGGAAGAGAGGGAAGTGTTTGCTGAACGTCTCACAACCCTGAAAAAGGTCAAAGGTTCCTTCTAATCAGAAGATAAGATTTGGGATCTAGGGAAAAGAAATCTTTATTTCCAAACTGCTTTGCCCATACTTTGTACTGGGATCAAATCCATCCACAGGTGCTGAGTTTTTCTTTGCCCCTTGAGGGCTCAGGTGCTAAGCATCCACCAGCAGCTCCCCCAGTCAGCTTCTCCTCCTCTCCCCAGTGCCTCCCACCTGCCAACATCCCTGCCAATCAGCACCTCCCCCTCCCTCCCAGCGCCTCCCACCTGCCGCAATCAGCTGTTCTGTGGCATGCAGGAAGCACTGGGGGGGAAGGAGAGGAGCAAGGGCGGGGTGTTCCAGGGAGGAGGCAGGACTGGGCGGGAAGAGGCGGGGGGTGGAGTGGGGGTGGGAAGAGGCAGGGCACAGGTGGGGCTTTGGGAGAAGGTGTAGAGTGGGGGCGGGGCCTGGGGGAGAGTGGGGGTTGAGCACATCCCAGCTCATTAGAAAGTCAGCTCCTCTGGCTCTACCCCCACTCTGCCTCGAAGCCCAGCCCTTGCTCTGTCCCCTCTCCCAAACCCCACCCTCACTCCCCAAGGCCCAGCCCTCATCCCGCCTCTTCCCTCCCTGATCAGCTAATTGGGTGCTGTCAAACAGCTGTGGCTGGTGGAGGCTAAGCATCCACTATTTTTTTCCATCGGTGCTCCAGCCCTAGAGCACCCACAAAGTCAAAGCTAATCTAATTGTAGTAAGTCACAGGGTATGTCTACACTGCACAGTTAACCCAGCCTCTTACTGAAGTTTTAAACGCTATCTGTGGAGAAAAACCTCATACCTGCATTTGAAGGTGCTTTAAGCTCAGGTCAGCTTCCTGGATGGGGTTGTGGGTTAGAACCTGGGCTTCACTTTAACTCAGGTTAGGACCCACCCATGTTGCAGTGAGGAGACAGGCTAAATCACTTGAGTGCTGATAGTCCTCCAATTCCCTTCCCACAATTCCTACTGAAGGATAGTGAAGTTCTCCCACAATTGATAGAGAAAATCCTAGAGCACTTCAAAGAACCATGGGATATACCCTCAGATGCACCCAGACAAGTGCAGAAACAGTGAGGACACAGTAAAGCACGTATAGCTTTCATTGGCGATGTTCACCCTGGCCACACTCAGCTGCTCAAACCTGAGTGCCAATCACCCAGGTTAAAGGTGCAGAGTAAACATAGCCACAGACAGATAGATGGGTCCAAACTCTATCACCAGATCCAAGCACTTTTGAATTTTGGGAAAGTTCAGATAAAGAGCTATGCTCAAACTTCACAGCTGTCCTAAACTAAAAAGCAGACATAAGCTTCTCTCAATTGCGGATACATTCTAGTTTGGAGCCTTGTGTAATCTTTGTCCTTGTCTATGCTTGTAACAGAATGTAGGGCACTTGTAGCTACATGTTGCAGTACAAGGCAGTCTGTGTCCATACTGTATTGTGTTGCTACATGTGGCAATGAAAGGCTCTGGCAGGGCAAGGCGGTGGGGAAAGGCTTCGGCAGTGTAGTACTGCCTCCCGCATGCTGCTTCCCTTGCTACCTCCCCGATGCCAGACCCTTTTCCTGATGCTGGAGTCTTTCACTGAGATGGGGAGAGGCTTTGGTAGCAGGGAGGCAGTACTACACTGCTAAAAATAGCAGTGTAGACATGGGAGGCATTACTTGGGGGTGCAGAGAGCCATGTAGGGTATATACTCTAGGGAAGTATTTCTTCACAAAATGCATAATCAACCTGTGGAACTCATTGCCAGGGGATGCAGCGAAGGCCAAAACTATAACGGGTTCAAAAACAAATTAGATAAGTTCATAGAGGATAGGTTCTTCAATGGCTATTAGCCGAGATGGTCAGGGATGCAACCCCATGCTCTGTGTGTCCCTAGCCTCTGATAACCAGCAGCTGGGAGTGGACAACAGGAAATGGGTCACTCAATGATTGCCTGTTCTGTTCATTCCCTCTGAAGCACCTGGCATTGGCCACTGTTGGAAGACAGGATAGTGGGCTAGATGGACCATTGGTCTGATCCAATATGGCCATTCTTTTGTTCTGATTTGTCTCTATTCTACTCACCTAAGCAGTGCCACACCATCTGCACTGCTATTTATATCCTTGGTAGCTGTGTGTGCAGTTTCTATACTTTGCACAATGCCACAAGTGTTGACTTGCTCTTCATGTATCAGTTTACTTTCTAATAACTGCTCTAGGCACAATAATATGTAAAAGAAAGTAAAGAATCTTTACAGGCCTTTTCCCTCTCCCTGAAGATGTATTTTTATTTTTGCTTCTGAGCATTGAAGAAATCTATAAATCAGTGAGTGATCAGATTGAAAATGTCCCGTAAAACACATTTGCTAAAGGAAAGTGGAAAACACTCTTGTTTTTGGTAACATAATAACATTAGGAATTATGGAAACCTTTAAAAGGAATTCAGCTTTGGGACCCCAGTATATCTTAGCTAATTCTATTCATATGCTGATGAATTTAATACTTTTATGATTCATTTTATAGGTGAACTTTGTTGGATTCTTTGGATGCTGGAAATAAAAATTAAATTTGTAGAGTGTTTGATTCAGTACATTGGCAATGTGCACATTTCACTACATTTCCCTTTGATGGATTAAAAAAACAGAAGGATGCACATTTCTTTGAGGAAATCTAGTCTTTTTTGTCTGAGATGCATTTTACTCTTTTGCAGCAAAGTAAGCATAGTAAGACTTTTGTCTCTCTTTACATGCTCATAAATGATTATGTTCATATATGTATAACCAGATGAACATTCCACAGCGCGCACACACATATATTCATTTCCTCCTTCTTTTGGGATAATGGCTCATAATTAAATACATGTAGCTGAACAATGGAAACACTGAGTTGAAACTACAGTACTGTAGGGATAAGGCATGGGCGATTAAACTTCACAGGATAGGAAGGATGGTCTAGCAAATAGGGTACTGACTAGGGACTAGAGACTTGGTGTGATGCTTCCCGGGGTGCCCAGGGTTATGAGGCACCTTGATACCATCTGCCCTTAGCATGAAGAAGCCTTGTCTGTGCCTGCCATGGGTCAGCTCCCTGAATCCACTGGCCATGGGCAATACAAGCACTCCCCTCTAGTCCTTGTAGTTACTCTACAAGTTAGCAACTGGCACGCCCCAACCCTCCAGCCCTGTGAGGGTCTCTCTGGTGTATTCAGCCCTGATCCACTGGACACTTACAATATGTGCAGGTTCAATACTTTCAGAGAAACAGTACACCCCCAGCTTACAATTTCCATCTCAGATCACCACTCCGCTGCATGCACAGCACTTGGATGTGTTTATAGTGAAATTAAGTATAAGTTTGTTTAACAAAACCTAGAGACTCAAGTAGTAGCAAGTAGAAGTATTGGAAATTAATGTTTACATATGAAATGAAATCATAACATGCATTCTAGAGCCTAGGCTTAATTAACTAGACACTTTTATGTCGTGTAGAACAGTGCTCACCCAAAATCTTTGCAATGCATTACAACCCATGCTCACTAGCTAAAGCATTCAGTGTGTTTCTTTGACCCTCAAGATATGCTAGTCCCATTCCTTGCCTTTATTCAGAAATGGGACATCTCTTACAGATTTTCTTTTTTGCAGGATTCACCATCTCTTAGTTCACCTGCGGCTCAGTATGCAAATATGCATACATTGTGAGGCATATGGTACACAAATGACCAGACAGGGAGATAGGTGTCTGTTATTTCCTGTCTGAAAGGAACATATCTGAGATATGTCATCTCCTGGTGACCTGCCTTAATGCCAAGATCTTAAGAACATAATTTTGTGTATAGATACAGATATTATGTAAGGAGTTATGTATCTGTGGAATGTTCATCTGATTATATATATATTTCACAATGATTATGTCAATCAGTGGGCTACTGGTTCTTGTTAGAGACTTCACATGCCACACTTTGGTGAACTATTATACATATTTCTGACCCCAGAGGATCGCCATAAAACCTTATGCACCCCCCATGCCTTCTGTCAGTTGGCAGCAGGGGGTACCAATTCCTCAGCCACAGATTTCCTGCTTGATCCATAGTTAGTCATTTAATATACCTGAGCCTCAGTTCCCCATTTGGAAAGTGAAAATACTAGTATTTTCTTACCACACTGGGTTTTGTGAGGCCTGCAAGCAAACAGAGACGTGTAAAAGTTAACAGTTAAGAACAGCTCATTTAATGTTTTGATTTAGATTTGCACTATTTGTTTTAAAAAAAATCAACTTAACCAGTTTGAAATTAGATAATATAAAGGACAATATATACAATATCAATTGTCCTGGTTGATGGGAGCCATCAAGATTCCAAATCACCATTAATGGCCCACACTTTGCATAACTACAATTGGATCTCATAAGTTATATTTCATATTTCTAGTTCCAGATACAAGTGTGTTACATTTATACAAATAGGATGACCACACTCAGTAGATTATAAGCTTTGTAATGATACCTTACAAGAGACCTTTTGCATGAAGCATATTCCAGTTTCATTATATTCACACTCATTAGCATATTTTCATAAAGTCATATAGAGTGCAACGTCACAGCAGAAAATGTATTCTTGTATGTGTTTGTATTGCACCTATCACTATGTGTCTGATTGGGGTCTGTGGGTGCTACTGTAAGATATTAAATAATAATAAAATCCCCATCTCAATAATATGGGCTCTTGTATACAGGGCTGTTTTGGAGCTGATGCTGTGCTTCCCTTTCAGTTATTGCACTGATGGTATCTACTTTACTGTTGTGTAAAGCCCTTGGAGGAAAGACGGTCTTGTGGGAGTCAGAAGACCCAGATTTTATTCCTGACTGTGCCACAGTTGTCTTGTATGGTCATGGACAAGTCACAGTGGGGCAGGTTATCAGACCTGCATGCTTATTTTGTTTGTGAGAAAGATGGCTGCCATCTTGGCCAACTTGAAAGAAACCTCCAGAGTTAAAAGCATAAACTACCATAGCTAGAGCTAAATATCCATGGTTCTGTAAGAATTCACATCCTTTGTGGATTGGGCCAGAGATGACCCTTATATATATATACTACTGAATATGCGTGATGAATTGATTACTGAACATCAAGCCCTTTACTTCTCTATCAGTATCCTCATTTTTAAACTTGTGATAATGATACTGATCTGGTAAGGAAGTTAAATTACATTAATGTTTGTAAAGTCTTTGAGAACCACAGATGGAATACTCAATATAAGTGAAAAGTTGTATGAGTGAAATGAACCCAAATTTATCAGAATGGCATTTTACATGCACCTTGCAACATTTTCTCTGATTAAATTAAGTTGCTGAATCAATGAAGAGAAGTATCCCCTTACATCAAAAGAGAATACTATAGTGCAATGTGTTATTTTTAAACTGATGGCATGGGAGTGGTAAGGAGATAAAACTGGTTGATATTTGGGTATGGTGATTGTTCTTAGAGTACATGTCAGCCAATGACATGATCACGGTTCTGACTCTGTATTCTCTGCACTGCACCTTTAAATTTCTAAGGGTTTGTCTCTCAGCAGAAAGCAACTGCCATTTTGTGTCTTATTTCTGCTTCAGAAAGTGAATCTCTTGCTCAAGGAGATTTTTCTGTTTTTATTTCTTTAATCTCAAAACAGAAGTAAAATCTGTGAAAAATACAAGGTTTTCTTTTTCTTTATAGGAAAAACAGCATGTCTCTAGTACTGACAGTCATGAATCTTCATCTCCTCCTTGAAATAAATTTGAACTAAAATTTTGGAGGTGCAAAAAAGTTTAGATAACTTTTCCCGCTACTCTATGGGGCTAGAATGTGACCCTCTTGCTCCCATTGGGGAACAATTCCTCACAATTATTACTTGTGCTCCTCAATGGGAGTAAAGGGTTTTCAGTTTGGTCCATGGTAGTTTTGACCTGAACAGAAATAGGGAAGAAAACAGAAATCTCATGGGAATGTCTATTATGATGATGATCATCAAATATTTGCATATTGTGGTACCACCTAAAAGGTATAGACAAGATTGTGTCCTGATTGTATCAAATGTTGTCCACAGAAATATGGTCCCTACCCTGAATGGCTTACAGTCTAAATAACAAATTTGGATGCCGTTATTCACATTCAATAACACTTTACTCTTTGAGTAGTCCCACTGGAATTCATGTGATCAATTATGCAGTGTTAGATGTTAGTGTGAAATAAGGCTATCAGAAGCTTGTTCTAAGAAGACAAAGGCAGATAGAGAGTTATAGACAAACAACTTCAAGGTAAAATGTCCAACGTACCTTTTTTGTTGCTTTTAACTTCAGCCTGTTTCCTATTTTTTGTAAGATTTTCTAACTCAGGGCAAAACTGTGGTTACTCACTCTGGTTACTCACCTGAGTAGTCTCATTGACTTCAATGGGCATGCTCACATAAGTAAGGGTTCCACATTCTGGCCTATTTTTGCTCACTTAAAGAAGCATGGAAATTTCCTAGAGGCCTCCAGACTTCTGGGTACTAATTTAAACTAAACCCAAAGTCTGAAATGTTGGAGGTTTCTCTATCCCAAGAAAAACCACAGGTTTCTCAGATTACAAATGTCACTGGAATCTGCAAGTAGAAGTTACAGTAAAATATGCTTCCACTGTTACCAAAGATCTGTTTGGATGTGTGGTCATTATTTGTATGGGAGTTTTTAATCATAAGCAGTGTCCTTTCTGTGGCAGCGTATCTAATTATACACTGCAATAAATGAAAGAAACATACCAGGGCACACGTCTAACATGCTAAATGAAATATTTGGAGCAAGAGATGCATTTCTGAAATGGCTTTTCCATACTCTTCATCATTTAGTTCAGAAGTGCTCAGGACACACAGCCATCTGTCAGCTTAAACAGAGAAAGGAGAGCATTATGCCATTCCTGAAATATTTCAATGCCCACACATCTTCAGTTCTCATGACTCTCTTTTTGTTCAGCCATTTGTGTCAAGGATGTTAGCTATTCATCAGAGTATTGGGCAATACTGCAGAATTTTAAATTCTATAGTGCCTTTCATTCAAAGTGTATCCCAAACAAACACTTCACAGAGTTAAATAATATAACTACACAGTTAAAATATTCCAAGGCGGAGAAAAATTGGAAGAGGCAAGGGAAAAAAACCAGCATTCTCAGATGGGATTGGAAGAGTGATGGTGAGTATATGAGGGGTTGGGATGCTATTCCAGAATGCAGACGTAAAAGGTTCTTATAACCCCAATTTCTGAATTTATGTTAAGCAGAGATTGATCCAAAGTGGAACCTCCAAGTCTAAACTTCACACTGTTTCAGAAAGAAAGGGTGAAATTTGGATTTCAGATCCCAGATCCAAACCTGCTCCTATGAACTTGGTTCTGGGTTGGATCCAAAACTGGAAAAGAGCCTGTTTTCCAGATCATGGACAGAGCTCAGGTGGTATAAATTGATTTAATTCATTAATTTTATGGATCTGATTTACATCAGCTAGCGATGTGGCCCCCGGTTCAAATGTCGCTTTGGTGGAAATCTTGGGAGACCACTTGATCTTGTGAAATTTCTATAATTTTGGGCTGAAATCTTGGAAGAACACCTTGGGAGATTTTGGTGCTATCAAATCTGAACCTAAACTCAACTCCTGGTTTAGCCTCCCCGCAAAAGTCTGAACTTTATCCTAACCCTCATCCAGATGTGAACTCCACCTCCTCAATACATGAGGCCCCTTCTAAAGTATAAGTAAAACATAAAAATATTTGACCAGCAATGTATTATTGATGAATGATTGACAAAATATAAGCATATATGAAAGGAAAGGTGAGATAAAAATACATAATTACATAAAATTAAAGCCCTTGGTAAATTTCAAGTGAATACTATCATTAAAAAGACAAGTAGGAAAAAGACCACATTGCTTTAGCATATATTTCACTGGTAAACAAGACCAATATTGCCATCAATTTACAACATTTTCAACTGAAAGATATCTATAACCAAATTGCAGGCCTCTTTAAAAACAAAGCAGGAAGATATAATGACAAATATCCATGCTACTGTCCTCACAGAAATGAAACAAGTCACAGTCAGAAAGTATGGAATCAGATATGTCATCCTCATGAGAGAGATTCATGTCACCATCAAGCACCCCATTGCTTGTTTATATTTGATGTTCATTTTAAAAAGTCACATTATCTGCGTACTCAAAATATATATATTGATTGGCTTTGATAATACCATGGAATTCAGCTGGAAAAAGTACGGAAGCCTTGATGCCAAATGAAAAGAACGTGCCAAAGGAAAACAATTATTTGGGTGTGATTGAATAGGTCTGATCTGATCCAGAAGAATTTGAATTCCCAAGCCTCTCGTATATTAGAATAGATTTGAAATTCCACATTGTTTGTATAATGCAGTAATGGATGTAAAAGTTGTACATGAAATATAAGAGTTAGGTGTTGCAATGGATGGGTTATTCTTAAAAAGAATTCTGAAATATTTTAAGAAGCATTAGGGATTGAATAAATACGATATGCAAAATTACATATAAAAATTTAATAAATTTAACAGAAGAATATAATTCCAAATCTTCAGGAAATCGTAACACAAGACTGTTACATACCTGGGCATTGTTTTCCAATAACTTAGCGCTGCTCTGTATTGTAAAGTTATCTATAATGGTAACAGAAGTTAAAGTATTTAAGCCTTACTCTGTGCTTGAAGTTCAGCGGTGCTGCTCAATTTATTTATATTTGTCAATTGATTCTAGTTTTTAATCAAAGTCAAGAATTTCTGAATTAAGGGGATCAATCTTGGATACCACTCAATCAAACCCGAATTGCAATGTCCGCAGCGCAGTAATGACAGCATCTGGTATGAATTGAGATGATGATTTTTAAAGAAATTTGATGTAGTATTGGCAGCCAGCCAGAGTGGATGACCTCAATAGCAGTGGCTGCTGGAGGGAAATGCAAGGGGAGAGGTAAAACAAGACAATGTTTCCCACCACCTTACCCAGTAATATTTGCAGCAAGTGCTGATATTACATAATATCCATTCCTTTCTTTTCTTTGTTCTTCATTCATCTCTGAGGAGACGTTTAAAAGAAGGGAAGAAAAGGAAAAGTGAGTCTCATCTAAGATTAACATGATGCATTTAATTCATAGTTAAGTGACAGAAGACAAGAACTCAGTCCCTGGGATGGGCCAATAACCTCTCCAAATATATAGGAGAGGAAGCACCAGGATATCCAGAGCATCGTATTTGGCCAAGTCAGAAAACCAGAACCCTGTGATGGGTTGATAATCTCCTCACATATAAAGGGCAGAGACATCTTAAAGCTGCCTTTGACACCAATCTGTGAGTACGTGAAATAAGAACAACAATGAACAATCCCCTCTATGTGGCCTCAGAGGGTTTTCCTATTAGCTGTTCACAGAATTAATGAAATTTAAAATTAGACACAGCCTCAACAACTGTCAAAAAGCGACGTTATAATTCTCAAAAAGTTTGAAACATCCTCCTCAAGCGGGAGGTGGAGAATGGGAAGCCACTCAACAGAGGGACAACCTCCTCTGGCCACCCCAAATATTAGTCCTCTCACACTGTACACAGACAGACATCTCCATTCACCGCACAGCTGCACAATGCTAATATGTTCAGAATCAGGAATGATTTAATGGTATAGTTAAAGGAACGTCTTCTTCTTAGCACATGAGTGTTTGGATCTAGTAATCCAAAGCCCTTCTGGTATTTTGCTCTGTTGAGCTATCCTGGTGTAACAGCTGATGCTCTATAACTCCACTGGAGATGCCATTAACATCCCCTACAGCTTAATTTGCTATCAAGAGAATAATGTGCAAGGACAGGGTTTCTGCCCCGCTTCAACCACTAGCCACTTGACTGACATTATTTTGCTGCAGAAATCGCAGACCTGCTTGGAACTTGTTTCATTCCTCACAATTGTTCTCCTACAGAAAATGGCATTGTTTATTTCAGGCCCTAATGCAGTGCCTCACACTGCAGTATGTGGGTGCTGTATTGTCTAATAGATGGTGAAACTAGACAAATACACACACTGGGATCGGTTGGTTATTCCTATACTGGCAGAGCTTCAGCACTCTTGTACAGGCTCTTACTGCTCTTGTTGTAAATTAAATAAAGATAGCTGCTTTCAACTACCTGAAAGGGGGTTCCAAAGAAGATGGCTCTAGACTGTTCTCAATGGTAGCAGATGACAGAACGAGGAGTAATGGTCTCAAGTTGCAGTGGGGGAGGTTTAGATTGGATATTAGGAAAAACTTTTTCACTAAGAGGGTGGTGAAACACTGGAATGCGTTACCTAGGGAGGTGGTAGAATCTCCTTCCTTAGAGGTTTTTAAGGTCAGGCTTGACAAAGCCCTGGCTGGGATGATTTAACTGGGAATTGGTCCTGCTTCGAGCAGGGGGTTGGACTAGATGACCTTCTGGGGTCCCTTCCAACCCTGATATTCTATGATTCTAAATTACCAGGAGTGCTCAGGAGCTCAGGTTACAACAGTATGGTGGCCTGAAAGAGACACATCACAGCAATACACTCTAGAAAGTTTAGATTTAACAGCAAACAGTATTCACTTTTGCCAATGCCAAACATTCAAAAACCAAGTCAGATCTAAAAATCATTAATTTGCCTTAAAGCTCATGAGATTTGATTCTAAAAAGTAAGACATTTTGAGTATTTTTTATTTGCCTTCTTGGTTTTGAGTCACTTGGGTCATATTTTCAAGTTTTTCTCTGAAGTCACAAAGGCTAGGAAGTTACTTTTTCCTTTAAATGAGAGCTAATATGTTCACATATTTATCTGTCTGAGTAAGCTGGGACTTAAGCAACACACCAATTATCATGAGAATTGGCACTACGTCATTGTTTGAGATTTGAAAAACTTCAGTTAAACTTTCACCCTCACTAGAACATTTCTTTTTCATGTAGCTCCATAACGAAAAGGAAGGGCTGAAATATTTTTTTTGCCACTGTAGGAAGTACTTATGGAAATTTCACAGGAGTGTTCCTATTCTTTTAGATTTCTTGCTGACTTTTGCAGACCTGTGACAACTGGAGACTTTACTTAAGGTTCAGGGAAGCAGATTCACAACCTTTGGATGAGCTCCCCTGATGGGAAGCACAATACAAATGCAAAATATTATTTATTGCTATTTTGTTATTTGCTAAGTGACAGATATGAGCTCAATGCTCTGAAAGACACAAATGAAGACACAGTACCTGCCCCAGGACAGGCAAAGATCAGGCAAAGGTGCACAGGGATACTGACAACACAGAGGACAAAGATAACATAGATTATGTGTTATAAAATGAGGGTGATGATGGCATTATACTGACAGGCATTGAATTTCATGAATTTCAGGAGGAGGTTCAAAAGGAGTTCAGGAACATGGGTGCCTGGTGCATGGTGACTGGGAGGACATACCAGGCATAGAGGGTGTCATGAAAGAAGTCCAGAGACAGAAGTGAGGGAAGGATTTGAAGGGAGCAGTGAGGCTGGTATTGTTTGAATGAAGGGTGTGAGGTCAGATAGGACAAGAGAAGAAATGTGGGGGAACTAAGCCTTTTTACTAATTTAAATGACATTTTCTACACAAAGTGTCATTAATTAGTGAGCACAATAGAGAAGAAACAGTGACGACTATTTCTAAGGAGGCAAAGTGGACTGAATTAAGCTTCTGGAATGTTAATGGATGCCAGGTGCCTGCTCACCTGTGTTCTATGTGAAATCAAAGATGGATGAGCATTCACAGGTCACCTTGTCCATCCCCTCTCTGCTGGGGCAGGTTTGTGCCCTCCAGACTATAGATGGTTCTCTCTGCACTAGGATGACAGAAGAACATTAGGAGTGTGTGTGTCTGAGGGGGGGGGGGATCATCAGAGGGAGCAGTCTTAAATACTATAGTTTTTCACAACTTCTTAGCTGAAAACAAATTTACTGATTTGTGCTAGCTATTGGAACTGGAAATAAAATAGTCAGGCTAGCTTTTGTTATACTTTGGCTAGGATTAAATCCAGAACTGCCCCAGTTGCTTTTTATAAAGGAGGTTGGTGATGGTGGTGATCTTCATATTAGAAATCCTGAAATGCCTGCAGACAGCCTGCATTAACCACGGACTTCCGGAACAGGCTGGCAGAGCTATAGGAAAACATTGTATCTTTGTTCTGCCCAGCTTTACTCTGCCCAGTCTAGCACTGGCTTTGGCAGTGGAAGGAGTCACGTTGAGCAGGTACAGTAGTATACAGGTTAGCCAGGCTTAACCTCAGTTCTTCCATGGTTCAATTGCAGAGTCCTGTGAAATGATAAAGTGAACCCAGTTAGGGAGGGAGGAAACCTGGTGTAGTTATGAAATCACTTCTCTGTAGACAAAGAATATTTGGTGGTGCAGCAGTGAGGGTGGGAGCTTGAATAAAATGGGCAAGGCTTGAAGCAGGCTGGCAAGTCCAGCCCACATTTCTGAGGTAGATCTGAGCTGGAGATTGGCCAGTGGGATGATGCAGCAGAGTCTGGAGCAGTATTATTGAACCTGCTCAGTGTGTGTCTCTCCTGTGCCAAATGCGCATGCAAGGCACAAGGATACTTGCACTGGGAATGGGTTTTGTTTGCATTTCAGGCTAGAAATAGATCTCAGGAGTTTATTTTGCTTTGTCCTTGGATTTGGCAATATTGTCTCTTGCCAAGCAAGGGGCATCATTTCAGAGCTGCTGCTTTGCTTCTCTGGACCCATCCGTGATATAACTCTGTTGGGCTGATGCAATCACACAGCCCCATTTCATTTGGCTTTCCACTCTGCTTCTGTGATCTAGTATTAATGCCACTTCTTGCCACCCACTAAAGAAGGAACAGCAATATAAAAGTAGAAGTTGCGCCTATGTTGAAAACGAATGGAATTCCCTCACTGGTTGGTGAGAGGACTGGATCCACATGAGATATCCTTAAGCCCTAGGAGTGGGGTTATATGATATACGGCTGTGTAAAATGTTTGAAATGAAATTAAAAAGCCTTGAAATCTGATGCAAAAAAATGCAGATTTTGCATTTTGAATTTGCTTTAAATGATCTGCATGTTTACAGGTTTGGTTTAAAAGCAGGACCAGGTTTTAATATAAATGGGGGCCCATTTTCACATGAGAATTGTTGTTTTCAAGGAAAAGCATCAACATTTTAGAAATGTAGGTTTTAAAAAATGTGGGGTTGATCAGGTTTTATTCATGGAAACCCGCAAAAATAGAATTTTCACATGTTTTGATGAAGAACTCTCCATTTCGTGGAATTTTGTGGGAACAGTTAATATTTGCAGATGTGAAACTTCCTGAAATAAAGTAGTGAACATCTTCATGAAAAAAATTCCTGAAACATTTTTCACAATTTCCTACATCTGTAATATAAACAGATTGACTTACATCCAGAAAACAACCATCTGCTCTCAGTTATTTTTTTTTTTATATAACAGACTGTGGAGATGAGGTGGCTTTGATTTTAGCCAAGTATAAAAGCAGCAAAAGTACCTGCAGTGTATTAAATATCAGATAACATAGAAATGAAAGAGAATTACAAACAGATCCCATTTCTTCATACACAGATATGCACACATTACATATACGTACTCAGAAAGGCCCCGATCTTGCAGTCACAATTCTCTATGTGCTTAACGGTAAACAAGTAATCCCACTGAAGTCAATGAAACTACTTGCATGCTTAAAGTTAAGCACATGCATATGTGAGCCAAATCCTGCAAACCCTTCCCAAGTGAATAGTCTTTATTCATGGGAATAGTCCATGGAACTACTTACGTGAGTAAGGACCGCTCATGTGCAGAACCAGTTCAGATAATACTGCCAATCTTGCAACTCCAGGGGGATCCTGTGGGCTTGGAGGCACCAGTCTATAGGGACAGATTGAGATGTTGTGCCATTTACTGCTGATGCTCCAAAACTATGTGGTGTGGATTATAAACAGCTTCATGCTGGCTGAGATCTCTCTGATGACATCTAGAGCCTCTTGGGGTTTGTCATTTATCCTGGCCTGGCTGGGACATATTGAAGATTATTCCCGTCCTCTTGTGTTGGGCAGGTGTGGTGGACACCTTGCCACTAGAAACAGTAAATTTGTTTTACGTTGGCTACTGAAATTAGGTGGCAACTTTTAATTATTACTGACTGATTTGGGCCAGACATAAACACAGTGAAACCGTGTCCTGGAGGTGTAAGTGCATTATCAGACCCTGGGCCCAGCTAGTCCTCATCTTCCCAATTTGGCTCAGTTCTAATGTCTGGTCTTCTCTTTCTGTCCACACTACTAAAATATGTCACTTCATTTTATTTCAAATCTTTTTTCTGTGACCTCCTCCTTCTCTCTATCCTCATAAGTACATAACCACCCTCCTCCAGAACATTAAAAACGAAGCTGCTAAAATCACCTTCTTTGCCTGTTGTTTGGGATCATGTCACACCTTCTTTGACTCCCTTCACTGGCTTCTCTTGCCCAACTATTTCAAATTCAAGGTTCTTGACCTCACTGTCAAGGCCCTTCACAGTTCTGCCTCTCCCTACTGTGTGGAGTAGCTGTAGCTCTTATGTAGGGGTGTGGGAAGGTGGCCAGAGAGTTCAAAGAACAACACACCTATTTATCCACTCCTTGTATCTTGTCTTGTTGCCAACCTGTTCCCTCCCCTTGGCCACTCACTTGTGCACTTCTCCCACAACTGTTTCTGTGACTTCTTCCATGCTGCCTCTGACACACAGAATGCCTTCCCTGAACAGATCCAAAAGGCCACGTTACCCTTTCCTCTGTCAAATCCCTTCTTCTTCTGCTTAGAAGAATTTGTCCAACTAGTAACTGGGATGCTAAGGGGGAACTGGGTATCTGAGTACTTTGGTAAACATTCTACATATGCTGTTGGTTGCATACCTCAGCTTGGCCCTTTGGATGTTGCTTGTCACAGTGTTGACAATTCTTGCAGTTTCAACTGGGGATGTTCTCCCCATAAGGCAAGAGGGTACAGCCCTCTTGTGAATATCGGCTCTGCCTGAGGGGGAGTAACTGATTGTGGGGGAGGAACTGAGGGGGAGGCATTTGATTGGCTGCTTTCTCCACTGCCCCACATCTGGGGGAAGAGCAGCTAATCAGAGCTGTTGCAGGAAGCAAGCAGAGCTCTCCTCTCCCTGACTTGGGAGCTGACACCCCTCTCACAGGGTGTGGTGGGAGGAGGGAGTAGAAAGAGCCCAGCAATTGGGGGCTCTCCACTCCCTCCACCCTTCCCTCCTGTGAGCAACTGGGATGGCTCTTCTGCTCATCCCCTTCCCCTCTCCCTCCCAGCAGCCCTGGCCCAGGAAGGGGAAGAGGGGGATGAAAAGCCCCTGGAGCTGCCCCCCTCCAGCTGGGAAGGGGGAGAAGAGGACCCTGCTGCAGCCCTCCCACTCTCGGGGGGGTGAAGAGCCCCAACAGAAGCAGAGGTGAGGCTAGAGGGCTGAACTGATGTGGGGGCAGAATTAATTGCTGGGTAGTTGTGCAATGAGAACTCCTGCAGCGGGAGCCAAAACCATCTTAGTACATTTGGAAACACTGGCAACACCATTACACGTGCACACATGGACAGCGGGCGTTCAAAATAAAAAGACCCAAAACACAATACAGTTTTTTTTAATCTCAGGATTTTGGGGCCAGTCTCATAATTTCTGGGTCTGATTTATGATTTTTTTGAACCTTTGGGGTGGGCATTGCTGGATATCTTCCTGGGCTACAGCCACAGCTAGAGCTAGGGGTGTGATTCCCAGCTGCCGTGGATGTACTGGCGCTAATTCCGATCCAGCTCCTGTGACAAAATAGTCGGGTAGCCATGGTAGCACAGGCAGTGGCAGCGGTGGAACGGGCTTGCTGCATCGAGTACAAACCCCCCTGAACCCTGCGTGTATGTACTCGGGGTACCGAGCCCATGCCACCGCTGCCGGTGCTCCTGGGGCTACACTACTGTTTTTAGCTCGATGAGAGCTAGTGCAAATATATATATATGTGAGCTGGCAATCACACCCCTAACTCATAGTGTAAACATACTCGTAGATGGTAAGCTCTTCAAGGCAAGGCCCATGTCTTCCTGTGTGTGTGAACAATACACAGCACAATGTGGGTGCTCCTATAAAGCACATAAGTGAATATTAATGACACTAGACAGACAAGAGAATGAATTCACACAGCTTTGGTCTCTTGCTGCAGGAAATTATAGTAATGTTCAGCCTCTTCATAATGTAACGAGACAAAGAAGGGAGGGAGGGAGAGGAGAAGAGTCTTTCTTCCTTACCTTCACCATATTCTCCATTGCAACCATTCCCTGCTGGAGGAGACAGATTTATTTTCTTGAAACAATCACATTTACTAATGCCCTGCACACCTTTTTCTGAGGAAAGAAATCACTATAAGGTTATGTACTGAATACTCCAAATAGCACAGGGGGGTTCAGCAAATAACTGCATGTAAACATATCATATTTCTATTTCAGGTGGATCCACCCAAGATACTCCAGAAGCTGGGGTGTCCCAGAATGCAGCATGCTGTGACATCAGACATATCCCACATTTCTCTGGGGGCATGCAGCACATAAAACACTTGTTCCCTTTGTCGCTAAGGTAAGAGACTGAGCTGTGGGGCTGAGAGCCACCAGGAATTCTTAAGTTCTGATCCCTGCTTGGTTACTAAGTCATTGTGTGGCTTTGGGCAAGTTGCTTCATTTTCTCTGAGTCTACTTTCATGGAGGTAGTGTGAAGATGGATTGATTAGTTATTGTACACCTATTTTTAAAGTGCTAATAAAGAATAAATATTATTTTATTATCTTAGGTTTATTATTTTAGCTTTGCAATGTGTTTCAGTGAGTTTAATAGTTTCCTATTTAGTCTTGAGCATAAGCTTTCGTGGGTAAAAAACTCACTTCTTCAGATGCAAGTCTTGGCACTAAAGTGAAAGGTAGGTAGACAGGTGTGTGTTTTGTGGGAATTTGTGAAGGAGGAGATGGTGTGTGAGACTTTCCCTGAGTAACTGTTGCAAATATTGGCCAGATGTTTCAAAAGGCAGAATAAAAAAACTGGTTTGGTCAGTGAGAGCAGAGCACACAATCATTTTTAACTGGCATGACCTGCTCTTAGGCGGCAGGTCACTTTATGTCACTCTGACCGGGACAGTGGGAGGGGAGAAGAGTCTTTCTTCCTTACCTTCACCATATTCTCCATTGCAACCATTCCCTGCTGGAGGAGACAGATTTATTTTCTTGAAACAATCACATTTACTAATGCCCTGCACACCTTTTTCTGAGGAAAGAAATCACTGTAAGGTTATGTACTGAATACTCCAAATAGCACAGGGGGGTTCAGCAAATAACTGCATGTAAACATATCATATTTCTATTTCAGGTGGATCCACCCAAGATACTCCAGAAGCTGGGGTGTCCCAGAATGCAGCATGCTGTGACATCAGACATATCCCACATTTCTCTGGGGGCATGCAGCACATTTTAAAGGGTCCAGGTAAGGGGAATATTATTTTTTTTTAAATAATATTGGATTGTATTTAATGAATTACACAAACCAAATCCTCTTTACTTTTCAGTTCTCAAAGTCTAAAGACCCATACCTGTTTGTATGGAAGAGAACTCTTTATGGACCCTGAGTTTTATTCAACCCTAGAACATTGTCCTCGCTTTTAAAAAAGTGAGAGTTTTTAATGTTTGAAGGGCTGATTACCATGCAGGGCACTCCCATATTGAGTTACAGAGATATGAAGTGGGGAAAAAAGAAGGTACACGCATGCCCGAATTATCGCTCATTACAGACTCAAGTTTACTTGTGTTCTACACTGTAGTGCATGTAGCTAAAATTCTGTTTTCTGTGTATGGCATTTTTAAATGTGAGAAAGCTGTCTGCAGTCTGGGATTTGGTCTAGGTACTGCTGTGGATCCCCTCACCTTAGTAACTGAAGGCCTCACAAACACTGAAACCCCTAACCTGCCAGTATGGTAGGGAAGTACTATTATCACTGTTTTCAGGTGGGGAACCGAGGCACAGAGCAAGTGTGTCTATAGTATCTGGCTGGTGAATCTTGCCCATATGCTCAGGGTTCAGCTGATCGCCATATTTGGGGTCGGGAAGGAATTTTCCTCCAGGGCAGATTGGAAGAGGCCCTGGAGGTTTTTCGCCTTCCTTTGTAGCATGGGGCACGGGTCACTTGCTGGAGGATTCTCTGCTCCTTGAAGTCTTTAAACCATGATTTGAGGACTTCAATAGCTCAGACATAGGTGAGGTTTTTCAGAGGAGTGGGTGGGTGAGATTCTGTGGCCTGCGTTGTGCAGGAGGTCAGACTAGATGATCATAATGGTCCCTTCTGACCTTAGTATCTATGAATCTATGTGTGACTTGTCCATGGTCACAAAGTGTGTCTGTGGCAGAGCCAGGAATTACATCCAGATTCCCTAAGTCCCAGTACAGTCAGTTTCTATCACCAAAAGATTATCATCCACTCTGTCAGAGATGGAGAACAGAGATTTCTCTCTCAGGGAGATTTAATATTTGTACATTTGTGGTTTTTTTTCTTTAATCTAAAATGAAATACTTAATTGTGGAAAGTACATAGTTTTCTCTTTATATCTGGGCACAAAACACACGCACACATTTCAGCGCTGATCCTCAGCTGATATGAATTGTCGTAGCTCCATTGAAATCATATAGTGCTATGATAGTTTACAACAGCTAAGGATCTCTCCCCTAGGATCTTTTTATGTTTGTTTGCATAAATAATTCACCTTGGGTCTACAGAATGACAAAACTGACTTTACAGGAAATCTTATTCATGTTAAAGAATGAATCCTATGTCATCTTTAGCTTTCTGGGTATATTTTTTCCTTGTGTTCTTTGTATTGGCTCTGACTTACATTTGGCTCCTTCTGTACCTTAGTCCTACCTTTCTTCTCCTCTGTGTTTTTTACCTGTAGATAATCTTGTGGTTAAGTCTTGTGGAACTTAGGAGATCTGGGTTTAATTCCTGGCTCTGCCCCAGACCTTCTTTATGCCCTTGAGACAATAACTCACGCTCCCTGGGCCAAATCATGGTTCCATTGAAGTCAATGGCAATTTTGTGTGCATAACCAGGATTCGGCCCTCTGTGCCTACATTTCCCTAATTGTAATATGGGGATAATGACACTTCCTTACCTCATACCGGTGCTGTGAGGTTAAATTAATTGCTATCTGTGAGGCTCCAATACTACAGTGGCAGGAACCATTGAAAAAAACTATAAATAATACTATATTATATACAATTTTTAAAAAAATCTCACCCTTACTTGTGTCACATCTTGGGCACTTGAAACAACAGTACATCATAATAATTGTTTATAATTTGGGACTTGGAAGGCTATGTTTGTGTAATCACAAGAAGTCAGCATGAAGCCCCTATGCAGGGAAGGGATGGTGCCCTGAAGCATGTTATTTCTTTTGCTGTATTTTTCTGTCCCTGTTCACTCCACTGCAAAAATTCTCTTAACCTTCCTGCCACTGATCAGCGTGCATGGAAGTGATTTAATTAAAAAGACTTTTATCTATTATACCAAAAACAAGGAATTAACAATATCCATTAAAATTACTGTTATTGTTCACATCAAATAGATTTCAGCATCAGACAAAAAATATATGGAGCCAGCAGAACATGGCGTATAAAATTAACAACAACAAAAATTTCAAAATGCTTTTAATCTCACAATGTAATTATTTTACCTGCCAGTCAAACTGTCTCGTAAGCCTCCCTTCTATTGAACCTAAAGAATTAAATTCAATTAAAATGCAAATGAATTCAAGCTGTGGAAACGATAGTTAACCCACAAAGGTCTATTGTTGTTATTATTTTATGTACAGCTTATTACATGTATTGGAGTAGCACACAAAGCCCCTAATCAAAATCTGGACTCCATGGTGTAGGGTGCTGTACACACATTGGTGTTAGCAGTGATGGAATATTTCCCTACAGTAGGCAAAGGCTCCTGCACATATAGTAGTACTTAGATATGGATGCAAAAATCTGCCTGCAAGGTGTATATTATTTCCCTCATTGTACAGATGGGGAAACTGAGACACAAAGAGGCTGAGTGACTTGGCAGAGGCAATACAGGGAGTAAAGATCAAGGATGGGATTAGAACTCAGGTCTCCTGGTACTTATTGTAACTACACTGTGCTGCATCTCTTATAGCTAATAAATGTATTCTGTAATCATTTGTTCTCATCCATTTTACCCTCCTCCACTGCATCAACATGAAGACTTCCAAATCCACTTAAAATATGCAGCTAATCGTGCCTCCTTGCATATGAAACTCTATTGTTCAGAGTCTGAAACCAAACTTAGAGTCATCCTATGAACATGGTCCTATATGCTTTTTTAAAAAAAATTAAGTAGTAAAATATATATTGAACACCTATAGGCTTTCCGATTTGCAGCATCTGGCTGGTCAGCCCACAGCAGAAGCCTGTGCATTCATAGTAAAGCCAGCGTTCCTGCACAATGCAAGAAAACAGACGGTGCCTATTGACAGCAATTACATCAAATGTTTTCTATCAGCCTCTGCATGCCCGTTCTTTCTGAGCAGATGGCATCAGCTTCACATTATTTCTCCATGATGCCTTTTTAAAAATTCAGTTTATCCTTGGTGCCTCATTCACTTTTGCCAAAGAGGCTTTTTAATTTTTCATTTCTCACAATGGGATATGGAATAGTGTTGAAAGGTATTGTGGTTGGCATAGTTTCCAGGCTTTGTGATGCTAGGTAAAGTACTTCAGCTCTTTCTCACTGCTTCATCTTGTCTTGAAATTATATCAACTTATTAAAAACAGGAAAAGAAAACTCTCAACCCATCTAAATCTCTGTGCTTCATTTTATGATGCAAAAAGGTTAGGTACCAGGAAGACACCTGGTTGGATTGGAAATGCTGAGCTCTAGCATCGATAGATTTTTTTTAATGCCCAGGCCTGCATTTTGAGCTCCGATTCTCATGTGTCTATCTCAAAATGAAACAAAAGTACACACAGTTTTGTTTTAATTGCTCATTCTCAAGATTGCTAGATGATGACAAGCATGCACATTTGTTTTATAATCCAACTGAAGGTTTGAACTCCTCCTAATCATTTCGTCACCATACTCCACAAGCTTAATTTTTCTTATTTTTGCAATGGGGTTTCAGATTGCTATCTATCTATCTGTCAGAGCTGAATGACCTTGAAGAGCTAGACATGATTCTACTCCATTAGGGGCTGAAGCTCTGGCCATATGTTCTTATTGGTAATTGTTATTCCCTGTTGTGCAGTGAGTGTATTGAGCACTGCACAGAACACAATGTATACAAGGTTCCACTGTGATCTTGAAATGGGATCTTCTGTCATGAACCCTTACACCTCTGCATAGGCCTGCATATATAAGGTCTGCACTAGTGGTATACACTGCAGGATCAGGCCCTTAGGTTGTAAACTCCTTTGGGCAGGGACCTTGTTCTGTCCCACACTATAAATTCCCTTGGAATATAGAGTAAAAGAAAATATTTCAAAGACGCTTAACTTTCAGGGGTGGGATTCCCTTTAACCATTCCCAGAGGGGCATCAAAGACAGACCATCAAACTGGAGTCAGTTCCTCAGGTGATGAGATTTAAAATCCAGACTCCAGTGAACTCAGCTGTTGCCTCTGTTTAAGTTGGAGTAACTGCTTCTCACCTGCTTTTGAAGTTAAGCTAATTTTAAAGTTAATGGTATTCATGAAGATCAGTGGCTTGATCAGAGCCACAGAGTGAGCCAGTCACTCAGCCCACCTTAGGAACCCAGCATTTTCCTGGTTTCTGGTTTTTGCTCTAGCCTCTGGAAAAATGGTCTCCTTTTAAAAAACCAGTTTGTCTCGTTTTTATTTCCCACTTGTGTGTTACTTTCATATAAAGGACTTTTTACCTCAAGCAAACAAAACACTTGTCCCTTCTTTGATAGGAGATGTGTGTGCACACCACTGCAGGGATCCCCATCTGGGTCTAGCACACCTGTGAAGTCTCATAGACTCAAAGACTTTAAGGGCAGAAGGGGACCATCATGATCATCTAGTCTGACCTCCTGCACATCACAGGCCACAGAGCCTCACCCACCCACTCCTGTAACAGACTCATATCCTCTGACTGAGATACTGAAGTCCTCAAGTCCTTCCCTTGAGGAATTCTTTTGGCATCAGTGGAGCAGGGCAGCCCAAACTCATCCATCGTGTCACGCTACTGAACTCACCGGAATTATACCAGGGATTAATTTGGCCCAATATGTATTGATTCCCTAAGAAAGGATGAAATGGGGATGGAACAGTTCATAGATGTTTGAATAGCATAAACATGATGGAGGGGAATTATTTAGGATTGGATATGGGATGTAACTAGTATCAATGGGATGAAATTAGGAAAGAAAGCATCTAGACTGAAAACCTTCCTAACAGTGAGATCTGTGGACTCATTTCCCCAACAGAAGTGATAGAAGATCCATCTCATGGAACTTTTACTAGTCTAGACAAACCATGAGACAAACCTGTAGGGAACAAAAAGAAAAGGAGTACTTGTGTCACCTTAGAGACTAACCAATTTATTTGAGCATAAGCTTTCATGAGCTACAGCTCACTGCATCCGATGAAACCTGTAGGGAACGGTCCTACATTGGCATGGAGATGGACTGAATGATCTACTAGGTCTTTGTCTGTGCAGGCAAACTTCTGTGAGTCAGACATTGCAACACCAAGTAACACACTTGTAGCTAAAAGCATGTTATTTGCATATACTTGTATCTTGCATGACATTGGTTCAACATTATTTATTTAAATTTCCCAGCTATTAAAAAACCTGCAAGTCACTCACTTTGTCCTCATCCTTTACTGTTGTCATGGAGAGAAGTTCAAGTCACTATCTAGCATTTTAGATGCTCTGATGGGTACATGTAGGCAGCCCCACTGTGAAGGGCATAGACAAAGGGAAATGGATTTTATGAAGCAGTGGTTAATTTGATTGTTCCTACAGGTGAACTGAAATGTTTTTTAGAATAAATAAATAAAACTGTTCATTCAAGATCTCTAATCATGAAGATAATCACTGTGCAAAATTCACATGAAATATCTAAACATCAGTTCCTCTTTTTTACTGATCTGCTGAGACCTGAGTTCAAGGTTCTGTGTTTTCCTGACTACAGTTTTTGCTCTCCTGGATACCTAAAGTTCAGAAAAGAGAGAGGGAGCAACAATGCTTGTATAGCATTTGTTGTGAGTGCTCTCAGCAACTGCTGCCTGAAGAAAGACAAGGGGACTCTGAACTCAGGTCTTAACAGTAAAGGAGTGTTTCAGTTCACCTGCAAGGTAAATAGTTACCTTCCACTGCAAGGCCGCCCCTTATTTCTCATGAGTGACTAATCAGCTTGCCAGTTCAGGCTACTCAAGTTAATGAAAAAAGTGATAATGTATAATACAGCAACAGTCCCTGCTTTTGTACTTATTAATATACATGAGTGGAGTCAACTTAATGCACACCTGTCCTTGTGGTTTGGTATGACCTGTGGAAACCTGCTGCTGTATCATTGCTTCTCGGAAGTAGCACCCACAGTGAAGTCTTGCTATTTCTTGTTGGTGGCTGACAGGGACACGTGATTTTAGCACTGGCAAAACATTCTACATTGCTCAGAATAGCTTGGGATGAGATGGCCTGAGACAGCTGTAACTTACCCATGGCCCAATTTATCTCTCTACTTTATGGCCCCCATCACTGTAATATTTGAGCGCCTCATAAATATGAATGATTTATTCCCCCAACACCATGTGACGTAGATCAGTGTTATCATCCTCATTTTAGTGATGGTGAACTAAGGCAGAATTCAATGCAGTGGACCAGCACAGGCTGGACTTAAGTGATGCATAGGCTGTGAGCTTTCCCTCTGCACAGGGGTCAGTTTCATCTACCCAGAGGTATTCTCTTGTCTTGCTCAAGGTCACACATGAAATCTGTGACAGAGAAAGGAGCTGATCCCAGCCTTGACCACAAGACCACCTTAGAAGAAATCAGATGTTAAACCCATACCACACTTGACCTTAGCCAAAAGGCCGAGAGTAAGTGATTATATACAAGATATTGTAAATTATATGCAATAACATACAGTAGACGTAGCTGTCAAATTTAAGTAGCTCCTTAAGAGACATTTTTGCAGATGTGAGAGTGTGAAGTGGACAAAAAGAAAAGGAGTACTTGTGGCACTTTATAGACTAACAAATTTATTTGAGCATAAGCTTTCGTGAGCTACAGCTCACTTCATCGGATGCATTCAGTGGAAAATACAGTGGGGAGATTTATATACATAGAGAACATGAAACAATGGGTGTTACCATACACACTGTAATGAGAGTGATCAGGTAAGGTAAGCTATTACCAGCAAGGGGGGGGAACCTTTTGTAGTGATAATCAAGGTAGGCCATTTCCAGCAGTTGACAAGAACATCTGAGGAACAGTGGGGGTGGGGGGGAATAAACATGGGGAAATAGTTTTACTTTGTGTAATGACCCATCCACTCCAAGTTTTTATTCAAGCCTAAGTTAATTGTATCCAGTTTGCAAATTAATTCCAATTCAGCAGTCTCTGGTTGGAGTCTGCTTTTGAAGTTTTTGTTGTTGAAGAATTGCCACTTTTAGGTCTGTAATTGAGTGACCAAAGAGATTGAAGTGTTCTCTGACTGGTTTTTGAATGTTATAATTCTTGATGTCTGATTTGTGTCCATTTACTCTTTTACGTAGAGACTGTCCAGTTTGACCAATGTACATGGCAGAGGGGCATTGCTGGCACATGATGGCATATATCACATTGGTAGATGTGCAGGTGAACAAGCCTCTGATAGTGTGGCTGATGTGATTAGGCCTTATGATAGTGTCCCCTGAATAGATATGTGGACAGAGTTGGCAATGGGCTTTGTTGCAAGGATAGGTTCCTGGGTTAGTGGTTCTGTTGTGTGGTGTGTGGTTGCTGGTGAGTATTTGCTTCAGGTTGGGGGGCTGTCTGTAAGCGAGGACTGGCCTGTCTCCCACGATCTGTGAGAGTGATGGGTCATCCTTCAGGATAGGTTGTAGATCTTTGATGATGCGTTGGAGAGGTTTTAGTTGGGGGCTGAAGGTGATGGCTAGTGGCTTTCTGTAATTTTCTTTGTTGGGCCTGTCCTGTAGTAGGTAACTTCTGGGTACTCTTCTGGCTCTGTCAATCTGTTTCTTCACTTCAGCAGGTGGGTATTGTAGTTGTAAGAATGCTTGAAGTGGACAAGCTTCTTTTGATTTGGTCCATCTTTCCCCTGCATCTGATGATAATAAATTAATGCTAATACTTACATCCCAGCATCTTAAGGTGCTTTAATGTACTTCTGATGTAAGTTAGTATTATCACTATCTCTATTGTATGGGTGGGGAAACTGAGGCACATAGAAGTTGGGTAAAGTCAGCCAGCAGATCAGTAGCAGAGCTGGGAATGGAACCCAGGCATCCTGATTTCTGTCCTGCATATTAGGTATAAGAACATCTCCTCTCCCCTCCTTTTATCCCTGCAGTGTTTTCTTTGCTACCTTTTCCTCTCTCAGTCATAATCTTTCTCCCATCTATTACTGATTCACCCTTATCTCTTTCTTTGACTTCCTCCTGGACTTTTCGCTGCTCCCTTCCCACAATGGCCCAATCTCACCCTCCTCATTTCTCTCCTTCAGTCTTTTCTCGCTAAATTTTTCTGTAATCCTTCTGCTTCTGTCATCTTCCCTCACACCACAGAGAGAAAAGAGCTTCTGCTCAGAGCCAGGAAGTAGCAGTACTGGCCACCAGTTCCACTCCAAGTCCTGCCCTGAGAGTTACAGTAGCAAAGAGGGAATCAGCAGGCGAAAAAGTGTAAAGGGGTATGTGGAGAGAGAGGAAGAATGCTTGGCTATCTGCTCAGAAGCCCCAGGAGTAGTCTCTCTCTAGTGAGGAGGAACTGAAGTGGAAATCTTGCTCACTGCCTCCAGCCCTGACATGTCAGCTAGCATGACTGAAGTGCAGCAGCAAGAGCAAATGTGTGACTTTTAGAGATATGCATGGCCCTTTACAGGCAAATAAGAAGACAAACTCTTTGCCCAAAAGAACATAAGTAAAGCCTCCATGAGTGACCACAATTGAATGGGAGTAGGTCAAAGCACACTATTAGGTTCCACACAGCCAGTTAGTGCATGACATGTTAGGAAGTTTTTCCTACAGTGCACTAACTGTTAGAGTGGTTAAGCACTGGAACAAATTGCCCAGGGAGATTGTGGAATATCCATCATTGGAGGTTTTTAAGAACAGGTTAGACAAACACCTGCCAGGAATGGTGTCATAAATATAAAGGGAAGGGTAAACCCCTTTGAAATCCCTCCTGGCCAGGGGAAAGCTCCTCTCACCTGTAAAGGGTTAAGAAGCTAAAGGTAACCTCACTGGCACCTGACCAAAATGACCAATAAGGAGACAAGATACTTTCAAAAGCTGGGAGGAGGGAGAGAAACAAAGGATCTGTGTGTCTGTCTATAGTCTGTCTTTGTCGGGGATAGACCAGGAATGGAGTCTTAGAACTTTTAGTAAGTAATCTAGCTAGGTACATGTTAGATTATGATTTCTTTAAATGGCTGAGAAAAGAATTGTGCTGAATAGAATAACTATTTCTGTCTGTGTATCTTTTTTGTAACTTAAGGTTTTGCCTAGAGGGGTTCTCTATGTTTTTGAATCTAATTACCCTGTAAGATATCTACCATCCTGATTTTACAGGGGGGATTTCTTTATTTCTATTTACTTCTATTTTTATTAAAAGTCTTCTTGTAAGAAAACTGAATGCTTTTTCATTGTTCTCAGATCCAAGGGTTTGGGTCTGTGGTCACCTATGCAAATTGGTGAGGCTTTTTATCCAACATTTCCCAGGAAAGGGGGGGTGCAAGTGTTGGGAGGATTGTTCATTGTTCTTAAGATCCAAGGGTCTGGGTCTGTAGTCACCTAGGCAAATTGGTGAGGCTTTTTACCAAACCTTGTCCAGGAAGTGGGGTGCAAGGTTTTGGGAAGTATTTTGGGGGGAAAGACGCGTCCAAACAGCTCTTCCCCAGTAACCAGTATTAGTTTGGTGGTGGTAGCGGCCAGTCCAAGGACAACGGGTGGAATATTTTGTACCTTGGGGAAGTTTTGACCTAAGCTGGTAAAGATAAGCTTAGGAGGTTTTTCATGCAGGTCCCCACATCTAGAGTTCAGAGTGGGGGAGGAACCTTGACAAATGGTCTAGTTATTATGTAGTCCTGCCTTGAGTGCAGGGGACTGGAGGTCCCTTCCAGTTCTATACTTCTATGATTTACACTCCAGCTTGCCATATACTAACTTGTCATCTAGACAAGCCCTTAGTCTCTTTTGTAACAGGCTTCAGCAAATTGGAAACAAAATGTTCCTGTCTCTGTAGACAAGCGATGTTCTTAGAAATTTAAAGGTGCACTGCATAGAAAATCCCAATGTCATAGCTACATGCACCAAAACTAACATCTAAAATTAAGCTGATGACGTCAATGGGAATTCTTGCCATTTAATTGAGCATGATGAGCCCAGATGAATTAAAGGGATCAGTATTGAAGGATAAAGAGTTGAATGAAAAGGAAAAAAGATGCAAGCATAGGGCCTCATTTACAACCCTTACTCATACAGGTAGCTCCATTGACTTTGTTATGGTTACATACTTGCTTAAGAACTATTCGTCTGAGTCAAGGGTGCAGGACTGGGTCCTTACACTTTTCCAAACATTAATGCTTTTAGGCCAGATCCTGCTCCATTGAAGTAAAGAGCAAAACTCCCGCTAACTTCAAGGGACCTTTTAATTTCTTTAAGGTCTCTTTAATTAGGATGAATTATTTAGTGATTTTACAGTGCTTTCAAGATGTACAGAGATATAAGTGTGAAATTTTATTTATTATTGTTATTTTATTATTATTTGCTGTTACTATTAAGCTCATTATTGTTTTATGTCTCTCATAAAGCTGGATATGATCTAACATTGAGCGCTTTAGTACTTGAACAAAGCAAAAAGGAAGAAGATGATGAGGATAATTTATTATTTACTGAGCACCAACTTTGGGATGATTGCTAAAGATAGGACCCACTCCTGCCCACACTGACTCCCATTAGGAAATGTACTCCTGTCAACCCTGCCACCTGTATTTGCAGGATTGGGCCCATAGAGACAGCTGTGAGACCTGATTCATCATTGTCCTGCATCTTGTACAGACACTATACAGTACCAGTACACAGTGAGTATAAGATATTTCCAAACTGGAGTGATAGCAGTTTATACCCATTTTGTGCTGGTGGGAATGACTGCACTAGATGCAGGATAGTGATTAAGCAAGCCAGTAGTCCTGGCTCCGAGGAGCTTACATTCAAAGAGCCCTATTCGGAAAACAGTTACACACATGAATAATTTTACTGATGTGAGTTGTCCCATTGAAGTTACTCCTGTGCATAAATATTTGCAGGATCAGGCCATTCATCTGACAGAGACATAGGAAATCGACTTCTGGGCCTGTGTGTTCACAACTGCATTTGAAAATCTATACATTTTAGGTCCTCTGGTTTGCCCCAATTCAGCCAGGGACTACTCTGATGCTTAAAGTTAGGGCATGTGCTTAAATATCTTGCTAAAACATTTGCCAGGCCCTTATTAGCTTCTCTCTTGATAATTACAGGAGGAACTTTGTGTGACCAGGGCTATAAGTTACACAGCAACAGGGCTGCCTCTACAGCAGTACACTGTATTTCTTGGGGCAAGGGAGGGAGTTTTTGTTTGTTTTTAATAAGGGATGCACAGCTACAGATTGTATATGGCCTATTTTTTTTTAATTTCTTAAATGAACTCAGTGTTAATTCACATACTAACCTTGTACATAGAAAGGACAAGGGTTCTTCTTTTTACCTGTAATGAGACTGCATAAACCAAATCCCATAAAACCTTGGATTTGTGGTATCTTGGGTACTGGGAAATAATGGCTTGCTGCCTAGTTAGCTCACAGTAAGTAGCACAAGATATTCCATAATTAAATCTTACAACTAGAGTGGCACTAATTTGTGTCATTGCTGTATTATTATTATTATTACTACTGTAACTAATACTTGGTTCTTAATTAGTGTCTTCCACCTGTAGATGTTAAAAAAAGCACTTTACAAACCTTAATTAATTACACATCACAAGACCTCAGTGAGATACAATACAGGTCAATAGTGTTATAGATGGGGAAGCTGAGGCACAAAGAGTTCAAGTGACTTGCCTGAGGTCACAGTGAATCAGTGGCAAAACTTGGAAAAGAACCCAGGAGACCTGACCCTCAGCCTCCTCCTCCAGTCATTAGAACACACTTCTTCCCTTCCCTTTGATGACCTCCCTTATGAGAAGGATATGATACTCATCTTGCTAAGCTGCTGCTTGTTTCTTTTGAGGAAGTTCATAAATCGAGCTGGACAGAGAGATTTCAAATTAATGTGTTGTTCAGACCTTACCAGCAGAAAATCAAAATAAATAGTCTCAGACCCCTGCTCATTGCAGTTATTGATAGGACCTGCCAAACTGAAGCTCTAAACAAGCTGCTTTCATTGTCTATAATGACTTTACCTTTCCCAAAAGGAGGCTATCTGCTTGGATAGTCTTCGTCTCATAAGGTCAGGAAGGTGCCATGACAAGCCCCTTTACAGAGATTCATGCAACTTTAAACTACTGAGCATAAAATAAAAAACCAAACCACAAAACCCTGAACCTATTGTTTTAAATTTCACTGCAACACAAAACTTTCCAATGCGTTTTTCATGGTTGGTTAGTTAACCTGTCTTTTTCTCTGTCCCTTGCTTTATTCTTTCCTTTCCTTCCCTCAGCCTCAATCCCACACAGATCCTAAAACTCTTCCTCAGTTTTCCTTAATCTTGACAGAGGATGGATCACTTGATGATTACCTGTTCTGTTCATTCCTTCGGGGGCATTGGCCACTGTCGGAAGACAGGATACTGAGCTAGATCGACCTTTGGTCTGACCCAGTATGGCCATTTTTATATTTACTCAGCCAAAGCACCTGATGGAGTCAGGTGAGTAAGGTCCCAGGGCCTGGCCTGCCATTTTGCTCTGTATCTTGAGCAGTATGCTTCTTTGGGCTGGTAAGGATAGCAGAGATGATTTTCTGGCTAAGGCACTGGATTAGGACTCTGGAGATTGGTGTTCAATTTTTAGCTCCTGTGTGACTGTGGTAAAATGGTGATAACACTTTCTTCCTCCCATTCTGTACCTGTCTTTTCTATATTGATTGTAAGGACAGGGTCTGTCTCTTACTATACGTACAGTGCATAGCATAATGACCCCAATCTCTGCTAAGTCATTTAGGCAATACTATAATGCATATACTGTAATACAGATGGGTCTGAATCAAATCCCCAGGCTGAACAGCCCAAAAACTTCAGGGATTTTCAAAAATTGAGACCAGATCTTTATCTCAATGTTTTAAATCTCCCCAATCTTTATGATGAATTGAACAAAAACCCTGATCTCAGCACCCCAACTTTGATCCGGTAGGACATTTTGCGGTATGCTTCTATAACTGACTCCTAGTAGGAACATTTCAGTGGAACAAAGATAAAATAATTAATAGAAACGGGAGGCTTTCTAAAGGCTTAAGCTTCAACACTCCCAATTTCCAAGGCTTTGATTCAGACCCATGGATGAGTGAGTTTGTGTATGCAGTTTCCAACCTCTTGCTCCGCAGGGGCGGGAGGGAGCAGCTGCTCTGGAGAAGTGATTCACCAGTGGGAGAAGGCAGGTTGCGATACCACAGCTGGATGGGAGTAGCTTTAAGTTGCCTTCCTGATGTAGGAGGACCCCATAGGACCTCGGCTTGTGGAAGCTACCTGGGAAATGTGCTGAATCAGCATGTCTCCCAGGCACCCTTGCCCCATTCCCTGTCAAGGCAAGCCAGCCTTTCTAGGCTGCACTGGCTGACTCCAAGCCCCCATAAGCAGGGACTGTGGTCGGTTGGCACTGCTGTCTGCTTTCATCCTGCTGGATGTTTTGTCACCAAGGACCTTCAGCCTGGGTTGTCAGTGAGGTCAATCACAATGTTTATCTGAACTAGCTCAGCTTCTTGGTTTGAGAAAAGAGAGCTGGAGATCTCCAGGGAACAGGATTTGCTGGAACTCCCTGCTTCTGGCTGAACCAGAAATACAATAAAAAGAGCCTTTCTTGTGGCACTTCAGCATTTCTGCAAATTACACAGGGTGGAGCTTAAAAATGATTCAGGATGGGGGCGGGGGGCAATCAAAAGCTTGGGTCACGCACAACTACCAGTATCTGAATTTACAAACAGGAACACCTGAGTAGACATACCAGGACACACACCCTTTTAACTCCATTGAAATACACTGGATTAGGAGAGCTTTCAGAAGGGATGCTCTGAGGGGGAAAAAGGCCAATATTTTTCAGGGGAAATGGGGACTCCATCTTCTAAGTAGAGATAGTTGTGGATTAGAGTGATTGCCTAAAAGCCTGAATTGAGACAAAATAAAGTTGTATTCTAGGGTTTAGGATAGTTACACAGATTTTATTCAGTCCTTACCCAATCAAAATGCTCACTGAAGCCAGTAGGAGTTTGCCTGAGAATGAATTGGGTTAAGGACATCAGGAAGGGCAACTTAGAGATTCTGAACTCTGACAGTGTGGGAAAAGAAGTCTTATGTAGCAGTTTGAGTGCAGGATGGTTTGATGTTTACTTTCC
The DNA here is from genome assembly GCF_965140285.1 of Lepidochelys kempii. Classification (NCBI taxonomy): domain Eukaryota; kingdom Metazoa; phylum Chordata; order Testudines; family Cheloniidae; genus Lepidochelys; species Lepidochelys kempii. The sequence continues at coordinate 95,425,967 of NC_136385.1, read as the reverse complement.
GCAGTGGTGGCACAGGGAGGATGGCAAGAGCCAATTGTATCACAGGGACAGTCATATGATCTGAAGGTCTAAGATCACATCCCAGTTCCCCTTGGAGGTTTGGGTAGCTAGAATCAGAACCTCCATGCAGGAAGGGGTGTCTTGTTGCCATGCCTATGAACCAAACCTGTAGAGTTCTTTCACCCTCTCTTGCCATGTATTCAGAAGGTTTGGCTTTGTTTTCCTCTGAAGGGATTTTCCCATTGTCCTTAATATAATTATAAAAAAAGTCTCTGTTTTTTGTAGAAGAGACTGCCTTTTCTATTGGGTTGGGCAGGGTAATTAGTATTGTTCAAACTCAGATCTGACTCACCCAGGTATGTTTTATCATCAGGTTTGTTCACTCAACTTTATTTACTGTCTCCCCTCCACACATGCACATGTCAACTACCTGGCTTTATTTTCATACAGTGAATGTAGGGCTCATGAAAGGTGCCAGATATACAGCTCTGAAGTGCACAGAACAGGTTTTGTGAAGGAAGCAACAATTCCAGCCAGTGGTGAATTAATGATTTTGCCGCCCCCAGGCCCAGAAATAATTGCCGCCCCCCAGCTCACCTCCGCTCTGACTCCGCCTCCGCCTCCTCCCCTGAGTGTGCCGCTGGTTCCTGCTTCTCCCCCATCCCTGCCAGTGCTTGTGCGCAAAACAGCTTCGTGAAGGAGAGGGGGAAGGGGGGGAACACGGCGTGCTCAGGAGAGGAGGCGGGGCTGGGGTGGGGATTTGGGGAAGGGGACCAATAGGGGCAGGCAGGGGGTGTGGAATGGGAGCGGGGAAGGGGTGGAGATGGGGTGGGGCTGGGGGCAGAGGGCACAAACCGGCACTGGGGGAAGCAGCCTCTGGCTGCTATTATAAATTTGCCGCCCCTGCAAATTTGCCGCCCTAGGCCTAGGCCTTATTGGCCTAGGCATTAATATGCCGCTGATCCCAGCTCCCACACACTGCCATCTCCACCGTGTTTTAGCTGTAATGGCAGGCAAATACATTAGACAAGACGCTCCCATGCAGTGTAACACATGAGGGAACCCAACCTTTCCACCTCCATCTGTCTAATGCCACGTTTCTTGCTCCATTGTAGTCATGTTTTTTTATATGTAATCTGTTGTCCTCCTCAGTTCTGTCTTCCACCCACCGGCATCCAGTCAAAGGCTTCTGTAGGAACACAGTTTTTTTTTACGTCCATACATGTTTAAACCACTTTAGCCTTTCTTCTCGAATCATTGTCTCTGTAATCTGCACATCAGCGTTAGTTACTCTTCCCACAGGCAGTCACCAAGTATTCTGCATCATTATCTCTGATGGAATGTGTAAAGTTTCATGTTGTGGGCATTTCAGAAACATGTTGGTATTACAATTACACTGTATAACTTTATCTTCTTGTGTGAATTTCCTTATTTTTCCAAATATTTACCAATCTCATAAGCTCCACTTGCCTTCTGAGTTCTTGCATTCACTTCCTTATGGCATTGGCCATCAGCACTGATTGCGTTTCCAAGATATACAAACATTGTTAACCATTCTGTCAATTCACTGTCAATCGCATACACGCCATCATTGCTAACTCCTCTGTACAACTATCATAACTTTCATTTTCTTTTGAAAAAAGAAAAGGAGGACTTGTGGCACCTTAGAGACTAACCAATTTATTTGAGCATAAACTTTCGTGAGCTACAGCTCACATCATCGGATGCATACTGTGGAAACTGCAGAAGACATTATATACGCAGAGACCATGAAACAATACCTCCTTCCACCCCACTCTCCTGCTGGTAATAGCTTATCTAAAGTGATCACTCTCCTTACAATGTGTATGATAATCAAGTTGGGCCATTTCCAGCACAAATCCAGGTTTTCTCACTCTCCGCGCCCCCCCCCCCCAGACAAACTCACTCTCCTGATGGTAATAGCCCATCCAAAGTGACCACTCTCTTTACAATGTGTATGATAATCAAGGTGGGCCATTTCCAGCACAAATCCAAGTTTTACCAGAATGTCTGGGGGTGGGGGAGTAGGAAAAAACAAGGGGAAATAGGCTACCTTGCCTAATGACTTAGCCACTCCCAGTCTCTATTTAAGCCTAAATTAATAGTATCCAATTTGCAAATGAATTCCAATTCAGCAGTTTCTCACTGAAGTCTGGATTTGAAGTTTTTTGTTTTAAGATAGAGACCTTCATGTCTGTAATCGCGTGACCAGAGAGATTGAAGTGTTCTCCGACTGGTTTATGAATGTTATTATTCTTGACATCTGATTTGTGTCCATTTATTCTTTTACGTAGGGACTGTCCAGTTTGACTAATGTACATGGCAGAGCGGCATTGCTGGCACATGATGGCATATATCACATTGGTGGATGTGCAGGTGAACGAGCCTCTGATAGTGTGGCTGATGTTATTAGGCCCTGTGATGGTGTCCCCTGAATAGATATGTGGGCACAGTTGGCAACGGGCTTTGTTGCAAGGATAGGTTCCTGGGTTAGTGGTTCTGTTGTGTGGTATGTGGTTGTTGGTGAGTATTTGCTTCAGGTTGGGGGGCTGTCTGTAGGCAAGGACTGGTCTGTCTCCCAAGATTTGTGAGAGTGTTGGGTCATCCTTCAGGATAGGTTGTAGATCCTTAATAATGCGTTGGAGGGGTTTTAGTTGGGGGCTGAAGGTGACGGCTCGTGGCGTTCTATTATTTTCTTTGTTAGGCCTGTCCTGTAGTAGGTGACGTCTGGGAACTCTTCTGGCTCTATCAATCTGTTTCTTCACTTCCGCAGGTGGGTATTGTAGTTGTAAGAATGCTTGATAGAGATCTTGCAGGTGTTTGTCTCTGTCTGAGGGGTTGGAGCAAATGCGGTTGTATCGCAGAGCTTGGCTGTAGACGATGGATCATGTGGTGTGGTCAGGGTGAAAGCTGGAGGCGTGTAGGTAGGAATAGCGGTCAGTAGGTTTCCGGTATAGGGTGGTGTTTATGTGACCATTGTTTATTAGCACTGTAGTGTCCAGGAAGTGGATCTCTTGTGTGGACTGGACCAGGCTGAGGTTGATGGTGGGATGGAAATTGTTGAAATCATGGTGGAATTCCCCTCTAGGGCTTCTTTTCCATGGGTCCAGATGATGAAGATGTCATCAATATAGCGCAAGTAGAGTAGGGGCGTTAGGGGACGAGAGCTGAGGAAGCGTTGTTCTAAGTCAGCCATAAAAATGTTGGCATACTGTGGGGCCATGCAGGTACCCATAGCAGTGCCACTGATCTGAAGGTATACATTGTCCCCAAATGTAAAATAGTTATGGGTAAGGACAAAGTCATAAAGTTCAGCCACCAGGTTAGCCGTGACATTATCGGGGATAGTGTTCTTGACGGCTTGTAGTCCATCTTTCTGTGGAATGTTGGTGTAGAGGGCTTCTACATCCATAGTGGCCAGGATGGTGTTATCAGGAAGATCACCGATGGATTGTAGTTTCCTCAGGAAGTCAGTGGTGTTTCGAAGGTAGCTTGGAGTGCTGGTAGCATAGGGCCTGAGGAGGGAGTCTACATAGCCAGACAATCCTTCTGTCAGGGTGCCAATGCCTGAGATGATGGGGCGCCCAGGATTTCCAGGTTTATGGATCTTAGGTAGTAGATAGAATATCCCAGGTCGGGGTTCCGGGGTGTGTGTGTGCGGATTTGATATTGTGCTTTTTCAGGAAGTTTCTTGAGCAAATGCTGTAGTTGCTTTTGGTAACTCTCAGTGGGATCATAGGGTAATGGCTTGTAGAAAGTGGTGCTGGAGAGCTGCCGAGCAGCCTCTTGTTCATATTCTGACCTATTCATGATGACGACAGCACCTCCTTTGTCAGCCTTTTTGATTATGATGTCAGAGTTGTTTCTGAGGCTGTGGATGGCATTGTGCTCTATCCTGAAGGATGACCCAACACTCTCACAAATCTTGGGAGACAGGCCAGTCCTTGCCTACAGACAGCCCCCCAACCTGAAGCAAATACTCACCAACAACCACATACCACACAACAGAACCACTAACCCAGGAACCTATCCTTGCAACAAAGCCCGTTGCCAACTGTGCCCACATATCTATTCAGGGGACACCATCAAAGGGCCTAATAACATCAGCCACGCTATCAGAGGCTCGTTCACCTGCACATCCACCAATGTGATATATGCCATCATGTGCCAGCAATGCCCCTCTGCCATGTACCTTGGTCAAACTGGACAGTCTCTACGTAAAAGAATAAATGGACACAAATCAGATGTCAAGAATTATAACAGTCATAAACCAGTCGGAGAACACTTCAATCTCTCTGGTCACGCGATTACAGACATGAAGGTCTCTATCTTAAAACAAAAAAACTTCAAATCCAGACTCCAGCGAGAAACTGCTGAATTGGAATTCATTTACAAATTGGATACTATTAATTTAGGCTTAAATAGAGACTGGGAGTGGCTAAGTCATTAGGCAAGGTAGCCTATTTCCCCTTGTTTTTTCCTACTCCCCCACCCCCAGACGTTGTGGTAAAACTTGGATTTGTGCTGGAAATGGCCCACCTTGATTATCATACACATTGTAAAGAGAGTGGTCACTTTGGATGGGCTATTACCAGCAGGAGAGTGAGTTTGTGTGGGGGGGGGGGCGGGGCGGAGGGTGAGAAAACCTGGATTTGTGCTGGAAATGGCCCAACTTGACTATCATACACTTTAGATAAGCTATTACCAGCAGGAGAGTGGGGTGGGAGGAGGTATTGTTTCATGGTCTCTGTGTATATAATGTCTTCTGCAGTTTCCACAGTATGCATCCGATGATGTGAGCTGTAGCTCACGAAAGCTTATGCTCAAATAAATTGGTTAGTCTCTAAGGTGCCACAAGTACTCCTTTTCTTTTTGCGAATACAGACTAACACGGCTGTTACTCTGAAACCTGTCATTTTTTTTTGATTGAGCTATAATATATGATGACGCAAAAAAGAAGAGGTGATGATATCAAACCAACTGGTCTTTCAACTTTCTGTCTTTCCATAGCATTTTGAACCTTCATACAGCATCTTGACCAATAATACTATCTTTCTAGGAGACCCATATTATTGCAAGATCTTCCATAGTGACTCTTTGTGAACGCAGTTGAAAGCTTTGGTGAAATCTATGAAGTTCAAGACTAATCTCCTCTGGTATGTGAGCCCTTTCTCAACAAATTGTCTGAGGATAAAGATGTGACCTACACAAGATCTTTTCGGTCTAAAGCTTGCTTGCTCATTATGCAGTTTTTCATTTTTGACCAATTTGATTCAGTTCAATAGTTTATACTGCAGAACACTTTCCTACGTACTGAAAGTAATGTTATTCCTTGCCAGTTATCTCACACCAATTGGTTCCCTTTCTTTGGTAATTTTCAGATCACACCTTTGTTCCTATCCTCTGAACAGAGTTCTTTCTCCCAAACAATAAACACAGTACATGTACTACCCCATCCTCACCAGCTTTAAGCATTTCAGCAGTGATCTTATCTTGACCAAGCACTTTGCTGATTTTTAGCTGCTTGATTGCTTTCTCTACTTCTGTTTCTGAAATTTCTAGCAGTGAAAGGTTCGATCCTTATCTACTTCACATCCATTGATTTGAATTGTCGGCTCTTCTTGGCTGAGTTCTTCATTAAAATGTCCTCACCATCATTTCTTTTGTTCTACTTCTGTTTTTAACGATCTTTCATCTTTCGTTTTTACAATACCACTGTGACTCCGCAACCAGGATGGCAATTGCATATGTAACCCAGCCCTAAGGCACAGCGGCTGCTTTTTCCTTTTTCTCCTCAGGGTTATAGGCCCTGGATTCACCTATAAGGGTACCTGGTGCCTCCAGCCAAGTAAATGCCTCCTAATTCAGAGAACACAAAGAACCTATCCATTGGGAAAATATTCAACACCCAATCTCATACAGAAGAGTGTCAGTCAAAGCAATCAATCAATCAATCAATAAAAATAGCTGTCACAATACCCAGAGAAATAAAACAGTAACTGGGGTTTTATTAGGTAACTGGGGAACTCAGAATAGGGAACAATGGAAAAGGGATCACAATAATAAAAGACAAAATTAACAATAAATAAACTCTACCCTTTCCAACATTTACAGACAGTGCATACTACCCTGCTTCTTCCCAGCACCCATCTAAACAGATAGTGAGTATTGGCTCAGTCTTTGGTGGGTACAGCACTGAAATCAGTGGCCAGCTGAAAACACAATATCAAAATAAACAAACCAGAGTGTTCTTACAAAGTATCCACACCAAGGATAGTATGATTGTCCTTGTGGCTCTCTAGTCTGGATTCAGATGTGCAGTTAGACTAGCTCTTGGTAGCCTAACCCTGACTCTTTCCTCAGCCTCCTGGGTTTCTGGTCTCTGCTGTGATGACACTATTCAGCATCCCAGAAATCCCCAAAAGGCTCAAAGTCTTCCCTCGGATAGGAATGTGGAGGGTAGAAAGGTCCTTCCTGGCTGTGTAGCTTTCCCTGCTATACTCTTAACACAGTCAACTGAAAGTAAAGTCAGCCCCTTTTCTCTCAGTCTTGGCTCATGAGTGGTCCCACATAGTGTAGCTAGCTGATTCTATCTCCCTCCCCTAGACTCTAGGAACTTAGGAAACAGCAACCTAGGAAACAGATTCCTGAGCCTCTGCCACCATTACAGCTGTAGAGCAGGGGTGACTCCCCTAGAGCCTCAGTGTGTTACTTCAGGAGCACGCACTCCAAAGGGGTTACACTTATGCATCTGCAACATTTTCTTAGAGTCACCTTTGACTGATGCATGTTTGGCTTCTCTTGCTTTTTTGTCAAGCCATTCTCTCTTATCTTGCTGACATAACTCCTTTACTTCTTTGCCTTTCTCTACATACACTATCACAGCTTGTATTCTTGTCATGTCGCTTGAGGGCTGTAATACTTTGGTTTAATTTCAGTTGTAGGGTTTAGTGGAGGGGCTAGGTGGTGCTGGTAGCCTGTAATATACAGGAGGTCAGACTAGATCATCTGGTGGTCCTTTCTGGCGCTGAACTCTATGATTCTGTGAGACCTGCACTTGCCTCTTTTGGTTTTTTTACAGCTTTTTTTTCCTCAGTCACATTCCATTCCATGGCTACGTCCACAGTTTTCTTTCCTTGATCCAAGTGAAATTGTGGCTGCTTCCAAGCAGACATCTCTAAGGGAAGCCCATTGCTCTTCTATATCATCATTCATTCATTACCTACCACTCTTTAAATCAATTTGAGAGCTGGATTGTAAAATCCCTCCTGATTTCTGGCAGGCCTGGCTCTAGGGATGAGGATTTGGGGACTCACTTGCCATATTGTATAACTTTTTATTCCCTCTGTCCACAGGCATCCTTAGTATTGGTCTTTTTCTCTTCTGATGTATTTTCCAAGTTCCTATTGGACAAAGTGTCTGCATCATAAAATCAGCCCCAGTTGTCTCCTCAGAGAGTCCAAGGACTGATTGGGCCATTGAGACTGTACTTCCCTCACAGCCCTAGCTGATTTTCCTCCAGGCGATGCTGGAGGCAACCAGGCAAGGTTGTGTGTTGGAAGCTTGCATTCTTGCTGCCTGTACTCTGTGTGCATAAATAAAGGAGTCCAGTGCTGGGGCTGTCAAGTCAGCACTTTTCACTGGTGCCAAAATCTCTGTATTTTGCCTTTTTAAATACATTTTTTAAAAAAAATCGCTTTTCCCAGAAAATCTGTTGCTTCCCCCAACCAGAATTAGGAGACAGATAATCAGTCAGCATCTTGATAATCCTTGAAGCAAGAGGATTGGTGATAAGGAGCTAAGAGGTTTTCTCTCAGTTGCAAAGAAAAACTGGGACATACCAAGAGACCAAATTCCTGTACTTGTGTAAAACTTTAGTAAGGAGGTTTTGCACAGAGGCAGGGAAGGCAGAAGGGAAGCTAGGCAAATCCCTCCCCCTGCCAATCTCGCTGCATTGCCTCTCCAGGAAGGATACATCAAGCTCCCAGGCTGTAGTAGTACTGGGGACCACATGGGGGTTAAGGTCAGAAGATCCTGGGAGTTTGTGGGCCCACTGGCCAGCCCCCAACCCCCAAACTTCCCTCTGTATTGCTGCAGCCAGAGCACAGTGAAGCAGTGTTGTGTGGCATACCGGTAGTGTGAAGATCCCCCTGGCCTGGCCACTCTGCAGAAACTCAAAGCACACCTCCCACGAGCAAAACCATAGCAGTAGAGCTGGGTATCTCTTGCTGTGAGGAGTTCTTGTCCTGCTGTGTGGAAAAGATAAACTAATTTTCAAATGGTCCTGCTAGGGCCTGAGGAAACCAAGTCAGAGCAATGTACAGCAATCAAGTTTCTTGATGGAATTCAAGGCTCTTCCATATAGGTGACCAGATACTATGGTGATGGGAGTCACTGTGAAAAAAAAATCTAGATAGATAGTTCATCCCTGTCTCACAAGTCAAGGCCCTGAAAGCAGTGAAGGGTTCTGGACATGTAAAGCAGACCCTTGTCCTTTTAAGCTGAAGAAAGCCAGTATGGACCTAGAACATCAATGCCTCTATCAGAGAAAGTGATCTGCCAGCTGCCCTGCAGTGAATAATAATCCAGCTGGCTCTCAAAGAAACATGCATTTGAGGTCAACTATCTCAGCAGCAATCACTCCATCTTCAACCTCTTGTGCCTGGGCAAAGTTATCAAGAGAATGGTGGGGAATAAACTTCAGAACTTAATGAATGTCAGTACCCTAGTGGTCTTGCTAGTGGGGTTCAAACCAGGACATGGCATAGAGATGGTTTTAATGTGTGATCTTCCTATGGCAATTAACAGAGCACAGACATGTATGCTGATACTGTTTATCCACATATAAGATCCAGTAGGAGTGGAAGGTGCAGCACTATGTTGGCTCTACTCATTTCTCTTAGACAAATCTCACTGTGGCATTTTTATCTTTCCCCTTACTGTGGTATCTGAACACCTCACAACAACCCTGTGAGGTTGGGAAGTACTGTTATCCCCATTTTACAGATGGAGGAACTTAAGCACAGAGAGGCTAGATGACTTGCCTAAGGTCATGTAGGAAGTCTGTGGCAAAGCAGGGGAATTGAACTTAGGTCTCCCAAGTCCTAAGCTAGCACTTCAATCAGTGGCCACCTTTCCCCCCCCAGAGAGTCAAATCCAAGAGATTCAAAAAGGCAGTTAGTCCTTTTCCCAAAGAGTTCTTGCATGCTGCGGTCTGCAAGGCTGTCTTTCCTCCTCTTCTTTTCAACTTGATGGGAGACCTCTAGGGGAGGTAGTGAGATGCCACAGATCCATATTACTAATGTGATGCTGAAGATAACCATTTCCACATCTGTTTCTCGGTAGATACAAGAAAAGGAGTACTTGTGGTACCTTAGAGACTAACAAATTTATTTGAGCATAGATTTGTTAGTCTCTAAGGTACCACAAATACTCCTTTTCTTTTTGTGGATACAGACTAACACGGCTGCTACTCTGAAACCTGTCAGTAGATACAGGCAGTGCTAACCCCCAGATATTGCAGTGCCTGAGAGAAATAAGGACATGGGTGAATGGCAGATGACTCAGGCTCAGCCCAGGGAACACAGAGCTGATGGTAAGAAGAGGGAGATACTTAGGGAAGCAGATGGGGATATTAACCTAATTATCTACCGAGAGCATTTATCCTCAGACTGTCAAGGTGATGTGCAGTCTCTGAGTTCTGTCTGTCTCATCACTGCTCCTGAGAACACAGATAGCCACAGTCTCAAGAAGCGCCTTCTATCATCTCCATCTAGTCAAAAACTCTTCAGAACAGGTGGCCACAGTGATTCACACATTTGTCACCTCCTGGTTAGAGTTTTGCAACACCCACTACCTGGGGCGAATGTCATGGCCACCTGGAAGCACCAGCTAGTACAAACTCCCTTAATCCACCTTCTAGCAAGAAAGATCAACAAAAACATTTCATGTCATGTTCGATTGGCTCCCCATTCAGCTCCAGCTCCACTTTACAGGTCCTTAAGGAGCTAGAGTCTAACTGTGTTACAGACATCCTCTCCATCTGTAAATCACTGATGCAATTGCACTCAGTGGGTAGGTGAGGGTATGGCTGAGTGATCACAGGATTCAGGATGTTCTCAGTGCAGGTCCCTGGCTATGGATTTCCTTACTGCCAGAGAACAGGAAAAGCCCCAGCCAGACTGACTTGTATGCAAACCCTTCCCAATAATGATGATTGACGGTTGATTTGGAACTCCCCATGCCCCAAACTCTCTTTTAATATCATTTGGCAGTAGAGTGACCAGACAGCAAGTGTGAGAAATTGGGAGAGGGGCTGGGGGGGTAATAGGCACCTGTATAAGACAAAGCCCCAAATATCGGGACTGTCCCTTTAAAATCGGGACATCTGGTCACCCTATTTGGCAGAATAAAGAAAGGGTATAGACAATGGGGTCCTTCACAAACAGAATAATGTAATTTTGGATGGTATATCTACTGGTGAGATAATGCATGATGGCTGTTTTTAAAAGGCCTGCAATCGAGAGATTAGGTATCCCTGCCCACGGCCACATAGTGAGTAAGTGTGAGAGCCAGGATTAGTACTCAGGAGACCCTTGTGCCTAGCATTGAGCTCACATCACAAGAACATGCTGACTTGTACACATTTGGAGATATAGAAATGCTTGTTAATAACTTGTTTTTGCAAGTTGGAGTTATACAGCTGAATCAGTGACACTGCAAACATTTCTATGGCAACAGAGTGATGTCACCAACAGCATTTTGACTTTACAACTGATTTCATTTGAAGGAAAAACTGAGCTTAGCCCCAGGTCATTTCAGCATTTGAAATGGAAACACAGAAAGTCACTGTTGTGCATGTGGGGGAGGGGGGTCCTAGTGACTTCTGTGGGTCCTGCACCTGTGCCTAAGGGCAGAATTTGTGCCAAATATACATATTCTTTTCCCCCAAAGGGGTCTGAAAGTTGTTCCTGGGATGGTTGCAACACATTGGCGAGATGGTGTGAAGGAAGGTTTCACTGCTGCTGCCTATATGTCTGATCAGTGGGTAAACAGAGGAGCGAGGTGTGCCATTCAACCGATAACTTTGATCCCTGAGATGTGTGGTGATGGGGGCTTATACAAGCACCCTAATAAACAGATAAATTAACTCAAAAACAAAAAATGTAAAAGTGAATATAAAATACAGGAAATATTTCCCATGGGAGGTTTGAACCCTGTTAAAAATAGCTCAGAGGTACCCACTGATTTTAAAAGAAAAGTTAAAAGAAAATTAACAGTGCAAAGAAAAAAAATCATTTTCTTCAATATGGGGCTCCAAGGTGGGATTTTCGCTTTCAAGCCACACATGGATCTTCCAAGAGATAATGAGTTCTCTGAGAGACTTTGAACTAAAAAAAGAGTTATTGACATTGGGCCAAATCCTTAGCTGATGTAAATGTGCCCCCATTTTAAGTCAATGGCTCTATGCTGATTTACACCAGCTGTGGATCTGGCCCATTATCTTTTCAGTCAGGAACTTCAACTTCAACAAAACTCATCGGAAAGCATATTCTCTCTCTCTCTCTATCTTACACACTAGCAGATGAAGTCAGTCCTGGGTGTTTTCTTATGTTTCCTTAAATACCGAGAAGACAACAAAAGATATTTAAAACACCATACACATTGTACTCAATGGGAGTGGAAGGGAAATATACAGAAATATCCCCTTTCTAGGGATGCATCAACTCACACACCTTCCTGGAAAAGACAAAAGGGCAAGGCGGGGGAGGGGGGGGGGGGAGAAACTCAAGAGAAAACAACAGCAGAAGCCTGTGTAGCTGGATTATCTTCCATGTCATATGAAAATACTTTTTCCAAAGTTTGAAAGCGTTTCTTAAGAGCAGCCAGCAGCATATTGCGATTTCCCTCCTCTCCTTTTCAACAACAAAGCAAAGTTCCACCCTCCCTCCCTCTCTCTCTCTTTTCTCTTCTCTTAAAAAAAAAAGTTTTGAGAATTTCACTTTTCTATTCACAGCAGCCCTGGCCAAAGTAAAGCCCTCTTTTACATTGACGTCAAGATCTTTACCAAGATTAGGGTTTCATTTCTGTATTGCAGCAATTAGCCAGGGAATGTATAAAAGGCTTCAGGGAAGCAGGCTAGGACTCCAGAGGGAAAGCACTTTGCACCACAGACAGATAGCGAGAGAGAGGAGGGAGACAGGGGCACACGGAGAGAGGAACAGAAAGTTTGTGTACAAAGACCTTAAAAAAAAAAAAAGTAGCGTTGCACCTGGTAACACCGGTGACACAGAAATTAGAGGTCTGCTTAGTGCTTAAATAGCTGAGAAACAATGGGACAGGAGAGGAAAGTGAACGATCTCTGCTTAAATTGTATAACTGCAGGGAAGTGGAAGCACAGCTGTCTCTGTCTTTAACGGGCTCAAAAGGGCTATTGCATAAGGGAAACATTTTAGTCTCTGAAAAAGGAAAAGCAGCTCAGAACTGAATGAATTTCACGCTGAGTTATGGTTTTGACCAGCTTGAGTATATTTAATCATCCCTGCGGCCGCTGAGAGAAAGAGGCGGGAGGTGGAGGGGGCTGATGAGTTTTTAAAAAATGCCTTTGATTTTATTTTATCTTATTTTTTAAATGAGTGTTCAGGGCAAACAAGGGAGCTGAAGGGAACCCGTTGGGGAGCAGCAGCAGGGAAGATGGGTCTGTTAAGCGTGGATTTGCTGATCGCGCTTCAGATCTTGCCGGTTTTTTTCTCCAATTGCCTCTTTCTTGCACTCTACGACTCTGTGATCCTCTTGAAGCACATGGTGCTGCTGCTGAGTCGGTCTAAAGCGGCGCGTGGCGAGTGGCGAAGAATGCTGACCTCGGAGGGGCTCCGCTGCGTCTGGAATAGCTTCCTTCTGGATGCCTACAAACAGGTGGGTAGGTGGGAAGGGGGACGGAGAGGAGGTAAGAAAAGGCACCCCCGTTCCGGGGGGCGGGGGGGAGCTGTGCGCTCTGCACGATGTTTCCCCTTTGTGCCCTGCCAAAGCTAGAGTTTGGTTTGGCATTAGGGGGAGTGGAAAACAGCTGTTCTTCAGGAGGGCAGGGGACTGGGATTTAACAGACCTTGGTTCTGTGTCCTCCTCTGCCACTGTCTCCCTGTGCAATTTAGGGCCAAGTCATTTAACTTTTCCCTGCCTCCCTTTTTCTAGCTGTACCGGGAGGATAATGGTACTTATCTTTGTAAAGTGCTTTGAGGGTGTTGGATGAAACATATTATATAAGCGCTGAACATTATTAAATACTTTTGTCAACCATTTAACCAGTGCAATATCTTCAGAAGTTATACAAAATTAGGTCTTTAAATAACATCTCAAGGTGATCTGAATGCCCAAGATAGCAAAGGATTAAACATAACCCTATATCATTGTATCATCACTTTTATTCAGCTCATCTGTTAATTTTTGTATTGGGAAGGAGGGCACAGTGACAGTGTGAGTAGGTTTTTAAAAAGAGAGTCCCTTTTCTCTTATGAAAGTGGTGAAAACAGGACATGACAAAGCTTAAAAATAAACCTGTAACCAGCTGAGGGACAGTTGCCTGGTCTTCTTCTTAGCCACATGCACAATGTGCCTCAAGTGGCACGTGACCAGGATTCATCACTGAATTTGGTCCGCTGGTGATTTTGGTTAATAATGCTAATAGCAGTTACACAACACATGCTCTTTCCAAGTTCCACACAAACATTAACTAATGAGTCTGGATAAAACCCCTGAAAGTAACTGTATCCCCACTTGATAGATTGGGAAACTGAGGCACTGAGACATTAAGGATTTTGCTCCAGATTATCCAGCAGGTAAGGGCTTGTCTATGCAAATGCCTTGTTTGCAGCAAACTGGGGCGTGAATATACCCTGCACTAGCCTACTTAGCACCAAGAATCCATGTGGACCCAGCTACCATGTACTAAAAGTTCCCCAGTGCTCTGTAATCTGCTTCCATTTCAAAGAGGGATAGACCAAAGTGCACTAGGGAAATTTTAGTGTGTGGCAGGAGTGTTCAGGTGGACACTTAGCTTGCATCAGGCTAGTGCAGAGTAAATTCACACCATGACTTGCTGTGAACTAAGTATTAATTTAGACAAGGTCTACGAAGCAAAGCTGGGATTAGAAACCAGAAGTTGCTGTCTCGCAGCCTTGTGATCAGTTTATTGGAATGTGCTGTTTTATTAAGATTATTTAAAAACAGAAACCCATTTGATGGACTTAGGTTAATTATCTCTTGTATCCTGTCTGAACCATAGCTATATATCTGCTGAAAATATTTCTTGTTGTGTTACTTCTCCTCCCCCTACAATAGCATTATATATTTACTCTTAAGTAGAGCTGTCGGGAGCTGCTGACAGTGGTGCTTAGTTACTGATTTAGTTTGATATATAGCACCAATTGCATGTCCTGAAACTCATGTACATAATTTTCTATATATAAAACATACAAATTATTTTAGCTATCTCAACCGCAATCAACTCCTTAACTCACCACAATACAAATCAAATATTTGTAAAATATAAGAATTCTAATAACTTCTATCACACTTTAATCTCCAAAACACTTCAGATATTAACTAAATAAATGTCTCCGTGCCCTTGTGAAGTAGGCTGCTAAACGTCATTATTCCCATTTTGCTGCTTGGGGAAGTGAGACAGAAAGATGAACATGCGACTTGATCATGAGTACAGAGGAAACCAGTAGCCGAGCTGTGATTAGCACTCATGTATTCCCAGCTCCTAGGCCTGGGCTCTGAACATTGTGCCTCACATTGGGAGAAGGCTCACACTTTCACTAGCTTCCTGAAGGTGAATGGAAATGTTTTAAAAGTCTCCAAAAAGCCTTATATATATGAAAACTCTTTAACTTCTGTAGTAAGTTACATCAACGTTCAAATGATGCATAATGCACTTTAAAAGAAAGCCATTAAATTGCTTCCGTCTTTCCATTCCTGCCAAGAGCTGAGTTCATGATTCAGTGTTTCCTCATCTTCTACTGATGGCATCACTGACACCTGAAGGAGTGGGTAGCTCTTCACTGGTGTTAGCAAAGAGACTCAAATCTTAACTTCAGGGCTTAGAAGGTAATAAAAAGCCTTTTATTTTACCTTTAAACTGCCTAGAACATGTCAAGCATATCATGTAGGGCGATATCCTGGTCCCAGTGAAGTCAATGGCAAAATTCATATTGACTTCAATAGGGCCAGTATTTTACCCCGCCCCCCCCCGTCTCAAAAGGGGGCAGCGGGTGTGGGGTGGGGATTCCTTCACAGCAGTGACTCTTAAGGAAAGGCTCACAGTGCCTTCACAAAGCACCTGATTGAGTAACGATAGATATCATTGGAAAGATTCCTGTTGACTTCAGTGATGAGGCCCAAAGAACACTGAAGATTCCTGACTGTTGTAGAGGCAGAGGTGAGTATGAGAGCCAAGTTTTAGAGGAGACACGATACATTGAAGGTCAGTATTAAGAATGGAAGAGGAGTAGGTTGTAAATTGCTTGCATATGAATCTCTGGGAGTCTCCTGCCACTTCTGCAGGGGAAGGGAGAAAAAAAGCTAGTTAAATTGAAAGCTAATTTGCTCTGATAAAGTCCACAGGAGACCAAACGTCTGCAGCTCTGTGGCATAAATGTGAACAAACAATGCAAAACAGCGAAATGCATGAACCTAAAGAGTGTTCACCAGGAACTCTCCACAAATGTATAGTTTTCCAAGTCCTGAAACGGATTTTACATGTCAGAACCACTTAACTGCTGTATTCCCAAATCCAGCTGGGCAGAGGGGGTAGATGTCAATCAGATTTAAATATATGCCTAACATTTGGCATGTGCTTAACTGCCTTTCTGAATAAGGGCCTTCTTCACTAGTAATAATACTTTGCAGTTACATAGCGCGTGTCAAATGAGCATCTCAGAGCATTTTACGAATAGTAAGTAAACGCACAAACTCTCTGTGAGGTATGTAAACCCCATTTTACAGATGGGAAAACTGAGGCACAGCTAGTTGAAGTAGACCAAAGCCACACAAAAAGACAGTGGAAGAACCTGGAATGAAACCAAGAGCACCCAGTCCCAGCACCCAGTCTAGTAATAATACTACCTAGCTGTAATGTAGTGCTGTTCTTCATCCGTAAATTTCAAAGCACTTTACAAAGGTATTATTTTACAAAGGGGGAAACTGAGTCAGAAAGAGGTGAAGTAACTTGCTCAAGGTCACCCAGCAGGCCACTGGTGGAGTTGAGACTAGAACTCAGGTCTCCTGTCTCCCAACCCAGTACTCTAGCCACTAGACACACTACCTCTCCAAACAAATTAGTTACCTTTGAAATTTTTAAAAAGAATTTACAGGGGAAAATTGACTAGCATGGATATTGTGAAATAAACTAGTCCGTAATAGCTATTCTGGAATAATTCCATGTGTGGATACTATTCCAGAACAAAAATGATTTTATTCCAGAATAATTACTCTGGCTTGGAAGTGCACTAATGATTGCAGAATAAAGTGACTTTTATTTCAGAACAGTGCCTGCACGGGGAGCTATTCTGGTCAATCGCCATGTAGACAAGCACATAGTACAGGGGTGGGCAAACTACGGCCCGGGGGCTGCATCCGGCCCTTCATATGTTTTAATCCAGCACTCTCCTGCTGGGGAGTGGGCTCTGGGGCTTGCGCTGCTCCAGTGCTCCAGCTGGGGGCTTGCTCCGCTCCATGTGTGCCATGGCTCCGCGTGGCTCCCGGAAGCAGTGGCATGTCCCCACTCTGGCTCCTATGCATAGGGGCAGCCAGGAGCTCTGCATGCTGCCCCTGCCCCAAGTGCCACCCCCGCAGCTCCCACTGGCTGCAGGGGCAGCGCCTGCGGATGGGGCAGTGCACTGAGCCACCTGGCTGTGCCTCTGTGTAGGAGCCGGAGGGGGAACATGCTGCTGCTTCTGGGAGCTGCTTCAAGTAAGTGCCACCTGGATCTTGAACCCTGCCCTGATCCCCCTCCTGCCCTCTGAACCCCTTGGCCCCAGCCCGGAGCACCCTCCTGTACCCCCAACCCTTCATCCCCAGTTCCACCCCAAAACCCATACCCCCAGCCGGAGCCCCCTCCCACACCATACCCCAACCCCCTGCCCCAGCCCAGAGCCCCCTCCCACACCCTGAACTCCTCATTTCTTGTCCCACCCAAGAGCCTGCACCCCCAGCTGGAGCCTTTACTCACCCCCCACACTCCAACCTCCAATTTTGTAAGCATTCATGGCCCGCTATACAATTTCCATCCCCAGATGTGGCCCTCGGGCCAAGAAGTTTGCCCCCCCTGACATAGTACATTACACCCAGATTTGTACTTGTTATTCCTATCTTTCTGATGGGACTTGCTTCTAGTTCTGGAAGATCCCAAATGTTGGACCTCAAAACTGTAAACCTTTTATGTATAAGAAAGCTATTTTAGGTTATTTTAAAAGTGTTTTAAATATGTTAGTTAACATTTTAATCTCCTTTTGTGGACGCTAAACAGCTGAATTCATCATGATGCTAAGGCATATGCCCTTACCAACAGAAGAGTTAAATATTGTTCCAATAACATTTTTCAATCCTTCTATAACAGGCTTTCTGCATTTCTGTAAAATATGAGGCACATAGAGTATACTTGATGTGATGTGAAATAAATGCTTTATTGTCACTCATATGGATGACCTATATAATTAATTCAGAAGCAATATAAATATCCCCCAAACTCTCTCTTTCTCTCTGTGTATGCATGCAGAGAGATATACATGTTTTCCTAGTAATCATTTCACTCACCGTTTCTATGGGGGAACACAGCTGTTTGTAAACAGCACACAGCAACACTACAGAACAGTTAAGAGTAGAAAGCAGTGTCCAAATAATAAAAAGCACCCTCAGCTTTCTCTGAGATGAAGCCTAGTCTGCTAGCTCTGTTAACTCCCATTATAATAGTTAGCCTTATTCTAAAGAACCTCTCTTTGCAACACATCTTGTACGTGCAGTCCATAATTAGGGGTGGTGTAGAGCCATGTTTGACTCATAAGGCTATTACACCCCGTGGCCCTGCTTCCTCGTTGGAGGAGAATAAGGAGGGTGTTATATAAATCGTCAAGCGGGAACAGCGTAGTCACTATCAACAATTAATCTGGCAGATGTTCAAATCAGAAACCAGAACTCAGGAAGTTGTAAGAAATATTCTAATCACAGATAAAATGTGCATGAGAAAATAAACAAACAAACAAACATCAGAGAATTACTCAGTTGTTCCTATTTTTCTGGGGGGAGAGGGTGGAGGGAGGAGGGAAATGAGATCTTATGTAAAATGTTCCAGTGTAAGAGAATGCTGTACATTTGCTAAACAAATAAATCAAAGTATCTATTGTTTGCCCACTGAGGATGTTAAAGTCTTTTATTTTTGCTACTAGATCCTCCCTGGTGATAATGTCCTAACCAAAAGGCTGCCTCAAGTTTCTGCTGCTGCATGCAATAATAGTTTATAACAAGAGGACAATGGAAAAATTCCATTGCAAAGTTAAGAATGGGTATTCCATTAGAAAGCTATGAAGCTCACTGTCCAGTGATTTATAGTTTTCATTTCTAGTCCTCAAAGGGTAGCAGGAAGTAGGGTCTTAAACCTGTCACTTGTCCAAGATTGAATATTGCCTATTCTGCACCTCCGCACCAGTGTAATTTTGAGGGATAATTCTATATTTGGATTGTGTTTTAAATGGAATTTGATTGAAGCAGCTATATTATTTGGAATGTCAGAAGACATTCTCTCTCTCTCTCTCCCCAATACTACAGTGATCAGAATGATATAAATAGTTTGATTGATGGATTGATAGCTAAGTTTATGTGTGCAGTTCTTTCCTGTCTCTAAAAAGGGTTGAACCAAAAGCAAGCTCTCACATAAAGACTCCAGAATTTAGAGAAAGTTTGGATCTGGATCCAATCTTCAGGGGACGGGCCCATCTCTTGATTTAATAGTAGATTAAACCAGTGCTATGAGCTCTGATGGAAGCTCAGTTAAATCATCAGACATACCATCAAACCCATGGCCCTCTTCCCATGTAATAGGTGTACTCATTCCTAGAAGCACCAGCATGCAGCTCAACATCTGGAAGGGTATGACAGCTTCTGACAACATGGATTGCTCAATGGTGTTCTGCAACATTGCAGTGCAATATTTGCAAAGGTAGTATAAAGAGCAAGTGCCCCATTTCCTATTGGTCAGCTTTTCAGCAAAGCACTGGGTTACAATGCTACTTTGGGAGGCTTTTCAGACAGTAGAGCAAAGACCTCTTAGCCCGAACCCTTATTTACTCATCATCTTTGTTTATTTTGACCTGGAGAGTAAGGAAGTGTCTTTCTTTGAATTTTATGGCAATAAGAGGAACTTATGAAATAAGCCCTGTACTAAAAAGGAATTGTCAAATAGTTTTAGGTCCCAAATGTAAGCATTGTGTAGTGTTTAAAAATATTTGTCCCCCCAAACCTGTATTAATAGCACTGATTTTACAAAATGTAACATTAGCAAAATTATTTTCACTGAAATTTTCAAGCACAAATGATGATAAAAGAAACTTAAAACTACTACTACTACTAATAATAACTAAACCTTCCCCTCAGTATTGGGAACCCAAACTCTACAGGGCTTGGGCTTGAACTCCAGAATCGGGAAGTCGGGCTGCCAACTCTTCCCCAAATGCCCCTTTACCTGGACAATATTGTTAACAAATAATAATAATGAAGACCTCAGTCACATCTTGTACATACAGCCCAAAATTAGGGGTGGTGCAGAGCCGTGTTTGACTCACAAGGCCACTACACTCCATGGTCCTGCTTCCCCATGGTTTACTCTCACCTGTCTTTGGAGCATTATGTGCCCCTAGGGGAATATAGAGGGAGTAGAAGTGGAATTCTGCCAGGTCCTTATGTGGGAAGCGAGGACTCCTTATGTGATTCCCCCTGCAGTGTATTCTCATATATGGGCCAGTCATAGTTTGTCCCTAAGTGAGTAAGGAGGGGAGGGTTTGGCCAATGATTTTTATTAGGACTGTCATTTTAATTCTTCTTCTCCCCCATTCCTCTCTCAGCCTCACAGACCTGAACCTAAATAAAGAGCAAGAGCACTGATGAAATCCAGCGTCCCCTGTTCTCCCCATCTTGTACACACTGTTCTAAAAGCAAATGCCCTCTTCCCTGTGGTGAATGAACAGTGGACATTAATGTATACTCTTCCAGGAAGGGACCTTAGGTGATTTATATGCAGTGTGGGATTCCTACACAACTTTGGGTCTTGTAAAAAAGCAAATAATACTAATACTGAATAACCCTGCTGCCAGAGCCTGACAAACATCTGGATGAGGCTCTGAGAAATGACAGGCTCTTCTGGGGCAGCATTTTACTGAATAGAATCAAAGCAAAGAGAAGAACTTGAAATGGAGTTAAGAGCTCAGGGGGTTCTGTCCATAGCCAGTAACTGGGCTCCAATTCCTAATACAGCGTGTCCATATTTAAATGACTAATTAATTATCTGGCAACACCTATATTCTTTAGGGAGCTGATGTAGCCTGATGAGCCTGGCCAGTGGTTCGAAAATCCCTGATGTGGGGCACAAAAGCAATTTTTCAGTGCGCAGGATCCCAAGAGGGATACGTTAGATCTGTTAAAAAGCAAAGCAAAAAGAAAATAAATGAGGAGATGATGTTTTGTCTATGGGGCTTTTCCCAGGCCGTGCGTAAAATGTACAACAAAGTTGGTAGTATGTTCTGTTTCCAGCTTGTGGTTTATGAATAGGTCTTTCTTTTCCTCCCCTTCCCCTTCATTTTGCAGTCGACATGCTAAAGCAGCACTAGTGTTGCTCCCCCTTTCCACTGCACACAACACTCCAGAACAAGATGCCCCGTATCAGAGCAGTCAAATGAGTGCACGTTATTGCTTTGAGGTGGGGAGATCCCTTTGCTTGTGGAGATGGGGGGGGGCTCACCGTTCATGGGCTAGCTTGCTGTCCTCTGAAAGCAGGATCATCCACCTCAGCTTGGGACCCATAAGGCCAGCGTTGACTGACTAAATAGTCAGCACAGAAGTGCGTGATTATATGAATGCTGGAGCCAGAGTTATTGCATGTGAGAGAAGTTCTGCTGGTTTGTTTCTTAGAACATATCTTTTGCCAGCTTTTGTGTAAGATTTCAAAAGCAGTTCGGCTGACTATTATGTGGCTTTTTTGATAGGCATTTTCATTGCGTCAATTTTTTTCCAATAGCTATTTTTTTCCTTTCTGTAATAAATAATGACAACAAAGAGAACAGAAAAGTCCCACAATGCAGATGATCAGTGAGGATGATATTGTCATCCTGTGTCAATCCCGTTCCTGAGTTTGGTGAAATGAAGAGGCCCTTTGGGAACGTCAGAACTTCATCAAGACCAATTAGCGGAGATGTTGCTGCTTGTGTTTAAGCATTAATGACTGGGCAGGGTTGGGTTTTTGGAGTGGCTAACATTGGCATGGAATGAGGCACCGACCTAATTACTCCTCTGCAGGAGGAGAAAATGCCTTGTGAATGCCTGCTTGGCAAGGATGTCTCATTAAAGACAAAGCGGCAAACACAAGCTCTCCTTGAAGCAAAAATTAACATGATAGGTACCCCATTGCCGTTAGACTTTCTTGTGGCTGTGGGAAATAAAATGAGGTTAGCCACACCGGGGAATATCTTGGCTGCTTTTTTGTCTACAGGGTGTCATGGAACCAGTTTTTATTTTGTCTCTAAACCTCATCTTTTTGGTTTGCAAGGAATACTCTTCCTGTGGGAGGCACAGAGAACACCCTTGCATTGTTGGAGAACAGTCACACATGCTAACACCCTTGGCACCAATGTGAAGTAATAATTGAAGGGCACTATTATACTAATGTCCAATTGAAACAATTTTGATTTTTCCCTCCAGGCTTTAGGAATCTATACATTGAAAGTGGCATTTGGTAGAGCTGAATGCAGAGTTGGGAAAGAGGAATTTACTCAGTGAATATAGCCTCTTTTTCCGCCCACATAATATTCATAAGCAGATTGTGGTTTTCCTCAAATGTATTGATGAGTATAAAGCTGGTCAAAAAATGTTCATTCATAATATTTTTCCAAAGTAAAACTGGAAAAATTTGGGCAAAATGAGGCCCATCTACCTCACAGGCACGTTGGGAACTTCTTTAATTAGCTATATGTTCCAGTAGCATTAAATACAACAGTAAAAATTCCCATAAAATCTGTTGGCTTGAAGAGAGAGTCAATGGTCCACCTTGATTATCATTACAAAAGGTTTTCTCCCCTCCGCTCTCCTGCTGGTAATAGCTCATCTTAAGTGATCACTCTCCTTACAGTGTGTATGATAACACCCATTTTTTCATGTTCTGTGTGTATATAAATCTCCTCACTGTATTTTCCACTGAATGCATCCGATGAAGTGAGCTGTAGCTCACGAAAGCTTATGCTCAAATAAATTGGTTAGTCTCTAAGGTGCTACTAATACTCCTTTTCTTTTTAGGGGAAAGGAAGAACAGGTTCAGTGTCAATTACCCTTTGAGAAAGTGGAACTGAACCATGAATGATCATATAATTATGAGGGACAGTTAGGTTTCAGGTGAAGAGGTGGACATCCCTGTACCTACAATGTGCTCATTGCTGGATTTTAGCTGTAATGGAGAAGATTTTTCCCCACATCAGCTGAGCATTCTGCTTTCAACTCTGGTTCTTACTGGTTCTGGCTTTTCAGGAGGCAACGCTTGGTAGTAAAATCTGTGATGACCTCTGTGGGCCAAATTCAGAAGTCCTTAGAGTTCTTACTCAATTGAAACTCCCGCTAGCTTCAGTAAGAGTGTATTTTCTGAATACAGTCTGGATTAGGACCTCAGGATTTGGCCCTATATGAATTCAATCAAAACAGTATTTATTTCTGAACATCATGAGATAGGCAGGAGATGAGAAGAGAGAAACATTGGCAGGGAAATAAAAAGACAATTACGGTGTTGTTATAGAGCTTGATGCCAAGGAGAGATGTGCAGGAGTTGCAGTGCCTGGACTTATTAATTGTCTTTTATAGTATAGTATAGTACTTTGTAATTCCATAACATCTTTCAGAGCACCTTTTAGTCTTTAGTCAATCTTCACAACACCCTTGTGTGATACATACATATTACCTCCATTTTATAGATGGGAAAACTGAGGCACTGATGTGTGCAAGGACTTTCCCACAATCACACAGTGAGTCAGAGTCAGATCTAGCGATAAGGCCATGAACACCTAACTACCATCCACCTCCTTCAGACACTAGACACTCTCTTCTCTCCTCATGCTGCTTCAGGAGAAACACAGCAATGGGAGAAGACACTGGTCTTATACAGATCATTTGCTTAAAACCAGGATCTTTGCAGCATTTTCTGTGTAGGGAGTACACTGTGTTGTCTGAACAGCTGACTGTGTTTGTTTAGTGAGAGCGAACATGAAAGACACTGTGGAAGCAAGTCACAGTAACTCGTCATGTCTTTATTTGTTTTGCCATCAGGTGAAATTGGGAGGAGAAGCCCCAAACTCCAATGTGATCCACATAGCTAATGGCTGCAGCAGCAGCAGTATCAGAAGGAAAAGTGTTGGCGGGAAATATGGAACCAAGTGCCACCTTCTGGATTTTGTCAATTCAGAGCGCCCGCTGGTGGTTAACTTTGGTTCAGCCACCTGACCCCCATTCACGAGCCAGCTGTCGGCCTTCGGCAAGCTGGTGGAGGAGTTCTCAGGTGTGGCTGATTTCCTGTTGGTCTACATTGATGAGGCTCACCCATCGGATGGCTGGGCCGCCCCTGGGATCTCTTCCTCCTCGTTTGAGGTGAGGAAACACAGGAACCAGGAAGACCGATGTGCTGCTGCTCACCAGCTTCTGGAACGGTTTTCCTTGCCACCCCAGTGCCAAGTGGTAGCTGACTGCATGGACAATAATGCCAATGTGGCCTATGGGGTCTCCTTCGAGCGAGTGTGCATTGTGCAGAGACAGAAAATTGCCTACCTGGGGGGCAAGGGCCCCTTTTTCTACAACCTCCAGGAAGTCCGGCTTTGGCTGGAGCAAAACTTCAGCAAGAGATGAAATCCAGCCTAAGATGAGCGAAGTGTGTCAAGAGCCTTGTCCCTTTAAAGTGATATAAAAGGGAAAAAAACACACAGTTTTACAATAGGTCTTTTTGGGCCTGTTGCAGGAGAACAGGTTCAATAATAAGGTCAAATGAATGCAAGCTAGGAAAAAAATAAATAAATAAACCCAGCACATAAAAAGAGAATTGTGTGAGACAACCCTACTCCTGCCTTGTTAACAGGACAGAAAAGGCCACTGTGAAAAGTGCTGTGAAAAGTGCTTTTCATACTGTGAAAAGTGCATGAAAGGTGGTGGGATGAGATTTCTCTCCCACCCTTTTCACAACATGTTGACTTTAGGTTGAGAAGAAAGCATTGCTTCCTGGAAGGCGATTTTGCGGAGAGGCAACCTCATGTATTTGATCAGGGACCATCTCATTTTTCCATTGAGGCCTGTGTAGGAAGCTTGCCAGCAGCCTGAGACCTTCAATTAATTTGCAAAAAATGGAGTGGATTATGGCTGCCTTCCTGTTTTGATACAGAGGTATGACCCAGCAGAGAGTGCAAGATCCACCATGCAGTGCAAACTGCCTGCTCAGTACAAGATGAAACATTGTATGTGGTTCTTGGTACTCTCTACAGGTAGCTTCTCTCAATTGTGTGTGTGTACAGTACACACACACATACACACACTCTTAGGCCTCTGTATGTTAACAATTATATTGGCAGCAGGCCACACCATAAAACTCCATAGGCTGCATTTGGCTCTCAGGCTGCACATTGGTCACCACTGTGAGAGAGAGAGTGAAGGAAAGAGGTGATGGGTGGGGGGGGAGAAGAAGGATACAGAGGAAAGAGGCTGCAAGATCCTAAGATCAAAGGAGTGAGGGAGAAAGAAACAGAGATTGTGTAATAAAACTATAACTTTTGCCTTTGAAAATTCAGAAAGTGGGATGGTTTGTCACGAACACACACACACACATATACACACGCATAGTTCATGCCCAGGGCAAGAAAGAAGAGTTCAGCTGATGCCAGCCTTCAATATGTGGAACTGAAAAAATGTATTTATCAGTGCTTTCTTCTTTTTCTTTCTTAAACAGAAACAGCAGAGAGAGAGAATTAGGGGTTATTTTGTGTTTATTTTAGTAAAAGTAATTTATTTCTTTTGACATAGCAGGCATATTTTTGAGCAGGGGGGACTTACACACCAGTTTACCTCATTGGAATTGAAACCTGTCCAGTTGATTACCCTGTTAAAGTGCTCAAGTTGATTTTTGCTATCCTAAATGCCTGCATTTAGTTTACAGCCATATTAGTTCATTGGAAAGTTAAACAGTCTTTAGCCTCAGTAACTGCAATTCTGTTGGGCAGGATAGCATTTTGTTCATGTTTCATTCTTCTTCTCAGAAGCCTTTCGGGGGAAAAAAAAAAACCCACCACGCTGGTCTCACAGTCACCACCTTATTTCTCTGAAGAGGTTAAGGATGAACTGAGTGAATTATCAAGAACAATTGTAACAAATGGCTGGGTTTCTCAAGAATGGCTGAGGGGAATATTCCGAAGTATATTTAAAGAGACACTGTCAACTTAGTCTAGGCCTTAAATATGTTGAGGTTTTGTAAAAAATTAAAGGATTTTACAAAACCTAACACAAATGGACATGCTTCCATTGTGCTAGTACATGAAAATTGGGAAGTGAAACTGACTAATTACAAGAGTGAACCTGACCAGCCTAGTTTCACAGTCCAAGCTGAGAGAAATGCAAAACAAGCAAACAGCATAAAGTGGGGAAAATTAAAGAAGAATATTAAATCTCTTACCCTGCCAATCATCTGAGATGTTAGTACAGACACAGGGATGAACTGAAAAAAAAAAAAAAAAGAGAAATTTCTATTTTACAGTGTCCCTTTAATCACACATGGCATATTTCCTTTTGTTTTGGTGTGAGTCAATTCAGCTAATTCACATGGCATTTTTTTAAAAATCTGGCTCTTTGAAGCACAGACATGACATTTTGACAGCTGTGTGAGTGTGATTTCTTATGCATCCAGGTTCATGCCTCCCCCCGGATGCATACACAAACCTTGGTAATGCATCCCAGAGAAACTGGCGGGGAATGGACTTCAGAGAGCCAAGTTCAGCTGGGTGGACGGAAGAGCATGGTACTCCTGTATTTCAAGATTTCATAACTGCTCTAAGTAATTTGTGATGAGGGGGGGAAAAAGGGAAGATGACATACACCGTTGTCGTCTTTAGGGTGGGCCAAGGGTATTTAGTAAGAGGTAAGAAGAAAAAAACGAATAATGGAAAATGTAGGCTGAATATTCATCTCCTCCAATGTCCACCTTCTGGTATCGAAGCCTGACTTTTCAGACCATTCAGTGAAGTGGTCATGACTTACCAATTATTACGGTAGATTGCTACACATTTGTATGACTGTGTGGGAGAGCCACCTTAAACCTATGAACACAGAAACATAGGAATTTCCTACTGGATCAGATAACTAGTTCATCTAGTGCAGTATCCTATCTCCAATAGCGTCCAGATGCTTTAAAAGAAGGTGCAAGAATCCCTATGCTGGACCATTCTGAAGTAACCTGTCCACAGGAGTTACTTGTTCGTAACCACAGACAGTTAATGATTGGCTTGTGCCCTTATAAGTTTTATCCTTCCTAGTAAAAAAAAAAAAGAAAAAAAAAAAAAGAGGAGTCCTTGTGGCATCCAAATACATGTGTTAGTCTCTAAGGTGCCACAAGGACTACTCATTCTTTTTGCTGATACAGACTAACATGGCTACCATTCTGAAACCTGTCATCCTTTCGAGTGTGACTGCAGATGTCCTCATTATCCATATATATGCCCGGTCCTTTTTGGGAATTCTATGAAGAATTTGAGCTCAATTATGTCTTGTGGCAGTGAACCGGATGATCAAAATACATCCTGTGTTTTATTTTGCTTTAAATCCTTTTATCAAATTTGTTGCCTTTCAATTTAATTGAATTTCCCCTTGATCTTGTATTATGAGACAGAGTAAATAGGGGCACCCAATTTTCCTTCTGTGTGCCATTTATTATTTTGTATACTTTTGATGCAAGTCTTATTTGTGTCCTTTCTAAACAAAACAAGCCTAATCTTTCAATTCCCTCATATGGGTCCATATCTCTTATCATTTCCTCCCATTTCTGGACTCCTTCTGTTTTTGCTTAACTATACCTTTTTCAGGTAGGGTGACCAGAGCTGAAAATAGTATTCCAGATGAAGACATGCAGTGGGTATATATAATAATGTAATATTTTCAATGTTATTTTCTATCCCATTCTTCAGATATCATTCCATAACTGCTTCAGGCTATAACCCGATGTGCCTTGTAAAGCTTAAACTTTTCTTTCTTTCTTTCTTTCTTTCTTTCTTTCTTTCTTTCTTTCTTTCTTTCTTTCTTTCTTTCTTTCTTTCTTTCTTTCTTTCTTTCTTTCTTTTTCTTCAATCTGGGGCTTTTAGCATTGTCTATGTTGTCTGTCTGTGAAATGCCAACCCAAGTGTCTAATATGACTGTTGAAACATATCTTAAAATCACAAGAAGGAGTCTGAATTAATAACTCTAATACTCCTTTGCATAGCTAAAGTCACCGTAATTTCGCATAGCTTTTTTTCTCCTTTTTGGATTTCTACTATTTTGTCACTCTCTCATGTGCAGTATCTTGTTATTCATAGATGGGTTTTCATTGCACAGCAAGGGGATTATAAAACTGGCTTCTGTAAATAGACAATCCTCAAGGATCAGAACTTTCTTTCTTGGCAACATGAATTTCTGACCCTGGCCAAAATGCAAAGATGCTGGCAACCTCTGTGGTTATCATTACAGGGATACATTTTGTAAATTGGTTTGATCCCTCCAGAAGACATATGGCCAAAAAGCAGAGGGGGATATTTTCAATAGAAAATAAATTAGCTTAAGAGAAGAAGGTGTTTTCTCTTTTATAAGTGATTAATAGAAACATTGAATACAATTCCTTTAATTTTTTGGTGATATAAAAGGGCACAACTTTTAGAAAAGGTTTAAAAATTGATGAAATAATGTCACCATTAATGATACAAATAGACACATATGGGTAAGATTAACTTCTGAAGTTATGTTAGCAGGATTAAAAAAAATTAAAAGTCATTAGGCTGTAAACTGATTGCTAGGTAGAGTCAGGAAGGAATTTTGTTACTAACTTGGGATAATTGGCATAATTATGCATAATTGGCCAGGTGCATTGTGAGGTTGGGTTTGCCTTTGTCTGTACCTTTAAACAAGGCATCTGCTGGACCAGAATAACTATTGTTTATTCCAGTATGGCAAATTTTATATTCTGAAGTTGAATAGAATTCACAGAAGAGGCTGGTGCCTGAAAATATTCCAGAAAGTCACTGCACAGAATAGGGAATTCAGTGCTATCTCTTGACAGTAGCTGGGGATTGTTAATTGTTTTTAAAAATATCCTAGCATGCCTGCAGAGTCACTTTGGACCTGATTCTCAACAGACGTTTGCCTTGTATCATTGCAAAATAAGTGTAAGTGACACCACCAGAATTATAGCTTTTTGCTCCTCCTTTGTACTTGTGTAAATGATGACACAAGGTGAAAGGCAGTGGAGGATCAGGCCCGGCACATTTAAAAAGGAAAAATGCATGGCAAAATGTATGTCACTGAACAGCTGTGCTAAGGACTTCGAAAGGCTAAAGGCGATTATTCTTCTGAAGGTTGACTAGATGGAGAAATCCACGAAGCTTCTTAAAAATGTCTCAGTGGTGTGTGTGAGATCTTTATATGTTGTTGGGTGTAGGATTAAGATTTTTAACACATTCAGTACTATAACCAAAGCAATAAAAGAGGTATCAGGTAGGGAATAATGGCCAGTTTTGTTCGACTCTACACCATATCAATGCACGACCCATATGCAGCAAACTACAGGCCTGAATTCTGGGCTGTACAGATGGGGGATGAAGGCAAGGTAGGGATGCTAGTGTGCTCATGAAGACCGCTAACAAAAGAGTAACTAACTCCGTTGGCGTTCAGATGCTATCACACTGGTATTTCTTTCTGCGTTTTGCTGTCTCTGTTTGGAGGGTCTGCTTGATGTCCATTCATTTGAGTGCTGTGGGTAGAGACGTGTTTGTGTGTGCATCATTGTTTAGATGTCAGAAATATACTTCATAGGAGAACCAGCAAAAATGTGTTATAATATTGGTGCTCTGTGGAATGTGTGCTTTTTAGATTTGTTTTTTTTTTCTTGTATTTTAATAAAATCTAAAGGCAAAAATATTCTGTCTTCTTTGGTCTTTTTTTATTTTTAAATATAGAGTGCTACAGGTCAGTGAAAGTATGAATGATTGTTTTTTTGATAGAACGGCCTGTCCTGCAATGGTTAGATCTCGACCTATATGGACAAAACATAAATGTCAGGATCTGTGTTTTTCTTTGTTTAATCTCTGACTAGAGCTTTTTCTGAGAAAGATAAGACAGAGCAATTTGAAAACACCTAGGATGATGTTTAATATGCACAGTACAAGCAACATTTCCAAAAATATGAGCTTGAGGAAAGCACACAAAACACTACATTGCATGTGAAAATTTTCATATGCATCTTGCATTTGTGTGTGCAATGTAATATGCATCCAGTATGTATACATGCAGCTATATTTTCAAAGGGTAGCATTAAAGAGCAAAAATCTACTGCACACCAAAATGAGTGAGCAAAACTCAGTGCTTGATTGAGAAGTTATCCCATGAACAGAACGGCTTAAAATGAGATTGCTCAGCACCTTACAGGATCGGGACCAACATTACTTGGGGATATATTTGATTTTTAGCTTTTTCCAACTACATGTTAACATGTTACAGCAAGTTTTGAAAATCTCAGTCACTGTACCCAAAACCAAATGTGAAAATACACCTAGAATGAAAAAGGACAAAACAAGTTACTGAAAAAGAAAAGTAGTAACAATGTAAATCCTACAAAAAGAAAAGAAGTACTAGTGGCACCTTAGAGACGAACCAATTTATTTGAGCATAAGCTTTTGTGAGCTACAATAAATAAATAAATTGGTTCGTCTCTAAGGTGCCACAAGTACTCCTTTTCTTTTTGCGAATACAGACTAACACGGCTGCTACTCTGAAATGTTAATCCTACCTAACTGCACTGTCCTTCGACATTGGTGAGGCCTCATCTGGAGTACTGTGTCCAGTTTTGGGCCCCACACTACAAGAAGGATGTGGATAAATTGGAGAGAGTCCAGCGAAGGGCAACAAAAATGATTAGGGGTCTGGAACACATGACTTATGAGGAGAGGCTGAGGGAACTGGGATTGTTTAGTCTGCAGAAGAGAAGAATGAGGGGGGATTTGATAGCTGCTTTCAACTACCTGAGAGGTGGTTCCAGAGAGGATGGTTCTAGACTATTCTCAGTGGTAGAAGAGGACAGGATAAGGAGTAATGGTCTCAAGTTGCAGTGGGGGAGGTTTAGGTTGGATATTAGGAAAAACTTTTTCACTAGGAGGGTGGTGAAACACTGGAATGCGTTGCCTAGGGAGGTGGTAGAATCTCCTTCCTTAGAAGTTTTTAAGGTCAGGCTTGACAAAGCCTTGGCTGGGATGATTTAATTGGGGATTGGTCCTGCTTTGAGCAGGGGGTTGGACTAGATGACCTTCTGAGGTCCTTTCCAACCCTGATATTCTATGATTCTATGATTCCTGAGGACATCCACTCTAATATCCTGACCATGGCTTTGGAACAACCAAAGAAGAAACTATTCCTAGAAAATCCACCCCAGGTTTTTTAAAACAATCCTGTAAACATTAGGAGAGGACTTGGCATGCTTATTCACAGAGCTCCCATTGTGAGCATTATTGAGAAAGCCCATAGTTTACCTACTCTCATTATCAAGTCTCAGTGCTTTGATTTAAGGTGCTTCTCTTCAAGCCTGGGACATAAGAGTAACAAACACAATAATAGTAGAAATGCCTTAAAAGGTCTGATTCATCTCACACTAGTGTAAGACAGGTGCAGCTCTGCAGAAGTAAATGGCCTTTTACTGGGGTAAAACCAACATACATCAGAGGAGAAACAGGCTCCTTGTACGTATCGACTAACATATACTTTTATTTATTTTAAAACAACTTATTCTTGCACATATTTGCAGGGATCTTTTGAACAATAGTTTTGTTTTCTGGGAGGGACATTATCCACTACGGACAAGAGAAAAGAGTTCTACACCACACAATTAGAGTAAAGCCTCTTTATAAACCCAAATATTTCCAGAGCAGTATCTCGGTGGATTGACCAGTGCTCAAGAACAATTTTTTAATTTTTTTTTTTGACCAAGACTAGAAAAATTCTTCTGGCATAATAAATCTTCCCCAAGTATAAACGTCAAACAAAGGACCTAATTGCTGGCTAAAGACTTTGATCACAGACAAGTGATCAATTTTAGCTAAAGTCAGTATCTCCTCCATGGTTCAATGCATTAATGGACTCACTACATTTTGCCTGTCTGTTGCTAATTCGCCAGTCACATTAATGACCCAATGGCTTACATATATTTTAAAGAGACTAATGTGCAGCAAGACATTCTGAGAACACCTAGTGTTCAAGTCCCCAACTCCTGAAAGGTGCTTATCACATCATTTAATTTGAAAAACAAAAAAAAACACATAATCTATTTTAGGTTGTAAACATAATGATTTCAGCTCAGTCTCCAAGCTAGTGGTGTATTTACCCGTGGTCTGTAGCTAGGGGAAAACTAAAAAGAAAAAGTAATATGCGTAAGTCATTCCATGTGTCCTTTATTTATTCTTGTTCATTTTGCTGTAGGCCCCACTGGAAATTGTTTGATAACTTGAGCGCTGGGTCCATTTTCACATATACTATGATGTGTGATTGTCTGTTGAGTTAAGCTCCAATGTCCTATACAGCCCACCAAGGCATAGGTGTGTTTCTAACTTCCTGTAGACTGCAGGGGGAAGACGAGATGCATTTTTAGTCTCATCCCAGGGCACCAGAGTTAATCTGTCCCTGCCCTAGCAGCTGTTTGTCAAAACCAGTCTAATTTAGCACAGAATAGAGGGTGTTGTCTGGGAGGAATCCAGCACTGAAATGCAGATGCACTGTGGGTCAGAAGTGGTCAGATATCTCAAGAGAAAATCTTTGAGGTTCATTCAGAGATTCACTGGAGATGCAGACCAGAAATCAGTAGAATATGTTTGTAAATGAAAAGCACTTGCCTCCTGAGAAAAGATTCCTGTGGCTGATTATATGATGCAAATGACAGCTGATTTGCATCAACTGAAGCGTCCCTAGTGTCCTTAAGGAAATCCCCAGGTAGAATGAATTGCAATACCACAAAATGTGGAGGTCATAGAATATCAGGGTTGGAAGGGACCTCAGGAGGTCATCTAGTCCAACCCCCTGCTCAAAGCAGGACCGATCCCCAATTAAATCATCCCAGCCAGGGCTTTGTCAAGCCTGACCTTAAAAACCTCTAAGGAAGGAGATTCCACCACCGCCCTAGATAACACATTCCAATACTTTACCACCCTCTAAGTGAAAAAGTTTTTCCTACTATCCAACCAAAACCACCCCCACTGCAACTTGAGACCATTACTCCTCATTCTGTCATCTGCTACCACTGAGAACAGTCTAGATCCATCCTCTTTGGAACCCCCTTTCAGGTAGTTGAAAGCGGCTATCAAATCCCCCCTCATTCTTCTCTTCCACAGACTAAACAATCCCAGTTCCCTCAGCCGCTCCTCATAAGTCATGTGTTCCAGTCCCCTAATCATTTTTGTTGCCTTCTGCTGGACTCTTTCCAATTTTTCCACATCCTTCTTGTAGTGTGGGGCCCAAAACTGGACACAGTACTCCAGATGAGGCCTCACCAATGTCGAATAGAGGGAAAGATCACATCCCTCGATCTGCTGGCAATACCCCTACATATACATCCCAAAATGCCATTGGCCTTCTTGGCAACAAGGGCACACTGTTGACTTATATCCAGCTTCTCGTCCACTGTAACCCCTAGGTCCTTTTCTGCAGAACTGCCGCCTAGCCATTCAGTTCCTAGTCTGTAGCGGTGCATGGGATTCTTCCGTCCTAAGTGCAGGACTCTGCACTTGTCCTTGTTGAACCTCATCAGTTTTCTTTTGGCCCAATCCTCTAATTTGTCTAGGGCCCTCTGTATCCTATCCCTACCCTACAGCGTATCTACCTCTCCTCCCAGTTTAGTGTCGTTTGCAAACTTTCTGAGGATGCAATCCACGCCATCCTCCAGATCATTTATGAAGATATTGAACAAAACCGGTCCGAGGACCGACGCTTGAGGCACTCCACTTGATACCGGCTGCCAACTAGACATGGAGCCATTGATCACTACCCGTTGAGCCCAACAATCTAGCCAGCTTTCTATCCACCTTATTCCATCACCCACCTTATCATCCATACTTCTTTAACTTGTTGGCAAGAATACTGGGGCAGACCATGTCAAAAACTTTGCTAAAGTCAAGGAAAAACACGTCCACCGCTTTCCCCTCATCCACAGAGCCAGTTATCTCGTCATAGAAGGCAATTAGATTAGTCAGGCATGACTTGCCCTTGGGGAATCCATGCTGACTGTTCCTGATCACTTTCCTCTCCTCTAAGTGCTTCAGAATTGATTCCTTGAGGACCTGCTCCATGATTTTTCCAGGGACTGAGGTGAGGCTGACTGGCCTGTAGTTCCCAGGATCCTCCTTCTTCCCTTTTTTAAAGATGGGCACTACATTAGCCTTTTTCCAGTCATCCGGGACCTCCCCCGATCACCATGAGTTTTCAAAGATAATGGCCAATGGCTCTGCAATCACATCCGCCAACTCCTTTAGCACTCTCGGATGCAGCGCATCCGGCCCCATGGACTTGTTCTCGTTCAGCTTTTCTAAATAGTCCTGAACCACTTCTTTCTTCACAGAGGGCTGGTCACCTCCTCCCCATGCTGTGCTGCCCAGTGCAGCAGTCTGGGAGCTGACCTTGTTCGTGAAGACAGAGGCAAAAAAGCATTGAGTACATTAGCTTTTTCCACATCTTGTTGCTAACAATCCTGAAGAAACCCTTCTTGTTACTCTTGACATCTCTTGCTAGCTGCAACTCCAGGTGTGATTTGGCCTTCCTGATTTCACTCCTGCATGCCCGAGCAATATTTTTATACTCTTCCCTGGTCATTTGTCCCATCTTCCACTTCTTGTAACCTTCTTTTTTGTGTTTAAGATCAGCAAGGATTTCACTGTTAAGCCAAGCTGGGTCTCCTGCCATATTTACTATTCTTTCTACACATCGGAATGGTTTGTCCCTGTAACCTCAATAAGGATTCTTTAAAATACAGCCAGCTGGACTCCTGGACTCCTTTCCCCCTCATGTTATTCTCCCACGGGATCCTGCCCATCAGTTCCCTGAGATAGTCAAAGTCTGCTTTTCTGAAGTCCGGGGTCCGTATTCTGCTGCTCTCCTTTCTTCCTTGTGTCAGGATCCTGAATTCGACCATCTCATGGTCACTGCCTCCGAGGTTCCCATCCACTTTTGCTTCCCCTACTAATTCTTCACAGTTTGTGAGCAGCAAGTCAAGAAGAGCTCTGCCACTAGTTGATTCCTCCAGCACTTGCACCAGGAAATTGTCCCCTACACTTTCCAAAAACTTCCTGGATTGTCTGTGCACAGCTGTATTGCTCTCCCAGCAGATATCAGGGTGATTGAAGTCTCCCATGAGAACCAGGGCCTGCGATCTAGTGACTTCCATTAGTTGCCAGAAGAAAGCCTCGTCCACCTCATCCCCCTGGTCTGGTGGTCTATAGCAGACTCCCACCATGACATCACCCTTGTTGCTCACGCTTCTAAACTTAATTCAGAGACACTCAGGTTTTTCTGCAGTTTCATACCGGAGCTCTGAGCAGTCATACTGCTCTCTTACATACAATGCAACTCCCCCACCTTTTCTGCCCTGCCTGTCCTTCCTGAACTGTTTATATCCATCCATGACGGTACTCCAGTCATGTGAGTTATCCCACCAAGTCTCTGTTATTCCAATCACATCATAATTCCTTGACTGTGCCAGGACTTCCAGTTCTCCCTGCGTGTTTCCCAGGCTTCTTGCATTTGTGCATAGGCACTTGAGATAACTTGCTGTTTGTCCTGCTTTCTTAATATGAGGCAGGAGCCCTCCCCTTTCACGTTCTCATGCTCATGCTTCCTCCCTGTATCCCACATCCCCACTTACCTCAGGGCTTTGGTCTCCTTTCCCCAGTGAACCTAGTTTAAAGCCCTCCTCACTAGGTTAGCCAGCCTGCTTGTGAAGATGCTCTTCCCTCTCTTCGTTAGGTGGAGCCCGTCTCTGCCTAGCACTCCTTCTTGGAACACCATCCCATGGTCAAAGAATCCAAAGCCTTCTCTCCGACACCACCTGCGTAGCCATTCGTTGACTTCCACGATTCGACGGTCTGTACCCAGGCCTTTTCCTTCCACGGGGAGGATGGACGAAAACACGACTTGCGTCATGAAGGCCTGGATGGTGGAGGCAAGATTCACAACCGAAAAACAATTCACACTTGTCAGTCTAAATTCAAGTGGAAAAGAGTGTATTAGCCATTGATAATGCCTGAGAATCTAGGAGTAACTGGGGATCCAGAAGTATCTCCATATGAGAAACCTCTCTGACAAAGGTTGGGCACATTACCTCAGTCGTAGGGGCACATCAACAGTAGTCAGCCCTGCTCTTCAGATGTTTCTCCTGCTTACCAGCAGCACCTCTTTTTCTAGGTATAAGGTCCTCCAGTAGCACTAGACAATATAGTGGTATCATTATATGATGCAAAGAGCAGCAGATTGCATCAGCTGAAGTTTCCTTAGTGTCTTTAATGGAAACTCCATCATATAATGATACAGACCTACTATATCATACCATAGTACTGGAGAACTGTCCAGCTAGAGAATCAGAATTATAGAAATGATAGGGATCTCATGAGTTCATTTAGTCCACCCCACGTGCTGAGGCAGTATTCAGTACCCCAGACCATCTCTGATGTATGTTTATATAAACTGGTCTCAAGCAAGCATAGCCTGTTGAACAGATTGGGATGAACCCTTTCATTTATTATATGTGAATCTGGTGTTGGGAAAGGTGCTGATTGACAGCCTTAAAGACTGAATTGCTTTGTTTAGCCATGTGGAAGATATGGCAGGGGAAGTACAATCTTCCCACCCACCCCCTACTCACTGTCTCAGCAATAAGCATTAATCCTGATCTGAAAGAAACCATTTCACCTAGGGATGGAGGAGACTTGTTCAGTCTTTGGTCAGGAGACTGCCCTTGTTCAGTCTTTTGTCAGCCTGCTGCATTTAGTGTCAATTATGATAGTGGTCTCCAGGATGTGGACACCTATCCATGATAAACAGCTGTCAGATGATAACTTCCATTGGACTATCAGTTTTTGAAATTACATATAAAGCTTCCAGTAATTGTTTTGCTGTAAAAAGATCAAGGGAGTGCTTCCCCAGGTACTCATTGCAGATGGCTGGCTACGTTTCCAAGATGAGAGTTGCCAAGGCAAATAAATGAAAGGGAAACCATGCACCACAAGGACTACAACATGGCCCATGTCAATGGGAAGTTGATAGACGTACTGAGGGCACAAGATGGTCCTTAGAGACTGTAAACTGTTTCTCTCTTCCTTTCTCCTTTGTTTGTAGAGGGAGATCACAAACTCTTGAGATACCTGAGAAGAGGGCTGTGGTCCAGGGCACATCCATGGAGTAAGCTCTCCTTTGCTTGCGCCACAGATGTTCACTTGTAGGGGACATTTCAGAGCAAAACCAGCAGAAATCAGGGAGCAGGACAAGGTAAGTTTCAACTGTCTGCCAGGCTGCAGAGGAGGATGTTTTTAGTTTTATGTTTCAAATGTTTTAATCAATTTCACATTCTCTCCCCCTACAGAGGTGAACAGGCTGTTTCAGTGATTTAAACATTTATAACTCCAGAACAATCTAATCCAGATGAACTATTTGAGCTTTATTTTTTTGTGCTTTGTTTGAGTCCAGGTAAATAGATAAGACAAGTCATTACTGAAATCATTATGGCCTGGATCATTACCCAGAATACCATCTGCTGGTATTTTATCAAGCCTCCTTCTATTAAAGTGCCATTAAATTGCTTCTGATGTTCACTTACGGGCACCAGATAAATCAGCCCACTTGACAGATAAATAGGAAGCCAAGTAACTATATTTTAATTGTCTCGACTACCATCCAGTGTTACTCATGATCTATTTAATCACTGATAGGACTTTAATTAAATATATCCTAAATCTGATCGTCTTGTCAACAGGGGGAAAAACAGGCTTCAACACTTGATGAGCCTTTGGGTGGCTATGGTCTCATTTTTACATTGACAGGAAATTAATAGCATGATTTTAAAATTTACGCATGCTGTTACGGGGGAAAGGGTGGGGGCTTACTTCTTGTAGCATCAGACTGGCAGCTCGTGAGGGAGGTGCGCGATAGAACTCTGAAGTGAAGTTAAGCAGTTCTGGCAACTTTATTGCTAACAAGAAGGTATTCGTCTACTGCCTGGAGGCCTGTTGTATTAATTTATTTGTGTATGTGTGTATTTTAAATGTAGTGAGCACCTAATGCTGCAAAACAAATTTAGGAAGATCCATTTTAAGTGTGTTACTGTAGCAATTGCAGGGGAATGAAAGAAAAACAGTTCAATACAATAAATGCTGTTTTATTTTACTATCTTTCTTTTTCATATTTTAGTGATGTTAAAAAAAATGTCTGGCGTGCCCTAAGGATAAGTCTACTGGAGTTTCAATAATAGGTCATACGAGAGCATACTACTCAGCTTTCTTTTATAAATCTGGCAGCCTGAACCAGAGATGTTCGTGAGTCATAATAGAATGCAACAATCAGTGGCTCCTTCAGGGCACCATATAAATTTACCAACAACTCCATCATGTCATTAATGTTGCTTAAGGATTTATGTGCTAAAACACATTTTAAATGTGGTTAACCTAATTGCAGTGGCTATACAGAACTTTACAGTTAACACATTCCACTATTCAGCGTCCTCTTTTCAGATAGTTATAACCTTACGCAAAATTTTCCCTTTTTTTTTTTTTTTTTTTTTTTTGAAAACTTCTAGGCTTGGACTCATCCCAAAGTTGCTTTTTAAAAAAAAAATTTGGTGGAAAATTTCAAGAAATTGTATTCAGCTGTTTCAGAGTTTGGTGGAAACTGGAAAAAATACATTTTCCTATTTAAAAAATTAAAATCTAACCACATGCTATGCTTTTTTTTTTTTAAAGGGTGGTTGCAGCAAGAATGGCTGAAGTTTGGGGCTTGAAATTGTATGCAAGTATTTGTTAATGAGGACTAGGCTGCAGCTTACTGGAGGACTGTGTTGCTATCAGGGTTGGATTTAGGGGCAGGGAACCCAGGTGACCACCTGGAGTGCCGAGCTTGGGGCGCGCCAGGCTAGGGGTGCTGTTTTTGTTGTTATCGACAAAAGGGAAAATAGAATGTTTGGAGTAAAATGTTTCAGGTACTCTGTACATGGATTCCTTTTTCACTAACCTCCTAGAATGTTCTGGACATGAAATGGGCGACAAATGCAATAAAAAATAAGGTATTCAAAAGTTTAACAAATGGAAGGGAGGGGGTGCCAAAGACTTGGGGTGCAGTTTCTCAGCAGTGTCTCCAGCAGAGACAGACATTCCTTAATGTAGCCAGGACCTAAACCATTTAGATCTTCACACTTTCTCTTATGCCATCACCTAAACTTAGAACAGCCTCCAAATTCCCATATTCCAAGCACTATCCTCCTTCAACTGCTGCTTAAAATCCACTTATTGACACCTATAGCTAATACATATTAAAAAACAAGTAGGGCTGTCAAACGATGAAAAAAAACCACAATTAATCATTAGATTTTAAAAAAAATAGCTATTAATCACAGTTTTAATCGCACTGTTAAACAATAATAAAATATCAATTTAAATTTATTATATATTTTTGGATGTTTTTCTACATTTTCAAATATATTGATTTCAATTACACCATAGAATGCAAAGTGTACACTGCTCACTTTATATTATTATTTTTGATTACAAATATTTTAACTGTAAAAAAGATAAACAAAAGAAATAGTATTTTTCAGTTCACCTGATACAAATACTGGAGTGCAATCTCTTTGTCATGAAAGTGCAACTTACAAGTGTAGAATCCTTTGTTTTTTTTACATAACAGCAATAAAAAAAATGTAAAACTTTAGAGCCTACAAGTCCACTCAGTCCTACTTCTTGTTCAGCCAATCGTTGAGACAAACCAGTTTGTCTATATATTTACAGGAGATAATGGTCCCCGCTTCTTATTTACAACACCTGAGTGTGAGAACAAGCGTTTGCATGGCACTGTTGTGGTATAAAGTGAGCACTGTACTCTTTGTATTCTGTGTTGGAATTGAAATCAATATATTTGAAATGATAGAAAAACATCCAAAAATATTCATAATAATTATAAATTGGTATTCAATTATTGTTTAACAGTGTGATTAAAATGGTGATTAATTGTGACTATTGTTTTAATCTAGTTAATTTGTTTTGTGTTAATCACTTGAGTTAACTGCAATTAATTGATAGCTCTAAAAAACTCCCAAACATTTATGGAATGTAAAATAGTTTTTCAGTTGCCATTTAGAGGGAAAATATGTCATGGTTATGGCCTGCAATTCACCTTGTTTTCCTACATACCAAGAAAGGCTAAATATCTCTGGCAGCCAAAAGGGCCATTATTGTACTTTTAAGAATCAAGGCACTTTCTGAAAAGCTTGGACTTCTTTCCTTAAATTAGTTTTCCTCATATCATTCCTGGCAGAAAGTGCTGATTTAAACATTATTTTTCTTCTTATATTGTTTGCAAGGCAGATGGAATTAGAAATCCCTTGTTTGGTCTTTACAATTAATGATTACTAAGGCAGGTAAATGTTAATAGACTTTTTAGTGTGGGGATATGTTTTTCCTTTTCCTTTTCCTTTTATGACAGCACTATTTTCTTCTGTTTTATTTTCCCAGGTTTGTTTGTAATATGATACACAGTTTGGTTTTGTAATGGAGCTAGGACATAGAGGATGTGAACATATTTCTGCAAAACTCATGCTGTAGTCGTGTTCTCGTTCACACTTCACTATCCAAATATCTCATTGCTCGAATGCAGCTTCAGGAAAAGATGAAATAGGAGCACATATCCTGCTGAGTCTGAGCCCATGCTCTCACCTGGTGCAAGGGTCACTGTCCTGCAGAAGTTGCTATCTTTTACACACAACATAAAATGGAGGTCCTGACCACTTAGAACAATTAAAAATCCCTTTGCATTTTCCGCAAGATTCAAGGTATTAGCTCTAGAGACCAGGGCAAATTCCACTCTTGGCCAAAAAAAGAATATTATATTTACCTCCTATACAGGGGTATTGTGAATTCATTAATGTTTGTAAAGCAGGTTGGGTTGAGATGAGATCCTCAGATGGAAAGGACTGTAAAAAGCCTAAATGATTATTATTCATTTGAAAGGAAAGTTTCACAAGCAGGACACAATAACTTCCTAATGTCCTCGCTCCCAAGGTTATAAATATGGCAAGCTATGTAACCTGATGATCCAACCTCAACGAGCAACATGGGATATATGAGTGATGACAAAAGATCTGTCAGGCACACTGGCTCACATTCGTTAAATGCTTTATTATGTGAATGATAAAACTTTTAGTGCTGATTTTATTTTCTGGGAAACCAGTATGAGGATTTTTAAATGGGACTGAGATTTTGAGACTACTGAGCCTTGTTCAGGGTAGAAAGTGCCCGCATGCCATCTGCAGTGCCCAGTCATTACCTTAGTCGTCTCCTTGAAAGTGGCTTCTCCAGGGTTTTGTTGTTTTATATTTCGTAGGCGAACTGAGCCTGAGAGAGGATGAAAGTGGAGAGACGGTTTCAGCAGAGACGTCTAGGTATCTACCACAGCAGCCCTTTCTCTATCACAAATAATTGGATGTCTCATTCCCTACATCTTATTTATGTTGTCTGAGTCCTGCACTGGATTTTTGGTGTGTCTCTTATTTTTTTAATTCATTGCCTTTAATTAACCTCTTGGGTCACCTCTCAAGCCTTCTTAAAAAAGTGGTTAATATGCATTAGACCCTTCTATGAAGACGAATAGCTCCTGCACGTGCACTAGCTAGGAAAACAATTACATGAGCTATCAGGCCTTGGGGCTTAAACAGCAGGGTGGGCTCAGGAAAAAATAGTATCAGACATAGGATAGTTTTGGATAACTTTCCAGGCACCATAGGCATTTTTCACAATCTTCGGAAGCATTGCTTTGTATCAGCGAGGGAGGATAACCACACTCAATAGATCACTGATCAGTTCTTGTCCAAGGCAATTCTTATACTGTATTCCTATGATCATAGAGGGAAAGGCCCCATCAACTCTTCTAGTCCATCTCTCTGTGGGCCGATGCGGGATTGTTCTCTACAGTATATTCTCTAGGGTTTTTTCCAGTCCAATTTTAAGTGACAGGACTTTCACCACTTCCTTGAGAGTTTAGTTTAGTCTCAGATTATAGTCAGGTCCCGCCAAATTAAGGTCTTAAAAAACTACCCCCAAAACAGGAAAAAAAAGAAAAAAAAGGGTTCTATTTCACCCATTACCAGTTTTCTGAGCCATGTGAACTCCCTTGGTATTAATTTAAAAACAGTCAAACAAACCCACGCATATTTATCCAGGCCATCATCCAATCTCATAATCCTCATTACCTTCCTGTTTCCCAGCCCTTTTCTATAAGCCTTAGACCACACTGCCTGTTTCTATTAAAAAGTCTTTCATGTGTAGTTAACAACTCATAAGGGTTAGAGGAGTGATGGGATAAATACACAAAATACAATATAGCTTTGAACACCCCAGATATAGGAGGGTCCATATCTAGGGTTTTGATTTGGCCCTTTATAAAGACAGGAGCCACTTGCTAAATTCGGATCCAGATTTGGGTTTTGGAAATCCCTAAATGAGGGAATTGGATCTAGCATTTTGATTTGAGGCCATCTTTTGTTTAAATTGTATGAAAAAGGATAATGTTAAAGCTGACATGGTGTATAACCAGAGAAGAGGAGTGTGATTGTGTTTGGGATATTGTACAGCAAATGCACTTTAAGGGCTAGTTCCACAAAGGCACAGTTAAGTGCCTAACTGCCACTTTAGGTACCTACTGCCAAAATTTAGATCTTCAAACCTCCCACTCAACTGCCACCCAACCCTGCAGTCATCTAAGGTCCCTTGGTGCCTGTTTCTACAGGTAAAGTCCCCAAGCATTTACATTTCTGCCTGTGGTGTGTGGACACCTGCCCAAGTCTTGATGCCACCAAGCTTGTAAGCACCTGAATCCTCAAGCGAGGCATTCCTCCACCCGTCTCACTATGGGGCCCAATCCAGCAAACATTTTCAGAGGGTGCCCACTGCTTTGGGCCCTGCACAAAATAGCGGAGGTGTTCCCCTTGTATCACTGCTTTGGGCCCAGTGGTTAGGGGGGTGGGAGCCACAGGTTCACATCTTGCCTGCTGTGGAGCAGGGACATGAACCAGGCTTTCCCACCTCCTAAGTGAGTACCCTAGCCACTGGACTCCATGGTATTCTGAAGGTCTCAATCTCTGTTGAAGCTGTTACACGTTGCATGACATACTTAAATAGTGATTGGGCCAGCGAGAGAGAGCGTGCGAATGCCTCTAGCTCAGTGGTGAGGGTACTCCCCTGGGAGACCTACTGTAATGAATAGTTAAGTATTTTATACAAAGCAACATTGCTTAGACAGAAGAGAGAAGTATGTCGGCACAGCTGCTGGGTGGTGTAATTCCCAGCTCAGCTGTACAGACATGTGCGAGCTCTGTTTGAGCTTCTGTGCTAGAAGTAGCAGGGTGGCCATGGCTACAAGGGCAGCAGCACAAGCGAGCCACCTGAATACAAGCCTGCCTAGTTCCCTGGGTGTGTGCTCAGGTGCTGTGCTGCTCCAGCCTTCCTGTTATTTATAGTGTGGTCGCTTGAGCAGTATTAGCATGTGGCTGTCTGAGCTGGGACTGACACCTGACAGAAGAGTTATTTGAGCCTGGATTTCCTACATCCGAGGTAAATGCTCTAACCCCTTGGCTACAGGGACAACACCCCCACCTCTTTCTTTGTTTGTTTTTTGAGAGAGAAAGGGCTGCCCTGGTTTAGGTGCCTAACTCCAGGAGAGGGTTTATGGCTGGGAATGCCAAACAGAGATGGGTGCCTCCCTCCAGTCCAGACTTAGGCACCTAACTCCCTTTGAGGGGCAGTGCTTCGGTATTTCCTCTTCGCTAGCTTACGTGGTTTATTGCTCAGCTTGCTGGCTTCTGTGAATCCCATTCCAGGGTGCCTAACTCTCTCCCCAGTTCCAGGTGGCACCCTGGGGGGAGCCCATCACAAAGTGCCCTTCATCATTTTTGTTAGTAAAATCTGCATTTGCGTTCTAAAGAATCCACCACTTGTACTATACTGAGCAAAGACAGTCTTCATTAGCTAAGCAGCATCAAACCTAGTTGGTATTTGTTCGGGAGACCTCCAGAAAACCCAGACCCCTGCGTTAAGTAGTGGCGTCAGTGATCCCAGATGGAACTGAGTTAGAGCATGTCTTCACTGTGCACACATGCACGCGTGCACACACACACACACACACACAAAAGTGTTCTTTACTCACATTAACTTGGGTTAAAGCAGCAGTGAAGACATGGCAGCTCAGCTTTTAATTCAGCTTAGCAGCTTATGAGCAAACCCAGGCACCCTTATATACTTTAACTCAAACCATTAACTCGCATTACAAAATTGCTGTGTCTTCATTGCTATTTTAATCTGAGTTAGCTCTCACTGAGTTAAGAACACCTTTGTTTTTATTTTTTTTTCCGG
This sequence comes from Lepidochelys kempii, assembly GCF_965140285.1. Taxonomy (NCBI): domain Eukaryota; kingdom Metazoa; phylum Chordata; order Testudines; family Cheloniidae; genus Lepidochelys; species Lepidochelys kempii. Next base: position 95,381,796 of record NC_136385.1, on the reverse strand, counting down.
TAAAGTCATACCCTTACCATTGAACTAATACTCCAGCTTAGTGCTAGGAGGTACCATCTTTCAGATCAGCTGTAAAACTGAGGCTCTGATGATTTGTGGTCACTAGAGAACCACTTTCATCTATCCACATGAGTAGAGGTCCTACTAAATTCTTATGGATAGCTACACTCTGCCTCCCAAAATTCCACCTGCATTTTCATTTGGACATACTATTGCTCTTTATGCCCATCCTAAACCATTGTGTAGTGTTGATGTGGGCTGCTAAACACCTGACATGTTCTACCCCAGAGATAGCTGTATTTTAGTGTTCGGTGAGCTCCAGAAGTCTGTATCATTGAACCTGTTCTCCTTTCATGGACTTTTACATGAAATATTGGGACTCCTAGGTGGCAGGGCCAGAACTTGGTGTAATTCCATTATATGTGCCTAGCTGGGAGTTCTCAATTCAATGTCATCAGCAGTAAATCCTGTGATATTTGTGTGGGAAAAACTCATATTTCCATGGGAACTAATAGTCCCCAATTCCCGCTCCCTCCTCATGTCAGTGAAGTCCTGTTATACAAGGCAGGAAGCTCAAAGTTAAGGCAAAGTTTTAACAAAATATAAGTTTTGCGCTTTTAAAAATCAGAGACCCTTCGTCCTGAAGTCCCTCTGCCCGCCCAGTATTTCTGCTGCTGCAGATCTTTGCTAAATCACGACGACTCTTAGTTTCGCCTGTTGCTGTATGAAACAGAGATTGAGGCAAAAATCACAAACACTGATTGCATCCAAACTTTGGGGACAAAGATAAAAGGGACCCCGGCCGAACTGAGATACAACTACAGCAGGGCAAATAACTGATTGTTCTGTTCACTGGTAGTTGTGGAAAAATTGGGTCAAACTGACACCAAATTTCTTTGGAGTTTTTGGCAAATTGAAAAAGTTAGAAAAATGTCTTTACTCCAGAAAGAGCATGTAAGAATGACTCTAGAGCATGGGGGATAGGGTATACACCTGGGAGGGGAGACCCTTGGATTTCACACAACATGGAACAGCTTTAAAAGGAGAGATTGAGAACTGTCCCTAACTCAGAATATCTGCTAGCCTGGTGGTTAAGGCAATCACTTGAAAGGAGACGGCATTCAAGTCTCTGCACAAGAGTGGGGATTTGAACCTGAGTTGTCTCCCTTCTAGGTAAGTACCCTAACTACTGGGTACAAAAAGGAGCACCACCTCTTGCTTGATTTTGTGCTTGGCACCTTACTAGCCTTGTAAATTTAGCCCCCAAACCCTTCACTGACATTTCAGAATTGTCTTTTTCTTTTTTGTTTCAACCAGAACAATTCACTGAAATTGACACAAATTTGCAAAATGTTTTAGTGGATACAAATATTCTTTTTTGTGGAAAAATGTTTCAGCTGAAACATTCCACCTGGCTCTAGATACAACAACAATACTACAGAAAGGAAGGAAGTGCTAGATGGGAACTAAGCCTGGGTTCAACTCCCTGCTCTGCCGCAGACTTAACGTGACCGTGGGCAAATCCTTTAGTCTTTCTGGGTGCTCCTACACTGACCTGGAGGTGTAAATTTCAGCTTGAGGAGACATATGCAAGCTAGATCTGATCCCGTGCTGGATTAAAGAATTTTGGGGCCCTGTGCACTATGGGAACTTGCTCTCCCCTTGCCCCCCCACCCTTTGGTTGGGAGCTCCTGGGGGGACACTTTGGTAGGAGGCCCCATGGTGTGGTGTTGGAGAGCAAGTCCACCTGCATTCACGCTGTAGCAGCTCCTATCCAGCATGGCTGGACCAGTTCCCCCTTGCTGGTGTAACCCGCACACCTCCTGGGTGTGGTGCTCTGTCCCATCTGGGGGCCCTGAGACCACTTAGAGAGAGTTTAATGAGTCTTCTCTGCAGCCTTAGTTAACAGCCACATGGCTTTTAGCTCATGCAGTAGAGGCTCATGTATTTAGCTCCAGAGGCCCCAGGCTCGATCCCGCCTACCAACAACCAGGGTCTGAGTGTTACACTGGCTGTCACCACAGCATGCAAGCAGGGCCCTCCATCCACAATGCCTCTTCCTGGCTCTGGATTGGTGTTTGGTGTGTGTTTGGTTTCCCTGGCCACCCTGCCCAAGAGTCCTGTGCAAGTGCAGTGACGTGGGCATGGGTATCTTGCCTCTCTTTGAGCTTGCTCCAAAGCCCATTTAGCTCAATGGACTTTGGATCTGGCCCTTTCACATGTAATATATTCCCAACCCTCTCTTCATTACTTCCAGAGCTGCAGCTCAGAATATATGGGGATCTTATCAAACGTGCTAAGACTTTGCCTCTCCTGGGAGGTCATTATTTAGTAAATGCCCCTCCTGTTGAGCCCTCACTCATTTCTAATTGCCTTGTTCAGGACAGAGACACTTGCCTTGAGGTTAGATTTTACTGAGGGGAGGATGTGACTCACATTTATTCAACAGAGAGAAATCTCCTCTAATAACCAGGATCTGATCTGCCTTCATCTTCTGATGGTTTTAATAAGTAAAAGAGAGCAATGTGTATTACTTTGATTGTATGACTCATCCCCAAGTCCCAGTGCTTTAAGGTTATGTTTTATTACATTGGGCTGTTTGCCACAGAGGAACAGCACACTGTACATTGTCTGCTTTACACTCAGGCAGGGAGGAATTATTGGTGGCTGGATGTTGTTAGTGACTGGACTGACTATTATTCTTTTTTAGAGGCAGGCAGAAAGTCTCAGAAATAATGGGGATTTGTTCAGCAAAATCTCAACAATGCTGCTAATCAAAAGGTGTCCAGGAAAATCCTAACAGGACAAGACTGAAACATTCTGCTCTGTAAGCTAGGAACAAAATAAAATAAAACACAAAAACACACACAATCTCCACAGCTTGGATTCTACCTCATCCTGGTCTGTGCAAGGAAAGAGAGAGCGTGAAGATGAAATGCTAAATTCACACAGGGTCCAGTTTGCCTCTTGGTTACACTGGCTTTGCATTAGGATAACTCCCTTGACTTCACTGGAATTACTCCTGATTTGAAGCTGCATGAGATCTGAATCAGGCACCTGAGTCTACATCTGCTTCTGATAGCATAGACCCTGGCATCGGGATTAAAGTGATCACTCTAGTGATAGTGAGCCTACCTGAGGTCATGGGCAGCTATTCAGTAACTATGGGTTGGATTGTGGGCCAGCCCACACAGAAGCATAAGGAGAAGTAAGAATTATCCATACTCCTGAATGTTATCCTAGGACCATAGGTCTGGATGCAGAAGAAGAAACTGGTGCTGTGCACTTGCTACTTGTACCTGACCCAGTGGGTGGGGAGTAGCCAGAGCTTTGGCTCCCCTTCCGGCAGCATTAGCTGGTGTTGCTGAGAAAGCAGGAAGAGTGGTGATTTGTTGTGGGTAAGGACCAGGAGAACATTGCAAGAGGGCAGCAGGGAACGAACTGAATCCCTGAGGCATGGTTCCTTCTCTTGAGGCTCCTGGCACAGCATGACTAGGTATCACACGTCACACAAGGCAGATCGTATAAACACAAACTTGCCTGATGAGATCAAGAAAACTAAAAAGAGCAGGAACTTCAAATCTGAATTTATAAAGAGATAGGAAGGAGAAGCTTCATGACTCGTTTCTTCCCTATAGACTTCCATTGCAGGCTGTAAACTGTTGATCTGGCCTCGGTGATCAATGGATGGTGGAGTCTTCAGGCTTGACTATCTCCAGTGGCCCATCAATGTGCGTGAACATGACAGCCTTGGAAAGAACTGTAGCTGTTTATTACTGCAGGAACTCCCCTACTTAGCAACAAAGGTCCTCACAGATAAGGTCCTCCCATGCTCCAAACCCTATGTTAGCTCTCTTCAAACTCATATTCAAGGTTCTTGATCCCAGGCCCAGTCTTAAGTTGACTGCATGTGGGATACCTCAGAGAATGCCTGTCTCTATAACTAGGATTATTGACAACTGTGCCACATAGGAACAATGGCACGGCCAATAGCAACGGTGAGACTCTTAGGGCGGGATACAGCTTTCCTGGTAACTGGCACACAAAGCTTTGGAAGTCCTTACTAGGAGAATAGAGTAGGAGCACTAATGTGAGCACAATTACACCAAAACGGTTTTGCCATAACCTCTGACAATAAGTATCCCAAATGATAAGCTGCTTACTCTGGGAGATAGCTCATCTTTTGGCTTTAGAGACTTTCAGAGGTCTTCAGATAGCTGGAGATCAGTGTGACAAAGAACAGATAAATTGCACAGTAATCCCATTTTGCAAAATGGGAATAACTAGGCACAGTGTAGCTAGGTCCCTCCACCCAGGATTAAATAGTGAATTAGTGGCAGAGCTAGGAATTGAAGTCAGGACTCCTGACTTCTAGTTCTGGAACCACTAGAGAAAGCTGCCTCTTTACAGTAATTATTAGAGCTGATTATTTCAACTAATTGGAGCAGATGGCCATGTAACATAATACCCACCTTTTCTCTCTTTCCCCAGTACTTTCCTCCAAGTCCTTCTGCATGCTCAAGGCTGGACATGCTGTTTCTTGGCTGGAGTCAAGTCCTTCAAGCTCTGAACAGCCAGCTGTGTGTTTGATTATTGGAGCTGTTCTCAGGCAGTCTACCGGCTCTTTAGCCTGGAGAGCCAAATCACTCTGGGACAAAGTAATTGTTCTCTATGCATGGTTTGCTACTAATTGTGGAACAGAAGAGGCCTGGAGCACCTGGTGTCTCTTCCCAGTATGCTCTTCAATAGAAAAATTTGTGATATGCAAAAAATTAGGATGCATTTGCTACATGCCACTTGATTTCTTAACTCTTGAGAGCCCACATGTTCCTCCTGATAAATGTTACAGCAGGTTAGAACGTCCAGGCTTCCCCTTGTGGTCCAGTACTCATGTTTATAAAGAGCTGAGCAGAAACTAATTAATCACCACATCATCCCTTTGCAACAGAGAAGTAAAATTATTATTTCCATTCTACAGATAGAGAAACAATCCCCCATGACATTCTGATAAGTGAGCTGGAGAAATGAGGGCTTGGCAGAACTACTATTAACTGGATAAATAACTGGTTAAACAACCGGAAACAAAGAGTAACTATTAGTGGAATGATGTCAGATTGGAGGGAGGTCTCAAATGGGGTTCCACAGGGATCTGTTTTGTGTCTGGTGTTTAACATCTTTCTTAATAACTTGGATGTAGGAATAGAGAGCATACTGATCAAATTTGCAGAGTTGGGGGTTGCCAACACTTTGGAGGATAGAGATAAAATTCAAAGGAATCTTGATAAATTGGAGAACTACAGACAACAAAATGAAATTCAACAAAGACAAATGTAAGGTGCTACACTTAGGGAAGAAAAGCCAAATGCACAAAAACAGAATGGGGGATAACTGGCTTGGCAGCAGCACTACTAACAATCTGAGAGTTGCAGTGGATCACAACCTCAACATGAGTCAGCAATGTGATGCTGTTGCAAAAAACCCAAATGCCATTTAGGTTGCATTAACAGAGGCATAGCGTGCAAGTCACGGGAGGTGATAACACTGCTCTACTTGGCGCTTCTTAGGCCTCAGCGGGAGTACTGTGTCCAGTTTTGGTCACCAATGTATAGAAAGTATGTAGAGAAGTTTGAAAGGATCCAGAGGCAAGAGACAAAGATGATCAAAGGGATGGAATGCAGGCCAGGTGAGGACACGCTGAAGGAACTGGTATGTTTAATTTGGAAAAGAGGAGATTAAGGGGGGGGACATGATAGCCGTCTTGAAAGCCTGCCAGAAAAAAGATGGAGAAAAGTTGTTCTCTTTGTCCACAGAGGGCAGGACAAGAGGAAATGGGTTCAACCTACAGCACAACAGATTTAGATTAAATCTGAAGAAAAACTTCCTAATTGTAAGAGCAATACGACAATGGAACAGACAGTCTAAGGAGGTTGTGGAAGCTCCTTCACTGGAGGTTTTCAAAAGGAGGCTGGGTAGCCATCTGTCTTGGATGCTTTAGACACTACGCATCCTGCATCTTGTCAGGGTGTTAGATTGGATGACCCTTGTGGTCTCTTGTAACCCTTTGAGTCCATGATTCTATGAAACAAAGGCAGAGAAGTTAAGGCCATTACTTTCAAATGTCAGCGTCCAAAGTTAGGCCTTGTGAATTCTATTTAGGCACTTAAATGAAAGGACTGATTTTTCAGAGTTGCTCAGGACCAGTTTGTTTTGTCATATTTTCAAGGCTATCTTCTCAAGAAAAAAGGCTAGGATCTTATTTTAAAAAATAAATTGAAATTGTTCCTTACAACTGTAGTTCCCCCAATTCCAAGGGGACCTAGGGCTGCAGGCTTTTCACACGCACCCAAAACCAGCTCTGTGACAAGACCACTTTTAGGGAACTTACCTTTAAGGAGAGACGAGAGTTCAGATACCTTAGGTGTGATTTATGGTGGAAGATTAAGGGAGCTAAATCTAACAGATCCCCAAATGGAAGAACAACAGTCAGCAAATACTTGAAAATACTTAAGTGGCAGAATTATTTGGGGTGGTGGATGGGGTGTAAATATGAGTAAATGAAAATTCAGACAATGTCAGGAAGTTATCCTGACAGTAAGATATATTCATAAAATTTCAAGTGTAGTGGTGTAATCCTCATTGCTTAGAACATTCAAAATTAGATTGAAGAAGATGCTAGAAATGTAGTATCTGTCTGTCTATCCTCCATCTATTCTTCTCTCTCTCTGGTATTTCTGTCATTGTCGTATCTGCAGGTACTCTAGGGATCAATCCTGAATTATAGGAAGATGCCTTGTCTGACCGGAAAGGTCATTTCCATATATAAATTCTATGATTCCGCAAGCAGGCCAGTAGTTCATTATATGGACAGTTCTCTTTCTTTCTCAAATCTATAATGGGTGAATTCCATCAGCACAGGTTAGTTCCCTACGGATAAATCCTTCCTAAAATCCTCCCTTCTCTCCCTCAGTCAATGTTTCTTTGTAGCCTGAGAGCCAGTCAGACCCAGCGGTGCCTATGCTACAGTCTGAGGGTCCTGTGTCTCAGTTGTGTATGACTAAGGAGCAAGGGGGCATCACCACTTCTTACTCTGCCATGTTGTTAAGTTCCTGGTATGTCATTAGGCATTTACAAAGCCCAGCATCCCACCTTGTGTTCCTGTGTGGCTACTTATCCAGCTGTCTCTTTTATAATGATGGAGGTTTGGATTTTATGTATTTAGTCTAATGGGGGTAATAGAATTTCAGGAGGTCTCAGTTAATATCAACACTGGGATATTTTTGGTTGTCTTCTTCAAAGTTCTGGCTTCAAACATAGGACAGAAGGTAAATCTGGGTCCATTCCAGCTGTTGAGTGCCAGCAGATTTCCTAGACTTGTGTAATCATTTTTCTGTTATTAAAGCTGGCAGGCAGGGCTTGGCCATTATCAAGAATATATATTATATTTACTCCCTTCCATATTGTTATTTGCTAGCAGCACATCGAGTAAATCCTAGGTGACAAGGTTCCTGGAATCAGCAGGCTGCATGTGTTGAAAAGGACATTAGACACATTTCCCAAAATGACTTTGTGAAGCTCTTTTGATGGTAAGGAATCCTGCAGCTTAAAATTAGAAATGAGCCCAAACAAAGATTCTAGAACTTGGGAGGAAATTCAGGTACAAGCTTTTGAGACTCAGGCCCATCTCTGTTCAAGAGCTTTTTTTATGGAAAATCATTTTTTTCCAACATGCTACTTTTGTGTATTTATTTTGGGTTCACAAATTAATTATGTGGTAAGAAGAGGGGAACTGGATGACTCAGGGGACAGGAAGTAGGATAACTGAAGGCTTCATCTCTAAGTGATATAGCACATTTGTGGCAAGTGAAGGTTATTACCACAGGTCAATTGCGTATGATGTGTGAAATGGGCTGGTGGATCTCACCCCAGTTCTAAGTTGAACTGGTGCTCATATCACCAATACTGAGAGCACAAATGCCACTAAATGGTCCTTGCTAGGTAGTCTAAGGAGAAAGACCAAGGACTAAATGAATACTAGTGTCACGCTGTCTGGAATGACTCAGAATGGTGAGTGCCTACCTCAGGGCAGACTGTTAGAAAACTGGGCAGATACCCCAAATTGGTGGTGTGTTCTATAATTAGATTGCTCCAAGCCAGTGATAATAATGTTGCCAGGTGTCTGGTTTTCAACTGGAACACCCTGTCGAAAAGGGACCTGGCGATTCTGGTCGGCACTGCTGACCGGGCCGTTAAAAGTCCAGTCAGCGGTGCCATGGGGGCCAGGGCTAAGGCAGGCTCCCTACCTGTCCTGGCTCCCTGCGGCTCCCGGAAGCAGTGGCATGTCCTCCCTCCAGCTCCTACATGTGGGGCAACTAGGGGGCTCTGCACACTGCCCCGCCCCAAATACCAGCTCCTGTTGATTGGGATCCATGGCCAATTGGAGCTGTGGGGGTGGCGCCTGCAGACGGGGCAGCGCCAGAGCTGCCTGGCCACACTTCCACGTAGGACCCAGAGTGGGGACATGCTGCTGCTTCCAGGAGCTGTGTGAGGTAAGTGCCTCCCGGAGCCTGCACCCCAGCCCTGATCCCCATCCTGCTGTCTGAACCCCTCTGTCCCAGCCCAGAGCATCCTCCTGCATCCCAAATCCCTCAACCCCACACCAGAGCCCACACCCCCAGCTGGAGCCATCACCCCCGCAAACACCCCAACCCTGCCCCAGCCCAGAGTCCCCTCCTGCACCCTGAATCCCTCATTTCTGGCCCTACCCTGGAACCCTCACCCCCTGCCCAGAGCCTGCATCCCCCTCCTGCACCCCAACCCTCTGCCTCAGCCCAGACCCCCCTCCCATATTCCAAACTCCTCGGCTCCACCCCCCAGCCCAGAGCCCCCGCCTGCACCCCAACCCCTCATCCCCAGCCCCATTCCAGAGCCCGCACCTCCAGCCAGAGCCCTCACTCCCTCCTGCATCCCAATGCACTGCCTTAGCCCGGAGCTCCCTCCCACACCCTGAACTCCTCATTTCTGGCCCCACCCCCAACAGAGCCCTCACCCCTCCCAGCCCCGAGCCAGCTGGTGAAAATGAGCAAGTGAGTGAGGGTGGGGAGAGCAAGCAACAGAGGGAGGGGAGGATGAAATGAGCAGGGGCAGGACCTCAGAGAAGGGGTGGGCCTCAGAGGAGGGGCAGGGCAAGGGTGTTCAGTTTTGTGCGAGTAGAAAGTTGGCAACCCTAACTGATAAATGTGAACTCCTGGAGCACTGTACCAGTCTTACCATGGAGTCACAGACAGTCCCATTAGACTCTCCAGTCTATCTTACCAACCAGACAAACGGGACTTTGTGATCAAAGGTCACCCAAACCTAAAATTACACCAGAGCAGGTTGCTCTCAGGCCCAAGAGACAAGTCACTTACCCCAGATCAACTAGTACTCTAGAGCTTACACCAAAGACAACGCTGGTAGCCAATTGTATAGTAAACTAACTAAAGGTTTATTAGTTAAGAAAAGGAAATGAGAGTTATTGAGAGGTTTTTAAAGCAGGTAAATTATATGTACTGGTGAGTCACAGTTTGTAATTCCAGATTATGGCAATGCTGTAATAAGCTGCTGGTTTCCCTAACGTCTTGTCTGGGATACCCCCCAGACTACTGTATTTGGGCCCCACATGCTGCACCATTATACTTTTGATCTGCACAGGCTCTGGTACTTGTCTCTTTCTTTGGCCTCTCTGGCCCCCTTCCTAGGCACAGAGTGTCAGTTACCCCTTCACAGAAGCGGGACCTTATGATCCAACTGCCTTAGGCCCCTCAGGACAAGGGCTCACCCCTCTTCCCAAAGCACCACAGGTGCTTTCACATATTTTTTCCCAGAGCTCCAATCTTGTGGGCACTCTGGGTTTACTGTTGACTTTCCATGAAACACAAGATAGTTGAAGCCCATAACACACAGGCTTTGTACAGGTTTCTAATAATTACCCTTTACTTTAGACTTCACAAGAAACCTCTAGATCTAGACAAAACAATAACACAAACACACTGGTACACATTTCTCTGCTTCTGCTTCCTCACCACTCTGGAGTGTTCTTTGCACTTAGGCCAGAGTTCTGTAAGGCATCCAAGATGCGTCCTCTCCCCCTGCTCTCCTGCACAAGGCTTCTCCTCCTGAACACGGCGTCTCCTCTCACTGCTGCAGCCAGCCTTCTGCTTCTGGCCTCTTCTCCATCTGTCTGAAATGGCCCAGGGGAGACCCTTTCTGTTATAACCTCCAGTCCCATTTGTCAGGTGACCTCCTGAGTAGCCTCATCAGGTGATCAAAGTACCCCATCAGGTGGTCACTAAGTTACCAGTCCAGCTGGGCAGCATGGTTCTTTTGGGTGGTAGTTAACTCTTTTTGTCCAAGGGTAGTTCTGTTTGAATGGAGGACTGTAACAGGGCAGGCACCACTCCTGTGTTTCGTACCACAGAAACCGGCTCAGACGCTACTCATTACCACACTATTTATTTGAGTTCCCTCCACCAACATCTTTACGGTCCCATACAATGGTAGCATTTACAATGTGTCCTATGTTTTAGGCCCTCTTCCCGTTTGTCACAAAAATAACCTCATCTTGTTGTAATCCTATTTCATAACCTGTTTCTCACTGCCCAGTCTCATTGTGGACTGGATTTTCTTTCTTCCCAGCACCCATTCTGCCCCCTTCCACATATGTGTCTTCTCTTTCTCATGTGTATCCATATTCTCTTTCTCACACACACACAAACACACAAAATAAAAATTTTCCTTTCATTGTCTTTGATGTGGGAAAAACCAAAAAACTCAAAGAAAACCAGAGACGGCAGTAAAATCTTTGTGGTCTGCAGGCCCAATTGAGGGAAATGTGGTGTTAATTTTTTCTTATTTTAAGATCCACTGATGCCTCCCACAAAACTTGAAACATGGGGTTTATTTCTTTCCATTTTTTTGTTAGTAGGAATATTTGCATGAAAACAGGCTATTTCTCTCTAAGAGCTGGTTTGTGCCCGCTGCTTATTCTCCATCTGAACTTCCTGCTGCTGCTTCAAAGACTGATGTCCTCCTTTACCTGTGCTCAGGTCTCTTGACTCCACTATCATGCTCTTTACCTTTGCTTCCAGAATATGGACTTCAGATTTCCTTTATCCTCTGACATCTCTTCTAATCAATTTTGCAGCACCTATATGCCTCTAAATTTGTCCAGATTTCCCCTCTCCAGACTGGCCATACTGGGTCAGACCAATGGTCCAGCTAGCTCTGTATCCTGTCTTCCAACTGTGGTCAAAGCCAGAGGCTTCAAAGGGAATGAATAAAACAGAGCAATTATCAAGTGATCAATTCCCCTGTCATCCAGTCCCAACACCACCTTGCCTTCTCTTTCCCTCCACTTAAATCATCATAATCATTTCCTAGTGCGTCTATTACAATTCTCCCATTTTTGATTTTTCCCATACTCCTACACATGTAAGGTCAGGAGATCCAGAATTTAGCTATGGCCTGACTGCTCCCTCACTGCATCCTTGGCCACTTTCACTGACTTCCCATCCATCAATGAAAGTGAAAGCCTCCCTGTAGGTTTTCAAATTTTCCCCATAGGCTTTCTTTCCTATTCCTCTCTGACCTTACATTCACCTATTCCTCTCCTATTATCTCTGTACCTGTAATCATAGGTGTCTCTATCATAATCACCTTCATCATCATCACATTAAATCTCCTATCATAACTTCCCTTTTCTCTTTTGTTTATGATAACCCACTCTCTGTGAAGAGTGGTGATGCAGGGCAAGATCCTGATCCTCCTGAAGTCAATGACCAAGCTCCATTGGCTACAATAGCCACAAGATTTGCTTCACTGCATATTAAGGGCACTATATAAAATCTTCATAAAGACATTGTTCAGTTTTGAAGACAGTGATTTTTTTTTCAAAGTCCTGCTGATGCATTGATTGCATTGATTAACCCTTATGTGATAAGGACATTCCCTTTGGCCACTGCACCATTGACAATTCCAGACCTTGGCTTAGATCAGCTCTCCTCCCCCATCTCCCAGTATTCTGGTTGAATGTGCTTGGATTTCTTTGTAACATTCCCGGTCAATAAACTCTAGTGTACTCAAACAAAGCAAGGAGTTCCAGCCATGTGTAAAGCTGGCCCCTCTGCCTGCAGCTGGAAAGGTGAACTCCTATCAGGGAAAAGCAAGTGGTTTCCAAGACCCATAGCAGATACTGTTTTAGTGGGCCTATGATGAAGGTGAGCTGTTCCTTCCCAACAGTAGCATGATTTCCTCTCCTGCTTCATAGTTTGTATAAGTGTCTGTTAAGATCTTTACTACCTGGGCAGAAGTTCAGTTCAGGCTAATATCCTGGGAATCTGGATGTGATTTGAGGAAAAACGCTAATCAGACAAAATGCAAACTTTTCTATTTGTTCTGCTTTGGATGAATGCTTTTCCTGGGCATTTACAGCAGCAATGACTTTTGCCATTTTCTTATCCCATTCCTATTGGAAGGACTCAAAGATCAAAGCTTAGTGCAATGTGATGAGACACTTGGCAGTGGAAGCACTATGACAGACTCAAAATGGCCATATGACCGTAATATAGAACGACCAGCCCTTTCTCACTTAGGTTTCAAAGAGCTCTATAAGGAAGGTACATAGCCTCAACTGGGCATGTGCTGGCTGCTAGGAAAGTCTCTGAGAGACTGTGTGCTGTCTCTTCAAGGCACTCACTCACTACCCAGAAGGCTCGTTCAGACCTCAGACCACAGCAGCTCTCCTGCTCCTGAGCCCTGTCTGCCCTCCCCTGCTCTTCACAGCCAACAGAAGGGTCCTGGGAACAGTTGGCCAGGGGCTCCAAGGCCGAGGTCAGGAGCAACTCGGCTGTAAAGCAGCAGGGGAAGGGGCACCTGAACACATGCTGCCAGATGTGCGCGGCTCTGCTAATCAAATGCGCAGCACTTGAATCACTCCTGGGTGGCCGCCCAACCGCGCAGCTTAGAGGGAACACAGATCCTGACAGTTAGGAAGTTTTAACTAATGTCCAACCTAAACCTCCCTTGCTGCATGGTAAGCCCATTGCTTCTTGTCCTATCCTCAGAGTTAAGGAGAACAATTTTTCTCCCTGCTCCTTGAAACAACCCTTTATGTACTTGAAAACTATTATTATGCCCCCCCTCAGTCTTCTCTTCTCCAGACTAAACAAACCCAATTTTTTCAATCCTCTTTCATAGGACATGTTTTCTAGACCTTTAATCATTTATGTTGCTCTTCTCTGGCCTTTCTCCAACTTCTCCACCTCTTTCCTGAAATGTGGCACCCAGAACTGGGCACAATACTCCAGTTGAGGCCTAATCGGCATGTAGTAGAGCAGAAGAATTACTACTTGTCTTGCTTACAATGCTGCTGCTAATACAGCCCAGAATGATGTTTGCTTTTTTTGCAACAGTGTTACACTGTTGACTCATATTTAGCTTGTGATCCACTCTGACCCCCAGATCTCTTTCCACAGTACTCCTTCCTAGGCAGTCATTTCCCATTTTGTATTTGTGCAGAGTACTCCTAAGTAGAGTACTTTGCATTTCTCTTTATCAAATTTCATCCTATTTACTTCAGACCATTTCTCTAGTTTGTCAAGATCATTTTGAATTTTAATCCTATCTGCCAAAGCACTTGCAACCTCCCTCCCCCAGCTTGGTATCATCTGCAAACTTTATAAGTGTGCTCTCTATGCCATTATCTAAATCATTGATGAAGATATTGAATAGAACTGGACCCAGAACTGATCACTGCAGAACCCCACTTAATATGCCCTTCCAGCTTGACTGATAACTACTCTCTGGAAATGGTTTTCCAACCAGTTGTGCACCCACCTTATAGTAGCTCCATCTAGGTTGTATTTCCCTAGTTTGTTTGTGAGAAGGTCATGTGAGAAGTATCAAAAGCCTTACTAAAGTCAAGATATACCACATCTACCACTCCCCCCCCCATCTAGGTGTTTGCAAATTGATTAATTGCTTAATGATTTGCTCCATTATCTTTCTGGGTACAGAAGCTAAGCTGACTGCTCTGTAATTGACGGGGTTGTCCTTATTTCCCTTTTTATAGATGAGCTCTATATTTGCCCTTTTCCAGTCTTCTGGAATCTCTCCTGTCTGCCATGGCTTTTCAAATATAATTGCTAATGTCTCAAATATCTGCTCAGTCAGTTCCTTGAGTATTCTAAGATGTATTTCATCACGCCCTGGTGATCTGAAGACCTCTAACTCACCTAAGTAATTTTTAACTTGTTCTTTCCCTATTTTAGCCTCTGATCTTACCTCATTTTCACTGGCATTCACTATGTTTGACATCCAGTCACTACTAACCTTTTTGGTGAAAACTGAAACAAAAAAGTCATTTAGCACTTCTGCCATTTCCACATTTTCTGTTATTGTCCCGTCCCCCGTCCCCCTCGCTATTGAGTAACGGGCCTACCCTATGCTTGGTCTTCCTCTTGCTTCTAATATATTTGTAGAGTGTCTAGCTAGTTTAATCTCATTTTGTGCCTTGGTCTTTCTAATTTTGTCCCTACAGGCATGTCAGCAGCATGATGCTCTCTTCCCCAGGGCTGGCTATATTTCAGCAGCGCTGTATGTTCGGCAGCTGTAAGGCAGTGGGGATTCTTTGGGATGAAAGGGGTTCTTCTAAGATAATAATAATCTTGAGACTGTCAGTATAATAAACAAAACAACAACAAGTCTGAGACGATTTGACTCAGACAATTTTTTTCAGTTAATTCTTTGTAGGAGATGATCACCATGCTATAGCATCAAAGAGGGACTCCATGTGTGTCCAATGCTAACTAATGGAGCTATACTAATGGATCTAACTAATGAAGCTAAACCTGGAGACCATTTGGAAAGTGAAGTTAGTGCAGGCTCTGGCAGCTCCCTTATTAAGCTGTGCCTCACACAGGGAGCCCTCTACGCCGGTGATCTGCTATCTGCGCTGCCTGCCCATAAGTTTCTGGGTGGAGTGCCAAGTGTCAGTGTCAACATATAAAACCCTAAATATTTTAGGAGCTGTTTGCCTCAGAGATGTTCTTCAACCACTGTGCCACAGCTGAAACCAGCAGAGGCACTTAATCTGGAGCCTCCTCAAATGGGAGGAAGTTGCTGGTAGGGCAATCTCTGCCAGAGAAGAGATTTGTTAGCTTCTTGGGCACCTTGCGAACCCTATGTTTCTTCTCAGGTGCTTGGGGAGGAACTGAGCTGATGTTCTGATGAGCTGGGACACAGGAGCTGGGATCATTATTCTGATGATGAATTGGCTGTTTGATCACATGTTAAAAACCTGAATTTGCATATTGCACATATTATTTTAATATGTGTTAAGCTCCTGGAAGTCTAAGATTGGTGCTACAGAAGCTAAATGTATAGCTATCTAATCCTATAGTACCAAAACTTCCCTTTCTTAGGCAGAGGATAGAGAAAGAAATGAACTCTAAAGTACTCTAAAGTACAGCAGCTAGACTGTAAGCTCTCTGGGGCAGGGACTGTCTTCAGCAGGAGATCCTGCTGCTGAAGGAACAAGTTGCGAGTACTAATCTTGTGGTGAGTGAGTTTGTTGGCTGTTTGTGTTTTTTCTTTCTCTTTCAGGTTATTTCAGCTACAGGGTCAGTTGTGTGTCTGGGGACTGTTTGAGCTTTTGTTCCCTTGATCATCCTTGATCATCTTTGATCAGTCTAAATCAGCCTTGGGATCACCCTCCCCCTGTGTGATTAACGAGGGACTAGGGCTGACATAGGTGAGAGATGGTCTTAAAAGCCAGAGGGATCACAAGCTCCCAGAGGGGAGCTTGAGAGGGAGTTTGTGGGAGGAAGATGTAATATAATCGCTATGATTAGGAAGGACCACTTCGCCAGTGTCAATGCTGCTCCCGTCTCCTCCACCTGCGCCTGTATCCAGACAGACATCCTAACTTGGGATGCCTCTGTCCAGATCCTGGTGTGGATTTGCACAGACTGTGGCCTGCATTTCCCACTTACAGAAAGCCAGGCGGTGGGGAACCATCCAGTGTGAAAGGTGGCTGCTGGTGGAATCTCTTAGGAAGCAGGTGGGGCAGCTACAGCAGGAGGTGGCTAGGCTGAGGAGCATCTGTGCCTATGAGGAATTCCTTGAGAGTATGCATATGGAGGCATCCAAGGCTGAGGAAGCTATCCACCTACAGACGATTGCTGTCACACCACCGGGGAGGAGGATATGGCTCTGTCACGGGGAGAACACTGGTTGCCGGTTACTTCTGGCAGCAGGCAGTGTTCCATCCCTACTCCCAAACCACCCACCACGGTGATGGAAAACTGTTATGCTGCCCTGGCAATAAAGAATTACCATGAAAGGTGAAGGAGGAGAAGCCATGTGCCCACAAGGCTGGGAGGATCACAGCCACCACTCCCCGGAGGAAATGTAGGGTAGTGGTGGTTGGTGACTCTCTTCTGAGGGGGATGGAGGCACTCATCTGTCACCCTGACATGGCACCCCAGGAGGTATTCTGCCTGCCTGGGGCCCGTAGCCAAGATATTGTCAAGGGAGGGATTGTCAAGGATCATCAGGCCCTCTGACTACTACCCCATGCTACTATGTAGGCACTAATGATGCCGTGAGGTATGACCCTCAGCAGATCAGAAGTGACTACAGGGCTCTGGGAGTCAGGATGGAGGAGTTGGGAGCACAGTGGTGTTCTCTTCAATCCTTCCTGTCAAAGGTAGAGGCCCAGTCAGAGACAGATGCATCCTGGAGGTGAATGCCTAGCTGCGAGGATGGTGTTGCCAGGAGGGCTTCGGCTTTCTTGACCATGGGATGCTGTTCCAGGAAGAAGGAATGCTTAACCAGAAGATCTTCAATGATCTGAAACGCAAAAAAGAGTCCCACAAAAGTGGAAAGTAGGTCAAATTACAAAGGATCAATATAAACAAATAATGCAAGTATGTAGGGGCAAAATTAGAAAGGCCAAGGCACAAAACAGGATCAAACTAGCTAGAGACATAAAGGGTAACACGAAAACATTCTACAAATACATTAGAAGCAAGAGGAAGACCAAGGACAGGTTAGGCCCGTTGCTCAGTGAAAGGGGGAAAAAACAATAACAGAAAATGAGGAAATGGCAGAGGTGCTTAATGACTTCTTTGTTTTGGTTTTCACCAAGAAGCTTGGTGGTGATTGGACATCTCACATAGTGAATGCCAGTGAAAATGAGGTAGGATCAGAGGCTAAAATAGGCAAAGAACAAATTAAAAATTGCTTAGATGAGTTAGACGTCTTCAAGTCACCAGGGCCTGATGAAATGCTTCCTAGAATACTCAATGAGCTGACTGAGGAGTGAGATATCTGAGCCATTAGTGATTATCTTTGAAAAGTCATGGAGGATGGGAAAGATTCCAGAGGACAGGAGAAGGGCAAATATTGTGCCCATCTATAAAAAGGGAAATAAGGACAACCCGGGGAATTGCAGACCAGTCAGCTTAACTTCTGTACCCGGAAAGATAATGGAGCAAATAATTAAGCAATCAAATTGCAAACATCTAAAAGATAATAGGGTGGTAAGTAACAGCATGGATTTGTCAAGAACAAATGATGTCAAAACAACCTGATAGCTTTCTTTGACAGGGTAACAAGTCTTGAGGATGTGGGGAAGCGGTACCCGTGGTATATCTTGATTTTAATAAAGCTTTTGTTACTGTCTCGCATGATCTTCTCATAAACAAACTAGGTAAATGAAACCTAGATGGAGCCACTATAAGATGAGTACATAACTGGTTGGAAAACTGTTCTCAGAGAGTAGTTGTCAGTGGTTCGTAGTCATGCTGGAAGGGCATAATGAATGGGGTCCTGCAGAGATCAGTTCTGGGTCTGTTCAATATAGATCATAGAATATCAGGGTTGGAAGGGATCTCAAGATGTCATCTAGTCCAACCCCCTGACCAATGCAGGGCAATCCTCAATTTTTGCCCCAGATCCCTAAATGGCCCCCTCAAGGATTGAACTCATAACCCTGGATTTAGCAGGCCAATACTCAAACCACTGAGCTATCGCTCACCCCAATAGCTTCATCAATGATTTAGATAATGGTATAGAGAGTACATTTATAAAGTTTGCGGACAATACCAAGCTGGGAGGGGTTGCAAGTGCTTTGGAGGATAGGATTATAATTCAAAATGATCTGGACAAACTGGAGAAATGGTCTGAAGTAAATAGGACAAAATTCAATAAGGACAAATGCAAAGTACTCCACTAAGGAAGGAACAATCAGTTGCTCACAAACAAAATGGGAAATGACTGCCTAGGAAGGAGCACCATGGAAAGGGATCGGGGGGTCATAGTGGGCCTCACTAGTGTAACACTATTGCAAAAAAAAGCGAACATCATTCTGGGATGTATTAGCAAGACTGTTGTAAGCAAGACATGAGAAATAATTCTTCCACTCTACTCTGCAATGATTAGGCCTCGACTGGAGTACTGTGTCCAGTTCTGGGCACTACATTTCAGGAAAGATGTGAACAAATTGGAGAAAGTCCAGAGAAGAGCAACACAAATGATCAAAGGTCTAGAAAACATGACCCTGTGAAAGAAGATTGAAAAAATTGGGTTTGTTTAGTCTGGAGAAGAGAAAACTGAGTGAGGACATGGTAGTAGCTTTCAAGTACATAAAAGGTTGTTTCAAGGAGGAGGGAGAAAAATTGTTCTTTTAACCTCTGAGGAGAGGAGAAGAAGCAATGGGTTTAACTTGCAGCAAGGGAGGTTTAGGTTGGACATTAGGAAAAACTTCCTGACTGTCAGGGTGGTTTAGCACTAGAATAAATTGACTAGGGAGATTGTGGAATCTCCCATCACTGGAGATTTTTAAGAGCAGGTTAAACAAATACGTGTCAGGGATGGTTTAGAATAGATAATACTGCAGGGGACTGGACTAGATGACCACTCAAGGTCCCTTCCAGTCCTATGATTCTTTGTTGCTTGTCAATTCAGTGTGTAGGACAGTGGGATCTTGATCCTTGATAGGGGTTCCTTGGTGGTGCTGCAATGTAATAATAATTAATAATAATATGATTATGAGGATCCTCTCTTTGCCCTCAGTGTACATATGGGTAGACCCAAGAGAAGCTCTCAGTGACAAAGAATAATAACTAACATTTTATATGGTACTTTTCAAACACAGATCCCAACCAGCTCTATAAACTATGGCAAATCCTATCCCTTCCTTAGCAGATGCAGTGGGCTCTGCTTATGGCATAATTGGGCATGATTCTTCTGCATAGGGTTAAGGGGGAGCAGGATGTGAAGAGGTCAGATCATAAGCACCGACTCCGTGGGTGTTCCAGGGCTGGAGCACCCATGGGGAAAAATGGTGGATGCTGAGCATCCACCAGCAGCCACCCATCAGCTCCCCCCAGCGCCTTCCGCCCACCGTGGGCCCCATGGATCAGCGCCTTCCCCTCCCACCTGCGGCAATCAGCTGTTTATTTTGTGGTGTGCAGGAGGCTGGGAAAGGAGGGGCAGAGTGAGGACGTGGTGCACTCAGGTGCAGGGGGCAGAACTGGGCGGGAAGAGGCAGGGTGGAGCAGGGACGGGACGAGGTGGGGTGGGGGTGGGGCAGGAAGAGGCGGGGCACTGATGGGGCAGAGCCAGGGGTCGAGCACCCCCCAACACTTTGGAAAGTTGGTGCCTGTGGTCAGACTAGATGATCACAATGATCCCATCTGGCCTTGGAATCTATGATATGGAGACCTGAATACTGCAGAACCCAGCTTTGTGGGGGGTATCCTCAGCATAGGTGCCAACTCCGTGAGTGCTCCAGGGCTGAAGCAACCATGGGGAAAAATTGGTGGGTGCCCTGCACCCACTAGCAGTTCCCGGTCCCACCCCCCAGCCCTCCTCCACCTCCTCCCCTGAGCGTGCCGCTGCGTCCTGCATCTCCCTGCTCCCTCCCAGCGCTTGCGCCGCGAAACAGCTGTTTCACATGGCAAGCGCTGGGAGGGAGGGGGGAGGAGGAGGAGAGCGGCACACTGGGGGAAGAGGCGGGGCCAGGGCACGGATTTAGGGAGGGGTCCAATAGGGGCAGGGAGAGGGAGGAGTCGGAGCGGGGCTGGGGGCAGGGGTGGGGGGCGCGAGCACCCACCGGGGCCAACAAAAGTTGGTGCCTGTAATCCTCAGTGCCTGCATGCAGGAGAGGTAGGGGACTGCATCAGGGTGGGAGTGGGGATAGGGCATGTTGATCAGACACTCGATGAATTCACTGGTCATTGTCCCCTAACAGCATAATGGTTTAGCCGATACTATTGCCACCTCCGGCTGTAGTAGTGACTGGTTGGCAATCTTGTACAGGAAGAGGATTCCTTCTCATCCTTTACCCTCATGGAATCCCTCTGTAGAAGTGCATCTACTCAGGCTTGTTTCAGTAGGGGTAAAGATTTGTTGTTATGCATAAAAGGGTCACTACACCCATCACTGAAATGCAGCTACTTCTGGGGTGGAAGGTAGCAGCCTTTAAATAATACACAGCAAAATTACACAATATCTGCCCATCTAGAATTAAAGAAATGCCCCTGGTAAACAGTTATAGGATTTTACCAGGTGTCTGTTTTATATGTCTTCTGAAAGATGGTGCCTCTTGCATCAGAATGGCCTCACCACCAATATTCAGAACTGAAGAGGTGAGAAGAGCACCACCAACTGGCTCAGTCACATCACAGTATCCTAGCGGGTCGCCACTTACTGTCTTATCTTCTTGTGTTTTTCATCCTTCTCAACAGCAGCTGGTCTGGTACAGTGGTAGCAAAATGATTCGAATCTGAGCTTTTGTAGTTAATTTGCAAACTTCAGTTTTCATTCTTCAAGTGATGAACTCAGTCATTTGGACTTTGTCTCTGACTCTCATGTGACGGATTAGGTGTCTCAATCATAATTATGACCAGACATCCTCTTTTCCTTAGGACAATCATGGGTCTTTCTTACTGCTGTCAGGAAGGGTTCAGTGAGTAGCAGAGAGAGTTAATACTTTTGCCACTTATTTGCCTTGGATCTGGCTTTTGATAACATGTGAAATGAGTTTGTGCGAGTTCAACCTTATTTTAGTGGTGTTCCAAATAATCAGAGAGGGGCATGGCACGTAATAGAGCAAATGGAAAATAAAGTTCTTGCCCCAAGCAGTACACCACGTAATAGAATCAAGGGTTGGACTTGGACAATGACCCCATATCTAAATAATCCTGGACTTTGGGGAAGTTCACATCCAGATGTAGATGCTCAGCATGGACCCATCTCTAGATGCATTATAACCCTTTGTGACTGGCTTGGCACATCAGCCACATGCTTTCTTCACTGAGCTGGGAGATCCTGATTTCCAGTAACAAAAAGTCATATCATGATTTGAGCTGGGGCACTGGCAGTGTTGTACGGCAGAGAACCAAGAAATAATTCTCCAGTATGCTATGCTGTACCTAGTGTTATTGTTCTCCATCTTTTCCAGGTAAGTTTGTATTACTGATGGACAAATCTAAGATGATCCTGGATAAACATTCAAGTATTTGGCTAATCTATTGAATGATCAATCAACTGATATGATTGCCATCACCATAGCAGCTGAATACCTATTTAGGCTTTGCTTTCACTGCAGAGTTAAACTGAGTTATCTACATTCATGTTATCTATACTCAAGTTAGGGTTGCTCGTGTGGCCAGATTGCAAAATAACACTCAAGCTACACAGAGCTATTGATTGTGTTAGCAGCTGACAATTTGTGCTAACACAAACTGTGGCCTAGTACCTCGAGTCTGTCTCCCTTGGCTAGAAGGCTCACTCCCAGCTGCAGTGTAGATGTGCCCTAATGGGACTTCCCACTTGAGTTCAGGGTTTCTCTGTGTGGTTGGGAGTCAACTTAGCGGCAACACTTGTGTTACAACTCAAGTTATCTCTGCAATGCAGACAAGCCATCACTACATCTTTGTACAGCACCCAGCACCGTGGGGCTCTGATCCTGATTGCTGCCTCCAGGTGCTACCAAAACATAAATTATTATAAATATTATGATTACTATAATAATAAATAATTACAACAAGGAGGGTGCAGGAAACCTAGCTGGCTAGTTGGCTGACTTGCATGATCCCATGTCAGACCACCTGACAAACTTCCAGCAGGTGTGCTGGCTTCTTCATGCTGCTGAAGGGGGTGCCCTGGCCTTGAGAGGGAGGAACGTTATAGGTGTATTAACAGGAGTGCTGTATGTAAGACAAGGGAGGTAACAGTCCTGCTCTACTCAGCACTGGTGAGTCCACTGGAGTATTGTGTCCAGTTCTGGGGGGCCAGATATTAGGAAAGATGTGGACAAACTGGAGATAATCCAGAGGAGAGCAACAAATATGACAGGTTCAGGTTTTCTAAACCTTCTATGAGGAAAGATTTTAAAAAACTAAGCATGTTTCTTCTTGATTAGAGAAGATGGAGGGAGAACCTGGTAAGTCTTCAACTATGTTAAGGGCTGTTACAAAGAGAACTGTGATCAGTAGTTCTCCATGTCCACAAAAAGCAGTAGACTTAATCTGCACAAGGGAGATTTAGGTACGGTATTAGGGAAAACTTTCTAACTAAAAGAATAGTTCAGCACTGGAATAAGCTTCCAAGGCAGGCTGTAGAATCCCTATCATTGTGGTTTTTAAGAACAGGTTGGACAAATTCCTGTAGGCTTACTTGGTCCCGACGCAGCACATGGGGCTGGATAAGGTGACCTTTTGAAGTCCATTACAGCCCTACATTTTATGATTCTATGACTATTTAATTCCTCCATGCAATGTGTGCTCCTCTAGCACCTTAAAATGTCAAAGTAATAAGCACGAATCATAACCTTTTAGGAGGTAGGTAAGTATTAGTATCCCTATTTTACAGATGGAGAAACCGAGGCAGAAAAAGGTGATGTGACTTGCTCAAGATCATATAATGAGTCAGCAGCACAGCTTGGTCTAGAATCTAGAACTCCCCAGTCTGTAGTTTAGCCACAAGCCCATCCAGTCTCTCCTAGCAGACAGGTTTTTTTTAGGGGAATCATTTTAGCCTTCAAATTAGAAAGGGGAGGGGCAGAGGGCTCAATACTTGGCACACAGCGAGGCAAAATGGCAACCAGTAGTCTAGCACTAGCTCTCTGCTGGTGTATATATAACCTCACATTGCTGTGAGGGCCTCGACAGTGTGGGAGAAAGAAGATAGTTTGGGCTTTGAGGGCTTACACGGAAGGGGAAGAAAATGTTGGCACATAATGAAGGGTGTGAAACTCAGGGAATTTTGCCATTGACTTCAGTGAGATAAGGATTGGGCACTTAATTAGGGAAGATTTCAATTACTTGAGTCACTGGCCCTGTGTGGAGTCAAGAGCCTATTTTAACTAGGCCCTCAAGGTGGATGAGCTCATTCTCAAGACAAGACATTGGGATAGATGAGAAATGAATTAAACCCATCGCGGGTGTAGATTCTGTGAAGCACCATTGGGATTCCTGCCAATGGGATGGCGCAGCTCTTAAATAGAGAGCTGATGCTGCTTATTCTGAAATCCACAGTGCTGAAAGGGATTGGTTTGTCTTTGGACAGATACAGACAGGAATAGAGGAATGAACTTGAACCCAACCCCCGCAGTCCTGGAGGGCCTCTTTTCCGCCTAGCCAAATGCTGATGTCGCTGCCAAGACAGCGTTTTGCATAGCCTCTTAAAAAAAAGCATTGACCTGATCTTTGCATAGATCAAGGTTTGTTTAATAGCCTAAACCTCCCAATTTAGATTTGCTGAGTCTCCTTGCCCTGCTATCGCCAGTGTTCCTGTAGTAGATGATGCCAGCTGATGGAAAGAGCAGCAACAGCATCAATTTGAGTAGGAAATGCTTGTTCACCTTTGTCCTGAAAAAGCCGCTGTGCAGAATAACTGAGCTGGGTGTGGAGTCGGAGGAGTAACCAGGGGATTAGGTTTGGGAAAGGTAATGAATATGTTTGCATTCAGCCTTACGTAAGTTTGAGTGTGTTAATGCCTAGACAGTGCTTGGAAAATATCAAACAGGAGCTGTGTAAGTGATGAACATTATTACTGAATGTGACCAACTACTGCTTATGAAGGGAATCCCAGGCCTTAGTTTCTCAGTGCTGCCTTGGAAAGGAACAGAACTGCTCTCTACCCTGTTTGCACTAGAAGACTGAGCTGTTGCAAAGTTAAATGTTGCAACTAAGATGTTTCTAGCACCATTTCTTACCACAGTGGCTCAGTGTGTTCCATATCTGGGACCTTCCTACTTGAGAGACTGCCTCTCTCCTCCTGACATGCTGCCACAGTGGCAATCAGCAGATGTACAAAAGCTAAATTACCCTTGATTTGAAAGAGAAGAGGCTGATGATAGGACCCACAGCCTGGGAACTAGCTGCCTTCCCCAGATCTGTTGATCTTCAGGGCTGTGGTGGCTGGCTAATTTTATTTATTTATTTATTTTTTTGCTGTAGTCTATGGCATGTACATCTGGAGCCTAGGATCAGAACCCGTTTGTAGGGGCATATAAATCCAAATACATAAATAAATAACAAGACCATTTTGGCACACAGTAGTATAAATAGCAAAATAAAATAACTGGTGCAGTGCACACACAATCCTTCCAACTATTCCTGAATCCGTGTATTGTACCAACTCCCCCATAATTCCAAACACAGCTCCCTGGAAAGGAGAATTGTATGTGCTTAGCATGGCAGTAGGTGCCTACTAGGATGCATAATTGCTGCATTACATCTGTCCAATCCAGATCTGGAAACAATGTTTTGTATATTTACTACACCCAGGCTGCTCCATCTCATGGATGAGCCGTGCAATGTGAAATGCTTAAATGCCAATCTTTGCATCTTTTCATACAGTGCTTTACTCTGTTTCTCCAGTGGTTTCTTGGTTCCAGTTATTATTTTCCAGTGGTTTTGTCCTGTCTGCAGCTTCACATGTGCATTGTGAGGGGCTGGGATACCCTCACACTCCTGCATGCAGATACGGTGGTGGAAGGCCATCAGATGCCACAGCATCAACTACCAGACAGGCTCTGGATGGGCATCCTGAAATCTATGACAAGCACCGGCAACTTTGGGCATCCGTGCTTGAAGGCATAATGGGCTTGAGGGGGTAAGATGCTTACTTTCATCCTTTTTGTAATTTTATTTGGTAATTCATACTTATGTATGTCTTGTGGTGCCATCTTAAACTAATAGGGCCAAATCCTGGTCCCCTTTCCAGCCTGTTTGTACCACTGCAGCAGCACAAAAGGGATGGAAAGCAGGCTTAATAAGGCACCTGGGGATTCCCCTTGTGTGAGGTAATCCCCAGGTAGTGTAGAGAAAGCACACCCTGTGCCACACATCTCCTCATAGCCTGCAAGTGATGTGTTGGGTTGTGGCTGATGGGAAGGGTGAAGGCGGAGTGCTGCTGAGCTCGTGCAGTCCCCAGCCAGTATTGTAGTGTCAGGTGCCAAATCAGTCTGCTGTTGGCCCCACAATCAAGGAGCTGCAAAGGTGTCTTATCCCTGCCCTTCCCCCACCTTCCCTTCAGCTGCGTCCAGTAGAACTTAGCTACGTCTGAGGATTGATACTGGACACTGGACCATAGTGCTTCCTAATGACCCCTACTCATGTGCCCCCAGGGTTAAACTGATCACCAAATTGTGCTCACTGGGAATATTGGCAGGTACCCTAGGGCAGTGCTTCTCAAGCTATCTGATGTGGGGGACCAGCAATTTTTTTTTCCAATGTGCGCGCAGACCAGCAGCCGATGGCTCGCAGACCGGCACCGATCCACGGACCACCACTTTGAGTAGCACTTCCCTAGGGAATGTTCTTCTCTCTGTAGCACTGAGCAGCGATCATTGTTTAGGATCAGGTAAGCATCTCTCACACAGTTTCCTGCCATGGCTGGAGCAGTGTGGCCTGTAGTGAACCGTACTCCTTCCTAGTCTGTTTCTAACAACAAAGATCCTGCTTTCAGTTAAATAAAAATAATATCCTTGGTAATAACAAAAAGAGGGACAAACCCCAGCAGAAAATATAATGATATATCACAAGAACTGCGTATGCGTTAAAAGCCCTACTCGGTTTTCTAGAAGGCATCAGAATCTCATTACAAAGAGTTTTCATTTTCATGTGGTTGTGGTTTTCATTTTCTCTTTTCTTAAAGCAGAGCTTCTGTCCCAGACAAAACACTTTCTTTGGTGTTTTCAAGCTTATATTTCCTAGCAGCCATGCTAATGCCATCACAGGAGGGAAGCATATAACTATTGCTATTTCACCTCTGCCTCGGCAGTGAGCAATTTTTCTTGCAATTGCTGTTGATTAGCACTTTGGCTGCTAAGAAATGTGGCCACAACACTGCTCTGCACTTAAAAATAAAAACAATCTGATGATTAGTTTTTGCACAATTCAACTTCATTCTGTTGCTTCTTTCATACCAATCTTATACCAAAATGCTTTTAAACACTAGAGGTGGGCCCAGCATTCAGTTCAGACCTGGGATTTCATTTTCCAACTATTGTAGAGACATGACTGGGCTGTGGCTCAGAACTTCCTCCAAGCATGGGGGAGTGTGGAGGAGGCCAGTTCATTACATCTGCAACACATCTGCAGAGAACTGCACTGTCTAGGCGCCAGTCTGTAATGAATTCATGTACCATAGACAACAGACAGTTGCTGTATAAGAGCCTGATCCAAAACAGTTTCAAGTCCATGCAAAAACTCTCATTTGACTCTAATGGACTCTGGGTCAGGCCCTAAATCATGCAGAGCCAGGACTATAATTCTAGTCCTCCTGTGCTGCTGTCACGCAACCTAAAGGAGAACCTTCCTTAGCTGCTAGTAGAAGTAAGTTCCTTATCTCTATTGGCCAGTCATCAGAGGGCATTATCAGGTCCTGATTCAGCAAGGTACTTAAGAACACACCTAACTTAAGTAGGTAAGTAGTCCCATTGAAGTCAATGACATTGATCATGTATTTGAAGTTAGATGCATGCTGAATCAAGGCCTCATACACATGAAGCCCTTATAATTACACTCATGACTATTAAATAGTCATAGAGGTTAATAATAATATTATTGGGTAGGAAATATTTAAGTGTATGTTTCGGTTCAGATGGGAAATGAGATTCTTGTTGTTAATTACTAATCTTACAGTGCTGCAAGTGTGCATGGTGCTTTACAGACAAATCAAACGGCAGGTTTTTGTTTCAAGAACCATGCAGTCTATATACCCAAATCAAGAGGGGGAGACACACAGAAAGCCAAGCTAGAAGTCAGGTGCAAACAATACTGGACAGACAGTGTGGAGGAACAGAGAGAAGGTTAGTGCCTTCATAAGGAGAAGATGTGGGGTTGGAAGAGCCAGAAACTGAGCAAGTGCATATGCATGGAAGACTTTGAAAGCAGAGGTCAGACTGAGCTGGACCCTGAAATGAGTGGGGAGCCACAGAAGGTGTTTGAGGATGCAGTGAAGGAGGGCAGCAGCATTCTGAGCACATGCTAAAGGAACTGAGACTTGGGGAGACCATGGGAGTTGCCATGGTGAAGGCAAGAGTGGTGAATTGCAAAGCTGAGTTCAGCGGAGGTGGAGTTGAGGCCATGGCATACAAAGGGCATGTTGCAAAGGTGGGGGACAAGCAAATTTTGCCCACAAAGGAAAGGGGAAAGGGGGTCTGTGGGTTTCAGAGTCAATGGTGACACTAAGATTAAGGAAAATGTGGCAGAAAATAGAGGGAGAGAGAGAAGAGATGGGGTGGATTTGAGGAAGCTCTTCTTGTCCATAAGAGACAGTTTGGTTTCTGCGACATTTCGCTGAAGGAGCTGAGACAAACCCAGATGTTAACTTGACCAAGGAAGGCAGAAAAAGTGGGCAGGAGAAAATCAGTGAAGAAGTGACAGTGTGAGGAGCATTGCATTGTAGCATTGTAAAGGTAGTGCCTAGAGTTAAAGGTTGAAATAAGATGATAAAAGGACCAGAGGGCTAAGAACAGAAACTCAGAGAAGCACAAAACCCAGGCCTGTACTACTGTAATGGATGCAATGTTTTGACTGGAAACTGTGGGATTATAGGATTAAAATTCACTCCCGCTGCCGGGTGTGTGTGTGTGTGTATGTGTGTGTGCGTGTGCGTGCGCATACAAACTGCATCTCCCTGAGTGGATCCTTATTTAGTTGTTACCTTGCAGTGCTCCTGATTAGTTTCCCTGGTAAAGGGACGCTGAAAGTGACAGCCTGGACTCCATAAGAGCTCTTCCAGCAGAAGCTGCTTGGGGTATTCTCTGAGTCTGAGCACCTTGCAAGCACCCTAGGCTTGCCTCCTCCCTGGCCAGCGCTGCCTGTTTTTGGATCAGGGCTGGCTGGCTTAGCCCCCTTTGCCAAGTGGGATTCATGGCACCTCTCCATCACTATCTTAAAATATGCCTGTGTATTTTTACTTCTCCATCTGGATGGCATTGTGGAAGGAGTCAGCATGCTCTGAGTTGAAGAAGTAATTCAATTAGTTGTCTGTACACAGGATGAGGGTTGGTGCAGCAAATGGGACTAGTCAGAGAGAAAGGAAGGATCTGAGCTGAGGGCAGGGAGCCAGGAATTCGAGTTCTTCCTGGCTGATATTGGGTATGTCCACACTGCATTTTAAAACCCGCAGCAGCAAGTCTCAGAGCCCAGTCTACAGACTGATGCCAGCGGGGCTCGTACTCCGGCACTAACCAGCTGTGTAGACATTTGGGTTTAAGCTCTGAAGCCTGTGGTGGTGGGTGGGTTTCAGAGCTTAAGCTCCAGCCCAAGCCACATTGTGTACACTGTTGTTTTTAGCACCGTAGTGTGAGCCTGAGTCTGTAGACCCAGGATCTGAGACTCGCTTTAAAATGCAGTGTAGACATACTCACTGACTCCCTTTGTGGCCTTGGCCCAAGTCACTTGTGCCTCAGTTGCCTCCTCTTTAAAATGGGCATGATGATAGGAGTGTTGTGAGGCTCAATTGGTTCGTGTTTCTGAAATGCTTTGAAGCTGAAACATGCTAAGTTATTAGCTATTATCCTTCCAGTATGAAGCAGCTACTCTGATTTTAAAAGTGACACTGGAATATTGTAATGACTGGAAGAGTAATGATCCAAAACATCCTTATGAGGTTGTTGTTGAAGCAAAGTGCTATATTTTGTGTTTATGTTGAACACACAAACCAGATTTCTTATTCTCAGCATTTATTTCTCAAAAGAATCTGGCCCGGATCCTCAGCTGGTGTAAACTGGTGTCACTGTATTGAAGTCAATGGAGCAACATGCTAGCTGAGGATCTGGCTCTCTTGAGCTTTCTCTCCACCTCAGTGCGTTTTTACTTGTTGCAGTGAAGTAACATTGTACTTTAGTTAATCAGCAGCACTATTCCCTACCTCTCCAGAGCTAGGTTTGCATTCCCCACCGAACCTCTGTCAGGCCCTGATCTCAAGGCTAGATGGCATCCTTTGCCTTTGTCAAAGGCAGAGAAGCAGGGTGAGGGTAGGGAAATGTCCTGGTTTGTCTTTGGGATCCAGCAGCTACTAGTGTTTAATTCAAAGTGCAGTTACAGTAAGAAAAGTGACTATGCAAAAATGGCCTTTTCTTACTCAGCATATTAGCTCCTTGTGCAGACTTGAGATGTCCTTACAGACTCTGCTGACATACACATTTTTACCTTGACATGTTTAATTTAAACTGGAGAGAAGAAACTCTTCTTTACAAAACAGCCTTGCCACAATTGTTTCAAGGAGCATGAGGAGGATGAAAAAAAGCAGGAACCAACAGTAGCGCCCATCAAGCTGCTGCTTCTCCTTTTGTGAGCCTTTTCCCACAAAAATGTTAGCTTCTCCTGCCCTCTAGTGGTGGGCATTGCATACTGTCAGCAGTTTCCTCTGCAAAGATACCTTTTGGAGAAACAGCAGCAAAAATTTAAATAAATCTAAGAATTTGTTGTGCTCGTTTATGTCAAGCTAAATATTGCTTTGCAGTGCAAAGTGCTCTTTTCGATAGCCAGTGTAGGACAGCTGCCTAAGCAGGCCTTGGACAGTCAGACAGACACTAGAGTACATGAGATGCTTCCTGAAGACTTGGTTCTCCAGACTGGTGGAGGCCACCTGCATACTGAAGGCAGCAGCCTCTGTAGAATTCCCAACTCCCTCAAGCAGCATCATTTTGTCATGGAACTATCTATCTGGTGTTCACCTTTGTGTTTTGTTTTGTTTAGTTAAGTTTAGTTTGAAGGTTGATACAGTATGTTGACCAGATATTAGATTCAGAAAAGATCACATAAGTCGTCCAGGCTGACTCTTGTTGTCTTTGCAGGACTGTTCAGAGCAATGCTCCCATTACCCATCTTGTAACCTCCCCCCGCTCTTCATACGTGCCTTTGTTTGTAGGTCCCATCCAGGTTTTCTTCACAAGTTCCTGACTTGGTGTTCTCTGCTGGTGTCTCAGACCCCTCCTTTGGAATCTGTTTCACTTGCCAATTCCTTTTCCTGGTCCCTTTTCTTTCTGGAATTCCCCTAACTGAAAAGATTTATTAACTGAGAAGACTATCAGCCAGAGTCCCCTTAGGAAGCATGGACCATGTCAAAGTGGTCAGGATGGGAGGCCTTTGTGGAATAGCTGGGTCCTGCATTGATGTTTCAGTGCAGGATTTTACTGGGTCCATTCAGATATAGGACCAAATCCTGAAGTCTTGGCTCAATTTTTACTCAGGCCTTACTGAGGCAAAACTTCTATTGAAGTTAATGGGAATTTGTCTGAGTAAGGACTGAATAAAACCAGCATAAGGACTTTAGGATTTGGTCCACTTTTTTTCTACTATAGGAACAACATGCTGACAATGGGATGATATGGGACATCACCTGGTTATATAGGTAGGGCCCTCTCTTCCTCTGAAGCCAACTGATAGAATGTGAGGTGGGATTTACAAGGGAAGGGGGCCTACTATACATAGAAAGTATGTATTGCACATGGTCTCCAGAAACAGGTTAACACTGGTTGTCTGTGGAAGAACTGCCATCGGGGTAGAAATGTTTGGTGGAAAAGAAGGAAAAAAACCCAGAATGGATTTGTCAGATCCACATTTTAAAAAATTCAACCTAGAATAATAGTGTTGTTGTGTTGTGGGGTTTTTTCAAGGCTTCAATTAGGCCTTGAGAAAGGAGCCAGTGCACCTTTAAAACTTTCTGCTTAATCAACTATAGCGAATGCTCATTTAATGATTGTCTTTTTGTACCAACAAGAAGTAACAACGCTTTTAGCAAAAGAAGTGGAATGAGAGAGAAATTGCCTAATCAGCCCTACTCATACAGTGCTTTGTGAGAGAGATTATTGAATTTTCAGTCTCTGCAGAATTTTAATGAAGCTCCGTCTTGCTGGAAAATCCAGCCCTTTGTCAATAGAGTTCGACCACCCATGTAATAAGATGTACTGGCTGAAATCCTTCACTTGCCAAAAGCCAGAGCCCTGCTGGAAGCTCCCCTGAAAATTAGAAGTACCTATTTGTGTGGTGTGTGTTTGCTAGAATGCACACATGCATTGGAACTTGTATAGACTGTAGTGAAACGCTGTTCATACTGAAGTAGAGTGAAAATGCCAGATTGTGCCAACGGATTTCAATATGGCAGTTGCAATTCTAATAAGAGTGTAGTCCTGCTGAAAGGGAATACAATCGACCTATGTGGGTTGCATCTGTCATGCAAATTGTAAACCAAACTGCTTCACGGAGTTAAGAAATAAATAACATGAGGCAGTGAGAAATTCAGAAGTATAAGCAAGGAAGATCAAAGACCTTGCATGTGAGATTTTAAATGAGATGGAGCATAGATGGGGCAGAAAAATACAGAAAGTAGCTGTAGAGGACAAAGCTCTTGCACCAGCCTTGATGAGTGGGTGTGAAGGGGCAAAAGGAGGCCAGTGTTAGAGGGGAGGAGAGAAAGATGAGGTCCACAAAACTGGCGGGAGCAAATCCACAAAAGTATCCACAACAAGGAAAACAAATTTTGGACTGGACCTTGAAATGAGCATGGAGTAAATGAAAATATCTGATGACGGGAATTTGTGAGAAGGTGGGCAGTAGCCTTCTGACTATTTAGACATATGGAGAGCTGGGATTTGGGAAAGCCAATGAGAAGGGGGTGCAGTAGTTAAGGTGAGAAGACATGAATGTGGTATATGAGAATTTCAGCGGAAATGGATTCAGAGCAGTGACATACACAGATAGGCAGATTCCTGGCATCAGGAGAAGAGTTCAGAATCAAGGCTGATCTAAGTCGTGGAGGGAAACAGCAGTGTGTTTGAGGATGCTCCTCTTATCCAAGAGACACACTTGTGTCTTTGAGACAATTTGCTGAAGGAAGCTAAAATGAAATCTCAGGTTAGGTGGAAAGAATAGACAGGGGAAAGTAATGAAATATATATGGAGAGTTGAGGCCTGTCAGTGTAAAAGTGTTTAGTTAAAGATAGAGGTAAAATGATCAAGAAAAAGACCAGATGTCTAAGAATAAATCCTTCGGGAACATCATAAAGATTGTGGGGACTTTATGCAGAGGAAGAAACAGGGATGGGAGGTTGTGTGGTGTGTGTGTGTGTGGGGAGAGAGAGAGAGGGGAAAAGAAAAGACTCTGGAAGGAACCAGAGATGACTGGCTAGCTAAACAGGTGGTTTAGGAGAATGAAGTTGTCCATCATGGTGAAGGCTAATCTGAGATCAAAGAGAACAAGGGAGGTGAAGGATCCATCACCACCAACAGCAAAAAGAAGGAGGCTAAGTACATGCAAAACAATTGTTGCCATGTTACAGACAAACTGAAACCTGGACTGGGGTCAGTCCTGGATTATTTTACTTTGAAAAGATGAAGGAGCTGCTTTTTCATGCATTTGCTGAGAAAGTGAAGGTTAGACATGAAGCAATAGTTGGTGTGTCAGGGTGAAGGGAGTGTCTTTTAAGCAGGGAATGCAAAGTGATAGACTTTAGAGGGTGCAGGAAGGTACATTGGCAATGGTGGTAATATAAGGAGCTGAGTGAAAGGAGGAGGTGGATTTCTTAATAGATGGATAATATCAGAAAGAACCTGGTGAACAAATCGTGGAGAGGAAAAAGAAGGAAAAGCATCATAAGAAGAAGTGGATGAGAGTGAGCTGTTTGAGGCACAGGATAAGGCATTTATGAGACTGAAGAGTGAGAGAAGATTACCAGCACATCTGGAAACTGGGAGGGACAATGAAAAAAATAAATCACTCAACGGACTTGTATACACCAGACGTTTTTATCCAGAATTAATTGACTGCTAAGAATCAAAGTTTGACCTACAACAAACATTTGAGGGGTGTCCAGACTAGTGTTTACAAACATGCTAAATAGCTCAAGTAAACTGGCAATTAATTAACTTGAGGTAAAAACTCTTGTGTAGACATACTCTGAGTTGTCCACTGTATCTACTACCAGAGACTCATTCTAGTTAGGAGTAA
Organism: Lepidochelys kempii; assembly: GCF_965140285.1. Taxonomy (NCBI): domain Eukaryota; kingdom Metazoa; phylum Chordata; order Testudines; family Cheloniidae; genus Lepidochelys; species Lepidochelys kempii. The sequence goes on along the minus strand of NC_136385.1, from coordinate 95,348,283 downwards.
CTTTTTGATTACATAAACTGCCACATATACACATTCATAGAATCATAGAATATCAGGGTTGCAAGGGACCTCAGGAGGTCATCTAGTCCAACCCCCTGCTCAAAGCAGGACCAATCCCCAACTAAATAATCCCAGCCAGGGCCTTGTCAAGCCTGACCTTAAAAACTTCTAAGGAACTCCCGAGGTAATGCATTCCAGTGTTTCACCACTCTCCTAGTGAAAAAGTTTTTCCTAATATCCAACCTAAACCTCACCCCACTGCAACCTGAGACCATTACTCCTCGTTCTGTCATCTGCTACCACTGAGAACAGTCTAGATCCATCCTCTTTGGAACCTCCTTTCAGGTAGTTGAAAGCAGCTATCAAATCCCCCCTCATTCTTCTCTTCCACAGACTAAACAATCCCAGTTCCCTCAGCCTCTCCTCATAACTCATGTGTTCCAGACCCCTAATCATTTTTGTTGCCCTCTGCTGGACTCTTTCCAATTTTTCCACATCCTTCTTGTCGTGTGGGCCCCAAAACTAGACACAGTACTCCAGATGAGGCCTCACCAATGTCGAATAGAGGGGACGATCACGACCCTCGATCTGCTGGCAATGCCCCTACTTATACATCCAAAAATGCCATTGGCCTTCTTGGCAACAACGGCACACTGTTGACTCATATCCAGCTTCTCATCCACTGTAACCCCTTGTTCCTTTTCTGCAGAAATGCTGCCTAGCCATTCAGTCCCTGGTCTGTAGCGGTGCATGGGATTCTTCCGTCCTAAGTGCAGGACTCTGCACTTGTCCTTTTTGAACCTCATCAGATTTCTTTTGGCCCAATCCTCTAATTTATCTAGGTCCCTCTGTATCCTATCCTGACCCTCCAGTGTATCTACCTCTCCTCCCAGTTTAGTGTCATCTGCAAACTTGCTGAGGGTGCAATCCACACCATCCTCCAGGTCATTTATGAAGATATTGAACAAAACCAGCCTGAGGGCCGACCCTTGAGGCACTCCACTTGATACCGGCTGCCAACTAGACATGGAGCCATTGATCACTACCTGTTGAGCCCGACAAACTAGCCAGCTTTCTATCCACCTTATCGTCCATTCATCCAGCCCATACTTCTTTAACTTGCTGGCAAGAATACTGTGGGAGACCGTGTGAAAAGCTTTGCTAAAGTCAAGGAACAATACGTCCACTGCTTTCCCCTCATCCACAGAGCCAGTTATCTCATCACAGCTAATAAAAATGGTGCTCTGGGTAGGGGAGAAGTGAGAATCTAAAGGGTATATATCCCTGGAGAACTGGTTCCTAAAAAATGAAAATGCATTTGGTGATCTGTTCCTAGGGTGGAATTTTCAAAAGCACCTCAGGGAATTCAGAACACAAATCCCACTAAAAATCGAGTTTTTCCTAATATCCAACCTAAACCTCCCCCACTGCAACTTGAGACCATTACTCCTTGTTCTGTCATCTGCTACCACCTAATTTCTCTAGATAGTTGCAAATCCTATCCCCGAGTGTTTAGTGAATATTTGTATTCACATCAATAATGAATTATACTGTAACTGAGTTACTATGCTGGCTGAATGGACGTCAGGATATGCTTCTACGGACACAGTGCTCTGAAGATTCAGAGCAGGCTGCACAGCTGGGACAGGAGGACGGTGAAAAAATTCGGCAGCATGTGACCTTCAGAAGAAGAAAGGGGAGCATCCATGTACCGGCAACGCAGATACAGGTAAGCAACCGTTTTCATGTCCTCTCCACAGGTACTAATGCGGAGAGTGGACCAGATGATACATCTGAGGGAAGGGAACAGAAGGAGACTCTGCCGATTGGAAGGCTTGAGATGCACTATCCAAGGGATGAGGGTTCCACCACCACCACCCGCCTCCTTCTCTTGGGAGCGGTGGTCGTGGAACCCTCATCCCTTGGATAGTGCATCTCAAGCCTTCCAATCGGCAGAGTCTCCTTCTGTTCCCTTCCCTCAGATGTATCATCTGGTCCACTCTCCGCATTAGTACCTGTGGAGAGGACATGAAAACGGTTGCTTACCTGTATCTGCGTTGCCGGTACATGGATGCTCCCCTTTCTTCTTCTGAAGGTCACATGCTGCCGAATTTTTTCACCGTCCTCCTGTCCCAGCTGTGCAGCCTGCTCTGAATCTTCAGAGCACTGTGTCCGTAGAAGCATATCCTGACGTCCATTCAGCCAGCATAGTAACTCAGTTACAGTATAATTCATCTTACAGGTAATATTTCTCACTGTCCCTTTCACACTGAGTTGACCTTCTGCTGTCTTGCATCCACAGCTAATAAAAATGGTGCTCTGGGTAGGGGAGAAGTGAGAATCTAAAGGGTATATATCCCTGGAGAACTGGTTCCTAAAAAATGAAAATGCATTTGGTGATCTGTTCCTAGGGTGGAATTTTCAAAAGCACCTCAGGGAATTCAGAACACAAATCCCACTAAAAATCAATCACAGAATCATAGAATATCAGGGTTGGAAGGGACCTCAGGAGGTCATCTAGTCCAACGCCCTACTCAAAGCAGGACCAATCCCCAACTAAATCATCCCAACCAGGGCTTTGTCAAGCCTGACCTTAAAAACTTCTAAGGAAGGAGATTCCACGACCTCCCTAGGTAACGCATTCCAGTGTTTCACCACTCTTCTAGTGAAAAAGTTTTTCCTAATATCCAACCTAAACCTCCCCCACTGCAACTTGAGACCATTACTCCTTGTTCTGTCATCTGCTACCACCTAATTTCTCTAGATAGTTGCAAATCCTATCCCCGAGTGTTTAGTGAATATTTGTATTCACATCAATAAGTTTAATACAGGTTGCAACAATTTTGTACAATTCTCCATTTTGATGTAGGAAATACCCAGGCTGGGTGCATGTGTACGCGTGAACACTGCAGTCCAGGCGTGATGTACATCAGCAGAATGAGGTGATAACTCAAGACTAGAATAGCAGAAGGTCTGTGCTTCAGGACTGACATGGAGTGACACATCTGTGTGTGAGATGGGGAGGCGGGGGAGGGAGTCTTTTTTGTGTGTGTGTAAACTTATACAGCAGCTAACTGCACTATGTTGGGCATAAATGAGCACTATCCGGTCCTGTTTTTCCCAGGCACCAAAATCACATAAAATGCTAATGGTGTGCCCTTAGCTTTGCTTTCCCCATAGTGATGACCTGAATTCCCTACAGATCTAGCTCTATCAACCCCTTGATCCCACATCCCCTTGAGATACTGTCAGCAGTGGCTGTGATGATTTGGGAAATGTACAACTTATGAACCTAGCATGCATGAAGAATGTGGGTGTCTACACACCGCTGCTGTGGCATGGTCCCATATCCATGCTACAGTGCAGTGTGGGTGGGGAAAGGCATGTGTTCTCACTGACAGTGGACTTCCTAACCCCAAACTGGTTTGCAACTCACTGGTAGTTAGATAGAAAGATGGAAAAATCAGGGTGGGGTGGGGGTAATAGGCACCAATATAAGAAAAAGCCCCAAATATTTGGATCATTCCTATAAAATCAGGACATCTGGTCCCCCTACTGGTAGCTGTTAGGTGTTGCCACTTTTCAAAGGGCAACAACCACCTGCTTCTGCACCAGAGGGGATCCAAAAACAAGTGGTCTGCTGCTGGAGGGTTGGTGCAAGCTCCTCCCATAGGAAGACTTCCAGGAAGGTCTGTTTCCTCATTCAGAAATTCTGAAGGCCCTGGTCATCGTCCCATGTTTCCAAAATGATGTGATCCCACCACACGGAGCTATTTTTCCTGAATCAGGAGCAGTGGTCCACACACAGGCATTAAATTACTATAGATTATTATAAAAAGGGTACACAAGTGATTGAAAGACCGTACTCAAAGTCAAACTGGGAGGGCATATCTAGTGGGGTGCTGCAGAGGTCAGTCCTGGGTCCGACACCATTCAGAATTTTCATTAATGACTTGGATAATGGAAGAGGAGAGTATGCTCATAAAATTTGCGGATGACACCACGTTTGGGGTGGGTTGCAAGCACTTTAGTGGGCAGAATTGGAATTCAAAATGACCTTGACAAATTGGAAAATTTGCCTGAATTCAACAAGATAAAATTCAATAAAGATAAGTGAAAAGTACTTTACCTAGGATGGCAAAATCAAAATGCATAACTATAAAATGGGGACTCATGGACTAGGTGGTCCAGAAAAGATCTGGAGTGATAGCAGATCAAAAATTGAATATGTCAATAATGTGTTGCAATTGCAAAAAAGGCTAATATCATTCTGGGTTGTATTAACAGAAGTGATTTATATAAGGCACAGAAGTAACTTTCCCGCTCTACTTGGCATTGGCAAGATCTCAGCTTGAGCACTCTGGCCAAAATCTGGGCATCACACTTTAGAAAAGATGTGGACAAATTGGAGAGAGTCTGAAGAAGAGCAACAAAATGATAAAAGGGCTAGAAAACCTGACCTTTGACAAAAGGTTAAAAAAACTGGGTATGTTTCATCTTGAGGAATGAAGACTGATGGGGGGACCTTATGACAGTCTTCAAATATGTTAAGGGATGTTATAAAGGGGTGGTGATCAATTCTTCTCCATGTCCAATGAAGGTAGGACAAGAAGTAATGGGTTTAATCTGCAACAAGGAGGATTTAGGTTAGATTTTTGGAAAATCTTTCTAACTATAAAGGGTAGTGAAACTCTGGAATAGGCTTCTAAGTAGGGCTGTCAATCACGATTAATAGTCCTGTTAATAATAGAATAGCATTTATTTCAATATTTTTGGATGTTTTCTACATTTTCAAATATGTTTATTTAAATTACAACACAGAATACGAAGTGTACAGTGCTCACTTTATATTTATTTTTATTACAAATATTTTCACTGTAAAAACAAAAGAAATAGTATTTTTTCAGTTCACCTAATACAAGTACTGTAGTGCGATCTCTTTATCATGAAAGTTGAACTTACAAATTTAGAATAATGTACAAAAAAACTGCATTCAAAAATAAAACAATGTAAAACTTTAGAGCCTACAAGTCCAGTCAGTCCTACTTCTTGTTCAGGCAATCACTCAGACAAACAAGTTTGTTTATATTTGCAGGCGATAATGCTGCCTGCTTCTTGTTTACAATGTCACCTGAAAGTGAGAACAGGTATTTGCCGGGCACTATTGTAGCCAGTGTCACAAGATATTTACATGCCAGATACGCTAAAGATTCATACGTCCCTCGATGGTTCAACCACCATTCTAGAGGACATGTGTCCATGCTGATGACGGGTTCTGCTCAATAATGATCCAAAGCAGTGCGGATTGACGCATGTTCATTTTCATCGTCTGAGTCAGATGCCACCAGCAGAAGGTTGACTTTCTCTTTTGGTGGTTTGGGTTCTGGAGTTTCTGCATCAGTGTTGCTCTTTTAAGATGTCTGAAAGCATGCTCCGTACTTCGTCCCTCTCAGATTTTGGAAGGCATTTCAGATTCTTAAATCTTGGGTCGAGTCCTATAGCTATCTTTAGAAATTTCACATTGGTATCTTCTTTGCATTTTGTCAAATTTGTAGTGACCATGTTCTTAAAATGAACAACATGTGCTGGGTCATCATCCGAGACTACTATAACATGAAATATGTGGCAGAATGTGGGTAAAATAGAGCCAGAGACGTACAATTCTGCCCCAAGGAGTTCAGTCACAAATTTAACTAAAGCATTAGTTTTTTTTTTTATAATGCCTCATCTGCATGGAAGCATGTCCTTTGGAATGACAGCCGAAGCATAGGAATCTTCAGTGCATGTGGTACATAAATATCTTGCGACGCCAGCAACAACAGTGCCATCTGAATGCCTGTTCTCACTTTCAGGTGACATTGTAATTAAGAAGTGGGCAGCATTATCTTCCGTAAATGTAAACAAACTTGTTTGTCTGAGCGATTGGCTGAACAAGAAGTAGGACTGAGTGGACTTGTAGGCTCTAAAGTTTTACATTGTTTTGTTTTTGAGTACAGTTATGTAGCCAAAAAAAATCTACATTTGTAAGTTGCACTTTCAGGATAAAGAGATTGGACTGCAGTACTTTGTATGAAGTGAATTGAAAAATACTATTTTATCATTTTTACAGTGAAAATATTTGTAATCAAAAATAATATAAAGTGAACACTGTACACTTTGTATACTGTGTTGTAATTGAAATCGATATATTTGAAAATGTAGAAAAACATCCAAAATATTTGATACATTTCAATTGGTATTCTATTGTTTAAGTGTGATTAATCGCGATTAATTTTTTTGAGTTAACCATGTGAGTTAACTGCAATTTATTGACAGCCCTCTTCTAAGGGAGGATGTGGAATCCCTGTCATTGGATGTTCTTACAAGCAGGTTGGACAAACACCTGTCAGCGATGATCTAGGTTTACTTGGGCCTGTCCCTGTGGGGGACTGAGTGTGATGAATCTCTAGGTCTCTTTCAGCCCTACCTTTATATAATTCTATAATTGGTCCAGATGCACTACTTAAGCCAGAAGGAGGCACAGGAAGTTGTTTGAGCAAGGGAGTTAATTCCTGACCTGTACTGGATCCTGACTGATCCTGGTGTTGTTTCCTGACTCCACTTTGACCTTTGGTACTGCTATCTGCCTCTGACTTCAGCTTCACCCTGGTACTGTTCCCTGGTTCCTGACTCCGGCTTGACCCTTGTCACGACAGTCTGACTGTGACTCCAGTCTTGACCCTCAGAGTGACTCGTGACTGTTTCGAGCTCAACCGTGAGCATGACTTCTAACCCCAAATCTGACCTTGACCTTTGTTGTGATCCTGGTTCTGACCCTAGCTTTGATTCCTGGGTTCTGACCCTGGCTCCAACCACTAGGCGTAACTGCCACAGTCCCTACACTGATTCCATCCGTGTCTAGTATGTATACACATGTACATAACGTGTGCCTGTGCCTAAAATAGCATGTGTGGAGACTCATCGCAGTTATGGGGTACGCGTTACCTAGGGAGGCGGTGGAATCTCCTTCCTTAGAAGTTTTTAAGGTCAGGCTTGACAAAGCCCTGGCTGGGATGATTTAATTGGGGATCGGTCCTGCTTTGAGCAGGGGGTTGGACTAGATGACCTCCTGAGGTCCCTTCCAACCCTGATATTCTATGATCCTATGTGGGGTACATAGCAGTAAACAGACAACTACATGAACACATTCACAAGTATAGATGTAGCCTAAGTGTATGCAATCCACCATATGCTGTCCAGGCTGTTTTACTGTATCTCCCAGACCAGGAACAATGGAAGGTCATTAAACATTGATGGCTCCCATTCAAGTAGAAGCACCTCGGGGCAATGGGAAAGCAGTCTGATCAGATTTGTCTGAAGGGGCTGGAGGCTGGAGAGTGGAAAATTCCCAAACAGAAGAGAGAAACTAGGTGTTAATGCTGGGTTTCAAGGGATCTTTGAGGGAACTGAGAGGGACTCACAGGCAGAAGCTTGGGCAGGAGAGAGGGAAAGAAAGGCATTATTTCATAGAAGGGGGGTTCTTTTTAACTGTAAGACCAGCTGGGGGAGAAGGAAACAGGCTGCACAAGAGAGAGAGACTCTGTGATTTGTGGGAGCAGCAATGTGCAGGAGGGAGGATCCTGGGCTCCTTTGAGGACTCCGAACTAAGCCCAAATAATACTCCAGAGTGGTGAGGAAACTGAGACAGAGAAATGGTCTGTGTGTCTTAGTGTTTTATCTAGATCTATAGATATTTTGTGCTAGCTAAAATAAAGAGTGATTGGTTTATGGAACCCTTACAAAGACTATGTGTATGTTTGTCCCTGAAGAGGTGAGCTACAAACCCAGGGAGCTCACAAAGTTGGAGCTCTGGGAATGGGTGTGTACTGGAGAGTACTGCTTCCCCTGGTCACCTTGGGGGAAAATCACATAGGTCCAAATTTTGACACTCTTGCTCCCGCTGAGTAGTGCCTGGCTTCAGGAACTGCTGGTGAAGTAAGGTACTACTCACTGGGTGGAAGGGAGGCATGACTGTAGGGTGTGTCTAGAACTCAAGATGGAAGATTGTTAATATAACGGCCACAGAAAAACAAGAACGATGACTTTGCAAAATCCTTAGTGCTTAGAAAAAAATATAGACAAAATAGACTTGCTAAACTGAAACAAAAGATCAAAAAAACATTCCAGAATTGGAACAAGTTCCTTCCCTGTTATACTGAATGGCCCAAATAGGTATCATACTACAGGGGAGCATATATTGTCAAAGGATTTGCAGGTCACCTTTAAGTCCACTGGTTTGCTTACACTGAGGTTTTTTTCCACAGGTGTCACTACAGTGGCATAGCTGCAGTTTGACACAGGGCAAAGCTACACCAATGCATGCCACGTCATACGCTGATGCAGCACATCTACACGAGGGGTTTGCACTGCTCCAACTTCATCAGTGTAGCTCTGCTGGTGAAAATATCCTCCGTGTAGGAAAACCCTAAGAAGCAAAGCTGACCTTTACGGATTAATATTTCTTGCCTTGCTTCATTTATTTTCAGCTTCAGAAAAAAAGTGTTTCAATTTAATGGGACTCAGGTGGCATGATCAGGAAACACCCAGAACGGATCCAGTGACTATTCCTCAGAGCTGTTTCCATTTTAATTTTCATTACCTTGTGTGAAAGGCCATTCTGTATTCTCACGGGGTGAGGGGTGGGGGACAGAGGAATACTTTTGGCAACCTGTTCCTGTCTTCCTGTCATCTTCCTCCTCTGTTTTGAACAGAGGGGAACCTTCACCACACCAGCTCTCTCTCGGCTGGCCCTGTGACGCAAAGCCAGTTGAATCCAGGATTGCTGACAAAAAGCTCCGTTAGTGAAGATGCTAGGAGTAGTTTTAAGTACCAACCAAGGGCTTTGATAATCCCCAGTAAGTACTGGCCCTCATCAAGTATGCTATTTCACATGTGTGCATTTTCTTCCTTTCCATGGTTATTAGAGATTCCTTGCTTGGAGGAAGGATGTTAGCTCTGGAGTCCTGGCTAGATTCCAAATGGCAAATTCCATTCTGCCTGAGTCTCCCCTGTATGGGGAAATGTTCTTCATTGTCTGTGCTGAACCTGTGTGCAGTGTCGCCTTACTTCACCCCAGAGGTGGCAGCACTTCACTGAGTACCTCACCATGACTGTCAGGAGGGTCGGCAGCCTGTTACTCACCCAGTCGGAACTGTATTTTTATTTCCTCCAGTGATGATAGAGCCATGCTGCATGAAACTTCCCAGGAGTCTTGATGGCCTGGAATTCAATACCCCTACTGTATTCTTCAGAAAGGCAACCCATTAGCTATCATGGTCATAAGTCATGTCTGAAATATGTTGGGTACAATTTTAAATATTGTCAGGCTTGCATCTAGCCACTGTTAAGGGTTTTTATAAGACTCCTCTCTTTAAGTAGATTTTTCCCTAACGATGGAGCAGCATAGCCACCTGGAAATGACAATCATTATGTTTGAGCTGCTGTGGCTAGCCAATTAATATGGTGGCAGGGAGGTGAAGTTTCAGACAGAAAGGATGACCAGGGAGGGAGGTTGACCTTCTGGTTAAACCTCAGACATGGAAATTTCCTATTTCTGCACAAGCTTCCTTGTATGACCTTGATCAAGTCTCTTCCCCATTCCCCACTCTTTGCCTCACATTCCCCAGCTGTATAATGGAGATAACGTTATAAATGTTTATTTTTCTTTCTTGCATCCATCCGGTGCTCCAGCATGTCCTTCACTAAGATACTGCTGAAATTCTAAACTCCCATTGGGTTATATATTTCAGGAGCTGCCCTCTATTTTTTATTCCTTTTAAATTTTTACCTCGTGGCTATCTCTGATCACCCATCTACTCCCTGTTTTTTTCCTCTTACACGTGCAATCTCTTTGTCCTTCCTGCCTGACCAATGTTTACAGGCTAGATTAGACTGGAGGGAGTGGGGAGAAGTGCAGAGTTTAAGCAAAGCAATTCTGCTCAAAGGGCTGCTATCTATCCTGCTTTGTCCCGCCCAATTATTGCTTTTTCAAAGTATCTTAAGTACTTCCTCCCCTGCCCTTGCTATCCCAGGATTTTCTCCTTTTGGAAATTGATCGTGGATCTTAAGTAATATGCAATTTTCTTTAAGGTTTCATTGCCTTTTCTTAATTTGTTCCTGTATGCGGTATCTATTGGACAATATTTCCAAACCTGAGAACTCTGTGTCTCAGTCTTTCTACCCTAACAAGTTGTGGAGGATAAGGCAGCTGCATCACAACCCTAGAAAATGTGCACACAGGTGCTGGGAATTTCCTGTATGAAAGGTGCACATGCCAACATAAAGTGGGTAACTGCCCATGAAGAATATCCACTGGTATGTGTGCAGAGCCCCATTGTCCGTATGCAAGCGTAGGGTTGGTGTGCACAATTTCCTGAGCACGTGCATTAACTTGATTCTTGGGACCTATGTTTTGAAAATTTTGCTTATACTCTTTGACATTTTAAAAAAAAATTGAGGCTGGGTTACTTTTTTTCCCCGAGTAGAGATTCAATTTGCAGCTTAAAGATAAGGAGTACTTGTGGCACCTTAGAGACTAACCAATTTATTTGAGCATGAGCTTTCGTGAGCTACAGCTCACTTCATCAGATGTTTACCGTGGAAACTGCAGCAGACTTTATATACACACAGAAATCATGAAACAATACCTCCTCCCACCCCACTGTCCTGCTGGTAATAGCTTATCTAAAGTGATCAACAGGTGGGCCATTTCCAGCACAAATCCAGGTTTTCTCACCCTCCACCCCCCCACACAAATTCACTCTCCTGCTGGTGCTGGTTAGTCTCTAAGGTGCCACAAGTACTCCTTTTCTTTTTGCGAATACAGACTAACACGGCTGTTCCTCTGAAGCTTAAAGATAGAGGCCATATTCAGAGCTGGAGCTGCAGAGAGCAACAGCATCTTTCCTGGTGGCCCGGGCCGGCTCCAGACACCAGCATTCCAAGCAGGTGCTCGGGGCGGCACTGTGAAAGGGGCGGCAGTCCGTGTGCCGTCAGGGCGGCTCTCGTCTTTCCGCGGCAGCGGCAATTCGACGGCAGCTTTACTAAATCAGCTGCGCCACGGCAGCAATTCGGCAGCAGCTTCAGTCTTCTGGCTGCCGCGGCAGCACTTCGGCAGCAGCTTCCTGCTTGTGGTGGCAAAAATGGTAGAGCCGGCCCTGCTGGTAGTAGGCGGTACAAAGAGTGACATCGCAACTTCTGGGGAGCTGGCAGGAGAAGGTGTACAGAGCAAGCCTTTACAGAAAAGCAACAGTTGAGGTATGGCCAGCTGTGGCCAAGGTATGTCCACTTTGCAATAAAAGAGGTGTTCTTAACTCGGCTTAGCAAAACTTTGTTAGCTAATTCAGGTTTTAATAGCGGTGATGACACAGAAATATGGCTCTGAACTCAGGTTAGCAGCTCAAATTCAACCCCTGGTTCCAGGATAGGCTTTTATTTGAGCTGCTAACCTGAGTTAACAGCCAAGTTGCCATGTCTTCACTGTTATTTTAACCCAAGTGAATGTGAATTAGCTAACCTGAGTTAAGACCACACCTTTTTTTTGCAGCGTAGACATATCCTCAGTGATGTTAGAAGATGCTGTGAAGCAAAAGGAGGTAATGTAATTTAAAGTCAGGAGTCTCTCTCTTTCTTGTGTGTGTGTGTGTGTATATATGGGCTGTCGATTAATCACAGTTAACTCATGCGATTAACTCAGAAAAAGCTCTGTAAAAATGATAAACAAAATAAATAGTATTTTTCAATTCACCTCATACAAGTACTGTTGTGCAAGCTCTTTATCCTGAAACTGCAACTTACAAATGTAGATTTTTTTTTGTTACATAACTGCATTCAAAAACAAAACAATGTAGAACTTCAGAGCCTACACGTCCACTTAGTCCTACTTCTTGTTCAGCCAATTGCTAAGAGAAATGTTTGTTTACATTTATGGGATATAATGCTGTCCTCTTCTTACTTATAATGTCACCTGAAAGTGAGAAAAGGCATTCACATGGCACCTTTGTAGCTGGCATTGAAAGGTATTTAAATGCCAGATATGCTAAACATTCGTATGCCTCTTCATCCTTCCGCCACCATTCCAGAGGACATGCTTCCATGCTGATGAAGCTTGTTTAAAAAAATAATGCATTAATTAAATTTATGATTGAACTCCTTGGGGGGGGGGGGGAATTGTATGTTTCCTGCTGTTTTACCCACATTCTGCCATATATTTCATGTTATAGCAGTTGTTAGGATATAGATATTCAGGCCTGTCTGTAAAGGCCTATACTCTAAGAATTTAGGTGTATTCTTATCGCTTGGCTAGTTCTAGAGGTATAAAAGAAAGAAATCACTGTCTGCCGGTGTAAGGGCCTTCTCTTACTGTGTCAGTTTTTGGCCCTGTGCTTAGGCTCAGGCCTTTGGCTAAGCAGCAGAGGCAGCCATAAGCTGGGAAGCGAACAGTCACATCCTCACATTCCAAACTAGTCACATTGAAATAAGGTGCTATTGGGCTGTTAGGCACTATCAGGACAGGATTGTGTTCCTATCACCTCCAGAGAAAGGGAAGTGCCTAGAAAATGTAAAAGGAAACTTAGTTTGATAGCATCCTGTCTGGCAAGAACTCACTTATCAATAGCTGGGATGTGAAATCCTCACTTCTGTGTTGTCTTGTCATTGTAGTTCCCACTTTGCTATTGTTTGTCTGTATAATCTCTGTCTGGTTCTGTGATTGTTCCTGTCTGCTGTATAATTAATTTTGCTGGGTGTAAACTAATTAAGGTGGTGGGATATAATTGGTTACATAATCATGTTACAATATGTTAGGATTGGTTAGTTAAATTTCAGGAAAATGATTGGTTAAGGTATAGCTAAGCAGAACTCAAGTTTTACTATATAATCTGTAGTCAATGAGGAAGTGTGGGTGGGGGTGGGCATGTGGGTGTGTGAGATGGGAACAGGGAATGGGGGTAAGAAAATTGGAATCATGTTTTGCTAAAGGGGGAGATGGGAACAGGGAATGGGGGTAAGAAAATTGGAATCATGTTTTGCTAAAGGGGGAAATGGGAACAGGGAATGGGAGTAAGGAAGTTGGAATCATATTTGGCTAAGGGTAGGAATGGGAACAGGGACACAGGTGTAAGGCTCTGTGGTGTCAGAGTTGGGAGGAAGGATACTAAGGAAGGAAACTGGAATCATGCTTGCTGGAAGTTCACCCCAATAAACATCGAATTGTTTGCACCTTTGGACTTCGGGTATTGTTGCTCTCTGTTCATGCGAGAAGGACCAGGGAAGTAAGTGGGTGAAGGAATAAGCCCCCTAACAGCAGTCTCAGATGATGACCCAGCACATGTTATTCATTTTAAGAACATGTTCACTGCAGGCGTGGGGGGGACATGAAGTCACATGGACTGCTGGGGGAATAGGAGGGAGTCTCTTAAATTCCTCTGTAGCAGTGAAAAATGCAGCTTTGGGGGCAGGATGATGGTAACCAGTTCCTGTAACCCCAGGGCTCAAGGCAAGTCTCAGAGGGAGGGGCTGGACAAAGCCAACTCCTGTCCCATGATCATCTCCCAGGGGGGAGGGGAATGTTCCACCTTGTAGCAGGGGGACCACCCCAGGAACTTGCAGGTCAGCAGGGGGCAGGGCCTGCACTGGGGTGCACAGAGACATATGTCCCGAAGGTGGAAGTTAGGGTCCTGGTGACTGCTGCAGTGGGAACAGACCCCAAGGACTCTGTAGCTGGGAAAGGGGGGGGAATTTTGCTGGCCAGTGAAGGGTCTGTCATAGCTGGTAGTTGTGAGCCCACAGCTGGACTAGGGTCACCTTCCCTTCTGGGGGACACAGGAGTATCTGACCCAGAGGGGAGCCCAGAGTGGGAAGCCCAGACAGAAGGTGAGGAGGGAACGGAGAGTCCATCCACCTTTTGTTGGGAGGGTCTTCCCAGCAGGAGGGTGAAAAATATGCATTTAAAATGCCAGACCCCTCTCCTGTGAATCATGTTTTAAGGGAAAACTGAGGGTCAGATCTCCTGGAGGGGGGAGTCCACCCAGCTAATCTTTTGGGAACTGAAAGTGGGGTGTCCAAAGGGATCTTGCCAATCCAAGGCACCCCATTTAAAGATGTTGTTCTTGCTACGCTTGTAAGAGCTAAAACTGTGTCTTCAAGGCAGGAGGGAAAAAATCTCTGCATGGGTGAAGCTTCACAAGGGAGTGGGGTCCAGCCAAGAGAAATTCCGGGGGGGGGGGGCGCGGCGCCAATGGCAGGCATGGGTGCAGCACACCCTTTCCTTGCCAAAGCCTCAAACACAGGCCTGAATTAAAAGCCTTCTCCAAAAAGGCAGAAGAATCTGCATCAGAGTGCCTACCAGGGGGCACAAAGAAATGGGAAAATGCAGTAGACACTAGACAAGCTAAATCATGTGAACAAAGCCTGTCCACCGTAGATTTGCTGTTCATCTGGTGTCTTTTGCTAATTCATCTGTGGGTTAAAGCAAAGGAGTTAATACTAGTGGTAAACCCTTTAAACCCTTTAGTGGGACAGACCTGATTTGTGGAAGAAACTGTTGTACATGCTAGGGATGGTGACAAGACAGTCCCACAAGCATGTTACCCTTCAACTTATATCTGTAAACAAATCTTGGCACAGCAGCAAAAGCATAACAGGCCCATGCTGTGTGTAGAAGGGGAAACTGAGGCACACCGCCTCATGGCATTGGTGACTAAATGCCAAGACACTTACACTTTAACAGATATTGCTGTCTGCATTCTGTTAGCAACACTACACCCCAACCTGATTTCAGGCACCCGGGGACCAGGAACCCCAAAACTTGCTAGAACACTTATGAATGACATCATATGGTTTAAAGGTACTGAAAGGGAGTGTGACCAAAGATAAACAGGGACTTTACATGTACTGCTTCCGCCATGGACAGTGTCCAAATCTCTGGCAGTAAGTTCAGGAGGAGGGTGTGACATTGCCCCCCATAAGTCTTTATGGAAACATGCTTATGAATGTATATATGACATAACTGGAATATGTTTTATGCTACATATGCCATGTAACATATCTCTGTAAAGGTTATGATCTACTGAATCTACTCATCCTATTTGTATGCAGGTATCATTTCTGTGATCAAAGTTATGAATATTGGCTGTGTACTTGCTTGATTTCTAAGTAGCCTTAGTAAAGCATTTGGTCAGCTTCTTGAGAAAGGAACATGCAAGTTAAGTGCCCAGTCAAGAAACACTCGATGAACAATGGATCTTGGAAGACTCCAATCCACATAAGAAGGCTACTTGAGGACATTCAAGGTAGCATGTGAACCATGGCTGCTACCTGTAAGCTCTGAGTCATGCATGGACATGTGACTTGCCCATGTGTCTCCAAAACTCCATCTTGTAGCTGGGTTTCTACACAGGGGGAGGGAGGGGTGTCCACCCACAAGAGAAAGTCTATTTAAACTGCTGGGAGACCCCTCCATTTTGTCTTCAGCTGGCTCAAGAGATAGCCTCTCCACCCACAAAGGATACCTGAAAGAAAGTGGAACAAAGGACAGTAACTACAGGGGGTGTGAGTGATTGCTGGACCCAGACTAGGAGGAGACTAGTCTGCAAAAGGAAGCTTACTGGAACACCTCTGAGGGTGAGGTTTTATCTATATTCAGTTTTCTTACTGTATCAGGCATAGACTTGCGTGTTTTATTTTATTTTGCTTGGTAATTCACTTTGTTCTGTCTGCTATTACTTGAAAACACTTAAATCCTACTTTCTGTATTTAATAAAATCACGTTTTACTTATTAATTAACCCAGAGTATGTATTAATACCTGGGGGGTGGCAAACAGCTATGCATATCTCTCTATCAGTGTTATAGAGGGCGAACAATTTATGAGTTTACATAACAATTTATAAAGCTTATACAGGGTAAAATGGATTTATTTGGGGTTTGGACCCCACTGGGAGTTGGGTATCTGAGTGTTAAAGACAGGAACACTTCTTAAGCTGCTTTCAAGTAAGCTTGCAGTGTGTGGGATGTAATTCCGACCTGGGTCTGTGTTTGTGGCCGGCAAGCATGTCTGACACAGCCAGGCAGGGATCTGGAGTCCCAAGCTGGCAGGGAAAGCAGGGGCAAAAGTAGTCTTGGCACATCAGTTGGCAGCCCCAAAGGGTTTCTGTGATCCAACCCGTCACAGTACCAATGTGAAATTTCCAAAGAAAGATACAGCACTCGGCCCAAGGTTTAAGAATCTGAGGTGCCTTCAAAAATCTGAGAGGGACGAAGTGTGGAGCATGCTTTCAGAAGCCTTCAAAGCACAACACTCTGATGTGGAAACTACAGAACCCAAACTGCCAAAAAGGAAAATCAACCTTCTGCTGGTGGCATCTGACTCAGATGATGAAAATGAACATGTCAGTCTGCACTGCTTTGGATCACTGTGATAAATAAAGGGGGGATAGCTCCCTTTGATGGACACCCACCCAGCCAGTTAGCTGTAAAATCCCTCTTGGTAGCTGTTCTCTACTTGCTGTACCTGTAAAGGGTTAAAAAGTCCCCCAGGTTAAAAAAAAAAAGTGGGCACCTGACCAAAAGAGCCAATTGGAAGGCTAGAACTTTTTAAAATTGGGAAAGAAACTTTCCCTTTCTTTGTTGTTCTGTCTGGGCTGCAGGGACACGGTGCAGCAATGCTATAAGTGGGAATGCTGTGTAAGGTTTGAACCAGGTATGAAAAATTATCTTCCATACCTAGAAGGAATAATTTGGATATGGAATGTTTAGATAAACACAATCAGGTTTATTTCTTTATTTTGGCTTGTGGATCTCCTCTGTGCTAACCCCAGATGCTTTTGTTTGCTTGTAACCTTGAAGCTAAACCCCCAAGAAAGCTATTTTGGATGCTTAATTTTTGGAATTGCTCTTTTAAAATTTAGCAAAAGCCTAAGTTCCAGACATATTTCTTTCTTTTTGTTTTTAATAAAATTTACTTTTTTCAAGAACAGGATTTGGATTGTTGTGTCCTAAGAGGTTTGTGCCTATGCTGTTTGATTTGCTGGTGGCAACAACTAATTTCCTTTGTTTTCTTCTCCACTCTTCCCTGGAGGGGGCAGATGAAAGGGCTGAGGGTACCCGACAGGGAGAAATTCCCAAGTGCTCCTTCCTGGGTCAAAGGGGTTTTTGGGTTTTTTTTTTTTGCATTTGGGTGGTGGCAGCGTTTACCAAGCCAAGGTCAGAGCAAAGCTGAAGTGGCAAGTATACAGAATACTAGCCTGGAGTGACAAGTATTAATTTTTAGAATCCTTACAGGTCACCACCTTCTGTACTCGAAGTAGTAGAGTGGGGATTTAGCCTGGACAATCATTATCTAGCAGAATCTGTCATCAGCATAGATGCATGTCCTCTGTAATGGTGGTTGAAGCATGAAGGGACATATGAATCTTTAGCATATCTGGCATGTAAATATCTTGTGACGCCGGCTATAACAGTGCCATACGAATATGCATTCTCATTTTCAGATGACACTGTAAACAAGAAGAGGGCAGCATTATCTTCTGCAAATGTAAACAAACTTATTTGTCTGAGAAATTGGCTGTACAAGAAGTAGGCTTCAGTGGACTTTCTAGGCTCTAAAATTTTACATTGTTTTATTTTTGAATGCAGTTATTTTTTTGTATATAATTCTACATTTGTACTTTCAACTTTCATGATAAAGATATTGCACTACAGTACTTGTCTTACGTGAATTGAAAATTACTATTTTGTTTTTTACAGTGCAACTATTTGTAATAAAAAATAAAGTGAGCACTGTACACTTTGTATTCTGTGTTGTAATTAAAATCAAAATATTTGAAAATGTAGAAAACATCCAAAATATTTAAATAAATTGTTTTCTATTATTGTTTAACAACACGATTAGTCGCAATTAATTTTTTAAATTGCTTGACAGCCCTAATATAAATATATATATATACAGTACACACACACACACACACACACCCATTGTTTAAAGTCTCCCAGGATCAGTTTCTCTGGACATATATGAAAGTGTTAGATGCTTGACCAAAGCATAGGGGGTGGAAGTAGCAGCAGAATCATGTTATCATCTTTATTGCATTATATACCCAGCTTTTATTGATTAAACCTGCACTGAAGGCAGAGAAAGATCTCTTTATTTGCCTCAGCTGAGTTCCTCATTCTAAAAAAGCACTCTGATTTGTATTGAAGTAATTGCAATGGAAAGATTACATAGAAAGGGATTTATTTGAGTGGAAGCTGATTGATAAAGCACCTCTTTTAAAGGGCTGGGTCTTTTAGATTTGTATTATAAATTAAATGAGTTCCCTACTCTTCCCTGTTATACTTCTGTGCTTTTGCTGTGACAGAAAAAATGTAAAATGAAATCTCTCACACATCTCCTCCAAGAGTTTGGTTTAAAAGAAAGGAGGATAGAACTGAGGAGGGACTGGATGGCTCTGGTTTAGTTATCTTAGGATACAGTGAATTTTGCCTCTTGATCACTGGTACAGATCCCATCCTAGTATTGGAATGACCAAAAATCATTACTGGTAAGTGCCCAAATGGCACCCACATGGTCCAGTTGGGGTCTGGGAAAGGGCTAGAAAGCCTAAACTCTATGCTCTTAAAAGCAACAGCAGTGAAGCAGGTGTGAGTGGGGTGAAGGCGGGGTGAACAAAATGGAATAGTTGCTCTCAAACCAAATTGTTGGTGTGCAGATTCAACCCATCCCCAGGGAAATAGCGTGTATTGGCAATAACTGAATCCAATGTATGAATAGCAGGGAGGAGACCATAATGATGAAATGAGATAAATCATTTTCAGATGGAAAATGTAAAGGTCATTTGTGACTTGAAATGCAGAGAAGCTCTAGGGAGACTGTCCATTAATCACAGAGGACCCAGTATTACGAAGCTTAATTATTTGCAAAGATTAGAAGATGCAGAAATTCTCCATCTCCCACTGTCTATTGTATGGAATGCAGGATTTTTTATGTTTAACAGAGCAAGCTACAGACTCGACTCATTCTAATTCCTTCTCAAGAATCACCTCTTCTCCGATACACCCAGC
Source organism: Lepidochelys kempii (assembly GCF_965140285.1). Classification (NCBI taxonomy): domain Eukaryota; kingdom Metazoa; phylum Chordata; order Testudines; family Cheloniidae; genus Lepidochelys; species Lepidochelys kempii. The sequence continues at coordinate 95,329,186 of NC_136385.1, read as the reverse complement.
GAGTAACTAGCTGCCCTCTCCACTCCTTTTATTATGTAATGGACAGAGGTAGATGGAAGGAAAGTGGATGAACAGAAAATAAATGATCAAAGCAAATATGTAATTGATTTAATGCAATGTGTGTTTTCATATAAAGGGCACCAGCCTGAAGGTACTGAATTGCTTCATGAAGTGGGAGTGGCAGGTGTATAGCACCTCGTTGGATATGGGCCAGAAAGGACCCAATCAATGCATAACCTATTAGACCAACCTTCTCAAACATGGATGCCCAGGGTCAGACCCCTCTATCCATAGTTGCAGCCCTAAATAAATACCCTGATTTAAATAACAGTGAGCAGTCAACAGCTCCCACTGAAATCAGTGGAGTTGTACAGGACTGAATCTGGACCGTCATGTTCTGTTCTATTCTAGCCTACCTACCAGACATGCCAAACCTGTGAAAAAAACGTAGAAATTGGGCTTGTTTTTGGCTTAATTGGCTAGTTTTTTGCTTGTAGGTTGTTTGTTGCTTGTAGCATTTTGCTGCTTCTTTTTTTGATCGGCTCCCAGCAAGCAGGGGCAAGGACGGGAGAGAGTCAGGGGTGCACAGCAGACCCACTACAGTCCCAGACTGCACGCCAGGGGATCTAGTCACAGAGAGTGTTGGGATTCTTAGGGATTGACTTGTTTTCGCCTAGTTTTGAAATGGGATTAGCTTGATTTCTTGCTTATTGTGAAAGTTGGGGTGCTTGGTTACCGCATGAAAGTTGGCAACTAGATTCTTATTCTGGTGCCTGTTTCCATAGAATGGCATCTAAAAGCCTCCACAGAATAAAGATGTCAACAATAGTAACTCTCCAGTCCTGCCCAGTCCCAGTGGGATGGACTGGGTTTGTAGGCTAGTTTTAAAAATACAATATGAGAATAAAGATCTTGCTGGACAACTTACGTGACGTTGATCCAAGTGTTGTGTGCTGTCCAGTGACTTGATCACTTGCCTACATCGAGACTACTTAGGGCACAAATTATGACTATACCAATTTCATCTCTGGTGAAAAGAAGTTAATACAGTGTATGCATAATTGGGCACTGTAGTGAGCATTTCATTTGCATATGATTGTGCAAATACGCCCCAAGGTGGGGGTTTTTTCTATACTGATATTTGAGCATGCAAAATGTAGGCCGTTTCAAAGGCTCTGTTTGAAGGTGGCTGAAAGTGTGACTTATTGTGTGTGTCTGGTGCCATCAAACACCCTTTGAGCTTTGCACTCAAGGCTCTGACAGTCATCTTCAATGGAATCAAAATTGCTTTCCGGTGTCTGCTTGTCTCCTTCTCAGTTTCTCTGGATATGTGGCTCTGCTTGGGAAGCATGTGTGAGAAATGAGCATGCATGCCCTTATTTCATTCTGTTGCTGCCTCTTGCACTTTGGAAGGTGTATAGGGCATGTGACTATGCAGCTGCCATGCTAATGTGCCTCAAGTTTCAATTTCCATACTGCCCAATGCTATTCCATTATCAGTTCATTCTCTCTCTCTCTCTCTCTCTCTCTCGTGTCACCCCTTGGAGTGATAGTATCAACCAACCAACTCAGGACTAATCAAACAGGTCTTAAAGAGTAAAATTTAACTGTCCTAGGGGCTAAGGATCATTGGCATTCAGAAGGCAGGGAGTAGAGCTGGACAATTTTTTTTTTTAAGTTTTAAGGCAAAAAAGCTTTGATAATTTGAAGTCAGATAATTAAAAAACCCAGGAAAAATAATCTCAGAAAATACAATATTTTTAACCAGCTCTAATAAGGAGTCCTATGCACAGGGAGCATAACAAAGGATACTTCTCTCGCCCGTCATGACACTAAACCAGTACATCTGCAAAATCTGCTGCCCGGAGGTGGTGGAGGAAATTAACCACTTGTGTAATTCCATGGAAGTAAAATGTTAGTGAACACCTGCCCTGTTACCAGGGCTGGCTCTAGGGTGACCAGACGTCCTGATAAAATTGGGACTGTCCCGATTTTTAGTTCTTTGTCCCGTGTACCACAGCAATGACCTCCAGAAACAAAAGCACAAATTCTGGTCCAGTGAGAAGAAAGGCAAAAGAACATTCAAATAACCCAGGCTACCGACAGGGTCTTCCAGGTTAACAGACAGTATTCACTCCCCTCAGTAAAGGCCGGTGTGTTGCACATCTAATGCTCCCATGCAGGGAAGAAAGGGGTCATATTACAGGTAGCACTGTGATAGGGAAACTTCCTCTGCCGGGCTGCTATTCCCCCCTCCTGCTCAGGTGGATAGGGTTGGGAAGTGGGCAGAGCTTTGGCATCACCAGGAGACCAAGCCAAGGGTCAGAGCTAGAATCTGAGAGTAAGACAAGAGGGAGGTCCATTACCACAGCTGACAGAGAAGTCTACCTTGTTGCATAGACACATCCTGGCACTGCTCCTGAGGGAAGCTGTCCGGCCGGCCTCCTGAGGTGATACGTCCTGCAGTATTGATCTTCACAGGGTCTATGCAATAATATATGCAGCCCTATGATAGGTAGTGGTGTTGTGGCATCAGATGTCTGGCAGCCCGCAATTCGAGGTTCTGGTCCCATCCCTGCAGAACCTTGCACCAGTTAGGTACAGGAAGGGAAGTGGGAAGCAGTTTCTTCCTCTGAGTCAGACTATGTTTTGGGCAGCACAATGATATGTGGCTCATTACTCAGGGCTTGTGGCAAAGCCATGATTTAACTCCAAAATGAGTGCCATAAATCACTCTGCTGAGGCATGTTTTTATTTCTGTAGAATGAAAAAACTTGACAATTGAGCCTTATTTCAAGGTCCCACAGAAGGGCTCTCATCCCTTTTAATTCAGCGCGCTCTATGCACATATGTGCACTGTGTATGAAATGAGTGTGGTGTGAAATGTGAATAGCACACTCAGTGAAATACATATACATTTGATCACACAATGGGGTGAGTAACAAGAAAGCAGTTCTGATCTCACTGACTGAATGTAAAATCCATTTGTCAGCTATTCAATAAGATGAGTGCTGGAGATATTTAACAATTTGCTTTGGTGGTGTGCATTTTCTAATTTATTGGATGCTTGCTTCTTTCATGAAAGTAAATTATGTATCATTAATCTTTCTAGGAGACTGGTGTCATAGAGTTAATTTAGTGATTATTTTCTCAGATAATATACCTGCTATGAAAGTACTGTTTGATCAATATAGGAAATTAATCAGGTATGCCAATGAATTTATGTGTGTATATATCTAATATGCACCCCTCCAAACTTCACCTCCACTCCTAAGGGCATTCAAATATATTTTGGGGTGAAATCTTTAATTTAAACATCTTCCAGAATTAAATGTTGGTAGAAGTTGAGATTTACAGTGGGATAGAAGCTGAGCTGATTGATCACTCACTCCATGCCCGGCAAATGGTTGGGGCTGGACACTGATCACTCTTCCACCACACAGCCTTCTAAATGGTGGGAATTAGGCCCTGATTGCTCCCTTACCACCAACACCACAGAACAATAGGTACTGAGCTCCAAGAAGCTGGATTCTTGAACCTGTGTGGAGCTCAGTATAGGATCAGGGCTTTTGTTACTACACAAGGGTGTAAAGCCCCCAGTTCGGTAAAGTTTTTAAGTACACGTTTTAACCCTTTTCAAGTCAATGAGACTCAGTTACATGCTTCAAGTTTAAAGGCACATGTAAATGCTTTCCTAAATAGAGAGAGACTTAAGCACACACTTAAGTGCTACCTGGCATCAGGGCCCGACATAGTAGACTCACCTGGGCTCAGTGACTCCCAGGCCTCTGAGGAATATTTGTCCTTCAATCTTGGTCTACATGTACTAGCAATGAAGAGGAAGTGGGAAGTCTAGGGGAGTCTTATGGAAGCCAGTATTTACTGAGAGGCTAGCGGTGGCTTAGATAAAGTAAGCCCCCACCCCGATCTTTCACCCTTCCTAAACTTGAAGATTTTTTTGAGATTTAAAAAAAGACTTGTTCATCTTATGTTTTTCTTCCCACTTTCACTGCTGCCTCTACACATGCTGGTTCCAAGTGGGACTGGACAAGAAACTAACAAAGTTTTCCAAGCGATGCTGCCTTTACCATGTTTCTAGACTAATGGGATGTTTTGCTTAAAAATCTGCTGTCCGGAGGTGGTGGAGGAAATTAACCACTTGTGTAATTCCATGGAAGTAAAATGTTAGTGAACACCTGCCCTGTTACCAGGGCTGGCTCTAGGGTGACCAGACATCCTGATAAAATTGGGACTGTCCCAATTTTTAGTTCTTTGTCCCATGTACCGACCGATGCACGGTTGGGACCCATTTGTCCCAATGTTGCAGCTTCGGCCACTCCGGCAGGTTTTTTTTTTTTTTTTTGCTTCCCCCATGTGTCCTGATATTTTGTCCCTTACATCTGGTCACGCTAGCCGACTGTAGGATTTTTGCTGCCCCAAGCAAAAAAATTTTTGGCCGCCCCCACTTTTTATTCGTGCCCCCTCCTGCCCCTGGCTCCACCCCTTCCACAAATCCCCCCCTCCCCCGGGCGTGCTGCATTTCCCATCCCCATTGCTTCCTGCAGCTCCCCTCCCCCCCGTAACCTCCTGCCCTAGCTCACCTCCGCTCTGCCTGCTCCCCTGCTCCCTGGAGCCGCCGCTCCGCTTCTCCCCCCTCCCGCTCAGGCGAGGGAGAGGCAGCGCGTTCGGGGGAGCAGGTGGAGCGGAGGTGGGGAGCGCAGGAAGCAACGTGGGGGGGCGGGGTAGAGGAACCGCTCCCCGCCCCAGCTCACCTCCACCTCCACCTCTGCTGCCGCCTCCCCTGGGCGCGCCGCCTCTCGGCTTCTCCTCCCTCCCACCAAGGGGGAAGAAGCGGAGCTGCGGCGGCGCGCTCAGGCGAGCTGGGGTGGCGGGGTCTCATTTCTAGGGGCGACATGGCCGGCACCGGAATGCCGCCCCTAGAAATGTGCCGCCCCAAGCACCTGCTTGTTTTGCTGGTGCCTAGAGCCGGCCCTGCCTATTACCCTGCTTTATACCGGTGCTCCTACTAGTGTTAGTAAGAGCAGAAGCTGTCCAGTGGGTTTATGTCATTGAATAATTTGGTCCAAGAAGTTCAGAAAGTGTCTTAATGTTTGGGTTGTCATATGAAGCTGATTTTTGAACTTTTGAGGTTCGCCCATTACTAAAGCTAATATGTCCCAGAGAAAGCTGCCCCCTCTGTGACCTTGTGTGAGTTTACAATGTCTGATATTCTATTTTGATTCTTACATCACTTTGGTGTTTGGGTGTCTTTGGCCTGGACACCCTAAAGAAGTGACTCCAACTTTCTTCTCTAACTTTAATTTTACAGAAACCTATTTTTCGCTCCAACTAGCTGGCCTCTTGTAGATTGCTTTCTAACAGTAACCTGGGATCACTGTAGCCTATTATCCTAGAGGATCAGAAGACATGTTTTATGTGATAGTTTTTTTAAATCTTATATCATCCATGGTAATCAGATAATCTACACAGAGAGCTGTAGTGCAGAGGGTTATTTCATTATTCAAGCCTAGCTTAAAACTTGGTTTAACTCACATGAGAAATGACAGAGGATAAAAAAAAACTTGTGTATGACATTGAGATCTGTAGGTTACAGGTGCTATGTACCTGCCACCTGTCAATCACATCTAGCCAGGAAGGAGGAAGACTTTGGAATGGATATATGTGAGACAGTCAGTAATTAGCTCCAGGTGGGGCCTACCCTCCCTCCTGCCATGTGGCCTTGATGGAAGTCTGCAGAGAGGAACCAGCTGGTGGCGGCAGAAGCAGTCAAAGCAGGGACCTTTGGATCTCTGGACATTCTCTGTCAAAATGGTAAAATGTTCTCTGACTTTCTCTGCCCTGTGCTGATAGGCTGTTTGCTCCAATCTTTCCCCCTCCCTTTGCCCAGTCTCTTCACCTCAGCTTCACATCTGCCCTTTCCACCCTTTCCTTTCCTGCGATGCTCCATTACTCTCCTCTTCCCTTTTCTTCCATTTGGCTGATCCCTACCTAAGTAACCTTCCCCACCTTCCCTCTGCAAAATCAGGAAACTAACCTGCCATTTGCAGTCATCACATAGTCCATCCCGCTTCTGTGTTACATGTAAACCCTGTGAAACTCTTCTCCTTTTTTACACTTTTTTGTTTTATTATGCGGGAATTTAGTTTGATTTTGTTTTATCACCCAGGGGAAAATCGGAGGGTCCTGCCTCCAGCGGGGATAAAATGAAATAAAACTAAGTTCCTGAAAAATTCCAACGAGGAGGGGAAGGGGGGACTGGAGATTGAACCTGCCCCAACCCACTGCAGAGGTGAGGTGCTGGGGTGTTGGAGAGCAAGCCCACCCTGGCCGGGTCAGGAGGTGAGGCCCCGGGGGGATGGAGATTTGGAGACTGAGCCCACACTACAGTTACCCCACAACAGCAGTTGCTGTCCTGTGGGGCTGGCCGGCCCCAGCTCTGGGTGTTGCAACCTGGCACATGAAGTTTCAGTGCCTGTCAGGTTTGGCCTGCCCAGGCCTCTGTTGTAATGGCAGTGCAATTCTGTGTGACAGGTTGCAACGCCTGGAGCAGGGAGCCAAGCCCAGCCAGCAGGAGCCACCACCACTTTTAGTTTTATATAATGCTGTGATATTTCACAAGTGCAAAATATACGGGTCTGTAGTTGTACCCCTCCCCCATCTTGCATCTGCCTTGTCTATTTAGACAATATTGTCTCATTATTTTCTTGTGTTCCTTCATCTGCCTGTATTCACCTGTTGTCTCTTCTCTTATGTTAGATTGTAAGCATTTTGGAGCAGGGCTTCTGTTTGTTCTGTATGTACAGTGCCTAGCACAATGCGACCCTGGTCCCTGCCTGGGGCTCTAGACACTACAAAAATACAAATAATTAATCATAATTTTAACTTTCTCTTCCCGTCCCTTAGTTGAGTGGTTGGTAGTTGAGGATTTAATCATCACGAATGTATAGCCATGTTTCCCCAGACATTAGTCTGTCCTTTATGTACTCGCCCTGTCCAGCTACATGTATTCTGGTGACAAGGGAAGATTTGATGAAGAGAAGGATACAGCTTGCAAAACATGTATTCAGCCATTTCCAAAGACTTCTGTGTTGTCAAAAGTTAGATTGGTGACGTGCTACATAAGGTCAACTCTCCTGTATGAATTTGAGAGCTAGACACTTTTTAAAAAAACACCGAGAGAAGACTCGGAGCATTCCAGTTTTGGTGTTAGAGAAGAAGGTTAAAAATTAGTTGGATAGCCAAAACTATGACTGGAAAGAAGATGAGAAGGATGAATTTAAAAAGAGCACAATTACTTTGAGAACCTAGGTTAAACAATAACCTCTTTTTGTGGACACATAGCTTGCCAATCACGGAGCATCTTGCTTCCAGAACTCATATTCTCAGGCAAGATCGCAGGCAACCCAGGAAGTGGAAGAAAAAGAAACAGTTATGTTGGAAATACCAGCAAGACTGGAATTCAGAGGAGAGCGGAAGTTTACAACTCTGTCATGACTGCAAAAGATGGAAGGTGGCAGGTGACAACATGCTCATTGGAACTGCCACTTGTAGAAGAATCATAGAATCATAGAATATCAGGGTTGGAAGGGACCCCAGAAGGTCATCTAGTCCAACCCCCTGCTCGAAGCAGGACCAATTCCCAGTTAAATCATCCCAGCCAGGGCTTTGTCAAGCCTGACCTTAAAGACCTCTAAGGAAGGAGATTCTACCACCTCCCTAGGTAACGCATTCCAGTGTTTCACCACCCTCTTAGTGAAAAAGTTTTTCCTAATATCCAATCTAAACCTCCCCCACTGCAACTTGAGACCATTACTCCTCGTTCTGTCATCTGCTACCATTGAGAACAGTCTAGAGCCATCCTCTTTGGAACCCCCTTTCAGGTAGTTGAAAGCAGCTATCAAATCCCCCCTCATTCTTCTCTTCTGCAGGCTAAACAATCCCAGCTCCCTCAGCCTCTCCTCATAACTCATGTGTTCCAGACCCCTAATCATTTTTGTTGCCCTTCGCTGGACTCTCTCCAATTTATCCACATCCTTCTTGAAGTGTGTGGCCCAAAACTGGACACAGTACTCCAGATGAGGCCTCACCAATGTCGAATAGAGGGGAACGATCACGTCCCTCGATCTGCTCGCTATGCCCCTACTTATACATCCCAAAATGCCATTGGCCTTCTTGGCAACAAGGGCGCACTGCTGGCTCATATCCAGCTTCTCGTCCACTGTCACCCCTAGGTCCTTTTCCGCAGAACTGCTGCCTAGCCATTCGGTCCCTAGTCTGTAGCTGTGCATTGGGTTCTTCCGTCCTAAGTGCAGGACCCTGCACTTATCCTTATTGAACCTCATCAGATTTCTTTTGGCCCAATCCTCCAATTTGTCTAGGTCCTTCTGTATCCTATCCCTCCCCTCCAGCGTATCTACCACTCCTCCCAGTTTAGTATCATCCGCAAATTTGCTGAGAGTGCAATCTACACCATCCTCCAGATCATTTATGAAGATATTGAACAAAACCGGCCCCAGGACCGACCCTTGGGGCACTCCACTTGATACCGGCTGCCAACTAGACATGGAGCCATTGATCACTACCCTTTGAGCCCGACAATCTAGCCAGCTTTCTACCCACCTTATAGTGCATTCATCCAGCCCATACTTCCTTAACTTGCTGACAAGAATACTGTGGGAGACCGTGTCAAAAGCTTTGCTAAAGTCAAGAAACAATACATCCACTGCTTTCCCTTCATCCACAGAACCAGTAATCTCATCATAAAAGGCGATTAGATTAGTCAGGCATGACCTTCCCTTGGTGAATCCATGCTGAATGGAAGAAGAATGGAACCATAGCACTACCATCACTAAGATCTAGGAGACCTTTGTTTCCCATGTTTATAAGTAATAAAGTCGCATTCCATTCATGGCATCATGACATGGAGCCAAATTCTCTGCTGCTACAACTCCACTGAAGTCGACAGTGTTACATCAGCACAAAGTTTGGCCCATTATAGTTAGAGGCCTGTAAACCTTGCTCCACACTTCCATGATCAGGCCCCTATGGTTCAGTCTAGACAGGAAAAGTGTGAAGGAAAATGTATATCAATTTAGTAGTTCAAAGCCTGATCCTGTGCCCGATAGAGTAAATATGAATTTTACCCTTGACTTTGTCAGCATCAAGCTTTTATTAAGACACTGCCATTTAGATATTTTAAAAACCCTTCATACTTCCTTTATACCTATACTTTATACCTGAATCACATTTAATTTTGTCTATAATACAGCTGGGGGGGGGGGTGTCATAAAATGTAGAAATTAGAGATTAAAAGGCCTATTAAGTCTAGCGATGGACCTAACCCAATAATCTCAGATCCAAAGCCCCAGATCTGTGTGTTATGTATGGGTAGGGGTGTTGAAATCTGTGTCAGAACTTTGTGACTTGATCTCATTTCTAAGTAAGCTCTTTTTTGGGGTGCAGTATATATACTTCAATACAGACTCCAGGATTCTGAACCAGCATAAGTTTAAATGTCTCAAGCTATTGGGCTTCCACTACTTACAAATAGGAAAAATCTATATTCAAAGCCATACACATTTAACCAGGTTTAAAGCTAGCAAAGCAGAGGGAATATAAAGAAACAACCTCAAACATGGTTTATGTCTAGTTAATCACATAGCTCTAGGAATAGAGACCCATGTCTTTTCAAACTCCCCAGCCTTCCCCCTCAGGCAGTATGAGATCTCCTCTAAATTTGCTATTTCACTCACACGGGAGTTACCATTATTCAGCTTAGATTCAATTTACAGGCAAGCTTCCAATTTTTCAAAATAATCCTTTCAGCAACTGCAGAAATGCTCTTGGCAACAGCTGTTTCTGGGGCTTAGTTAAATTTGTGGTATTTGGTATTAGCTCCAGAATAAGAAAACTCCACAAGTCACCTGGGACAACTTCATCTAAAATCGGGTTCAGCCATCAGCTAACATCTCCCTGATGATGATACCTTTCTCCTAAAGGATCTCAGAGCGTTTTACCTGGGTGGAAAATGAGTGTGAGATCAGATTCAAGCCATTAGACATGTAGTGTTGCTGTTTCCTTTTAGTCAACTGATGTCTGTATCAAAAACAGATGTACAGTTTGATTTTAATTTCATCACTGACTCTAACACATGGAGCACAGTGCTCCAACCCAACTTTATCTTGTTATGCCAATTTCTGCCTGTTTAGTAAAGGACCATTTCCTTCTGTATCAATTAATTGTAACTGCAAACAAGTACCCTTGTATTTTTCAGGGACCTGTAGGCATCCTATAATGTTTATCTATCCTTACCATGCCTGTAGTTTTGAAAAATTACACCCATTTCTATTTATATTAGCAATTCTGTATATCCCAAATTTCTGATACTATATCACCTGTCTCAGTTTCTATCATCATGTTTACATTAACCCAGCATGGAGCAATAGGTGCTCAGATCCCATGGTGCCAGACAATCTTACAGAAACCTGGAAGGTTAGATTTGATTACTAGTGTTTTGGTTGTGTGCTACGAACAGTTCTGAGGGGTGGTGGTATGGGAGAATTAAATTTGACATTACTGCAGTCAACCATTTTGTGTGCCCAGCCACTGCTAGCTGAAAACCATGTACCACATAGCTAGAAAAAAACGTTAGGGCTCTGAGAGGCAAGGCCAAATAGCTGCATGATTGCAGTTTTACTAGTCAGAATGGGAGGACGAGACAGTGAGTTTAAGAATTCCATAAGAATGTAAGGGGGTGTTTGGGTAGCCAATGTTAGTTTTAAAGTGCCCCTGACATATACGTTTTATAGTTCTTATGACTAAAAATACTAGAAATGCTTTGGTGATAAAATTGAGTAATATGCTGATACTAGAAGAATTGGAGACCCTCTAGGAGTCACCTTGAGTTATAGCTAACTTAAACAAAGCACATAAAAGCGTAAGCAAAAGAATACACACTGTGGGGCAATCCGAGGGAGCTTTTCTTCAGGCAAGGAGCTGACACCTAAACTTCCCATCATCTGGACAGAAGGAGGGCCCCCGGGAGCATGGGTGGTAATCACTCAAAACCATCTCATACTTTTTGGGTAACTATAATGTTTGGGGTGCTCTGAACTTATTGCTATAGAATATATGTGTGTGTGCTTGAGACATAATAAAAGTTTTAGGTGAAAGCACTCTGGTTTGTATCAATCGTTTATCAAATGGAAGAGCTGTGTTCCCATTGATTTCTTCCTGACACTACCTGGAGAGAAACAGTGAAGTTACCACTGCTTTGGGGTCAGAAAACCCTGGGTAACAGTGGTATAAACTTCCAGCAATCACATTATGAATTGCCACAGTGTTTGTGAGAGGTTTCTCCATATTCACGTTTCTGGTACCATGCTTTATACTCTTAGGGGAAAATGGCTTCCTCTAATTGAATTGCATTCTCTACTCTGCTGCATATCCTGTCTTACCACAGCTCCTGCACTTCCATTCTTGGATTTGCTAGATGCTCTGCTCTTCCCGAGCAATAGAAACACAGATCCCTCTTGATTTCTGAGTTCCTCTTGGATGTAAAGACCCCTGTGTCTTTCTTGGCTCTGGACTGGGCATTCCTTTTTGCATGCGGCATGGTGGAAGGGTGCTCCCTCGAACTGCTGGATCTTTCTCTTGGGGGATACAAATATTGACACAATAGCCTCTGATGCACATTAGGGTTCTAGTTTGTCAGTGATACTCACCTGCCCCTCTGATCCCATGTGCAAAATAATCCCTGAAGGCTTCTCACAAATGCTTACCAAAATAACAAGCCACAGGCAGCTTTTTGGACCTGAACCAACCATCTGAAGTGAATGGGAGTCTTTCCATTAACTTCAGTGGGCTTTGGATCAGGCCCTTTAAGATTAGCATGGAAATCTATGTGCTGCTGCTTCTTATTTCATTGCTTTTAAAAGTGAAAGTTACATTTTTTCTCAGACAGGAAATTTGATGATGGGTGCAGTGCTGTTTTGGCACTTCTGTCAAATCCTCATAGTTTATTTAATCCATTCCTTGAAGGAGACCAGTGGGCCTGATTCAAAGTCCACTGAAGTCAGTTGAAAGATTCCCATTGAATTCAATGACTGTGGGATCAGGAGGACTGAGTTAGGAAAATGGATCTTTCCTTGTGAATGTCTTCGGTACCATTAGTGTAAATATACTGCTGTGGCATTGTCCACAGTTGTCAAAATCCTCACCTCTCTCATACATTTTCCCATGAGTGGCCAGTTTGACCTTTCTCTTCTGTTCATTTTTTTAACTATAGGTCTCATCCTTTACTGCAGCTGTACTGCTGTTTTCAAAAGGGTCTCATTCTCATGCCTTGTGGTTTTCTTGTCACAGCTCCGTAAATCCAGTCAGCTGATCATGCATTTATGATATTGCAATGACTTCAATGAGCTCAGAATAACAACAAAAAGAAAATAACCACCAAAATCATCCAGTTCAAGCAGAGGTTCTGCCACTGACTTACTTTGGGAAAGTGGCTTAACCCCACTGCGGCTCAGTTTCCTTATATGTAAATGAGTAAAACATTTGCCTACCTCCCATGCAAGGTTATACAGCTTCGAAGTTAGAGGTGGACAAGTCCAGGTATGCTGTATTGTTTATCCCCTTCTAGCCAGTTCTCCTTACATTATATTCTCAATATTCTCTTGAAATTACTCAAATGATAGGGCTTCTACGTATCCCTTGAAGAAACTATCCCATGGTTTAATAGACTCTCATTATTTGGATATTTTCCTCAGAGTCAGCCTACATTTTCCTAAAATTAAGGTACTATTGCCCGTAATAACTTTAGTATCATTAGTAGATCGTTAGTATCAAAGATCCTTGCATCCAGGAGGGAATCCCTGCATAAACTGTTCTGACCCCAATGTACTCAAAATTAGACATGGGTCAAACGGAAACCTCCAGACCCTGAACACCCCAAAACTTTAGATGGATGTTGGGATTTAGAGGGGGTTTGAAATCTAGATCAGAATTTTGTGGGTCAAGCCATTTCTGCTCAAAATTCTTTACACCTTTCTGCTCTTTTAATCTTCAATGGACTTGACTGCAAACACAGTCAGCTTATTACAGGTGACTGACCTTCAGGGAAAATTTTCCCTGGGCATTTTGCTGGGAAATAATGTTAAATTCACTCTTCCAGCGCATAAAGTGAGGTGACATCTGTGTCTGCAAGACTGGGTGATGATTTCCACCAGGCAACACGGCAATATGGAAGCTGCTGCTCAGCTGAGTGGCTTTTAATTGTTCTGAATGGAGCAGCTGTGTGTGCTACAGAGGCTGAGGAAAATGGCCTCTGTAGTGTGTGTTACTGCAAACCTTTCTAAAGCCTCCCAGCATTGCTGGGATTTAGAGTCTGAATTGTGTTCTCGGTGCCTCCTACAATCACTCTCATGCCCTGTGTTTTGCCCAGGCCTCTTTATTTAATGCTCCATCTGCCCCTGTGGCTTTTGTCATGTTATCACTCATTACAATAGGCTTCAGTTTCCAATGTTCTAAGCATCTAAGAATCTTTCCTGAAAACTCTTCAGCCTCCACTTCCATCACTTATTGACTATGAGCAGTGTTTACAACCTGCCTTATGCCAGATTCTTTACTTTTGTAGCTATGTGGTTTAGTTGGTAAACTCTGTGTGTCAGGTGCAGAGCTGGCCAGGAATTTTCCCTTGGAATTATTTTCCAGAGGGAAATGAAATACCATAACATTGAAATTTGCTGCCAGAAAATCTTGACCTTGCCAAAAAAATGTGGATTTTTTTGTTGGTAAAATCTAAATGAGATATTTAGTTTCAGGACACATCTATCCCAATTTGAATATTTCATTTTGTTGAACAGACCCAGAATGTTTAATTTTGAATGAGTTCTATAAAACATTAAACTGCATTTCTTTATCAGCTTACTGCCTTATAGGAGTTGTAGTTCAGGCCCCCATTTTCTCCTACAGGCCAAGCTCCCTGGAGGACTAAATCTCCCATAATACAGTCTAGGTTTCCCTCAGACCAAAGTCTGTGTGGTGCATCATGGATGTAATCTATCATGGATGTCACTGGGGAGATGTAATCCTGTCAATGAATTTGACTTATAGGGAAGAAAGGGAGCATCAGACACCTGAAATATAACTCCCATGAGGCAGCGGTCATGACAAAAAATACAGTTTAATGTTTAAATGAAGTTCTGGGTCACTCCAACAAACTGAAATTAAACATTTTAATTTTGAGAATGTCTGTTAGATTGTTTCATTTCAATTGAAAAACAAAATGTTTTGCCATTTTCTAATATAATTGTTTTTCTTTTCTGTAAAAAATGTAGGAATTTCAACTTTGTCCCAATTTGGGTTGAAATGTCAGAATTTCCTGTGGAAAGGAAGTTGAAAGTTTTGCTCAATTCTAATCAGGGCTGCCTAACCTATGTGCTTTGATAAAACTCCATGCACACTGTGGTGCTGTATAGAAGTGGGTGAATTATCACTTTAAAATGGGGAGACATTGATGTTGTAGCAAATCTGAGCATTTAGGCCCAGATATTGGATATCTCCAAGGGGAAGGAATTCTCATCTCTATTCCATGTCTGCTTCGGAGGCACCTTCCCTTTGTAGGTGATAACGGCTGGTAAATTGACATAGCAGCAAATCCCCACTGGAAGACAATATGCCAATTCCCTCTGGGAAGTGGCCCCTGCAGTGTGAAAGTGGGAAGGGTATTTATACCATGTGGGGGTATATTACAGAACCTATGTAGAGTAGTGTAGCAAAACTGCATTGATTCTGCTGTTTGCAGAAATCTCTATATTCACACCTCTCTGGGGATGGGAGGCAGGCTTTGCTTCTTGTAGTAGAAGAAAAGTACTTGGCCATATTTTTTCCTCCCTATGCTGCAGTCTGTGCATTTAATATCTTCTTTCCTCCCAGATTGTCTTCTTCAGAGCTGCTGAGAGGTTTGTAAGGCATAGGGCAGCTAGATGCAATTGTAGGTGTCCTTGGTGGGTTATAAACATTGCAGTCATTGCCAGAGTTTGAAGGAGAAAATCTTTAACCTGTTCTTTTGCTGAATATTGTTTTATGGCCATTTAAAAATAGATTGTAATGAGGATAAGGATTCTTCAGCAAGCAGGCTAAGCTGTAGCTCAGGGTTGTACGTGTTACAGCTGTGCAGATTTGTTAATTTGTTAATTATACTTCCATAATTAATACATTCATAAAGCCAACATTCATGTGCAAAGTTGAGGGAGTTGTATGCGTTTACATGGCCAATGACAATTTCACAGTGTGTGTAACAGCTGATTTGTAAGTTACTGATGTTCAAAGTGTGTATGTTATAAAGCTTCATTGTGGGAATTTATTAACACATTAAAGCTTATGATTCGGGCTGTCAATCGATTAAAAAAATTAATCACATGATTAATCACGCTGTTAATAATAGAATAGCATTTATTTAAATATTTTTGCATGTTTTCTACATTTTCAAATACATTGATTACAATTACAACACAATACAAAGTGCACAGTGCTCACTTTATATTTTTTATTACAAACATTTGCACTGTAAAAAAGAAACTTCAATTCACCTCACTGAAGTACTGTAGTGCAATCTCTTTATCATGCAAGTTGAACTTACAAATGTAGAATATGTAAAAAAGAATAACTGCACTTAACAATAAAACAATGGAAAACTTTAGCGCCTACAAGTCCACTCAGTTCTACTTCTTGTTCAGCCAGTCACTCGGACAAACAAGCATTCAGTATTGGGGGATGAAAGGGGCGGGGGGAAGTAAGCAATGACTTTTGCAGGAGGAGAGTCTGGGAGGACAGGGGGTGACAGTGGGGAGGAGCAAGCAATAACTTGTGCAGGAGGAGGGTGAGGGAGGTGTCTTGCTCCTGGTTCTGGAAGAATGGTTTCTGATACTGGACTCGCCTCCTTTCACTGAGCTAGGTGGGCTCCCTTCAGCTGAGTGTGCACTTGTTTGCAAAGGAGGGTGGATTTTTACCTCAGGGACTCATCATACTGCAGGGGAGGAGAGGGCTGGTGCAGGGACACTGAGCTTGTCAGGCCCATGTTCTCTGTGGGGTTCCCCCTGAGGGGCCAGCTGGGAACAATAGAGCGTGGGCCGGCTAGGATGACGATATGTCCCATTTTGGTCAGGACAGTGCCCTTTTTCAGCTCTCTACTGGCCGTCCCTGCTTTTTCGCCAAAACTGGGCATTTGTCCCAGCTGCAAGGCAGAGCAGAGAGTGGCGGCTGCTGCCCAGGGGTCAGTTGAAGGCAGCACTGCCCACCAGCAGGAAACCAGAGAAATTTGCTGCTGGCCAGAAGTGCTTGCTTCAGAACTGACCCCTGGGCAGAACAGAACTTGGCGAGGGAGGGGGGAGGGAAATCAGCCTCAGATGGGGGAAGTATAGAGCTGTGGGGGAATCAGGCTCAGCCGGGGGAGGTGTGGAGCTGGGGGAGAGGGAATCAGACTCAGCTGGGGGAGATGCGGAGCTGGGGGAAGCAGTTCAGCCCCAGCTGTGGGTGGCATGGAGTTCAGGGGTGGGGGTCAGCCCCGGAGCTTGGGGGTCAGCCCCAGCTGTGAGCAGCACAGGGTGCGGAGCCTCAGGTGAGTCCCTGGCTGTCCTGTTTTTACTTTAAGAAATATGGTCACCCTGGGACAGGGGATGTCAAGATCTTTACTTCTCCACTGGAGCCAGGATGAGAACCATGTCTTTCTCAACCCAGGGTTTGGCAACCCTTGGCACTCAGCCCATCAGGGTAAGCTCCCTGGAGGGCCGGGCCGGTTTGTTTACCTGCTGCATCCTCAGGTTCGGCTGATCGCAGCTCCCACTGGCTGCAGTTTGCTGTTCCAGGCCAATGGGGGCTGCGGGAAGCAGCGGCCAGCACATCCCTCAGCCCGTGCCACTTCCCACAGTCCCCGTTGGCCTGGAGCAGCGAATCGCGGCCAGTGGAAGCTGCGATCAGCTGAACCTGCAGACGCAGCAGGTAAACAAACCGGCCCGGCCAGCCAGGCAGCTTACCCTGGCGGGCTGCATGCCAAAAGTTGCCAATCCCTGCTCTAGCCTCTTCTCTTCCAGCCCTCCGGTGGTGGCTTGCATTACTGCGCCTGACCGGACATAGGTTCTCTACAGCAGCTGATGCTGCCCTCCTACTCAGAGGGTCTGCGATTAGTGCACATAAAAAAATATTAACACGTTAATTGTGTTGTGTGTTAATCGCACACGTTAACGGTGTTTAATTAACAGCCCTACTTATGATGCAAAAATCTGTGTTTGATCGTGCAATCACATGTGTATTCTTAAAGTACACAGGTCAAACTTAACTGACAGTCATATAAAATTCCTACTCCCCAAGTTTTAATACCCACCTTAAAAATCATAAGGGGATTGTAACAGACTTATGGGCAGAGTGGACATTGTGTGTGTGTATGTGTGTGTGTTTGTGGGTCTGACCTTTCCCATTTAGAAGGTGGGGACCAATTATCTTCCATGGCTCCATATCTCCCCCACCTCAAATATCACAGAACACTCTTTGTGAAAACGCTCAGAAGCTTAATACAGCTGGAGTATGCACTAAGTGTAATATAGAGTCCCCTTCACTCTGGGCAGACCCCCTAAGCTGAGGACAGCCACAGAACTGTGTGAATAACTCACTTTTTTGGTTTGCTGACCAAGCAGAAAAAGCATATAATTTTGTTTGGGCTGAACAAAATACTTCATTTTGTTTCAATTTTTAACCTCACAGCAATTTTATTTAAAAAGTAAAATTCTAAATGGAATCATTTGAATAAAAAAAATCAAAACATTTGATTTTTTTTTCTGAATGTTTTTTCCAATGAAACCAATTAATCAAATTCAGCATCAAGCTGTGACAGGTTTTGGTGCATTCGTCAGTTAAAAAGTTTTTTGTCAGAAAAATGTCACCCAGTTCTAGCCACTTGCTCTCATGGTACCAGTCCATAAGAATTGTGCTCTTGAACTTGAGGCAGGGCTGTAGTGGGTCAGGGGCTCTGTGCCTCAGGAGGGATATGCATGGATCATGTGACATCTGTGGGTCTAAAGATCCATTTTTCCATTGAAAAGCAAATCTCACCCTCTAAAGAAAGAATATGGAGAACATTCTCCAAGGGGAACATCATGCAGCCCACCCATTCTCCACCCTCCGGCCCATGGGAGGATTCAAATGGGTTCTATAATATGTATTGTATTTGTGAGTTTGGTTTAGATAAAAGCAGCTTTAAATCCCAGATTGCAGCCCCTCTGCCAGCAGAACTCCATTTGACTTCAATGGGAACTTAATGCAGAGAGCACTACACAATCATGCCTGCAGTTGGCAAACAAATGAGAGTTGTATATGAAATGTGACTGGTAAATGGCTATGGATTTAATATGGATTTCAAGGCTTGAAAAATGGAAGGAAGTTCTTGCAGTTAAGGGACTGGTCTACAACTCAGGAAAATTTGGATTCAATTACCTACTCTGGTGCAGGCGTTCTGTGTTAGTCACTTACCATCAGTGTGACTGTCACATTTGGGGTTAAACCCAGAACAGGGAGAGTTTGTGTCACCACTTGTCCTGTAACCCTGAGTGCCTTTAAAATGCTTTGCTGCTGTAGTTCCCTGTGTGGATGTTCCCAGCCATCATGCAAGCATGCACTGAGTGTCTGTGTTAAGCCACCCTGGTTCAGCAACTGACTTCAGCAGCCTGCTTGCTACTCCACAGCCATATTCTGGTCTCCACTAGACTTGTCTAGTAGTAACCAAGTGACCCAATATACCCTCAGCTCTGAATTTCCCCAAAATCATCTACCTTGAAATGTCCAGCCCTCTCCTGGAACGTTCAGAGAAATAATAATTGTCCTTAAAGACAAATAATTTTGTCTTTAAAGAGACAAAAGCACAGCAGCTTGTTGCTTTAACTGCAGTTAATAATCACTTTCATTCAAACACAGCACTAGGTTGATTTAGAATAAAAATAAAACATTTATTTAATCAAAAAGAGAGAACATAAGAATGGACCTACTGGGTCAGACCGAAGGTCCATCTCGCCCGTATCCTGTCTTCCAACAGTGGCCAGTGCCAGGTGCTCCAGAGGGAATGAACAGAGCAGGTAATAATTAAGTGATCCATCCCCTGTTGCTCATTTCCAGCTTCTGGCAAACAGAGGCTAGGGACACCATTCCTGCCCATCCTGATTAATAGCCATTGATAGACCTATCCTCCATGAACTTATCTAGTTTTTTTTTAACCTTGTTATAGTCTTGGCCTTCACAACATCCTCTGGCAAGGAGGTCCACAGGTTGACTGTGCGTTGTGTGAAGAAATACTTCCTTTTATTTGTTTTAAACTTGCTGCCTATTAATTTCATTTGTGACCCCTAGTTCTTGTGTTATGAGAAGTAGTAAACAACACTTCCTTATCTACTTTCTCTACACCAGTCATGATTTTATAGACCTCAATCATATCTCCCCTTAGCCATCTCTTTTCCAAGCTGAAAAGTCCCAGTCTTATTAATCTCTCCTTATATGGAAGCCATTCCATACCCCTAATAATTTTTGTTGACCTTTTCTGAACCCTTTCCAATTCCAATAGATCTTTTTTGAGATGGGGTGACCACATCTGCACACAGTATTCAAGATGTGGGTGTACCATGGACTTATATAGAGGCAATATGATATTTTCTGTCCTATTATTTATCCCTTTCTTAATTATACCCAGCATTCTGTTTGCTTTTTTGACTGCTGCTGCACATTGAGTGGATGTTTTCAGAGAACTATCCACAATGAGTCTAAGATCTCTCTCTTGAGTGGTAACAGCTAATTTAGACCTCATTGTTTTATATGTATAGTTGGGATTATGCTTTTCAATGTGCATTACTTTGCATTTATCAACATTAAATTTCATCTGCCATTTTGTTGCCCAGTCACCCCTTTTTAAGAGATCTTTTTGTAGCTCTTTGTAGTCTGCCTGGGCCTTAACTATCTTTAGTAGTTTTGTATCATCTGCAAATCTTGCCATGTCACTGTTTATCCCTTTTTCCAGATCATTTATCAATATGTTGAATAGGACTGGTCCCAGAACAGACTCCTGGGGGACACCACTATTTACCTCTCTCCATTCTGAAAACTGACCATTTATACCTACGTTCCTATCTTTTATCCAGTAACCAACCCATGAGAGCACCTTCCCTCTAATCCTCTGGCAGCTTACTTTGCATAAGAGCCTTTGGTGAGGGACCTTGTCAAAGGGTTTCTGAAAATCTAAGTACAATATGTCCACTGGATCCCCTTGGTCCACATGCTTCTTGACTCCCTCAAAGAATTCTAGTAGATTGGTGAAGCATGATTTCCCTTTACTAAAACCATGTTGACTCCTCTTCAGCTAATTATGTTAATCTATATGTCTAGCAATATGCTTCTTTATTATAGTTTCAACCAGTTTGCCCAGTACTGAAGTCAGGCTTCCAGGCCTGTAAATAAAAGAGAGGTTTTAAGTGAGTTGAAGTATAAGAGCTAAAGTCAGAAATGGTTACAAACATATAAAAGAGAAAACATGCATCAAAAAGTCAAAAAAATTATCTAGCAAGATACAGTCTTTGTTCAGGATGGTTGTTCTCTTGCTCACCATCGTCTTTCCAGCTTTCTACTGATTGGGCTGGCCAGGACCCATCACCGAGACCAAATCACTTGGTTTCTTTGTCTCCTTAAGGTGAGGGATCCCTTGAGGTTCTTTCCACCCTCTCTTTATAGTTCAGTGAAATGTATTCTTCTGAAGAGTACCGCTAAATAAAGTACATTAGTTCCTGCTAAGTAAAGGAGCCATGAGAGCTGGAAGAT
Source organism: Lepidochelys kempii (assembly GCF_965140285.1). Classification (NCBI taxonomy): domain Eukaryota; kingdom Metazoa; phylum Chordata; order Testudines; family Cheloniidae; genus Lepidochelys; species Lepidochelys kempii. Next base: position 95,308,318 of record NC_136385.1, on the reverse strand, counting down.
AAGGCTCCATGCTGGTTCCTCCCGCACTGATGGTTGGTACTATGCTGATGATCTCTTCCTGCTGCAACCTCAGATACAAATTAATAGCCTGGTGAATTTGGGCCACACCTGGTATGAGGTGTCAAGTTCTTTCCTTTGTCTGGAGAAAACCTATTTATCAACTCCACTTGACATTCCCCATAGAAACACCTTTTAGTCATAGATTTGTTAAAGCATGAAATTACTGAGTATCCATAATTTCACATACAGCATTGTAACATGTATTTTCCAATTATATTAGTGACACTGACCAGGGTGGTGGTAGTTTTCAAAGGCATATTTTGTATGAAAATCTTTGCAGTAATGTGTAGGGTGGAAACACAGGGGTTCCTAGGGTCACAGTACCCTATTTCTAAAATTGAGATATTATGTTCTCCTGCCATTTAGGGTGTGAAAATGAATTAATATTTGGGAGGTGTTCAGATTCTATGGTGGTGAAAGTCACAGAAATACCATGACAGGTAGAAGTTATGGTACAGTTGACACACATATTGGCCAAAAAAGAGAGTCAGATCCCCATAAAACGTTATATGTTTTGAGATTTATAACTATTTACAACTTCAAAAAGAAAAGTGACTTAGATAATCTTTGGTTATCTGACCTTGTGTACGTGCCACTAGTTAAACTTGCAAGGATAAACATACAAAGATGATCCATCCTCATGTTCCAGAACGTGAACCAATTAAAAGATGAGAGATTTTCCCTCAGGACATAGTACTGGACAGTTATGCACATTATGGAAGTTTTAGGCCTCCTTCTGAAGCATTGATGACTGTGGGAGACAGGATGCTGGACTAGATGCGATCTGTTGCAATATGGCAAGTCCTATGTAGAGCTGAAATAAATATTAGTGTGTAAAATAAATCAGCAGCCCTGATCTGAATTGTTTATGTCAGGTTAAAGAAATCCTTCTTTTCAGTTCTGTATTATTATTATTTTATTTTATTATTATTTATTATTAGATTATTATTATAAGAAAGTAATGCATTTTAGAGAATGAAAAATAGGAACTGAGCTTCTGAATTCATCCTTTTACTGCTCACATTATCTAAAGATAGGTTTCAGAGTAGCAGCCGTGTTAGTCTATATTCGCAAAAAGAAAAGGAGTACGTGTGGCACCTTAGAGACTAACAAATTTATTTGAGCATAAGCTTTTGTGAGCTACAGCTCACTTCATTGGATGCATTCAGTGGACTAAGTTGTCACTGAGGCTAAGGTTCATGTGAAATCTGGGTTCGGGTCTCGTAGCTCACAGCTGAAATGAGTTTGTTCTCTCTAATCCCAGTGACCATTTCACTGTTTCTCAAACCTCCTGGGAATGTAACAGATTGGTAATGTCCAGCCTAAAAATGCAATAGCAGGGGGTAGTGGAGGTCATGTTTGAGGAGCTTTGCTTTCTGGATCTAATCCAGTTTGTCCTAAGTGTACTGAGATTTAAGACTGAGGAGCAATAGCAGACCATGGGGAAGAGGAATCCAGCTATGTAGGTCAGGCATGAAATGCATTAACACAGCTGTTAACAGAGGCACAGAACTGGAAGAGCAGGTGATGATGTAGATCCAGAATGAGGTGTTAGCAGAGTAGTGTAGGAGATTGTTGAATAGTACCAGCCCATACTACATGTGCCCTTAGCCAGTGCTACACTTTTCATATGCAATAAACATAAACACCTTCTACAATTATTTGCAATGAGACGGTTCACATTCACCAGGGGATCTCAAAGTGTTTTACAGACATTAGTTAGGTAATCATCATAACCACCCCAAGAGGAAAGTGTTAAAACCATTTTGCATACACAGGGCTCGATCTTTCATAAGGCAAGCGCAGAGTTTTGTATGTTTAAGTGCAAGGTAGAAAGTGCTGAGCAGGTCAGGGAATGCATGGCATGTTGATCCTCCTTCAGTAAAAGTGAGGTTACTGAGTGGTGTAACAATTATCAGGGCCAAACGTAGCTCAAGTCTCTACAGATATCTCCATTCCCTGGCCCTTTTTTTATCCTGTGGTCTTGAGAACAAAAGCAGATGCTCAAAGTGCTTAAGACGCTCTGGTGCTCAGCACAGAGGATACATCTAGCACTTAACCTTACTTGCACACATGTGTATTCTCCATTCACACCTAACCTGGAGTGCAACAGGCTTTCAGTACCTGCCATGCAGAGTGCAAGGACTTGTCAGGTCAGCACCAGAGAAGTTAAATAATTTGCTCATAGTCACACAAGGAAACAGCAGCAGAGTCAAGAACAGAATCCAATAGTCCTGACACCCCCGCCCCCCATTAACCGCTAAACAACATTCCCTTTAACAGAAACAGCCTGACTGTTGCAGGTTCTCCTGACTCTTAGGAGAAGAGCTTCCTGACAGACTGAAAGAAGGGAAATTAAAAAACGAAGACAGTCAATTCTTCATGAGTTCTTGAATTTTCTTACTTGTGTAGCTGAAACTGGTTAACTTTACTACATATATAACAAAAAATCAAGAGCTTGACAATAATGAGACATTCATTTTATTTATCATTTTACAAGGCAGACCAATTAGTAATGTTATGGTTGGAGAAACTCATTTTTAAGCCTTGTGTGAGGATATTATCACCAGACCCAGTCTAGCACCACCTTTATTATAGAATTAAATGTAACTTGCAGCAAATCTGTTCCCTTCAGGGCTGGGAGTGGTAATCAAAGAAGCAAGCAAAATGGGAAACTTGTTTCAGATTTACAGTCTTGGAAATTTGATCTTTAAATTAATCACACAGAGAGGAAACTGGACCCTCCTGCTGGGTTTGTGCTTCACATGGACTATCTTTTTTGTGAAATTGCCTTCTTCCTATCCACTTCAGTGAGATGAAAGGATGAAAGTCTCTTTAGCTGGTAAGACTGTATGTAACAATGTTCTTCAAAAACCACTTTACCAGGAGCCATGTCACCCTGGGCTGCAATCAGATCACTATTTACAAACAATGCAGGATTACTCTGGCTTGGTAGCTGAATTGGCAATTCAGGTGCTACAGAAAAAGGTGTTGGTGATTTAGGAGGTGGTGCTCTTCCTTCCAAGTCCATACCAGACCAAATCTCTGTCTGGTGTCACAGATCCTGCCCTACAGTGGCCTGAGACCCACAATACATTAGAGTAGCCTGGGAGCTGCTCTAAGATATGCCTGCTGGTTGTGGCCCTTGCAAAAAGGCCATCTGCTGAGGATAGTAGAAGGACAGTATGCTCTGGCCACATCCCTGTACTGCTTCTCATGCCCATCTGTGCTATGGGAAGGTGGCACAGGAGCTAGCTCAACCCTAAATCCACTGGGAACTGTCCATGTTTGAGGAAATCTGGCTGCTTTCCAGGCCCTGTGTGCCACTGGTTCAGTGCTAATGGAGTGGAGAGGATGACATAATCTTGGAATCAGCAAAGGCCTCAATAGCTACTGCTGCCTTGGTAACACAGAAGTATGTTTAATAGCAGAGTTTTGGACCAGGGCGGGGGCTGATGTTTACATAGTGTTGCAGTGGGAATCATTCCCACATGTAGTCCTGGTAAAAGTCTAAGTACACTGACTGAGCCTGTCTCTGATCTCAGTTTGGTATAAATCAGGAGAAATCTTTTTGAAGTCAACAGAATGACTGCTGGAATAAAACTGGTGTGGGGTCAAAATCAGGCGGTTAATAGTGCTCACTACCTCCTCATATGCACCTCAGTGGCAGGAATCTAGTGTAGAATCCCTCCCTAGAGCGGTTTTGCATAAGAAAATGTTATGTAATAATACCCAAAATAACCTTCAAGGAGGCACTTTCACTCACATCAACTGGCTATATAAATCCATTTTCCTTGCTTTTGCTTTTCTCATACCATTCTAGTTAGAGATTTTTGTGCTGAACTTTAAATATTTAGAAACATCTTCCAGATGTGTCCTAAAATACAGATGGTTCTAGCAAGAGGATAGTCAGCAGCCAACTTTTGCAAGAAGTCTGAATCTGGCAGACAAATCTCTTCAGAACTGCCTATGGAAAATAACAGTGGATAAATCTTGAAATCCTTAGCTGCTTTTGACACCATTCTTACTCAAACACCACTAAATGACTGCTCTGCCCAAGTAAGTACTTTCGGATTTGGCACAAGAATAGCATTTGGTTCCCATTCCCATACTCTGGACACCTGTAGGAACAGCTGGAAACAAAGAGAAGTCAACACCATAACACTGTCCGGACCAGCATCAAGTGTTGTGAGGACCACCCGTGGCCTACAGAGCAGTTTGGTATCCACTGCCATCCCCCATATCAGGGGAATGTACTTAATTAGCTAAATTGAAAGTTGCCCTGGATGATACATCTAACACCCTGATCTTTAGAGAAGTCCCAAGGGATCTTGAATGATCATGAGCGACAACATCTCGCCTGGAAAATGGCACCTCTAGAACCAGCACAATTAACACTATGATTACTCATTACTGAGTCAGAGATGAGTGCAGTATGAATCCCTAGCACCATTGCATGAACCACCTGTATTTTCCTTCATGGATTCCCATCCATATACTAGCTAGGTTTAACCTAGCTTAGCTTGTGAAATCTGAGCTCACCACCCTATGTGTCTGCTCCCCCATTGACCAAGTCAGCTTATATCTAGCTTCTCCTGCTAGCTTGAACCAACTTGCTTTAGCACCTTATGACTGAGAAAGTGCTGACCTTATCACTAAGCCCTCTGATGTGATCTTTGAATAGTATGTACCACTTGCCTGCTCTTACCTTGATTCAGTATCTGAGTGTTGCCTCTTTTTAATAACTCCAGTTAACCTCAAAATAGTTTTGAAGCTCCTGATCTTGGAGCACTGGGTCAGTATGCAGACAGGTATTTGTATTTCCAAGCCCTTAGAATAATATTGCAAGAGATGAAACAATTGCAATAGTGATGCAAAACCACTCAGTTCACAGGGTCTCACATGCAACTTTCAGAAACTTCTGCCTTCTGATTGTTGTTCATTGGGATGTTCAGTGGAAATCCAGGCTGTAATATAACTGTCTGTTTTGTGTCCCAACAGATGGCTGCATGCTCCTGTCTGTGCCAAGCAGTCTTTAGGATTTCAGAACTGACAAAGGATACAGAAAGAACAAATATTTATTGAAATCACCATTTTGCAAATTGGATGTGGTTTAATAGCCTTCCAGAGCTTGTTGACTTGTGTCTTACGGTTCCTCTTGCCAAAGGAAAGGAAAATTTGCTAGTTTATCAACTGCTTGTCAACTCCTAGCTGTCACATTCCATGAAGTGAAAGAAGGCAGGTTCAGTCATGCAGATAGTGCTGCTGGAAGGTCTATATCTAAGGCAAGCATCTCTGGTAGGATTTGAACCAAGAATTCTGTGATCGCAAAGCAGTGGCTCTCGAGCATGAGCTGAAGGTGAGTCTCTCTTAACACTTTGCAGTAGTAGCCTTTGTAGTCTCTTGCTGAGCATCCTCCAGCCACTAGAATTTGAGGGTCAGATACTGATTTAAATTTCATTGCTGTAAATCCATTAGCTTCAGTGGAGTTACTCTGGATTTACACTGCTCAAAATCCAACCTAGCAACAACTGCATACTTTTCCCACCCTAACACAGTGCCCAAAGTTGTTGTAGGACTGCAGCTTTTGTCCTGTGCCCTTCAGGTACTGCACATAAAGTACATGCCACAGATGCCACTCCAGCATAGCATGCACTTGTCAAATACACTGCTCCAATGGGTCAACAGTGTGCTTCATTAGATTCATAGATATTTAGGTCAGAAGGGACCATTATGATCATCTAGTCTGACCTCCTGCACAACACAGGCCACAGAATTTCACCCACCACTCCTGCAAAAAACCTCACACCTATATCTGTGCTATTGAAGTCCTCAAATCGTAGTTTAAAGACTTCAAGGAGCAGAGAATCCTCCAGCAAGTGACCCGTGCCCCATGCTACAGACGAAGGCGAAAAACCTCCAGGGCTTCTTCCAATCTGCCCTGGAGGAAAATTCCTTCCCGACCCCAAATATGGCGATCAGCTAAACCCTGAGCATATGGGCAAGATTCATGAGCCAGATACTACAGAAAATTCTTTCCTGGGTAACTTGGATCCCACCCCATCTAATATCCCATTACAGGCCATTGGGCCTATTTACCATGAATATTTAATTACCAAAACCATGTTATCCCATCATACCATCTCCTCCATAAACTTATTGAGTTTAATCTTAAAGCCAGATAGATCTTTTGCTCCCACTGCTTCCCTTGGAAAGCTATTCCAAAACTTCACTCCTCTGATGGTTAGAAACCTTCGTTTAATTTCTAGTCTAAATTTCCTGGTGGCCAGTTTATATCCATTTGTTCTTGTGTCCACATTGGTACTGAGCTTAAATAATTCCTCTCCCTCTCCGGTATTTATCCCTCTGATATATTTATAGAGAGCAATCATATCTCCCCTCAACCTTCTTTTAGTTAGGCTAAACAAGCCAAGCTCCTTGAGTCTCCTTTCATAAGTCAGGTTTTCCATTCCTCGGATCATCCTAGTAGCCCTTCTCTGTACCTGTTCCAGTTTGAATTCATCCTTCTTAAACTTGGGAGACCAGAACTGCACACAGTATTCCAGGTGAGGTCTCACCAGTGCCTTGTATAACGGTACTAAAACCTCCTTATCCCTACTGGAAATACCTCTCCTGATGCATCCCAAGACCGCATTAGCTTTTTTCACGGCCATATCACATTGGCAGCTCATAGTCATCCTATGATCAAACAATACTCCAAGGTCCTTTTCGTCCTCCGTTACTTCTAATTGATGTGTCCCTAGCTTATAACTAAAATTCTTGTTATTAATCCCTAAATGCATGACCTTACACTTCTCACTATTAAATTTCATCCTATTACTATTACTCCAGTTTACAAGGTCATCCAGATCCTCCTGTAGGATATCCCGGTCCTTCTCTAAATTGGCAATACCTCCCAGCTTTGTATCATCCGCAAACTTTATTAGCACACTCCCACTTTTTGTGCCAAGGTCAGTAATAATAAGATTAAATAAGATTAAATAAGATTGGTCCCAAAACCGATCCTTGAGGAACTCCACTGGTAACCTCCCTCATTAGACTCAGCATAGGAGGATTTGAACCATCCATTGAGTACGTACGTGAAGATTCTGCCCCTGATAGGAACTGAGCTGAGAAGCAGCAGGTCTAGAATTTAAGGAGTTCATCTCTATTTGTGGTCAGTAAGTAGCAGCAGTTTTGCATACAATTCTGTAGATATATTACAAACTAAAATTCAGCAAGTTTTGCTTAACAATTTGCTGCATGAGCTTCATTATCTCACCAATGAACTCAGGCTGGGTTTTAAGCAAACTGGAGCCAACTATCTAAACGATCTGGGTGATTTAGGGTTGTCAGTGAAAACAAGCAGAAATAATCATAGTTGTAGCACCATCTATTCAAAAATCTCAAAGTGGCTAATAAATATAACCGTGCTTTATAGGTGTTCATGTAGCCTTCACATGCCCCTGTGAGGTAGGGAAGTATTATTTTTTCCAGTGAGGACACTGAGGTACAAAGAGATTAGTAGATTTGATTTTGAACACTAGGACCTTCTATAAACCAGAATTTCTCTAGTCCACTTTTGAAGTGTCTACCACTAAACTCAGAGAAGACGCTCCATTAATGTAGCTCTGGGCAGTAATTGTGTGAATCATGTTTCCAAAGCCTGCAATCACTAGTGGACTAGACCATTAGAGTGGGAATAAAGATTGCAAAAAAAAGGGAGGGTTTATGAGAAGCAGGTCAAACAGTGTTCCCTATCTGGGATGATTCAAACAAAAAGGATGAGGTGTTTGGACAATCATATGTCTAAGCTCTTGACTGTGGTGAAGGTTTCTGTGATTACCTAGATTAAGCTGAAATGTGGCACGTTTCAGCTCTTCAGAGCTTGGCCAGGCCTTAAAAATACCGGAGATAGAACTTGTTCTATCACCAGAGTAGTCTGGCTGTATGAGGAGGATTTGAAACAAGTCCTTTGGGTACAGTTGAGATGATTTTAAGATCATGGATATCAGCTTCTAGTAGCCCTGTAGAATGAATGTTGGAACTTTCAAGATTTGTCTTTTAATGTTGCCTGATAGCCTTTTTCCAGAGGTACCTGCCCCATGCCAGGTTGCTACACTGGTAACTAATCAGCTGATACAAAGAGAACTCAATGTACACTTGTCCATGCACACCACCTGTCCTGAGAAAACCCTGATTTGGGTTTTATTTTAAAAACTCTTCCATGTGTCAATTCTAGAAACAAATCTCTATGGGACAAATCATGAGGTCATTTTTTATTAGTTTTTACCCATGTAAAATTCCCAGCTGACCACAGGATTTAACTAACATACATAGACACACTGACTTTCCAGACCTTTGGGTATGGTCTCTTAGCTTGGAAATTGCACCATTATAAAATACCTGTGCGTTGGGAAGGCATTTAAGTGTGGTGTTGCAAGCTCTGTGAACACACACAGGTTGGAAATCCTTGTATCTATGTACACTGGACCAAATCTGATAGTCAACTTTTGCCTTGTCTTTATGTGTAGGTGTTCAGAGTATTTAGTGTATAATTTCACAGGGGGAAAGGTGTCGTGGGGAAGGCACGGATCCACTTGTCACCTCCTGAAATAGTACGTTTGTTTTTCTTTTAAAAGTACCTCTCTGGTGTTGGCAAGCCAAAGTCAGCTAGTACGTGAGGATTGGAAAATGAAACTAAATATTCAGTATCAGACACATGATGCAGACCAGTCAAGTTTCATTGTCCAGCTAAATAAAATAAAAAATTTAAAGAGATAAAAGGAGAGATGAACATTAGATTTAATAATCTCTATCTACCTGTGGCACTTATACAGCGTCAATGACCTATCTCGGTGCTATGTAAATTATTTAGTTTGAATGATCTAAAAGATTATAACTCAGGCAAAGAATTACATTTTAAATATTTGAGGCCAATTTTTGATCTCTGTTACATTGGTGTAAGCCTAGAGTAGCCCCATTGATTTTATTGGATTTACTCCAGCTTTACACAGGTGTTTCTTTAAGCGTAGACTGTAGCCCCTGATTTTTCACTTGAACAGTGTCCCTTTAAATGAAGTCTTTGGCTACACCTGAGTGAAGCAGCTCTAATCACAGAGCGCTTAGCATGGAAATGAAAAAGCATAATATTTGTTGCGTGGGCTGCCGTATGCACAAGCACCATAGTCTCTGAGTAACGGCCCATGCTGTGCTTGTTAAGTGTCTAACAGTGCCAAGGATTGGTGATGGGGTTGTAGAGTACAAACTAATTATCTCCAACAATTGCCTCTGCTTATTTCTCGCATGAAGGGGCAGCATCTTCACTGGAACTGGTTACATATCGTAGCTCAGGTTTAAGGGCCGTTGATTGGATATGGGATATTTTGTGGTTGTCCATAAAGAGGAAAAGTAAAAATATGGCAGTTTCACATTTTATAGCACCGAGTCTGCAGTTCTGGGTAATTACCTAGTAAATACACTTTTGAAATCCCTTCTAGGTGCAGTGGGTGGAAAGTGCAAAAAGTTGGAGGATACAGAATAGTGTCTCTTTATTTGATGGAGATTCTGGTGCCTCTATATGTGTTTGTAGAAGCTTGCCTTCAGCAGGCGAGGTCTGAGGATCTAATCCTGCAAGGTGCTGAGTGACTCCTACAACATGCTCAATGTCCTCAACTTCCATGGAATTTACTGGGCCTGATGCTACAAGATGGTGAGTGATCTCAACTCCTGTGGAGGACTCAATGGCACTCAGCACCTTTCAGGTTCAGGCTCGAATGGCTTGAGGTATGTCAGCATGGGCCAAATCCTAAAGTGTCCTGAGTACCCCCAAATCTCATTGACTTCATGATGAGTTGCTGCTGAGTGCTCAGCTCCTTTTATGATTTTAGGCCTGATCTAAAAGCCATTAAAACCAACAGAAAGACTCCGTTAACTTCAATGGGATTTGGATCAGGCCCTTGGCTTTGTGCTTTTTGTTTTCTTTGTGAATTTAGCAAAGGTTCTGGATTAACAGGCCCTAGAATGGAGCACTCTGTAATTCAGAGCGGGTACAGCACAGGCAGGGCAAGCTTCCCCTACACAGCCCCACCGATTGGCCTCAACCCCAACATCAATATTGCAATGCCAGTGCAGGAGGAGGTGGGGCTTAGATCTGCTTTCTGGTCCTCTACTTGCTGCCCCTGCCTTCTTACCCCCAGAATAGACAAGGCCCTGCGGGTTCTAGATGCTTCTTTCCCTACCATGACCCAGCTAGCTTATTTGTATCAGTTTGTCCTGAAAAGCTCCATTGGGAGCATTGAATTAATCCCCTGTAAAGCTGTTCATCATTGTTTCCATAAACCAAAGAAGGTGGGTTATAAATGAGGAGGCAGGGAATTGGAATTGAGTTAGGTACAATGTAAATTCTGCAGATGACTATATTTAACTAAGCATAGAGCCAAGGAGACTTATATCCACATGAGAGAGACTGACATTTCCTGCTTGTACAATATTAGAGGGGGCTTCCACAGCACATCCTAGCTTGCGGGTAGAGAACACACATAGAAGAGGGGAGGGTGTCAGATCAGTGGCATGCTCCCTCTTCTCCCAGATACTCTTCTCCTGGTGTTCTGTGAGTATTTAAAGAACAGGTCTGTTGACTGCAAAGGGTGAGGGGTGAGCACCTTGATGGCCTTTATATCCTGTTAACCTTGAGCTTTTACACTTCTCTAATAAAGTCACGTAGTGGCCTGTCTTAAAAATGGCTCTATGCAGCCACCACAAACATTATAAGGTATAAGTATCCTTCCTGTAGCGAAGCTTCCATGTGGTAATGGGCGGGGCAGAGGGTCAGGTTCCAAGAGCTTCCTTCCTCATATCACCATGTCCTCCTGGCTTAGGATGTCACCTTCAAACCCCTCCACCTAAGGGGACAATTTCAGGAAAACTGGGTATCTGCCCTTCAGGATATATATTTGACTTGTTACACACAAATGCATATATATGTGTGCCTGTATACATACATGTATATAAGCACGCACGCTTGCTCGCTCACACTAGCATTTCTCCTAAAGTAAGGGATGGAGGTGGGGAGCAGAGCATGATGGAGTTGGAGGAGACGTCAGCACTGAGTCACAGTGTGTAAAAAGCTGATTCTAAGTGTAACAAAGGCAATTCTTCCTAGCCAGTGAGGAGAAGACAGGATATAATGGACTTAAACTGCAGGGTACCAATGATACTGCCAAGAATGACCTTGAGCAGATCACTGCAGACTACATGGCTCTGGGAAGAAGGATAAAGGAGTTTGAGGCGCAAGTGGTGTTCTCGTCCATCCTCCCCGTGGAAGGAAAAGGCCTAGGTAGGGACCGTCGAATCGTGGAAGTCAATGAATGGCTACGCAGGTGGTGTCGGAGAGAAGGCTTTGGATTCTTTGACCATGGGATGGTCTTCCATGAAGGAGGAGTGCTGGGCAGAGACGGGCTCCACCTTACGAAGAGAGGGAAGAGCATCTTTGCGAGCAGGCTGGCTAACCTAGTGAGGAGAGCTTTAAACTAGGTTCACCGGGGGAAGGAGACCAAAGCCCTGAGGTAAGTGGGAAAGCGGGATACCGGGAGGAAGCACAGGCAGGAATGTCTGTGAGGGGAGGGCTCCTGCCTCATACTGAGAATGAGGGGCGATCAGCAGGTTATCTCAAGTGCTTATATACGAATGCACAAAGCCTTGGAAACAAGCAGGGAGAACTGGAGGTCCTGGTGATGTCAAGGAATTATGACGTGATTGGAATAACAGAGACTTGGTGGGATAACTCACATGACTGGAGTACTGTCATGGATGGTTATAAACTGTTCAGGAAGGACAGGCAGGGCAGAAAAGGTGGGGGAGTAGCCCTGTATGTAAGGGAGCAGTATGACTGCTCAGAGCTCCGGTATGAAACTGCAGAAAAACCTGAGTGTCTCTGGATTAAGTTTAGAAGTGTGAGCAACAAGAGTGATGTAGTGGTGGGAGTCTGCTATAGACCACCGGACCAGGGGGATGAGGTGGATGAGTCTTTCTTCCGGCAGCTCGCAGAAGCTACTAGATCGCACGCCCTGGTTCTCATGGGTGACTTTAATTTTCCTGATATCTGCTGGGAGAGCAATACAGCAGTGCATAGACAATCCAGGAAGTTTTTGGAAAGCGTAGGGGACAATTTCCTGGTGCAAGTGCTAGAGGAGCCAACTAGGGGGGGAGCTTTTCTTGACCTGCTGCTCACAAACCGGGAAGAATTAGTGGGGGAAGCAAAAATGGATGGGAATCTGGGAGGCAGTGACCATGAGTTGGTTGAGTTCAGGATCCTGACACAGGGAAGAAAGGTAAGCAGCAGGATACGGACCCTGGACTTCAGGAAAGCAGACTTCGACTCCCTCAGGGAACGGATGGGTAGGATCCCCTGGGAGACTAACATGAAGGGGAAAGGAGTCCAGGATAGCTGGCTGTATTTCAAGGAATCCCTGTTGAGGTTACAGGGACAAACCATCCCGATGTGTCGAAAGAATAGTAAATATGGCAGGCGACCAGCTTGGCTTAATGGTGAAATCCTAGCGGATCTTAAACATAAAAAAGAAGCTTACAAGAAGTGGAAGGTTGGACATATGACCAGGGAAGAGTATAAAAATATTGCTCGGGCATGTAGGAATGAAATCAGGAGGGCCAAATCACACCTGGAGCTGCAGCTAGTGAGAGATGTCAAGAGTAACAAGAAGGGTTTCTTCAGGTATGTTGGCAACAAGAAGAAAGCCAAGGAAGGTGTGGGCCCCTTAATGAATGAGGGAGGCAACCTAGTGACAGAGGATGTGGAAAAAGCTAATGTACTTAATACTTTTTTTGCCTCTGTCTTCACGAACAAGGTCAGCTCCCAGACTGCTGCGCTGGGCATCACAACATGGGGAAGAGATGGCCAGCCCTCTGTGGAGAAAGAGGTGGTTAGGCACTATTTAGAAAAGCTAGACGTGCACAAGTCCAGGGGGCCGGACGAGTTGCATCCGAGAGTGCTAAAGGAATTGGCGGATGTGATTGCAGAGCCATTGGCCATTATCTTTGAAAACTCGTGGCGAACGGGGGAAGTCCCGGATGACTGAAAAAGGCTAATGTAGTGCCAATCTTTAAAAAAGGGAAGAAGGAGGATCCTGGGAACTACAGGCCAGTCAGCCTCACCTCAGTCCCTGGAAAAATCATGAAGCAGGTCCTTAAAGAATCAATCCTGAAGCACTTACATGAGAGGAAAGTGATCAGGAACAGTCAGCATGGATTCACCAAGGGAAGGTCATGCCTGACTAATCTAATCGCCTTCTAGGATGAGATTACTGGTTCTGTGGATGAAGGGAAAGCAGTGGATGTATTGTTTCTTGACTTTAGCAAAGCTTTTGGCAAGGTCTCCCACAGTATTCTTGTCAGCAAGTTAAAGAAGTATGGGCTGGATGAATGCACTATAAGATGGGTAGAAAGTTGGCTAGATTGTCGGGCTCAACAGGTAGTGATCAATGGCTCCATATCTAGTTGGCAGCCGGTGTCAAGTGGAGTGCCCAGGGGTCGGTCCTGAGGCCGGTTTTGTTCAATATCTTCATAAATGATCTGGAGGATGGTGTGGTTTGCACTCTCAGCAAATTTGCGGATGATACTAAACTGGGAGGAGTGGTAGATACGCTGGAGGGCAGGGATAGGATACAGAGGGACCTAGACAAATTGGAGGATTGGGCCAAAAGAAATCTGATGAGGTTCAATAAGGATAAGTGCAGGGTCCTGCACTTAGGACGGAAGAACCCAATGCACAGCTACAGACTAGGGACCGAATGGCTAGGCAGCAGTTCTGCGGAAAAGGACCTAGGGGTGACAGTGGACAAGAAGCTGGATATGAGTCAGCAGTGTGCCCTTGTTGCCAAGGAGGCCAATGGCATTTTGGAATGTATAAGTAGGGGCATAGCGAGCAGATCGAGGGACGTGATCGTTCCCCTCTATTCGACATTGGTGAGGCCTCATCTGGAGTACTGTGTCCAGTTTTGGGCCCCACACTACAAGAAGGATGTGGATAAATTGGAGAGAGTCCAGCGAAGGGCAACAAAAATGATTAGGGGTCTGGAACACATGAGTTATGAGGAGAGGCTGAGGGAACTGGGATTGTTTAGTCTGCAGAAGAGAAGAATGAGGGGGGATTCGATAGCTGCTTTCAACTACCTGAGAGGTGGTTCCAGAGAGGATGGTTCTAGACTATTCTCAGTGGTAGAAGAGAACAGGACAAGGAGTAATGGTCTCAAGTTGCAGTGGGGGAGGTTTAGGTTGGATATTAGGAAAAACTTTTTCACTAGGAGGGTGGTGAAACACTGGAATGCGTTACCTAGGGAGGTGGTAGAATCTCCTTCCTTAGAAGTTTTTAAGGTCAGGCTTGACAAAGCACTGGCTGGGATGATTTAAGTGGGGATTGGTCCTGCTTTGAGCAGGAGGTTGGACTAGATGACCTCCTGAGGTCCCTTCCAACCCTGATATTCTATGATTCTATGATTCTATGCAGCCGTGGAGACACGAGTTAGATTTTAAAAAATGCGTATGTCTGAGAACGTATGTGTATGTCATAGCCTGTCTTGGATGCATTATTGGTACCATTGTCACAAAGATCCTCAAGGCTTGGCCCAGGCACCCATCTACTGTGGATAATTAAATTGAGAAGTTGGTTATTTGAAAGAGAGAGAAAAACATCTTCAGTGAATGCAGGTTTCATTTTAAAAAGAGAAGCCGAGTTTTAGCAGGGATTTAAACACTGTAACCCTAGCTGCTCAAGCTCCCAGTCTATTTTCTAATCTCCATTCTCTCTGTATTCCTTCATGATGCCTCCTAGCACATTACCAGAGCACTACATCATACAGAGGATGCTGGAGGGCTGGTTTCCCCCCAATTCTTAGTAATAAAGCCATTCTCCTTTCAAGCAGCCCCTTGGCCATTGATTGATCCACTCAATGGGGAAGGGAAATCAGCTTGGATGAAATAAGCATCACTCATCCCGAACCTTTTCTGTAGGTCAGGGTTCCTTCACTTTTGTGTTGGGACACCGTGATGCAAATGTCATGATGATGTGACGCAATCTGGGGTTTTCCAAACATTGTGGACAGTGTGGGCAACTGTGCCTTTTAAGACGCTTTGGAACCAGCCCGCTGGAACCAGTTCTAATGTTAGGCTCACATTAGGCAACACTGATTAGTTAGAACTCAGATACTGAATGAAGTAGACCCGGGCTTTGAGTGATCACTGAACACCACATGGTACCAGCAGTAAAACAAACTAAGAAAATCCCCTGAGTGGAAGAATAGAGCAATTAAAAGCCCCACTGGAGCTGAAACTCTCTGGAAATGTATAAGACAACAGCAGGTGGTTAAAACAGTGCTTCACACTCTGCATTTGCAAGCGATGGGTGCCAGCAAAAAGGAAGACAGGCAAAAGGTAGCCATATTTCTGACAATAGCTGTTTCTGAAGCATTTGCTATGTGTAATAGTGTTCGGTTAACTCAGGCAAGGGAGGCTACATATTAAACTGTGTTGCAGAAATTTCAGGAGAACTGTATTCCATGGAAAAATGAAACATATGAGAAATATATTTTTGCACAAGGTACAAAAAGGTGAAACTATAGAAGAGTTTGTGACTGATCTAGGGTTGAAGAGCCAATCTTACAATTAAGAGAGAGCTCTCAGTACTGGATGGGAGTTTGTTTCAAGATATCAGGATTGTGATTCCTAAGGTGTTACAGAAAAAAATGTTTTAAAAGGATACACTGTCATTTAGGGCTTGAAAAATCTAAGAGAAGGGCCAGGGATGTTTTATACAGGCCTCAAATGAACAGCAACATTGAGGAAGCTGTTAAGGTTATTTGGCCTGTATTTTTGGCATGCACAAGTCAAGCAAAAGAGCCCGTGTCGGTGCACAGAAAAACTGAGATTTGTTTCCATTGGCTGGAAAAAAACGTACTGAACTCAATTCCCTGAAGTAGCCTTATTAGATGATACCGTAGCTAAACAAGTGATTGTGCATATCAAATCTGTTTTTGCTAGACATGATATAGTAATGTCTGATGATGGGCCACAGTTTAGCGGATATGAGTTTAAGTGGTTGCACTGAAGAATGGGTTTAGACATGTATCCACTAATCCTCATTAATCCCCAATCCATCAGCTTGCTGGAAAGCAGTGCCAACATAATAAAACGCCAACTGAACAAGGCCGTGGAATCAGGCTCTGGTCTGTATTTAGCACTTTTAAATTACATAATGACACCAATGAAGTATGGGTTGTCACCTGCCAACATTTTGATCAAAAATGCCTGCAATATTAGAAACTGACATCAGAGTCACGGGGGACTTGTGGATAGTGACCAATAAGGCAAAACCACCAAAAAAAAATCTGTATGATTTGGAGTCCCAGCAGCTGCCACTACTTAATGATAACGATCCAAAACAATGGTTGCAAGCAACAGTGGTGTCACCCAAAGGCTGCCCTGCTGTATGAGGTTATCACCCCAGATGGACACACACAATGTGGAGGAACAGGGAACACCTTCTCCAAATTCTAGAAGTGAGGGAGATAAGGGGCACCATCTTGCGGAGAAGGTCTCAGACAGGCATAGAAAGCTGAAAGGGCTGGCCAGGCCCTTTCACAACCAGAAGTAAGGGACTCACTGCTGCTGGACAACAGTGGTGCTGATATCTTGGGGAAGACCCAAAGGGCACCTCAGAGACTAATTAAACATTGCTACTTAGTTTAGTTAAGTTGATTATAAGTATTTGAAATTCTGTACTATGTTAATGTTGCTTGTTAATTGTTGTTTTTATGTTCAGCTGGGGAAGGAAGATGTGGAGAACTGTGCTTTTATGAGGCTCTGGCATGACCCATTTGCAACCAGTTCTCATGTTACGCAGAATCTCATGTTAGTCAGTCCTGATCAGATGGAACTCAGACACCGAATGAAGCAGATCTCTGTCAGAGTCCCTGGCTCTGAGTGATCACTGAACATTTCATAGAACCTGACTGCCAGCTGCTTTGAAGTCTCCTGGCCCTTCCTCTCCGCTCTTAATCCCCTCTCTGTCTCTGGTATGCTCAGAAATCTATTTAGATATTTCTTGAGCACGCACTGCTGCTTGTTTCTTGGAATGGCCCCTGCTGTTGATTCAGTGAGTGGCACTGATAGATGGTGCTCCCTGCCCTCCTAGCGGGAGGAGTCACAATGATGGAATGTCAGGAGGGAAGGGGAATGGTGAAAACACTGGTGCTTTGGTGGTCAGTGAAAAGCAGAACAAAAGAGAAAACAACAGGGACTTTCTCTCCTGAAAAGCATGGCTCTCGTCTTGACACAAAAAGCTATGATTTTCCTGGTGTCCCTCCAGCTGTCACCCCAACCTGAGCTCTAAAAATAATACCTCAAAATTAGGTCCACAACAAATGATCACAAGTCCCCAAGCCCCTCTTTAACTAATGCCTTACACAGGGGATGGAGGGAAGAGTTGAGAAGCAGGTGGACTCAGCCATGGAGGAACTCTGGAATTTTACTTTTAGCTCTGCCACTCACTGTGTGGCCTTGGGCAGATCAATTAACCTCTCTGGGCCTGATTTTTACCCATGCAGTTGCTGTGTACACTCACCGGTGCATACTTTTCCTGTGTGCACACACCTGCATGTACACTTTGTGATTCACTGCTGCTTGTGCATGGGGGATGAACTTTTCATACACAAAACTCAGCTATCCAAGCACAGCACTCACTTGAATAACAGAGCGTGTGCTCCGGGGAAAGGATTCAGATTAGCGGTAGTTTCCAAACACATAGCATGAGAGAAAGAGTCACATGACATGCCAATCTTAAGTCACAAGACAGGATGAGGCGCAAGTGTCCAAAGCAAAAAGTTTATAAAATCAACGCAGGGCTCTCAATTAAATCAAAGAGTAATGAAGATTGAGGTAAATGGGTAGAACACTCTGTAGATACATAAGAAACTTGAGCAAACAGCCCCAACAGTCAAAACTGGCCATTAAGGGGCATGTGCAGGATGTTAGTGACAGACTACGCTGATGTTATTGAGAGCCTGTAGGAATTTTTTATCTCAGTGTTTGTATTTGGTGCTGAAGGTCATATTCTTTCAGCAACTAGATAAATGTTCCTTGTGGGCAAGGGAAAGGAGAGCGAAATTTACAAGGTCTGATTATGGCAGAACAGTGGATTAGTCAGTTAAAGAGCTTGGCAGAGATTTCTGGTGGTTCACTAAGGAAAGAAATTAATTACTGGAGGATGGCTAATAAATACTACTGTTCCTATACAACCATGGACTAAATGCATATGTGCATGAAAGAGGGTGATTTTCACTGATTAGAGCAAAAGACTGGGAGCTAGGATTGTTAGGTAAAGTTAGGAGATGTGTTCCCTCCCCCGGCCCCTATAAAAATTCTAATGAACACACAATTTTTCGACTGGAAAAAATATTTTGATGGAAAATTTCCATCCAGCTCAACTCTCAGATTTTATTTTTGGCCTTACCACTTTCCTGTTATATGACTTTGGGCAAGTCATTTTCTGTGCCTCAGTTTCCCTGCCTCTAGAATTATTATAATAACAGGGATGTGGAAAGCATTGATAAAGGTTGGTAAACACTGTGAAAGCCTCAGAGCTTGGTATTTCCAACTGAGGTTTGCTTTGAGGTTTAAGGGTTGGCACCTGAAATCCAAAAGCAGAAATTTGCGGAGCCTGAAAACCCCTATGGATTGAGGTCAAAGCAAATTTGTTTTTGAACTGTGGCAAATGAAATTATAGAGTATTGCATAACAGCAATTATTACATAATACAGCAGTTACAACAACACTTTGTACTAGAGCTGACTGAAAAATGCTGACAAAAATTTTGATGAAAAATTTTCATGAAAATTTTGAAATTTTGAATTTTTTTTTTTGGCCTGTACTATTTTGCCTGTCTCTAACATCTTTTATCCAAGCTTCTTAAAGTGCTATAAAAATATTAATTATAATGACACTAGAGAGCATTCCTACTGAAGCAGGGAAGTCTAGTATTATTGGCCAGATTTTGAAAAACTACTTGTGATTTTGGGTGCCTCATTTTTGGGGTATACGATTTAAAACTTGTTAAAGGGGCCTAATTTTCCAAATATGCTGATCACATGTCCTCTGAAAATCAAGCCCCTTTAAGATGAATCAAGTCAGTCACTCAAAATTTCTTGCTATTTTTGAAAATCTTGGCCATTATCTCCATTGTGTGAAATAGTAAACTGAGGCAAGGGGTTGATTGACTTCCCGAAGTTCACACAGCTAGTCAATGGCAGACCCAGACACAGGTCTGATTTCCAGTCCCTTGTTTCAAACAGGCAAAACTCTCAGATATATGACTTACAAAAAGCAGGAAGCAGAAGTTCATATAAGGAATACCAGATATGACACCTCTGCTTGAGGTCCTTTAAACACCTTACTGAATCAGAAGACAATGGTGAAGCTTTGGAAGATAGTTATCTAGCTTTCTGAGGGTGCAACAGAGAAAGGGGAATGAAAAAAAAAATTGATCAACAAAGTTAGTGAGCGTGACATGAGGGGAGAACTTCTGAAATGGATTAAAGATTGGTTTAGAGACTTAGATAGGACATCGGGAATGTCAGTAAACGATGCCAGTTAAGAGTGGAAAGAGGCAGCAAACTGGGCGCAACACTTTACCTTGGCTATAAATGATCCTAGGAAACATATCAGTTCAAAGTGATGAAATTTGCAGACAACTGGTAAATTTCAGGGAGGGGAGACATTGGGAAAGTTTCTACAACAGGGTGGAATGGAAGACCCAACTTCCTAATGCTTCAACCTAATCAGATTTATGGTTGGGATACAAATTCAGTGTCAGATGAGGAGACAAGCAGCCAAGAGCTAAAGCAACCCACAAAAAGCAAAACACACCAAAGGATAATAGAAAGACAGGGTGGGTGACGTAATATCTTTTATTGGACCAACTTCTGTTGGTGAAAGAGACAAGCATAAAAGATATTTACCTTACCCGCATTCTCTCGCTAAGATCCTAGGTCTCACAGAGCTACAAAAACACTGCATACACTGCAGTTCTGTGATGGTAATGATTCTCTTGTATTGTTATAACACTGCACCCAAATAGATGACAAAGCACATTGTAAGCCATTTCTAAAACACAGTAGTCCCATCTGGGTGGGACGGGGCAACTGTTTAACAGCACACACCCATGTTTTTTTGACAGGAATAAAAGATTTCTGCATCCAATTATAACTACAGTGGGAGATAACTCACCAAAATGGAACTAACTAAGCTAGAATCATGGAAAGTGCTATCCAGGGCTGCTGGGAGTGCAGGAGGACCCCCTGGCTTGAAGTGGTTTCCATCATATACAGGATTTACAGTTTTGTTCAGTGGCTTTCAGCACCCCCACTATACAAATTGTTCCAACACCCCTGGTGCTATTAGATCTTTAATTACCACAAGTGATGAGGACATCAATTTTTACATCCCACCCAAAAGAAAGAGGGCCTGGTTCTGATTTCAGTTATACTTGTGCAAACCAGGAGTAACTCAATTAAAGTGAAGGGAGTCACGCAGCTATAAGTGGGAATCCACTCCTGTCATAAATATAAAGGGAAGGGTAAACACCTTTAAATCCCTCCTGGCCAGAGGAAAAACCCTTTCACCTGTAAAGAGTTAAGAAGCTAGGATAACCTCGCTGGCACCTGACCAAAATGACCAATGAGGAGACAAGATACTTTCAAAGCTGGAGGCGGGGGAGAAACAAAAGGTTCTCTTGGTCTATGTGTTGCTTTTGCCGGGACCAGAGCAGGAATGCAGGTCAGAACTCCTGTAAAGGGCTAATAAGCAATCTAGTTAGATATGCGTTAGATTCTGTTTTGTTTAAACAGCTGATAAAGTAAGCTGTGCTGAATGGAATGGATATTCCTGTTTTTGTATCTTTTTGTAACTTAAGGTTTTGCCTAGAGGGAGTCTCTGTGTTTTGAATCTGATTACCCAGTAAGGTATTTCCCATCCTGATTTTACAAAGGTGATTCTTTTACTTTTTCTTCAATTAAAATTCTTCTTTTAAGAACCTGATTGCTTCTTCATTGTTCTTGAGATCCAAGGGTTTGGGTCTGTGTCCACCTATGCAAATTGGTGAGGATTTTTATCAAGCCTTCCCCAGGAAAGGGGGTGTAGGGTTTGGGAGGATTTTGGCGGGAAAGATGTTTCCAAGTGGGCTCTTTCCCTGTTATATATTTGTTAGATGCTTGGTGGTGGCAGCAATAAATAGTTTGTACCTTTGGGAAGTTTTAACCTAAGCTGGTAAAAATAAGCTTAGGGGGGTTTTCATGCAGGTCCCCACATCTGTACCCTAGAGTTCAGAGTGGGGAAGGAACTTTGACAGCTCCAGACAGACAGACCCAAGACATACTCCTACCATCACCTGGAGGCATTAGTTTAGTATGTGCTCTAAGGGGAGAACCTCACCTACTGAGTCGCTAACACCACTTCCTGTGGTTTCTCCTCTAAGTACTGTCCCCCTCCTGGGGCTGCTGAGCTTATGCCTCTGCCCAAAGCACAGGGTGAGGTGGCAGTTCTGAGTGAGCACACTATGTAATTTTTATGTGCTTGCTGTTATGTGGGTTTTTCTCTCCACTGCAGTGTATAATCTCTTCACTTCATCCAATGCCAGCGCTATCTCAGTATTCTGTGTGCATTCTAAATCCTGTTCAATCTAAATGTGCCCCTACTTTCCTTGTGATACCTTTATTCCTAGGCTAATCTTGAATTTATCTTGAATGTGGAGGGCTGTAATCGTTGCAAGCTTTTTGTTTCTTAATGGAATCTGATCACTGTAAAGATCTTTGCTTTTCCATTAACAGTTATTGGTTTACTAATCACTCCATCTCTTGAGTCACAAGCACAAAATTAACCATTTATGTAATCACCATTACGCCCTGATCAGGATCCTTTATGTGTATAGGCTGCTGCTTGCTAAGAAGGCGAGGCATGTGAAAGCAAATACAGTGTCGCAGTCAGAGCATCCCTTGGTGATATGACTGAGCTCACTCACATGAATGTCTGATCAAGAAATAAATCTGTTAACACAGGGAAATAAAAAGAGCCATGCTGGAACAGACCCATCTAGTCTGGTGTCTTATCCTAGACAGTGGCCAGTGCTGAATGCTTCAGAAGAAGGCTTAAAACTCCCATAATGCACCTAATTGCACAGTTGTGCAATATGAAAAGAAGTCTCTTACTGACCCAAGCTGGTAATCAACTTATGCACTGAAGCACGAGGACTAATAGGCTTTGTAATATATTCTGCAATAACGTTAGCTAAGATAACCTTTTTCATTCACCAAACCAAAACATATTCATAAATATGGTGCAGGCCCTTCAAATGAAAACAAATAGCCATGTTTAGCCCAAACTCAGACCTAAAATGCGACTGACAGGGGTTTATGATTTATGTTGTGGCAAAGGAATAAAGGTTGCTTTACGGACAGTAAGTAGAGAAGGGGCTGGATCCATAAAGGTACTTATGGGCCTAACTATCTGTGTCATTCAGAACAGCCCAAGGGCAGAGGGCAAGGGACAGTCTGATATTTAGCAGTGAGTTTCATCTGACCTGACCAGCCCAGTGTACCCCAACTCATTGTTGTTATAATGTATATCTAAAAGGTGTCATATGATATGTCATTGGAAAACTCATAACTCACTGGTTATTAATATCATTGTGTAATGTACGTGCAAGCAGCTGATGGAAAGTTATGGACATAAACTGAACTTACAATACTTAAAATGTGTTTGCCAGTCAAACAAAGGAATGTGGTTTCTCCACCAGGCAGTTACATCCAAAGGACCTTGAAGGACAATGAGAATGCATTGACATATCAGATAAATAAAGCTGTTAAGTTAACAAGTGTGTGTTTGGGGGTGGGGTGGAGAGACAGCATGGCTACATCCCAGCAGGGAAGAGAAACTTTATTTGAGCTATGGCGACAGAGGTGTCTAAATCTCAAATAACAAGCAATTGAATCAAAGGATTGAATACAATAGTAATGAATTATGTAAGGTCTTTTATCAATGCCTGTAACATGCTGGTGACTAATATCATTGTAAAATGGCTATATACACACTATAGAAGGAATTATGAATACTCATTGATACTATGTTTTAAAATGTTTGGCCAAGCAAAGGAAGGAATAGTTCTCACCCTGATAGGAAGGCATCAGATGAACTTTGGAGATATAAGGAGGGCCCTACCAAATTCACAGACCATTCTGGTCAGTTTCACAGCCATAGGATTTCAAAATTAGTCAATTTCATGTTTTCAGATGTTCACACCTGAAATGTTAGGGTGTTGTAACCATGGGGATCTTGGCCCAAAAGAGGGCCATGGGAAGGTTGCAAAGCTGTTGTGGGGGCTTGTGGGCTGCCACCCTCACTTCTGTGCTGCCTTCAGACCTGGGCGCTGAAGGCAGCAGCCACAGAGCTTCCTGCACCTGGAGAAGGCTCCCAGAAGTGGAAGTGAGTCTGATCTCCCTGTGTTGCTGGGAGCTCCTAGCTGGTAGTCCCGGCCAGCTAGTGGGAGACAGGGCTTGCTCTTACCCTGCATGGCCTCTCTTGGTGGAAGATCAGACCCACCTCCAGGTACCTCTCCTGGCTGCAGGAAGCTCTGCAGCTGGGCAGCAGCCCCGGACCTTCTTGCAACTGGAGGAGGTTCCGATCCGTGCTGCTGACAGTGAGGTCATGCTTTCAGGAGCCTAACTTTAGTACCCTAACTTCAAAAACGTTGTCCAAAATGTACTAAGAATTCAGTCCTGCTCCCATTGAGCTCAATGGCAAAACTCCTATTAACAGCACAGATTCAAGAGCAGGATTGATTATTCTAATTTGATTGATGGGAAAATTCAGACATAGAGAGGTTAGCAGTGAGCATTGGCCTAAATCTTCTTCCATTGATGTCCCTGGCAATTTTACCATTGACTTTACTGGAGGCAGGTGCTGAGTGTTTTTGAAAACCCCACCCTAAATGCCTTGTCCAAGATCAGACAACAAATCAGTGACATGTAGAACCCAGAATTCGTGAATCCTAGTCTCTTGCTCCAACCCTGAGGCAGCACCCCCTCTATTTGTCCTCACTTGTGTAACACTTACATCTCCATCCATCTTGTGATATGCATTCTGAAATGTACTGATACAATATCCCATGCTAGAGGACAGACAGTTGAGGATGGGGAGTAAACTGTGAGCAGGCAGAATTGAGGCTTATTTCAAAGGTAATTCTTCTGGCCAATGCAAAATAGGAAAAAATAGATTGGATGTGATTGTGAACAAGGTCACTGAAAGACTGAGAAATGACATTATTAATTAAATGAGAAATATAAAAGAATTGTTTATAGACTACATATGTGCTGATGTGTTTTACCCAGCAGAATTGAATGGCTCCTTTGGAGCAATAACAATCCAGTGCAGATGACTATATATTTAGACAATTGTAAAACTGTGTGTTAT
Source organism: Lepidochelys kempii (assembly GCF_965140285.1). Lineage (NCBI taxonomy): Eukaryota > Metazoa > Chordata > Testudines > Cheloniidae > Lepidochelys > Lepidochelys kempii. The sequence goes on along the minus strand of NC_136385.1, from coordinate 95,283,727 downwards.
TCACCTAGTGCAGTAATAAAGAATAATGGCTATAGGGTAATATATGTAGAGTGTGTGTGTCCATCCATCCCCATCTACAGAAGCTAACATGTATGCAGAGGGAAATATTTATTGCTGTCTGCAGACCTGGGACACCTTTTGTTTTTTCCACCGAATTAAATTGCTGTTGACAGTTTCAGGCTGTTATTGCTTCAGATCTTCCTAGGTAAACAGGGCAAGGCTTAATCAATATCTCGATGAGAGACCTACAGCAGAAACTAGGGGGGCCAAGGAAAGCATTGTTAGTTGCACGTTTCCTTCTCAGTCAATATGAAGCCCTGTGTGCCAATGTCAGGATGGTGTAAGGGGGCACGGTGCTACCTTTTGGAAGAGATCTAGAACCAAAGTCTTAAGCACATGTGGTCATTACAGATCCCATGACATTTTTTGTAGTATAGAAGTGGTAACCTCAGTTTTCTGGCTAAATGCCAACTTGGCTAACTACACTCTGCCTACTTCAGCCTATCAGCATTTCTTAAAACATTTTCACTGTAGTGCCTTCATGAAACTGCCCTCGCAGATCCATTTACAAACAGTATTCATCTTCCCTTTTCATCCTGAATCATGGTGTAATATTGCTGGACGCAGTATAATGATGCCTGTGTCCCAACCCAGAGTCAGCTGCAAAACATGTAACTGGAAAAATCATTTTAATACCCCGAGACACTGAGGCTTCCCAAGGAAAGGGCCTGGCTTAAAGTGAAATTCCTTCCCTTTGTGCCTCCCTCCAGAGGAGTCCCAGAGCTGATGATGGGGAAGCTCTGACACATCCTGCTGGCAATGTCATCCAAACGTTCCTCCAGTGCAGTGGCTCTCAATCTTCCCAGACTACTGTACCCCTTTCAGGAGTCTGATTTGTCTTGCGTACCCCACGTTTCACCTCACTTAAAAACTACTTACTTCCAAAATCAGTCATAAAAATACAAAAGTATCACCACACACTATTAATGAAAACTTGCTTAGTCTCATTTTTACCGTATAATTATAAAATCAATCAATTGGAATATAAACATTATACTTGCATTGCAGTGTATAGTACATAGAGCAGTATAGACAAGTCATTGTATGAAATTTCAGTTTGTACTGACTTCGCTAGTGCTTTCTACGTAGCCTGTTGTAAAACTAGGCAATTATATAGCTGAGTTGATGTACCCCTTGGAAGACCTCTGCATACTCCCAGGGGTACATGTACCCCTGGCTGAGAACCACTGCTCTAGTGCTGAGACAGAACTTGCAGGGTCCAAGTGGTGAGAGAGGTACGACTGCATCATCCACATGCTGATGTTTGGGAATGAGCACACCAAGGTGATCCATATGCTACAGCAACATGGGAGAGCGGATTGATCTTGAGGGGGTGCCATATTTCCGATTACTCGGCACGGATGTGCCATCACCTCCAACTGACTCCTATCTGCTGGATATGATGGGAACTACTGGAAAGGAGGTCTGGAAGCACCAGCAATGTCTCTTTTCCTGGTCACCGAAACAAGCACATCAAAAGCTGTGAGCTCCAGCATGACCAAATCCAAATCCCTGACCCCCGATAGGAGTGAAGGCCATTGGGAAGGAAGGCTGGAGCCCAAGCCTGAACCTACACAGGCTGTTACTTAGTCTGAGTGTAGCTGGAACTGGAAAGGTAGAGCTTTCTCAATTGAGATGATTCGAGTTGGGTGTGAGAGTCAGATCCTAAGTGATTTTGTGAAATGTTAAAAACTAAAAATGTTGATTCTTTGGGAACTTTTAGTGCCGCACTATCAACCAGCGGGAAATTGCACAAGAGCAATGCACATGACGGCCTTGGATGGAAGGGAGAGAGCGAGGGTACGAATTAGGACATAATCTTTTGGGGGCTGTCAAATCTCATTGAAGTAGCTGGCATGATTCCCGTTGACCTCAGCGATCTTTGGATGAGACACTAGATTCCTGCTCTCGGTGGTTGAATTAGATTTTCAGATAGTTTTATTCGATTATTGACGTCCATGTGAGTCAAGGGAGCTATGCTGCTGTAAGCAGGAGGAGACGCCGCCTGTGCACTCTAGACACGAGGGGATGCAGAAAAGCCGGGGGAGATGTTGGAGAAGATGGCACTGCTGCTGCCTGCATTGCGCTGGCTCTGCAGATAAAGCAAGACCCTGAGTCTCCAGGGCTGGCACCTCCCAAAAGTGCTGCATTAGCCTTCCCCCTAAAAATAAAGTAAATGTTTTGAATAATTTAGCTTTGGTCCCTGCCGCTGTTGTGGTTTCTCAGGGTTTGTTTGTGGGGTTGTTTAATATGGTGCCAAGTCGGTTTCTACCCTGTGCTGCAGTGGAATTTATCTCCAGTGCTCATGATGAAATGTTAAAAGAGTATGACACGGGTGTGCATGTGGAAATCATCTGTAATCTTTAGCCTGCAATAGCAGAGCTCTCTTATCTTGTAAAGGGGAGGGAGGAAATGAAATTGGATTTCTTGCTCCTCATGACAGCCTCCTCTAGCTCTACTGTGGTAGCCCCTTTGGGTACTGTACAGCACAGCTAACCTAAGCTGCTTTTCTAATTGGGGGCAGCTGGCAGATGTTCAGTTTTCCCTCAAGGGTGAGGGGCAAAGCTAAAATATTTGATACAAAATCTACAGTTTCCATTTTGTCTTTGTTTCCAGACTTACAGCATTCGGCGCTTTTATAATACTTGGGTCTTAAAAGAACAGACCGCAGGCAATGTGAAAACGAAAAGGCCATTTTAAAAAGAACCATCTGAAGAAGTACAGCATCATCATGACCCGTTGCAATAGGCTGGAGGGGTAAATCAAGAGTTGATGACACACTTGAGAATTACTAGCAGCAAATTAGTAATTCACAAGGTGTACGTAATATGGTGTAATACACAAGAGAGAAATTATCCACTGTTAACACACAAGATTGCAATAACATGATGTAATTCACAATGCCAGTGACAAAGTGCAATATACCTGTCAAAGAGCATGACAGGATATACGTTAATCATGCTCACCTGCTCCACAAGGATATGGTGAAGATTAATTGGTGCACTAGCTGGGGGTCTGATTCCCCTCACCTACTGGTTTTGCACCAGTGCAATTCACTTTCTTTTAGTGGCATTGCACCTACTTTGTCTAGGTGTAAATGAATGCATTCAGGCTCTCAGAAGGGAATTCAGCCCTGCGTTGACCCTAGCTCTGGTGCAAGGACAGAGGGTACAGCGACGGAGCAGCTGTGGGCATCTACACAGCAGCTGTAACTCCCAGCTCGGTTGGATGTACATGTTCTAGCTTTGCTAGAATTAGCATTGTTGCTGTTGGCAGCACAGGTGGCGGCTTGGGTTAGCCACCTCAGTACATACCTAGGGTATTAGACAGGGCTGTACTCAGGTGGCTAGCCTGAGCCATCACCCCGGCTGCCTGGCCACACTACTAATTTTAGCATGCCCGCTCAAGCCGAGCTAGTGCACATATATCTACCTGAGCTGGGAATTACACCTCCCAGTTGCTGTTTAGCTGTATACAGAGAGGAATCATTTTGCACTTCTGCTCAGAGGTTGCTGGCAGCAAATTCATCAAACCTGCACAGGCTAATGGAGTCTGAGGGTCACCATAATTTGTTTTTCCTGCTCCCATGGCCCCTAGAGGGGCTTGCAGCAATGGGAAACTAAGTAGGCACTGGACCATGCTGGCCATGTGTCTCGACTGTGATCTACCCCTCCCTCTTCCTGCCTGCCCCGATTCACCCCTCCTTTCTCTTGCCTGCCCCTGATCTGAGTCTGGCTCCCCTGGAATGCCAGTGTTACTCGTTGAAGGGCTGGGGGCTCTATGTCTTCCCTACTGTCCATTTTTGTTGCCATAGCAATGGTGAACCTGTCCCTTCATGTCTAGTTAAATGGACTTTTCACTTCTTAAATAAATGTGCTTTGAAAATGTAACGGGAGCACTACGTGCTATGGTTCTTATGTAACATCACGTGCAATTATGGGTTGTGAAAAGAAATATTAACTGGCTCTCATTGCCATACAGTGTGGAGCAGTGTGATTTGTCAGTGCTGCTAGATGAGTTAGTAATTCAGTCTGTGTCACTCCGACCCTTGAACCAACACCCCAGCATGATGCCGTGGTGGTGCTATGCTGTGGAAGGTGCTGAATGAGATGGGCACTTCCATCCATGGCAAATGGCTGGAGCAGGATCCTAGCTGTAGTATCCTGGTCAGTTTGATGGGTTTTATTATATACTTTGCACAGGGCCCTGTGTAGGGGGCAGTGTGGAGCTGTCCCACCTTAGCAGGAGCACCTGTAAAGCACAATCTCGTCCAGTGTGGAGGATGAAGAGGGATAGGATTCCATATTGCTTCATCCAGGAAGTTGTCCCTCTTGTTTCAATGCTGAATCAGGCAAAATGCCTATTGGAGTATGCTCCAGCAGGGCAATTGCCTGAGATCCTTGGTCATGCAAAGAAGGGCAGTGGGAGTAAGAGCAGGGAGGTCATTTTACCTCCATATAGGGCATTGGTGAGACCAGTACTGCATATGGTTCTGATGTACACATGTTAAAAAGGATGTTAAAAAAAACTGGAGAGGGTGCAGAGAAGAATCACAAAAATGATTTGGGGGCTGGAGAAAATGTCCCTGAGTGAGAAAGATAAAGAGCTCAATCCGTTTCGTTTATTAAAAAGAGGACTGAGCAGAGATTTGGACATGGTGTATAAGCACCTTCAAGGGGGAGAACACTGGGTACTAAAGGGCTCTTTAACCCAGCAGAGAAAAATCAAATAAATTAGAAATAATAAAGGAAAAAGTATAAAATGAAAACCAAAAAAATAACACCTGAGTATAAAGTGTGTTTATTTATTATACCATTTAAAGTGTGTGAGAGACTTTTCCACTGCCTCACAAGCAAAGAGTCCTGAGCTGTGCACCAGATTTAGCTCTCCATGATGACACTTTTCAGTTGCTCTGCATGGTGGCTTCTCTAGGACCATCTCCTCAGTGAATGGTGGTAGTCAGTCATATGTGGTATCCATAAGTCCTGATCATTCTCCCTTTATTACATTGTGGTGTTAGGTGACCCTCAGCACAAGGGAGAAGGGACCAGTGTGACATCACTGCACAAACTGTGTTGGTTTTTAGTATCACAGCTCTCTCCATTAGGCAGAAATCCAGACCTGCGCCTGCTCATTCTTGGAACACCCACTCAGCTATCAGATCCCTGAAAAGGTGTGTGGAAGAACAACTGCACCAAATTGTTCTTTTGGTCATCTCTCATCTTCACTCCCGTAATCTGCTCCTCTCTCGCCTCTTCCCTCTCCAGTCTGTTTAAAGCACCAAAAGCTAAAATTTCTTGCTCCAGTCATATCACCCTCCCCGTGAAACATCTTCAGAGACTGACTCTCCTTTTCTGCAGCCAGTTCAAGCTGCTCATCTTTTTTGAGGCTGTACAAAGCTCTGCCCTTTCCTATGTCTCAGACATAGTTTATGTGCTGTTTCCTGTTCCTTTCTGCTTAATGGTCCTTTAGTTTGCTCCTCCCACTCTTAACTTCGTACCCTCTTTCATTCTACTTCCTGTGCTTAGAGCATCCTCACACTTCCCCTGAGCAAAGTATCCCACCTCTTCTATTTCACATCTTCCATGGCTGAGTGACTGTAAATCTGCTTGTTCCCACCCTCACACCACCTGCTTTAATAGTTTGTAGCATATCTGGCCAAAATAGGCGTGTTAGAGCACTTGGCTTTTCGGAGGCAACATGGATTAGTGTAGAAAGTTGGCTTCTGTTTCCAGCTCCTTCAACCAACCTACTGTGTCACTGTGGGCAAGTCACTGCTCCTCTCTGTGCCTTGCTTTCCCTGTGAAATTGGGATAATGATACTCTGCTTGGTAAAGTGCTATGATATGTATATGTACAAAGGCATACTGCAGAGAAAATTATTTATTATTAATACAGCTTGGAGTGATTGTAGGATGTAGTTTTCAAAAAAAGGCAAAATGGGAAAGGCCCCTCTCTTGGATCCAGCTAGAACTGGTCAGAAAATCTTCTTTGTTCCTATGAAAGTTTTCAATGAAAAAGATTTTTTGTTATAAAATTTCTTCTAATGTTTCCAAGTGTGACAGGTCTGGGCCCTTTTGGGTGTCACCTGATTTGCTGGGATGCCACTGAGTCAGCCTATTCTGCCAGCCTGGGTCCCCTTTACCTGGCCTTGCTGGGCTAGGCTCACAAGCCTCTTCCAGCCAAGCACACAGACAGGGCCACACCCAGCTGCACAGAGACAGAGATCTGCTCTGGAAAGATTCAACCTTAGGGACACACTCCAACACTCTGGTGCCCACTTCCTTTAAGGGATACAAACCCAAAGGTTTTATGAAATTCTCTCCCTCCCTCAATATGGAGGGAGATATGCACAATTTCTTGCCCCTTTCCCCAGTTAGAAAATACATAAACTTGGTTATATTATAAACAAGAAATAAGTTTATTAACTACAAAAGGTGAATTTTAAATGAATATAAGAGATAACAGACAGAACAAAGCAGATTACTGAATAAATAAAGCAAAATACACAAACTAAGCTCAATATACCTAAGAAACAGGTTACAAACTGTAATTTCTTACCCTAAATGTTATTTCAGGAAGGTTGCAAAGTTTCTGTGGTTCAGAGTTCCAGTTATATTTCTTTTCAGACTGGACTCTCCCCGCCACCCCACCTTCCCTTCAGGTGGCTTTAGCAGTCTTTCTTCTTGGGCAGACAGGCCAGGGAGAGGAGGAGCCCCATTTGCCATACTCCCCACCCTTAAATAGGCTTTACATAAGGCAGGGAATCCTTTGTTTCCCAAACTTGACCCCCCCTTCCCTTCCAGTGGAAAGTTACAAGGAGTCCCAGGTAATGTTTAGTATCAGGTGACAAGACCACCTGACTCTGTAGTATCACAGCATCCATGAGTCAGTGGCAGCATGGAGCATCTGCAGGAAGGTCAAGCCTTTTCACAGTCCAGTGTCCTCGCTGATGGGTCATCAACCCTGCATGGCTTTTCTACTGTTGTACTTGAAATGTTAGCAGTGGGCGTCACCCAAAGTAGCATAGTTGAAATACAGATACATAGTCAATATTCCTAACTTGAGATACAGAAATGATAGAGGCATACAAATTGGATAATCACATTCAGTAAATTATAACCTTTCCAATGATATCTTACAAGACTCATCTTGCATAAAGTACATCTCAGTTATGTCATATTCATATTATAAGCCTATTTTCATAAAGAATATGGAGTGAAACATCATACTAAGTATTGTTGAAAAATTGAAAACCGAAAATGTTTCAGTGCTGGGATTTTCAGGTGTGTTATTTTTTTTTAATAAAAACTCATTTTTTAAAAATCAAAAATAGACATTTCCTGCATGTTATTTTTCATAGAAAAAGCATTTAGAAGAAAATATATAGACCAGCTCTGCAACGACAGGTTCCTATAGAGGTGCCTAAGAGACACATTTTCCATTGAAGCTTTTCATGTTGGCAAGATGGTCTTTTTGTCTGTTGATTTTCATGGTTGAGCCAATTTGAAGGGCTTTGTGCTATCGAACTTAGAGCACTCACCCAGATGCCCGGTTATGCTAAAGTTTCATAAGTCTCTGGATGATGCAGGCTGCTGGTAGTGCAATGTGATGCCTTTCAGTGGGTTAGTGCAATATGATGCCTTTCAAATCCAGACCAAGATAGTGACCAGATCATTACTGTTTGGTGGCCTCTGTGAAATGAGTTGGTGAGTCTCAGACCAATTCATAGTGGACAGTGCCCAAGTCACAAACCCACCAACACAATTGACATTAATTGCCTCTTAGCAGAGCAGAGCAGAACGAAATAGGTAGTGGAGACTATACTCTGCTCTCCGCCCCACAGAGGTCCCTCTGGAGCAAGACTACAGAACATACATGCAAAGGCGCTGACTCCGTGGGTGCTCCAGCCCTGCTGTTTGGCAGCATTAGCATGCTCTGGGGAGTGGTGGGGGGGAACGTGGCGCACATAGGGGAGGAGGCGGGGCTGGGGCAGGGATTTGGGGAAGGGTTGGAATGAGGGCAGGGCCTCATGGAAGAGGTGGAGTGGAGGTGGGGCTGAGGGCAGAGGGGGCGTCAAGCACCCAGAGGAAAGAGGGGAAGTTGGCGCCTATGCGTGAGTGGGGTATTCAGTGCAGTTTCTGCGGTGTTTTGTCAATAAATAGAAGATTCCAGTCTCCAGTACAAATGGCATTAACTTCAATAACAGTACAAATTAAATTAAAATTGTCTTAAGCCCTTATGGACTGGGTGCAATTTTGCTTGACCGCTGTCATGTATTTTCATGTATTTCTGTGACAGTTACTCTTCCCATTTCTTCCCGTCATAAATGGTCATGGTGCAGTGACTGCCTCATTCTTAGGTCTCTGTGGGCACCTCCCTTTCACTGAAAGCAGGACGGTTTTCTTTCTCCCCTCTAAACCATCTTAATAAATAAACGAGTAGATGAAGTGTTGCTCCTAATTGGAATGGACATTAATATCTTCCGATGCAAATTACCACTTCTGGATGTCTCCGTGCAAGTCACTCCAATCTACCATCAAACTGGGCTGTTGAGACTCCTGTTGCTAAGCAGTGTTGCTAAGCAGTAGTACAGAGACAAGCACTGTGGTTTGCTCCACAGCAAGATTGTTTTAAGTAAGTGTGTGGGGGGGGGGGGAGTTGCAAAGCAAATGTACATCAATCTTTTGTATCCCAAATGTACTTTGTATTTGTTTGTTTAAAAGAAATATACTGTAAAGGCGTGGTCAGTAGCAATATTTCACTCTTCTGGTGCAAGCACAACCCCTCATGGTGTGTCTGCATGGTAAGAACTGACAGCATCTGGCCCTGCATCACCCCATTAAAGAACACCCGAAGCGCTACATGAAATGGTGTTGGGGATTCCAACTGGGGGATCGTCCCTCTGAGTCAATGTTGAACCACTTCCCCATTGCTAGAGGCCATTGTGACGCATAAAGCACTGTCTTTTTCACAAGAAGTAAAACTAAGAGCCTGACAACAGATAGTTATTAAAAATCTCAGTGTACATTTGTCTGCGTGAGGGATAGTGTCTTGACTAAAACTGATTTAGAGACATAATATGTTGCCTTTCTAAACTCCCCTGGTGGTTTAGTTGGATGGATATATATATAAAATATACCTCCTGTCCAAAATTGTCACGTTGCGTTTAGAAAAGACTCCAAACCAGAACCTCCAATCAGAATTCCTCTGAATTTCAGAGGTGGGAGTGGTTCAGATACAAATCTAAACTTGCTCTTGTGAACTTGTGTGGGGATCTGAGCAATACCAGAGAGGCTCTGTTTTCCTCTTCTGATCTATATGTGGCCAAAATCTCATGAGACTGATGGACGCTTTGAAGTTTTCTCCATTCAATATGATACAAATCTTGTGAAAGCAGTTTCTGGATTTTGGCACCTTTGAATCTAAATCACATCTTGACCTGATTCAGCCTTGAACCAGAACCTCAGACTTGAACCTAACCTTAATGTGGATGTGAACATGGTTTGGTTGGTTCAACTCAAACAGGGTTGCTGTGCATTGTTAAATAGTTACTGTTCTGCACTGCGGGGTGAATTGTACATGTACAGCAACATATAAATGAAAGGTACTGTATTGTTATGTGAATTGTCTTTTGGAAAAAGTCTGAACCCTCACACACCTCATCATCAGTGAGTCAGTAGCAGCAAGTCCGAGACAGGACCTGTTAGTGATATCATTGGGTTCTTAGTGGAAGATTAAATAGTGGCCAGGTAAGCTTGGATAAGCATAACTGCCCTTGCTGACTCACATGGGCACAATCATAATGATGTCCCAGGTAAATCTATCAGCCTGTCATCAAGGGTAGTGTTTAAAAAGTTCTTTACTGGGCTGAGAGTGTCTAATAGGGAAGGTTATGGCTGGTGCAGGAAGTTGAATGATTTTTTCATATGCATAGCAAGTTAGGAAAATAAAGACAGAATTAGTTCATAGCAAAGGCGAAGGTAAGGAGTGGTGATGCCCTTCTTAATAGGTCCTGTCTCAAATGTTTCCATGGTAAAACCAACAAGACATAGTTACAAATGTTTCTGTCTGTTTTACCCAGGACCGTGTATTTAAGTTGTGGATCTCGCTCAGCTGTCCCTTCGTTGAGATCCAAATGGATGTCTGAACCACCATGTAACCTGGGGTATTTGCTCTTTTTTGATACTCCACAATGCTGCCATCTGCTACATTGTACCAGGAAAATGATGGGAGAGAGAGTGTTATTTGTGCTAAAACCAAAAACATTTTCCACTTAATTTTAGCTCCCCGAAGCAAATTCCTTGCTTTATGTCTTTCTTTGACCCACTTTTAGTCACTCATCAGGTTTCATATGCTGTGGAATCGTAGAACTCAGAGATGGAAAAGACTTACATTTAATCACCCTCCCCCCCCCCCCCGTCCCGTGGCAAGTAGGGGATTGTTTCCTATAACATGATCTCCAATACTTTTTTGAGGCCAATTTTAAATACTGCTAAGTAATCAGGCCTCTGTCACGTCTCTTGGAGGTACAGCCACATGCAAAGTGCATCACAGTCTTTTAATCTGAAGGTGACCACGGCGTGGATTATAGTAGCAAGGCTGCCATCCAAAACGGTTGCAAGTTGTGAAGACGAATCACTGGTCACTGTAGCTATATGATTATCCAACAGCAGCTTGGGTGTGTCCATCAGACCCCTTAGACTTTTGTAACAATTGATGGGCACATGTACTTAATTAAAATATAATCCTATCCACATCGTCTGGCTGCTTCCGCCCTCACCACTTTAGTCTTCCTGAATGGAGTTTGTTACCTTGCTCTCAACCATGTCATGTTCTAATCCAGCTACTGAACAAAGCAGTTGAGAGTACTGGTTGAGTCAGATGAAACAGAGACAGCCATCTTCTATGTACTGAAAACATCATAACTGCCAGGCCACCTCACTTATCACACTTAGGACTTCCTGGGCTTAGGACAGAAGAATCTCATGCAGCTCTACAGACTAGGAATCGAGCAGCGAGGCAGCAGTTCTGTAGAAAAGGACCTAGGGGTTACAGTGGATGAGAAACTGGATATGAGTCAACAGTGTGCCCTTATTGCCAAGAAGGCTAAAGGCATTTTGGGCTGTATAAGTAGGAGCATTGACAGCAGATCGAGGGACTTGATCATTCCCCTCTATTCGGCATTGGAGAGGCCTCATCTGGAGTACTGTGTCCAGTTTTGGGCCCCACACTACAAGAAGGATGTGGAAAAATTGGAAAGAGTCCAGTGGAGGGCAACAAAAATGATTAGGGGGAGCACATGATTTATGAGGAGAGGCTGAGGGAACTGGGATTATTTAGTCTACAGAAGAGAAGAATGAGATAGCTGCTTTCAACTACCTGAAAGGGGGTTCCAAAGAGGATGGATCTAGACTGTTCTCAGTGGTACCAGATGATAGAACAAGGAGTAATGGTCTCAAGTTGCAGTGGGGGAGGTTTAGGTTGAATATTAGGAAAAACTTTTTCACTAGGAGGGTGGGTTACCCCACTGGAATGGGTTACCTAGGGAAGTGGTGGAATCTCCTTCCTTAGAGGTTTTTAAGGTCAGGCTTGACAAAGCCCTGGCTGGGCTGATTTAGCTGGGGATTAGGTCCTGCTTTGTGCAGGGGGTTGGACTAGATGACCTCCTGAGGTCCCTTCCAATCCTGATATGCTATGATACACGCGGCACAAGATGGAGCCCTGAGACGTGCCACATTACAAGTTACCTACAGGAGAACTGCTAACACACCCCAAGGAAAAAATATTTTTGTTTTGAATGTGCAAAAATAACTTTTACTGCAAAATTGACAATTTTTATAACATATGAAGAGTTTTGTACTTGCTCCTATATGTGAAAATAATACTACTGGTTCTGCCTTTTATTGTGAGGATCTCAAAGCACTTTACCAACAGTTATTAAGTAACAATATCCCTGTGAAGCAGGGAAATATTATATTTTCATTTTCCAGGAGACATTGAGATTTAAATGGCTTCCTTGAGGCCACACAGGAAGGTTTGATGCAGAGTCAGGAGCAGACCTCAGATTGCCTGATTCCCCAGCCTGTATTTTATCCACAGGATCAGCCTTCCCTTAGCCCATTGTGCGCTATTCACCCATGTTTATAGAAATGGCCTTCATATCAAACCTGAGGTACTAATCACTGGCAGAGAGTGCTGCAATCTGAACTCCAACAAAAGCTTTTTAGGGCAATCCCAGCTACATAATCATAGCAAGATGTCTTTGGCAATTCCACTTGGTTACAGAAAATAGGACAGCATAGGAATCCAGGAAAAGGACTTCAGGGAATGGGAAAAAGAGGCGTTGTGTGGTGTGTAGGTGTGTGTGTGTGAGAGAGAGAGAGTTGGGGGATGGGGGATGCACACACAGGGAAATAAGCTTCTTTCTGTATTTTAATGTGAATGAATAAACAGCACTATAATAGATTTCCAATGCATTTGATCCCAATAAACCATGTTAATCCTTAGGGCTATTCTGGCAGTGAGAGATAACTGCACAGAAGCTGAAAGGTTCTTCGCATCAAACTCACATTTCTGTGTTTATGGTGCATGTCCATTTCCTCCCCCCCTTAGAAGAAAATAAATAAATAGAAGGTTTCAAACTCTTCCCCCTCCTGCCCCCGAAAGCAGAGCCTCATCTGCATGGTATGCCAGCTGCTTGCTGTGCTAAGAAGAGCTTTTTAATTTGGATTTTATTATTGACGGTGTGGGCTGAGGCGAAATCAAACCAGTTAACAACACAAAGGTCTGAATCATCCCCGGTATAATTCCCACTGGTTGGGTGGCATTCCACGAGGCAGGAGGCTGCCGGGCGGGGTGGGGGGGGCGAAGCATCGTTGGCACCAGCTGTGCATGTGCGGCTGTGCTCTGTGGGAGTGGGCACTGCCAAACCACCCTCCATGCCACACAGTGTCTGCTTTGCATGCGTTCATCGCTATTCCTGCCTCGCCTCCTCCTGTCCGCGTCATCATCGCGCTGCATTGCGGGCAAAGGCGCATGGCTCAGAAATGCAGAGCCTGTATTTGTTGACACGTTGAAGAGGTGTGACTGCACATCTACCGATGTGATATATGCCATCATGTGCCAGCAATGCCCCTCTGCCATGTACATTGGCCAAACCGGACGGTCTCTACGCAAAAGAACAAGTGGACACAAATCTGACATCAGGAATCATAACATGCAAAAACCAGTCGGAGAACACTTCAGACTCCCTGGTCACTCAATAACAGACCTAAAAATGGCAATTCTTCAACAAAAAAACTTCAAAACCAGGCTCCAATTTGAAACTGCAGAACTGGAATTCATTTGCAAACTGGACGCCATCAGATTAGGCCTGAACAAAGACCGGGAGTGGTTGGCTCATTACAAAACCTAAACCCAATTTCCCCAATACTAATTTCCCCCTCCTGTTATTCACACCTTCTTGTCAACTGTCTGAAATGGGCCACGCTCATTACCACTACAAAAGTTATTTTCCCTCCCTTGGTATCCTGCTGTCAATTGAATTGTCTCGTTAGACTAACCTCACACTTGGTAAGGCAACTCCCATCTTTTCATGGATTTTCCTGCGCGTGAATTTTCCGCTCCATGTATCTGAAGTGGTTTCTAGCCCACGAACGCTTATACCCAAATAAATGTGTTAGTCTCTAAGGTGCCACAAGGACTCCTTGTCGTTTTTGCTGCTACAGACTAACACGGCTGCCCCTCTGAAACCTGTACGTAATTTGTAACCACTCTTAAAGGCTGACTTTGGTGCATATGGACATGATTGCTAGAGCTGACTCGGTCCAGTATAAAATGGGCAGCTGCTGTGCCAGCGTCTTCCAACCACTGCCATTGCTGTTCCCACACCTCTGCGCTGGACTCCTCACACAGCTTAACGAATCCTGACCTGTAGTACCCTGGCTAGTCATGTCTGCGCAGCCCTTACTCAGGTCTCCTGGTGCACTTTAACCCAGATCTAAAGAAACATCTGCTATGTCAGTCCTGGTGCGGTTCTGACTGCGGTTCTACCAATGCAATGTCAGTCCTCACCTGCAGTTACTTTGGAAGCCCATACAGTCTGCCAGTGCATCTCAACTCAGATGTACCATACCATCTGCTATCCTAGTGCTAGGGTGCTTTGTCGCTCAGTCCTGGCCTGAAGCATACGCTATTATACACGCTTTTGGGATTCTCCTGAACAGAGACTAACAAATTGTGTGGGTTATGGTTTTTTGCACAGATGAATGAATGTCCATTAGGGACTAAGGCAGGACCCAGCTCAGTTTGACTTACCACTTGAGGATTTGTAGTCAGATTTTCACAGCTGGATCTTACACTCCAAACATCTTTCACTTTATGGCTAACATTTTACCCTCTTTTCCCAGACAATGACAGCTAAGAAGGAATATTCCTTTATCTAGTCTACCAACCTTTAGTTTATGAAGTGCATTAGGACCTTTTAGGCTTGCTTTGTCAACATTATAAATGTGAGGCAGATGGATTTAAATTGCAGCAACCAGATGTGTGGCCAGATTTGGAGAATCCCAAAACTTGTATTTGGGGTTTTGGGGAGGCCTATTATAAACATAGGTGGCATCCAGCTCAGGAATACAAACCCTGCTTCAGTGGCCTAAATTCAGGGGAGGGTGTGAGATTTCAGAATCAGGATTACACTGGCCCCAGCCTGTATAGCTTTCCAATCAGTAGGGCCATTCCTGCTAAGTATTCTGTGAAAGCTCTGTGTTGACAGAATAAAACCCTGATGACTAGCTGGAAGCAGTGTGCTTTAGAAGTGGCCATCAGGAGAACAACTACTCCTTTGATCTTCCTAATCAGAGGGGAGATGATGCAGGAGCTGATATAAAGACGGGAGAGAGCGAGAGAGAGGCTGAAGAACTGGTTGCTTAAATAAAATATTTTGTGTTAATGTCCTGCATGTCCCCCAGCCAACAAATACAAACCTTTTGCCTTGGCCTTGAGATCATTAATCTTTGCTCTTTTGGAGAGTTCAATACTCCAGTCTTTAAAGGCATCTAATCCTTCTGCTGATGAGCATGTTCCTCGCTCCATGAACCTTTCACAATCATGGTGCTGCCGGCATTTCATTATGAGCCTGAGCCTGTTCCTGCTTAAAGTCAGAGGCAAAGCTCCCACCTGTACAGGGCCAGGTGCTACTGGTTCATGGAGCTCAGTGGACTGTTCAGATGTCCCTGGTGCATTCAACAGCACAGGAGAGGCATTCAGCCTGTGCACACATAGTACATTCAATAGCCTAGCCGGTGGAGCGTGCCTGGAACATGCCGGACATTGTAGTGCTGGCTATGTATTTTACTTAAGTTTATTGTACCCGGACCAATCAGCACTATTCAAAGAGGCCGGGGGGGGGGGGGCAGTAATAGCAATTACATTTAGTGGTGAGAGAGAAGACCATTCAGCCCACTTGCAGGCCCAATGGCATCAGAAAAATCGGTGTATGCTGTACAGAGACGATCGCTTTGAGAACGGCATCTGAGGAGCTCAGAAAGCAATGGAAGAACCCAGACTTCTCCACCAGTACCAGTGACAGGAACGCATTTAGTTGGGCAGCAGATGCAGCATGGCTTACTCTACTCTCAACGCTTACTTTTATTGAGAGTCTTTAAGTAAGTGATTGAAACAACCCTGTGAAATTTCTCTCCATACGTAGTAGTCAAAAAAGGAAACTAGGATTCTCAAAACATGGTTTAAGGATGCAGCAGTATTTGTTTTGGCAGCTCGTGGCACAGTAATGAACAGACCAGCCTGACTGCTGCCAGAACAGCTGTAGCTCTGAAGGGGGGCATTGGAAGAAAGCCAAACAAGGTTCCTTCCATGCTCCCCTCAGGCATGGGCGGCGTGTAAATCCTGCATTTGGGGTGGCTGGGCATGAGCTAGAAGTGTGTGTAGCGGGGGGGCACCATTGCCCGGACTGTGGCCCTGTCCTTGCTTCCCCTGAAGGCTGCCCCCCCCCGCCCACTCGGCTGCCTCCCCGCAAGGTCCTGCCCATGCTCCAGCCCTGGCTTCTTCCCCTGCCCACTGCTCACACCTCTTCGCTCCCCCACTCCTCCGAGATTCCCCCAGCCTGCCACTCGCGCCTCTTCATCCCTTCCCACTGCATTTGCCTCTTTGCCCCCTCCTCCAAGACCACCCCGCCCCCCTGCCTGCCACTTGCACTGCTCTGTCCCAAGCAGCGGGTGGTGATGGTGGGGGTCTTTGGGGAGAAGAGGCAGAGCGAGGGCCGGACTTCCAGGGAAACAGGGGCGGGAAGAGGAGCAGCATGGACAGGGCCACAGGGGAAGAGGACAAGAGGATGGGAGGCCTCGGGGTGGAGCACAGGCAGGGCTACTGCCCAGATGCCCTTTCTGTGGCAGCACTTTGAAGGCGGCAGGCCGGCTCGCCTCCACAAAGAGGTGCGCCACATCCTGTTTGGGGAGGCTCTGTCTCCCCTGGCCTCTTATACCCGCTGCCCAGGCACTCAGGCGTCAGCATATGTCCCCAGTGGCCCATCAGCTTGGCTGGGGACACCACATGTGGCAGGAGCTCCCCTCACATGGGGTTGTGGGGGAGTGAGAGAGCATGTCAGGCCAGGCTCCCCTAGCCTCAGCACATGGCCCTGCTCACCCATTTCTCCCTCCAGCCTTCTCCTGCTATTATCTAGCATGGTAAATCCTGTAGCTCAAAAATGCAGTACAAGCCAATACACAAGGTTCAAAACCCACTGAAGGTACCTGATGGCAAGGGCTGTTACAGTTGCAAATAACAGAATTTATTCTTGTCGCTTTCCTATTTAAATAAACCCTTGGACACTCCATACAAAAGTCCATTGTTGGCAGAACGTTATTTAGATTGTAAAGTCAAGCACTTGAAAGTCAGGGAATATGAAACTTTAAGTCGCACAGTAGTGTTTTGCTCAGGATTGCTGCCTCAATGAGGACTTGTTGGTCACTGCTCAGAGAAAGAATAATGATTGTTTAGGAACTGAGGCTATACCCCTGTGACAGTCTTTAGCATTATGTTCACCACGGTCACAAGATTATAATAAATTTTATACAACGTATGACTTGTGAAGTATCATTTGAAAGCTCATAATCTGCTGACCGTTTTTGTTCTGGTAAAAGATATGTGTCTATACATTGTATGTAAAGTTATATGATTCTACTGTTTCACATAGCTGTAACATGCTCCAGAGTTAGAAAAGCAGGCATGATCCCGTTTTCAGAAACAAAAAGACACTGGCACCCAAGCCAGATGTTAATGACTCATCACATGCTTAAACAGCCATTCTCTAGCAGGCAGAAGGTGCGAGTAACAAATTTACATTTCATCACGAGGCCAATTCAAAGCGCACGTCCAAGGATGGTTCTAGCACAAGAAATTGAATTGTAATGAGGGGAGAAAAACACTTGCCCTCACTCTCTCCTCCTTCATCACTGTTCATGACATCAATGACCTGAAAAGAACTGAGGTTCGGAGGGCGTGCTGGCTGGGAAGCTTTGCAGCCAGTACAGCCAGCTGGAAGCTTAGAAATCTTTTTGCTCTTAAGGTCACTTAGCTTGTTAATTTAGGCATTTCACTTGTGTTTTATCTGTTACTTCTTTTGTAACCAATCCTGACCTTTATGCCTCATTATTTGTAGTCATTTAAAATCTTTCCGTAGTTAATAAACTTGTTTCCCAGTTTTATCGAACCAGTGTCTTTAGCTTAAAGTGTGTGGGAAACTTCATTTGGGATAACAAAGCTGGTGTATAGCATTTTCCATTGATGAAATGATGGCCTTTGTTTGAGCTTGCATTATTCAGCAAGGTGCTGGGCAACACAAGACGCACATTTCTGGAGGAAAGCCTGGGCTTAGAGAATCTGCTGGTGTTCTTCTGCAGTGTACTTCACGGGTGGCAAGCTCGGAGTGCTCAATACTGTGGGCACAAGTTACATGCTGCAGGCTGTGTGTTAACTGGCCAGGAGTGACTTGTTCACCGTTAAAGTGGTGTAAAAGCCATCCTTGGTTGGAGAACTGAGGAGACACAGCTATTCAGCAGGCCAGATTGTACCCTGGGGAATATCACAACCCCTTACTCTAGAAGTTGGGAGGTGGCCACTAATTGCGTGTGCATCATTTTCTGGGTGCCAGCTTAGGGCATTTGAGGCCTGATTTCCAGAGTTGTTGAGCCCTCACAACTACAACTGCAGTCAATGGCGCTGTGGATGTTCGCCAGCTCCAGTAGTAACATAGTGAAATTTGGAGGCATGAGCCTAGGGCAAGGAATTAGCGTGTCTGAATTCTAATCCTGGTGCTGCCACTGATTTTATGGGTTGCCTCAGGTATTTTTGGCTCAGCTTCCCCATTTGTAAAAGGGTGAAGTCTTTTATTGCAAGTGGATATATGGCCCTAAATTAATGTTAGTCAGGCACTTGATACCCTAATTCAGTGTTCAGTGAAGGGGGAGCAAATAAGGGGTAAATAGGCAATCTTCTTTCTGGCATTTCTTAACTTTTCTGTGCTTGACCAGAGTATACGATTTTTACTAAAACATTTGTATGCAAGCTTTCATTATTTTAGAGTGTGTGGGAGAGATGTGAACCATGCAAATACTTTTCTTCCTTCAATTACCTTTAAAATAAGATAGATATTGTTCCTTTCAGCATGAGATGTCTTCTGTCTCATCTTTTCCCTCGCCTTTTCCTCCCTATCAAAGGCCTGCTGTTACCTCCAGTTTTTATGAGGACTATAAATTATTGATCCAAACCATGACACTGAGAACAGTGCAAAACTTTACTTAGAGCAAGGAAATCAATGTGCTATCATGACAGATGCTCTCTGGTGCTTTCGCTTTTCCTGTTTGTGGCGCTCATTCCATGGTGTGATTCAGTGCCATTTTCTGGTCCAGTCTTTTGGGCATTTAATAGCCTGTTTGTGTCATGAAATCCAAATTTCGCTGTCTCAGCATTGAGTTTTCAGGAAGTCCCCAAGCCCCATTAATAATTGCCTTTATAGTGCTTTTATCTTTAGTAGTACACTTTACTTTGTTTCATCCAAATTTTCCTCTTGGGGAGAGGGGAACTTTCAGCTCTCCAGCCAGGGCTTTATCCAGGGCAACCTACACATAACTCCTGGGTACACTAGAGTTTTTAAAATGTGATCAGCCAACTCTATCCCGTCCCTGATGCTGGACCTAACACACCAGGTCATTTGGGAAAGGCATGTGTAGGGTTCCCAAAAGGTCCTGGCAGGATTTTGTCTGGCACAGGGCAGGAGGGTCCTCTTACCTGATCGGCCTCAAAGGAGATGTTGGGCTCAAAGAGTAAGTCTGCCAGCTGGAAATCGAAGGAGTAAGACATTGGTGCCAAAAAAAGCGCTTTATCAAATGAGACTCAGAGGAAACAGGCACAGAGGACACAGACACCCCTTCACCACCAATGAAAGATCTGGTTTGTTAACAAACTGGGAACCCACTTCTCCGGTCATGTCTCTGTCCCAACACCAATTCCATGGAGGCTGCTACTTCCTTACAGCAGCAGTAACTGCCCTGGTCCTTGTGTGTGTAAAGAAGGGGCTCAGAGAGCTGCAGAGGACTATCTGAGAGGGCCTAACTACCCTGGCTGTCATTGAGAGGTTCCAAACCTTGCTCCAAAGAATGACTGCAGAGCTACTTTGCGGCTGCTTGTTCACTGGCTCAAGCTAGCTTGGCCTAGTGAGTAATACTTTTAAAAAATCACCTTAAGGAAGGGATTTAGCCCCATGTGAACTATGTATACTAAAGCCTATTTTGTCTTTGTGTGGTGAAATAAACATCATTCAAGTGTGTTAGCGGAGAAGGCACTCCACGCTACAGACAATGGCTCTAAGTCTTTATTTGCACTTTTGATTAGCGTAAATAAAGAATAACATCCTGAAGTCAGTTTAAACTGATGTAAAACCTGTGTGAGTGAAAGGAGACCCGCCCCCGCCCATGGCCTCTACTGCTGCATAATTTACCATAGGAAAAGCTGAATAATGGAAACACTGTACAAATTGTTGACTAAACAAAAATGACTAAACTATTAAAAATTGTAGACTACAGCCTTGAGCAACTTCATCTGTAAATTCGCTGGGCTACATTCTAAACTCTTTACACATGCCACACAGTTTGCAGTGGCATGGCTATGATACCTGCACAAATAAGAGAGCCTTTCTGTTTCTTCATAAACTCTGCTGCTGGTAGAAAGACAATGTAAGTAGACACACAAGGAAAGGAGGAAGGGCAGAACATGTTGGGACAGAAGACAGTGAGATGACCATCCAGGGTGCTAGAGGAAAGACCAAAAGGATGATTTTTCCACATGCAGGATGGTCCCTCCCTACAGGAAAGACACATTTTTTTGGGTGATGAGAGAATGTTGCATCTCTTGGGGAGCTTATTATGTGAGGAAGAGGAAAATAAGCAAGAGACAGGCACAGATATAGACTCTATTTTAAGCTACCATCAGGCGTCTCAGATGGCACTCATGGCTGCAATACCGCACCCCCCACCTTGTCACTTGTGTTGCCCACAACCCAGCTAGGTTCCCATGCATTCCTGCTGAGCAGCAGGCAGGCATCAAGGTTTCCTCTGCAGTGAATTCCCCTGTGGCACTGGATCTGTAGGCCACAGCTCTGCCTCTCCTCTCGCTGCTCCTTTCAAATCAGCAATAGAGAAGACAACAGCGACTGAAGGAGGTGGTGGCCAGAGGCGCATGAGATGAGCAATTGCTTTGCTGCCTTGTTGGGCCTGTGCTTCCCCAGCTCACCCTCAGCGAGAGGCGAGGCAGAGACTTGCTGAAGTGGGTGGGAAATGTCATATGCGGAGCCACACAAATCATGCCAGCTACGGCTGTTATAAGGGATGATGGCCCAACCCGCTGGTGAGTGGTTCTCCAGAGCTGCAGCGCCACGAGGACAGAAAGTGCTGCCCTGGCTGAGACAGACTGTGCTCCAGTGTCAACACATCTCAGGGATTTAATGCAACTGGGGTGCTTTTTGATTTATTTTTTTTTTGGAGGGCCGGGGTGGCAGGGAACCTTTCTGCCTGGCAGTTTTCCACACATCTCCATCATCTGGGGTAGAACAGCTGCTGCAGGAGGCAGGTAGAGCACCCCTCCCCGCCCCTGCCCCCATGGCACTGACAGATGTTTTTGGCTATGGGAAAGGGTAAAAGAGGAAGCAGCCCATACTGTTTTCACACAAGGTAAAGTGGGAGCCAACAGAGCCCAGCAGCTCAGGGCATCTTTGCTCCCAACCATCTTGTGAGAAATGGGATGGCTCCTCTCTCTTCCTCCCCCCACCACTGTTGGGTAATGCTGCAACACCAGACCCAGGAAGGGAGGGAGGAGAACCACCATGAAGCTGCCCTTCCACTACTCCAAGATGGGGGAGGGTGGAAGAGCCCCTGGAACTGGTCCACCTCCCTCCTTCGTCCCCCAGCTTGGGTTGGGGTGAAGAACCTCCACAGCTGCAGAAGCAGAGGTGTGCTGGGGAGGCATGGGCATATGTGGGCCAAAGAGGGTTCAGAGTGGTTGTGGGGGCTGGGCAAGTGGAGTTGATATAAGGGCTGGGGTCACAAAATTAATTCATTTGGAGCAGGATCACAAAATTAATTGCTTAGTGCCTCCATTAACCCAGGGTGAAATCCATATGTAGAAGGCCCATCCCCTCCTGACGCATAACTGAATAAGATCCCCATAATTTGGACAACTGATTTGAATGAGAATTAAGTCTGAATTAAAAATGAGAAAGGACTACAGGTTCAGACCTTTGTTGATGGTAGAATCTGTCTCCACTGGGCCCTTTGGTTCCAAAACTCTACAGCTTTGAGCTCAATGGCAGCATCCATTATATACCAGTAAAAGAAAACTAATTACATACTCTCCGCAGGCTTCTTGCCATTAGGGAAGGGGTCGTCACATCGTCACAGCACCATCTGGGCTGGAAATTTAGCAATAGCTTTGAGTTTTTAAGTGCCATGGCATATAGCTGCTATAACAATTTGATTAAAGGAAAAACCTCAGTGGTTAGCAATAAGGCCTTCAATAGTTAAATAAATATCATTTAATATTATTGATATTTTATAAGCTGAATTTTCCAAATTCCTGTCAGCATTTCTCTATCTTCTTATCTTGGATTGGGGCAAATGCTCTCTTTGGGAGAGCTGCAGTTGTAGCAATGCTTTGTAGCCTCACTCTGTTCTGGTGATACAAAGGAATGATTCATGAATGCAGTTTCCATTTGGATATGTAGGAAAGCAGGTTCCTGTTGAAAGGTTATGTTCTACTAAGCCATATTTAAAATGTAGGTAATTGCCCACTGGTTAAAGTGCTTGACAATGAAACCAGACTATAACGAGGGGGTGGGGGAAATGTACCTTACAACAACTTGAAAGGCATCAGTTTATCATGTACTCACATGGGGCTCTACATTCCTTGAAAAGAAAAGGAGGACTTGTGGCACCTTAGAGACTAACCAATTTATTAGAGCATAAGCTTTCGTGAGCTACAGCTCACTTCCTCAGATGCATATCGTGGAAACTGCAGCAGGCTTTATATATACACAGAGAATATGAAACAATACCTATTCCCACCCCACTGTCCTGCTGGTAATAGCTTATCTAAAGTGATCATCAGGTGGGCCATTTCCAGCACAAATCCAGGTTTTCTCACCCTCCACCCCCCCCCACAAATTCACTCTCCTGCTGGTGATAGCCCATCCAAAGTGACAACTCTTTACACAATGTGCATGACAATCAAGCTGGGCTATTTCCTGCACAAATCCAGGTTTTCTCACATCCCCCCCACCCCCATACACACACAAACTCACTCTCCTGCTGGTAATAGCTCATCCAAACTGACCACTCTTCAAGTTAAAATCCAAGTTAAACCAGAACATCTGGGGGTGGGGGGGTAGGAAAAAACAAGAGGAAACAGGCTACCTTGCATAATGACTTAGCCACTCCAAGTCTCTATTTAAGCCTAAATTAATAGTATCCAATTTGCAAATGAATTCCAATTCAGCAGTTTCTCGCTGGAGTCTGGATTTGAAGTTTTTTTGTTTTAAGATAGCGACCTTCATGTCTGTGATCGCGTGACCAGAGAGATTGAAGTGTTCTCCGACTGGTTTATGAATGTTATAATTCTTGACATCTGATTTGTGTCCATTTATTCTTTTACGTAGAGACTGTCCAGTTTGACCAATGTACATGGCAGAGGGGCATTGCTGGCACTGCAAGGTAGCCTGTTTCCTCTTGTTTTTTCCTACCCCCCTACCCCCAGATGTTCTGGTTTAACTTGGATTTTAACTTGAAGAGTGGTCAGTTTGGATGAGCTATTACCAGCAGGAGAGTGAGTTTGTGTGTGTATGGGGGTGGGGGGGATGTGAGAAAACCTGGATTTGTGCAGGAAATAGCCCAGCTTGATTGTCATGCACATTGTGTAAAGAGTTGTCACTTTGGATGGGCTATCACCAGCAGGAGAGTGAATTTGTGTGGGGGGGTGGAGGGTGAGAAAACCTGGATTTGTGCTGGAAATGGCCCACCTGATGATCACTTTAGATAAGCTATTACCAGCAGGACAGTGGGGTGGGAATAGGTATTGTTTCATATTCTCTGTGTATATATAAAGCCTGCTGCAGTTTCCACGATATGCATCTGAGGAAGTGAGCTGTAGCTCACGAAAGCTTATGCTCTAATAAATTGGTTAGTCTCTAAGGTGCCACAAGTCCTCCTTTTCTTTTTGCGAATACAGACTAACACGGCTGTTACTCTGAAACCTACATTCCTTGAGTTGCTACATCATCAGATAGTCAAAACAGGTTCTTATTTGACCTAGCTTCCAAAGGTCCTAGCCCTGCAGACACTTGAAACTAGACTAGACAAAGCATCAGAAAATCTGCTGTAGAGCAAAGGATTAAATAGTCTGACAGGTCTTAATCTGCTCTGATTTCTATGCATCAAATCCTAAGGTCCTTGCTCACTAATTACTCACCAAAACTGCCATGGGAGTAAAGGACTGAGTTAAAACGACATAATGACTCAGAGTTTGGCCCATAACTGTTAATTATTCTTTAAAACAATTTTTGTTCTAGCAGTTTGCCTTTCCTTGTGACTATGAATAATAATTAGGGGCCCGATCCTGTGCAGTCTGACTCTCCCACGTATCCCCACTGACTTCAGTTGGGCTACTTATTTGACTATGGGCTAGTTAGGTTGGCTGGACTGAGCCCCACAATACCTTCCGCACTATGCTATTTTGCTGTTACCATGCTCATCTCACCTACAGAACATTAGAGTGTCTCTTGAGTCTTTTGGAAATAAAAGGACAGCAACATCCAAGGCTTTGGGAAGAACATTTTATTGCTAAGCATATCCTTGAACAAAAATGCAAATAAGAAAAAAGAAAAGAAAGAAAGAAAGAAAGAAAGAAAGAAAGAAAGAAAGAAAGAAAGAAAGAAAGAAAGAAGGGGGGGAAAAAGCAGTAACGTCACAATAATTCAAATGAATAGCCTTAAGGTTCTGTGCATAAAACAACAGGGGTATGGTAGAAGCCCACATACAGAAATGCACATGTTCCCAAAAAACTGTTGAATAGAAACTTACACAAAAAAAGTAACAGAAAAGAAGGTGGGATTTTTTTTTCTTAAAAAAAATGGGGGGTGGGGGTTAAAAAAAAGAAAGAAAGAAAGCAAGAAATTTCACAAGACTCCAAGAACAGCAATCTTTTACAGACATTGAGAAATAATCAACTCCAGATAGGTTCGGCCACTTAAGTTGTCTACAATCGTGCTTTCATACCTTTTTAAAACTTGTCTTTTTTTTCTTTTTTAGTATTTAAAAAAAAATCAAAACAAAAAATAAACCACCCAAAAAACAACCTCACACACACACACACACACACACACACACACTGAAAAGCTGTTAAATGCAAAAGCCTCATCTCTAACATGAGAAGGCTGCTTTTTATTTTGTTCCCATGTGCGTGTGTGCGTTTGATGACACTTTTCTTCAAAGTCAAATATTCATGCGAATTATAAACACCAGCAAGAGTAGATTGCTAAATCTAAACAGCTGATTAGTTTTCATCTGTACACAGAGAAATTGTACATTTCTGATACTCCAGAGTCCTCAATTCATTTGTGTTTGTTTTTCTTTTTGCCTCTCTCCCCCTCTCTTTTGCTTTTTGCACATGACAGTCATGGCCATGAAACCACTTGGTTATTGTTCTGTACAGTAAGTTACTTCCTTTCACATAATTGGGGAAAAATAAAAACCAAAACAACCAAGATTAATTAAATCAACTAAAAACGCCAAGTTTAACCATAAAACATTATATACCTCAGGGTAATCTAGAAATTACACTAGCAAAAAAAGTAGTAAAATATGTAAACAAAATCTGAGAATTTTTTTTTATCCTTTTGACACAGCTAACTGTGACAAAGCTAAAACACACACTCTCTTCACATTTTTATGGTTTGCTTTTTGTTGATATTATTAAAATGTTTTTCTTCTAAAACAACATTCTCATTCCATGTAAACACCTTTTCCAGTCGTCCCATCGAACATATGGTGATAAATATATCTGTGTATATATATATATATAAATATTTATATATATAATACTATTATTAACTCCTTTTATTATTTTTTGTGTCACAGCAGCTTTATTAATTTCTTTTCTGTTATATAAAAGAGAGCGTAAAGGGAGAATAGGGCAAATGGAAAGACAGAGATAGTCAGAAATGTCAAGCTACAAAATTAAAATATTACATATGAAAAAATCTTCATGTCAAAAAAAACCCTATGAATTTTGCACTTGTTCGCAGCATGTGTTTGGCTTGTGTGATGTTTATGGTTCTTGTCAAAGGTTGAACTCCAGTATTGTCTTTCTGACCTCTTTATTCAACCACTTTATTATTAATTTTTTTGCATGCATTGCAATCAGTCACAGAACCAGAACCCAAAGAAAAGGCTCCCTTAGTTTAGCATTGTATATCTAGCTCAGAATAGTTGATCACTTTTGTTTTGCTTTCTCTCCCCCACCCCCTCTTTAGCCATAGTTTGGCTGTGCTAATGCATACTCAATGGTCTTGTCAAATAAAGCCAATGGCCTCAATCAAACCAGACTGTTCATGAGTTCAGTTGCAAATACTGGAGCCAAATCTAAGGGGACTAGTTTTCCATGAGAATCAGCTTCATCATCACCCATTACACACTTTCACTGTGCTATTAGCAAATAACTTACTGTAGACAATGGATTCTAGAGAACACACAACCAGATATGTAGAGTGAACACCATGGGTACCTTTTGAGTTCATATATGGCAATAGTCTCTTTATTTATTTGGTGGGTTCCTCCCCCAACTCCCCAGATTTCTTCTTGACTCATGTCCTGGTTCATTCTCTTCTCCCCACCCCCCTAAAACAGGCAAAGAAAACCAAACAAAACCAAACAAAAACCAACAAGCCCCAAAACCATTTATTCCCCACCCCCCCGCTCAGATCTCGAAAAATTATACGTATGCTGGACATGGCCAGATCAGTTTGTTTGATTTTTTTGTTTGTTTAAAATGTTTATGCATTTTTTCTTTTTCTTTCTTTCTTTTTTTTTAATAAGTAAACTGAAAAATGATCGATACAGTCAAAGATCACGAACATCATTAAGACTCACTTGGAGATATGAAACAAGTAAGCCGCGAATCTTCTACCTTTTGCGGAAAGTTCAGCGAAGAGGAGATGTGGAGACTTCCAAGTCCACCAGCATGGTAGAGCTGCGTGTGCCATCTCCAGAACACTAAGTGTGCTTTATAATACAGTAGGGCAGAGTTTGCTGACTCCAAGCGATGACTGAGACGTTAACAGTCACAGCTGAATTTTTTTCCCAATTTTTTTTCCCACAAACTGTAGCTCCCAATCTCGTTAGCTGTAACGGCTCTGATATTTCAGTTAAATCTCATTAAGTATGTATATATTTATATATAAATAAGTATATTTTTACACATAATACTCTTTGTCCTTGTTTTTCTGTTTCTTGTGGCCGCTCTTTGTGCTCTGCTGCTTCTCCTTCACGAGCGTGCCATTGCTCTGGGCTGAGTTGCTGATGTAGTTCCGCGTCTCATCCACCTGATAGGACCCCTCGTCCCTGTTCCTGTACTTGTACATGGCGTACAGGAGGATCAGGATGCAGAGGGCGGCAGCAGCCACAATACCGACGACCATCCCCGTTGTGCTGCTCGACTCGCGGACCACCTCTGAGGCCCCCGGAACCCGTCTGATTCCTGGCTCCGTGGGGTTTGCTGTGGGCACATTACGGAACATGGGGGAAGTTATTAGCGGGCTCTTCAGCTTTGTGCTGTCTAGCTCATAGGCAGTGGGCAACGGAAGCAAGACTATGTCAGGCTGGGGTTTGAGCTCACGGTTATTCATTTTGCCAGCAGGCAATTTGGGAACCATCCCAGTCGAGGACGAAGCTGTGGAGCGGATCAGCTCAGGGGACAAAGCCGTGGTAGTAGTCCTACCAGTTTCGGAGACTTTGTTAGGTCTAAAGTCCTTGGATTCCCACTTAGGTGCATGTGCTTTGTAGCCACCTTCGAAGACTGAAGTGGAAAGACTCTTATCTGTTACCAAGGAGAAGGTGGTGTAAAAATCTTCATCATCAGTAGGGGGTAGGTTAGAGTCAAAGGTTTCCCCTGAGCCATACCCAGATATCACCAAGCCATCATCATCACAACCATCGCTGCCTTGGTCCGACAAGCAAGGTAACCCCGCCTCAGAGGTCATGGACAGGGAATCTTTGGTGGTCTCAATAATGGTGAGGAGGGGGCGAAAGGTAGGGGGGAGTGTAATGAAAGGTGCACGAGTAGCAATAGGAGGGATATCTAAAGGGTCTTCTACAAGTAGAGGGATAACTAATTCACCTCCTGGGATTGAAAAGAAAAAACAGAAGATTAGTAAATATTCATGACACAGTGCATCATGTTCAATTCACTGAGCTCAAAGGTGGTGAAGGACTGTTATGAAGAAGTGTCATGGAGGCAGATTTCCTGCCCCTATCCACACCATCAACATACTTTTTCAGGGTTCTAGGAAGCTTTCTGCCCAACCCTGCTTTTGAGATAGGTGAATTGGCCATTCCAATTCCTCTCTATTTTAATCTCTCCTAGGTATGTTCAAGTGAGAGAATTTGAAATCCTAGGGACCAAAGGGTTTGGGGTCCGGAAGATACTCTCAAGTGACTGCAGAATTCAAACTTGGCATGGTTCCATTTTCTTACGTCTTTTAGTATATGGGGAAAAGAATACTTAATTGTGGAATTACTCCAAACCTCCATACAGTACTGGTCTCTTGGGTTGGATTTTGCTGCTGAAGCATGCTGATTTTACCAGTTTTTCCTCTGATCTTTCTTGTCACTGGTATTTCTTCTCTGCCATTTGAGTTCCACAGCAACTTCCAAACAATTCCCAGTTCAACCTTTTCTTCTTGTTTGTCCGTCCTGTTTTTTAAATTGTGTGAGTGAATGAAGTGCACATGAAAGGTAGGGATGGACTGTTGTGGTTGGAACTAGATGTGGTGCAAGAGGGCACAGAGAGCTCCTCAATGCATGGTTGTCTTTTTGATCTTCAATACCCTCTGCTACTCTAGCCCTCTCCCTGCCCCTTCTCAGCTCTGCTAATGCACCCTGCTATTGATCCGCAATACTCCTTGTTTCAGTGCTGTGCTTTAAGGGACACTGACAATCCTGGTTGATTGTGCCAAACTGTGTTGTGGTTTAATGAAATGGATAAATAAGAAATAGGATGACCTAAATCAGGATTTGAGCCCAGGCCACGAAAGTGAGGAGTAATCTCCATCCTGCACTTTCTGGTATTTCTTTCTGTGCTGCTGGTTGTGATGAATGTTACTTTTTCTCTAGTGTGGCAGACAGCTTTCTGTGAAGCAGGTACTAAATGAGAAAATCTCATAATCTGCTGTCTGGGAGTGCTTGTGCTGTGAACAACCAGCAGCCATTCCTCACTTTCTCCATACCCAAGCTCATTATCTCTGTGAATAAGAGACCCAAGGTCATTTCAGAACCTGGGTATCTCAGCACCACTGTGGTGCTTGCAAGCAATGAGGCCTCCTAAGATTTTTTGTTTGATCAGGGTAGAGGCTTGAGTCACACTTTCACTGTAATGTGACTCTATTTTCAGGCTCAGGAGGCTATCAGTCCACTTGTCTTTTATGTGGGTATGGAAGCATAATGGATTACTCGCATGTATGGTCAGGTCACACAGTCTTGTGCTTAAGTTTAGCGTTCTATCTTTTTTTTTAACTGAGTCATGTTGCCTTTGCATGTAAATTTTGCTTTTAGTTATAATTTTGTTAGGCATTTAAGCTAATTGGGCTGTATCCTGAGATCCTAAGGTAAACCATCTTTTGAGTAATCATTTACATCAGTGTAAAGTGAGTGCCTACTTGTGTAAAATGTTACCACTAGTGTAAGTGGAGAATTCTGAGGATTTAGTATTATTTTACTCACATTTTGCACAAGTATATATGGCTACAAAAAGTGCAAGGCAATAGAGAATCAGACTGAGTAAAAAACTCTGGCTTTGACTTAATTCATTAGTGTTAATTAATTGTCTTTCACCCAAGTGACTGTTGAATGGTGTTAGGATCAAAAATTCTGCTATCTGCTATCTGCACTGTGATGCTCTATTGTATTTTCTGCATTTGTTTCACACTGAATTTCCATTGGCAGTTCCACTGCCAATGGTAGCTCTACAAAACATATGTCACCATATGCTACTGATCAGAGAATATGATTTTGTCCTAAATCTTGTTTGATGGGTGCTTGCAGGTTTACCATCAATTCAATCCAAATTTACTTGGGCAGCAGTCATTTTTAACCACCAATTGGAGTGTACAAATGTAGTTTCAGTGCCTTTAAAATGTACCGCCTTCAGTATTTCAAATCGGATAGCAACAGTGGCATATGGTTATTCGCATCCTTCAGTAGAGGTAAAATGCTGGTACCACTGAAGTCAATCGAAACCTTAATGTTTACTTAAGTGGCACTAGAAATTAGCCCCAAATAAGAATTCATTATTTTACTTAGCCTCTTAATATACTCGTGGAGCAAAGCTCGTTCTAATGTATGAAATGAAAATGGCAATTTGGAGATGTCATTTCATTTTCTGAGCTTCCAGGTAATGTTCCTGCCACCTCTGTTACTGAACAAAGAAGGGAAAAATTGAATATTATGTGTCTAAAATAATCCCACAGGATTTCTTCAAATTGTATCTGTTCAGTACAAACATGGGAAAGGCAAAGAGCATCATTACGCTGCAGTTTGCCAAACGACTACATTGCATTTTGTGAACCTGTGATTCCGGTCTGCTCCTTGTGAAATAATATCAGGCACTTGTCCTGTTCCTGTTTATGCTACTGTTTCAGAAGTTTGTTTTCTGTCCATTGTTAGTGTGGGGCATGGATAATCCATATTATCACATGGTCTCAAAACAAACTTGAACGAGGGCCTTCAGGAAAAGATCATCTATCAGAATAAGTTCCATGGACTAGATAAGAGTGAATAAAATAATGGAATTTTCAGCCAAATATGAATTGAGCTGTCTGTTGAGTGGGGAATTGAAGTCCCTGAAAGTCATCTGAGGTCTGTTGAGTGGCTGATAGTGATTTTGAGATCAATTCATCCACCATTATAAAATAGCATTCATCTGCAATTTTAGTGCACCATCTGTGACATACAACTGGAGTCTGAAGTTTGGCAGTTTTTAATTGCCCATCTAAAGCCTCTGAAGTGCCTCTGTTATTAAAAGCTACTATGCTTACAAATGGCTTCTGTTAATCTGCCACCCAATGGGGCAATATTTTGGGCAGCTTTCCTCCCAGAAGGAAATACTTTAGTCCATTTTACAATCAACTCTTTGGACTTGACCTCAAGGAGATGGAAATATTTAGTTTTTAAAACCAGAAGACAAAGCTTTCATTAGCAGAACAACCACTTGCATTAAAAAGCAATTCATTTTTCTAGGATTTATTTTTTACTTGCAGTTAATGATCAAATAGGTCATTATAAAATGGTTGTGTTTTTCATGAAACATCAAGAAGAGTCTAACAGAGCTATTAGGATTAATGGGGTTCCACATCTGTAACTGAATTGTCTCTTTGTGTACAAAAGTAGGTCAGAAAGAAGACAGTGAGCCAAATTCAGAGGTGAGTCTGAGTCTTAGCATGTATCTGAGAGGTAGTATAACTTATATGCTTGCACAGCTGAGACAATTTAGGCTTTCTTGGAATCACTTAATCTCACCTCTGAATTTGGCCCAGTGTGTCTGGTGAGTCGTATCATGGGTGCAAGCTACACCCAAAAAATAAAGATACAGTTAAGGGTCCTTCTCCTGGGGTTCATGGTTTTTAGAGGAATCATCTCCCTACCAAGGAATAAATACATTGGTCAAAGTTGCTAAGATATTGTGGCTCTTGGAATTCATGGTTTGGTTTGGTTTTTGGATTGGTGGGCGGAATGTTCTTTCATTCGCACTAAAATCGGCTAGTGTCTCATACAGGAAATCCCAACAATAACGCAGTGAGGAAGGAGTATTTAGGTTTGTTACTTGATGGTATGCACATGTTGCTGCTTCCTGTGAATGTATAACTGCATCCGATGAAGTGAGCTGTAGCTCACGAAAGCTCATGCTCAAATAAATTGGTTAGTCTCTAAGGTGCCACAAGTACTCCTTTTCTTTTTGCGAATACAGACTAACACGGCTGTTACTCTGAAATCTGACATTTAACCTAGAAATCTCTGCCTACATCTAAGAGTTGAAACATTCTCACACAGTGGCTTTGTGGTGCAGACCCTGAAGGTTCAGGCCTTTCCCTATATAATTAGTGCCCATTTTATTGTCCAAAGTATGTATAGCACCAAAAGAGATACAAGAGGTACAGATTTCAGATAACTGTAGGGGGATGCAGTCATCTGACTCCCATTAAATAAATGGTCAGGATTAAAGTCTGTTAATTACTTGTTTGAAAAATAATCTGATGTTGCAAAGGGCTACATTAGTGCTAAATATTTGGGGGCCAATTCTTGAAGTCCCTCATGATTTGGTCCATTGTTACTGAATTGTGCAGCTAATGCTTAGAAAATGTACAGTGAAATTCCCGCTTAAAAGATATCCACTACTCTCTGTTTGATTGAGATTCAACTGCAGAGACATGGGATGTTGGTTCCTGGCTGCTATTGCTTTGTTTGGAAAGCAAGCGTCAGTTAGTGGTACTGGCGGATGAGCTGTGGATTCAGAACCTGTTTACAGAATTCAAAGCATCCCAAGAAGACACCAGGGCCTTTTTTGTTTGCAGTCCTGCCCATTCCCCTTGTCCCCTCTCCCCAGCGGATGGATGCTCCCTGAAGAAAGCTGTGAAATTGAAATGGCTTGTGTTGACAGCAGAGTGCTGAAAGATGAAATAAAAGGAATAGATAAAATGGCTTCCTCTTCTGTGGTAGGGATGCAAAATAAGTGACAAGTGCCAATAGCAGTGCCAAGAGGATTGAGGTCTGCGTGGTGTGAAGCCCCAACCCAACAAAACACTAATATCCAAGTGCTTCCTTTGGATTTCTTCTTTCTTGGGAAAGAACAGTGTGTATTCCTTAAAGTTAGCATTTTAAATCTGGATCTTATACTTTTTTGAGAGGGTTGTGCTTTCCTTTAAACTAGTGAGACGACTGGGGATATAAAAGGTCTACGTTAGCCTTGAAGGCTGCCCTGCTTTTTCCTTTATGAGTGCTTTATAGATATATAATTCATACCTCTGGGGCTGATCTACAGTAAGGGCTCTCTGTCACTGGAAAAGATGGAGTGTAAAAAATTTAATAGAAGCCTTCTGAACTGTGAGGATGTTGTGGGTCAATCATGAATGTAGAGGGCACCAAGCAAAAAAAAAAAAAGAAAAGTTGGCAGCCTCCAATTCTCATCTTTCTGGCCAAGACTGTTTCACTGCAGTCTCAAGCATCAAAGAGAGGCAGCACAAAAAGCACACACGAACAGAAACATGAAAGGTTCAACTTCCAACTCTCATGATGAATATAAAGGGACACAACACTGTCTCTTCCAGATGTGGCTGAAAATCTTTAAGGTGCCAGCCGAAAAGCCCAATACAGCACATTCACATCCTCAGGTATTGAAATTCCACATCTAAAGTCTCTCATTTACATGTTATTGTTGCACTGAAACTCAACTCCATTTTCAGACTGAAACATCCTGCTATGGAAAATAATCCCTTCCCTACTCCCCTACCCCATATATGCAAGTTGGGTGCCAAGAAATTCTAATTAAGTCACTGAGTTTTTCAACACTTCTTGAGGTTTGGTCTCCTGTGAGTTCTTTGAGGGTGATGAGGGAAAATATTCAGACCACAGTTCTTGAGTCACAGGAAATCTGATGCTAATATGAAATGAGCATTTTTAATATTCTCTCACCTCTTTCCAACCTCATTTAATTGAAACTGACTGTCAGTAACACAAGGGCAGGCCTCACTTCCCCAGTGGGAGTGCCTCAGCCTTCTGCCTCAAATATCCTGACTCCCCCCTTCCTTCCAAAGCACCAATTGTTTCCAAAGTGACTAGACAAAACCCTAGTTTTGGTGCCAGATTTGGTTTAACTGAATTGCTTTGAAACATGTGAGACCCCCCACAAGAGCCTGTCTACAGGAATCTCTAACAAAATCCACTTTCCTAGTGGCAAACCGCAAAAGCTAAATTAAGAGCTCAATCTTGATCACATTGAGGTCAATGTCAAAACTCCCTCTGGTTTCCAAGTTGGTTCCTAAGGTTTATTTCTACTTAGACAGACACCGTCAGTTACACCAAGGCCGGAGTTTTGATCCCTAGGGATAAGAGATCTACTTTGGAGGAAAGAAGAACTGACTTCACCTTTCCTGGGGGTGTACGAATTGGATGCGATGGTTCTCAATTTAGTTTGAAGTTTAATGTTTGGAGAGAATTTTGTGTCTGTAAATTGTTGGTCACCTCAGCAAATACCAGTTTCAACGTGGCCTGGAGTGGGGCAATACCCCAGAAAAATTAACGTATTGGTTTTTACGATGTAATCGCGGCCAGGAGGCAGTGGCAATCTCAGGAGAGAGCTGCTTCTCATGTTTCCAGCCTAAGTGTTAGATTGAAAATGTTTATCTAAGCAGTCAGACTTTGAACTGCTTCTCTGAACCAAACAGAAGCTTAATCAAACTCTTTTGAGTTTCTCCCATCACTGTTTTAAATCCACTTGATTCACCAACAATAATGACAACTTGCTAATCAACATAATTACCGGTTTCATTTACAGCATCAATTCTTCCGGGAAGCTGTCAGTAGAACCTGAGTTATCGGCTATATATTGAGTAGCACACTACCATGCTGGCCCTTTAAAAGTCCACCTGTCCTAAAGGAAGGACATCTTTTTTTGTTTTTACCAGGAACTCAGTGTTATCCAGTGGAATTCATGCTGCAGAGAAGGAAGTCCCCAAGAGACAGGGGAAATTTTAAAAGTCCGGGACATTCAAATGTTGGGATAAGAGGAGAACAAGCAAATGCTACAATTGCTGGAAGCGTTAGCAGTCATGATGCTAGGGCCATTTTGGTTGATGGGTTTGCACTGTAACAGTACACTTGAGAGTATCTTTTTGACTGTGGCAGAAGCAAGAAGACTGACAATCAAGGAAATTAGCAGGAAGCATATGCTTCTGTAGGAAAAGGGGGAACTGGAGATCAGAGCAAATAGGGACTCTATTGCCAAATGGGGACCAGTGTCTTAAAGAAACTTCCTTTGTTTTCTCCCGGATATAATCTACGCACAAGGCTACAGCAAGTTTACATCTGAGTGAAAACTCTTGGCATTACCGCTGATTCTTTCTGTGGGAGGCAAAAGGAACTGGGGCGAGAACTGACAGAGAATGGGAGTGAATTACCCTGGGCTCCTTCACCCCCTCCTATGAAGAGTAGTACAATCATGTAATAGGCAATATAGAGAGAGCATGTAACATAACAGCAAATACCAAAACAAACATATCCAAAAATTAAATAAAGGAATTTAAGGTTTTTTTTCCTCAAAACCAAACCATACACTAGAAAATAAAAATTCCACAACAAAGTTAAGCTCATCAAAAGAAAAGAAAACAACAACAACAAGAACAACAGGTCATTCGCTTTACCAGAAAAAGAAAGAGAAAACCCAAGAAAACCAAAAAAAAAAAAAAAGAATATAGGAAATCAAAAATGTTGTTTCTTTTTTTAAAAAAGTACTCAAAAATAGATAAAATTAGTCAGAAGAAAGCATACCACATTGATTTCATATAGTCAACTTACATCAACAAATTGCCCGCATGTTTTTTGGCATGAAAGAAAAATTTACAAAAGAAAGTTGTGTAAGAATGCTCTTGGACAAGTAGAATTGCCACATTCTTGTATCTTGCTTTTTTTTGTTTTGTTGTCGTTCTTAAAAACTTTTTTTAGCGAAATATTTATTATTTCTTTTTTAAATATAATTATTTTACGACAAAGGGTGATACAGGGAGGCAACAACACATACATCCACACCACATAACATGAAAAGAAAAAAATCTTGCACCTTAACAAATTTGAATTTATTTCTCTGTTGTTTTGGGTTATAAATTATATGTTTGTTTGCTTTGTGTAAAATGTTTCACATACTACAATTGAAAAAAAATGTAGGCTTTAGAATTTGCTTTGATTATTTATGTATCTACAGATCTAATGCTTTTTGAGAATCAAGGTTTTTTTGTCTTTTGGTCAATTCAATATATATTTTTTAAAACATTTTCTTTTCTTTTTTCCTAGAATTTTTGTGTGTGTGTTTTAAGGAATGGATGACGGCACATAAAATTTTAACAATGCGAAAGAAAGGGTTGGGGAGGGGACTTATGGGAAGAAAAAAGATGCCTAGGGTGGATGGATTGGGAGTGTAAAATCTATGAGTGTACTACACAGGAGATGAAGATGATGGGAGTGAATGTGTAAGTCAGTTGCCATGTCCATGTAAGGGCGGTACGGAGTGATCTAGCAGCATTAGAGCTTCTGGCTGTAAGGAAGGGATGGGCAATATACAAAAACAAATGAGCATATTCATGCCCATCAACAAAAAGAAAGAACAGAACTCTAACATTGACAATCTCACAAACCCTAAGCTGCAACTTCTTCAACATGCAAGTTACAAAAAATTATTAATAATAATTAGTTTCATTAAAGATTCTCAAATTATAAAAACAGTTAAAGCTTTTTTTCCTTCTAAAAATAGCAGTAAAAATACATAAACTAATAATAGTAATAATAATAATTAATAGAGATTAAAAACAAAAAAACTAGTTTTATGCACTGGAATTAGAACAACTTCAACTGCAGCTATGCACAGCCTCATGTTCACCAGGAAGTTGACATCAATGTTCTAAGGAATTGGAGACATTATGTGCTTCAGTGAATGAAGCCATTTATTTTAAATGCCCAGGTGCTTTGGTATCCCCTCCCCCTGAATTGGATAGTTTTAAATTCAGATTCTTTACAGCTGTGGTCTGGAAAGTATGGATGTAGGATTCTGCAGGTGAAGTAGTTCCTTGTTTAAAGAGGGAAGTAAGGGGGAAAATTGCAGAAAACAATTAATAACTTTTGTTTTTTGTTGTCATTAGATTGGAACAACCCAAATCTAAGATAGAAATCCAACCATTGAAAAGAAATACATCAAAATATAAATATATAGAGATACACTAAAAAAACCAAAACCAAAACCAAAAAGCACTTTATTCCCCAGCAAGAAGGGAGAAAAGAACAACTGTGGTTTTTTAAATTTTATTTTTAAAGAAAAAAATATTCCACACACTTTCAAAGATGAACAAACCAGATGCACACATTGAAAAGGAACAGACAAAGCAGTCTAGGGACACTTTCATCATTTGGATATTTTTTGCTTATGGATTGCATTCCCTCCATTTTAAATTTTCTTTTAATTTTTGGCCAAAAAACTCCCCACCCACCAATGTACTGCTTTTTTTTCATTACTTTTTTTAAAATAAACACAAGGGAAAAAAGGACGTGCAGTCTGGATGTACGTCATAAATAGACATAGGAAAAGAAAGAAGAAATTGGCTGAGATTGACAAATGGGTTATATAATAGCTTCATTTTACTGTAGGATGTTAATAATAATAATAATAATGCATGCTTAAAGTAAGTTGCATTTAGGGAAAGTAGAAAAACAGAACAGCAAGCTAGGACTTGGGAGGGAGGGGAAAGGAAGTTAGCAAAGAAGACGACTCAAGGAACAAGGTGGTATATCATTTCATGTCTGTCCAGTAAGGGCAAAGTACATTCCAAAGGATTCTGTGCAGGTTATGGGAACAGATTAGAAGGGCTATGGGGTGGGGGGATGGAGGGAAATTGCAAGAGGTGCTAGGAAATACATTCCACACTCATTATAATATTGCCTGTAGGGATCGAACACACAAATATGCTCAAATAAATTGGTTAGTCTCTAAGGTGCCACTAGTACTCCTTTTCTTTTTACAAAATGACAGTCTTTTCTCAAGGCCCAGTTCTCCAACCCAGACTCATGATGGGCAGCATATGTGCAACTAATCTTTTTGGGATTGTTCATGTGAGTAAGTACTAATCATCTTGAGTAAGGGTGCAGAATTCATTTCCTCAAACACTTCCTACTTAAAATAATGATTACTGCCAGGGAGCCTGAACAGGCAAATGCTAACAGTAATGCTGATTAACCTGTTTTTCAAAACAGTCAGCAATTATTCACACAGAGTCAAAGGGCCTACTTCCAAGTGGGGATTCACAATCTGGCCCAATGGAGATACTCATTGCAGTAAGCATTAGTCTGGTAGTAAGTGTTTGTAGGACTGGATCTGTGATTAGTCTCACTGAAGATAGTGGACAATTCACAATAGTAAACAATACAACTGGTAGTAAGTATTTGAACCTTCAGGCCATAAAGCCTTATATAGGCAAAACTCTCATTGAAATTAATGGGTAAGGACTGCAGGATTGGACCCTTTGTATTTTATAAAGCGGTTTTACTGGTAACAAAGTTTATTAATAATCAGTCCTATTGGGCTTTACTAGACCTGGAAGCTGAGGAACAGTGGTAGTCTTATATACAAAGTATGATACAGAGAGCATCCAGATGAGGGCTATGTTAACAAGAGGGACAATAGTATTTTCAGAGCCACTCAGAGAACAAAGCTAATTTTGTGAACATGAGATAAAAATAAATAATATATAGAGAGACACTGAATCCTCCAACTTTATACTTGGATGTGCTATTGAAAAAGTGTCCCAAGCTGGTAAAGACGGGAGGATGGGAGTTGCATGAGAAAAGCCCGACTTCCACTGAAGGGCGAAAGGCATGAGACTACCCTGGCCACTACCATGTGCAGGAATGCCCTCTGCCTCTACTGGAAGACTGCGCTGGAACTATATACTGGGGACTGTGTTAAGAAGGGGGAGAGGTTCAACCAAAGACTGGGAAACCTGGCTAGGTGAACCTCAGGGACAATGCATATAGGCACACATGGCTCCTGGGGCTGAACCCATTTGACTGATCCATGTGGAATGATTTTTTGGGTTCATGTGTGAATGAGAAAGGGTTGGTTGGCAACAAAGAACAGTGGCAGCAGTGAGGGCACTGCAAGCCCCAGTGGGGTTATTTTTGGGGGGCAAACTTTCAAAACGACTGTCCCTGGGCACCATTCCCTACCAGGATTCTTAGCCTCTGGTTTAACAGGGTTAATCAGTATACAGGAAATTTCACAACGAGGCATTTAAGCTTTGAAGTTTAATCATTCCTTGTTGTGACTTGCAGCTGGATTCTAAGAGTAGTGAAATACCTATATTCAATACACTGGAACACTGGAATTCACTGGGTTGGGATTTTTCTCTGAGAGGGTTTCCCATCCATTGCCAAGAAATTAGCTTGAATTTGTCAGCACTTAAGACACTACAGTGGTGCAGCTGTGCCGCTGTAGCACTTCGGTGCAGACACTACCTACACCAATGGGAGGGATTCTACCGTCGGCAGTACCCCAAGAGGCAGCAGCTAGGTCAACAGAAGGAATTGTTCCGTCGTCTAGCGCTGTCTACATGGCAACTATGGCACTCAGCGGTGTGGATTTTTCATACCCCCGAGAGCCATAGCTACACCAATGTTAATTCCTAGAGTAGACCAGGCCTCAGGGATGTTTTTTTTTAATTGGCATACAGCAGCACTATCTGAGGTAATCAAGCCCAAATGCAGTGGGTTGAGTAGAGGGGTTTACCACAGCTCCAAAGCCCATAACAACCCAGATTTACATATTCTAGAACAAACTGATGCATGCCCCACACTTCATAACTGGTTTACTGATTTTTGTAACGCATCCCTATACATATCACGTACAGTCCACGAGCTACAAAATTTGCTAGAAAGCAAAGCTGCAAACTCATCACACATTACTCTTCTTACTGTTTCTTTATCTACTAACTACATGTTATTTACAAGGCCACTTGTGAGTTCATGCTTTGCCCATTGGTAACCTCTGTTTCCTTACTTCTGTTTTCTTTTATTATGCAGGCCCAAATAGACTCTAATGTGTGGGGAGCCCAATTTCCAAACTTGAAGCTTGACATTGGCACCTCAGTCAGTACTTAGGACCCTGATTTAAGTGTCTAACTCAAGGGCTAGGGATATGAAAAAGATGTTTAGTGGCCAGATGATCAAAAGAGCTCAGAACCCACAACTATAGCCAGATTCCCCCCTGCCCCTAGTTCACTTCCCATTTAGAGACCTAAATAAACGGCCAGACTGTGAAAAGAAAATCTGGACATAAGAATCACAGTAAGAGATGCTGAGTGCTGAGCAGTTTTGTAAACCTGTTCCATATTCAGGTGCCGAAATGGGTGCTGAGCACATTAGAAAATCTGCCTCTCAGCTCTTTTAAAAAATCCAGCCCTAACCACCTAAACACAGATTTAAGTACCTAATATAGGTCCCCCAGTTTGCAAACTGGGTTGAAAATATTTCCACATATATCTGTAAACTAAATATTTTGCTGCACTCATGATTTTTTTTAGGGCAGAGGCTACCATGCTGCAACTGTCCCTCTGAAACACAAGCAAAGGTTGTAAAAAGGAAAATAAATAATAAATATTTTGCAGCATGCTGTCA
Organism: Lepidochelys kempii; assembly: GCF_965140285.1. Classification (NCBI taxonomy): domain Eukaryota; kingdom Metazoa; phylum Chordata; order Testudines; family Cheloniidae; genus Lepidochelys; species Lepidochelys kempii. The sequence continues at coordinate 95,243,408 of NC_136385.1, read as the reverse complement.
CTTTTATTTTCAGCTATTTAAGCGAGGTTGAAGGGCTGGGACTAAAGGGCTCAGAATCTTAAGCGGCTAAACACTACTGGTTGAAGAACAGAAAATTTAAGTTTATAACAGTTGGCCAAAATTTTCTGAATTTTGATTTTTTTAAATGACATACTCAAAATTCTTTTTTTTTTTTTAAAACGATGAATTTTTTGCAAACACTTTCCTCCTTTTTGGAGCAGCTCTGGTTATATCAATTATACTAGCTATTTTCAGGAGTTTTCTAGTTTTGCATTTCTTTTAATTACATTTTAAAAAGTTGTAGGTAAGTGTAATGTTCATATTAGTGTGAGATCAACAGAGCTGGATTGAACTAGGTATACTGTACAGCACCTGCCTTCAAATGTCTCCAAGATAGCATGGTCAATACACCTCTCCCCGGTTCGATAGTATTCCTATATGGTACTCCCCGTCAGCTCTGCCATAAAGCCATAATCCTGACCTACAACAATCTATGCTATTTCAGTCCTGGATCATGCACAATCTCTTCTAGACCTGTAGTGTTCTCAGTTATTTCAGTCCTTGACTTGCACCAAACTGACAATTTACCTCATCCCCAACATGCGATACCCCATGCTATTTCAATCCTTCGCTCTCCCATGTAGCTCTGCTCATGATAGGGTTACCATATGTCCGTTTTTTCCCAGACATGTCCGGCTTTTTGGTTCTTAAATCACCGTCCGGGAGGAATTTTTAAATATCTAAAAATGTCTGGAATTTTGCCATTATAATTTTTCCCCAAAGAAGAGTTGATCATTCAAGAAAGAGAGTGAATGTTGATCATTCGAGAAAGAAAGTGAATGTTGATCACTTGAGAGAGTGCCTGCTTTTCCCCCCTAGCTCGCAGCACTTGCACAGCTGGGAGGGAAGGGGGAGGAGGGAGAACATGGAGTGCTTAGGGGAGGAGGCAGGGCAAAGGCCGGGATTTGGGGAAGGGGTCCAATGGGGCACGGAGGGGGCGGAGTTGGGGCAGGGACTTTGGGGAAGGGGTTGGAATGGGGGAGAGGAAGAGGTGGAGTTGGGGCCAGGATGGGGGGGAGCAAATACCCCTCCCCCATGGAGTGTCCTCTTTTTTGAATGCTCAAATATAGTAACCCTACTCATGTATCTCAACACTAACCAGTACCATCCCCTGCTATTCCAGCCCAAACCTAGGGTGACCAGATAGCAAGCATGAAAAATTGGGACAGTGGGTAGGAGTTAATAGGCGTCTATATAAGACAAAGCCCTGAATTTCAGGACTGTCCCTATAAAATCAGGACATCTGGTCACCCTATCTAGGCCTCCAATTCTCATTGTTGATGCACTTCTGAGCTGCAGTATTCCCTGAGCTCTGTCCTGGTCCTCTCCTTAGTAGAGATTTCCACTCCTGGGCCTTTTTTCTTTCTGATTTTCACATGCACTAATAGTAGGGAAAGGATGAGTCCTGTATATTCAATTTCCTGTTCTATTGTAACCTAATTAGAATGAGAGCCAAGATCTTTAGTGTTAAAAGGAAAAGCACATTTCCCTATTGCACAACCCAGGCCCCCTAACTGCTTTTTTGCATACTTATATAATCCTACTTTAGTTATCAGACAATGCTTTTTAGGCTCATTTAGAGGCATATTTCCATACTGAGGCAGGACTGAGATGATAGTGACAAAAGCTCTTAAGCGGCTGGTTCTGTTGAACAATCAGTTAAAAGAGACAAATGGAGAGATTCCAGTGAACTGAGTGATGCACATAGCCCTGTAAGTAGCTTAGCTATAAAATGGAGAAAAATACACCCTTATCTATGCATCTGTTTTCAGCTTCAAGTGATGTCTGCAGCAATTTTTCTCCAGTTAGTGCTTATGTGGCAAGAATCCACATTAATGAGAAGCAAGAAAAATATGTTAGGGGCTTATGTGCTGTGCAAAGGGGGTGCCTTCTCCCTCCATTTATGCCCTAACCTGGCAGAAACACAGAGATAACACACAGACAGCGACTCCACCTAAAGATGGCCAGTGCACAGGCCAGCAGAGCTGGCTCCTTCTTATGTTCCCCAGACCCCCCAAGAGGAACTGTGGAGGAGTCAGCTAGAATTCTTCCTGGGGGGTCCAGCTGTGGCTTGGCCCCTCTGAAGTCCTCCAGTGTGGACTGAGGCAAAAAAGCCATCCTCTGTCCCTATATGACTGAAGGGAAAAAGAAGAAAACAGAGCAATGACAGTTCCAGAGTGGTGAAGTCCCTGTGGAGCGATTAGGATTAGGGAGATTCTGGTAGGGATCAAGGAAAATTGGCATCACTATAGCGTACTTCCTGCAGGCAGGAGCTGACAGGAAAAACTCCTCTTTACAGTGTAGCTTTAACTCTTTCCACACAGCCAGTCCAATGACTCCTGAGGAAGAATTATACTATTAATGGCTAGCGTGTAGGCAGAGTGAAAGTAATTTAACGGACTTACCGGTACGCAGAGTGGCTGGGGTCCCTGGCAAGGTGTGGGGAGGGGGGGGTGCAGCTCTGGGCCCCCAGATGGGGTAGGGCCTTGGGTGGAAGGGGCAGGGCCTTGGGCAGAAGGGGGCAGGGCTGGGGCCAGACTCCCCCAACCAGCCCTTCAGCACTGCCTGGCCTGCATCGCCCGGGGCTCTGGCAGCAATTTGAAGGGCGCGGTAACGGGTAACGGCAGCTGGGAGCCCACGGCCCTTTAAATCGCTGTCTGAGCCCTGGGGCAACTGCCCCTTTTGCTCCCCCCATCAGCAGCCCTGCTGGTACGGTCGGCTGTGTAGTGGTGGCTACTATCTTACCAGTATGCCAGACTAGACCGGCTTACTTTCACCTCTGCTTGTAGGGCAGCAGCAGTAAAACACGTTGTTTTCTCTTGTAAAATACTGCTCCTGTGATTTTTAGTATGTTGCTCAAAGCCAAATTGTTTTTCTCTGAGAAAGAGAGGCCTGCTTTAGTGGTTTTAGCACAACACATAGGAACACAGGAATTTCTGTACAGGTTAAGACCCCAGCTCTATTTAGTCCAGTACCTTTCTCCAATAGCTGACACCACCATATACTTCAGAGTAAGCTGCACAAACCTCACACTAAAAGTCCAGAATTCCTGATTTCTTATCTTAGCTCTGAGATTGACTCAATCTGTGACCTCACACAAGTCCCTTTGTCTCTTTATACTGCATTTTTTTTATATATGCAACTATACCCCAACCCCCCCCCCCCGCCCCCCGCAAAAAAAAAGTGTCCCAATTTTTCACACTTGCTATCTGGTCACCCTACAGAGACATCAGGGAGATGTGTGTGTGATGACCAGTCTGGCCTTCTTGTCAGAGACATAAAGGCCAGTTACTGGCTACAGAGATATGTAGGGAAAGAAGCCCACATGAGACATCACTGAAGTTGTCCCATGTACAGTACTAGCTGCTTAGTGGGGCAACCATACACTCCTTCCAATAAATGGTACTTCAAAAAAACTCTCACATGTTCATCTAGAGCTCTCAGTATCTGCCACTAGAGAATCCAAAGAGTTAACCATTACCATGGCTTTCAGAGGTAAAGCAGTTTCCCCTTCTTTGCCTTGTTATCTTTTTATACTCCTTTGAACCAAAGGAGAATCTCTGGAGGTCTAGTCAGCAATTCCAGAACTGATCAGACATCCAGCTGTGGCTGGCTTAAAAGTCTTCTTAACATGTATCTCTGCCCAGCCTGCACTCTCTGCCAAGTAGAGACACTGATGTGTTTGTTAACGGCCAAATCTTTCATATGCAGTCGGGCAAGCTTAAAGGCTTTTAGGTAAAGCTAAAAGTTAGGTAAAGTTATTCAACCCTTGTGCTCAGAGCTGAAGGTAAGCACCTGGAAAAGATTTGTTCTGAATCATCAGGTACTGGTCACTGGTGAAGACAGGAGAAAATACTCGGAAGCCAGATCCTTCTTCTGTCAAAGTCAACGGCAAAGCTTCTTCCATTCACCTCAACGGGAGCAGGATCGGATTCTAGGTATATCTCTAGGATAACCCCATAAAGCAAATGTTATCTCCATATGTATGGTATTCTAAAATATGCAAGAGGTTTTGCTTCTCTGCAAATGGGATGCTGCCAAGACAGCCCACTGTCCCCAAATATGCTTCTCATTTTTTTGAGATACAATCAAATAAGAACATAAGAACAGCCATACTGGGACAGCCCAATGGTCCAGCTATATCAGTATCCTATCTTCTGTAAGTGGCCAGTGCCAGGTGCTTCAGAGGGAATGAACAGAGCAGGGCAATTATCGAGTGATCTATCGCCTGTCAGTCAGTCCCAGCTGACCGCAGTTGGAGATTTAGGCACACCCAGAGCATAATGTTGTATCCCAGACCATCCTGGCTAATAGCCATTGATGGACCTATCCTCCAGGAATTTATCTAATTCTTTTTTTGGACTCAGCTACACTTTTGGACTTCACAACATTCCCTGGCAAACGAGTTTCACAGATTGACTGTGCATTTTGCTAACAAGTACTTCATTATGTTTAGAGCCCTGCAAATCCGCAGGTATCTGCTTTATATCCATGGACCATTTTTGCAGATAGCAGCTAGGAGGCGGATACAAATTTTGGGTATCCGTGCAGGGCTCAGGAGCTGTAGCACAGACTCACCAGAGCAGGTGGAGGGACCCAGGCATCCCACAGCTGCCAGTGTGGTTCTCCCTGACACAGCTGGGGGAGGGGCTGTCGGAGCCGCAGCCTGGTCAAGACAAGAGCCGGGCAGGCAGCTGTGGGGAGCCGTGGTGGACCCTCCACCTGCCATGGGTGGGGAGGCCAAACAGCCCCTGGCCCGTGTCCCTGCTCCCCAGGCCTGTGCCGCAGTTCCTCACAGCTGCCTCACCTCCCCCCCGGGGCTCTTACTGTGGCCCGGCTGAGGCTACAAGACACACATGCCCCCTGCTGGAGCCAGGTCGGGGAGAGCCATGCGGAGTCGCGGACCCTCTACCTGCCTTCGGCTGGGTGGGGAGCCTGGGGAGGCAGGGACACAGCCGGGGGCTGCTATGAGCCCCTCCCCCCTGCACCGTGGGCAGGTGGAGGATCCGCCGAGGGTCCCTACTGCTGGCTGGGCACCACGCTGGCCTGGCCAGAGGGGGAGAAGGAGAGGGGGATGGGGATGGGGAGGGGTCCGCCCCTGTGAAAAGTGGATGGGCAAGGACCCTCTCCTCCCGCCTGCCACTCCAGTGTCACTGCTGCACATTTAGAGCCCTGCAAATCCATGGATATCTGCAGATAGTTTTTGCGGATCATGGATCCGATGAGGATAAACATTTCTGTATTTGCGCAGGGCTCTAGTTATGTTTGTTTAAACCTACTGCCTATTAATTTCATGGGGTGACCCTTGATCCTTATGTTACGTGAAAGGGTAAATAACACTTCTTTATTTTCCCCACGTCATTGATAATTTTATAGACCTTTATCATATCTCACCCTTCTTTTCATCTCTTTTCTAAGATGTGACAGGTCCCATCTTTTTAATCTCTTCTTATATATAAGTTATTCCATATCCCTAATCATTTTTGTTGCCCTCTTTTGTATTTTTTCCAATTCAAATAAATCTTTTTTGAGCTAAGGTGACCAGAACTACATGCAGTATTTATGGTATGGACGTACAGTGGCATTATGATATCTATCCCTTTCCTAATGGTTCCTAAAAATCTGTTAGCTTTTTTGACTGCCACTGCACATTGAGCAGATGTTTTCAGAGAACTCTCCATTATGACTCCAAGTTCTCTTTCTTGAGTGGGAACAGCTGATTTAGCCCCCACCCACATCATTTTGAATGTATAGTTGGGATTATGTTTTCCAATGTGCATTTGCACTTACATTTCATCTGCCATTTTATTGCCTAGCTACCTTGTTTTGTGAGATCCCTTTGTAACTCTTCGTAATCTGTTTTGGACTTAACTATCTGGAGTAATTTTATATCATCTGAAAATTTGCCACCTCATTGTTTACTCCCTTTTCCAGATCAGTTATAAATATGTTGAACGGCACTGACCCCAGTACAGATCCTTGCAGGACCCCACTATTTATCTCACTCTACTGCAAAAACTGACCATTTATTCCTACCCCTTGTTTCCTATCTTTTAACCAGTTACCGATCCATGAGAGAACCTTCCTGCTTATCCCAGGACAGCTTTGTGTGCATAAGAGCCTTTGGTGTGGGACTTTGTGGAAGGCTTTTGGAGAGTCTAAATAGACTCCAGCTGCAGCTGCTTGTCCTATTTATTTGCCTCTAAACTACAGATCATGCAGAGATTAGCAGATTCACACAAGCAGCTGAGTCCTGGGCTGTTTCAAAAGCAAAACAGGAGATATGAGGCATTAACTTCCCAGCACATTCCCCCAGGCCATATCTTGACACTTGCACCATTATTCACAGACTGCAAAGAGACAATGAGCCAAGCAGGCTAGAGTGGCAGCAAAGCTATAGTTTCGTGGCATCAGGGTATAGTTATGAATCTGAAGTGAATCACAGAAACCAGACATGGAAGAGACCTACTTCTCATCTTCTCCAACCAGCCCTTACCCCAGCTGCAGGGCTGTTCCTTCTAATAACTTTTTCCAAATTTTTATTCAGTCCTATTCCGGGCTTTTCTGATGTGAGTTACCAGTGACATGCCTAGATTTTTAAATACTATTGTATTTGATGGCTGAATGTGCAGAATTTACTGAGTACAAAATAATATGCCAATAACATTGTGGTCAAATATGATTTTGGAACAATCAAGTGGCACTTAATTAATAAGTAATTAAATCCCTTCTTAATGCCCTATTTGAAACACTTAGGACATGTCTACACTGCACTAAAAGTCCCATGGCACAGGGTCTGAAAGCCCAGACTCTAGCCTGACCCCAAATGAAAATCATAGAAGGCCCTATGACATACTTCCACAGTAAGCCCCAAAAATAGCCCTTTAAAATCCCTTATGGTCTGCAGAAAAAATAATCTTTTTTAACAGGAACTCAATGTTATGCAATGGAACTCATGTTGCAGGGGAGGTGGAATTTTAAAGGGGCAGAACTGTATTTGCAAACATTAACCACGCTAAGTTCACTTTGATGCTCTCCTATTGGTCCCAGTTAAGGTGAAACTTCCAATTAGGCCATTTAATTTATCGGTCCCAACTGGAGCAAGATTATAGTATATTCTCAAGGGTTTTGTCCAGTTGTCAGGAACTCAGGGGATGGGACTTCTACCATTTCTTTGGGGGACACTATTTCAAAACATAAGAGACCTCATTGTTAAAAAGTTTATTTTATATTCACCCTTAACTTTATTTTGGTTAATTTCATTCCATTACCCCTAGTTCTGTTCCTTCACATACAATCCTAAATAATTCCTCCTCTCTACATTCAGACATTTGTACTTTCTAACATTCTGGGAGACACAAATCAGTGTTGGATAGAGCCAGCCTTCACACAAGGAACTTTTATCTTGAAAAAAAAAAAAGTTTGCCATATTCAGTTGAGTAAATGATGAACATGTCAGCCCAGTTCCTACTGGTTAAGCCTCTAGAAGGAATCCAAAATCCAGAGCACCTGACTTTACATGCACCTCTGTTGAAGCTGTACATGCTCTTCTAGCTTCAGCAAAACACACTGGTAACAATATCACTGGAAAGAACAACTTAACCAATGCAGCTTTTAAAGGAGCTACTCATCAAGCTCGGGAATGTTGGAGAGATCTGTTCTGCAAACTATAGACAAAAAATAGGCAATCAAATGAATGGGGGTTAGTTGGGCTGCACCCAGATGATGAACAGTTCCAGTCACAAGGCATAGCATAACTGCCCTGGAAAGGAATCCACGCCAAACATCTCAATAATGGGAGAAAGTGTTGAATTTCATAATCCATTAGAGAGGGTGAGTGCCAGCCCTGGGCAAACTGCACAGAACACATGGTGTACAAGTTGGAAAGAAGCTTCACCCTGTGGGCTCTTATTAAAGTGAAGGTTTCATGTTTCAGTACCTTCAAATCTCGCCTCCTTTCTGTTATAAATCAAGGACATTGGAGTGGCCATGACAAAATGACATGGATCTGCATGCTCAGCACCAGCCACACCAGGGTACAGACTGGTTAGAGAGTATGGCTGACACTCTTATGTATTAAAAACTCTGTCGGAAGGCATGACCAGGCTCTTTGGGATGATGGGGGAAAGGGAGGGCCTGCAATGCCAGGCCTCATGGGCTGAAGAGTGTTAAATGAGGAGATCCTCAGAGCTCCAAATGGAGAGCTAAACCACGCTGCCCAGGCAGGGAGAGAGATGAAGACTTGAGAGTTGGGAAGGTGAGCTTGATCTGAGAAGTCAGTAACGATTTCTTTCCTTTCTCTAGAGCCTGATTTTGGTCTCTCTTGTCACTTCCCGACACGTAGAAATCAGGTACTAACTGGGTAGGTTTTAGAATCACTAGTTAGAGCAGCTTCATCCCCACTGCTCCCTCCCCTACCTAAAGCAAGCAGGAATTATCATTTTAAAAGTTTTTCCTCACTGCTTCCCTGCAGAGAGGACTTTAAAAAAATTAAAAAGCAATTCACTGCAAACCTCAAAACACCATGACACTTTGCTTGTATAAAATATTCCAGGGCAATTAGGTTGTAAGACCCTAGGAGCAGGGACTGTTTTTTTGTTCTGTGTTTGTACAGCACCTAGCACAATGGGGTCCTGGTCTATGATGAGGGCCCCTAGGTACTACGGTAATACAAATAGTAAATAATATTTTGGAGGGCATTTCCAAATTACTGACTATGTCTATTAAGATGAAAGGCAATTAACATATTGGGCTAGGTTCTGCTTTCGCTTACCAAGGTATAAAAACTAGTATACTTGAGCCATGCATCCAGCTTCTCCTTTCACAAGTAACTCATGCCAGAGTGTAGGGTTCTGAGTGCCTACCACCACTACCTTCCCACAGCCAAATAGCTAGTAGCCAAATGTTTACTGCTGCATGCTACGTGTGTACCCATAAAACCCATGCATTTGTGAGCACCAGGTAGGTAATCTTCTACCAACTAAATGCCTATTTGCATATGCAATAATGTAATTTTGTATGTAAATATGAAGCTTCAGGAGCACAAAGGCTCCTCTTATATCCTATCGGTGCACCAGCTGTATTCAGCTCAAATTTGTCCCCAAGGTCAACAGCTCCATTACACTGTTATAAATCCAGAGAAACTCAGTTGTGATTCAGAGTAACATTTTTATCGAGCTAGGTACTTATATGGCCCTCATTACCATAGTATCTGAACATCTCACAGTCTTTAATGTATTTATCCCTGTGAGGTAGGGAAATACAAGTATTCCCATTTTAGATGGGGAACTGAGGCACAGAGAGGCTAAATGACATGGTCAAGGACACACAGGAAGTCTATGGCAGAGCTAGGGCTTAAACTTGGGTCTTGAAAGTCCTAGGCTAGTGCCCAAAGCACTAGATGATCCTCCCTCCTAAATGTTATCCTTGATGGCCATAAGTGTTTTGATGGTTTTGTCTTACTGTGGATTTAACTTGGAGCATATTATTCAAAAGAGGAAAAAGGGCAAACAAAAATTTAGTCTCCATATTGGGCGAAAATCCTGATGGTGAGAGATGTTCAACTGTGGAATTGTCTCCCAAGGTGAGTAGTAGAAGCCCTGCTCTTGAGACATTGAGGGTATGTCTACACTGCAATTAAAAACCTGTGGCTGCCCTGTACACCTCGGGCCAAGTGGCCGTTTAATTGTAGTGCAGACATTTGGGCTCCAAGTCTCTAGGACCCTGCAATTGGAAGGGGCCCAGAGCTCAGGGTGCAACCCTAGCCTGAGTGTCCACAATGCAATCAACAGCCCCTTAGCCAAAGCCCTGCAAGCCTGAGTCAGCTGGCACGGCCCATTCAGGGGTGTTTATTTGCAGTGTATACATACCCTGAGAGCTAGGCTGGACAAGAATATAGGGTAGGGAACAGTCTTGCAGTGGCCCCTGAGATGAGGAGGTTGGACTAGATAGGACTGAAGAGGTCTTTTTATCTGTAATTTCTATGATGCTATGAAAAGTAAAAATGTAGAGTTGGGGGTAAAGCCCTCACTCTCTCGCAGAGACCAAAATGGGTTGAAATATTTCCCACAAGTTAATGTACCCATATCCTGATATCCATGGTGCAATACTGTGAACAAAACCCCTGAAGGGGTTAGATCAGTTTACCCATCAGTAAAATGAAGATAGATACTTATGCATGTTTGTAAGGTGCTTGGCTATCTATAGATGAAAAAAAAACTACAGGAATGCTAGTTATTATTGCTACGAATTAGTATATGAGTGGAGACCCAGTATGCAGACTGCTGATGGAATCCACCTGGAGCACAAGAACAGAGTGAAAAGGCCTAAATAAAGCTCCTTAAAAAAAAACCCAACAACCCCTCAACCAACAAACACAACCACAACTCTTCTTCTGTGAACTGCAAAGGGGTTGAGGTAAACTTTAAACCCCAGCAAAGCTGGTCTTTTGTGTGAGATGTAACGGGTTGTCAGCTCACATAGATTCAGGGAACCTGAGCTATTCTTTCCCTTTGATTGTACTAATATTTAGATGCACCAGGGGTCCCCAGAGACCTCAAGTGAAGGTGCTTGGAAACCAAATGGCAACGATTATTAATCTGCGCTTTGAAGTCAATTTTCCTGCTAGGCAGCTCTTGTAACTGCAGCAAAAATACAATAGAGCTGGCTAATGTACGAATAAGCCAGCTCTGAAACGCTGCAGGGGAGCCCTTTATGTAGAAGCTTTCAGCATGTGAACTAATGCTATCTATCACTTGAAACGGATGAGGGGGGTTTACTGTGATCTAGGCTCCAAGGCATTTTTGGGGTGGTTATCTGGCAGAGATTGTATTTCTGTGGGCAAATTATATACCAGTTGGCAAACGCTGCAATGCAAAACAAGGAGCTGGTTCTGCACCCTTACTCTAGAGAGGCTGATCTCGTACATGGGTGGAGGGGGGCTGCAGGCAGGTTTGAATCCTTTTTTTCAACAAGGTGAATGTCGAGAATAAACTATATTGTGAAGCCAATGGTTTAAGCTGTTTATCAGTGGTGGCCTTATGGCAAGGAAGCAACTGACAAGGGTAATTGCTTTGTTTGCACAACAGATTGGATTGTAAGAGGAACAAATGCAGTTGCAAACGATAATCCTTCTTAATATTGATAATGCCAGAACATATTTGAGAAGCACAGGTAAGGATTGTGCTTTGGGGGGTGGGGTGAAAAGTCAGAATTCTTGGGTTCCATTTCCAGCTTTGGAAGGAAGTGTTTTTTAATGGTTAAAGCAGGGAACTGGGATCAGGACTTCTGAGTTTCCTAGCTCTGCTCCTCAGTGACTTACTGGGTGAGATTTGGCCCCACTCTTCCTCTTTTTTCCTACCAGTAGCAGAAAAGGTGGTTCCCACTATCACAAGTCCTGAATGATTTTTGGTTGGAGGAATTGGTAGCTTCTGAAATATAATGATACTTTTCAACTACAGTACTTAAGGCTCATAGAACCAATTCAGTGTTAAATTACTGCAGAATCTCTACATGACCTTAAATTGTAGCAAGTACGCATACACTTTAACCTGATTCTGCCCTGCAGCTGCTTACTGTATAACCTGCAATCTTAACATTTAATCTTGAGGGTCATTGTTAGATCACTAAAAGAAGAGTTTTAGATAGCTAATAACCGTTATATCTGAGCTTCAGGTATGATAATACAGGAGCATAACAATCACTACTACTAGCAAAATGAAAGTTAACTGCAGAGCAAGTCTAATAGGATGGAATGTTAATTAACATGATCCAAAAAAAATTAACATTTTTGAGTTGCTTCTATTAAGAAGGAAGATATTATAAGGGTGGATTTTAATAGGAAAGTCGATTGTTTTCTCATAGCCTCTCATTTCCTTTATCTGTATTAGCCATAGAATTGCAACTTTCTTCTACACTGATGTGTTCATTATTGCTATTCATAGTCTTATTTCAACCTAGAGATGAAATTGGAAATGTTGCATTAAAAGAACAAACAATTTATCCATGTAATTTTGCTGCTGGCACAACCTACAGCTTTAAACTCTGTGGATGAATTAAAAAGACTTTCACATTCTAACCCCAGTGGCCTGATTTGTAATCGCACATTATGATGTGTGATGAATGCTTATGAAAGGGATTTCTTGGTTACTTGAAAGGATGGGCCCAGCAGTTAAGGAAGAAAGACTCATTACAAACACGAGACAATATCTGTGTCCAGCCTAACCTTTGCTGAGGTACATTGGATATGAATAGGCACAGGGACCAATATGTGTTGGAGATGGTTAGGAAACTCTGGCTTTTATTCCCAGTTCATAAACATGCACGCTAGTCTTAAATAGTAGTTGAAGTGTCTAATGCAATCTGGCTGTTCTTCACAACCTTCCAGGGCATTCAGTTAGCTGTCAAAATGGAAACATGCCAGAAGCCAAATTATCAGCTGCTTGATTTCTACTAAATGTTAACAGGCACGTGCAAAAATAACACTTGTGGACTTCTAAAGATTTTTGGGGCTTCTAGAATAGAAGAATGCCCTGTGCTTTTAGAGGCTAAAGTTGTGCTTGTTTATTGGCTTACACATCCATCTCTAATAAGGGAACTCTAATAAGAGGCTGGCTGTCACATGAGCTGATGTTGCCTGCTCCGAATCTCCGGTTGTTAAGATGTCTCATCACCAGGCAACTTGGTTGTGGCAACCTGAGATAACTCATGGGGAATTATCCAAACAGCAATTTAGTCACATAAGTTTCTTCTCTGAAAACTAACTGTAAAAATGGAGTCATGGAGCTCCAAGTTTACTGCGTCTCTGTGGCTGCAGAATAAATATGATCAATTTCCAAGATGTTATTCTTAACTGCCAGCCCTGCCAATTCAACTTGGGAATTGAGAATCAAACTGAGGGTCGGGTTGGCTGTCATAACTACTAATAAGAAAGATTCTATAGGCCAAACTATACCTCAGTGACACCTGTGAAACCCCATTGTCTTCAGTGGGTTTTCACAGATATAAAACCAACTGGTAATTGGAATTTAGTAAATTAGTAAACTGTGGGCCCCATCCCCCGCCCTGAGGCTGACATTTGTTCCACAAGTAAACAGCCTCTTGGCCCAAGCCCCACGAGCCCAGGTCAGCTGACATGGACCAGCCACGGATGTGAATTTAATTGCAGTGTAGATATACCCTTAGTAAATCATCTTGGGCCGATTAATCTCTCTTACTCAGTGTTGTTGTTCCCCCATTGTAAAATGGGGGCATAATATTCATCTCCCTCACTAGCGGCTTCTGAAGCTTCATTCACTAATGTCTACTAGACACTTTCAGGGTCTCAGATGAAAGATGCCAGAAACATATTCGAACATGGTACATGGCTTTATATAAGACTGGGTTCACTGTCAGGAATGGCCAGAAAGGATCAAAAATATATGGCTATCAAAATGGCAGTGGCAATCCTTCCACACTAGCCTATCATAAAGACAGCAGAGCTAATGTTCGATATAGTCTGCAAACATGAACAAGCCTCAGCTGTACCCTTTCCAATCACAAGTGCGCAAGGGACAGAGACACCAGCCAGGCTCAGAGGAGAGGCAGAGGGATGGAAATTGCCTGAATTCGGAAAGCCTTCAAGCATGTCTTATCCATTCAGAGCATGTGGAGTGGAGCAGGGCACTGTAATGAAATACAGTAAGTAATGCAGACGATATGCACCTTCATCAAAACAAGCTGTTGGACTCAACAGCTGAGGGAAGCTGAGCAATGAGATGATGCAGGTACAGCCACTCTGCTCGATTACAGCACTCTGCTCGATTACAGCTGTCTTTTACAATTGAAAACCTCACATAAGGCTAATTCCCAACAGTGGGGTTTTTTTTTTTCTTTCTCTTATATCCAACTAACAACCTCGGGCCTTTATTCTACAAGTGGCTGAGTACCCTTAACTCTCAATGATCTCACTGGGAATTGTGGGCACTCAGCACCTTGCAGCATCAGGCAGCTAGCTTGTACAGCCATACGTGAATCTATAGTTATTAATTATACATATACACATGTACATACATACCGGGCTTTTTTGACTTGCCAATAAAACTTTAAATTTACAACAAATTCCAAAAAGCTATGGTGATCCAAGTTTAGCCCAGTCTGCCTCCTTACTTTATGAACTATACCCCCTCTTAACAAATCCAAATGAAAATCAGCTTCAGCTACATAAAATTTGATGAGTAGAAGTGCTGGTGGATATTTGTAAGCAGCTGGGGAGTGGTGAAAGGGAACCATGCTGTTTATATTTTAAACCTGCTGTCTAGCTCTAGTCTCTCAAGAATTCACTCTGCATGGGACGCTTTCATGCCATGCAAGGAATTTCAAATTCTCTGCACTGGATCTGACATTAATGTCTGGCAGGATACACTACACATCTTAGAGTACGTCCACACTGGAATAAAAGACCTGCAGCACAGCCATGGCTGGACTGGGTCAGCTGACTCGGGCTCCAGAGTTAAAAATTGCTGTGCAGATCTTTGCGCAAGGGCTGGAGACCAGGGTCTGGGCCCCTACCCCATGGAGTCTCAGAGCTCAGGCTCCAGCCCAACCCCAAATGTCTACACCGCAATTCTACAGCCCTGCAGCCTGGGGCCCACAAGCCTGAGTCAGTTGACTCGGGCCAGCCACAGGCATTTAATTACTGTGTAGATGTACCCGTAAGGCTCGATTCTTCTCTCATCCGAACCGGTTTTATACTGATATAACTCCACTCATTTCCACTGAGTTATTGCTGATTTACATCAGTATTAAGTGAAAGGAGGATCAGGTCTTTCACCTCAGGGGAATCACAGAATCCGGATATGATTTCTGACATGTGGAAGACCTGTTAGGTCATCTAGTCTATCTCCCAGGGACAAGTGCAAGGTTGTTACCTACTTTATATCTTCTTATATGCTTTACTTTCTAGTATTCTTTAAAGGCAAACATTATTTGCATTATAAAGCACACACCTTATATGTATCTCTTATATAGTCCCCATTTCCAATACCTTTTCCAATGCTATAGTCAGCAATGAAGAGTTGTAATTTCCTAGATTTTATAAAGAGAAACTGCATTTGCCACCCCTTAATCCTCTGATGCAAGGAGCCTCTTCTCCCCGCACCAACCCCCTATGCTTATTAAGCTTTCCTACCCATTGATACTGCGTTCAGAACTTAGGCTGCATATGCAGAGGTGGTATCCCTGTAAAGGAGGAGGGAGCTAACAGTCCTTCGCTGGATGACTTGGGCACTGGTGCACCTGAAACAAAACGTGTTCAGTTCTGTGCATCTCATTACCAAAAATATACTGACAAAGTGGAAACAGTTCAGGGAAGAGCAATGATCAATGCTTCAACCCAATCTCCAGAATTACTTGTAACTCAGTTGTGGATAGCTTGTTGTCTTGCTTTGCATTTCTTGACAGCACCTTTGAAAGGTGAAATTGCTGAAACACGATAATCCACTGTGCAAGCTGTCATGACCCTAACATGACAACATCTATTTGAAGATGCCCTCCTGGAGTGTGCAGAGGACAGAAAGCTCAAGGAGAAAATAAGAGAAAATACAGTTTTCTTTAAAAGTGAAGGGGAGATTACTTGGCTCTAAAGAAGATACTGTGGTCCATTGGTTAGAGTAGAGCTGACACTCCTGGGTTTTATTCCTGGCTCTGACAATCACCCAGTACAGAACACATCACATACTCACTCTGTGCCTCAGTTTACTCGTGTATAAAATTGGGATAATATTTGCTATCTACACAAGGGTATTGCAATATTTAGTTCATTAATAGTTGTATGGCTCTTTGAGACCACTGAATGAAAGGTGCAAATACATGTTCAGATTATTATAGTTGGTGTAGTTGCCATGAGAGAAATCTGTTGCCATTCACTCCTCCAGCCCAAATTAAAAAACACACACTCATAAAGGTGCAGGCTGCCATCATAAGCCAACTCTCAACAAAATATGAGAAGAAAACTTGATTTTGTAGGGATTTTTCAATGGCAAAAAAAATGTCCAACTCAAGTCTCACACACTGGGGCCCGTACAAGACAGCTTAAAAAAAAACAACACGATTTTCATGCAGTATGTTGCTATATTGCCTCTTCTGAGGCTCAAGCTATGAGTCTGTCTGGCAACTAAAACCAGGGGAGGGTTGGTGTAGGAGGGGAAAAAAACCAACTCAAGATGTGTACATTCTGAAAGCTTTTCACGGGAGTGCTGCATGCATAGCACAACCTTGTGTCTGGGAGCTCCAGCTACGGGATGCAAGGAGCTCTTGAAGGTTCTTAACTAGATGAATTGGCAAATTGTTATTTGAGCCATTGCTCCTTAGAACAGAAGCCAATGAAGAAACTTGTAACTAATGCAGCACCGGCCTGGCAAGCTGCTGGGTAATAGTTGCAATGCCTGGCTCTGCAAAATGCAGCTACGTATGACCATTGGAGGGATATTTCTTCGCCAAATCCATGATGATCTTCCACATAGTCATTATGAAGGGGAAAAATGATTTGGTGACAGGAGAAAAAAAATCACCAAAAGAAAAAGGAAGCTATATATTCAACAATGATCAAATGAGGTTTCAGATACTGAGCTTCATTTCTTTTAGACTCGCCACTGCTCATGTTGGTCACACAAAGCACTGGGTGAATTTACACGCTTCAGCAGAGAAATGTTCAAATAACTGGATGGGCAAAGCAAACTAGGGATCAAAAGGCCTCACCAGGCTTCCCTAGCTTTCCTATGCAGGTGGAGGAGTTATTACTAACACAGCGATCTAGAAGCACCAGTGTCTGCTTTCATCTTTAGACAATCCTGTTGTTAGGATAGATGTGCTCCAGGCATAACATTTGCAGAGTTGTTTTACCAGCTGTTTCTAAAAATACCAGCTTAGTGATGGAGACTTTTTTCTCTCTCTTTTCAAAATATTTTTTTTCCCAAGGAAAAGGCGATAGATGTGGGAAACAGCATCTGCTGAAAATATGACATAGCTTAGGGGATGGACTTTTAGTTTTACAGTTGCTTTTAAAAAATAATGCAAAGCTAAGAATGAAACAACTGAACACACTGGTGCATTCTAACCCCTCTCCTTTGACAAAACTAATCAAAGGTTTTATATTGCTAATACGATCACAGTGGAGTTAGTGACAGATGTCTCCTATAAGAAAAAGACCCTCAGCTAATCCACAGATGAGTTTAATTATTTGGACATCCTGTCAAGGGAGCAAGGAAAGTCGAAGAGTGAAAAGCAGAAGGGAAAGAAATAAACAGTTAATTAAAAAACAGTTCTTTGATGGTAGAAATTATCAATTGAATTTTCAGGTGTGAATGCAACAGATGATCATGAAAAAATATGTATAGTGTGTTTATGACTACAAAACCCAATATTTACACCTATAGACTGCCTATATTTACACCTAGACCACATAAATGGCTAACTAGGCATGTAATCGGTGTGAACCAATGCCCACTTGCATGTATAAATATTTGCGGTCATACCTGTTGTGCCCTCCTCCGAAAATGTTGACCTAAATGGTAAGTAGGGAAAAATACTCTTTGGCAATTCCCCCCATCCACTTGCTAAAGTTTCTGCTGAATCCCATATGCCACAACTGCCTGGTTCCCCTGCTACATTGGCAAGTCACCTTACCTTTCTGCCAGTTGCCTGGTCCCCAACTCAGCTGCCCGACACCCACTCCCTTGTTCTTCTTAGTGATAAATTACTTGAACCCCCTGTCACCTGCTGGCCCTTTTCCAGCTCCCTGATGTAGGAGTTACAGCCATCTGCCTGACGTCTGCCGTAGCTGACTATGCCCAGGAGCTCTCAGAACCTAGGCTCAAACCTGGATGCACTCACAAAACAACGTGGGGATGGTTCATTCTGGATTAGGAGCCAGTCCCTGCACTCCCAAGTCCAAGGTTACAATTAACAGAGCTAATACTGGAATGTGCGAAGGAAATAACACACAATTCTATCTACTTGCTCCACATTTGCTTATAAATCCCCAAAGTAGTGCCCTAGTTTAGTACCATGGAGAGTGCTCCTTGGAATTTCTTTTTGCTTCAGCACACACACCTGCTATGTCTATACTTACGGTAGGCAGTAAGTATGTTGAGTACAGGCACTACACACATACCACACGGCAGTATTTAGCTACATGCCTCAGAGAAAGGCTCTGGCAGCGGGCCACTACACTGCTAAACATAGTCTAGACCTAGGAGACACTGTTTAGGCGTGTAGAGAGAGACCATGTAGGGAACATACTGTGGGGCTTCACGTGTATAGGGCACTCTATTGTACTCGCCTCAGCCATGCCTCACCATCTACGCTGCTATTGATAGCCACGCTAACTGGGCGTGCAGTGTCTGTCCTCTACACCGTGTTATAAGTGTAGTTGTTGGTGGTGCAGTAAGTATTTGGAGACACTTCTTTGCAGTACATTAACGATCTATGG
Source organism: Lepidochelys kempii (assembly GCF_965140285.1). Classification (NCBI taxonomy): domain Eukaryota; kingdom Metazoa; phylum Chordata; order Testudines; family Cheloniidae; genus Lepidochelys; species Lepidochelys kempii. The sequence continues at coordinate 95,224,882 of NC_136385.1, read as the reverse complement.
GTCAGTACTAAAACAGCCAGTTTACAGAGAAACCATAAATGCTAGTAATAATAGAACAAAAGTAAAGCTACTGTATGCATTTCTATAGCATTTTTCAGCTGATGATCTCCAAATGCTTAAGAAAGCTTCGCTAAGGCTGCTGTGAGGCAGGGAAATATTATTAACTTAACTTTACAGAGGTCAAGAAAAGCTAAGTGAATTGCCTAAGATCTCAGTGGTAGAATTAGAGCCCAAGAATCCTGACTCCCAGTCCCGTGTTCTGCACACTAGACTCACTGGGTGAAATTCAGAGATGAGTATAAATGAACCCCATGGAGTTAAGCTGGCCACCATAATTTCAAGTCACAGCAGTTTAGATGGGCCCTGGAAAAGAACTAATTTTCCCTTTTTTTACTTCTTTGTGATTTGTGATAAAGGTGTGAAAGGTTGTTGTTTAAAAAACATCCTCCTTTTTTGTTTGAAATTCAGCTATTGTCTACCTTGAAACTCTGTATGGTGAGTGGAGACCTGGTCAAATATGACTTCATACCTGTTAAGAGAGTGAAAGCTAAATAACAGAGGGGAGGAAGGGGGTGGGATTCTGAGTCAGTCTGGTTAAAACTTTTTACTTTTTGTTAACGTGTATTTAACTCCAGTGCCTAGAGAACATTGCAAACCATACCTCTATGCCCCCTCCTCCCCCCCAAAACACCCTTTGCATGCTGGATTTGGCACTGTAGCATGGATATGATCTTGGGGATGCTGGGAGGATTTGCTACACTTGTGGAGGGCAGTGAGAAGAAAAGGTCCATGTTTATACTATGAAATATTTGTATTTTCCCTGGACTAATTTTTTTTTTTCAAATGTAAAATTGATAAGGGCTTCTGGCTTTCTCTGGTGTAACTCAGCAGTAGCTCTACGAAAATCAATGGTGTTACACCAATGGACGTAGCATCAGAATAAGGGCTAGTCTAAACTAGAGTTGCTCCAGCGGCGCAGCTATGCTGATGTAGCTGTGACACTGTACCACTGCTAGTGTAGATGCTCTATGCCGATGGGAGAGAGTTCTCCCATAGGTATAATTACTCCACCTCCCGCAGAGGCGGTAGCTATGTTGGTGGGAGAGCGCTGTCCACACTGGCACTTCAGTCAGTGTAACTTATGTCACTCAGGGGATGGCTTTTCCACATTCCTGAGCAACTTAAGTTGTACTGAAGTAAGCGCTAGTATGTACAAGCCCTTAAAAGATCAGGTTCTTAATTTTAAAATGGGGCAGCTATTCTGCTGAAAAGTGTGTGTGTCCATTGGCAGAAATGTGGGGGGGAAATCATACCTTCCACATAAGTAATGGATTGAAAAATATGTCTGATCACTAATTGAGGGCCAGTGGTTCGAAAAAGTACACTGGTCCTTAAAGCATGTGAACTGCTCCCACCAAAGAGCTCCTGGCACAGGTAGTTTTTAAAATATTACAGATTAAAACAAGCTTGTCCCCTAATTAGTTAATTGTAATAAGTGTAAAGTAATTTAGTCTACTTTTTTCTAGTTCTAGTGAGCCCATAACTGTGCTGTGGCATTGTGGCCACGGTGGTACTTATTGATAATTTTAAAAGTAATTATGATTATTAATTTAGTAAAACGCTCAATATTTACACAAAACTTAAATAAACGATCGTTTCGGACCTCCACTGCTTTGCCAAAGTCAGAGCAGCACTGAGTCCAATGCTGATGCTGATAGCTACCCTTTTCATATTGATGTGGCAAAAATCTTGGAATCTGTTGTTCTTTTAAAAGAAATAAATCTGATCTGTTCTCCCCTTAAATGTATTGGGGTAGTTGTCGTGCCTCTTGAATGCCAAAAGAGGAACAATTTATATCATTGTCAGCACAGGACAAAAATTATGACAGGGAACCACAATGGAGGTGTGAAGATTAACCTTTTCTTGCAGAGCTCTTGAGAAGTTTTATGAAGATGGCATTCAACAGCATGATGAAAATATAGAAAATATTATTTTTATCAAATTAGGTGACACCTGAAATTTAAAACCATGCCAGGCTGATTGATATCCTGCTTTTATCCCGTTTAAATCTGGTGTAATGAGGTGGGTTAAACATCTTTGAATACGGAGGTGTAACTGCCACACTTCATCTGAGATAGTTGTAAGAAGCCACTAAACTCCTTTATGCAACCAGGTAGCTGAAACAATAGTGGCCTTCACCCCAAACACTGGCATGTCACCACCCAAAACAAAGGTACATGCAAGGCACATGTGGGCAGAGGGGTTTTGCTGTATACAGTTGTGTGAAGGTTTATGTGTCTGTGAGAGAACCAGCAAAAAGATGAGAAAACCTGAAAGAGAAGGTAGGAAGGAAGCACCAGATTCAGGCAGAACAAGCACTGGGAGCATGGCACTGAGAAACACCGAGAGAGTGCTTTTGGGCAGAGTGCTGGCTTAAAGAGGCTTGATGCTGTGAGCAAAGAAACTATCTCCTGTTGTTCGGGGAAACAGAACTTTGTACATTCTTTGTAAATTAACAAGGCTGCACCAAAGATACCTGACTCCATCATCTATTTCTCCTCCTAAGGGAAACAACTTGCAGGGTCCCAAATTTTGACTATCCACTTGGGTCAAAAAGGAGTAATGGTGGCGTGATTTTGTTATCCAGTTTCTCATACAGCCCTAGAGTCAGTACTTTATACCACTTGAGAACTGAGGCTCTAGTGGCTAACAGATTGGAAATGAAGTAGAAATGTAGGGTGAAGGCAAGGTGGTAACCCTGATGACAGGACTGTAAATTCTGATATCTCAAGCCCTGCAAGGCTGGAAATAAAAGCAAAGCACAAAAGTATCTGCCACTGGCCTTTCTAAGAGACATGATACTGGGCTAAATGGGGCACTGGACAGTTTTGGAAGTGAACTTTATTTCCATGGGTAGGTTATGTTCTTTCTTATGCTGGTTTTACACTGGTGTAATTACACTGATTTTTAAAATAAAATTACATCTGATTTATACCATTGGGAGAGCAGTTTTTATGCCCTGTTTTCCTACTTCCATATTAACTTTACAACTACCACAACAGAATAATTTTGAAGTTTAAGAACCTCAGCATTATCTCGAGTGTTGTTACTGTACTGTCCTTTTTTACTGTCCTTCACCCTTGTCTAGTGATTCTGGTGGAGCCTTAGACCCCAAAGGGTGAGCCTTGGGTCCTTCTGATAAAGCAAGCTCAGACATCTCACCCAATTTGGAACCCCAGCCTCCAATGCCTATTCAGCTGCTCTCCAGAGGGAGTGCACTAGCTATCGTTTCTTCTAGTCAGACACCATTTCAGATATTAGCAGGGGGCTTTCACCTCCAGGCAACATCACCAAAAGAATACAAAACAAAACCCTTCAACTACAAAATGAGATTTGAAAATCTCTCTGCTGATAGTATCTATCTCTATATACTTGACATACTTTTCCTTTAGCAACACGTTTCCATAATCTTCTGGCAGGCACCAGGATATTATTTATCTTCAGGAAACAAGATAGCTCTTTCTTGTTTCACATTAGATAATCACTACCCTAGACATATAGAGACCTAACATAAATGCATTTGATTGTGATGCAAAAAGCTTTTTTTGAATCATATGCCACCTCTTTCTTTCTCTTCTCTTTCACTGCATGTGTCACTGGGTATTTTTCGCCTTCTCCCACATACTTTATGAAGCTGAAAATCAAAGCTAACAGGGATAAGGACTTTCTCCCAGAAGGCTCAAAATATCATATCTTAGTAATTTAGATATTTGTCAGCTTGATAACCCAGCCAAGGTTTCTAGAGGGATTGCCAGAATGTGACAGTGCACATGGACTGGAATATAAACAAGTGGCTTGCGAAAAGGTCTAGAACCAGTGTGGGCAAAGTGGCCAATGCCCCTGAAAACCCTGGGTCTGAATCTGATCTCACTTGCACCTGATGTAAACTGCGAGAACTCAAAGTTAATGAAGTAACACTGAAAAAAGTTAAATTTCTGGAGCAAAATTCTGATTGAGGGTTAGATTCTGAAGCAAATTCCACGGTGGTGGAGTTGTTAAATGCATGGACCCTGCATATGGTGTTCCAGATACACCATTTATTTCCAGATAAGTTGTGAAATACTAATCTGAAGGTAATTTATCCCAATGATTATGTGGTAATGCTATTGGAAACTATTACATTTGGATGAAAACGGTACTGATAAGCCAAATGTTTGATTTTTTTGACCATCTCCTAGTTTCTTAAAACTATTGATAAAATCTGTGTATTTTCAAGGAAGTGATAACTGATTTTTAATACTTAGGAAATAACAACATACATGTGGAGCATGTAGTATTATAATCAGTTTTGTATAACATGCTGGTTTTATATAAATACATAATTCCATATTCATCACCACTTGCACTTTTCCTTAACCTTACTAGACAGAGGACAAATAGGAAATACTGTTATTTGATAAGATCAGAAATTAACACTTCCTGTTGTATCAGGGTGAAATTCTCTTAATTTACATACTTCATCTCAATGCTTACTTATAGCATATTGGCTCTTACAAGCTAAGTAAGGCAGGGCTCTGTCAGAACAAAGTTCTCAAACCTCTCCAGGAGGGGCTCTTCTGAACCTAATCTCATGATGTAAGGACATTTACAGCACGACAAAGGTATCTGTGAAAATTCAGGGTTTGATTTGGTAAGCTAGAATGTGGCTATTTCTGATTCCCACCCAGACTATGTGCCTCATATCTAACAGGAATCTTCAGAAGGAGGAAGAAGAAATTCAGAAGGTTATTTAAAAGGATGGTCAAAGTTAGTTTACGTTTCTCCCTTTCTTCCAACCTACTGTGACCAATGTGAAGGCAAATTCCCCTGTGTGCAAACATTCAGAGCATGGAATCTCAGTAGAAAAGATCTTCAATCTGTATAAATGTAAAGTCTTTGAGGCAGACCCCCAGTGACTCTAAGCTTATTCATCTCTCCTGTTATGTACAACTGATGGGCCTCTGATTAACAGAAACTCCCAAGAGAATCTAGTCAATTCCAGCTCTATTTTTGACTGCCATCCTCTCCTCCCTCCAGGATCTCTGCCTTTTAACAAGACCTCAAAAAAAAAAAAAAAAAACCCCATCAAAAAACAAAACAACCAACCCTGCATTTTTTAAAACTTAGATGAGAGAGACAGACCCCATTGCAGTCATTTTGGAGATATTGCATTGGAATGCATCAATCAGAAATCATAAAAATGAGCTGTGATTCTATCTGCTCACAGGTGTGTTTAGTTCTCTGGCAGGGAGGGAGACTTGGAGAAAGACTATAGCTCCCCAAACAGAGTTATAGCCAGGTAATAAAATGGAGGGGCGAGGGAGTGATGGAGTGGTACTCCTTCTCCTTCAATAGCCCCTCTAATCTTTGTTGGCTGCTGCTTCTTCCTTTCCCCTCACACTTCGCCATCCCCTAGATTAATACCCTCACAGATAAATCTTCTTCTTATCTGCAGAAAGGTAACACTAAGGCAACAGCAAGACAAGCTGCCCCTCACAATGTGCTTTGTGATTGTACCTCAGTTCTGATTTGGAGTCTAGGGATGAGAGGGGAGTTGAGTACCCTTTCCCATTCAATCATTAGCTCAGTGGTTCTCAAATGTTTTTTTTTCGCGGACCACCTGAAAATTGCTGAGGGTCTCGGCGGACCACTTAATGATCTTTCCAAATGTCTTTTGTACCATTTGCTAACTACTGTAAAGCCCTCTGGATAAAAGTGCTATATAAAAAAACCCAAAATAATAATTAACTTTTTTTGTTCTATAAATAAGAGCACACAACTCATATTTTAATATCAGTAGCCTTATCGTACTAATGCGATGGATGTGCCCTCTCTCCCCCACCGCAGCAGCCCCCAAGCTGGGGCTGGGAAGGAGGGGGGTCTCTCCCACACCACAGCGGTCACAGAGCTGAGGCTGGGAAGGAGGGCCATTTCTCCCCTGCAGCCGCAGCCCTGGAGCTGGGGAAAGTCGCTTCTTTTTCTGGCCACCTCAGCCTTGCACAACCCAAATTCCCCACACCCCCTCTTCTCACCCCACTGCTCCCTCCCACCTACCCCCTATCCCACCCAAGGCCACCAACTCACCTTATATGTGCATCTTTTCCAGGGTCTAGGCACCTAATTAGTGGACACATGTCTGTGCGGCTCCGCTAATTAGGTGGCTGGCCCTTCATTCTCTCATGTACGGCTGCCCAGGTGAGCACCTTGGAGGAACTATCTGCGGATCACCTGAATGGAGTTTGTGGACCACTGGTGGTCCATGGACTACAGTTTGAGAACCTCTGCATTAGCTTGTTTGCTGAGACTGCTAAAAGGTAGCTCATTTATACCCAGATCCTCAAAGTTATTTATGCACCTAACTCTCATTGATTTGAAATAATTTAACTGATTTCATAGGCCCCTAAATACCTTTGTGGATCAAGGCCCTAGTGCCAGTTATGATGATCATCACCTTTCCCAGTAGGAAGTTGTCATAAATATAAAGGGAAGGGTGACCACCTTTCTGTGTACAGTGTTACAAAATCCCTCCTGGCCAGAGGCAAAATCCTTTCACCTGTAAAGGGTTAAGAAGCTAAGGTAACCTCGCTGGCACCTGACCCAAAATGACCAATGAGGGGACAAGATACTTTCAAATCTGGAGGGGGGCGGGGGAGAAAGGTTTTTGTCTGTCTGTGTGATACCTTTGCTGGGAACAGATCAAGGAGGCAAGCTCTCCAACTCCTACAGAGTTAGTAAGTAATCTAGCTAGAAAATGTGTTAGGTTTTCTTTGTTTTTTGGCTTGTAAATTTGCTGCGCTGGAGGAAACGTGTATTCCTGTTTTTGTGTCTTTTTGTAACTTAAGGTTTTGCCTAGAGGGATTCTCTATGTTTTGAATCTGACTGCCTGTAAGATTATCTTCCATTCTGATTTTACAGAGTTGTTCTCTTATCTTTTTTTTTTGTTCTTTTAATAAAGTTCTGATTTTTAAGAATCTGATTGGGTTTTTTGGGTCTTAAAAATCCAAGGGGTTTGTGCTCATCTTGTTTATCCTCAAGCCTCCCCAGGAAAGGGGGTGTTTAGGGAAATAGAAACTCCAAGTGGTCCTTTTCCTTGGTTCTTTGTTAAGCACTTGGTGGTGGCAGCATTTTACCTAATCCAAGGGCAAAGAATCGTGCCCTGGGGAAGTTTTAACCTAAGCTGGTAAGAATAAGCTTAGGGGGTCTTTCATGCAGGTCCCCACATCTGTACCCTAGAGTTCAGAGTGGGGAAGGAACCTTGACAGAAGTGGACCAAGAACGTTTCACACTGACCACCAAACAGCACAGGCCGGGGAGCAACTTCTGGTTCCTACTAAAGCTAGTTGAAAATGAAAGGGACCAAAGGGAGCCCTGTGAATGACCCCCAGGCATTGCAGATTTTACACTTTCATTGGGATAAGGAGTAGCACATTGTGGTGGGGTTAATACAGGAATGGTAGTTGGCATTACCCTCCTAACTACTGCTACAAGTTCACACACATGTATGTACTTGATATGAAACGTACAGTATCTAAAAACCATTGTTTCAACAAGAAACCATAGCAACTAATAGCAACAGCAGGCCTTGGCTATTCATAATTCAATCATGATAATAAGGCTTAGAACTAATACACTAATCATTATAACACTTTGTACTAGTTAATAATACTATCACTCTGTTATATAGTAACTTTCATCTGCGTAGCCAAGATCATTTAAAATGATTAATCAATTAAGTCTCAGCTGCCCCCCACCCAAGGTTATGTAGCTAAGTATTATTTCCTTTCCCACACTTTACAGATGGATGAAGTGAAGCATATAATGGGAAGGTCACAGAGTGAATCAGTGTCAGAGCTCAGAAAAGAACTCTGGAATCTAGACTCCTGATCGTCTGCTCTAACAACTACACAACACTCTGCTGGCCAATGAAGTATGTCACAACTTGTCCAAGCTAGCAATGTCTGCTCCCGGAGAGACAATGAAAGCAGAAACTGAAACAACATTTCAAGTATTAGTAAACCATTTATGGTCTTATCTAGGATAAAATGGAACAGAACAGGATATTATATTGCACTTCTTATGCCCCCGTTATCTTCAACAACTTTACAAACCAGAGAGCTAAACGTGACTCTGCAATGACTGTATAAGGCAAACTCAGCAGTCACTCTGCAGTCTGCAGCAACATTTCATGCCCAGCCTTGGATTTATTGTCATGAATTTATAACGTATGCTGCAACACCGTGGCCCCTCAGAACTTCATGATGCAGCAGGAGTAAACCTCAGATCTTTCTGCTCTAAAAGCACCTTCACCTTGAGGCTCTCCTTTGCTGTTAGCAGTACAGGACCTCTGATGCCCAGATGAGCAACCCTAATTCCATCCAATAGAGGGTAATACAATACCTTTGTTCATTGTAAGCAATTGGTTTAATTAAATAACACCTAACAAACTACTGCAACTAAATGGAAGGTCTTCAGATTTACTAAGAGTTACTCTATGTGAAAATTTAATTTGTGGAGATTTAAAAGCTAAACCTAATAAGGTTTAAAATTAATATATTGTTATTATTTTTCCAGATTTGATAATGCTCAATTAAATGTTCCAGATCAAACAACTTCCTTTTTTCTTCTTGATTAAGTCACGATAGGACTCTTGGTATTTATGGCAGAAAAAAAAGGTTATTAAGTCTGGAGTCCTGTGCAAATATGACAACAAAAACAATATATTGGCCAGTATCAACTAAACTAAACTCTTGAGATGTTAAGATGTCCTACCACCATCCTCCTTTGGCAAACCCCAGACTAAGCAGATAATAGGCACTCCTCAGGTCAGTAAACCTGGTTTCTATTTGGATCAATTTGGTATAAGCACGACTAGCTCAGAAATAAATACTTGAAGGCCCTGAAATAAAGAAGTGAAGACAATCCTGGGACCTTAACATTCCACCTGCCCTGTAAAGTGAATTCCATCTCTTCCTGTAGGATAGCCGGGATTTTAGACTTCATAGCTAAATGTGCGCATGAAAATGTGTCATGAGGGTTCTTGCATACCAACTGCAAGAGATATTGGCTCTGTTCTGTGCATCATTCCCCCATTGATATGAGATGAATTCACTGAATCCACAAAATGAAAAGGAGCACTTGTGGCACCTTAGAGACTAACAAATCTATTTGAGCATAACCTTTCCACAAGTCCACCTTTTCTTTTTGCGGATACAGACTAACACGGCTGCTATTCTGAAACCTGTCACTGAATCCAATGGCTGCAGCCTAATCCATTGAAGCCTTAGACAATGATGGACAAAGATGGGTTTTTAAGTCCAAAAGGCACTGATCACGTACAGTCAATAGTGCTGTCTATTGTCTAGCCCAGTTCATAAGTGCAGGATACCTACAAAATGAAAGTCAGCTCAGATCTGCTGAACATTGGAGATGGGGCCAAGCTGCAAAATTCACACCCAGATCCAATCATCCCAAAGTTCTGCGTTGTTCAGATTTGGGGTTTTGGTTTGGGCCCATCTCTACTTAGCACACATCCTCAGACTCAGCCAGAGTTGCTCCTTAGCATCTCACTTGGTCGAGGTACTGCTTACTGATTCCACTATGATCAGCCAGAGTTAGCTCTGGCCATCAAAAGTAGAATTCTGCTAACTGGTTATGTCCAGCTAAAGTATTTGGGCACCAATTGGTAGACACAGCAAAGAGCAAGCAATAGAGCTGGAGAAGCAGAGAATATCAGCTCCTTGCCCCTTTTGCAACAGCTGGAAGTTAGAACCTGACTAAGGTTTGCCCTAAAATCTGGTTAGTGTGACAGGATGAAACTGGCATAGTTGGTTTCCAAATTTATTCTGTTGCTAATAAATGTGTGTCCCAGTCAAATAAATGGCAAAACTTCCATGGAATGCAATGGGAGCAGAAATTGTTTAATCGTACAAGCTAAAAGATTATTTTTCTAACAAACAAGGCTACAAACTCAACCTGGCATCTGAAAACCCAGCTCTGCTCTTTCTGCCCGTATGTCACCCCAGCAATAAAGATTCTGAAGTTGGAATTTAGCTGACAATGTTCTGCTGATCTGTAAGGCAGAACAGACTCCAGCTAACGCTCCCAGAAGATCCTCAGGAGCTAACAAGAGCAAAACAGTTCAGTCTTGGTGGCAGTAAAAAGGGCAGACACGACTCAATATACAGGGAACTGTTCTGTGGAGTGAAGAGGCACTGTTCTTATGGAGTCCCTTTCCAGACTACAACTGCATTGTAAATTTTAGAAAAAAATCCATACATCAATACATGAAATTGCTTTGGCAGAGTGCCACATTTTTTTTCAGCAGTGCCAAAAAGGCCCCTCTAAATTTAACATATAGCCTCAATTGCATGTAGCTTTTCCCAGAGACTAAGCTAGCTGTGCATAGACACAGTATGGCTTTGCTGTGTAAGGTGTTGGCATATGGAAATGCTGTTCTTGTACAAAGAAGTCACTTTAATGTTAGGTCAGTAAAGCAGTTCTAAGTGAAATGAAAACAACAAGGGTTGGCAAGTACTTTCCAGCTGCAAAATTTGTCTCCATTGACAGGTTATAAAGGCACCTTATGATTTCCATACTGCAATCCTGGCATCAGAATATCAGGAAAAGCTTTTTGCCCCTTTGTGAAGTTTCCTCTAGTGAAGGTTAAAAGGGAAGGCGGAGGACGCGGGGGGTGGGGGAGTGAGAGGGTGCGAGGGATTCAAACAACATCTAACGAACAGAGAACAGAATCACATAACAACACCTGAACAATGGACTCCAAGACACACTGACAAGACAGATGGACACAGACAAGACACAAGATCGCTACCAAGATTTTAAAAAAATAGGAAAAAAACCCCCTAAAAATAAATAAATATAACATTGAGACTGCAGAGGCAGCCACTGGTATTGGTACAACTCATCCAAAAAGAGTAAATAATAATTCAACTAAAAATAAAAGTTAAAAATAATCTCCCAAATCATGCACTACAGACTTGCTGGGTTAGCCTGACTGCATAGCTCTGATGAAACACAAAATGGCGTCATCACAGCTCATGCACAGATTAATGAAGGCCATGGTTAGTTAATCAGCTAAAACTACAGCATGCCACAAAAATGATCTTACACTGACCCAGAAATAAAGATACAACAGATATTCTGCACTTGCAATAAAATTCTTTTTATGCCATCTGCAGTTTGTAGGGATTTTATTGTTGGAAGGGTTTTTTTTTTTTTGCCTTGTTTTTTGTCTTTTGTGGGGGAAGAAGAAACAGTTCTTGCTTTTTTTTTAATGAAAAGAAATGTAAAAAGGGGGAGGTGACAAGAGAGGGTCTGTGCAGAAGCAAAAAAAGGAAGGAAATAAAAGGGAGAATAAAAAGAAAGGCATGCGGGGGGTGAGAATCTTCATTCTTTTGCACACAACTTTCTTGGGATGTCTTTTTTAATCTGGAAGTTTGAATTTTTAGGATGGCAAGAAAAGATTTTGTTGCCTTTGTTGGATTGCAGAGCTATCTCTCTCTCTCGCAAGTTGATTTAATCATTATTTTGTTGGAATTACTCCAAAAATACAAACCAAAAATTACAACAACTTTAAAAATTAAAAAAATAGCAATATGGCATCATCATGATTAAAAAAAATAAAATAAAATAAAGGTAACTAAAATATCAATCACCAAAAATTCATGCGGCACAAGATGAGGCGAAACGACAGAAAATGTTCTTCAAATATATACAACGTATATATCTATCTATATATACATGGAGCCTTATGTGTATATATTGATGGATATAGCTGTATAATTTTTTATTCTCTCTGCCCCATTCCTCCCCAAGGCTAACTGGCAGATGAAACTATTCCTTGAAAAACGAACAAATAAATAAATAAATAAATAAAAGGAAAATAGGGGGAAAAAACCCTCCAAAGAAAAAGAAAAAAACATGCTTTATTCACCAAGAATTAACAGTATCATGCATCTGTCCATATCAGTGGATGCTGGGGTTAGATGAGGGCATGAATTTCTGTGTAAACATGTGATTGGATGATAGGGACTATTGCAGATATTGGTCTCACATTACTTTAGTATATATACATATGTATATATATACTGTATACAGTGTATATATAGATCTAAACTATATAAACTCGAGGGGGTGTTTGGGGCTTATATAGAAGGATCAACCCCCTGAAAACCAAAGCCAAAATAAAAATATAACATAAAAAGGAGGGTGGGAAAAAAACCCAGAAGGCTCTGCATAAGTGATCAGTAAAACTTGTTCTTTTGTTTTGGCCATAAAAAACATCTGTAGCCAGAAAGTTCCATCAAGCAGCCATTGTCATTACAAATGTCACCTCATGTAATTCTGCCCCACAAGGATAGTCCTCATTTCAGACCCACGCACCTGGGACTCAGTCCTGTATTTTCTCGGTGCCCCAAGCCAGTGGGAGGGTTGATGGAGGTAAAAGTCAAGGTCTTAGTATCATTTCACTCTGGCTGTTGTGAATGACTAACCGTGGAAATGTAGCCTCTGGAAGATGAGGTGGATTGTATTTGTGCTTGAGAAATGATGCCTGTGTCAGGATTTACATCGGGCCCTTCTGTTCCCCTTGTCTCTCTCTCACTTTAGGTCCTTTGCGTTCTGTGTGGCTGAGGAGTTGAGAGCTATGCTGCACAATTTGAGCCCAAAGTATCCCCTTTGTGAGTGTCACACTAAAGGCAGTGTGTACCATTCACACACATTTAAGGGCAGAATGTGAGCCCCAGAGACAGAAACAGGGTAACATTCATTTTGCCTGATGCGGGATCTCTGGTCAGAGGATTTGACATTGAGGGGTGAGCAGCAGAACATGTCTCACAGAGTTCCTGCTGGAGATGGGTGTGATGGAAGACAGCTTTCAAATCCACTGGGTGCTCCATAGAAGCCCAGTGGTGCTAGCTGAAGGAGGGTTGCGCTGAATCAGCATTTCCCCTGATTTTCCTACCCATGATTCCTTCCACCCAGCACTGTGCTTTTCCTGCTGGCTACTTGCCTGCAGATCCCTAGTGGAAGAGACAGTGTGCCCTGCCCTGCTGCTTTCTGCAGCTAAAGCCTGTGTCCTTGGCAGACTTTCCACTGTGGAGCCCTAGCACTCAGGGTTACGTTGACAGAAAATGGAAACCCATGGATTAGTCTGGCGCATAAAGTAGAATAGTGTGTTCACAGTTGCATGTATACTAGCTTCTGTATATATAGATATATGTGCCTACCGTGTAGGTGTGTATATTTGTCACACACACATAGGTAAATGCAGTCGATGTTTTCATGTTTCAGGGCATGAATTACAGGTCTTTGGGTTTCTGCTGAAGGTTTGGCACATTGACTCCCTCCTGGGAAAAGCCTTCTGGTTTGATTTGCTAGAGTCAGCCTCAGGTTAAGTTTTTTGGATGAATGAAATACACCAAATAAATTCCTCTTGAAAAAGGCTGGGAAAGTCAGTCAGGCTAGTAAAAACTAGAAGCCTGCAACCAAAGCAGTTAGAAACCCACTGTCTGTGTGAACCCAGGGGGCCTGGGAGGTTTACCTCATAGCTGCGGATCATTCCTAGAGGTTATGTTACAGGATCTCGGTTTACTGGCAAGTGTTTGGGTATTGTTGTTTTGACTAATACCATAAGTGTGCTGGGCTGCAATTCCAACTCACTGCCCAATTATATGCATTTAATCTGAGTCAGTCCCAAAGGGTTATAAGGACAAACTTGACGGATGAAAGGGTAATGGTGCTGAGTTACAACAGCAGCTGTTAAGAAAAGAGAACCATGATTTTCAGGACACTGGAGGCTGTGTTAAAGGCAGATGAAATTTACTCCTCATTTTGCTGAGGGCTTATAGCTCAGACACACAAATACCCTCCAGGTTCAAACTTTGCACAGAATAGCTTTAAAAATCTTCCACCCACTGATTGTAGATGCATGATCAGAACAGCACAGTGGCTGCCTCTTTCTCTAATATGCCGTGTCAACACACTGGACCCAACTTTGGGGGTGTGAGAAATCTGAACCAAAATCTGGAACTGAATTGCACAAATGACTTCTACCTCTAGAATGGGCCAAACCAACACCTTTGGCCTGAGTACCCCAGACTTTGGGAGTATTTGAAATCCAGATCCAGATATAAATATGGTATCTTGGGCACACTTAGAGAATTGATTATAACAAGCAATTCAGCACTAATGCAGAGGAGGGAAATCTCTCCATTTTGGGTGACTTTCTCCCCAGCACCCTATGTGCCATTTAAGTCCTACTTTACCCCTGTATTAGGGTTTTAAGTGGCATATATGAGGTATTTAGGGCCTTCTGCACGAAGATGAATGTCAAACTTTCTTATCTTTAGACCATCAACCACTTTTCTGTTATTACTTTTCAAAGGGATTGTTATTAGACTCATTTATAGTGCTACCACTGCTTTTTAGGTACACTTCCATAGGTATGTGTGGTTACATGACAGATGGACCCAAGCTTGATCAGAGCCAGGACAGGAATGTCAGGGAGAGAATCTGGGGTATAAACAGGGAGCTCAACTGACATGCAGGTTGCAGGCTCCTAGCAGCAGTAAGTTTGCCTGTAGAAGTGCAAGTTGCCTGCCATCCCTGCTGTGCTGGGAGATGGCCAGCACAGCCCCTATACAAAAAAGAGCTGGAGAAGCAAGTTTCGTTTTTATACATCTTTTACTTTTATCGAAGTGGGCTAGAGGTATTTGGATCCAGAGTAGCTGTATGTTGAGGTTCAAGGTTTGGATTCAATGCAGAATTAGGCCTTGGGTTCAATGGTGCTGACATCTCACAAGTAGGTCTCATGACATTTTTGACCTCAAAGAGATGCAAATCTCATGATTTTCTGCCATCTTTAAACACATTCAAACCAGAATCTGAAAATGGTCTCCTCTGGGTGTTGGATTGGACCCAGAAAAAAAACCATAGGAATATATTTGGCTCTGGGGATTGGAGTCTGACTCACATGAAATCTGAAACGCTTTGAATTGAAGGAGGAGACTCTCTCCTGACCTTGACTCATTGTGCTTGTGTATTGCACAATGACCTTACTCTGGTATGCATCACATCTCACAGCTGCAGTAGGGTAACCATTTGTGTTTGGTAATGGATAGGTTACTGGATCATAGCTCTGGGTGTGAAGCAAAGCCACGTCCTGACATCTGGAACAAGCTCAGGGGCTTTAAAGGTTACCCATTATCAGAGGAACATGATGGGGCCTGAATTGGGTCTGTCTTTTAATTTCCCATTTGTTGCAGAACTGAAAAGAAAAGCCACAGGGTAGTGTAAAATACACTGACCTGCCAGCAGAACAGGAGGAAGCAACTTTAAATGAGTTTGATTAAAAACACAAGTAAAACCATCTGGTTCTTTCTCTCTCTGGGGTATCTGCTAAAGGAAGAGATCCTTGCAAATGGCCAAATCGTGCCCTGGCTGGTGAAGCAAGAGGGTACTGAGACACGTCCAATGCACCCTCCACCACAGGGGTCTGCTGACCAGAACAGGATGGTTCAAGGGACCCATGTACTTTTCTGCTGATTTCAGAAATATCAAAAGGACCATTCTACTTCCTTTGAAATTGGGGGATGGGGTGGGTTCTGACACTGAGGGTATATCTACACTAGAAACGTTATTGCGGCACATCTGCACCACTGTAGTGCAGACACTTACTACAGCATCAGAAGTGGTTCTTCCATCACTGTAGTAAATCCATCTCTCCAGGAGGTGGTATCTAGGTCAACAGCATAAATCTTCCATTGACCTAGAAGTGTCTACAACAGGACTTTGGTCAGCCTAATTACAGTAACTCCTCATTTAACGTTGTAGTTATGCTCCTGAAAAATGCAACTTTAAGTGAAACGATGTTAAACGAATCCAATTTTCCCATAGGATTTAATGTAAATGCGGGGGGTTAGGTTCCAAGGCAAAAAATTTGGGGCAGACAAAAGGCATTATATATTGTCCAATACTGTACTGTGGTTGGGAAGTGCCCCTGGCTTACCCCACACAGGCACAGCCCACTGCAGGCAAGGACACTAGGAAGCACCTTCGCAGCAGCAGTGGCAGCTTACCCGGAGAAGAACAGGCGCCAACTTTGCCAGGGGATGCTCTAGGCCTGCCCCTTCCTGTCCCCACTCCACTCTAGGCTCACCTCCTCTCACCCTCACTCCACCTCCTCTCCAGAGCATGCTGCATCCCCGCTCCCTCCTTCCCCCCTCCCGAAATTCCTAAGTGCCACCAAACAGCTGTTTGGCGGTGCTTAGGACTTTCTGGGAGCGAGGGGGAGGAGCGGAGATGTGGCACTTCCCCCTTCCTCCCAGCGCTTCCCTGCTGCCAAACAGCTGTTTGGCAGCGCTTAGGATTTTCTGGAAGGGAGGGGAAGGAGTGGAGACTCAGTACTTCCCCTCTCCTCCCCTCCCTCCCAGAAAGTCCTAAGCGCAGCCAAACAGCTGTTTGGCAGTGGGGGAAGCACTGGGAGGGAGGGGGAGGAGGCGGAGAAGAGGAACTTGTGCAATGCTCCCTTGTAAAGTCACTGCTCTTCCACAAAAACTTACAAGCAGTGGACAGAGCAGGCAGCCAAACGATGTTACAAGGGAGCATTGCACAACTTTTGACGAGCATGTTCCCTAATTGAGCAGTGACGTAACTTTGAAACAACGTTAAGCAGGAGGACGTTAAGTGAGGAGTTACTGTACATTGCACAGAAAATGAAATTTTTCGCAGCCCTGAGTGATGTAGTTAAGCTGAGCTAACTTTGTAGTGTAGACAGAAGATATCTAATTGAGGAGTAAAGTAAGCCCCAGCTAGCACTTGTCCACAGCAACATACTTGCTATCCAGTGGAGGAGTGACCATAGGTCTTCAGATCATAACTCTGTGTGTGGGAGGATCTGGTATATTAGCCATCCACCTCTCCTTGCACTGTGACTGATATAGCCCTGCTGCTTCTCCCTCTACTGACTTTGCACACTAGTGCTGCTGAGAGGATTTAATCCCAAGTGCATAAGTGAGCATCCACAGCAAAGATCACTTGGCCAGTGGGCCAGTCAACTCCTCCACTCAGTACCAGTGTAAATCCTGAGGCACTCTACTGACGTCAGTGTATCACCTTACCCTCTCAATGAGGCACTAGGGAGGGGTAATCCCCATTGTATATATGAGGCACAGAGACGTTTTGGGACCAAATTTTCAAAAGTGCCGAAGTCACTTATACTTTCAATGGGACTTCGGCTCCTACAGGCCAGATTTTCAAAGGTATTTAGGGCACCTAGTGGAATATTCCAAAATATTAGTGCAATGGCTTCTTCCTATTTTAGAAGCCTGCTCCTCCAGGCTTGACTCATTCACTGATGTTACATTCTCAGATGAATGTACCATCACAGAATGTACCATTCTGTACCATCACAATTCATCACCATGAAAAGAGCTGTGACACAGACTGGATGTTTTTTCTAAGAGATCTGCTCTAGGAATTATTTTGGGGAAGCCTGTGTTATAACGGAGATCAGACTAGATGATCACAATAGTCACTTTTGGCTTTTGAATCTATAAATCAATGACTCTATTGCATTGCAGGGAATGGACAAGAGGAGCAGGCTGATAAAAATCAGAAAATACTTCCATTTTGACAGTCAAAGAAAAAATGAAAGTTTATTGAGATCTTTGAAGATTAGTAGGGGTCTTTAAATGGACGAACCAATAGTTTCTGTTTCTTCAGTCCTTTGTGCATGGCACTAAATTCCATGGCCTTGTCTTAATAAGGCGCCACTGTGCTGATTCCCAGTGACTCACTGCTGCCTGTCTCTATGGTAGGTCTTACTGTGCCACTTGTACCCACCTCTGAGTCAGCTGTTTACATGCTAACCTAGTCTCATGATTGCCAGGCTGGGATGTAGGACAGCCTTAACTCCACTGTGGATTACAGAAAATATGCTGAATGCCAGGCAGTGGAGCACTGCCAAGTACAGCTGAGCCTGGTTACGTAACCCCAGCTGCATGAAAATGTTGGAGGAAAAGTTTTCAACTACCTGCCTGGCTAAGTGCATAGACCTTTATATTGATCTGGTAGAAGGGATAGAGGGGAGAGGCTCTACCATTTGCTTGCATCTGCCTGAGTGTCACTGCCTTCCCTAGTGGTTCCACTGTGGAATTTCCCAGCTACAGTCCAAAGCCATGTTAGTTATTGCATGACCAAGTTCTACCAAAAAAACAAACAAACAAAAAAAAAACCCACAACAACCAAAAAACGCAGGCTGCCTATGAAAGGTGGAAAAGAAATATGAAAGCACTAGCTTTGGGTGACTTTTATTATTATGACTATATTAATCTGAAAGCTTCAGGAAACTATGAACAGAACATTTTATGGGGGCTTTTTAGCAAAAAGAAAAATAACCCCAAACAAATAATAAACCAAAGCAAAAACAAAACAAAAACAAAAATTAAACAAACTATTTATGTGTTTCACCTTTAATGATGTAAGAGTCTAACCAAACTCCATTTTTTAATGTACACAGAAATTCGATGATATCTGTTCTCTATTATATAAATGCTTAACTCATGGCAAGCCTCAAAAAGACGACTTGAAAAAGTCTGTAAGAAATAAAACAGACTGCAGTTGCCTGCTGGATATCACATCATATATATCTCACCAGAAAGTAAAGCCATCAAACCATCAAAATGTATCTGGGTCTAAAGGGAGGAGTCAAATCATTTTCAAATGGCTACACTTCTGTTGACTCTTAATGGATACATTTTGAAGCATCATTACAGGTAACATGGCACAACTTAATACTAATTTTGCATTTACTGTGATACTCCCCAAGTTCTCTAGGCACACAGAGAACAAAACTAGTATGAATATAGTACCATGTTAACTGCATTCAGAATCCCATGGACAAATATATTTTTGCAGCATATCCTCAGAATAACGATTAATGAGGATTAAATAGTATTGACCATTCTTTATTGCTCCACTCTCTTCTCTCTCTTTCGCCCCTCAGTCCGTCCACCTTTAATATATGCTTTGGACCACATCAATTTCTTCCTCTCCACCTGAGCAGCACAATGGCTGCTACAAATACGTAGCACAACTGTTAACTATTAATTAATTAATTAGGGGCTGGTTCCAGGAAGTTTGGCTTCCTGTGAAAACAGCTTTCCATTAACTGAGAGGTTATTACGTCTCTGTCTTTTGTTATTGCCAACTCCATGGGATCTGATGCTTGGCTGTATAAATTTGTATTTTATATACTATATATGTATATGTATATTACATATACACATATAGCTATATATATGTATAAATTCACACACACACAAGCGCACACACACACACACACACACATATATATATATATGTGTATGTATTGTTTTTTGCAAATGAAATAAGAAAGCAAGCAAAACAAGACTGACCTGACTTACCTGTACTCGGCTCACATTCAATGAGGTCTTCGTCATCGCTGGAACATTCAGCGGATGAAACAATGTCATCAGTGGTCTAGCACGTGAAGGAAGGGATCAAAGAAGAGGGAAAAAAAGAAAAAAAGTGATAAGGCATTTCCTACCAAAAAGATTGTAACAGAGGCAGTTAACATTCCTGGGAAAATATTTTCAATTGCATCTTTTTAAAATGCTTGAGTTCTGTTCAACATTCCAGACATGTCTAGGTATTGTACACCTTCCATAATGTTGGTTTCCATTATACCAGGTAAAATTATTCCACTGTGCTGCTGAATATTTCAGGTATGTACAGATACAGTGTCCCCGCTATGCTGTTTAATATACCAAGTTGAACCTGTTGTGCTACTGAACAGACTAGGTACACCCACGTAAAACACGTGCTGGGCGTGCAAATGGTCCAGATACAGCCAAAGTATGTCCAGTTAGAGCACATCTGGTGTTCTGCTGAAATACCACATAGGTCCATTCTGCAGCTGAGCATACTAGGGACTTTGAGGTTGAATGCAGTTACTGTACAGCTAAACATACTAGATGCAGTCAAATAACAGACACCTCCTGTGCAGCCAAATGTATCAGTTGCCCCCAGAGAACAAGCACGCTGTGTTGCTAAGCCCATCATTTGCACTCAGGCTGAGGGCACCTGCTGCTCTGCTAATCACTCCAGGTAGAATGCACCTGCTGCACTGGGAAACATTCCAGATATACCCAGACAGAGCACAACTGCTGCACTGCTAAGTAATGCAGGCACAATTCTTCTGTGCCGCTGACCATTCCAGATAAGTCCACATAGTGCAAAGTACAGTTTGGTCTGCTAACTGTAGAGAGATAGAGTCGAATGTTAATGGACCGGCAGCAGTACAGAAGGTGGGAAGGAAGATCTGGCACTGAAAGGCTTACGGCAAACTAAGAATATCCCTGGCCTTTGTGAGTTTCAGTATGTTACTTGCAGTTTCCAGCTGGTAATTTTGTTGTTGTTGTTGCTGGTCTAAATAATGAGCAGCATGTACTGCAGTGTGTTAGGGAGAAGTGTAATGGCTTCTCTCCCCAGCAGCAACTCCTTCATGTAATTGCTGTAATTAGTTGAATTAGTAATGTGGACCATTAGGGAGATTTTGTGGCAGCCTCCGGACACAGGTTATAATGTTCCTGCACATAGTAGAAAATTATCCTACCCTCAGCAGCATCAGCTCAACCTAAGTCTGCCACTGAAACAGTCTCTCTTTCCTGTTCCTTCCTGGCATGGTGCAGAAAGCCGCAGATCAGACACAGCCATGGGATCAGTGCAAGGACTCATGGAAGATCCATGTAAGAACTGTCCTTGCTGGGGCTGGCACAAGCTGCTACTTAACTCATAGACATTCAGGAGGAGTGTAATTTTCCTCAGTACCTTGTACTTAGGTTCCCAGGAGAGGTGTATTCATCCTGGGGACTTCAGGTCACTACAAATACACAACTCCTCATTCCACCAAAGGACTCTCCATCTTCCTCAAAAGGAGCACTCCCTTACCTTCCGAGCCCCCATATGACTATCTCAAAGGGCTCTTTCTCAAGAGGGCAGCCAGCCCCAGGCTCCTTACACAATTGTTCTTTAGCACAGAGCTGTCCTGGATTTGTGCCAGGAAACCTTGCCCCGACACTGGCCTCTGATGTGGGCACATGCCACTCTCCCTTTCTGCTTCTTGAGCTGAGAGACGGTGTGGGAGCCAGTAGGGGAGGTGAGGCAGGGAAGCCCTGATCTAATCTCTCCTCCTTTTGGCTGCAGAGTCTCTCTCCACCCCAGAACACCCAAACACTAGTCACTAGCCACTCACAGGTTGCATCCATTGGTCATTTTCCTAAGGGTTACACTCATCTAGTAGGGTTTTTGCTGGAGAATCCAAGTACTAGCTGAACACTGCTCGTCTTCCTGTTTGGTATATTAAGAAGTTAGTCAGTATATTCAGTTAGAACATACCTGAGGTACTGCTGAATGTATCAGGCACTTCTTCACACAAAGCTCTTTATGAGCTGCTGAACAAAACAAGTACTTCAAAATAGGTCACACCTGCTGTGGTGTTGAAGGTACCAGGTCCAACCTAACATTTCTCTGATTTCGGTGAGTTACGGTGGGCCTTGGAATATGACTAGGAGTAAGGGGGTGAAATTAAGATGTAGAAAAATAAAATCGGAATATCTATGAGGCTCACATAGAAAATAACCCATGGATAGTACTGGAAGTCTTATCACATGAATCACTTAATCTTGGACTCGACAGACAGAGGACTAGGAAACATTTGGAGGGCACAATCCTGCAGTGGCCCATCGGGAATGGATTACATGGGACCTATGCCTTGGAAGAGCAGCTAGTTAAACAGGCATCAGACCACCTAGTCTATATATTGTGTTATTTTTGACTATGCAAATGGCCTTCTTAGGAGCCAGGCTGAGGAAAAAACAGTCTACTTACAACCTTTTTGCTCTGGACTTCAAGAATGTCACATGTGGTTCAGGAGGTAGAAGAATGTAAGGAACTTCAAGTATCATGTTCAAAGAGATCTTGCTGGCTTTGGTACCAAGGTTCTTTCTTTGGCTGAACTGACATCTTCGTAGGGGTAGACGTTTTGTTGAAATGCTAAGGCTGATTTCTCACTTTAAATGAATTGGCTAGAATGCCTGTCTGTTCAGCACAGGGTGGGCAGAGGAGAGACGTGCAAGACGTATGTTCGGTACCTATAACCTCCTTCCTACCAGATATATTTTAAGAAGCATCATTCATCCAAAAGGATACCAAACCACTTTATAAACAATACATATAGGAAGCATATTTCCCAACAGTGAAATGCAGCTGCCTCTGGAATGAAACATGTTAACTATTAAACTACAAAACTACAAAATAACAAGTGAAGAGTACTGAACTGAAAATGCTGGGATGGCATGTAATTAACCACACTGAAATCTGGACACCACAGACACCCTTACCACTTGCAAGAAGTACCATAGGATCTTTCTAAGTTTTATATTTAGAAGAAAGAGGACACTTCCAGAAGTGCTAGAGGTCCATGCTGGGATACTGGATTGATAAGGACTCTGAGGGAATTGCATGACCTGCTGGATCACCAACAGCTCTTGTAGAAATTGAGCTTTCTTTGTTAGATTAGAGGACTTGGCAAGTTCAGAGCCAGGATGCTATGGCTAAAAACCTTTGAGAGGAGGCAGAAATGGATTGGTTGCAGTAGGATATAAGCATGACAATTACAATATGCTGCTTTTTTGTTGATCCTTTATATATCATATGATGACTTTGGATGATACAAGCTTGGAATCAAATCCAACAGCAATGCCAATCTGAGTCAAGTGTGTTCCTGGAAAATAAGGAGCTCACTTGGAACATCTGCTTTCTCCTCTTGCTGGCACCATCTCCTGCAGAAGCTGGCAGATGCAGAACTTTGAAGTAGGACACTAGCTGTGAGCAAGAAAGAGCTGCGCAGGCAGTTGGGCTGACACCTTTTCATCTTTCAGCTCCCTCTCCCTCCTACAAGTCAGCTCAAGGCCTGAGCATCGCATATACTGCACAGACTACATATGTACATCCCCTAGATAAATGGTTTAAAGGGAAAAGGCTTATACAATTCTGATGCTTAACTGAATTCTAATGATTTACTGCAAGTGGCTTTCCTCTGTCACCCCGCCACCTTCCCAATTCTAAATACTGTGTTTTAAGGTTATCTTTTTTAAAATCTGTAAGCAAATCTGGAGGCCTTGAGAAAGGGGCCTGCTAGAGTGGACAAGAATCAGGCAAAATGCTAGCAGATGGCGCCCAATTCTACACCTAACAATCCTGCCGGTCCTGACCTGCAGCACGTCTTGCTATTCCAGGACTGCTCTC
Organism: Lepidochelys kempii; assembly: GCF_965140285.1. Lineage (NCBI taxonomy): Eukaryota > Metazoa > Chordata > Testudines > Cheloniidae > Lepidochelys > Lepidochelys kempii. Next base: position 95,201,497 of record NC_136385.1, on the reverse strand, counting down.
CAACACAGCTTTACCAACACACCTCAGTTGTGACCAGCTAACTCACCCTGCACCCTAACTGCAGCTGCTGATAATGCCAGATTATGTAATAGCTTTGTATGTACAAAAATTAGGATTAGAAAGAAAGGCCACCAAAGCTAGTATAATTTTTTGACCAAAGCCAAGATCGCTAGAAACAACAGGAAGGACTAATTCAGTAAGCCATCTTGCCACCTACCATCCTGTATTATTTTTCCCCAAGACATGCCTTATCCTTCCATCGCTATTTGTTTTCCCAATGCCCACACATGTTGGCTTTCCATGCACTTCCTTCAGTTCACATACCCAACATATGAATCATACTAGGTAGTATTTCAATGAGGAGGAGCAGAAAACTAGAGCAAATGAGCCCCTTAGGAGACCAGAAAGCCTTGTGGCTGGAATCTGTCACTTTCAAGACCATCTCATGAGACCAACATGACCTGCAAAGGGTGATGCAGCTTCACAAGACAGCATGGTCTAATGGAAAATAAGCATGGGCCTTGTCAACGTTCCTTCCCCACTCTGAACTCTAGAGTACAGATGTGGGGACCTGCATGAAAGACCCCCTAAGCTTATTCTTACCAGCTTAGGTTAAAAACTTCCCCAAGTACAAACTTTGCCTTGTCCTTGAACCGTATGCTGCCATCACCAAGCGTCTTACACAAAGACCAGGGGAAGAGCCTACTTGGAGACGTCTTCCCCCAAGCCCTACACCCCCTTTCCTGGGGAAGGCTTGATAAGAATCCTCACCATTTGTACAGGTGAACACAGCCCCAAACCCTTGGATCTTAAGAACAATGAAAAATCAATCAGGTTCTTAAAAGAAGAATTTTCATTAAAGAAAAGGTAAAAGAATCACTTCTGTAAAATCAGGATGGTAAATACCTTACAGGGTAATCAGATTCAAAACAGAGAATCCCTCTGGGCAAAACCTTAAGTTACAAAAAGACACAAAAGCAGGAATATACATTCCATTCAGCACAGCTTATTTTACCAGCCATTAAACAAAAGGAAATTTAACGCATTTCTAGCTAGATTACTTACTAACTAACAGAGGTTGTGAGGCTGCATTCCTGATCTGTTCCTGGCAAAAGCATCACACAGACAGACAGACCCTTTGTTCCCCCCCCCGCTCCAGATTTGAAAGTATCTTGTCCTCTCATTGGTCATTTTGGGTCAGGTGCCAGCGAGGTTATCTTAGCTTCTTAACCCTTTACAGGTGAAAGGGTTTTGCCTCTGGCCAGGGGGGATTTTATAGCACTGTATACTGAAAGGTTTCAGAGTAGCAGCCGTGTTAGTCTGTATCCGCAAAAAGAAAAGGAGTACTTGTGGCACCTTAGAGACTAACAAATTTATTTGAGCATAAGCTTTCGTGAGCTACAGCTCACTTCATCAGATGCATGCAGTAGAAAATACAGTGGGGAGATTTTATATACGCATACACACTGTAACAAGAGTGATCAGGTAAGGTGAGCTATTACCAGCAAGGGGGCGGGGGTAGGAACCTTTTGTAGTGATAATCAAGGTGGGCCATTTCCAGCAGTTGACAAGAACGTGTGAGGAACTGTGTGTGTGTGGGGGGGGGGAATAAACATGGGGAAACAGTTTTACTTTGTGTAATGACACATCCACTGCCAGTCTTTATTCAAGCCTAAGTTAATTGCGTCCAGTTTGCAAATTAATTCCAATTCAACAGTCTCTTGTTGGAGTCTGTTTTTGAAGTTTTTTTGTTGAAGAATTGCCACTTTTAGATCTGTAATCGAGTGACCAAAGATTGTGTTTTCTGACTGGTGTTTGAATGTCATAATTCTTGATGTCTGATTTGTGCCCATTTATTCTTTTATGTAGAGACTGTCCAGTTTGGCCAATGTACGTGGCAGAGGGACATTGCTGGCATATGATGGCATATATCACATTGGTAGATGTGCAGGTGAACGAGCCTCTGATAGTGTGGCTGATGTGATTAGGCACTGTGATGGTGTCCCCTGAATAGATATGTGGGCACAGTTGGCAACGGGCTTTGTTGCAAGGATAGGTTCCTGGGTTAGTGTTTTTGTTGTGTGGTTGCTGGTGAGTATTTGCTTCAGGTTGGGGGTCTGTCTGTAAGCAAAGACTGGCCTGTCTCCCAAGATCTGTGAGAACGATGGGTTGTCCTTCAGGATAGGTTGTAGATCCTTGATGATGCATTGGAGAGGTTTTAGTTGGGGGCTGAAGGTGATGGCTAGTGGCGTTCTGTTATTTTCTTTGTTGGGCCTGTCCTGTAGTAGATGACTTCTGGGTACTCTTCTGGCTCTGTCAATCTGTTTCTTCACTTCAGCAGGTGGGTATTGTAGTTGTAAGAATGCTTGATAGAGATCTTGTAGGTGTTGTCTCTGTCTGAGGGGTTGGAGCAAATGCGGTTGTATCGTAGAGCTTGGCTGTAGACAATGGATCTTGTGGTGTGGTCTGGATGAAAGCTGGAGGCATGTAGGTAAGCATAGCGATCTGGTATAGGGTGGTGTTTATGTGACCATCGCTTATTAGCACAGTAGTGTCCAGGAAGTGGATCTCTTGTGTGGACTGGTCCAGGCTGAGGTTGATGGTGGGATGGAAATTGTTGAAATCATGGTGGAATTCCTCAAGGGATTCTTTTCCATGGGTCCAGATGATGAAGATGTCATCAGTGTAGTGCAAGTAGAGTAGGGGCATTAGGGGACAAGAGCTGAGGAAGCGTTGTTCTAAGTCAGCCATAAAAATGTTGGCATACTGTGGGGCCATGCGGGTGCCCATAGCAGTGCCGCTGGTACAGAAAGGTGGTTACCCTTCCCTTTATACTTATGACAAGCCTGTTGGTCAGGAACTCCTGAGTTCCGTTATGAGCTTTCCACCAACTGCTTTCATGGCCTTAGTAAAAATAATTTAACCTCTTGATGCATCTCTCCCCATTTGTCAAATGAGGTTGATAATACTCACCTGTCTTCCAGGGGGATTGTGAGGATTAATTAGTTAATGCCTGCCCAGTGTTCTGAAGATGCTAAGTGCTAAGTATTATTATCTACGGGCAACTGCACACTAACCACTTCAGGTATCTAATTACTCCATAAGGGCTTTCTAGTCAAAATGATATGAACAAGGCATCTCCCTACAAAGGGATGTTTTGTGCTTTCATTTGAGAGAGTAATAGAGAGAAAATATTTGCCTGCCCTGTACATTAGCTAAATTCTATATTAAAAAGAATAATTCATGCTATCCTATTTTAAAATATGGATTTCATTTTTTAATCCCAGCACTGAAATTACTTGGCCCTGTATTAAGGGCCATAAAACTAAAGATAGGTATTATAATAACTTTCAATAAAATCTCTCTCTGGCAGGAACCCTTTTTATTCCTTCCCTGAAAGATTTTTTATTGCATTTATATTATTTTTTTCTCTCCCTCTCTCCAGTGTTTATTGAAATTACCTTGGAATAAAACCAGGGCAGGAGAAAGCTCAAAACTCTGCATCCACCTTTGAGGATTTATTTATGGGCATATTTACCTTCTCATTCTCTCAATTTCACAGAACTGACTCTCCATTCCCTCCAATGAATTATTGTTTCTGTAATCACCTGCTTCTAATTATTCACTCCAAGGGCCTCTTCAATCTTGCCTTGGTGATGGTTCTGCATCTTTGTTCATTACTATACATCACTGCTATTGAGAAGGAAGTCTGGTTGGCATGGCAAAGCCTGGTCAAGACAATTCTACTCCCCTTCTCTCCCCAAATGCACAACGTCCCAATTTATGCCTCAGATGCACAACCTTTGCCCCTTTGTTCCATGCAAAGTGGCAGGCTCTGAATACCCACTTCCCACTCTACTGTAGATGTGCAATGCTTTTGGTCACCTTGCTCCCTGGGTGCACCATTATTTGACGGAGATTAAGCACAGGATAAAATAAGCCCTGCCACAAAACAGCTTTATGAAATTATAAATAATGCAACCAAGAATGATGGAGTTCTCACTGCCAGTAAGAAAGAAAAGAGAAGAACCCATAAATATTCCCCGAGTCCAACAGACTAACTGCTCCACAGTACTTTCTCGGTGGCAGGTTCACTCTTTAAAGGAGGATTAAATTCTCCTACCTGCCTACCATTTGAATTTCTCTCCCCCTCTGCATGCCCTACTCTGAGTCCACCACTGCACTCTGAATGCATTTTTCAGTTTCTTTGAATGGGAGAAGCGTAAATCCCATTGTCACTGAGGAACCACAGTTTATATTTAATCTAGGGATGGGCCCATTCCAAAACCCTGGGTTCAAACATTTCCTAACATTGGGGATGTTTGGCTGTAGATCTGCACTTTGCATCTTCCTTGCATCGTTATAATGAGCTGACCTGAAACCCTGTATTTGAACATCCCAGAATATTCAGATGCAAATCCAAATGTTATGGATCAAGTATCTCTCTCACCTAAACTAGGGTTGGCTCAACCAGTTCAGATACATTAAAGAGCACCCAAACCTTTCCCTAAATTCAACCCAAACCTGTGAAATTTTCATGATGTTTGAAAAAGTCTCAAAAAGGTCTCCTGAACTCAACTGCTTGTCTCTCTCCCCGTCACCATGCCACTATACTTCCTGGCTCTGTTTCAGACCACAAGTACTGATATTCCATAAGAGTATGGGCTCAGGATATTTACTGGGCTTGTCAAAACTACTAAGTGGGGAAGTCTCTTAATCTCTCATGATAGCCTATGCTGGTATCATTTCAAGTCTGGGTACCACACCAAAGAGACTCTGATAACTGAACATTGTCTCGTTAAACATGGTACTAACATGCTATCATACCTGGTAATCCTCACTTATTTAATGGGAATCCTCACCTATCCTGTCTATGCTTTAAGCCTTTTTTCCCTTAATTTGTTTCAAACTTTTCCATTTCATCTTTGCAAATGCCTCAGAGGTGGTGACATTATTGCATGTCTGGGAGATTCAGTCTGGACCTGCACAAACAACTACCTCCAGATGGAAATAATGTGCAACATATGAGTGGGGAATACATGAATTTGGAGCTTGTAATGCGACAAGATAGCAACAAAGATGCTGCAGTTTTGGTCTGTGTGTACACAGCAGAGGCACCAGATCAAAGGACAGGGAATTGGTAGTCCCTCTCTGTGCAGCTTAGCTGAGGCTACAGATGGACTAACTGGGCTTTCAATATGTATTAGTTTCAACAGAGCTGCACCAATTTACATCAGCAGAGAACATGGTCCTCTATGTTTAGTCTTGGGCACTTCCATGCCAGAAAGATATAGACAAATGGGAGGGAATTTTAGCAACACTAACCACGCACAACTTGGCTAAAGAAGGACTAATGGAAGCACAGTAAGTGCCTACAAGTATCTCAATGGTGTAATAAACATCAAGAAGTAAGAAGAATTATGTAGGGTGCTCCAACATGGTACTTGGATGAAATTAAGCAAAAGAACATGTAGGATGACTGCCAGGAAAAAATGCTTGACAGTGAGCTCTCAGACTGTGAAGCAGACTCCTCAGGGAAGTGCTGGAAATCATCAACATTGAGGCCTTGTCTACATTAACCCTGTAAGTCAATTTAAGTTACGCTAGTTAAGTTACGTAAGTTACATAACTAATATCGATTTACAGCAGTGTCTACACCATGCTATGTTGGCGGGACATGCTCTCCTGTCGACATAGCTTCCGCCTCTCATTGAGATGGAGTTCTGAAGTGGACAGGAGAGCGCTCTCCCATCGAATAATCGTGTCTTCATGAGACCCACTAAATCAATGCCCGCTGCATCAAATGCCGCAGCATTAATTTAGTTCATAGTGAAGACAAGCCCTTCGACAAAGCAAACACACCAGCCAGTTATGAGTATCAATGTTATGAGTGTATAGGCCTCAATGAACAGCATTTTCCCCCTTCTATTTTAAATATAATCTGGTATTTACACCATGCTCATCAGCACCAAACACCTCCTTATCCATTTCTTGGGCCATTCCAAAAGCAGACAGTAAAGATGTCCAGCATGGGATTCCAGCTGTTCATGTTTCACTTTGAGCAAAGAGGTGTCACTGCCAGAGGTCCCCTCATTGTTTTTGTATAAACAAAGGGATTCTCAAATGCCCTAGATCCAGACTGGCTGGGAGCCAGTCGGTAACCAGCATGCATAGAATTTTCCACATTAACATGACTTAGAAAAACAAACAAACAAACAAACCCAACAACAATACTCAAACCACCCAAAATCAACCTCAGCACATTTCCTGGCTGTGTGATCCTGGCTGGACACAAAAGAGCAAATTGATTTGCAGTCAAATGAGATCGTTATATAGGGTTCATAATAGATCTACCCACTGTAACAAAAGCAACCATTCGGGCATCATCATCACAGACAAGAGATTAAATAACCAGTCATGTAGACTAAAGAAATGAGAAAAGTAGCCCCAGCTGCATGTCAAGTCCACTACCATGGGTGATATTGTTTAAAAAGAGCCTTACAAGCCAAATTAGCCCTTTGGGAACACAAACATGCTTCAGCAGAATCAGTAGTTCATTAAGATTGTAAAGCCAGCCTCTTTTTGACCAGATTTGATGCCAAGTACCAAGGACTTTTGTTCCTATCCCTAAGCTGCACAAAGACAATGGGGCTAAAAAATAAATCAATCAGTGTTTCTGCTGTCTTAAGCCTTTTACCTGCATCAGCTGCTGGTGGGAACAACGATGGAGTTTGTGGTGGGGAGGACAGAGAAAAGAAGAGGGGAGGATTAATCTGTGTGTTGTTCAAGGCACCCTGACAGAGGAAAGAGGAGTATTGAACCACAGCAGCTTAACCAAACTTCACTGTACCTTCCCCAAAGCAGGGGGAATGTAATGCTACGTGGTGTTCCGCTGATAAGCAAATCCCTCTAAATCCTTTCAATTTATTTCTTGGCCTAGAGAAATTACATATTATTTAGGAGTTAGATAAATAAATAAACAGAAACTCATCTCCAGGAATCTAGAGTGGTTGTTTATTGATTATATATACACACACACACAAAGTCTCTTGCTTTCTGTTTCTCTCGTTTTATATTAGAGCTGTGCCCAATAACTCCCCATGTGGTTAAAGGCATGCCAACATTTCCATTGTGAATCCCTCAATGCACCCCCCAGAGATTTGCAGGAGTTTAGAACTCTACTGTAAAATATAAACTCTTGGCTAAAAACCCAGAGGATATGGTTTCTATACAAGAGGGGGAAGGAATTTTCTTTTTTATCCAATCTCTCCTTCCCATATTTTTAATCCAATCTTTCCTTCCCATATTCATTTGGCTGCTTTTCCAGAGATATTTTCAAGATATCTGTAAAATGTTGTTATGTGAGTGTGTTGCTAATGACTCCTTATGAAAAGTGCAATGCCTCAGAGTATTCATGAGGGAAGAGTTTTCAAAATCTAATTTACTTTGCAATGTGTGATGCAGTTTATTTGCTTTTTTCTACATTGTTTAGCTTGGGAGAGCGAATCAGCAAGAGCAATCAGTTTCACTTTCTCATTACAGTATTGGGCACTAGCCCCATAAAGTAGATATATATGCTATAGGCAATGGCTCCGATTTTTAAAGACGGGCGGGTAAAGTTAGGCTGTTTAGGTGCATAAATAAGTGTCCTGATTTGCAAAAGTGCCAACCCCCCCAGCAACTCCCACTGAAGTCAACAAGAGCCACTGGGAGCTCAGCACTATTGAAATTCAGACAATTTATTTAGCAGCCTAACTTTAGGCATCTGTTTTTGAAACTATTAGCCAGAACTGTTTGTAAAGCCTTTTCTCCCAAAGTTGGTCCCAAGACTCCCTAATGGACAATTACAGTCCATCCCAAAGGCTCTTTGAAGACTTCCGGGTAGGTCTGCAATGTGCCTTGATTTCTCCTTGGATCATCCAAGAAAAATTAACACTTTGAACATAACTTCTTATAACGTTATGAATGCATTTGATGGCAAAGGCTTCAACTTTTTCTTTTAAACAGCTGGTGTAATCTATAAGCAGGGCACTGGGAGTCAGAGTGCTCAGTTTTATATTCCTGGTTCTGCCAGAGATTCACTGTATGACCTCAGGCAAGTCACTTCACCTCCCTGTACCTCTGTTTACCCATCTGTAAAACGGGGATAAAAATAACTTTCTTCCACATGGGCATATTGTTAGTCTTTTAAAGTGCTTTGAGATCTTTGGATCAAAGTGTAAGTGCAAAGTATCAATAAATTGGCAAAGAGAGGTCTACATTTGAGAAAGCTTGAAACTCAGATGGTCTGAGAAGCATCAGCTACCCTTTTGGGACTCAGCCTTTAGAAAGAGTAAATGGGCCCTTTCCCTGTGTGTTAGCCCTGCACTTAATAACTGTGTCAGAAGAATATTTCTCATTTACACTCTGCTCCTTTGCTGGAAATCAATATGTTGTTTGCTGGCATTTTTTCCCCTCTTCTCCTGGACATCTTTATTTAGCTTGTCTTTTCTTCTTTGGAGGGGAGGGAGTTGTGTTTGATTTTACTCTGTTATTGATTAGATCATTCTGAGCAAGAAATAAATAACTAAATACAGCACAGTTGCTTTAATGACAATCTTTTAAGACTCAAAATCTCCACACCATGTTGCTTCCCCTCCTAGCAGGTGATTTAAAAGAAACAAAATCTATAAACTAAGATGACGATGCAATAAAAAGAAAGAGGCTGCCACACAGACTATTTAAGATGCATTTATTTTTATGTGCTCATTAATAAAACTACTTGGGTCCCATTTCTATTTTTAAAGCAGTGCAGATTCCGCTGCCATTGCACCTTCTGCTAGGATCCCGTCAGATCTTTAAAATAGGCAGGGTGGGCCCCAGTTACTTTACTACTTGTTATCATTAAAGAAAATACTGCACTTTTCATAAGAAGAAGGTGATGCCCTGGATTGTTGGCCAAATTCCAAACTGGGTAACTGTTTAGGCTCTTTAAATTCTCCTTGTAACTTTCACTGGACAAGGTATTCTTTACTTCCATGAACTAGACAATGGTGTAGTATTACTGTGCACTACCAGACAACTGCCATATTCCATACCAGAAATGGCTTTATTTCCATCTGGGGTCTTCTTCTTAGAGTATGCGCAATGTGCCTTAGCTGGCACCTGACCAGGATTCATCACCAAATTTGGTCCGCTGGTTTGATCATTAGCTTCCCTGGCCTGGTGAAATGACCCCTCAAATGATAGATTTCATGATTCTAAGGGAAGGAAGGAATGAGAGCAGACTAAAGACAACGGGCTTCAAAAAAGCAGGTTTTAACAAACTCAGAGAACTGGTAGGTAAACTCCCATGGGAAGAAAATCTAAGGGATAAAGAAGTTCAGGAGAACTGGCAATTTCTGAAGGAGAGAATATTAAAGGCACAACTGCAAACTATCCTGATGCAAAGATAGGAAGAATAGTAAGAGACTAATATATCACAATCAGGAGGTTATCTTTAAAAAGGGAAACAAAGAGAATTTGGGGAATTATAGACCAGTCAGCCTAACTTTGATACCTGGAAAGATATACTGAAACAAATTTTAATCAATATATAAGCACCGAGAGGATAATAGGTGCAACACCCTAGCACCCCGCTATTCACCACTGTTATGTAATTAGGATATGTTTTGTACAAAGTGTGCCTTGTGAGGTATCATTCTATAAGTCTTGATCTGCTAGACATTAATATCTCGCTGGATTGCACATGTTATTGTCATATGTGAAGTTATGAAGTTTGGCTGTGTGTGTGTTACTGAAACATGTTGTGAGGTTGAAAGCACCCACAAGCAGCCTTTCAGGTACAACAGTAAAAAGGCCAAACAATGTTAATGGCTTATTGAGGAAATGCACACAAACACAAGGATTACCCTAGGAACTGTGTACAATAGAAACTTCTCAGAAATAGCACTACAAAATGGGAACTGTTTGACCCAGGTCACATCAAAAGAGCTTTCCAGCAAGAGGGAAGAAGATATAAAAGGGGGACAATGACATTGTGATGGTACCTCACTCTCCCTATAACAACACACCTGGAAACACCTGGAAGCGATGGTCCCAGGCTAGAGGTATTTTTAGCCTGTGTATGAAAACCTGGGAAAGCCAAGGCAACTTGTGCTTTAAGAATCTGCCAGCCTGTTTATCACTCAGGATGAGAATTTGCTAATTTACATCCTACCTATCTAGAGTGTTAAGCTCAGTTTGCGGTTTTGTTTATTTACTAAGGTAATCTGTTTTGATCCGTTTGCTATCACTTAAAATCTATCTTTTGTAGTTAATAAACTTGTTTTTCTTTTGTCTAAAACCAGTGTGTAGAAATTATAACTTGGGGCAGAAAGCTGTTGAGGGGGTAAATTTTATGAACTTACACTGTACAGTTCCCTGTGTAGTGCAAGATAGTACAATTTTGGGTTTACACTCCAGAGAGGGGTGTAGCCTTAGCTGAGCCTTCCCATGCAGAGCTGATCTCAGCATGTGTGTATGAAGCTGCATCTGGGTGTGTCCCTATCTGTGTGTATTCTGGTGAAAGAGCAAGCTTGGAGCGCTTGGCAACTTATCACAGCACCACAGTGTGAAAGGGAGCCCAGGCTGGTGGCACCCTGGGGGGAACCCGTCACAATAGGATTATAAGAAATGGCCAGCATGAATTTGTCAAGAAAAAACCACGCCAAACTAAGCTAGTTTCTTTCTCTGGCAGGGTTGCTGACCCAGTGAATCGAGGGAAAGCAGTAGACGTAATATATCTTGATTTTAATAAGGCTTCTGACCCAGTCCCACATGGCAGTCTCATAAGCAAATTAGGGAAATGTGGTCTAATTCTGTATTCAAAAAGTAGTTTTCAATGGTTCACTGTCAAATTAGGAGGGAATATCCAGTGGGGTCCCTCAGGGGTCAGTCCTGGGTCTGGTACTATTCAATATTTTCATTAATGACTTAGATAAAGGACTGAAGATCATGCGTATAAAATTTGTGGATGACAACAAGCTGGGTGCGGATGCTAGCATTTCAGAGGACAGGATTAGAATTCAAAGCAACCTTGATAAATTAGAAAATGAGTGTGAAATCAACAAGATGAAATTCAACTTTAAGACAAGTGCAAAAGTACTACACTTAGGAAGGAAAAAATCAAATGCACAACTAAAAGTTGGTAATAATTGGCTAGGTGATAGTACCACTGAAAAGAATTGGGGGGTTATAGTGGATCAAAAATTGAATGGATTTACAATGTGATGCAGTTGTGAAAAAGGCTAATATTCTGGGGCATATTAACAGAAGTGTCGTATATAAAACATGGGAGGTGACTGTCCTGTTCTACTCAACACTGGTGAATCCTGAGCTGGAGTACTGCGTCCAATTCTGGATGCCACGCTTTAGGAAAGATGTGGATAAATTGGAGGGAGCCCTGAGGTGAGCAACAAAAATGAAAACCTGCCCTATGAGGAGAGGTTAGAAAAACTAAAATATTTAGTCTAGAAAAAAGAAGACTGAGGAGGGACCTGATAACAGCCTTCAAATATGTTAAGGGGGGTTATGAAGATGATTGTGATCAATTGTTCTCTGTGTCCACTGAAGGTAGGGCAAGAAGCAATTGACAATCTGCAGCAATGGAGATTTAGGTTAGATAGGAAAAACTTTATAATTATAAGGGTAGTGAAGTTCTGGAACAGGCTTACAAGGAAGGTTACAGAATCTCTGTCACTGGAGGTTTTAAGAACAGATTGGGCAAATGCCTGTCAGGGATGGTCTAGGTTTACTTGTTCCTTCCTCAGAGCAGGAGGTAGGACTTGATGACCTCTTGAGGTCTCTTCCAGCCCTACATTTTTATGTTTCTATAATTAATTATCATAGATGGAACAGGGACTTGTGGGTGATTCATTGTAGATCCCTTAATTCATGCCACCCAGAGGAAATAAAGGTTCTATCGTCTAGATGTAAACACTTAAGTAGTGGGGTATTTTATTATTTTATTCATAAAGTAACCGTAAATGTAATAGCTTTGCATAAATGGGCCTTAAAACAGCTTTTGCAATTATAGCATTTACAAGTACCGCCTAGTTCAATAAAGTAACATCTATCTTTGAATATTCACATTAATGCACTAGACTGCTCTTTCCAGACTTAAATCTTGGCTAAACATTGTGTTGTTAACACTATCATTCCTTACACTTCTTTCTGTTTCTCTGCACGCATTAATGCACTCCCAGGGAATGGCATTTAAATACTGTTAATCACCGGGCACACACATTAGCACACAAGATGAGTCTCCAAACCTTTAAATGCAGAATAAATATACCTTCACTTCTAAATACTTTTGCACACTGGACACACATTAACATGTGAAAGTAGACCTTTACAGCTCACATCCATATTAACACACAAGACTAGCTGGTAAATAACTATACGTAGAGCATACCCATTTAAAAAGTCCATAAATAGCTATAGCGTATAAATAACAAACACATTCAAAAACAGGTCTAGATCTTACATTTTTCCTGTTTGCACAGCCTAGCATACAAATTAACACTCAAGTCTGCAAAGGGCTGATTTTAAGAGCCAGTGAGAAACTGCTGTGTCCCTCAACGAGAGTGTTCTTTGAAAAATCAGGCTGTAAATATCTGTTCGCTATCTCTGTACTTCTACAGCCTCTATCCGATTGTTATTTGAGCACTGCACAGACATTAAGCAATTTATAGTCAAAATACTCCTGTGAGGTAGGGAATTACAATTATTCGCATTTTCAAAGTGCGGAACTGAGCCACAGAGAGGTTAAATGACTTGTCTAAGGTCACACAGGAAATCTGTGACAGAGCTAGGAGCTGAACTCAGAACACCTGACTATCAGCAAAGTTGCTTAACCAGAAGACCATCTTTCACCTCTCAGCATATGGTACTAATTATCAAAGACAGCTACTCCATAATTACCTGTAAACACAACATACTGTACACATTAAAGGGACACTGTCAAGCTCAAATCTAATCAATTTTTTAACAGTGACTTAAAAATAATTTGAGGTATTGGTCCTGCCTCTGGGGCCCCCTGCTGTTTCTTGTGGGTTTACAATCCTGTTTTCCTATTATTAAAAGGTTTTCCCCCTCTTGTTGCTTTGTGAAAGGACTAACAAGCAAGAGGGGAAACTCCCTATTATAGAGAAACTGATTTTGCACTATGTGCTGTCAAATGCTCCAAGTAGGCAAACAAGAAAGAAAGAAAGAAAGAAAGAAAGAAAGAAAGAAAGAAAGAAAGAAAGAAAGAAAGAAAGAAAGAAAGAAAGAAAGAAAGAAAGAAAGAAAGAAAGAAAGAAAGAAAGAAAGAAAGAAAAGCCAACTTCAAATTTCTTTCAGTTCTATGAATCTTAGGAGCTACTTGTAACAATAGTAATTAAAAAATTTGTAGACGAGTGTAATTTTTAAGTTTACATTTCAACACCCAGAACTAGTCTCTAAACTATACAACATAACATACATGGTAGCTCTTGGGGCTTATCTTTAAATAGCTGCATACACAGCATGTATATTATTATTATATGGGCTAATCCCTAAATACTTTGCACTATAGATGGACAAACTGAATGCTACTTCTCTAAATTTAAACTAAACTATCTGAACCATTTGATTTTGGAACAATGAAGTGAAGAGATCTACAGGACTTATTGAGCAACCATGCACCCACCGTGCTAATGAACATACTAGGTCTGCTAAGCATGGCTGAGGCACCAGGTCTACCAGCCAGGTGAACTTCCAAATCCTGAGCTGCTGAACATACTGAATACCTCCTGGCATTCCATTAAATTTCAGTTGAACAGCAATTAAATGCCACATCAAGTGGTCCAAGCAGTGAACGGTTGTTACGCAAGCTAATTCTGCCATTGGGCAAACAAACTCCTGCGGACAGCTGGCCACAGTGAACATTTATCCTGCTGGGCTCCTCTGCAGCCCCCGCTTGAACATTTTCTCCCTGTTATGGTTAACAAGGCCATTTTCCTTGCTTATTTATTTAGCTCTCCATGGGATTTGATTAGCTGTAGCAAAGACAAATCAGTCTTTTCTGTATGCCTGAAAACGAAAAAAACCAAACAAACATAAAAAGTATGAGGTTGGTTTGAACGTCCCAATAGATGCTCAGCTGGAATGCACTTTACTGAGAGTTAGACAAAAGGAACTCAGGTGGCTTTAAACACCATCTGAAACATGCTGTGCTTGTCTGAGCTTTTACCTGTTTAAAGGAGGGGAAAAAATAGCTCAAAATATACCCAGTGAAGAGGCTTACAGACTCTTTGGAGATCTGTTTATCATGGCATCAAAGTACTTAAAGGTATTATCCTCATCCCCTTCCAACACCAGTTCTGAGCGGCAATGTGTAACAAGAACACAAGACAAGGGTCATCAGGATTGTAGGACAAGAAGCGAATACTTTCCCCTAGCATCCATAAATTACCAAAAGTTTCCTCTAAATTCAGCTTTGTGATGGAACCTTTCTGATGTCTTAATTTGCAATAAGGATAGTGTCAGCGTTAGAGATTCATGTTGGGTATGAAATGAAGAAACCTCCCTCAGAATGAGTTCATTTGAGTGATACAGACAGACTATTATTTGAAGATAACACACTTTCTGATCAGGGTCTTGAAAATAAACCAAAGTAGTGGGAATCTCAAAGGAAATCATTCTTTATTTTAGCTACAGCCCAGTGCATGTTGGGATAGGACAATCTGAGAACTTTTAGTCAGAGCCAGGAATACAATGGGCCCCTGTATATCTTTCTGCTAGGCAAACATGAGCAGGACACAGAAACTCCTAAATCTGATGCACTTTGGTGTGCCTCTTTTACGCTAATAATAGCCATAAAACCTCAAGTGATTCTGTAAGCTCTCTTCGGAAGAAGTCAGTGCACATAGGTCACTGACCATTTTCTTAAAATTTCCTTCCATGGCAATACCACTGGTGTAGCTTCATCTGTGGTAGCAAGCACAGGAGAGTTAATCTAGACAAAGAACTGGTGGCCACCAGCATTTTTAAGACTTTTCGACTTCCTTTAGACTTATTCTAAGTCGGGTTAGAAGACGCTACAGCTAAAAACCCTGCACCTTGTCTACACTACCCTTCCCATAGTTGCTATCAACTCGGTAGCTGCATAACTGCAAAGGTAGGCAATTTTAAGAAAAAAAAAACAGGCTAGGCACAGTTTATATCTCAATACTGAAGCAATATTGAATACACCCAGGTAGTGGAGGGAGTGTTGTCTAGAGATTAGATTTATAGATACAAAGATTTTAAGTCCAGAAGGGACCATTATGACCAGGGGCGCTGAAACAATTGGTATAGTGGGGGTGCTGAGTGCCACTGAACCAAACTGTAAACCCTGTATATGATGGAAACCACTTCAAGCCAGGGAGTGCTGCAGCCTCCCCCCACGCACTCCTAGTTCCAGCACCTATGATTATGACGATCTACTCTGATCTACTCTACTCCTGCATAACATAGTCCAGACTATTCCATAGAATTACAGAACAGCTGACAGTTGGGATAGTTGGTTTCTGTCCCCAGCTCTGCTATTGACTTGCTTTGTATCTTTAGACAAACCACTAAACCTGCCCACCTACCCACCATGCCAGTTTAGCCATTGTTAAGAAAGACACGATACGCACACACCTCCCAGTGGTAACTGTATATCATGCATTTTGAGAATGCTGGAAAGAAGATGCTGTATAAATGCCAAGTATCAGAAGTAAAATAGAGTGATTTCATCTAATTAGTTTTATTTTGTGAATTTCAATACTACCATTACCTAAGACTGGGCAAAATGGAATTTTCATTGCTTAAGACATTTAAAACCAAACTGGACAATATAACATATATGGTGCAATCCTTCCAGGTTAGGCGGACAAGATAGGATCTAAAAAGTGATTTTCTTTCTCTAGTGTCTGTGAAAAGAAAAGAAGCAATGCAAAGGTTGGTACATTTCTAATGACTGGAGTTCCTGTATAATAAGAAAAGCATCTCTCCACATAGCCTCAATGGGAACAGCCTGCAGCCCATGTCTGCAAAAATAAACTGCAGCAAACTTACACGGCTCATTGCCAAAGGCAAATGACATACAAAAAGCCAACCAGTCACAACAGACAGATAGACCTTTTCCAATCAGAGAGCAAAGTTTTGAGTCAGGTGACCCAGCTTTCCCAACAGGCGCAGGGAAATGTGCGCACCATGAAGCTTTGAATATCAGCACCCTAGAGGGAATGAAACAAATTGCATGGCAGGTCCCAGATTTCTCCCCTCTACCTAAACCTGCAACCTACACACAATGTGCAAATGAGTGAAACAAATGCTACAATCTAACACCATGGAGTTGTTGACAGATGTCAGCTCATTAAGTTCCATTCATTGGCTTCCTGCCATCTCACCAACGTATAATATAAATTGCTTTTTAGCAGGCAATCTTTCACCTTGCCTGAAAGCAGCTTGGGTATGGGTAGGGTGTTTTTTTTATTATCATTATTATTTTATCCCTTCTCGGTAATCTAGTTTACTTTGCAAAGTGCCAACAGTTTGAATGCAATTCAGGATACTGCCCAGTTATCAGGCTGCAACTGGAGATGAATATTTTATAGCAGCTGAACAGAGGTTCAGACGTAAATGACTACATCCTAATTAAACAATGAAGAAAGAAAGAAAGAAAGATGAGTTTAATTCCTGAAATATAGATCAGCTATGAAGACAGAGGCTTTCCTGTACTGAAGGGGATTCTTGATACTGCAATGTGAAGATTACAAGAATTTTAGGAACAGGAAAAGGCTTACTGGCCCTTTGTCAATCGATCTTAGCCACACTTCTCCATATTTCATTGTAGACTTCCATCCTCTATAAAAGGTTTTTAAGACATGCCTAAATTCCAAAAAGACACATAAAGATGCATGCACTCCTAATTTGCATGTGCAGTAATTGTGACTATGCATGAATTGGACTATTTGGAAATACAGTAGGTTTGTAACAGGCCATTTGCATTTTGCATCTGACTATTTGTGTGTGAAAATACCCCATTTGTATATGCAAAGAGGTTAGTTACACACATTAATTAGGGTGCACAACAGTGCGTAGATTTTCCCATAAGTTCTTATGTATCTGGCCTTTTGCAAATCAGGGCCGATTTGTTTAAATATAATTCGAGGGAACATAAGAGTCCCGAGACGCTTTACAGAATGACTAAAATATAAAACAGAAGAGGAAACTTTATAGCATCCATTATGGGATGTACATGGAAGTAATCGGAGTATGGTAGGACATGATAGACTGTTAATAGAGGATACTGGATTTTCCAAGCATACTAAATCCAACATGTTGACACCTCGGTGATATGTCAGAAAAGAACCTGGACAGAGATCAGGGAAAATCTGTAAAACTATACATCCTCCATAAACAGAAGTGTAATGCTGCACTGGAATACAGTTGTCATCTGAAAGAGAATGGATTCATGTTCTAGACTGCGTATGCGATTATTAATAGAGGAAGGGCTTCTATTAGAGTTTCAACTAATATATGGGATCCATATCTGTATCAGTGCTAAATGGGGAATCTATTCCATTATTCATTTCAACTCACTACCACATTTTCTCTGGTGAATGCTATTTATAGCTTGCAAGTTGTGAAATGGATCAGGCTACAATACAATATGAAAACGCAGCCTACTAAACACGGGCCCACTGGATCCGCATACCCTGGAGCTTTGTGGAAATCCAAAGTCACACTTCATAACACAGGCCTATCTCATCCACACTTGGAAACCATGGTGACAGATGCCTTAGATAGGTTTGCCAAGCCTCCAGGATTGGCCTGGAGTCCCCAGGAATTAAAGATTAATCTTTAAATTAAATATTACGTCATGCAAAGAAACCTCCAGGAATATGTCCAACCAAAACTGGCAACCCTAGCCTTAGACAGACAGATCAAGGAAGCAAAAGCAGGTCTACCAGCTGCATATGGATCCAAAAAAGACCATAGCACTATTTTGTTCAAAATCTCCACTCCCCACACTGCTTTGCATTGTGTTGTATGTTAGCAACTGCTACATTCCAGAAGTGGCTGCATTTGACTGGTGCTACATGATGATCATAGCAGTTCTTAAGGAGCCCTCCAGTTTAAAATTAGTATAGAAAAATAAAATATCATCATCCAAACCAAACCTTGGAATCTTTCCCTGCATCTAAGGCCCAATCTCAGAAACAATTAGGAGGAGAGCTACTGACTCTGACCTGGCCAGGGCTGGGAATACCTGTTCATCTGAACATCAAGGGAGCAAGTCATCGCAGGAGGAAAAGAGGATGAGTGTGCTGAAGGGACATATTCTTCATCTAGGGTCACTACAAAGGTCCTATACCCAGCCACTCTGAAGCAAGTGAGAAGGCATGCAGCTCCCGATCTGCCCTTGTCTGAAAGCAGAAACAGCTGGGAACTAACTACTGAGAGGTTAAGTGACTAGCCCATGGTCACACAGGAAGCCTGGGGAGGAGCAGGGAATTGAATCCAGATCTCCCAAGTCCAAGGCCAGCACCCCAAGCACTGGATCATCCTTCCTCGGACAATTCTGTTTTGCAGCAACTTTTGAGGTTTCAAAATTTGTTTCCCGGTCTGCACTTGAATAAAAACAGAACCTTGTGGCCATTTGTGTGGAAAGGAAACCTCAGCTTCTCAATTTGGGAAGGTGTGGGTATAGCCTAATAATTGGGACAGTAGCCTGGGATACGAGGACCTATCTTCAAGTCCCTGCTTTGCTCAATGCAGAGCAGTCCTTCATCCCAGCTCACTCTGAATCAGTCAGGGCAGGGACTTGATCCAAGGTCTTGTACAGCCTAGGGCAGCACCCCAACCACCAGGCTGTAGAGCCTCATTCTTTCCTACCCCACTCAGAGAAAATGTCATCAAAACAGATATGGTTTTGACAAAACAGCATATTTCAGTGAAATGCCCAGCTCTAATATTAAGGGTCAGCAAAGGGGGATATCATCAGAATATGTACGCATTTATACATACGTAAGTATATTCTTTAAAAATTTAATATATGCCCATCTATCAACCATACCAAGCTGCCCATCTATCCTACTTAGTTGAGCAATTTATTGGCAGAGACCCAGAGTAGGTTTCCAGAAGGAATTTGAAGAAGAGGATGGTAGCCTTGGGGACTAGCTCATGGAGAGCGTTCCATGAACAGGGCATAAAGATGGATGTAAGAGCAGCCAGTAATAGCACTGATGCAGTGGAGGGAGGGGGAAGCAACATGACAAACTCCTTATTGGCTACACTTCTAGGGTCTCGGATTCTTTCTTCTGCTCAGGTTATTGCATTTCTTAAGAGGCTCACAAACAGCTGAATTAAGGAACTTGGCTGGTGCAGCTGTATCCTGACTACCTGAGATGGCACCATAATAATCTACAAAACAACACTGCCAGAGATTACATTCCAGTGCTTGCAGGGCCGTCTGACAAGAACAACCTCAGGAAAAAAAAAAAAAGAGAACAAAAAATGTAATTGCATGCCTATCAGCTCCACTATCATAATTACTTTCAAACTCTGACATGGGTTGAATCAGATGAACAACCAAATCAATTTCTGCAGTTGGCAATCAGTGCATTCTTAGCTCATAAATTAAAATGTCACTGCTGAGGAGAGAGTAGTACAGAGAGACCGACTTCTCTCTCTTCCCCTCTGTCCCACTCAGTCTCTCACTTTGGCCTTTTATTCTCTATGTTCTTGCCTATTGCATAGCACAGTCTGTTTCATACCAGAGCTAGTGTGACCGGAGACTGTGCATGGTGCAGGGAAGAGAAAGCGCTAGACAGTAATGAATGTCAATCCCTTGTGCATCAGTCCCCTATTCTAGTGACTGCAGGGTATAACAGGTTGGGGATTAGATGTGTCTGAGGAGACCCCGGGATCAGTTCTCTCCTGTGTCTGAGATGCATCCAGTGTAGGGGACAAGGACCGCTACTCTGGCCCTGGAATCAGTTAGAGCAGCTCAGAGGCATAAGGTCCTTAAGGCTTCGCTCCACTATGTCCTTTCCTCCCCACCCCCCCTTCCCTCTCTGTTAAGAAAGTGCCTGACACAGCAGCAGCCTCTGCCAGGTTTACAGTAGCAGAGAGCTCCCTTCTGCAGGGGGAATTCTTCACTGGCCAATTTATGGCCAGCAACAAGACACGTTGTGTGGCCTGAGAGGAGCAAAGTAAGAATCTCATACTAGGGAATACTAGGCTGAAGTATAAGCCATAGTAATGAAATGCTTAGCTCGGTGCTTCTTTCTTGAGTCTCATTCCGTTACTAAATAGGTGTAATCTGTGAGCTACGCAAGAATATTCCCTACCCTGCTCATCACTTTTCACATCACACTTCAAAATGCATTTCCCCACATCTAGGCTGTGTAGCGTCAGGCTCATAATCTATCTCGCATGCTGTCCTCCCTCTTTTTTCTATAACAGAAACAATTTCATGTTTATATCATGCCTTTCAAGATGGTGATTCCAAAGAGATTTACAAATTATAAAGTACGCCTCTGAAATGCAGCCATTTCTGGGGTGGAAAGAGGCAGCTATTCAACCATGCACAGCACCACTACAAAACAATTTTTTAACAGGAAACAAAGAAGAGTACTGTCTCTGATTTGGCCAGGACACCAGAAGAAACTCTCATGTTCTTATAAAAAGGTGCCACAGGATCTTTAATGACGAGGGATGCTTAGGAATAATTATACATAATCAATAATACAATTGTGCTTTACATGTTCACAGTGCTTTACCAACACCTAATTAACAAAGTAATCCCCACAGTACCCCAGGAGGAAGGTAAACATAATTAGCCTCATTTTAGAAATGAGCAATTGTGATAGAGAAGTGACTTTCCCAAGCAAACCAGTGGCACAGTCAAGACCAGAAACCGGGAGCCAGATTCTCACCTGTCCTGCCCCTTGTGTAGTCTTTTATAGCAGTTCAAAATAAGCCAAAGTGCATATACATCATTGTTATTTTAATGTAGTAACATTTTGCACTCACTTTGCACTGATGCAGACAACTATATAAGGTGTAGAGTGACTGAGAACTGGACCCCACATTGCCAATTTCACCATTTTGTGCTCTAACAACTAGTATACGATACTTCTTATCCAGGAGATGAGGCTTCAAGCAGCTCCCGCTACCATCCCTCTGGAGAATTTGCTCATCACTCTCTCGGGGGGGAAAGATGGCACTTACTGAATTTCTATCTTCACCTGTTTTTTTCATTCGAGGTCTTGCATCTAGCTACTACTGAACCAGACACTTAGCAACCTCAGCCAACCTGGCTGATTTATTTCCTAATGCAGTTTTCTAACAGCCGATACCTATGTTGAGGGTTACACCTCAATTGGCATCTTCACACAGCTCAGGGTTTTTCTTCTGCTCCTTCTATCTTTCACAAACTGAGCTATAAACTTATTGAAATCCAAACCTGAATACAAAATACTTTCTTATTTATTAAAAAAATATGAGGGCCGACCACTTCAATCTAACCAGCAGACGGTTGATATGATTTATGGCATGTTGCATTCAGTCCAGGTCTCTTTTATCCCTAGCAGCCTGATTACTTCTCCCTTTCAGAAGTGAAATCTCACTTGAAGTGGAGCGTCTGTCTCTTTATCTAATGATTGGGGTAATTTGACCCCGTATGGTGTGACTAACCAAGCGAACGAAAGGTCTTATGTATTGTGTATCAATGAGTTCTCTGCTGCTGTTTGTCACTAGGAGCTGTCTGTGCTTCTGCAACTGCCTGCTCGTGCCTGTTGCTGTGCTGCATTGCCTGTGAACTGAAGACCCCATCAGCTGAACTCCAGCTGAGCTTCCCCGGGTATATGGTCTGAGACACTAGCATGTTGGCATCTCAATGCTATTTTTATTGGTATGTATGGACTGGCCAAGGGCAGAGGTGGATAAGTCCTTTTAAATTGGACTGGACAAACCCATGGTGAACATTTTTGGGGAACAATCCTGCTACGGTAGGATGGTGGTTGTGTATGTATGGAACACATGATTTTGTAGGTCTTTGTCATCTCAGATCTAATGGTTTCTACATAGGTAACATGGAGTCTGGTTTGCGTAGCCTACAGAGAGCCCAAGCCAGAACCTGCTGCGGGTGGGGGGGTTCTACTGACTTTAATGGATCAAAACCAATGATCAAGACCAAAGTCCACATAGCCCTGAAGTGTTTCAAAAACGGTTTCACATGAACAATGGTCTTAAGGACACAGCTATGTATCCCTCAGTGCAGCATGGAGTGGAGCAGAAGTAAAGAGATCAGGCTAGAGAAAAAAAATTATGCAATCGCTTTTCATGCTGTCATCTTTTATCTCAGGGGGAAGCAATAGAGCCACAGCTGATAACTGCCTGGATCAGGCAGCAGGACAGAGTCAATCCACAGAAATTCAGAACTCACAAATCAAACATAATGAATAACTGAGAAGGCCCCACTTCCAGTTTCAATTCTCTTCTCCTTATCTGCCATGCTAATATTTAGAAAGTAATTATGGCTCTTCATGATTAAACTCCCCCCCCCCCTCACCTCCCATTCAAAATGACTGAGTTCCCTTTTGAAGTCTGCCTCAACCCGAAGGGAAAATCCATTTCTCAGCAGGTTTTTTTCCCCTTTTCTGCCTGGCAAGTAAAGAGGAATTGAACAAGTTCAATGGAGCGGCAGTGAGAAGAGGTAGGGGATAAGAGGAGGAGGAGGCAAAATAGGGAGAGGAAAGGAAGTCTTATTCTGCACTGAGAAATGGCTTTAGGAATTAATGAAATGGAAGGAGTGAAAAATGAGGAGCTCATCTCAGATGCTGCCAGGTCTGTGGGGGTCACATGATAAGGCCCAGAGATCCTGCAGTAAGGTGGACACACCCTTGCACCTGCTTGGAGCTCATTTCAGGATTGGCATCTGAGATGCGGATAACTTCCCAGTGGCCCACGGGGTCCATCAGCACTCAGGCCCAGATCCTCAAAAGTATTTAGGCACCTATCTGCCTCGTTAGGCTTCTTAGGCCACCATTTAGATGCCATGGACATTTTCAAAATTGACACTCAGCTACCACCTACCTCTGTAGGTAGCTAAATCCCCTGGGCACCTAAGTTTCAAGTGGTCAGCATGTGCAAACCACCTAAACCCTGACACTGCTCCACAGCAAAGGAGTAGGTCAAAGCCCTAGTTCAAGCCAAAGCACAGAAATGAGATTCTCACACAAGGCTGGGAAATGCCTACCTTGCCAGCAGGGCTTAATCCTGTTGGTGTGTTCTGGGTAGGCTTAAGCCCTGATACCTGTCAGGCTCCACAGTAGGTAAATCAGAGGTAAGCCAGTGGTAAGTATGTGTGTGGGAGGGATGTCATACAGCACACCCCAGTAGCACAGGGAAACGTAGGGCGAGCATGAGTGAGGTATTGAGCATGAGCAGGACAAAAAAAGAGAGAGACACTTTCAGCTGCTAGGACCTAGGCTACCTAAGCAGCTGGTCTGACTTGGGTGCCTAACTCCAGGAGATGCTTGCCATCTGAGGATCCCAAGAGGAGGTAGGCACCTATCTCTAGCCCATCAGCCAGGCACACTGGCTCAGTAGCTTAGGTGCCTACGCTCTGCTCCTCTCCATGCCCCTCTCCTCAGCATTTCACTCCTGGCTAGCTTACGTGACTCGCTGCTCAGCTGACTGGCTTCTGAGGATCCCCTTCTTAGGTGCCTAACTCTCCTCATGAAGTGAATGGGGAACGGGGCACCTGCCCAGGGCTGAGGATTCCACAAGGTGGCAGGCCACCTAGGGGTTAGGCATTGCAACATCTAAGTACCTTTGAAGATGTGAATCTCAGTGTCCCCAGCTAACGTACACTGTGAAGGAAACATTCCTGGCAATATAATTTCACATCTAATTGTTAATTAGTTCTTTGCAGAATGATTGCAGTTGGCTAAGTCCACCAGTGAGAACATGGATTATAAATCTTTGCCTAGAGTCTGAATTGCACCTTGATGAATTTGTTTACCTTGTTGGAGATGTAGGCATTCAGATACTATGATGATAGGGCCCCTTTAAGTACTCAGATAGCTTTATAAAGAGAGGACAGGAGAGACCCCAGAGGACCAGGAAAGGGCAAATATAGGACCTATCTACAAAAGGAAGAATAAAAATAACTCAGGGATTTATAGACCAGTTTAACTTGGGTACCCAGAAAAATAATGGAGCGAATAATCAAACAATCGATTTGTAAGCACCTAGAAGATAATAAAGTAATAAGTAACAGTCAACATGGATTTGTCAAGAACAAATCATGTTAAACCAACTTCATATCCTTCTTTGATATGGTAACAAACCTTGTGAATAGGGGGAAACCACTAGATGTGGTATATCTTGACTTTAGTAAGGCTTTTGATACTGTCTCACCTGACCTTCCCGTAAGTAAACTAGGGAAATATAGTCTAGATAAACCTGCTATAGGTGGGTGCACAACTAATAGGAAAAGTACACTCCAAGAGGAGTTATCAATGGCTCACAGTCAGACTGGAAGGTCATGTTGAGTGGGGTCCCACTGGGCTCCATTTTGGATCTGGTTCTATTCAATGTAATAATAAATGATTTGGATAATGGCATAGAGAGTACACTTCATATGTCTTGCTTACAACACTCTTGCTTATACATCCCAGAATGATGTTCACTTTTTTTTTTTGCAACAGTATTACGTTGTTGACTCAGATTTTGTTTGTGATACACTCTAACCCCCCAGATCCTTTTCTGCAGTACTCTTCCTAGTTAGTCATTTCCTATTTTGTAGTTGTGCAATTGATTATTCCTTCCCAAATGTAGTATTTTGCATTTGTCCATACTGAATTTATATCCTATTTATTTCAGAACATTTTTCCAGTTTGTCAAGATTATTTTCAATTCTAATCTTGTTCTCCAAAGCACTTACAGCCCCTCCCAGCTTGTTATCATCCATAAACTCGATAAGGAATTCTTCTATCTTGAGGTACTGATAAGGTCTCAGCTGGAGTATTGTGTCCAGTTTTGGGCTCATCACTTCAGGAAAGATGAGGACAAATTGGAAAAAGTCCAGAGAAGAGCAACGAAAATAATTAAAGATCTAGAAAACATGAGCTATGAGGAAAGATTGAAAAAAATGAGGGACTTTGCTAGTCTGGAGAAGAGAAGACCGAGGGGGGACATGATAACAGTTTTCAAATACAAGAGAAGGGTGATACATTGTTCTCCTTATCCGTGGAAGACAGGACAAGAACTAATGGGTTTAAATTGCAGCAAGGAAGATTTAGGTTAGATATTAAGAAAAAAATCCTAACTACAAGAGTAGTTAAGCACTGGAACAAATTATCTAGGAAGGTTGTGGAATCTCCATCACTGGAGGTTTTTAAGAACAGGTTAGACAAATGCCTGTCAGGGATGGTCTAGACATTACTTAGTCCTGCCTTAGTGCAAGGTACTGGACTAGATGACCCGTCACGATCTCTTCCAGACCTACATTTCTATGTTTCTCTAAGGACTAAAGTCAAGTCAGAATTTTCTCCTGCAAATGAGTGAACTGTAGAAGGTTAGCCATGACTGTATCTGAATCACCACCAATCCTCATAATACCCCCAAAACTAAATGCAAAAGGAAATAAAAGTTAATGCAGAGCAGGAAAAAGGAAGAGCCACAAGCAAAATGTAGGTTTCCTCTTGTGTGCTTGTCCCTTTCTGAAACTCTGCATATAAACAGATGTGGGGGAAGTTAAGGCTCCCCTGGGACTATGCAGAAACAGTAGCTATAACCCCATGTCCCAAACACCATTCCCTTGTTCTCATAAAAGTAAACAGCACCACTAGATGACTCCAGAATGGGAGTTTCACTTCAAATTGGTGGTGACACTATGCCAACCAAGGTATCGGCCACAGTAGGCTTCAAATGTATACAAGGTTAAGGAGGAGTAGGATCGGCCAAGTGATCTGTTTATTTCAGAAGGAGCTGCAGGTCTCCACTACAGCAACTCAGACTGACTGCTCCCTGGGGTGAGGCTGTAGAACAGGCTGAGAAAACACTTTTATCTGGAATGAGCCAAAGCATCATTTATGGGCTGCACAATGGACACCTCCTTAATGCCCTTGTGCCTGCAAACTTTTTTCCTCTCAACAGAAACTGAAATAAAATAAAGGTCTCCAGTTGCCAAAGGGTCCAGCATGTGCTTCTTGGACCTGTTTTTAATGCTTTGTATATCACCAGCAGGTTTCATCATCGTCATCTTTTTTTTTTTAAACACATTGCTTTTGAAGTTAATAAAATGAGTTGTTTCTCCCTGGTGCTGGACCATTTGCATAATTATAAAGAGGGTTCATAGAAGAGAGTCAATCAGATAATTCCCACATGCAAATTAAAGATCTTTCAATTAACATGGCAGGACGTGTGTGCAAACCATGCTAATGTGGCAGAGGATATCCCCGGTGGCAGTTCAGCACTCTGCCTGCATGCCAAGTCATGTCTTTGTCTCTCTCCACTTTTCTTCTGGTGCTATCTGTTCAGGCAAGAGATGGCAATGCAACAGAGGGGAAGGAAGAACTGCCACTGACCTTTACTAGGGTGTCTTTCTTTGGGTTGATCACTCAACTACGCTTGTACCATGGTATGAGGTCAGCATGAGCGAGGAAAGGAAAGTGTCTCAACATTTTAGGGACAAAAGTTTGAGAAGAATTGTCTCCCTTCAACAAGGTTCTTTCGTTCACAAGCTGCTTTGTTCTAATGCTACCTCTGCTATCGGGTGATTGGATTGTCCATCCTAGCTCTAATTATACTCACCACAAACTCCTTTCTCAAAAGGCACTCCCTACTATGACCTTGACAAAGACTGGCTGTGTAGAACTGCCTTTTAAAAAGTGGGAATGTCATTTCTAGAATGGACTCCAGACATTTAGAAGCTTTTATAACTTCATAACAATAGCTAAGAAAACGCAGAAGTCATAAGCCCTCAGACTTCAGGGTCACAAGGTTGTCACCAGCTGCAAGATCAAGAACTAATTTCCCCATGAGTTTAATATTATTGTACAGTTAAATACCCATGGGAGCATTATGCCTTCCTCTGAAGCATTGGCAACATTGGTTACCATCAAAGACAGGATACCAGCTGAAATGGTTCTTTGTTCTGTTCTGCTGCGGCACATACCTCTGTTCCTGATCACTGAATGACATTTCAAAACCAGCTCCTGCTAAGGAGAAATGTTTTACCTGTTGGCCTCCAGCTAAACAACCAAACACCTCTGTTTTACTTCCACTGCCATCATAGGCTGAGATTTCCTGGCTTTCAAGCTGGGAAACAGAATTATGAGTCCACAAACCTGAAAAGCAATGCAGACTGTACATAAATGTCTCAGAAATCCCTCAGGAAGATATCACACCAGAGCGCAGTTATACCAAAATCTCACACTTCTGACATGGCTCTGACATCATCCCTGGAACTTGTAATATTCTGACCAGCAGAGAGACTCCGCTCTTGACACCATCAGAATATATTTTTAGCTGGATTCTCCAGGGTGGTGATGCTGGGAAATCACAACTCCCACACTATTTTAAAAACAACGAACAAAAGATCTTTTCAAAATGTGTTTAACTTAAAAATATGGGAAGCTTCTTAGACTGATTAGGTGACCAGGACCAATGACGTTTGGGGGTTGGGGGATGGGGGGAGGAGTTTACTGACAGTTGAGTAGGGGGAGGAATTGAAGGCCTCTAGCATTACTGTCTGTTTAATATATCGACCAGTTACATGGATCCCATCACTATAGTATCTGATCAACTATTTTATTGTTATTTTAAAATATTAACATATCACAATGTTAACGGGAAAATAATCTGCCTCTGCAAGGTTAAAAGCTGGACTATAGCCAGTGTATTCTGGTTACATTTCCTTGCATTTGCTGTGTCTACAGTTCTAGCAGTCTTGGGCAACATGGTCTAAGTGTAAGGCTGTGAACCATGAATTTCTGTTTTACGGTCTGATTCTTTTTCCACTGAAGTTAATGGCAAGATTCTCATTCACAATAGTAGAGCAGGATTGATCCATCATTGTCCCATCACTGCCCTTTGATTCTCTTTGGGCAACTCACTTACCCTCCCTCTGTCCCAAAGCTCATTTATAAAACTGTGATAATATTTACTTACCAAAACTTAAAAGGGGTTACACAGATTAATTGGTTAATGAGCCAAATGCAGAGACGAGTCAAAGGCAGTCTAAACAGGTATAAATTATACTTTCTTTCAATTCCCCTGATGTGTATATTATACCTATTCAGTATCCTTTGGTTCCAGCCTACTTAGCAGCATCTAACATAAATCACCATGTCTCTGGGCTTATCTACATGGAGACATCCAGGAAAATTAAATCAAATTAACTAAAGATGTGAAATTGAAGTGGATTAGTTAAACTGCATTCAACCCCTAAGTGGACACTCTGATTCAGAATTAAAGTGTCCTGAATTTGGTTTATCTTAATTCAGTTGTGGCCCAGTGTTTGTAGAATGCTTCAAAATGATCAAAAGTGTCAAGTGTTATTTGTGTGGTAACCAGTAACAAAGCAGGAGTTCATTCTCAGCAATCTATTAGTTTTATAATTATTATTAATTTGACACCTGCTTTATTATGCAGCACTAGCAAACTTAACTTGAGCTTTTTCAGCACCTTTTAGTTTTAACTAAGTAATTACTTGAGTCAAAAACATTTATCAGATGAAGTAACTCCTTCTTAGAAATATATTTTAGATTTCAAGTCTTTGTTTTTTAAATAGTAGTGCATAATAAACTCATTGTGGAATTAGTAACCAGTGTCACTTCTGTATGTAATTTTATTTGAAACAAGTGATAAGCCTGAGTTTCAATTTTGAAGGCATATGTAATTGCAATTATTATATATTGTTATTCTGTGAGCTTTTGTATAGAATGAATATTCAGCCTTAAAAATCATGTGAAAGGATCAGTTATCTGAAGTGTGTGTTCTCTGTAGAAAAAGAACAATAAAAGAGTTTGTTTCTATCTGCAGCTGATGTATTTCTTTATTTATTTATGTGAGTGTCTTTATAAGTTTAAAACCTCACAGTAATAGTACAGGTTGTTGAAGTACATTGTGTTTGTGTATATGTAACCAGGATGTATTATACTAGAGGCTAGATCCACAAAAATATTTAGGCTTCTATTTGGCAGTTTAGGCACCTAAAATCCAACCACCAATGAGAGCTTCATAATCTCCAATCAGCTGCTGCCTAACCTCAAAGGCATCTAAATTCCCTAGGTGACTGAGTTTCTGCAGATAGGAACGTGCAAAGCCTAAGTCCTGACAAAGCCAAGCAGTTTGGCCTAGCTCATGCCTAAACCCTGGTGGGACTCCCAAACTAGGCATTCCCCCATCTATCTGGTCTCTGAGGCCCAATCCAGTAAGCATTCTCAGAGCACACCTACAGGATCAGGCCTCACACAGAAGACAGCTGGAGGCAACCAGATCAGGAATTTTTCTGGGGTGTGGGTGTTTCTGAATATCCAATCGTCCCAGTGATTAGTGCACTCACCTGGGATGTGGGAAGAATCCCATATCCAGTTGAAAGTGCAGGTGGAATTTAGGAAGGCAGAATGTAATTACACAAGTTGGAATTTAACCAGTATTGTGAGGTTAATATTCTGATTTTGGGAGAAGTGCTTTGGGATTTTTAGGGCTGAATCCTGCAAGGTGCTCTGCCTGATCCAGCAAAGCACTTAATCATGAGTAGTCCCGTGTTAAACATGTGCTTAAATGCTTTTCTGGATTGGGCTACAGTGCTCAATGCTTTCCAGGATTGAGTCCTTAATGAACACAAGTAGTCAGGACATCCGTTTTAATTCTTAACCCAAACACAGCAACTTAAGCACCACAGTGCCTCCTAGCACCACACTGACCCATGACTTCATTACTGACTCAGAGGGAAGCCTGTCAGAGGGAAGAATGTCACTGCTGTATCTCTATCACGGCTTCTTGCCACTGGGTGCCTCCGGCACCATGTTGGGGTTTTAATTAAGTACTGACAGTAATGAGAGCATCTGAGATCACTCATGCTGCACCGTTGCCATGAGTATGAGATGAAACCAGGCCCAAAATGGACATTTATATTATTGCTGCTATTTTTTTTGTTTCAGGTTTAATGCATATGCTGTTAATTTGAGGGCGATAAATAGCTTTTGGAGAAAACTCATTTCCACACAGCTGCAGTTAATCAGAGTGTGGAGTGCACCAGACCTGAACACCCAGCTGGAACAGATGGCTGTGCCATGCTGCTGCTGCACA
This sequence comes from Lepidochelys kempii, assembly GCF_965140285.1. Classification (NCBI taxonomy): domain Eukaryota; kingdom Metazoa; phylum Chordata; order Testudines; family Cheloniidae; genus Lepidochelys; species Lepidochelys kempii. Next base: position 95,171,152 of record NC_136385.1, on the reverse strand, counting down.
TCCCTGCCTTCCTGTGAAGGTTAGGCTGGATTGCAGAACCCTGGGAATTTGAGTTTGCACAGGCTCATACACATTCTGATTCTCTCCACAGCAGACCTAGTCGGGGAGCGCTTGATGGATTTTGAAACCCCCCTGGGGCCTGCGGTAGTTACTTGAGAAGTTTAATAACCGCTGGAAAAAGAGATACAAATTGGCCTATTTTTTTACATTTCCAGCAGCAAAGCTGAGTTCAGCATGTAGCACTATCCTGGTTGTCTGACATTCCTCAACGTTTCCATTCCAAGCTAGGGAGAAAATATCAGTCAGGTAGGTCACTGTTTGCAATGAACCTCAGAAGAACAGCAGCAGTTATCTGGAGGGTTTCATCTGTAAGTTTCAAAGTGCTTTCCACAGATAGGTCAGTGTTTGTGTCTTCACTTCACAGACAGGGTAGCTGATGCACAGTGAGGGAAAGGTCAACATTTTCAGACCTGAGTGCCTAAAGTTAGACACCACCTAAAGATGTCTTTAGGGACCATAGTGTGATTTTCCAAATTACTGCACAGAGCTTCTGCACCTGCAAGAGAAGCTAATGGGAATCGATACTCAGCATCTACAGGACAAGGCTCAAAATTAGAGGAGAATTTGGTTTTTACACTACACGTCATGCTCAAGGCATCACTCAGTGGTTGGTATCATTTCTGTTCCATGCACAATGTGTCAGGTGCTTTCAAAACACACAGCCTTTGCCTTAAAGAGCTCACAATTTATTAAAACAAGTAACAGGTGAAATGTGAGCAAAGGGAATACACGTGCAATCAAAGAAGTTCTTTTTAATACACATATTAATTATCCCCAGATGCCCCTCTACCAAGTCACTATTAGATGACTAATTTCCTCTAGCTGTCATTGTTACATGGGTCTTGAATACAATAGGGCAGTGACTGCACAAATGCCATGACTATTATGGGGTGAATCTGCAAAGGTCAGAGTAACAGTTCCTCCCACAAATGCCATTACATGAAGCCCCAGCTGGAATTGGTGTGAGACACACTAAACTCAGTGGGCCAAATTCATCTCTGCTGTAACTTCATTGACTTAAAGAAGTTAGAAGTAGGAATACATCTGCCCCATCATGAAGTTGTGATGTAAGGCAAAACCTACTCCCCCAGAATGGAAGGCAAGTGCACACTGATATTCCCTGAGAGGGAGAAATCTGGAAAGAGGTGACAGTGGATGGCTGAGTAGACATGAATTTGTCATGCAATGTGGCAGCAAAACATTTCAGGGCAGGAGCATGCTATCTGTGTGGCTCTTGCATGACCACATTTGAAAGACTGAGCTCACTTTAGGAACTATGTTACCAGAAAGATATATACCGACTGGGTTCAGAGAAGAGTAACAAAATGATCAGATACTTAATGTGGGAGCCTTACAAGGAAAAATTAAAAGAGCTAACTACTGGCTAAGCAATCACCCTGAGGGAGATGGGTAAAAGTCTATACTAATTTGAAAAGTGTAAATGTGCAGGAGAGAGAGAAATTGTTTAGTGTGATACACAAAGGTATAACTAGCTGTAATAGGATAAAACTAAGAAAGACAAAAATTAGACTTGATATCAGAAACACTCCTGGACTATGTGATATTTTAGGCTGTGGAATAGTCTCCCCAAGGGAAATGATGAAAATCCAGTTACTTACGGTATTTCAAATGAGTGAACAAAGCACCAATGAATGTACAATAGGCACTAATCTATGGCAAGGGCTAGTTCCTCTAATAAATCCTTCTATACCAAACATCTATGCTCTTATTACTCTGTGAAGTTCATAAATTAGAGCTGTTACCCTAGAATTTGACATTCCTGTGTGTACCCCAGAATTTGATAATGCTGCAGTCAGCAATTTTGTATGTTCAGCCACTGCCCGCTGAAAACCAAACATAATATAGCTAGGAAAATCTTAGGTCAAGGTCAGACAGCTGCATACTTGCAGTTTGTAAAGCAGAATGGGATGATGGGCCAGAAAGTTAACAAGTATGGAAGAGAGTGAATGAATAGCAACTTTGGATACAGGTATCCTGAATAATTGTTATGGCTAGAAATGTTTTGATGATAAGAGCTAATGAGTAGTTTTGCTGAAATTAGGAGAACTAGTGACCCACTAAGAGTCACTATAGGTTATGTGTTTTGTTTGAAATTAGCTAAAAAAGATTAGGCAAAAGAATATGCTTTGGAGCAGTCCAAGAAACCTTTCTTTGGGCAAGGATCTGACAGCTAAATTCCCCAGCAACTAGCTGGAAGGCAGGGCCGCCCTGGAATGCTGGCCACTGATTCCTCGAATCCATTTCTTAAATCTAGCTAAATATACTTGTTCTAAACTCTACTGCGGCAGAGAGAGAGAGAGAATGTGTGTGTGTGTGTGTGTGTGTGTGTGCGCGCGCGTGCTTGAGAACTAAAAAAAGAAGTTTTAGGGGAAAGCACTCCTGGTTTGTATCAATTATTTATCAGATGGAAGAGCTGTGTCCCCACTGATTTATTCCTGACACCACCTGGAGAGAAATAGTTAAGTCACCACTTCTTTGGGTTCCAAGAAACCCGGGGTAACCGAGCTGGCCCCCAGCTTAAGTCCTGGACCCAAGTACCCTGGAACTTTGGGAGTGTTCATACACATTTTGCAAATGGTCCCAATGGGTTCAATCTGCCCACCTCAAATTTTGGAATATTTGAAATCTGTATTGAATCTGTATCTGGTGCTGAATTTTGCCTCTTGAGCCCATCTTTATTGTGCCCTGTACCCACCACATGTCAGTTGTAACTCCCTTTGAATTCTAATGTTAGAAACTTAAGTGACATCTTGCCTCAGTTATTCCTGGTGTCAGCTCTGTAAATTGATCCTCCTTCCTGACTCTACAGTGCATTCAAGAAGTTTGCTATTACCTCTTGGGTAAATAATGAGGGATGACAAAAAGACACGTGTTGTCTTGAAGATGTCCATTGCAGCAGACAGTTGGGAAATTCTGGCAGCTGAGCAGAAAGAATGGAGAACATAATGAGGAAGTGATGGATAGACTAACAGACAAATAGATCTTCAAGAAGTCTAGACTTAAGAACCTCAGACTAAAAATGGCTCATTTATTATGGCTCTAGGCAAGCTATTATTGTTCCCCTTTTTCCAACACATTGATGCTCTGGCTTTCCTCAAAAATGAGGTATGATGACACTGACATTCACAACAAGAATGCAGAGGGTTCTGTTTGTCTTCTCTCCTTATCCGATGTACGCGCACAGATGTTTACTATGACATCAGGGCTGACAACAGTTGCTGTGCAGGCACACACTTCGGTTGAGTTTTCCAAGATAAGCACTGATACATGTGCCTACATGTCTGAGAGCTGGACTCAGAGAATGACTGACAATCCTAAAAATAGATGGAGAGAACATGCTACTCTTGCTACAGATGCTTATAAAGCTTCTGACATGGGCAGTATGGAATGTCAGCTGCAAAGTCAAAAAGAGCCCTCTGAAGAGGAGTTCTCATGGCACCATTGCAGCACTTAAATGCCCTGATGTTACAGACAGGGAGATGACTAAGTTTAATCAATATGACCTGACAGGATGGGGAGATACTGTCTTCTGTCATTAAACCTTGTAAAGCACAAGGCCACAGGTCAAACGTGATTTAGTGGTTATAGCAAGAGACTGTGAGCTAAGTTCTATTCCTGGCCCTGCCATTGCCCCTGTAAATCTCACATCTCATAATATTTGAGTGTCTCACATTCTTTTGCAAAGTCTATATTCTCACAACATCCCCAAGAAGCAGGGCAGTACTATTACCCCCATTGTACAGATTGAGAACGGAGACATAGAGAAACTAAGTGACATGCCCCAGGTCACCTGAGAAGTTTGTGGCAGAGTAGTGCATTGATTCCCTGCCTCCTGAGCTCAAGGAGAGCACCCTAACCACTGAATCACTGTTCCTCTCTACTCAACCTTCCTTCATTCCACTCACCTGGCCTTTGGCTAGTTACAAACACTTTGTGCCTCAGCTTACCTTTGGATATGGATATACATTTTTCACAGGTGTGCAGTGAGACTTAGTTTGTAAAGCACTCTGAGTTGCTGGGATGACCTCTGCACATTCCATGTACTATAATAATCATTGGTCACTAATACCTTACAGTCCATATGGTGAAATCAGATAATAGTTTTGTTATATTTTAAATGAAATCCTCTCATTATTTTCTAGTCCATCCATTCATTTGCATTTCTATGGCACCTATCGACACAACATTTAGGCTCTATGATTAGTTCTCTAGATTGTAAGCCATGCCTCGGAATGTTCAGTAACCTCCCACAATAGTCATTCTGGGAATCCAAGGTCAGGTGTGGCAAACAGTGGCAATAAAACTCATCTGCCACATTTCTTTAGCCCTATTGTACTGAGTTAGTTTTGGTAGATTGAATGAGGATTCTGAGTAGACAAAAATTGGAGGCAGTACAGTGGGCATCAAAAGGGGAGCAACATTGCTGAGATTCTGCTAACAATATTGAGCAGCCTGAAAATCATGTGCGACCCTACAATAACAAACCAATGCGCACAGCCTAGTGCTCTGAAGTGACCCTACAACACCAAACCATCCTTAGGAACAAACCTGTGAGTAAGTAGCATGCACAGTCAGCGCTTAAGAGCAGTCCTGCAACACCTAAGCAGTGCATACAGCCCAGCATGGGCAAACAGCCCTGCACTAACAAACCAGTGAATAGAGCTCAATGCTAAGGAGAAACCTTGTGATTACAAAAATGTGTGCAGCCCAGAATTGCAATAAAAAAAAATCAGCACACAGAGTTTAACACTAAGTCAAAAGCAATGGCCACACAAGTCACACACAGCTATGGGCACATGGGTTTCTCACTACCAGTAACAGGATGCCAGCTGCAGCCGCCATCATTCAAACTGGGATGGCTAAGCTTTTTGCACATAGTAGATCTCCCAGGCAATCTAAAGGGAACATTCCCCCAGGCTGAGCTAGCAGGGCTGTGCTAAAGCTTGTCTGAGCTAGAAGGTACTTTTACAGTAATAAGAGCAGACTGCTCCTGTCAGCCCTTTCAACACTTTTGGTGAACTAGCACATGGCATCCCGGTAGAATGAACTGGCTCGTTAGGAGCTGTTTCCATTAAAATAGTAATCAATCTGAATGCAATTTACATGAGCTTTTCCCATCCACATGAGAGCTGAAAATGAAATGGTTTGAAAGAGAAAGGCACTTAAATGAGAAAAGGGCTGCACATGAAGTTCTATATCATATTCAAGAGCTTGCTACTAGATCAATTTGTGCCCCTCAATTGTCTCTGCTGCTCAGAGCTCACTCCTTATAGGTTCATAATCCTTGCACATACCCCTGTAAGAGACTGAAGTTGTAAATAGGTGATCTTTCTGCAGTCACCTGCAAATGAGAGGAAGATGTTTAAGTACTAATGTGTTCTGCATGTATTTATGTATGTATATGTGGAAGTGTGTGGAGACACAGGTAGGAGTCCATGCTGTGTGGGAATACGTATGTGGGAGTCTATACTGCATGCATGGGTGGGCTCACATATGTGCTGCTTAGTGTGTACAGGTACATAGATGGGATTGCTCCATGTGTGGCAGTGTGTACTTCGACTTTCAGACAGTCTTTGACAAGGTCCCTCTCCAAAGGCTCTTAAGCAAACTAAGCTGTCATAGGATAAGAGGGAAGGTCCTCTCATGAATCAGTAAGTGGTTAAAAGACAGGAAACACAGGATTGGAATAAATGGTCAGTTTTCAGACTGGAGACAGGTTAATAGTACTGTCCCCCAGGGGTCTGTACCGGGACCAGAGCTGTTCAATATATTCATAAATGATCTGGAAAAAGGGGTGAACAGTGAAATGGCAAAATCTGCAGATGATACAAAACTTCTCAAGATAGTTAAGTCCAAAGCTGACAGCAAAGAGTTACAAAGTGATCTCAATAAACTGGATGACTGAGCCACAAAATGGCCAACGAAATTCAGTGTTGATAAATGCAAAGTAATCTGCGTTGGAAAAAATGACAGTCAAAAAAGCGAACAATGTTAGGAACCATTAGGAAAGGGAGAGCTAATAAAACAGAAAATATCATAATGCCACTATATAAACCCATGGTACACCCACAGCTTGAATATGGTGTGCAGTTCTGCTCACCTCATCTCAAAAAAAAGATATATTAGAATTGGAAGATGTGTGGAGAAGGGCTATGAAAACGATTAAGGGTATGGAATGGCTTTCATACGAGGAAACATTAAAAAGACTGGGACTGTTCATCTTAGAAAGAGACAACTAAGGAGAGGGGAGGGGATATGATGGAGGTCCATAAAATCATGAATGATGTGGAGAAAGTGAATAGAGAAGTGTTATTTACCCCTTCAGCAAAGCACAAGAACTAGGAGTCACCCGACTAAATTAATAAACAAACATAAGGAAGTACTTCTTCACAAAACGCACAGTCAGCCTGTGGAACTTGCTGCCAGGGGATGTTGTGAAGGCCAAAAGTATAACTTGGTTTAAAAAAAGAATTAGATAAGTTCATGGAGGATAGGAGTACTAGTGGCACCTCGGAGACTAACCAATTTATTTGAGCATAAGCTTTCATGAGCTACAGCTCACTTCATTGCCAGTGGCTACTAGAAAAAATGGTCAAGTATACAACCCCATGTTCCAGATGTCCCTAAACCTCCAATTGCCAGAAGCTGGGACTGGATGACAGGGGATGGATCCCTTGGAATTGCCCTGTTCTGTTCATTCCCTCTGAAGCATCTGACACTACCCACTGTCAGAGACAGAATGGGCTAGATGGACCATTTGTCTGATCCAGTATGGCCGTTCTTACCGTAGGGGAGTACATGGATGTGTGCAGGGGTGCAGGAACTGCGCATATAGAGGTGTGCATGACTGTGTGCTGGGTCTCAGAAGAAGCTATTATAATAATATAGCTCTTGTATAGCTATTTTCATCAAGTAAGGACACAGCTGTGTGAATTTATGTGATTTGCATGTGTGGTGTGGGTGAATGGTTATGTGAGCGTGTGTGCAAGCTGTACGTGGATGTTTACAGTTATGTGTGAATGCACGTATATATACGTTCGTGGAAGTGTGTGTGGGGTGGGGAGTATATACTCTCTGTGTATTTTTCCAGTGAGGACACATAGCTAGGATATGTAGGCAAGTATGTGATGCATTGAGATAGTAAACCAAAGGAAACCCTACAGTATCTGCTAGAAATGCCAAAGAATATTAACTTCTCACAGGAGGCTGACATGGGCTGGACAGGCAACATCATCTGGTTTCAAACAGCTCAGTTAGATCAAGGGGCAGGGTGGAGAAAACCTTTATAAGCATGTGCACAGATTGAGTGTATTTTGTTTAATTTTTTGTAACTCTGCCTCCTGCTGACCTTGAAGATAAAACTCGCTCTCCCCCTTTGCTAGGCTTCCCTTCAGAAGTTTGAAGCTATAGCTTAATCTCTGGAAATGGAGGTGCTTGTAACTCCTCTGCGCTGTCCCAGGTGTTCGTGGGTGCTGGAAAGGAGCAGCACTTACTAACGCCTGCATCATTGACATTCACTAGACATTTACAAATCAGACCAAAAGAGGCTAAAGTGGAAAGGAGCCATTTTCAGCAGGGAGCAGAGCACAAGGAAATAAAAAGATGAATAAACCTGTCACAGCCCTTTTCTTTATGGAGCTGAGGCACAGTTATTAGGTACCCGCAAAGAAGGTATGTTGGATATATGGCTCCTAATACATCGTTCATAATATAGCAGTGTGCAGAAGGCATACAACTTTTCAAACAGTTGTCAGAGGTAGAAATACATACATTGTTTTATTGGGAAAAAATGACCAAAAGGATATCAAGTGAGCATTTGGGTGGCATGAGGAGGAGCCCGCGAGCTGTCTGTGGCAGCCTTTTTTCATAGTCGCTACTTGTCAGCAATGGGAAAGTTATTAAGCTTTTATTATTATTTTTCTCTTAATAATTTGGGTGAATGTTTTACTGCTCATAAAAAGTGATTGACTGGTAGTGCTAGCTAGAGAGAAAACTCTGCAAACACAGAACTCTGCCAAGTGTATCTCCATCCGGAACTGTGGCACCCCTGCCATTCCAGAGCTGGGCTTCCTCACATTGCCCAGCTTGACCTCTCTTTCTCTCTGCTGTTCCAGACCTAAGCCCCTGACACAGCTCTGCCAGCACTCCCCACTCCTCATCTGACCCGCCTCTGTTTTCTACTCCTGCCCCTCTTACACCTTTGTCAATGCACCTCAATCTTCATCTGTATTTTCCCTTGGAATTCCAGGCTTGGCACCCCACGAATCTTTACTAATGTATGGCCACCCTGATTTATAGCTGTTGCTGCATAGAATCATAGAATATTGGCAGCATCCCACATAGCTTTGTCAATACACCTCTTTCCCAGCTTGCAGCAATTTGTGGTATTCTAGTCTTGGGCAGCTTTTCCAGTACAACTTAGCCCTGGCCTACAACAACCCTGCCATTCTAAATCTGGGCCTCTCCTGTGCAAGCTGTGCTAGCTTGCTAAAACACATGGGGTGGTTTGTGATATCAAATGTCCACTGGGGACTGGACTGAGAGACCACCAAATGAATGTCACTTGGGACCAGCCCCGGCTCTGAACACAGCTTCCCAGAGAGTGTATTATCCCAGAGCAACACTGAAGCTCTTTGTTGTCATCCTTCCTAATAGCCCAGCTGTGCACTAGCGCCTTAAAACAACTAACAGATGAAATACTCTTGACCAAAATTTTATTGCTATTTTCTGGGTATTACTCAAATAACTTCATCACAATAGCCATTCCCTCCCCATTGCTCTAACCATTAGTCCATGCTACTTCCATATTAAATAATGAGAATTCAGGAGGTCTGTCTGACATGAGCAGTCTGTCAACCTTCGGTAAATTTTTTCCTCCTGACGAGTACCTTATACTTTGCAACCAACAAAGCAGCTGCTGCAAGCCTATCACACATCTGATCCCAGATTTTTTCATAGGCAGGCTCATTTCAGAATCCAGCATCACAGAGCAAATACAGGGGGTTGAAACAAGGGGTAATCCCTGAAGCAAAGTTCCTGTCTGACCAACTTCTATCCACCACTGGAAGTAAAGCATTCACCCTTCTCACAATATTACTGACTTAAGCTAGGCAAACTGGTTAAGATCAAATAAGAAACATCCCAACCCTGAAACTGAACCTGAATGGAGCTTTTTCTGAGGTTTGAAAAAGTTCAGTTTCTTTTTTTTTTTTCTTTTTCACGCAACTCTGCATGGCAGACTTCTGGCTTAGATGAGAAGTGCCACATCATCAGTTAGGAAATATAATTAGGTAGGAGTGATGCTCATCAGCATTTCACCACCAGCAGTGTTTACCTGCTGTCACTGTCTGCCATCCCACCTGCCTGTTTGCCACCTTTGATTCCCTTCTAAAACCCTTCTTCCTCTTTGCCCCACATCCTCCTCCTTTTCCACACAACATCTTCCTGACTTTTTCAAAGAAAAGATCAGCAAAATACAATATGAGCCTGCCCCCCCACCCCCGAATCCTAAGCAGCAGATCCTTGTTGGGTGCTCCCAGGAAATGCAAAAACCCTGAGCACCTTATACTTCGCCCTAAGGAGAGGGGAGGAGAGACATTTCTTTCTGACCCTAAACTTGGCAATCAATGAACTCCAGGAATGTAATAAAAAATTCCAGTAGCAAACTATGTAACTGTATTGATATTGCAAGGTGCACGAGGATCCAAGTGACTGTGGATACAAAATATGACAGCAACAAAAACTAACTTCCCTTTGCTATCGTTAGTTCTTCCCTAAATTTAGTAACGAGGGAAAATAAAAGGTGAGATGTGATCAGCCCTTGCAGCCTTTCTCCTCTTCCACCACTTTGAAGCTATCAGCCTCCTCTGAGTTAAGGCTAGCTCTGATTTCTTCCCTTTGATGACCCCCTGTGTAACTTCTCCACTACGCTCAGGAATGTATAAATCTGCAATTCAGACATGTGGAAAAGGCCAGGGCATCAGGGTAGTCATTTGTCCTCTCAATAAGGGTGAGTTATGTCTTCATTTAATTAAGTCCTCCACTCACTCTGCAGTTAAGCTTTATTCACCTCATTTTTTAATGTAACAAACAAGTTTTACGGGTCATTACACAGACTGTATGCCACATGCTGGCTGAACCAGATCTGCTTAGAAAAAAAGGCTTCTGTGATAAGAAGAGCCTCAAATGGCAAATTCATTTGGCTGCAAGCATTTAGAGAATGTTGTGAAATGTATAAATGAAACGCAGGTAAATTATACGAGACATCCAAAAAGTACTTTTAAAGCTGGGGTAGATCTCCTTTCTGCAACCTCCTCTCCCTCAACACACATTTAACTGTGGACAAACATCTTCTGAATCTAGAGGTTAGGCAGGGACCAGACAACTCAATGCATTTGTAACTTTCAGCCAAATTTAAACTCAGGTCTCCAGAGGTAGAACTCTGGAGCCCTAAACAACTAAAAATCTAATCTGCACTAGGCTATTTGCTTCCCTTATGGAAGGAAGCTGTTTGTAGAGCCTCAAAGCAATAAATCCTGCAGGTTCATATCTTTCTGGTGGTACCTAAGAGAGAAGCACATAGCTCCGCTTAGCAATGATACCCACTGGGCCAGTTCCCCACTAATCCCTATACATCCATTATAAAATATTAATTAGGCTAGTTCTTACCTCAGATTCACTTGTGATCTAACTGTTCTCCTTTTGAGGTGAAAGTGGACAGGGATCAGAAGTCCTGCTTGGTAACTAGCCATTCAGCAGATAAGATAGTGGGCTAGACGGGGCAATTTGGTCAGTGTTGCTGCTGAACCAATATCCCAGCATGGGTCTAGGGGATACTTTACATTTGGGGGATACATCACACTGACTTACTGTAGTCGTTAAAGATCCTCTGACACTTTTCCAAGTATAGGTGTGTATTAGTTACTTTCCCAACACATCAATATATTTGAACTGCCTTAAAGTCACCCAGCAGCTTAACTGGGTAATGTGAAAATCCCCCTTGACTTGGATAGCATTCCCTGTTTCAGTTTGGGCCAGTCAATGTAAACAAGTGGGACTTAATAGTCTTTAATGGATTTATACCCACTTATATGAGGACTGATGGACACTTACTGTTTCTGTGCACCGTTAAACAGCCCTTGAATTCTACCCCAAGTGGCAGCTGCATTTCAGTGGTGGGGAAAATGATGCTTGGCTAGATTAGACGGAAAGATTAGGTATAAAGCACTTTGGGACCTTTGAGGAGGAAAGCTGGTATATAAATATAAGATTTTGTTATTAACAACTCACAGTCATCTTCTGCACAACCAATATTTTATAGTAATAAGTAGTAATAATTGACATTTACAGCTGCCTTCATCTCACAGGGCTTCACAAAGTTATAATCAAAAAGCACCCCTGAAATGCTGCCACCACTGTGGCAGAGAACAGCATCCAACCATACATAGTTGGAAGGAGAGAGAGAATTTTAACAACACCATCATCCATCCATCTTAGTTATTGCTCAGTCATTCATCACCATAGTCTAAGAGCTCCTCTTATGAAAAAGTGCCATGGGATTGTTTATGCCCATGCCGATCCAGCACAGAAAGGACCTCAGTGTTATGGCTCATCTGAAAGACCTACACTTAGTTTTCTAAATGTATCTGCCTGAGAATAATGCAGAACGAAGACTACTGGGATCTAAATCTGTGCTTTGGGGACCATATGTAGCTACAGATTTATAGACTTTAAGGCCAGCAGGGACTATATTTATGTATTCTGGCCTCCTGCATAACATAGGCCATGGAATCTCACACAATACTTGAAATTGTTCCCTCTCCAAGATATACACATACTCCACTTCAAGTGGAAAACCTGCACCTCTCAGGCAAAAACCATAGCATTGCCCGTCACAGCATATCCAGGGGTGGGGGGCGATCTGGTATTACTACATACAAATTGGCATGTTGAGTAGAGTGGTGCTTGGGAATTTCTTCACAAAACTTTATCCAAAAATGCCACTTCATCATAACTGAAATTTACCATGGAAACGTATTGGGGCCAATAAAATTTCTGTTAGGAAAGTTTTTCAGACCCAGGATGGATTTTCTGATCGAAACCAGAGAGAATAGACCTACCCACTCATAGTGCAGTGGCTGGGACAATCATGTTGGATGTTCCATGATACCAAGTTCAAATCCCTACACTGCCTGGGTCAGGACTTGGATCTGGGTCTCCCTAATCCCAGCTGAGGGCCATAACCACTTAGCTAATGGCTAGTTTGAAGTGAGCATCTCTGTTCTTTCATGAAATATTTAGGAAGGACTAAGTTTTTATTCTGATGAGTAACAAAACCAAATGTCAAAATTTGTTGTGAAATGGAATTCATGTTTTCTGGCCAACCCTAACGTTGAGTGTAACCCAACTTATTCCTCGGATAGAGAGGAAAATATAAGATCAATTCACACACATCCTGCCACATTAAGTATATGCAGTTAATCATAATTATGGTAAATTATGCCAAGCATTAACAGAGGTAATCATAGGGCAATTATATCTTGGTTCATTTAGCAACAGAGACACGAATTCTAGTAAAAATCTGAACTGGCCTTTGTATTCAAAAGACATTACATTGATTTCACCTAATGGTATCTAATAGCAAGAATGTTTAGGACAATTTGGCTTTTGGGGGGATACAGTTTAATGCAAGGACTTGTTTGATTAGTACTATCCTAGTAATTCTATTCCAGTTGTGTGTATGTATGTGTGTGGATTCAGTTCCTCTGAAGCTTGATATACCACAATGTGAAGGAAATGTGCAAGCAAAATGAGTTGCAGTATTAAATTACCATAGTGATCTCTGGTACATTAAGGGAATTCTGTTGGCAATAATAACTGTTAGCTCTTATATAGCACTTTTCAACAGTATATTGCAAAGTACTTTACAAAGGAGGGCAGCAGCACTAGCCCCATTTTACAACTGAGGAAACTAAGGCCCAGGGAGGGAAGGACTTGCCCAAGGGCACCCAGAAGACCAATGGGAGAGCCAGGAACAGATCTCCTAAATCTCAGGCCAGTGTGCTAACCAGTGGGCTATGAATCTTATTAGACAAAAATAAAATATTAATTTATAGCGTTTTAGATTTCATACCATCATTAGCCAATGCCTTTCAGATGCACACCTTGTGAGTGTTATCCAAGCTTTCGTCACCTCAAGATTGGGCTACAGCAGTAGGTTACCTCCTTGGTAAAGCACTCTGAGAGCTACTGATGAAAAGTGTAATATAAGGCTATACCCTAATTACACCCAGAAACTGAAGCTATGGCAGAATGTGTTGTCCTGCTTGGTAAGCAGAGGATTTCACCATAAGCATAAGAGGAATAGTGAAGGGATGGAATTGCCTGGCTCATGGGTGGTGGGTTATGTTGAATAATACTGCTGCACTTACGGTAATATTTGCACTGAATTCTTGTGTCATGGATGCCTACTGAATGCAGACAGGTGCCCTTTTTAGCATTCTTACAAATATAAGGCACCATTTCTTTTGACAAAGCTGCAGAAAAATGTGACACCTGGAAAAATTCAAAACTGCATGGATTGGCGCATAGAGCTAAGAAACTAGAATAAAACCCAACATATCGTTTAATTTCTGTTGCTGCCATGGGGGAAATCTTGGACCTATTATAGTCCTTGGGAGTTCTGGTGACTTTCAGAATTGTAGGATGAGTCTTCCATTCAGATGCAGGGGTGGCTCATTTTATTTATTATCTGTTAAAAGCCAATAGTGTGATCTACACATTACAAGACCCAGTTGAAGCCAGGGTCACTGCCTGGAGGATTTCAATTCTGGATAGGTTCTTATACCTTGCTCATCACCAAAGTATCTGAGTGCATTTACAGTCTAAACAGAGGGAGAAAGATGCAGTAGGGAAAGAAATGCACTAAGTGTCCTAAAGGATGGTGCTAATTTAAAGCATTCCTTATTGTATTTGGTTTTAATAATGGATTGGTGACAGCAATTTTACTAGCAAGGGCTAATGTTTTGGAACCTCATGGAAGAAATGAGTTTTGACCAAGGATTTGAAAGAAAAGATGCTGCTGGGTTCTTCTGACATTTTGGATTGGGGTGTGTGGTATCTGGGTTTATTTAGGATCTGAAGCTTCATGCTTACAGAGCAGAAAACAAAGTATTAGAAGTGAAAGACAGAGACGCTCTAGTAGATCACTGAATGAGCCCCAGTTAGGGCAGCCCCCTTAGCCAGGTAAGTATAAACGTGAGACTGCAGTGGATAATAACCACAACTCCAGGAAGAACCCGTTTGCAGAGAACAAGAAAGAAGGATAACACTGCAATGGGAGGCTTTCGTTAACACTAGACAAGCCCCGGGTTGTGGGGAGGTCTGGTCCCACTGGCTATGGGAAAGCTGGGCTGGGGTTTAGGACTACAGATGTGCGCCAGGCAGGGGAAAAAATTATTGTGATTAGGAAATGGTTGAAAGGAAAGTAAAATGGGCTCCCTCGACTCACAGCCATGTGAATCCTGGCAGAAATAGAAGCAGCTTCAATAGAAGCTCTGGGTCTGGTCAGCCATGGGACAGCTACTGGCACTGGTAACTGGCTAGGTGCTGGTAGAGCTGTACTGGTTAGACTGGAATAGATAACTCCCCCCCATCCTCTTACAATGGTATTCTAAAAAAGAAAAAAAAATCTATGTATGAAAATTTCCACTTGGCTCAACTTCTTTTAAACTAACACACTCAATGTTTATGGGAAATAAATCCAATCCCAATATTTCTATAGAGATCAGATCACAGATGTTAGAGATGGAAAATATATTTCTACATCTTTATCTGATTATCTATTCCATTCCCTCCTGCCTCACCACCAGGCCAGGATTGTTCCCTACAATATGTTTGCCAGTGCGTTGTGCAATCTGGTTTTAAATGTGCTAAGCAATGGTGATGCCAGAACCTCCCTGGGGAGATTAATCCACAATTCAATAGGTCTCATACTTACGAAATTTCTCCGAAATATATTTAATCTTAATTGAAGCCCAATACTCCTAGTTATACCCTCTGTGCATCACCCTAATCAGTTCCTTACCTTTCTCTGTATTTACACACTTTGAATGCTTATGGCAGGGGCAGTCTATTTTTTGTCACGGTCCAAATTTCTTCGTCAACGTATAGTCCAGGTTGGGACTCCAGAGAAAATAATACAAAAATAATAAGAATAATGATAAAAGTAAGTAAATAAAAAGATTTTGCTGTCCGTTCAAAAGTGTCTGTCTTACAGTCTACCATCATGCTTCCTCTGAGTCTCCAGTTAGCCAAATTATGTGAACTTAAGTCTTGCATTGTTTCCCTCCAGGCTCCCAATCATTTAGGTTGTTTTTTGAATTCCCTCCAATTTAGCTATATCATTCTCATATTTAGGCAACTCGGAACCAAATGCAGTATCCTAGATGAGGTCACTTCTCTCGGTGATGGAATGCCTCTGCTACAAGTTCTTTCTTAGCTCTTTCTTAACTCCTGGTATGCTATCAGAGCAGTCTACACAAAGCTGCTGCCCTAGGAACCATTATGGTATCTGAGCTCAAGAGGACTGGGGCTAGGGTAACCCACACACCTCCTGTGTGTGGTGTTCTGTCCCATCTAGTGGCACCGAGACCGCTTAGAGAGAGAGAGCTTAATGAGTCTGCTCTACAGCTTTAGCTAACAGCCACATGGCTTTTAGTTCATGCAGTAGAGGCTCATGCACTAAGCTCCAGAGGTCCCAGGTTCAATCCTGGAAACCGGGGTCTGTCAGTGTTACACTGGCACTTGTATCTCTGCAGTGCTCTCCTCCTGGACATATGCCAGAGAACAATCACGACCTCCTTCTGGGCGAGGCATCTATTTTCTTTTTAGATAATATTAGCTGGAAGGATGCCAGTTTTGTCATCTTTGCATGTTTGTGGGTGGAATGGTAACAGGACTTTTTGACATGTGTTTTAGGACTTTTATATGCCTCCTAAAGCAAGAGCCCGTCAGTTTCAGGCTTGAAGTCACCTATTCCTGCAGTAGACTGATCCATGGTAGTTTTACGTACCACTGTCGCTACCTGACTGAGTTGCTGTGTGGCATCTGGTGCAGCAGAGGGGCCTGGAATCTCCATCACAATGCAATACTTCTCGAACTTTATTAGTAGCCTTAGTGGCATATGGACCTCATGAATTACTTCACTTACTATGGTTCAAGCACCTTCATGTGGTCTCTGTAAACAGCCACACTGGAGGTCTAGGTATTCTGCCCCAAATTTGTAAAGTGGCTACTTTTGTCCAAGATTCCATCATGCAAAATTACTCAGAGATCTCCTATCCAAGTAATGACCCAAATGGCTGCAGGAATTTTCACGTGAATGTCACTCGAATAGTTGTGATATTCAGGTTCTGAATACCAGGACATTTGATCTACTCAGAATTCCTCTATGTTCTTGTCCCTAATCATTACCCCCAGAGCAAAGGGATAGGTTTTAAAGGATGTAACAAGAGATGTAACAAATCCATTTTGATAGCAGCAGAAGCAGTTATATATGTTTACATGTGCTTTTATATTTTATAAATATACTCAAATATCAGCCCAGAAATGCACAGGGAGATGGAGCTGTATTTTCAAACATCCATAGTGGTAAATGTTTGAAATTCAGAAGCCCTGCTACTATAACTGACTGCAAGTCAATGGTTATTAAACAAATGATCCAGAAAACATGTGTGGTGGAAAGACTGCAATGAAGCAACAGTCTTGCTTATGGTTTTTTACTAATTACGCCCACTGTATTTACATCTGCTGCTCGTGCTTTTTCAACTTTGCAGGTAATGTGTGATGAAGTGTATATATATCTCAGTGTGGCTGTGGGTACCTATGCATGTATATATGTAATGTCAGTGTATAAAGGTAAGTATGTGTGAAAAAGAGAGTGTTCAGTATAAGAATGAAGGTATCTCTGTGTGCATGTAAAGATAAGCTTGTTAATGAGCTTTAATGTAAGGGAGCAGGTGTGCATATGTGAGTTTTAAAGAAGTGTGAGTAGAAATGAGATTGTATAACTCTGAGTGTAAAGGTAAATGTAAAGGGGGTATGTGTGTGTGTATGACTTGAAATATACATACTGATTTCCCCCTCTTGCATCAGAACCTGAAATAGGCAGAAGCTTAAACCGCTGTGGAATTACATTTTTTGTGTGTGTGTTTTTTTTTAAAGCCATGTCTTTGGTTGTGAGGTTCACATATTTATTTATTTTTATTCCTGCTGCCACAAATATAGGCAATGTTCTGCAAAGTGATAGCTATCTGTGAACTCAGCAGCTTCGCCAGCTAGACA